>NC_056038.1:27138794-28580988 GCF_004379255.2 Salvia splendens
CGCGGTTACTTTTGGGAGTTTCGAAACCTCGGCTTCTCAGACGTATACGAGGACGGTGATGAATGTGGGCAAGGCGAACTCGTCTTACGTTGTCGAGATCGTGGCGCCGGCTGGGATTGAGGTGCGTGTTGAGCCTAAGAAGCTCGATTTCTATGGGGTTAAGCAGAAGCTGCAATATAATGTGACATTTGTCAGATTGAATTCGACGGTGTTTGGGAACGTTCAAGGCTACTTGAAATGGGATTCTTCCAAGTACTCTGTTAGGAGTCCTATTGCCGGAATACTGCGGTGAATGCACAACTGTCAAAGCCTGTTTATTTTATTCTCATTAATTGTTTCTCAAGTCTTTGATAGGATGTGCGTGAGTTATTGTTTGTTTTGGTATTTTCTTTATATTTATAAGAAACAATTCATTCCTTCGTTCTTGTATTTTACTATTGTGTTGTCAAATTTGGATCATGTATGAAAAAAAATATTTCAAAGTTTTTTACTAAAAACGAGCATCAATCACAAATATTTTGGTACACCAATTCATCGATCTCTTACAATGCTTATATATAGCTCGTGAGCTTGGGATAGGGAAATTTAAGAAATTATTTGACTTTATGAACGTAAGTTTTTCATAAAGTTAGTGAAATGTAGATCTCACTTTTATATATTAGTTTTATAATAGTAATTGTGAGTAGAATGTGTTAGTATTTTATAATAGTAGTTGTGAGTATATAGAATGTGTTAGTGGAATATGTGGTTCACTTACTAAAAGTGAAATAAGACATTTATTGAGTATCGCCCGAATAAGAAATATGGGATATTTGGGGGAATAATAAAAATGGAGATTAATTTTGGCATGGTTTTGGTGAACGAATCAGTTAGTCATGGATGATAGATTTATTGAATTTATGCAGACTTCATGGGATTGAAGCACCCTTATTATACGGCCTGCCATGATCATTCTTCCCAGTGTAATCAGCAACAGTGATACAACTGGCGGTGGAACATGTTAGAAATGCAACAAAAATGAAATCGTGATAGTTCAAGTTACAAAATGCAACAAGAAGGAAGTGGAAAAAGACTTGTAGTTAGGTGCTTAAACCATCAGACGACGTGAAACTAAAAAATAATTTGTCTAACTCTACAGGTGGACCATTGCATTTTCTCCATTTATGAACAAATTATCAAATGTGAGTATTAAGGCAAGATCACACGTGTCGAAAGCAGAAAACGTTCAAGAGCACTCGTTAGGGAGGGTCAGTGGTGTCCACTATAAGGTGGACACGCCCAATAGCCCCGCCCCAGTTTTTTGTCCATAGCCCCAATTTTTTGTCCATAGCCCCAAAATTCTATTTCCGCCACTATAGTGGACAACTCCAATAGCCCCAAAATTTTATAATCAATTTTCATTTTTAAATATTTTTTAGTTTCAATCAAGTGTAATTTAAATAATCGCAGTGTAAATAACTAGAATACGAGGTAATTAGGCCGAATATTCGTTGTATTGCATACCGGTAAAATTATACAACGAATAATGAAAATAAAATACAACAACAAAACTCCGGCACCGTCTACTCGGTGTCGGAGTCGGCTTCCTCGTCTTCCTCTTCTTCTTCTTCTCCTCCTCCTCTCTCGCTGCTGCCGGCCGCGGTATCCCCGGGCGCATTATCAACCAACCCCAGTCGACTCTCAAGCCGATTGATGAGCCTCTTGTAGACGTTCTTGACGTACGGGTCAGTTTCCCCTGCGTATGACCTGCATACGTCTTGCAGTTGTTGCATCAACGTTACGTCTATGCTATTGGCCAATACCTCGTGGGGTTGCACCGTGGGCTGTGGGATTGGGGCAGACTGGGGGATGCGCGATCCGGAAGCGGCCGCCGTTTGGCGGGAAGAGCACTTCTACCTCCTCTGGCTCTGCGGATAGAGGCCTGTTGTCCCATGGGCCGTCGTCGCCTAATGTGAGTCGCGGCTGGCTCTTCGACTTGCTCGTCGGACTGCTCGAACTCGTGCGAGCCGCTCCCACTGCTGTATTCCCCGGCAAGGTTGTGCCTTGTGCGCTTCGAGCCACCGGCTGTTTCCACCCTCGTTCGCCACGATCGACCTGAATTTCGGACAATCCGCGAGGACAAGATACTCCTCCCACAAGGTGAACTTCGGCTGGCCCGTCTTGCGGTATTGGCCCTCCGACAGGGTCTTTTCACATCTTCTGCGCTTCTGCCACTCTCGGCGTGGCGAAGGTTGTTCTCGTATATGGACGCGAACAGCTTGGTAGCCCGCAGTATCCTACCGAACTTTTTTCGGATCTGTTCTGGGTCGCGCTTCTCGGCGCCGTCGGGCTTCAATTCCTCGTATGCCATCATGACGCGCCTCCAAAAGCTCCCCTACTCCTGATCGGTACCAACCACGGGGTCCGAAGTCATAGCATCCCACGCCTTCGCCACGGCAATGCTCTCGTCTTTGCTGTATGGCTTGCCGCGGCTGGACCCCTCGGGCTGATCACCGCTACCGCCGGGGCCACTGCCCTCGCTACTCGCAATGCCGGGGGAGCTGCCCGAGTGTCCACCGACGTTGCCGGTGCCACGACTGCCGCCTCCGCCCCTAGGGCCTCTGCCCCTACTGCCACCAGAGCCCCGGCTGCCGCCACCTCCTCGGGTCGGAACGGGTGTTTCCACCCGCAGCTACCGGCGTATCTGGGATGCCGGTACTGAGCAGACCCAACATAGTATCAAATGCGTCTTGATCTGCTTCGGTGATTGGAGATTGGCTGGCTTGAAAAGGGGAACCCGGCCGCGCCAGGTGAAGCGCGTCTAGGTTGGGTCGGTAATCTCCAAAAGCGGAACGACTCAGATTCCGTTGTAAAGCGGGCGGCGTTGGTGAGGATCTCCACGACTGAGATGGAGGAAGGGGTGGACTCGATGCCCACGGTGGTGGTGATTGATTCCAACTCCAAGACTGTGACGGAGCCGCATATCCGCCAAATCCCGACGGCTTGAGAAGCATATCCGGCAAAACCCGACGGCTGAGATGGATTGCTGTCATATCCCGATTCCTCAGTGTCGGGTGATTCGTCGTCTCCTCGGTGCATTTTGTAGAGAGTGGTTTTTTGTAGAAAGTGGGTGTATGGATTTTGTGAAAATGGGAGTGGGGGAGGAGGGAGAGTGGTATTTATATAGATATGAAAAACGAAAAAAAAAAAAATTCAAACCATGCGGCTAATCGCAACCGCCGCGGCTAATCTTCGTGGCACTATAGGCGCCGCGCCTATAGGCGCGGCTATAGCCACCCCGCGCGTCCTCGCCCCACTCGCGGCGAAGCCTCGTCCGCCGCCCTCCCCCCACCATCCGCGTCCACCCTCGCGGCGGACACACCCCCTCCACTATAATAGCCGCGCTACCGCCCCGCTTCCTCCGCCCCGCTCGCGGCTATAGCCGCGTCCACATTATAGTGGACGCTCTAAGAGTACTTTAAAAATGAGTTTGAGGAATGAAGGATAGGCGCATTCTTTGTTGATAAGAGCATCCACAACCGTGCTCTTGCCAGCGGCACGGTTGTGGGCCCGGGCGGTACTATTCATGTCTGCTCTCTGGCAAGAGCACAACACTCACAACTGTGCTCTTTCGCAAGGACGAGCACAATTAATTTAAAATTCAATTAACAATAACATTTCCATAATATTAAAATTCATTTAAAAACCACAATAAATATTACAAATGACAAATAAAATTAAACATTACATAATTAAAATCCTAAAAATTAAAAAAACCACTACTCGTTGCCGAATTTCGCCCACATGTGGGTTGATTAGGTCTTCTTGTAGTTGATTGTGGATTCGAGTATCGCGCATTGTGTGTCTTGTCTCGATCCTCTGGCCAACCGTCGTATGCTCGCCTCGGCGTGGGGGAGACCTCGCTGTTGAGCTTCCGGCTTCGTCCTCGTCGTAGAAGCTAGCCGCCCTCGGCCCTTCGTCGGCTATAATCATGTTGTGTAATATAATACACGTGAACATGATGTCGGCGATATTATTCACGTACCACAGCCGAGCCGGGGCCTTCACAATGTTGAATCGAGCTTGAAGGACCCCGAAGGCTCTTTCGACGTCCTTCCGCGCTGACTCTTGACGCTGCGCAAAAAGAACCCGTCTCGGGTCGTGCAGGTTGTGGAGCGTCTTCACGAACGTCGACCACCTTGGGTAGATACCATCGACCACCTTTGAGTGAAGGTTGAATGTGTTGATAGTTTGTATAAGAATTATGAATGAGAGATGAATGAGAAATGAATTGATGTGATAAATGAGTGATGAATGTGTGTATTTATAGATGATTTTGGGAATAAAAAATAAAAAAAAATCAAAAAAATTCAGAAAAAATGGGAAAAAACGGCCATATTTTTGGGATTTGAAAAATTATATTTTTTTATTTTTAGCATTATTTATAATTAAATACCGATTTAAAAAAAATTTTGAATGCAACGGCTACGCCGTTGCCCAATCCCGTGCCGCCACGTGTGCGTCCGCTGGCACGGACGTGCTCGATACATCGAGCAGCGCCGTGCCAGCGGCGCGAGCGCAGCGGCGGCGGATGGCGTCCGTGCCAGCGGCGCGGACGGCGGTGGCGACGGGCGCATGCTCTAAGTGAAAGTAAACGAAAGTCTGAATATTTTTAAATTAAAAAAAAATAAGTACATAGTTGGGAAACAGACCCAGCTTAATTTATAGGTCGAGTCGTATATCTAATTTCATTTCGACTAAATAAATAAACTATCTTAACATTTCATAATAAGAGCATTAGCAATTGGGCGCCCTAAGGGATGCCCTAAAGCCCGCTCTATGCACCACTACGTCAGCATTTTATCCTCCTACCCTTCCATCTGCAGTAAGGGCCCTATAAGCCGCCCTAAGCATTTTCTTTATTTGAATATTTAAATAACTACAAAAATTGGAAAAAAACCTTCATTTCATTTAAAATTAATACATTAGAATACGAATTATAAAAATACGCATTCTAAACGACGGCGGTTACGTGCCCAAACTTCTTCATTGAAGCCCGTCGGTAATCCTCGAGCGTGGGGCGCGGTCGCCGTACTGGAGCTAGATCCACCTTCATCATCGGCCCAATCGGTGACGCTTCCACCTTCGTGTTCGACTATCATGCTGTGCAAGATTATGCACGCATACATGACATCGGCGATGACTTCCTTGAACCAGAGACGCGTCGGCCCTTTCACTATTGCCCACCGTGATTGGAGCACACCAAATGCCCGCTCCACATCCTTCCACGCCGCCTCCTGCTTTTGGGCAAATAAAACTCTCTTCTCACTCATTGGGCAGCTGATCGTCTTCACAAAACAGGCCACCTTGGGTATATGCCATCGGCCAAGTAGTACCTCATATGATATTGGCGCCTATTGGCAGTGAACTCGATGGCCGGGCCATTGCCATTGCATTGCTCGGTGAAGAGGGTGGATGAGTTGATGCCATTGCCCACAATGGACGGACGATGGAGCGGACGATGCCCTATTGTCCGCGGACGATGTATCGGGCATCGTCCGCGCACCCATAGTGGGCGGACGATGGCGCGCCCGAGTTATCTGGCGGCCTATCGCTCGCCCCATTGCGGATGCTCTAAAAGGATGCCTCGAGCGCGCCATCATCCGCACCATTGCGGATGCTCTAAAAGGATAGCAATTAGCAAACATACTCTTCATTTTATTAGAGGCTATACCTATATTTAATCCTTATCTACCTTATCGTTTGGTCCAATTCTATTATCCGGTTGCGCCGTCCCATAAATATGTAATTAGGAGACTAAATTTCATGCGCAATTTCTATATTACATACATTGAACTTCAAATATTCTAACCAACCAAAATAACATAGCAACCAACAACAAGACATGCCCACACGTCTACATAGAATTTAGGTTATAAAATAAATTCTTGTGGTTTTGACTAGGCGTTAGAAGATAAATCAATTATTCCTCCATCCAACTTCTAGAATATAAAATTAGAACGTTGGACTTGGATTGTGAAGGTCACGTAGTACACTACACAATATACATTGCCAAAACTATATAAATATCCCATTTCCAAGTTAATTTAGGCATCATAACACAAATCTAGTATAGAAGAAGCTAATTAACAGGTAGCAAAACTAAGCTAAGTG
The DNA here is from genome assembly GCF_004379255.2 of Salvia splendens. Lineage (NCBI taxonomy): Eukaryota > Viridiplantae > Streptophyta > Magnoliopsida > Lamiales > Lamiaceae > Salvia > Salvia splendens. Next base: position 27,144,948 of record NC_056038.1, read on the forward strand.
GAACCATGGCTTCTTTCCCTTATTCATGGCGGCTCATCTTCTTGTTCTTGGCGGTGGCTGCCATGGGCAAGGCCGTTGCAGCCGGATACACTACGCCGGTGTTTCGTCCGACTCCTTGGAAACTTGCTTATGCCACATTTTATGGCGATGAGACAGCTGCGGAAACTATGGGTATGTGTTTATAAATAACGTCGGAATATATTTTCTTTTAATTACCTCAAGAAAAATGAATAGGTATATATGGTTCTTTTTTCCATTCTAATATCCCTTTTAAGTTTTAATACTTCCCCTCCTTAATTGTTTCATTTACATGGTCCATTTATTTTTAATCTAGGGAGACTTATTGCAAGGAATGTATATACCAAGAAGTTTCACTTTAATTATTTTGGCAAGTGGACCCAACATTGCTTAACTTTTTCTACCACTTTTATTTACAAAGTAAAACAATTCTTAAAACTTTCGCCAATAAAAAAATAAGACTTCTAATTGAGATAGGAGAGGGGTACCAAAAAGTTGGAAAAAATAGTTATCACTAAGTAGAGTTTTATGGTGTCTCAATTTTGTCATTTAATCTACATTTTAGGAAATTATATTGTCTATTTTGATAACTCTTTTCATATTATAAATTACTACTCCTATTTTGCTATTTTGGGATGTACGCGATTTAAAGTCCTATTTTGCTATTTTTCGATTTAGGTAAAAGGGGCTCACTATTCAACTAACTCATTATACCCACGTTCTATAATAAAATCAATATATGAAAGTGAGATCCACTTTCCACACTAACTCATTTACCCATTTTTCTTCCCAAAGTTAAATATTTTTTTTAAATCGGCATCAAGTTAAAATGAGACTATAAATGGTTGATGGAGGGAGTACTATAAAACAATCTAATATTTGAAAAGTTTGTTATGCTCTATATTTTGAAATAATGAAAAGAAAGGTGAAATACATGTATTAATAAAAGATATTTGATGCACGATGGCAGGAGGAGCTTGTGGGTACGGAAACTTGTTCAACAGTGGATACGGCACCGACACGGCGGCGCTGAGCTCAGTGCTATTCAATAACGGCTACGGCTGCGGGCAGTGCTTTCAGCTGCGATGCGCGAATTCAAAGTATTGCTATAAGAATTCTCCCATCACCACCATCACCGCCACCAATCTCTGCCCTCCCAACTGGTCCCAGGATTCTAACAACGGTGGCTGGTGCAACCCTCCTCGCACCCACTTCGACATGGCCAAGCCCGCCTTCATGAAGATCGCTCAGTGGAAGGCCGGCATTGTACCTGTCCTCTTCCGCAGGTATGTAACCAGAATTAGTCTCATTTTGTCATTTTAGTCCATACTAAAAAAAAATTAGTTCACCTTCTATTTTTAAAACCTTTCCACTATACATTTTTATATTATTAATAAGGTGGGTCCCACTATCCAGTAACAGTATGTCGCTATACATAATCTAATGGTGTGATTTTAGGGTGACGTGCGTGCGCAAGGGTGGAGTGCGCTTGATGTTCCAGGGGAACGGGTACTGGCTGCTGGTGTACGTGATGAACGTGGGGGGAGGCGGGGACATAGCCAACATGTGGGTGAAGGGCAGCAAGACCGGGTGGATAAGCATGAGCCACAACTGGGGCGCTTCGTACCAGGCTTTCGCGACTCTTGGAGGCCAGTCGCTTTCATTCAAATTAACCTCGTACACTTCTCATGAAACTATCATTGCTTACAACGTTGCACCATCTAACTGGCGTGCTGGAATGACTTATGGTTCTAATGTCAACTTCCATTGATCCTTCATTCCCTTTTTTTTGTGATCTAATGTAAGCCATATAGATTTTACCTTTCCTTCTCTGTGATGAGTAGTTAGTTTTCTATGGGAATGGCTCTCTCACTCATCGTGTGAAGAAGTAGTGGCCATTTTCAATGTCGTTAAAATTATGAACACAACGACATTTGAAGCCTTAATTAATAAGAGATCTATATTGTGCTTTTCTAATTTATCATTAATTCTCTTCCTATTATTGCGAAAATAAGTGACAGATAGAAGGCGCATCAACGGATATATATGAAATGAATTGCCTAAGATTAATTGTTGCATGCTAAGATATAATTAAAATTAGTGGTCGCAAAGAAAGTAGTACTCCAGTGTATCTACTACTAATTAACTATTGGAAGGAAAATAATTAAGCAAGAATGGTCCCCCTTGGAATAAGCAATGTAATGATCATGGTAGCCCACAAAGTGGTTGGAGTGGGAGACATGTAATCAAACCATACAATCATAGTATTAATTAGTAAATGTGGTGTGTGCATATATTGATTATTCGCATCTTCAAACATATAAGAAGAGAGGCTACTTCACCTTCACTCTCACCATGCTATCATTCCCTTTTCCTTCTCACTTTTGAATCAATTATAATAACAAACCCACGCTCCCTTAATCATCCCCCAAGACCTCCCAAGTCATGCCCTGCATTTTAAGGCAAGCATTCATTAAATAATTAAAAGAACAAAAATTATATGAAGAATCAAATAATTTCCTACTTAATTAGGGGGGTAAAAGCTTTGTTGCTTATATCCTAAACTTTAATTTTAAAACACTAGGTTGTGATGTTATATATAATTCCATGCATAATTGCGATCTATACCTTTAACCAAGTAGCTCCTAGCTAGATCTAACACTAATTACCCTGCAATTTCTCATAAAATAGTTTATTCCCCGAAAAATTCAAAACAAGAAAGCTCAGTTTCCTCTCTATCTCTATCAATGGCGTCTCCCGCCACAATCGCTCTGATCCTTGTTCTGTTACATTCGTTTAGAATTGAAGCAGAAGAGATAAAATCAGCACGCCTCCTCGATCTCATGATCCGCGACTACACATTCAAATCCTACACCAAGAATTTCCGCACAGGAAGCTCCACAAGATCAATCTTCCTTCGAATCTCTCCGGCATACACGTGGACACGGTACGGCTCCGCTGCGGCAGCCTGCGCCGCTACGGAGCCACGATAAAAGAATTCGAGCTCAGCGCAGGCACATACGCCCGCCCCTGCTCCAAAAGAATTCTAATAATCCGGCAAAAGCTGGGATCGAACTGGTCGTCGCTCTATTACTCGAATTACGAGCTCTCCGGGTACGAGCTCATATCCCCAGTGCTAGGCCTGCTGGCCTACAACATCGGGGCGGCCGCGGAGATCCGGCTCCAGGCCGGGATGAGGCCGATCCGGATTGACTTCAGCGGCGTGGCTGAGGGGAATGGGATGATTCCAATGTGTGCGAGGTTTGAGGAGGATGGGAGAGTGAGTGTGTGGAGGCAGCCGAGGGCGAACGTGTGTGTGGCGACGGGGCAGGGGCATTTTGGGGTGGTGGTGGAGGCGCCACTGGTGCCGCTGAGGAGGAGGGCGGGGAAGTGGAGGATGGCGGTGGGGGGGGCGATAGGGGCGGGGGTGGGGGTGTTACTGCTGAGCCTGCTGGGGGTGGCGGTGGTGGTGAAGGCGAAGAAGAAGGAGAGGATGGAGGAGATGGAGCGGAGGGCGTATGAGGAGGAGGCGCTGCAGGTGTCCATGGTGGGGCATGTGAGGGCGGTGACGGCTTCGGGGACGAGGACTATGCCTACCATCCACCACCACCATGACTCTCGACCTCCTCATCGCTCATCCAGTTCCTAGACATCATTTTTTTTTAGTTTTTATGTTTTGTTTGTAAGTGTAAGGTAACGTTAATTAGGATTATTGATGATTTAATTATATCTGCAAGAGGTTTATAGTTGCAGCATAGGCGTTAGACAGGTAGATTCTCCTACTTAATTTGTTCATCACTTGGTGCGGATTTTGAGAATAGAATTTCTGATTTAGAAGGTTATTTAGATTAAGTAGTTTTACCAGTTGGCCGTTTCCTCAAATATTTCGTATATGGTCCCAACACTTCACAAAAATAAAAAAATGATAACGTTATCTATACATATATAAAATTAAAATGGGAGCTTTGAGGATATTTATAAAACTGTCATTTAAGATTTAAAACTATATAATTTTGATAAAACTGATTTAAGAATAAAAACTACTCCATAATCTAGACATTTATGAATAAAAATCTAGACGTTGCCTTCTCATGCCTTAAATCATTTCACACCTTCCATTGAATATCATAAATACTGAAAAATGAAAAGAGTAATTATTTGTAGTACAATTGGTGGAAAGTAGTAAAATAAAATTTAGCAGTTACGATTTTTATTTTTATTCAATGCGGCAGTTTCCAAAATAGATGAATGATATACATTTAATGAGGAAATTCAAAGGACATACATATCAGCAGCCTCAACATTTACTATCAATAAGTCAGTTACATTAGGCTTACTAATGTCAACGGGATGGTCCAAAGAAGAATACCAAAAGGGAATAATGCCAATCGCCACCAATTTTTTTATAAATACCAACCCATAAACCAAAAGTAACATGGACTCATGGCCATGGAGGAGAAACGAGTGTAGTCGGTGGGCGTTATCATGTGATGGTGTAGCATCCCACACAATGTGGTTGTCGACAGAGGAATATCCACTGCCAAAATAAAATCTTTGAAGGGTTGAAAAGATGGAATCCACAAGAAGAGGAGCTATGCCTGCAGCTAGAATAAAGAGTAGATAGATTTTTAAGAACCGAGTACTCGGCGGCTGACTATAGTTCTTTTGCAACGGTAGTGAAGGAGGAAGTAGAATGAGAGTAGTGTGAGAGATGGTGATGTGAAGAGCTTCTACTACTATCATGGTCTCCCAATATGTTGCTATAGCTAATACCAACGTATTCCTCTAAAATATATACTAATATTTTAGTAATTAATCATACTCAAATTGTTTTCATACTCATATATGATTATTACTTTTATGGTTATAGATATTTTATGCATTTAACGTTATAATTTGTGATTTATTATTCTATATTGATATTTTGAATATTAGTATAATTTTTTTAAGTTATAATGGAGATCCAAAAGTATTATAGTCAAAATATATACTATAAAATACTGCTATGTCTTAGTGAGGAAAGTCAAAAATGTTTTTCCAATTGTTAAGATATATGTTTAGAGTTTAGGGTTTAGGATTTAAATTTTTAAAATGAAAAGGTTTTTAAATCAAAGAACATAAATGTTATTGAAATATCAAATGTAAATATTAGAAGTGATAGTAAATTTATTTAAAGATTTCTTCAGTTATAATATTATTAGTATTTGATTAAAATGACAAGCCAAAAGCTGAAAATCCCTATTTAGTAGCATATGAAATGTAAAATTAATTCACACAGATTTTTTTTACATTTAAACGGCATCTTGACCTTCTCAATTCCAACCGTTCTCTTTCATAATTTCCAAAATAAATAATTACACAAGTTATGTAACTGAAGAAATCTTTTAAATAAATTTACTATCACTTATAATATTTAAATGTTTGATATTTCAATAGTCATTTATGTTATTTGATTTAAAAACCTTTTCATTTTAATGCTTGGATGAAAGCAAGCAAGATTTTTTTTTACCGTTCACATAGCCCTATTGTAAAACACTTTCTTGATATGAGCATATAAACAGATTTACAGACAAGATTCAGGTAAAAAACCTCCACTATCAGGAAGGATTATCAAGTAGGCCGACCCAGTGTAAGATATCGAATACAGGTCTAAAACCCTCAAAATAAAATAAGTGATCAACAAAGTAAAATTGAACTGGGAAGGAGAGAGAATTTTAATGATATTTGGCTCATTTGTTGGTCATGATGAGTATATTTTAGGGTTTAGGATTTAGGTTTCGAGGTTTGAGTTTTTAGTGTATAGGAGCACTATATTGCAATGAAATGAAGCTCAATAATTTATTATTTCTATCTCTATTAGTGGATAATTATTATATTAATAAACTTAATTTTTATATGTCTACGTGAATGTTGTTTTACATTAATAATTTATTTATTTATAATTCTAATCTTTCTAAAATTGATACACGTACATACTTTACTTCAATGTTAGGTTTATTATCACAAACAACGTTTATGTATGGTATTATTTGTGAATTTACTCAATTTTTCATTATTTTTTACAAGACTAAATTGTTGTTATGTCTATTATAGGGGTGTGTTATATTGCTAACTCATATTTAAATTGTTAACTACAACTAAATGATAAACATTAGATCTTCAATCAAGGGCCAATATCCATCATTTTCGAGTATCAATGTATCCAACAAAAATGTGAATTAGGGTATTTATGTCAATTAACAATAAAATAGTTATAACTAACTTTTTAAAAATATCTCAAAAGTTTAAATGCATATAACTATCTCAATTTAAATTATTTTTTCACATAACATATATCAAAATAAAAATAATTTTATAATGATTCTAACGAGAACCACATTTGCATATGTTCCGATGTCAAAATTTGAAAAAAATTATTGAGTTTTCGTATTTTTGTAGTGCCAGATTAATGTAAACATAGCTAATAAAATATGTTGACATATTCCATAATATATCAAAAATATATCAAAAATATAAACCTTATATATAATTAGTTGCAAATAAAAATATTAAAATTTAATAAATAATAAAATTTTATAAATTTATTGTCGATAAAAAAAATTAAATATATAAATGATTAGTTATTGTAGATACAAAAATTAATACAATATATATAAATACATATAGTTCATTTTCACTAAAAAAGCGTATTGGAAGAAATAATATTATAATATGAAATAAAACATGAATTACTCTGATACCAATAAATTAAAATTAAAAAATTATTTCAAGTAAAATTATATTAATATCAATAGTAAGTGTATATAAATTAAATATATACTATAAAAATATTAAAATTTGATAACAATAAATTATAATTAATAATATTAAAAACTATTAATGTTTAAGTATGATTATAAACTCCTATATTGTTAAATATTAGTGATTGTAAAAGTATAATTAACAATTTTTAAAAAAATATAAAATTAAAATAAATTATTAGTTTTGTTGGAAAAAAGTTTCATATTTAATGTATAAGAATAATTAATGTTCTTAATATTTCAAAATGACCATGCGGTGGAGTGATAAATGAGTTGGTATTTAAAGATGAGGTCATTTGTTCAAGTTCTAGCAACAACAAATTTAAAAAAATGTTTTGAAAAGTGGAAAACTAGTTTCCGGTTCAAGACGGCTCAACATGTTAGTGGTTTTAAGGGATTAACCGGACCGGATTGCCTGCTGGTTCGCAGATGAACCGATCGAACCGGCCGGTCCGATCCGGTTTTTAAAACACTGCGTGAAACTATACTCCTTCTGGTCTCCAATAGAAGTTTCATTTTTGACCGACACGGGTTTTAAGAAACTGTTTGACTTTGTTAATGAAATCGGTTAGCTATTTGCCAAAACAACACCCGTCAAAGTGGAAACTGGCCTGATTCATGGATTTTAAGCCTTTTTAAATCTTTCCTAAAGGCTTTCATTTCTTAATATATTGCCTTATCTTTTTAATATGAGTGAACTATAAAAATGGTCCCTAGACTATGGGTTTATCTCGCACATAGTCCCTGGACTTAAAAAATATTGTCAGACATCCCTGGACTAAGGAGTTATTTCGAAATTGGTCCTTTTGGCTATTTTCCACCCGAAAATGCCCTTTTGGGCTGCTGGGCAATTTTGTCTTTTCACATTTTTAACCTTTTCAATCTGATATTATTTCAATAATGTGTTAAATCTGATATTATTTCAAAATCATCCTCTTCTTCCTTTTTTTCATCCTTCATTTTTAAATATCATATTTAATTTTATAAAATTAAATTAAAAATATTGATAAATTATTATAATTAAAATTAATAATTTATAACTTTGATTTTCAACCTTTCTTACTGTGACGACCCGAACTCATGATATTATAAAATGTAAGAAGTGACGACTAAATATGTCACGACCGCACCTTGCTTTGGATAGCAATGCTCGGGGAAACATGACTAGGGGAGGGGAATAAGAAGAGGGGATAGAAAGGGGATAAGGATAATGGAGCATCAAACACTTCTTGATAAGACAGAAAAGGTTCATCTCAAAACAAAGTGTTGTCCTTATGACCTATTTAGTACAAAATATTACAACGAGGCACAACGGAAGAAGTTGCAAAACACGACAATATGTGTGAAGACATATGCCACAGAAAATCCTACAAAAGATGTGAGACAGCCACCAACTCCACTCAGCCACCATTTCATCATCAGCTCAACCTGCACATTTATAAATACATGCAGGGCTGAGTACGGGGTACTCAGTGAACACATTGCCAAAAATTACACATATATAATAAAAAGTCATTGTCATCATGCCATAGCAGTAACACACGTGGTTTTTCTTAAAGGCCCGAGCTTACTAAGTTCGTTTTCATAAAGTTCGTCTGATCAGACTAAGTTCATCCTTGTAATCCGCCATATCTGATAATTCATAGTGTGTCGGGAAGGTGACCACCTTCCACGATCACATTGACAGGCCAACCCTTACGATGACACACGGTCCATTCCTTTGTGTACACTAACTCGAATAGGATTTTCAGTCCTATTGGAGTCCGAAGTCGTTTTATTCCTTTTTGGCATAGCCAAAACAGATAGGCATCATAAAATAAATAATTTATGGCACGATAACATTTGTAAAAAAAAGTAAGTGCAATTTTATCAAACAAAAAAAAAATCTTTTCATATATGCTTGATAATTTTATCCACACTTAATGTGTTGGATATAAAGCCCAACTCGATGCTTCCAAAAATACCCTTCTCAAGAAATCAACTCCTTGAACACGCCCTTCTTGAAAGAGGGTATTAATTCAATTAGTCGTAAGAACATTCATAAAAGATGGTATGCAATGATCTTACATGAGGTATGCATCCTACGTTCAGGGTTTAGATTAAAAGAAAGTTCATTCAATTCAAGCTCGCGACACTCTAAATAATTTAGAGACTTTAATTACTTGAAAAAAATAAAAAAAAAACTCATTAAGCCCATATTTTAACTTATCCATAAGAAATTCATCAAGAGATCAAATATTAATTGACTTTAGAGATTTGAAAAGAAAATAATTAATCGTGAGATTAATTATTTAATCAAACCAAACGATTTAAAAATTAATTGGAAACCACCATCAAACCATCAATTAAATTGAAGAGCTAAACCTCTCTCATTTCCTCTCAATTCTCGGCCCAAAGAAAAGATTTAATGGAGCCCAAATAAAAATATTAAAGTTTTGGCCCAACAAGAGCCCAAGTCCTAAAATTCAAAAGTGAACCCTATAATCACCATCCCAAAATCAGATTTGTCTCGCCTCTCTCTTCTCCCCTCTTTCTCTCTCACCGATCTCTCACTCGTTCTTCTTCGTTCACCGGGGCTCGGCCGGTCATTGCGTCGCCGGCAAACGACACTCGCACCGCCGGCTGCACGCCGCCCACCTCGCCGCTGTCAGCAGGTCACGTTGCTGCTCGTACTCCCACCGTCCGCTCCCTCTCACGCAGCTGCGTCGTCGTCACCAGGTACGTCTATCTTTTCTCATCTTTCTCTTTCTCTTAAACACACACACGCACATACATGAACATACACATGCTTTCCCCTTCATCTCTCACTCCAGTTCTTCCAAAATAGGTCCGGCAGCCCCGTCGCTTTGTCGGGCTCGCCGGCGTGTGAGCCCAGCCGCCGTCGCGAGGGCGGGGCAGCAGGGTCATTCCGGATGAAACATTGCAGCCGCCGGAGCTTCGCTGGCAGCTGGTGCGTCGAGGGGCAGTGGCGACGCCAGGAGGCAGCGGGGTGCGTCGAGGTTCAAACTCTTAAAGCTAAGTCATTGTTCTAAAGCTTGATATTAAGATTGTGGTTGAAAGAAGTTCATGGTTTCAAGTTTGTTCTTGTAAGAAAACAATGTGCTCAAAATCTCTTGATTGTGAATTTTAGTTAAAAGAACATTTGAGTATGAACATACATGTTTCAAGTCCTTGATAGCATGAAAAGTATGTGATGGTGTTGGATGAAATCTCTACATTTAGCATGCTAAAAGAATCCTAGCATACTTGGTCTATAGATAATTAAGGAAATAAAATGGTTTGAAGTTCAAGTCTATTGGTTCAAGTATATGATGGCTAAGTTGAGCATGTAGTGGAGAGCATGGTTGATCTATAAATGTTGGTATGAAAGAGTATAGTTTGAATGAACTTACTCCGAGGAGATGATGAAGAAGAGGTGACGATGAGAAACTCGATTTTTCCTTTAGCTTTCACCTTCTATATCTTACTTGATGATATCCTCCCTTGAATTAACTTTGATGGTAATTCTTGTTTTTGAAGTTAAGGAATTGAGTGAATGGAGGTAAATTTTATAGATAAGGGAAGAAAATGGAATGAATTTTGAATATATTTTTTTTTCACAAAAGACAAAAATCACGTCTTTTCGTTTCGATTTGACGACTAATTAATGCGGCTGTTTTTTGGAAAACGTGCTTGACGTGATGCGGTTCTTATCCACTTTTCATCTTGATTTGATGTCGAAAGTGTATTTGATACGTGGTCTATCCTTTCGTGTAGGTATCGGGAGTGCAAAAGTGGTGATCGAGCAAGACCCGGAGGACGGGAGACGGCTGTCCCGGGGCTGCCCGGTACTCGGCACGGCTGTCCGGCGTGAGTCCCTCCCGGCACGACTCTTGTGATGTCCGAAATTGTTTTTCTTATTCTATTCTAGCGTCGAACTCGTTGTAAAAATGCTTTTGGACTTCTATTTGTAAATTGAACCTCTCAAACTACCTATTAGTTCTTCAATGCTAAAAGAACTTCATTCATTTGACGACATGATACTTACTTTAAACATCTCACTCGATCACAACGCGAGGTAAAAGAGATTAGATACGAAAAAAAAACAATTAAAGAAAAGGCGGGTGTTACAGAAACCCCTGTTACTGGGGAGTTGGCAGAGGGGGAAACCCCTGGTGTTGGTGAGAATGTTGTGGGAGGAGAAACCCTAGAAGAATTTGGGGGCGATGAGGCCCAAGTTTCTGAGAAGAATGTTGGTGAGGGGAGGACCCCTGAAAGAGTTGTGGGTACTGAAGCCCACAATGAAGGAGATTTGGCTGGGGTGGAAACCCCTGTTTATATCACAGGGGCAACCCCTTTGATGTCTGAGGAGGGAGAAGCCCTCGTTACTGAAAATGTACAAGACCCTGTTGGTGACAGGGTAAAGTTAATCGTGGATTTGACAGATGTCCCAGAGGGGACAATTTCACCGGTAAATGCAAGGGATGCCCGTAGACGAGCCCGCCGGAGCTTGTTAGATGAAGTTGGCGATACGGGAAGGGAAGCGCTGGGTCCAGAGACCGCAGCGGAGGAAAAGGACAACTCTCCCAGACCCGGTGGTGGGGAGGGTGACGAAGAAGAATGCCGCCAGGCGGCAGACAGAAAAAGGAAGGGAAAGCAGGCCGCTACTTCCTTGACCAAGCGAGCGAAAGGGAAATCTGTTGAAGCTTCTATCCCTCCACCCGCAAAGGTTCCTTATGCTGCCGAATCCGATAGCCCTGCCGAGTCTAGCGACTCCGAAGAGGAACCTGACGAGGAGCTCAATTTCGACCCTACGGAAGTTTGGTTGACCAAGGAACTACTGGATGCCATGAGGAAATTCTCTGACCCCAGGCGTGCAGCAACGCTTAAAGAAAAGAGTGCCCAGGGTAAGCTTGCGAAGTCCGGGAAAAGATATGATCCCGCGGAGCTAAAGGAGATTGCTTCCGATGCCGAATTCCGGGAGTATATCGACGCAATCGGGTTTGACTGGTTACTGAAACACAGCTCTTTCGAAGTCCTGACAGCAGCCGCGCGTGAGTTCTTTTCAACCTTTCGGTTGAAGTCTATGAATGATTTGGATGCCGACTCTATTACTTTCCGCCTCTTCAATGAAGAGCACGAAATGAGCATCCGCGAGTGGACGCTCCGCATGGGGCTGTTGTCACGAACGCAGGACGATGAAGGACTGTGGAATGACAGGATGGTAGGTCCACCGATGTTTACTACAGGTTTCCGTCCACAGAGCGCCTGGGAGTTTATAACCCACCCGAAGGTGGGTCAGTTTAAGACAAGCTGTTCGAAGGCTTCCCACATTGACAACCAGATCCTGCGATTCTCTCAGACGTTCATCAGTTATAACTTGATGGGAACTGCGAGCACTGCTTTGACCACGCCCGACCTATACTTCACTTGGTGTATGGCCAAGGGAGTCCGTGTGCTCCTGGGCTACTGGCTAGCCCAGGCTTGCCATCAAATGGCCGCAAATCCTTCCAGACACATGTACACATGCCACATCCTAGGGGCATACCTGCAACGCAACGTAATATTGAAGATAGCCAAGTCGTGCCGGGATGTGGAGATGTGCATGCCCCAGAGGTTTTCAATATCGACTATTTATTCAATAAGGGGCTTCTATACATGTCTGGGAAGGAGGTATGCTTTTATGAGGTCGGCGGGTCGGACATCCAGGTGAAACAGGAAACAACAAGTGTGGAGGCAGGAGCCAAGGTTGAAGTTGAAGAAATGAGGAAGGAGGTGGGATGGATGAGGTCAGAAATCAAGATGGTTAGAGAAGAGATTGTGGCCCTACGGGGTAAAGGAAGGGACAGTGTCGATTTTGAGAGAGTACGGAAAGAGGTCGCAGGAGTGAGAACGGAGGTAGACGAGATGAGAATGGAAGTCGGGAAGGTCAGAGAGGAGGTCGTGGCCCTCAAGGAACGTCTCACCGACCTTGTGGCAGCGTCGACAAGGCACACTGATAGGTTGGTAGAAGGCGTTTCGCTGATGATGATAATGACGAAGTGGCTCAAGGCGAAGTTTCTCGGGATGCCAGAATCTCTTCCTGGCCCTGGCAGCGTTTCTAAATCACCAGGGCAAGGAAGTTTATCTCTCCAGAAGCCTCCCCAGGCGACGAAGCCTCTAACTGCCCTGTCCGCGACTAAGCCCTTGACCGTAAGAAAGGCAGTGCCGGGACAGCGTGACGAGATGACAGAGACGTCGGATTCGCCGGCAAATAAGAAAGCTAAAGTGACCCAACCGTCCGCCCCGCTCAAGGCTGGCTCCCGCGGGGGCCAGACCCCGAATTGATTCCCCCCCAAACCAATTAACTTTTACTCTTCCATTTCTTTTAGTTTTTCGCTTTCTGTTTGTGTTTATCTGTGCCAGCATGCTCTGTTCTGTATATATGTGTTGCACCTTCCCACACTTAGCCCAATCCTTGGTCTAAGTGTGAGAAGGGGTTGTTCTGTTTTTGCATGTTTGGTTTTGTTTGTGTGCTTTCTCCCACTTAGCCCGGTGTCCGGTCTAAGTGTGAGAAGTTTGTTTTGTTCGTCTTTCCCTATTTCCCTACTTCACTAGGATAGCTTGGGGACAAGCTTGAGTGAAGCGGGAGGGGGAGGGAGTAAGTGCAGTATTTGTTTTTGAATAGGAGTCTTAGTATCTCTAGATTTTTATGTTTGTGTGTTGCATGAGCTAGTGGATATAATAAGGTAAAAATTCCCTTAGTGAGAGCGATTGAAGAAAGGATACACGTCAACTTTGATGCCTTTTTCCTTAATAAACTAAAAGCGGTCTGATTGAAGTAAGGACGATAGAAAATGCCTTAGATAACTTAGCTATGCAGCCCTACTATAAAAGCGAGTTATAAGCCTAAACACTTTGAGCTAACATGTAAAAAAAACTGGGCTGCCACTTAATGCTTAGGGAGTAGAGTCTAAAGGAGAAAAAATGGGTTATGGAGGAATAAGCTGGACGAAGTCCAGAACTGGTGGTATAAGCTGGACGAAGTCCAGGAAAATGAGGTATAAGCTGGACATGGGAGGAATAAAATAATAAAATCGGAGGTATAAGCTGGACAAAGTCCAGGGGAAAAGGGAAAAAAGAAGATTAATTACCCAAGGGCAGGAAGTGATAATTACCTGACACAGGAATGAAAAAATATAGAAAAATCGGGAGACGGTAGAAAGGAGAAACTGTCATAACCCGACGCATCAGTGGTGTAACTTTAACTTTGGAGCGTTTCGATCCTAACAGCCCTGGTGATGCATGAGTGATCGAGCGAACCTAACCGCTGGGAAATCAATAGGCTATCTTGACGAACTGACAGACCGTTTAGGTACAAGAAGGAAGTGGGAGGAATTGAAGACTGTAGACGATCGGAGAGAACTTAAGCTTGTCGGGACAGTCGCCTATAAGTTGAAGCTAGTGCATGCTTATCTGTTGTGTTTTGTTTCTCTTTGTGTGATGTTTTCTTTTATGAGTCTGTAGTTGTCTAGGTCTAGGAGTCTGTTTTTATGTTAGTGTCTTGTTTGTAGAGTCGTTCTTGGGGACCGTGCGTTGAAATTTGCCTTATTCCTTTTTCTTGTCTTTCATGCTTGAGGACAAGCATGGTTTAAATGTGAGCAGTTTGATAAGGCTAATTTCATGCATAGGTCTAGGGGATAAATTCGTGAATTTGCTGGGTCTAACACATGTCTTAAGCTAGGTGTATAGAAGAAATTCACCAGGTCAGGAAAAGAAGGAGGCAATCACACGCCCGAGGAAACTGGCGAATAAGTGAACATTGTGAAAGAAATTGCAAGACAGAGTAAATCTCAGAACTGAAGGGTAGAATTGAGATTTCTACGAAGGTTCTAGAAGATTATGTCTGTGTCTATAAAAGGAAGGATGCATGCATTCTGGAGGGATCTTCTCGAGGTGGAGACCTCACTAATAGTCTGCAACTAGTTCACTTTTCTATACACTTGGGTTCTTCGAGGGAAATTCAGGGGGTTTCGCGCTTGGGTTCATTTTCTACTTTCTCATATTTTCAAGCTGTGGTGTAACACCGTCCTGTTGAGGGCGAAGAAACAAGTTCCCGTTTAATTTCTCGCATTTTGTGGTTTCCACCGAGCTTCGCTGTTCGAAGCTCGGCATTCTGTTTTATCGACTATTCACGTGTTTTATGCAAGTTTAATTTTCTGTTATGTCGATAATGTTGATTTCTGTTTTTGCCGTTGTGATTTTCTGGAGTTTGAGCTAGCTTACTTGTTTTGGATGCTTTTCACAATTGTTTACTGAATCTGTGCAGAGTAATGGCTGGATCGGAGTGATCGGAGTTTGTTGGTGAATGAATCGAAGGTTTGAATTTGGTTTGTAGCTTGATTGTGGAAACGTTTAAATTCGGTGTTGATCGGAGTAGATCTGTTAGATCGGAAGTTATGGAGTGGAATCTAGTTGTTGTTGGTTTCAGATTGCTTGGATCCGAAGTGGATTAAGTGTTCGACGTGAGATCTGAGCAGAGTTGGTTTATTTTGATGCCTAGTCTTCGTGTTTTCATTTCGCTTCGTCTAGTATATGTAGATCTGAGTTATTTCCGGTTTGTCGCAAGTTTCCGACGACCAAACTTTTATATTCTGTTCGAATCTGGGTATGTGCTCTGTTTACTCCATCTTCGTGTTTAAATCCGTTGAAGAAAAGCATGTCGTTGTTAGTTATTTTCTCACTCAGTTATTTGCAGCTTTTTTGCCGTACTTGCTATTTCTGGGTCATGGTCCCCACTGTTAGTTGTTTCCTGTCTAGCTAAATTAGGTAATTGTTTACACGGTCGAGGAAGTAAGCTTAATATACCGAAGTCTTGATGATGTTTGATCTCAGCATGTTTACAGCTTTCTAGGTCTAACGTTTATATTTCCTGCCTAGGTCTAGTAGTAGCTATACCTCAGCCCTGTTTGCGTGGCAGCAGCCGCTTAGTCAAGAGTCTCTAAATATTTTCTTACGTATCCATCTTCGTGGGATCGACCCCTGCTTCTCTATACTAATCCATAGTATTCGGGTTGAGGGATCTTTGAAGGGGAGGTTAGTGTGTACAACGACAGAGTATTCCGTGTTCCCTTGAGTTCCTAGACCAAGTGATCTAGTGGATTCATAGGTCTTGGTATCTCGACCCAGCGTAGCACATCGCATTTTTACTGAAAACACACTCGCTCCTATACATTACTTCCTGCACTTCAATTATTCAACTGAAAATCTGCATTATTAAATGACACGTGGCACCAATCTAACCGTCGGATGACAAAATCTTGGGGCTGAGATTAAAAAGAACAAAGAACAAAAGATACAAAAAGTAAATGAATACATCCCTATATATATATATATATATATATATATATAAGATTTTGTTGTTACACGTAGCTTACGCATAGTTGATGTTACTACGTGTATATTATTTGGTACCTTTAATAAGCATTGCTATAGTTAGGTATAATGATGGCTTTTTTTTATTATTATCCTAATTTAATATTTGATGGATGTACGAGTTTTGTTATTCCTTCCACTTTTTATACTTTATGTCTTTTTGATATTGAATACTAGATATTATCTAGATTCACTATTCATCACATTAATATTATTGTTGTTGTTAAATTTTAATAATATATCAACTACTATATTTGATGCTTAAATTTGGCCAACATAATATATTTTTTTTCAATATTTAGTCAAAGTGTTGGTGTATATATAAAAAAATAGAGGTGTGCATATCTAATTGATTTATATGGAACTTTCGAATATGTATATGCAAAAGTTATATTTTTCTTTTTTTGGGGGGTTATTATTTTATTTGAGTTAAGCATTTATTATAATTGGTGGCAACAACTTCGACAACTAACAATTGACAACGAAACTTTCTACATGGCTCACCCTGAACTCACAACTTTATCATAGAACTATATAAGGCTTCAAGTTCATAAAAACCGAAATTCAGTTTTCAATTGTTATTCATATACATATTTTGTAACACCCGCCTTTTCTTTAATTATTTTTTTTTCGTATCTAATCTCTTTTACCTTGCGTTGTGATCGAGTGAGATGTTTAAAGTAAGTATCATGTCGTCAAATGAATGAAGTTCTTTTAGCATTGAAGAACTAATAGCTAGTTTGAGAGGTTCAATTTACAAATAGAAGTCCAAAAGCGTTTTTACAACGAGTTCGACGCTAGAATAGAATAAGAAAAACAATTTCGGACATCACAAGAGTCGCCGGACAGCCGTGCCGAGTACCGGGCAGCCCCGGGACAGCCGTCTCCCGTCCTCCGGGTCTTGCTCGATCACCACTTTTGCACTCCCGATACCTACACGAAAGAATAAACCACGTATCAAATACACTTTCGACATCAAATCAAGACGAAAAGTGGATAAGAACCGCATCACGTCAAGCACGTTTTCCAAAAAAACAGCTGCATTAATTAGTCGTCAAATCGAAACGAAAAGACGTGATTTTTGTCTTTTGTGAAAAAAAAATATATTCAAAATTCATTCCATTTTCTTCCCTTATCTATAAAATTTACCTCCATTCACTCAATTCCTTTACTTCAAAAACAAGAATTACCATCAAAGTTAATTCAAGGGAGGATATCATCAAGTAAGATATAGAAGGTGAAAGCTAAAGGAAAAACCGAGTTTCTCATCGTCACCTCTTCTTCCTCATCTCCTCGGAGTAAGTTCATTCAAACTATACTCTTTCATACCAACATTTATAGATCAACCATGCTCTCCACTACATGCTCAACTTAGCTGTAATAGCCGAGACTTAGATTTCTCGGGAGTTATGAAATAAAATACTAGAACTTTTATTGACAAATGAAAGAGTATTTTTATTTCTTGAAAAAGGGTACAATTACAATTTTCAGAATCTCAAACTAAATTACAATCTTTGACAATGAAAATAAAAGTCGAGCTACACTACTACATTTAGAAATCCCTAAGGGCTACTTTGGCCTTCGTCATCGGGCCGTCTCGGCCCCAGATCTTTCAAACGAGCCGGGAGGGCGAGACCACGAGGGAAGACAGCCTCGTTGGCCAGTCGCAACTCCTGCCATAGCGCACGAAAGAGAACTAGTTGCATGAATAGAGACTGTTGGTGGATTGTGATAGCTCGGCAGTTCGGCAGGGAGCTCAGCAGTTCGCCACCAAGCTCGGCAGTTCGGCAGGAAGCTCAGCAGTTCGCCACCAAGCTCGGCAGTTCGGCAGGGAGCTCAGCAGTTCGCCACTAAGCTCGGCAGTTCGGCAGGGAGCTCAGCAGTTCGGTACCAAGCTCGGCAGTTCGGCACCAAGCTCGGCAACTCCGTGATCTGGAGAGAAAGATCAAAACATGAAGAAGAGCTCGGCTGTTATGACAACTCGTTTCAACAGCCGTTAGATCTCCTCAATTGTTTACAGAGACAACAAGAGAAGTGTATTAAGAAAGGGAAGGGGAAACAATACCTTTCAGAAATGTGAGTGAGTGTTGGACCGAAAGAGGCAAACTCCAGCCAGCAGGCTCCCCTCCAGCTAATACTCTGCAAAGCTGCAGGTAACAGCCCTTGCTTCCCCTACCCAAACCGGTTATAGTCCGGAAATCAGCCCCCACAATGCCACCTCTAGTGTGCACCTGCAAAAGAAGACAAAATTCATGAATGAATCAGAGTACAAGGCAGCACAAAACACCAAAATCAGTTAAAGGATGCTGCAAGGTCAGCCAACACTCAACCTCTTGCAGCTTTCAGTTACACCCCAGCTATAAGTATAGATCAGCCTCGGCCTCTTCCTCCCCATTTATCACAAAGCAACATCCAATTAAAGAAAGAGAGGAGCCGAGGAAGGGGGAGGAGGCGAGGGTGAAACAAGAGCAAAGACAAGGACTAGCAGCACAAGTTCAGTGGAGGTAACCACACTTCCTTTCAACCTCTGTTAACCATATTTTAGCATCATGTAGACATCACAAGCATGCTGGAGGAACCCCATAGTTTCAGAGAATATAAGTAAGCCGTAAATAATTAAAGGAACAACACTTTAGCCAACTGTCAAGCTCATCCCAGTAGGTGGACGATTAAGTTCAGACACGAACCAACGAAGTAGAGAAAAACACCTAAATAGCTAAGGTAGAAGACTTAGCCTAGGAGTTTTCTGTTGAAGAAGGCGACGCCGACTGCGAAGCAGCGGCGAGCCGGCGGAGATAGCCGAGGAAAGGATCTGCAGCTCGCCGGAGAGGTGACGGCACCGGCAGGAGTGTGTGCTGCCTCAGCGCAACGGGGAGACCCGGCGGAGGCGGCTACACAGCCGCGGCGTCGGCTGGAGACGGAGGCGGCATCGGCTTCGCGTCGGTAGGCTGCACCCAACGTGAGACGCAGAGAGGGAAGACGTCGACGGCGCGAGCCCACCAAGCTCCAGTGATGGCGCCGGCGATGGTGGTGCGTGGTGGCTGGTGTGGCGGTGAAATCCGCCGAGGAAGGAGAAGAAGATTAGGAATTTGCCTTTGTTTTGAGATTTGGGGATTTGAATCTTGTTGAAGATGGAATGAGAGAGAGTCGACGGGTTGGAGTATGGAATTGGGCTCCCCAATTTTTAAAACTGTTTGGCCTAGTTCTTTTTTTTTTATTTGGGCCTCCTTTCATAATGGAAGAAAATAAATGATGATGATTAAAAGAGATGTAGGAATTGGGCCTGGTATTACATCCTGGCCCAGATTCTGAGTATTTTAACCACGTGGGATTAGGCCCATCGCTCTAAATAGAGCCGGAACTTAAGAAGAGAAATTTTCCCTAAGCCACGGAAGAAAGGAACTATATTAAGCCGTGTTGAAATAATTTTCGATAAGGAATTAAAGCGGACTTTATTAGTCACAAAAAGTATTTTAAAAATACTTAAGATAATCCGAGAATTCTAATACCGAACGGGTCAGCCGGTTACAGAACAAATTAAATCACCGATTTAAAGATTTAAGACTTCTAATTTTAGAAGGCAGAAATTAAAATAATAAGCACACGCTTAGGCATGCATTCATGCAAGATTTTTGAGGTCTAATTTAAATATATTAATTTTGTAAAGGAACGTCGTCGTTCGACGCATAATCTCAGAACAGGGGAAAGCACCTATTTTGCAAGAGTTAAGCAATTGAGGTGTGGGCTTTTCTATCCTACATTATGTGTGGGCTTCTTTCCTTTTTATTTACAGAACTCTATGAGAATAAGTGTGAACTTTTGAATGAATTGTCATGCCATGTTTTATTTTGTGATTGCCATTCATGGTTAAAACGAATTCGGGTCCCAGTAGGTCAGTAAATCCTACTCGGACTAGTGTACACATAGGGACCGTGAGCTAGCGCAAGGTTGGCCGGTTCGTGGGTCGTGAGCTAGCGCCAGGTTGGCCGACCCAGTGATCGTGGAATGTGGCCACATTCCCGATTCACACAGCTTGACATGGTATATCATCAGAAAGTTAAAAGACTGCAGTCTATTTCAGAAAGAAACAACAGATTTTAGTGACCGGGACTTGTTTTCAGAAAAACCCCGCGTTCACTCAGCTTGGCAGACAATTAAAAGAAAAACAGTTTTCGGCATAAGCCACTGAGTATATCAAGTACTCAGCCCTGCATATTGTTTTCCTAAATGTGCAGGTTGATCGATCGAGGCAGAGGAGGTGTTGGGACTGAAGATGAAATAAAAGAAGGGTAGCTAGTGTAGTATGTCTCCATACATGTTATACTTGTCTTGGAACTCTTCCGCTGCATAGACCTAGCTTTGTCTCAGTAAAGACAATGTCCCCCTTTTCACTCTGATGTAATAATTTGCTATTTTGATGACTTTTAGACAGTATTTCCTTAATTTCAGTAATTATGATGATGTGTTGAGACAGTTTAGAACTTTTAGTCGCGAAATAGCTGCGCTTTCTTTGACTAGGAAGTTGTGGTCGTGACAGAGTGGTATCAGAGCACTTTTCTTTCGCTCTGACCCAAGAACCTTCCTTCTAAGCCTCAGTCCAGAAAAGATAGTACTAGGCTAGAAAGTGAACAGAATGTTAAGTACAAGATCCCAACACCTCAGCTCGACACGATCAACTGCAGCAGAAACAGGGGTCGACGCCCGCTCGTCCAGAAAAGAAAATTTTAAAGAAAGAAAATGAAAATTTTGAGATTTTCAGAAAAAGGAAAGAATTTTCACAGCCCTTTATGGGAACGAAAATGTTTAATTGAGATTTTTGCAAGATGCAACGTGATAGCTGATACTTTGCATGAGATATGCTTAAAGTATCTGTGACTTATGAGCTTGACATGAATGTATAAGTGTCATGTGGACTATATATGCGAACCTAGAGTGCTTTAGAGAAGTACCTTAGGTGGGACATATAGAGCCAAGTACAAGTAGAACGAGAATTTTTACCGCCTTCCAGGGTGATGAGACCAATTAACACCCATCAGTTTGGGTAAGCTTCTAATTTCAAGGAATTATGAGAAAGAAAAGACGAACCAGAAAGTACTATTGTACTACTTATAGACAGCAATTAAAGGAAGTCCATTCCTTTAAGCACACAGATAGTATACATATATATATGTATACTAGACGATGAACCAAGAAGTTCCCAATGTCTTTACAAAGACCAAGTTATAACGAAAATAGTTTACCTTCCAGCTTGTTCGGGAGATGCATCCCTACACGGAAAGAGATCGTACCCGCGATCTAGTAAAGTGATCTAATGTGGCGTAACAAGCCCAAGTGGCTACGTGATCCAGAAGCGATACTTATAGCGTGCTACGAAGCACGATGGAGAATGTGATGTTTTACCAGAATCGGCGTTCTAAGTTATCAAGAACGATATGAAAGTATGACCTCCAGCTGCAGTTATCAGTTTAATAGCACGAGAAACCCCATCTTGAAATGTATGGTTTCTTAGAACGCGTTTATCATGTCAGAACTCCACAAGAACAAACAAAGAAGTGTCACATAACTAGAACCGATGAATATAATCAATAGTACTTACTTGGATCCCAGTGAAATTCTTTCTAAGAGTCCTCCCAGAGCACGGTACCCCCCGTCTATTCAGACTTTAGTTCGACTCACAAGTAACATGCCAGTATTCATTTCTCTATGCGAGGTTTGACTCACTTCCAGCTTATGGACTGCAGTCCTTTTTGACTCATCGTACATAAAGAGTAAAGTTTTGACTGTTTAAGCTCCAGTCGTAAACCCTAAATTCTACAGTTGTTCATATCCATGATCTTCGAAATGAGCGTATTCCTCAGACATTCTTTGAACCTCCGGGACAACGATGTCCTGTCGGCTATTAAGACCTTTGATTGACTCACGTTCTGCAAGTAGTACGCCACTGTCATTCTCTTCAGGAAAGCGGCGACTCAGTTTCAGTTCCCAAATTTTGGATACCTTTATGTTTCAAGCATCGTTATTTGTTGTTGTCTCCTTTGAGCCACAATATTGGAGATTTATATCTCGATTTCTTGGACTCGTGCAATGAAATTTCATTCTTATGATGCTTACAGTTCCGACCCCCAGAATGGTCGCGCCTTTTAAATATTTTCTCAGCGCATTTCATATTGTGTTGGCACTCTTGTTCACCTCCCTATTTTAAAACTGTGTTGTAGCAATATTTTTCCTACGGAGGTGAAATTATTCCATCCCAGTTCCAATACATGCATTATTCCTAGTCTCAGAATTTTTCTACAGTTTGAAGTTAAGGCAAGCATATTGTACTTTTCCCTAACGAGCTTGGCATAGCTGATTTTTCTGAATAGTTCATTTCAGTGTATTGCCTTATTGAACCTATGAAATCATTGATGTGATTTTGTTATTCCATATCAAGATGCCTTTGAAGCATGATCAATGTTCCTTCATTGCAATCGCCTACGTTTCTAAATTTTCGCGGTTGACCATCTTAGGCGGTGACATGTTTGAACCACTATCCTTGATGCTCATATCCTTTCAGTTTAATTGGACAACAGTACTGTCTTATTTGGCAGCTCACTATGGAAATTTACAGTTGATTCATTTCCGTCCAGTTTTCATGACCTATCTCATGATTATTTCTAGCTCCCATCAAGGGTGGACTTCAACTTCTATGAGTTCATTTGAAACCAGTTGAGCCCATAGTTCTTTGAATGAACTCAGTACTTACCTTCAAGGTCGATTATCGACGAAAATTCATATAAGTTGAACAAGGGATGCTATTCTTGTCCAGTTGGGTATTCAGGAGCCCTTCAAATTTTCAGTCATACTCTCTTGTGTGAATAATAATCCAAGTTAAGACTATTAGATTAATCATTGAGTTATTGATACGAGGCTAGCAGAAAAAGGCATGGTCTCAGTTTCTTTCAGATACGCATAATAAATACGTCCCCATGGAGACACGTGCAGGAAATGATGCACCAACCAGAAGCGTCGCATAACCGACAGCAAAGCGTTAAATACTTCGAATCTACGTACCGCTTGTGACCATCAGGTGGAAGATCGAATATTTTGTTGTATAGAGAAGCAACTAGCCTTGAGTAGAGAAATATCAAGGAATATTTGTGGATTAAATGATGTCCGAAGACGTAAAAGACCTATATGGTAGTTTGAACGATCAAAATGCTTACTCCGGGTAAGATAAGTAAGCCACAAGAACAAAGACTCAATCATGGGCATGTAATGAAAGCCATGGAGAAAGTACGAGTGTATTCGTAGTTTATGTTTGACGGAACAAATCCCATCAGCAAAAGGGATTCGTCTAAGAGGTGGCCAGGAAAAGTTAAAGCTGGAGAGACATTCGGGGAGAGGAACGCGTGATAGCACAGCTACTCTCACCATCCCTACTATGAAAGGAAGAATCGAAATTCTTCTTTAAAGAGTTATCGCAGAAGAATCGATTTAGAGCCCTATAATGCAGAGCAAGGGCAAACGTTGGCGATGATACGCGATGAAGTATTCTACGATATGCCACGTCCCAAATTAAGCGGCTCAGAAAGGAGCTGTCGATAGAGTTTTGTGTTAATCTAGACACGAGATCTAGATCACTTTGGAAGTCATGCTAGATTATTTCACCACGAATCGCTCAGTCGAACCAAAAGAGCATGGAGACGGTAGCATTAGGAGAAAGAAGCCAACACCTCCACATGCACAGATCCAGTATTCAAGGTTTAATGCGAGTAGAATAAAGTCTATGCTAAATCATGACAAAGAATCGCGGTAAACACAAAAGCATCTTGAAAACGATGAAAGTGGACTACCTCAACTAAGCGAGAGGTTACGAGGTCATTAGGCCAGCTCAATGACTACGATTACGATCGATACAAGCATTTGAGAACTTGGTATCTGACGATGAAATCTAAAACGAGGAATGGCCTCAACAGCCAGACGAAATGAAACGTCTAATGGATGACTTGAATCAGTCATATTAACTTAGTCACCAGATAGAATGGCGCTTAAGGAACAGCAGAACTTAAGATCTAGATGCAATAACTACTAAACCCGCGTTTTATTAGACTCAGTGTGTGACCAGGTGTTACACCAGAGTTCTTCATGAAGAAGGATAAAACGTTGAGAGTTGAACAAGTTAGCACTGACGAACAAGTATCCTTTACCGAGAATCGACGATCTTTTCGATCAGCTGCAAGGAACTAGAGTCTTCTCGAAGAACGAGAAGGAACGCGAGGGACATTTGAGGGCCACTATAGAAACGTTAAGAGCCGAGAAAACTCTGTGCTAAGTTTAGCAAGTGCGAGTTCTGGCTTAGCGAAGTGAATCCCCTTGGACACGTAGTGACAGCAGAAGGGATCCGAGTGGACCTGCTAAATTGGAAGCCGTCCAACGTTGGCAGTCACCAACGACGCCCAATGAAATCCGGAGTTTCCTAGCACTGGCAGGATACTACCGACGATTCATGGAAGGAATTTTTTTGGATAGCAAGGCCAATGACTCAACAACTCAAGAAAGGAGTTAAAGTCGATTGGACCCCAGAAGGTGAAGCAAGCTTCCAACTGCGAAAGGAAAAGTTGACCACAAGACCAGTTCTAGTCGTGCCGGAAGCGGGAGTCGACTATGTGGTGTATGCAGATGCATCGAAGGTCGGACTCGGGTGCGTGCTGATGTAGAAGGGTAAAGTGATAGCATATGCGTCACGCCAGCTAAGGTCGCACGAGTTGAACTACCCGACGCACGACTTGGGATTGGCGGCAGTGGTATACGCATTGAAGATTTGGAGACATCATCTATATGGAGTTCGATGTGAGATCTTCACAGATCATAAGAGTCTCAAGTACTTCTTTGAGCATAAGGATCTAAACATGAGACAACGTAGATGGCTAGTGTTAGTCAGGGACTACGACTGCGGTATAAATTACCACCCAGGCGAGGCCAATGTGGTAGCAGATGCCTTGAGCAGAAAGACTGCACCTCAAGTGGCTACTTTCCTCACCCAAGCGGAGGAGCTTATCCGGGAATTTGCCAAGATGAAACTGGAGATAGTAAGAGCCCCGGAAATGGTGGGTAGCAGAATTTTCCACCTTGGTCATAGAACCAGATTTAAGAGCCAGGATCATCGACGCTCAGAGATGCGATGAGGCATTAGAAAAGATTTGTCTCAGAATGAGGACCGGAAAAGGGAACAGTTACCGCGAAGAGGCGGATAACGCCCTCACCTTCGAAGGAAGATTATGCGTACCCAATGATGAGGCACTCAGGAATGAGATCATGAGTGAAACTCAGGAGACGCCCTACACTGCCCACCCTGGAAGTACGATGATGTATCAAGTTTTTAAAAAAAAAAAAAATTCTAGTGAGATAGCATGAAGAGAAGCATAGCGTCATTTGTAGAAAGATGTCTGGCTTGCCAGCAAGTGAAGGCTTTACATCAACGACCCTATGGGAAGTTGCAACCTCTCGAGATCCCAGAATGGAAGTGGGAGCATATAGCAATGGATTTTGTGACAGGATTGCCAAAATCACAGCGAGGAAACACTGCCATCTGGGTGGTTATAGATCGCCTCACCAAAAGTGCTTATTTTATACCAATCCGAATCACATATGGATCCGACAAGTTGGCTCAGATCTATGTGCAAGAGATCATACGCTTACATGGCATACCAGTAACGGTTACTTCGGATCGAGATTCGAAATTTACTTATAGATTTTTGGATAGACCTACAGCGAGAGTAGGGCACTCAGCTGAATTCCAGCACAACATTCCATCCACAGACAGACGGACGGTCCGAAAGGACGATTCAGACATTAGAGGATATGTTGAAAGCCGTAGTGCTCGACCGTGGAGTAAGCTGGGAGCCAGTACTTCCACTTATAGAGTTTTCCTACAACAACAGTTACCAGACAACCATAATTATGGCCCCATATGAAGCACTCTATGGGAAGAAATGTAGATCACCGCTTTACTGGGATGAAGCAGGTGAGAGAAGAATTCTCGGACCAGACTTTGTAAATGAAATGATAGAAATTGTCCGACAAATCCGAGGGAGAATCAAGGAAGCTCAAGATAGACAGAAATCCTATGCAGATGCTCGCAGAACGGATTTACAGTTTAAAGCAGGAGACAAGGTTTTTCTGAAAGTATCCCCATCAAAAGGATAACCAGATTTGGCGTCAAGGGCAAGCTGAAACCGCGTTTTATCGGACCTTACGAGATCCTAGAAACAGTCGGCCCTGTGGCGTACAGATTAGCGCTTCCGCCAAGCTTCGGGAATGTTCATAATGTGTTTCATGTATCACAGTTGAGGAAGTACGTGTTTGACCCCAAACACATAGTGCACCAAGAAGAGATGGTGTTAGAACCAGATTTGAGCTGTGAAGAAAAGCCAGAAGCAATTCTGGACAGAAAAGTTAAAGAACTGCGAAATAAAAATATTGTAACAGTGAAAGTCCTTTGGAAGCATCACGACCGCAAGGAGGCGACGTGGGAGCTCGAGGACCAGATGAAAGAGAAGTACCCACAGCTTTTTGCCTAACGGAGACAAAATTTCGGGACGAAATTTTTGTTAAGGGGGGTAGAATGTAATAGCCGAGACTTAGATTTCTCGGGAGTTATGAAATAAAATACTAGAACTTTTATTGACAAATGAAAGAGTATTTTTATTTCTTGAAAAAGGGTACAATTACAATTTTCAGAATCTCAAACTAAATTACAATCTTTGACAATGAAAATAAAAGTCGAGCTACACTACTACATTTAGAAATCCCTAAGGGCTACTTTGGCCTTCGTCATCGGGCCGTCTCGGCCCCAGATCTTTCAAACGAGCCGGGAGGGCGAGACCACGAGGGAAGACAGCCTCGTTGGCCAGTCGCAACTCCTGCCATAGCGCACGAAAGAGAACTAGTTGCATGAATAGAGACTGTTGGTGGATTGTGATAGCTCGGCAGTTCGGCAGGGAGCTCAGCAGTTCGCCACCAAGCTCGGCAGTTCGGCAGGGAGCTCAGCAGTTCGGTACCAAGCTCGGCAGTTCGGCACCAAGCTCGGCAACTCCGTGATCTGGAGAGAAAGATCAAAACATGAAGAAGAGCTCGGCTGTTATGACAACTCGTTTCAACAGCCGTTAGATCTCCTCAATTGTTTACAGAGACAACAAGAGAAGTGTATTAAGAAAGGGAAGGGGAAACAATACCTTTCAGAAATGTGAGTGAGTGTTGGACCGAAAGAGGCAAACTCCAGCCAGCAGGCTCCCCTCCAGCTAATACTCTGCAAAGCTGCAGGTAACAGCCCTTGCTTCCCCTACCCAAACCGGTTATAGTCCGGAAATCAGCCCCCACAATGCCACCTCTAGTGTGCACCTGCAAAAGAAGACAAAATTCATGAATGAATCAGAGTACAAGGCAGCACAAAACACCAAAATCAGTTAAAGGATGCTGCAAGGTCAGCCAACACTCAACCTCTTGCAGCTTTCAGTTACACCCCAGCTATAAGTATAGATCAGCCTCGGCCTCTTCCTCCCCATTTATCACAAAGCAACATCCAATTAAAGAAAGAGAGGAGCCGAGGAAGGGGGAGGAGGCGAGGGTGAAACAAGAGCAAAGACAAGGACTAGCAGCACAAGTTCAGTGGAGGTAACCACACTTCCTTTCAACCTCTGTTAACCATATTTTAGCATCATGTAGACATCACAAGCATGCTGGAGGAACCCCATAGTTTCAGAGAATATAAGTAAGCCGTAAATAATTAAAGGAACAACACTTTAGCCAACTGTCAAGCTCATCCCAGTAGGTGGACGATTAAGTTCAGACACGAACCAACAAAGTAGAGAAAAACACCTAAATAGCTAAGGTAGAAGACTTAGCCTAGGAGTTTTCTGTTGAAGAAGGCGACGCCGACTGCGAAGCAGCGGCGAGCCGGCGGAGATAGCCGAGGAAAGGATCTGCAGCTCGCCGGAGAGGTGACGGCACCGGCAGGAGTGTGTGCTGCCTCAGCGCAACGGGGAGACCCGGCGGAGGCGGCTACACAGCCGCGGCGTCGGCTGGAGACGGAGGCGGCATCGGCTTCGCGTCGGTAGGCTGCACCCAACGTGAGACGCAGAGAGGGAAGACGTCGACGGTGCGAGCCCACCAAGCTCCAGTGATGGCGCCGGCGATGGTGGTGCGTGGTGGCTGGTGTGGCGGTGAAATCCGCCGAGGAAGGAGAAGAAGATTAGGAATTTGCCTTTGTTTTGAGATTTGGGGATTTGAATCTTGTTGAAGATGGAATGAGAGAGAGTCGACGGGTTGGAGTATGGAATTGGGCTCCCCAATTTTTAAAACTGTTTGGCCTAGTTCTTTTTTTTTTATTTGGGCCTCCTTTCATAATGGAAGAAAATAAATGATGATGATTAAAAGAGATGTAGGAATTGGGCCTGGTATTACATCCTGGCCCAGATTCTGAGTATTTTAACCACGTGGGATTAGGCCCATCGCTCTAAATAGAGCCGGAACTTAAGAAGAGAAATTTTCCCTAAGCCACGGAAGAAAGGAACTATATTAAGCCGTGTTGAAATAATTTTCGATAAGGAATTAAAGCGGACTTTATTAGTCACAAAAAGTATTTTAAAAATACTTAAGATAATCCGAGAATTCTAATACCGAACGGGTCAGCCGGTTACAGAACAAATTAAATCACCGATTTAAAGATTTAAGACTTCTAATTTTAGAAGGCAGAAATTAAAATAATAAGCACACGCTTAGGCATGCATTCATGCAAGATTTTTGAGGTCTAATTTAAATATATTAATTTTGTAAAGGAACGTCGTCGTTCGACGCATAATCTCAGAACAGGGGAAAGCACCTATTTTGCAAGAGTTAAGCAATTGAGGTGTGGGCTTTTCTATCCTACATTATGTGTGGGCTTCTTTCCTTTTTATTTACAGAACTCTATGAGAATAAGTGTGAACTTTTGAATGAATTGTCATGCCATGTTTTATTTTGTGATTGCCATTCATGGTTAAAACGAATTCGGGTCCCAGTAGGTCAGTAAATCCTACTCGGACTAGTGTACACATAGGGACCGTGAGCTAGCGCAAGGTTGGCCGGTTCGTGGGTCGTGAGCTAGCGCCAGGTTGGCCGACCCAGTGATCGTGGAATGTGGCCACATTCCCGATTCACACAGCTTGACATGGTATATCATCAGAAAGTTAAAAGACTGCAGTCTATTTCAGAAAGAAACAACAGATTTTAGTGACCGGGACTTGTTTTCAGAAAAACCCCGCGTTCACTCAGCTTGGCAGACAATTAAAAGAAAAACAGTTTTCGGCATAAGCCACTGAGTATATCAAGTACTCAGCCCTGCATATTGTTTTCCTAAATGTGCAGGTTGATCGATCGAGGCAGAGGAGGTGTTGGGACTGAAGATGAAATAAAAGAAGGGTAGCTAGTGTAGTATGTCTCCATACATGTTATACTTGTCTTGGAACTCTTCCGCTGCATAGACCTAGCTTTGTCTCAGTAAAGACAATGTCCCCCTTTTCACTCTGATGTAATAATTTGCTATTTTGATGACTTTTAGACAGTATTTCCTTAATTTCAGTAATTATGATGATGTGTTGAGACAGTTTAGAACTTTTAGTCGCGAAATAGCTGCGCTTTCTTTGACTAGGAAGTTGTGGTCGTGACATTAGCCATCATATACTTGAACCAATAGACTTGAACTTCAAACCATTTTATTTCCTTAATTATCTATAGACCAAGTATGCTAGGATTCTTTTAGCATGCTAAATGTAGAGATTTCATCCAACACCATCACATACTTTTCATGCTATCAAGGACTTGAAACATGTATGTTCATACTCAAATGTTCTTTTAACTAAAATTCACAATCAAGAGATTTTGAGCACATTGTTTTCTTACAAGAACAAACTTGAAACCATGAACTTCTTTCAACCACAATCTTAATATCAAGCTTTAGAACAATGACTTAGCTTTAAGAGTTTGAACCTCGACGCACCCCGCTGCCTCCCGGCGTCGCCACTGCCCCTCGACGCACCAGCTGCCAGCGAAGCTCCGGCGGCTGCAACGTTTCATCCGGAATGACCCTGCTGCTCCACCCTCGCGACGGCGGCTGGGCTCACACGCCGGCGAGCCCGACAAAGCGACGGGGCTGCCGGACCTATTTTGGAAGAACTGGAGTGAGAGATGAAGGGGAAAGCATGTGTATGTTCATGTATGTGCGTGTGTGTGTTAAAGAGAAAGAGAAAGATGAGAAAAGAGAGACGTACCTGGTGACGACGACGCAGCTGCGTGAGAGGGAGCGGACGGTGGGAGTACGAGCAGCAGCGTGACCTGCTGACAGCGGCGAGGTGGGCGGCGTGCAGCCGGCGGTGCGAGTGTCTTTCGCCGGCGATGCAATGACCGGCCGAGCCCCGGTGAACGAAGAAGAACGAGTGAGAGATCGGTGAGAGAGAAAGAGGGGAGAAGAGAGAGGCGAGACAAATCTGATTTTGGTATGGTGATTATAGGGTTCACTTTTGAATTTTAGGACTTGGGCTCTTGTTGGGCCAAAACTTTAATATTTTTGTTTGGGCTCCATTAAATCTTTTCTTTGGGCCGAGAATTGAGAGGAAATGAGAGAGGTTTAGCTCTTCAATTTAATTGATGGTTTGATGGTGGTTTTCAATTAATTTTTAAATCGTTTGGTTTGATTAAATAATTAATCTCACGATTAATTATTTTCTTTTCAAATCTCTAAAGTCAATTAATATTTGATCTCTTGATGAATTTCTTATGGATAAGTTAAAATATGGGCTTAATGAGTTTTTTTTTTATTTTTTTCAAGTAATTAAAGTCTCTAAATTATTTAGAGTGCCGCAAGCTTGAATTGAATGAACTTTCTTTTAATCTAAACTCTGAACGTAGGATGCATACCTCATGTAAGATCATTGCATACCATCTTTTATGAATGTTCTTACGATTAATTGAATTAATAGCCTCTTTCAAGAAGGGCGTGTTCAAGGAGTTGATTTCTTGAGAAGGGTATTTTTGGAAGCATCGAGGTGGGCTTTATATCCAACACATTAAGTGTGGATAAAATTATCAAGCATATATGAAAAGATTTTTTTTTTGTTTGATAAAATTGCACTTACTTTTTTTTGCAAATGTTATCGTGCCATAAATTATTTATTTTATGATGCCTATCTGTTTTGGCTATGCCAAAAAGGAATAAAACGAATTCGGACTCCAATAGGACTGAAAATCCTATTCGAGTTAGTGTACACAAAGGAATGGACCGTGTGTCATCGTAAGGGTTGGCCTGTCAATGTGATCGTGGAAGGTGGCCACCTTCCCGACACACTATGAATTATCAGATATGGCGGATTACAAGGATGAACTTAGTCTGATCAGACGAACTTTATGAAAATGAACTTAGTAAGCTCAGGCCTTCGTGTGTTACTGCTATGGCATGATGACAATGACTTTTTATATATGTGTAATTTTTGGCAATGTGTTCATTGTCAGCCCTGCATGTATTTATAAATGTGCAGGTTGAGCTAATGATGAAATGGTGGCTGAGTGGAGTTGGTGGCTGTCTCACATCTTTTGTAGGATTTTCTGTGGCATATGTCTTCACACATATTGTCGTGTTTTGCAACTTCTTCCGTTGTGCCTCGTTGTAATATTTTATACTAAATAGGTCATAAGGACAACACTTTGTTTTGAGATGACGCTTCGCAAACTCTCTTTTGGATTGTATAATCCTTCATATTGTCTTATGAACATTTTCTGTCTTATCAAGAAGTGTTTGATGCTCCATTATCCTTATCCCCTTTCTATCCCCTCTTCTTATTCCCCTCCCCTAGTCACGTTTCCCCGAGCATTGCTATCCTTAGCAAGGTGCGGTCGTGACAGTTTCTCTCTCAGAAATATTAGCAATAACCCCATAAATAACATCCACCGGGGTTTCCCCCACAGACACACCAACAGATTTATCAGTCAAAACAGGGGTTTTCCCCTCCATAACAGAGTCTAACCTTGGTACGCTTACAGTCAAGAGCTCCAAACCCGCAGCCTGACCTGCCTCCTCCTCAGGTTTGTCCGCGGCAGTTGTTTCTGCTACGATGGCGGCTGGTTCGGCCTTCGAATGTATGGCCTCCGGTTGTGGTCTCTCCGTCTCTGTAACTTGTGGCGGTGGTGCAGTGGTAGTCGTCCCCATCATAGTGGTGAACATGGCGAACGCCTTCATCGCTTCCTCTGGACCCCCAAGCTTCTGTAATAGGTCGGCCATGAACGCCGCCGCGTTAGATTCGGCAGTTCCAGAGGTGCTTCCTGTGTTCTTTGTGTTGTCCATGGCAGATTCTGTAGAATTTTAACAAGAACTCGGAAGAAAATTGCTCCGATTAGGGTTAGAGAAAAATAGGGTTTGAGAGAGAAGTTGGGGAATTTTTTTGTAGAGAGAGTGAATATGATATGGAAAATAAAGGCTAAAGCACGGTTATAGCCTATGGATATGAGAGAGGCCGGTTTGCAGGCAGTTGCAGGCATGACGCTAGCGACCGTATGCCTCCCCATAAAGTTACCTTTTGAAATTCGAATCGGTGCTAACTCCCTCCAAATATTTACTCCTCAACTCCCTGCCCCATGTGAATATCTCTGCAATACCATACTTAGAAAAACATCAAACTAAAAATGAAACGCCAGACTCCCAGGTCAAGGATATGACAGTATAAAAATTCCCCTAAGGAGTCTGGTATTCCGAAAAATATTTTTGGAAGATTATTTTTTTTTCTAATTTGTTTGGGTTTCCTTGATTTAAAGAATGCAATTAAATATTTACAAAATTTGTTTCCAAGTGCCCTCAAGATTTCCTAGGTCAAGGTATATATAAAACCTTCTTAGTCACCTGACCTAGGAATTCTCTGAGAACACTTCCTTCCCAGAACGGTTAGGCGATATCAGGGAGTGCGCGTAGTGGCACTTCTTCCACTACACACATCTCCGAGTTATCCCAAAATACCTTCACCCTATGACCATTGATAAGAAAAGGGGTAGAGTTTGAAGCACTTCCCTGGATCTTTACTGCTCCATTTGCACGAAGACTCACAACAGTGTACGGTCCAATCCATTTGGACTTCAGCTTACCAGGCATTAACTTGAGCCGGGATTGGAACAGGAGAACTTTCTACCCAACTTGCAGTTCCTTGGTCCGGAGATTCTTGTCATGCCAGAGTCTCGTCTTTTCTTTGTACCACATTGCCGATTCATATGACTCCAGCCTTAGCTCTTCCAACTCCTGTAGCTGCAATTTTCTCTCTTCTTCGCAGGATTGGGGTCTCATGTTGATCTCCTTGACCGCCCAATATGCTCGGTGTTCTACTCCCACGGGCAAGTGACACATTTTGCCAAACACAAGCCTGTAGGGTGACATCCCAATAGGCGTCTTGTATGCTGTCCTGTAAGCCCATAGTGCATCTCCAAGCCTCTTGCTCCAGTCCTTCCTAGACGGATTAACCGTCTTCTCCAGTATCGCCTTAATCTCCCTGTTGGAGACCTCCGCTTGCCCATTTGATTGAGGATGGTACGGTGTGGAAAGGCTGTGGTGAACTCCGTACTTTCTTATTAGAGCTTCAATAGTCCGGTTACGGAAATGCATCTCATTGTCAGATATTATATCTGTGGGCACTCCGTACCTGTTAAAGATGTTAGCTCTAAGAAATTTCGCTACCTCTTTAGCTTCACAAGATGTGGTCGCCTTGGCCTCTATCCATTTCGAAACATAATCAACTGCCACAAGTATGTATGTATTCCCGTATGAAGACGGAAATGGACCCATGAAGTCCATCCCCCAGACATCGAAGATCTCACAGACAATCACTGGGACTTGCGGCATTTCGTCTCTCCTGGAGATTCCCCCTGTCTGTTGGCACCTCTCACAGTTCTGACAAAACTCGAAAGCATCCTTATGCAATGTAGGCCAGTAAAAACCACTATCTAACACTTTCCTTGCTGTTTTCCTAGGTCCAAAATGACCTCCACATGCTAGGGCATGACAATGATTCAGCACATCCCTCTGTTCCCACTCTGGGATACACCTCCGGATTACCTGGTCAGCTCCCATTCTCCACAAATACGGGTCGTCCCAGAAATAATACTTGGCTTCTCTCTTGAGCTTCATCTTCTGGGCCCGGGAAATTTCCTGCGAACTGGGCACCTCTCCAGTGACCAAGTAATTTGTCAGGTCTGCGAACCATGGCTCATCGTTTAGATGACATTTTCCCTTCTCAGAATCTCCTGGACCTGTTAACACCATGATCTTTTCCCAACTGATAGGTCTAGGAAATTTCCCTACATAGTACAGATGCTCTTCTGGAAACGCATCAGGTATAGCTTCGTCGGTCTCACCTTGAAAAATACGACTCAGGTGGTCAGCCACCTTGTTCTCAGTCCCTTTCTTGTCTTTAACCTCCCAATCAAATTCTTGTAAAAGTAACACCCAACGGATTAACCTCGGTTTAGACTCCTTCTTTGCTAGCAGGTACTTAATAGCTGCGTGGTCTGTGAAAACGATCACCTTCGACCCCAGCAAGTACGGGCGAAACTTCTCAAATGAGTACACTACCGTCAGCATCTCCTTTTCAGTGGTGTCGTAATTCTTCTGGGCTTGATTGAGCGTTTTCGAAGCATAGAAAATCACGTAGATTTTCCCATCCACTCTTTGACCTAGCACTGCTCCCACTGCGTAGTCACTTGCGTCGCACATTATTTCAAACGGTAAACTCCAATCTGGTGCTCTGATAATGGGAGCAGAAACTAATCTATCCTTCAACAACTAAAAAGCTTTCTTGTACTCCCCATCGAATACAAAATCAACATCGTTATGCAACAAGTGAGTGAGTGGTTGAGCAATCCTTGCGAAATCCTTTATAAACCTCCTATAGAATCCTGCGTGCCCTAGGAATCCTCTCACTTCTTTCTGATTCGTCGGGTAAGGCAGTTTTGAGATAACATCGATTTTTGCTTGATCTACTTGTATGTCTCTTTCTGATACCACATGCCCTAGGACAATTCCCTCAGGGACCATAAAGTGGCATTTCTCGAAATTCAAAACCAAATGCTTTTCCTGGCACCTCCTCTGCACTATATCCAAACTTGTCAAACATGAGTCAAATGAATTCCAGTACACACTGATGTCGTCCATAAAAATCTCGATGCAATCCTCCAGGAGGTCCGAGAAGATACTCATCATACACCGTTGAAAAGTTCTGGCGCATTGCACAGACCAAACGGCATTCTTCTGTAAGCATACGTTCCATAGGGACACGTGAAAGTTGTCTTCTCCTGGTCCTCGGGATCCACATAGATTTGAAAATACCCACTGTATCCGTCCAGGAAACAGAAATATTGCTTGCCCGCCAACCTCTCCAACATCTGGTCAATGAAAGGTAACGGGAAGTGATCCTTTTTAGTAGCCTCGTTCAGCTTCCGGTAGTCAATACACATCCTCCACCCAGTAACAAGTCGAGTGGGGACCAACTCATTCTTATCGTTCTTGACCACCTGTATTCCCGACTTCTTTGGTACCATATGTACTGGACTAACCCATTCACTGTCTGGTATGGAATAAATGATTCCTAGGGATAGTAGCTTTAATACTTCCTTTAGCACCTCTTCCCTCATGTTCGGATTCAACTTGCGTTGCGGGTCCCTACAGGCTTTTGCTCATTCTTCTAGCCTAATATGATGCATGCACAGATCTGGACTGATTCCTACCAAGTCAGATAGTGTCCACCCAATAGCCTTCTTGTTCTTCCGAATTACCTTCAACAATTCCTCTTCTTGTCCCTCGGTCAAGCTGCTGTTAATAATCACCGGGAAATTTTCATTCTCCTCTAGATACGCATACTTGAGCCCAGGTGGAAATGTTTTCAACTCTTTCTTGGGGACATCCTTTTCCTGGGGTAAGGGATTTTTCTCTGTCGACTCAGTCGTTATTTTCTTCGTAGACTCAGTAGAATTTTCCATGCTCGCCACATAAGGTGTCCTCCTTGATCTAGCTAGCTCCGGGTTCGTGTAGAATTCCAGAATCGCTTCAGCTAGTTCTTCATCTGATAACTCACTCGTCTTCATGGCTTCACACCAACTGGCTACTTCTCTATCAATGGTCTGACTCATCTCGGAATTCTCGATCTGTACCTGCATTAATTCGGTCTCAAGATACTCCTGGACCAAGGGGTTAATAACATCAATAGCATGCAAATTTTCAACGTCAAGAGGTTTCTTCATCGCCTCATCGATGCTGAATGTATATTTCTCCCCATTGTAATCAAGGCAGATGGTGCCATCAAAGACATCAATGATAGTCTTAGCGGTACGTAAGAAAGGTCTCCCTAAAAGTACTCCGCCAGACTCTGCAGACTCACTATCACTCATTTTAATCACATGAAAATCAGTTGGGTACAAGAAGTCATGTACCTTCACTATCACGTTTTCAAGCACAAGCACTCCTTCAGGACAAATGCATG
Organism: Salvia splendens; assembly: GCF_004379255.2. Lineage (NCBI taxonomy): Eukaryota > Viridiplantae > Streptophyta > Magnoliopsida > Lamiales > Lamiaceae > Salvia > Salvia splendens. The sequence goes on from NC_056038.1 coordinate 27,181,684, forward strand.
ACCTGTCTGCCAATTGGATCACAACTTTTGTGTCCACCATGCCTACCCCTACTAACTTCTTGTATATAGACAGTGGTAACACATTTATGGATGCACCCAAGTCACACATAGCATGCTCGATTTTTACATCACCAATAGAGATGGGCAAAGTAAACATACCTGGATCATTGCACTTCGAAGGCATCCTCCACTTTTGAATCACTGCGGAGACGTTCTTTCCTATCAAAATTTTTCCACTGGGTCTAGCCTTCCCAGCTATAAATTCCTTGATGAACTTGCTAAACACCGGCAATTTCAAAGCCTGTAAGAATGGTAGATTAATCTCCAGCTTCCCAAAAATATTCATGAAATCTATCGGCTCTTCCTTCTTCTTCTTGGCTTCCCCCCGGCTTGGGAAAGACTTCAGTCGCTTCCCTGCTCCTGTAGAACTTTCAGCCGAGAACTCTCCAGTTTCCTCCCCTACTGCCTCGTTCTCCAACTCCGGCTCTGAATCGAGGAAGAATGGTTCAGTTGACCTAGGCAAGGATCTCTCCAAGTCTCGTGCTTTAAGGTCATCCTTGAGCAAGGAATTATAGCCCTCCAAGTTCCTGTTGCCTTCCTTGGGATCTGTCGCTTCCTTCGTTCTTACCACTGGCCCCTCATATCCTTTCCCGGATCTCAAGGTAATCTGACTTATATTCGCTCTATCAGGTGGCCTTACTGAGGCGGGAATCTTTCCTTCATTCCCCCTCATATCACTCAAAGAGGTGGCTATCAGGGATAATTGCTTTGCTAGCATATCCATTGCTGCCTTTTGCTCCTGCTGAGCGTCTTGAAGCTTGTGCACTACGTCATTGTTCGATTGCAGGTTGTTTTGCATATGTTGCTGAGAACTGACGAGGTCGTGCACCATATCATAGATACTCTTTGGTGGCTTTGGTGGCTGACTGGGCCCTGGCCCTATACTCAGAGTCGGTCCACTCACTTAATTCTGACGAGCGTTTCCTTGACCTCCTGAAGAGTTGTTGTACTGATTTCCTGGACCCTGGTAATTGTTTTGAAAATTCCTTTGGTGCGGTGGTACATAAGAGTTCCCTTGATTGTTCTGATTTCTGTTTCCCCAGCTCGAGTGATCTCCTTGGTTCCGATTGATCCAGTTGCCCTGCCCCTTTTGGTTCCTTTCTGACCAGTTACCTTGTCTCTCGGGCTGAGGTGCAAACTGTTGATTCTGTTGTGGTGCTGGCTGGTTCTGTTCGTTGTCGGTCCATCTGAAATTTAGATGGTTCCTCCAGGGTGCATCTCTCTGTCTCCCTGAATTCCAGCTCCCGTCGGGATTCCAACTTCCCATTGCATTGACTTGGGCCTGATAATCTCCTTCCTGGGTCCCGTAATATTGCTGAATTTGATTATCTCCTGAACCAGGAGATTTCTCCTTCCCTTGTGAAGCTAGTGGAATTGTCTTTTCAATCGCGTTCAAAAGAGCCTTCTCGAGCCTGTCAATCCTTGCTTCTACTTTATCATCTTCTTGCTCTCTTATGGCATTCACCGATCCTCTCCTCACTGCATTCTTAGGGTTATCGTACGCCTTCTTAGCGTCGATCAACTTCCCCAGGATTTCTCTTGCTTCACTTTCCCTCTTTCTTGTGAAATTCCCCCCACTCGAGGAATTCATTAAGTCCTTCGACTCAGGAGTCGCCCCTTCGTAAAACAGAGAGTAGGTCTCTGCCTCTATCATTCGGTGATTCGGGCATGCATCCAACAACCCCTTGAATCTCGACCAATACTGACTCAAAGGTTCGTCGTAATCCTGCTTACACTCTAATATTTCTTTTTTCAGTGCTTTCGTCTTGTTGGATGGGAAAAAATAATCTAAGAATTCCAACTTGAAATCCCTCCATGTGCGGATAGAATCTGGGGGCAACCTCAATAACCACGTGTTGGCTTCCCCCTTCAAGGCAAACGGAATTGCACGTATGCGATAATCCTCATCTGTTGCATCATTCGGCCTCTTCTGAATACCACACAACTTACTGAATTCATTTAAGAACTCGTACGGACACTCATTTCTACGCCCAGAGAACGTTGGCAAGATGCCGAGTACGTTTGTCTTGATCTCAATAGTCCTCTGGCGTGGATTCATCACTATAGCTTGAGTTGGTTCTCCATCTAAATGGGCGGTTAACGAACCGATCTCTGGATCTGGATCTATAACTTGCGCCATGACTACTTCCTCTGTTTCTGACTCTGTTTCCGACTCTGGTGGTGACTTGGGATCCTCCCTTCCGGATGAACTCCAATCCTCTTCACTTTCCGAATCGAACGGAAATGGATCTCCTGTAGACAACCCTGATCTGGTGGTGACCGTGGATGCTGTATCTGTGATCTGCCAAATAAATCTATCGTCCCTCCACCTAGATGAGTTACTCCAGAATCCAGTCCGCGAGCCTCTGCTCATAAACTGAAAAGAAAAGAAAAATAAATCAAAACTATGTACGCCAAAAATCTCTAAAAACAATCACAACATACGCCATCCATCCCCGGCAATGGCGCCATTTGAAGTGCAGGAAGTAATGTATAGGAGCGAGTGTGTTTTCAGTAAAAATGAGATGTGCTACGCTGGGTCGAGATACCAAGACCTATGAATCCACTAGATCACTTGGTCTAGGAACTCAAGGGAACACGGAATACTCTGTCGTTGTACGAACTAACCTCCCCTTCAAAGATCCCTCAACCCGAATACTATGGATTAGTATAGAGAAGCAGGGGTCGATCCCATGAAAATGGATACGTAAGAAAGCATTTAGAGACTCTTGACTAAGCGGCTGCTGCCACGCAAACAGGGTTGAGGTATAACTACTATTAGACCTAGGCAGAAAATATAAACGCTAGACCTAGAAAGCTGTAAACATGCTGAGATCAAACATCATCAAGACTTCGGTATATTAAGCTTACTTCCTATACCGTGTAAACGACTACCTAATTTAGCTAGACAGGAAACAACTAACAGTGGGGACCATGACCCAGAAATAGCGAGTACGGCAGAAAAGCTGCAAATAACTGACTGAGAAAATAACTAACGGCATGTTTTTCTTCAACGGATTTAAACACGAAGATGGAGTAAACAGAGCACATACCCAGATTCGAACAGAATGTAAAAGTTTGGTCGTCGGAAACTTACGACAAGCCGGAAATAACGCAGATCTATAGATACTAGACGAAGCGAAATGAAAACTCAAAGACTAGGCATCAAAATAAACCAACTCTGCTCAGATCTCACGTCGAACGCTTAATCCACTTCGGATCCAAGCAATCTGAAACCAACAACAACTAGATTCCACTCCATAACTTCCGATCTAACAGATCTACTCCGATCAACACCGAATTTAAACATTTCCACGATCAAGCAACAAACCAAATTCAAACCTCCGATTCATTCACCAACAAACTCCGATCACTCCGATCCAGCCATTACTCTGCACAGATTCAGTAAACAATTGCAAAACGCATCCAAAACAAGTAAGCTAGCTCAAACTCCAGAAAATCACAACAGCAAAATCAGACATCGACATAACAGAAAATTAAACTTGCATAAAACACGGAATAGTTGATAAAACAGAGTGCCGAGCTTCGAACAGCGCAGCTCGGTGGAAACCACAAAATGTGAGAAATTAAACGGGAACTTGTTTCTTCTCCCTCAACAGGACGGTGTTACAACCCAACTTGAAAATACGAGAAAGCGGAAAATGAACCCAAGCGCGAAACCCCCTGAATTTCCCTCGAAGAACCCAAGTGTATAGAAACGTGAACTAGCTGCAGACTGTTAGTGAGGTCTCTACCTCGAGAAGATCCCTCCAGAATGCATGCATCCTTCCTTTTATAGACACGGACATAATCTTCTAGAACCTTCGTAGAAATCTTCATTCTACCCTTCAGTTCTGAGATTTGCTCCGTCTTGCAATTTCTTTCACAATGTTCACTTATTCGCCAGTTTCCTCGGGCGTGTGATTGCCTCCTTCTTTTCCTGGACCTGGCGAATTTCTTCTATACACCTGGCTTAAGACATGTGTTAGACCCAGCAAATTCACGAATTTATCCCCTAGACCTACGCATGAAATTAGCCTTATCAATAATGCACACCGACTAATAATGCACAATTATAGTTTAATAATGCAGATCATCTGGACCGTTGATGAATGAGATCTAATGGCCCATATTAAGAAGAATAAATGATCTAAGGGATGAATAGGAGAATAACGCTCTCATATATATATATATATATATATATATATATATATATATATATATATATATATAGGTGTGATCAAATACAAACTCTTTATAATACAAACTATACAAACTGATGTCAACGGAGTGTACAAATTATGCCAACGGGGGCTAATGTCAACAGGGGCTGATGTCAACGGAGTGTGCAAATTCTGTCAACGGGGGGGCTGATGTCAACGGAGTGTACAAATTCTGTCAACGGGGGCTGATGTCAACAGGGTGTACAAATTATGTCAACGGGGTGTACAAATTCTGATTGTTCGATGTCAACGGAGTGTACAGATTTGTAGGAAATGTTGACATTAAAAAAATCTCTTATATTAATCATTGATTAATTGTATTAAGTGAGTAGGATTAAAGTTTGTATAGTTTGTATTATACAGGTTTTGTAGTTTATCACACCCATATATATATATATATATATATATATATATATATAGATGTGTGTGTGTGTATACGTCCCTCATATCCCGACTTTTAAAAAAAATAATAATAAGAACAAAAAGGCATCGTCTAAATTTCCAAAATATACCATAACTCCTAGAAACCTAGAACGAGAAGAAGGGAGGAAACGGAAGGAAAATGTCATTGAGACAAAGAGTAATTTCCAATATCTTGGAAAGTGAATAAGGTGAGCTTTCTATCCTACATACTAATGTGGATAAATATCCCAAGGTAATTTCGAGATGAGTTTTGGTGAACCAAACTCATGCTCAATAATGTTATTGTCCCGTCATAAATGATTTATGTCTATCTGCCTTGGTTATGCCAAATATGTTATAATCGAATTCGGGTTCAAGTAAGGCCACAAACCTTGCTTGGACTAGTGTACACAAATGGACCGTGAGCCGTTGGCCGGTCATGTGACCGTCGTGGAAGGTGGCCACCTTCTCGGTACACAAATGTTAAGATATGGTAAAGGAACTTAGACCGCGGTTGAACATAGAATTTTAGCAAGCTCGGACCTTTTAAGTGAAAATCCATGAGTGTTGTTGTGATGACGTGACAATACTTTCAAATGTATAATTGTATCTTTCGGCCCTGTGTTCATTGAGTACTCATGTACTCAGCTCTGCATGTATTTCTAAATGTGCAGGTTGAGTTGCAAAATGGTGAAGCAAGGGTGTTGAGAGAAAGTTCTTTTGAGTTTGATCTAATAAGACCTCTGAGGTTCATGTCTCTATAGATGAAACCGTGTTGTTTACTTCCGCTGTGAAAGCTAGAACTACTAATCCTATTTTGCATCATAACTCTATCTTTTGGTCCTATATAAACTCTTACTCAAGTAGTCCAGGATGTAGTACATGATATTTTGATAATCTCCAGTTTGAGTTTGTACTTGTTATTGCTCATTCCTATTTCACATCCCCACCTCTCTTAACCCTTCCCTTATAGTCACAAATTTCCATACTATACTTCCTTAGGTAGTGCGGGCGTGACACTTACAATTGAATGTATAATTTTGATTTTCAACCTTTCAATTATTTGATAGTACTTTCAAAAAGTAACACTTAATTTTTTTCTATATTTTTTCTAGCCCTTAGAATATTTTACACAACTTAGTAATGAAAGTTGATTGTTGTTTAACTTATTCGTATTTCTTAACTACTGATCCTATTTTTATGATTAGACAAAAGACTAAATCAGAAATCAACAAATATTTTATGATATTGAGATCAATTTTTACCTTTTAGTGCTAAAAATATTAATAGCTACTTAAATCACAATATTTAATCAAATTTTAGTTCATTTCATAAAATTTAAGATAAAATAACAAATTATAAAATATCAAATATTTTCAATTATCTATACAAAACTAACGTCTTTAATTAGTGATGTTTTTATTACAGTAAAAGAAAGGAAAACAAAAGGAAAAAGATACTTATTGTATAATTATACAACGTCGATTTGAACATCACCGAAAGACGTTTTTACACGGATGAGACACTTATGACAAGTTAAAAGTCCATAATTTCATGTTTTATTTTAAAAAACCTTATAAGACTATAGAAATAAAACTATGCATCCAGCTCACACAAAACTCTTTTATAATAGAATGCATAAATTAATAATTTTAATTAAAAATAATTTATCACAGTAGTATTTAAAAATCTAAAATTTAAATTTAATTTTAATTAAATCTAATGTTGAAATAAAGAAATAAAGTGAAGGATGAAAAAACTGAAGTGAAAGATAATTTTAAAATAATATCAGATTTAGAACATCATTGAAAGAAAAAATTAAAAATGTGAAAAGATAAAATTGCCCAACAGCCCAAAAGGGCATTTTAGGGTGTAAAATAGCCAAAATGATCAATTTTGAAATAAACCCTTAGTCTAGAAATGTCTGACGATATTTTTAAAGCCCAGAGACTATGGGCGAGATAAACCCATAGTTCATGGACCATTTTTGTAGTTCGCTCTTTTAATATTTGAATTCTATGGCATAAAGTTTGCTTATCAAACTTTAGTTTCATCTTTTATCTTGCCCATGGTATAAAAGTAAGCTTGTAAATGTTTTTCATCAGACTTTGAACAACATTTTGAATCCCTGAGTGTTTTCTCTCATTTGAAAGAAATAGTATGTCTAAATTTTAACTTTGGTTGTTACATGAGTGATCATGTGATGCTTGGGTAAATGTATGTTTACTAGCTTTGTGAGCTAGTTGGTGAACCCTTTGATGAAAGTTGCTAAGGATTGTCTTCATCTTGTTAAAGAAGTTGTAAGGTTGCAAAGAGTTTGCCATAGTAATAAATACAGTAGTTAAAGTGGAAAAAGAATGAATTATAAAGGAGAATAATATAGATAAGACTTTTATCTACATTATTCTTCTTTTATTTTACTTTACTCTGTCTCTACTCTAAGTATTTATTATTATTTTTCTAAAACGAGTGAAAAAAATGAAATGATTCTACTACTGTGGAACGGAGGGAGTAGCATATAACATTTCTCTATATATGACTTTTTTTTTTGTTGGAAATGACATACAAGAGAATTTCATTATATAATAACTACTTGTAATTGAATTACTTAATTCTTAAAAAAATGAATTGCACAAAAAATATGAAGTTTTGTTAATTTTTGTCATCATATAATTTTTAAATGGGATATTGGCACCTAATATCATGAAACTTTCAAAAAATTGGGTTTTTCCCACGAACTTTGAAATTGGCAAATAATATCACGAACTTTACCCTAAGTTTGTTATTTCTCACCAATGAAAAAATTCAGGCAAATAATCATTTTTTTCGTAATTTCTCGACAACAACTTGTGAGTTTCAAGATTTTCAATCTTTGAGAATAGTTTTTCTTGAAGCACACCCTCCAAATTTGTTCTTCAATCTATTAATATAGCCGAAATTTTTTCATTGGTGGAAAATAACAAATTCGGGGTAAAGTTCGTGATATTATTTGTCAATTTCAAAGTTCGTGGGGAAACCCAACTTTTTGAAAGTTACATGATATTAGGTGCCAATATACCTTTTTATATTTGGTTAAAAAGGGTGTGATCAGTTGCTAATTTTTGTAAGTTGCTAACTCTGCTAACTTATCAACGCAGTGTATTAAAAATATCAACACGATGACATTAAAAGTCAACACAAACATTTGTTGACATTTCAATATATTGTGTTGACATTATGTGTTGATATTTTATTGATGAGTTAACATAGTCAGCAAATTAAAAAGTTAGCAATACAAGCACTTCGATTAAGAAAACATTGAAATTTAAATTTAGTTACAATTATTTATCAAATAATACTCTTTTTGATATTTTTCATCCAAAACGTGCGAATGATTTCATGATTTTCAAGTTACAAATTGACCAAATGATTTTATACTATCAATATATCCCAATGCGATTGAATAAATTCCGCTTACAACGGTCCTCCCATCATCACCTCAGAAGCTTTCAGAACTTCTTCTCGTGGGCAAAATGTATCAATCATCCTCTTCTCCCATGTCAAAATACGTAAATTTGAACAACCTTTTCTGCATACTCTAATACCCTTTTTCTCGATCAAGAATCTAATTTTCATTTCCATTTGTCCACGATTGAGTTTAGGCATTTTTTTAGAAATGTCAATTCCTATACACGTATTCTGAATTTTTGTTCTTTACCATGGAATGCATAGTTTTCCTTGACTTTAAATGAAAAGATTCAGCACCATACCTTCCACCATTACATTTTCTTGAGTTGCATTTATTTGGATTTGATTTGTTGCCAATTATGTTTAATTGGAGAGTTGCAATTTCTTATTTTTATTCATTTGAAGGATTATTATGGGTTTCTTAACTGCCTGTAGCAGAAAGTGTCATTTTCACCTTGAATATAAATATATGATTATATTTATGTTGGGGATTTGAGAATTAAGTAGGGAGTGATCAGCAGATAGTTTGTGTGAAGTTATTGAACCCAAATGATTGAATCATGATTTGAGTTTTATGGCTGTTAGAAAAAGGCCCTCTTCGTTTAGTGTATTTTGGGATATGAAGTCATAGTCTTTTTAGGCGTTGGACTATTGAAGTAGAGAACAATGGCCAACATGGCTCACTTGACCTATTCTGGTTCAATGGGTGATGGCTCACACCATTGCCAGGGAGTGCAGATTGTCCCATTCAAGACATCAACGACGTCGTTGAGGATGCTTTTGTTGCATGGGAATTTGGAGATTTGTGTGGAGGGAGCCAAGAATCTTCCTAATATGGATTTAGTGAACAACAGCATAGGTGATATGATAGGGACTTTGTCTGGGAAAATACAAACAAGTGACCCTTATGTCACAATTGCAATATCTGGTGCTGTAATTTGTAGGACTTTCGTGATTAGAGATGATGAAAATCCCGTTTGGGACCAACATTTTAATGTCCCAGTAGCACATTATGGTACAGAGGTGCAGTTTATTGTTAAAGACAACGATTTCCTGGGATCTGAGATCATAGGGGCTGTTGGGATCCCTATGGAGCAGTTAACCTCAGGGACTAGAATGAGTGGAACTTATCCAATCATCGGTGCAAACGGGAAGCCGTGTAACAAGGGGGCTACTTTGAGCTTATGGATTAAGTATATACCAATGGAGAATATGTCAATTTATCAAGATGGAGTGGGATCAGACCTTAAGAATGAAGGTGTGGCCGGTACCTATTTTCCTCTTAGGATAGGTGGAACTGTCACACTGTACCAAGATGCTCATGTGCATAATGGCGCACTTTCAGATGTGGTGTTGAGTGATGGAACGACGTATAAAAATGGTAGTTGTTGGCGTGATATATATGATGCAATATCTAAAGCTCGCTGGCTAGTTTATATCACAGGATGGTCTGTATACTGAAAAAATTTTTGACTTAAATGCTTTTTTTTTAAAAAAAAGATTACTGGTTTTTATCATCACACATTTTTTATTTACCTCCTTGTAATTTTCATGGTCCTGAGGTAAGGGGACAGCTATGTTTGTTATTACTGGAAATATTTTTTATTTACTAAATATTTTTTTATTACTAGTTTTCTCATCATACACTTTGTTATTTCCCTCCATTTGTTTTGTGAAGGGTTATGCTTTTCTTATTTTATCATTCATCATTTTCCAAGGCCCATATAATAGGCCTGACAGTCATTGCTTTGGGACTTCTAATTGCTTTGGATCTTATGATCATCTTGTGCAGCAGTATCAGCAGTTCCAGCAGTCCCAATCTCGTTTCATAAGTCCATTTAGAGATAAAGACATAAAAGCCACACCGGGATCCCAAATATACCGGATCAATATGGGATGCTTGGTCTAATAAGTATCGTAAAAAAGGTAAATCCAACTTTGGCCACTCTTGCTCTGGGACTTGATCTGACGACCCTAGGTTTAAACTTGAATTCATCCGAGACTCTTCACAAGAAGTTTTCATCTCCCTGGTCTGATGAGCCTGTCAGAGGAGAGAACCGGAGTTCAGTGTACCTGAGTGCTATTATGCCAAACAGACACCTCCTTTAAAGGTGAGATTACTATGTTAGTACTCCATCCGTCCCATTCAAGATGTCCACCTTTCCTTTTTAGTTTGTCCACTCTAGATGTCCACTTTCTATATTTGGAAATAAATCACTCTCTCTCTCTCTCATCATTAAAATATTCAACTACCTTTTTTCTCTCTACTTATTTTAGCTAACAATTCCTCCTAAAATCCCGTGCCACTCAAGAATGTGGACATCTTGAGTGTGACAGAGGGTGTTTGTTTTAGCTTCAGTATGCAATAATACTTAGTTTTATTATGCTAAACATGTTAATCCACCGCCAAAAACAAGATTGCCCTGCTCTTTTTTATTTCTCTTTTTTTGCTTTTGCAGAAGAATATCAATGTATGCCCTTTAAGAGTGTTTTATTTTTATTTGAATTTGCAGCAAACCTATTTTGCAAGATTCCGTCCAGAAACACTATTCTACATCTTTTACAGGTACGTTGTTATCAGTTTCTCGAAAATTTTATAGTTGGTAATGATCATACTAATTATGTGATTCTATTTCCTGTTATAGCATGCCCAAAGATGAGGCACAACTTTTGCAGCAAACGAACTGTAAGTTTTCTCTGTTCCTAATTCTTTGTTTCTTGTTCCAGCTTCCTCTCACGTATAACACATGAACTAAGAAGTGAACTTCCCTCGTGCAAAAGATAATATGAAAGTTTAGTTGATTTAATGCTTGTTCGTGATGCCACATATAACAAAAGATGCTAAAGCATATGATAATTGAAGTGCAGGAAGTTAATGTAGAGGAGCGAGTGTGTTTTCAGTAAAAATGCGATGTGCTACGACGCTGGGTCGAGATACCAAGACCTATGAATCCACTAGATCACTTGGTCTAGGAACTCAAGGGAACACGGAATAACTCTGTCGTTGTACACACTAACCTTCCCCTTCAAAGATCCCTCAACCCGAATACTATGGATTAGTATAGAGAAGGCAGGGGTCGATCCCACGAAGATGGATACGTAAGAAAGCATTTAGAGATTCTTGACAAAGGCGGCTGCTGCCACGCAAAACAGGGTTGAGATATAACTACTAGTAGACCTAGGCAGGAAATGTAAACACTAGACCTAGAAAGCTGTAAACATGCTGAGACCAAACATCATCAAGACTTCGATATATTAAATTCACTTCCTAGACCGTGTAAACGACTACCTAATTTAGCTAAGACAGGGAACAACTAACAGTGGGGACCATGACCCAGAAATAGCGAGTACGGCAGAAAAGCTGCAAATAACTGACTGAGAAAATAACTAACAACGACATGCTTTTCTTCAAAACGGATTAAACACGAAGATGGAGTAAACAGAGCACATACCCAAATTCGAACAGAATGTAAAAGTTTGGTCGTCGGAACACTTACGACAAGCCGGAAATAACGCAGATCTACATATACTAGACGAAGCGAAATGAAAACTCGAAGACTAGGCATCAAAATAACCAACTCTGCTCAGATCTCACGTCGAACGCTTAATCCACTTTGGATCCAAGCAATCCGAAACCAACAACAACTAGATTCCACTCCATAACTTCCGATCTAACAGATCTACTGGCCGATATCAACTCCGAATTTAAACGTTTCCACAATCAAGCTACAAACTAAATTCAAACCTCCGATTCATTCACCAACAAAGCTCCGATCACTCCGATCCAGCCATTACTCTGCTCAGTTTCCGTAAACAATTGCGAAACGTATCCAAAACAAGTAAGCTAGGTCAAACTCCAGAAAATCACAACGGCAAAAACAGAAATCAACATTATCGACATAACAGAAAATTAAACTTGCATAAAACACGGGAATAGTCGATAAAACAGAATGCCGAGGCTTCGGAACAGCGAAGCTCGGTGGGAACTACAAATGCGAGAAATTAAACCGGGAACTTGTTTTCTTCTTCGCCCTCAAACAATGGACGTGTTACACCCACAGCTTGAAAATACGAGAAAGCAGAAAGTGAACCCAGTGCTAAACCCCCACTGATTTTCCTCGAAGAAAACCCAAGTGTATAGAAAAGTGAACTAGCTTGCAGACTGTTAGTGAGGTCTCCACCTGAGAAGATCCCTCCAGAATGCATGCATCCTTCCTTTTATAGACACGGACATAATCTTCTAGAACCTTCGTAGAAATCTCCATTCTAGCCTTCAGTTCTGAGATTTACTTCGTCTTGCAATTTCTTTCACAATGTTCACTTATTCGCTAGTTTCCTCCTCGGGCGTGTGATTGCCCTCCTTCTTTTCCTGGACCCTGGCGAATTTCTTCTATACACCTGGCTTAAGACATGTGTTAGACCCAGCAAATTCACGAATTTATCCCCTAGACCTATGCATGAAATTAGCCTTATCAATAATGCATTTCCTAAACTCCTACCAAGCATTCCATATCTATACTAGTTCATCTTCATAATAATTTTTTCACAAGTTCCATAATAAATGAGTTCATTGCATGCATCACCTTAAAGGTGAACCCCCCATGTTGTTGTACATGACATGATGACAGATGAGAATCATGCAGGGAGTGATAAATATAGTTTGTTGAACACTACTAGCTATAGCTTACCTACTTGTATATAAATATGAATTGCCTTTCCTACATATAAACAATAAGAAAATATTGTGTTATGGGATGGGCAAGTTTGCTACCTCTACACCCTTGTGAAGAAAGAGATTGGGTTGGAACAGTGGTTTCATAACATATGTAGGACACGTAAATTAATGAGATTCAATACATCCCTTAGCACTAGAATTTAAGTGATGTGAAGTCACAGGATGACACGCTTAGTTGAATGGACTCTGTACTTAGTTGAGAGACCTTGATTGCTAGTATTTTCTCTTTACCATCTTATCCATGCTCTAGATTGCCTTAGGTATATTTCACCCGCCGTTGCCATTCCCTGAACCATTTCGTTGGCTTGACACTGAAAACATTGTGTTTTTTGTCCTATCCTACGACCCCCCTAAACAGTAAAATATGGAGCAAATTAGCCCCTTTGAAACAGTTGACACTATAGCCATGAAGTTGTATCGTGTTTTATGTTTAATTTCTTTTGATTGTTGCATTATTTTCCTTGACACTAGTGTTGGATTTTAAATTTTCTGTCTTCAAATTTTGAAGGAACACTATATGATATTGTCGAACTTTTAAGAAATTCCAAAAATTGTCACGACATTTAAATTGCAGCATTTTGGTACCTAATGCAGTATGGACAGGGTCATAAATATGTGTCAAAGTTGCATTATCTTGGCCATGGAAAACTGGCAAGTCATACCAATGAGTGGCATGGATTTCTTAGAAGGCCTTTTTCCTTGTAGAAACAATAAAAACTATTGAAAGTCTGTGTGTTGGTAATATTAACTAGATGAATAATGTAGCAATCATTCACTTTTGCTAATTCCTTTTTTGAATTCCATAAGTGCAACCATATACATCGTGTCAGAATAAGTACATATTTCAGTTTATATATTGTTAAAGAATCATATCATAGCCAATATATTTGAACATTTTGTTGCAGTTACAACAGAGGTTGGTTTTACCACAAAGATCTGAGGTTTTGGTTTACGAGGGTGAAGAATATGGAACCTCTTGTCAAGACAAACAGTTATGAGAGGGGTTGCTACTTCTGTTTTGAACCCAATGGATGGCAAACAGTGAGAAAGGTTTGTACTTTGTACTACCTGATTTAAAATATACTACTAAAAATAGTCTTGCAGTGGATGACTCGAGTTTCAATGTCAAATTGGTAAAATCAGAGATATATATAGAGAAAAAGTGGTTGAATTTTGTTAGTGGAATTTGAAACCCGCCTCATCAGATAGAAAAAAACTTACCATGAATAGAAAGATTAAATCGAAAAAATATGATTATTTTTTATGGACAGTGGCAGTATATGTATTAGCCATAGATGTTTTATGTAGGTTGAGGAATGAGTGGATGTTCCTCCTTTTGCAGGATAACTTCGTCCTGCAATATGAAATGGTTGAGAAAAGACCCGTGCTGCCGCAGCAATAGCATAATTATTCTCCCGCCTCCGTAGTTGTCTAATCCTTCTTAGAATTAAATACGCCAATTGCTATATGTTGTAACTTGAATTACACATCCCCTTTTCTGATTAACCCGGAAACAGCATTTGTCTTTCTGTTTTGAAATTTTGTAATTGTCTCTTTACCTGAGCCGGAGGTAGAGAATGGTGTTGCCATGTCACCTCTCCGAGCAGTCGAGCACGACATGATCTTAGTTATGGTGCATTGCAGGATAGAGTAAATTTCTGTAATCAGATGCTGATATTTTGTTTTATTTGGCTGGATGCTGTTGCCAATAATTGTCTTATTATAATTTTGGGAAGAAATGATACTCTATTATTGCTATTTCTTATGGTATTGTTCTACTTGGCAGCTAGTATTTTATAATGAAATTGAATCTTGATGGATTTACTTTTAAGTGGTCGCTTATTAGTTTATGGATTGAGAAAGATGTTGGTTTATCATTTTCTGAAATATTTGGGTCTTTTGTCCACTATTATACCAAGTCAAGTTTAAATTGTATAATACTGAACTTTTAAAGACTGAGTTCTTACTGTTTTTTTGGGGTATTTTAAGGTCTTTAGCTTACAAGCTGAACTCAATATTAGAAATTAATGTATTAAAAGTTGGACTGATCAGTTTACAATTTAACCGCTCTGGTATACTATAAGCAAATAAATAAATATCATAAATGTATACTTAGAAATCCCATTAAAAATGAATCTTTTTCTTTTTTGGATTACCTCATTAAAAATAACTCTCTCTCGCTCTGCTTTTTCATCTCTTACTTTATTCTCTCTTCATTGATTCAAAAAACAACACTACATAAAATCTCATGTCGATTCCCAAATGTTTAATATTTAATCGGACGGAGGGAGTATATACTAATTTATAAAGTTTATATCAATATACTAATTATAAGGTATATAAAAGTGATGTATTCAAATACTAGGGGTAGCGAAAAATATCGAAATATAAGAATGTATTCAAACACTAGGAGTGACGAAAATATCGAAATACTGATATATAGATTTATAATACTGAAAAAATACAAAAAGTAGCAAATTTATCTGTATATCGTAATTTTTTGGTAACGGTACAAAATTTCATTTATCACGGTATACTGCGGGATATCAAAATTTCTATGTACCGTGGTTCACAATGTACCAAAGCATATCATATCTATATATATATGGTAAAAATGACATACTATGAATACCGAATATATTTATATATATTACTCCCTCCGTCCCAAAAGAATATGCATTCTTTCCTTTTTAGTTCATCCCATAAGAATATGCACTTTTCAATTTTGGAAACTATCTAATGAGGTGGGACTCATTCCCCATTAATAATACTTAAATTATTTTTCTCTCTACCTCTCTCTTACATTACCAATTTTGCATTAAAACTCGTGCCGTCCTCAAAGTGCATATTCTTTGGGGATGGAGGGAGTATATATTCTTTGGGGACTCGTGATTGTTTTCTTTTTGGCACGAGATTTAAGAAAAAGATATCTATTGAGTCAAGTGGAAAGAATAACGTAAGAGAAAACATAAGGTATGAGAGATAAAGAGATAGTAAAGTATGAAAGTGGAACTCACATTCCACTAACTTCTTTCAACTCTCTTTTTTGACATTTCTTAAAATCTGCACCGAGTCAAATGTGGACAATATTTGGTGGACAGATGGAGTATTAGTTTTATAATAAATTTTAGTGAAATGAGTTAGTAGAATAAGAGGTCAATTACCAAAAGTAGTAAAAATTAAATGTGATAAGTATTAGCGGGCGGACCAAAAAGAAAACTAGTAACATGTAATGAAGAACATAGGGGGTATTAAAAAATCAGTATAATTTTATGACAGGAAATCAGTACATTAAAAATCTATATATATGTTTGTATATGTAAAACTCTTCATCCATTTATACCTATTAATGAGAAGGAATGTTTTTACATTGTGATTTGCTTATTCATTTATGCTATGTTTTACAAACATTTAATGTATAAAAGCAAACGAGTCTAAGTCTTCTGCATTGTAAACGGAGTTGTGGAAATGTTCCTCATAAACCTAGATAGGTTTTGACTATCTATTACGAAAGGTTGCAGTGTCAGTTTGAAAGTTTCCTTACCGAAACCAACTAACGACACTAGTATGATATAACACTAAATGGATCTAACAGTGAGATAAGTCTTTCTTGACTATGCATTGAAAGACGAGGTTTCAGATATTATAATTTCTTATTTCTTGCATACAACCTTGAGCATTGCTAGGATTGTTATTGCATTGAATCGTATAAGGGGAGAATCCATTTTGATAATTTCCCTAGAGGTGTTCTCAAAAAGTTTTATTATTAAGAGATTTGAGTAGTTGAAATTTATTCCACGAATAATAAATAATGTTTCTGAACTAGATCACTTTTGGAGAAAAAAAGTTGATTAATTAGACTCAGTAACAGACTTAGACTTAAATTAATTAATGAATATTTCTATTTTAAACGCGAAAAATAATTAAGTTAAAGAAGAATCCCGGATTACTCGAAATTGAGATTAGACTAGGAGTCAATGTTATTTAACTATACTAATTAATTATATTGTAGCTTAGTTTATTTAGAGAGAGCCAAGAAGTGTGCCTTAGTCCAACATTCATAGATTCCTAATTTGACCATCATAACTCTGTATAAAGAAGACTAGACATGAGAGAGAAGATAACTGAAACCCTAGCTTTCAAAAATAGAATTATAAAAATTCCATATCAAGGGAATTCAAAATTTTTGATTTATTTTCTAAATAGAATTTCTCTCCCGCTCTTTTGCTCATTCTCTATAGTTAAATTTCTATCTCATTTCTAGTCAAGTTCGTACATTATTTGATAAGATTTGCTCACAGACATCAAATAAAGAGTTCGGAAAACCGATCAGAAATCTGCAATAGAGTACATAGACGTTTTGTGGAGACGTAGCGAACAATCTTTAATTCTTTCAACAATTAACTGGTATGTTACTAATTTGTAGTAATCACATATTATTATTTAATTATTAATGTGATTTAACTACGTTTGTGCATGCAACATGTTTATATTCATGAATTAGATTTAATTGTATAATCATCTAAATAGATCTTTATTCGTGAATTTGTTTAGATTTGCAAGCTTCAAATGCAAAACTAGGAAAAATTTATTTATCACATGATTTTTTGTTTATTAATATTTGTTGATTACGTTCATGAAAAATGATAACAAACATCATTTTTTACATTGTAGACTGATTGGTAGGTTCATGATTACATGCGATCTTTGTGTTGGTACCTTGTAGAAGTAAGTTTAAAATATTGTTAACCTGGATAAATGGAGATAATATATCACGAATGGTTGCTAGTGTCGATTCGATGTGACTTCTATCTTGGATGAGTACTCATGACACTAGAGTTGATATATCACTGAATGGTTCACATTGAGATAACAAGTACAAGTTCGATGACGATTTATTTCTAAATTTATACAAGTAGCATTAAGAATACAATATTAGTCATATGTTACTTTAACTTGTCAACGTCAGAAATTTTCACATTCTAAGGGTGTCCACTATAAGGCGGACACGCCCAATAGCCCGCCCCAGTTTTTGTCCATAGCCCCAATTTTATTGTCCATAGCCCCAAAATTTTGTGTCCGCCACTATAGTGGACACCTCCAATAGCCCCCAAATTTTATAATCAACTTTCATTTTATAATATTTCAAGTAATTATGAACAAATTTATCGGGCTCTTAGTGGATTAGAAGAAGCCGACTATACGAATTAAAAATAAAAATAAAAATAAAAATAAAATACAAATTAAAATTAAAATTAGAATTATACACTAAATAAAAATTAAAATCACACACTACATTGAATCTAGTACAAATCACTACCAAGTTTACACAACGCCACTACCTCCCCTACGTGCCCACACTTCTTCAATCAAATCGGCCTGCAGTGTGTTATGTGATGTGGTCCTGCGCATATCAGCGAAGCGTTGGATCAAATATTCATTGCTCCGTGGTACGCCCATCTGGATCGGCGCGGACGCGACACCGTGACTTGTACTTGCACCCTCTTCCGGCGCCCATCGCTCTACCGCAAATCCTTCATCTTCTATTATCATATTATGCAATATGATACATGCTAACATAATATTCGCGACATCATCTTCGTGCCAAACTCGTGCCGGACACCGTATAATAGCCCACCGCGATTGGAGGACACCAAAAGCCCGCTCAACGTCCTTCCTAGCACTCTCTTGTTTGCGCGCAAAATATTATTTCTTCGGTCCTACCGGTTGGCGGACAGTCTTCACGAATACGGGCCACCGCGGATATATTCCATCTGCCAAATAGTATCCCCTACTGTACTGCGTACCGTTGGCTACGAAGCTGATTTCTGGCCCCTCCCCCCGGCACTCCTCGTTGAAGAGAGGCGACGACTGAAGAACATTGATGTCGTTGTTCGAACCTGCCACGCCGAAATACGTATGCCAGATCTTCAGACGGTAGTCCGCAACGGCTTCCAGTATCATCGTTGGATGTTTGCTTTTGAATCCAGTAGTGAACTGGCCTTTCCATGCCACGGGGCAGTTCCTCCACTCCCAATGCATGCAATCGATGCTTCCTAACATTCCTGGGAAGCCGTGCACCGACCCGTGCATATCAAGTAGGAGCTGACACTCATCCGGGTTGGGCTTCCGTAGAAACTCCCCACCGAAAATTTCCCGGATCCCCTTACAGAACTGCCTAAGCACCGTGAGGCTAGTCGTCTCACCCATCTGTAGGTATTCATCGAACATGTCCGCTGGTCCAGCGTAGGCAAGCTGTCGGATTGCAACGGTGCACTTCTGTTGTGTGGACAGCCCGATCCGGCCAGCCGCATCACGCCGGAGGGTGAAGCACCGGTAACGCTCCGCCAAATTCGTCGCTATATAGTTGAACAGCCGCTGCGACATCCTGAATCTCCGGCGGAATATCTCGGGTGGATAACGGGGGTTATCCTCGAAGTAATCATCCATTAAACGTTGGTGAGCACCGACGTGATCTCGTGGGATTGTCCGCCGATGAGTAATGGTGCGAGGGATCGGATCCTCCGCATCCTCCGCCAAACGGGCCGCTACCTCCTGGGCCGCCTGGTGTTGCACCTGTTGAATCAGAGCATTCCAGTTGTCTCTCCACAAATTGTTCATTTCCTACCCCAAATTGTAATGAGAGAAATTTGTATAGATGTTGTGTTTGAATGGTGTGAAAATAATGAATGGAGTGGGGTGTATTTATAGGTGAATTGAAGTGTAAAAAAAAATTTAAATTCACATGCAACCGCCGCGGCTTTATCTTCGTGCCACTATAGGCGCCGCGCCTATAGGCGCGGCTATAGCCCCCCCGCCGCGTCCGCCGCCCCTCCCCCCACCCGCCGCGTCCACCCCCGCGGCGGACACCCTTCCCACTATAAGCCGCCCCGCTTCCGCCCCGCCCCGCTATAGCCGCGTCCACATTATAGTGGACGCTCTAATAATCATGACATTTTGGTTAGTGGTTATTAGTATGCGAGGACTATTGTTGTTAGTATAAAATTGTATCATAGCTTTGCATGAGTTGATATATGATATTATTGATCAACTTTGAAGACCGTGATAAAAAAACAATATTTCATACGCCAGTAACCCTAATAATAAATGACAAACCATGTGATCTAACTCTAGAAATAAGAAAATTACACAAAAAAATAGTTAGAAGCATGTTTTTTTATATACACCCTACCAAAATGTTGCTCCATTTTTCACATTTCTTCTTGGCCCTAAGAGCATCCACAGTGGGGCGCTCTAAGGGGCGCCCTAAAGCCCGCCCTATGCACCGCCATATCAGCATTTAATCCTCCTCCCCTTCCACCTGCAGTGGGGCGCCCTAAGGCGCTCCCTAAGGGTCGTCCTAAGCATTTTACTATTATTTTGTTAATTAATTTAAATATTTTCAAATATATAAATGCAAACTTAGAAAAAACACAAGGATTAATAAAATTTGAGAAGTGAAGCTGGGGTATATATATAACAAAATTTTCGAATTTAAAAAAAAAAAAAAACTAAAACGCGTTGCATCGTCCGCGTCGCCCACAGTGGGCGGACGATGCCCTATCGTCCGCGGACTAAGCGTCGGGTGCGGACGACGCATCGTCCGTCGTTCGCGGAGCCACAGTGGCGGACGATAGCGCTCCCGATGCATCGGGCACGCTATCATCCGCCCCATTGTGGATGGCCTAAGAGCATCCACAGTGGATGCCCGATCGCACGAGATCGGGCTCGGGCGTCCTCGTGCATCCACTGCAAACCCCTGAACCCGAGTCGTGCGACCGAAAGATCGGTCGTCCCGATCGATCAGGCATTCATTGCAGCGTCGAGCCCGACGACGCTCCGGTGGTCCGGCAGGCGACGATCGACCGGAGGAAAGGGGGAGGAGGGCGGTCTAGGATTTGTGTAGGATTTGGAATTTAGGTAGACGTCACCACGGTTCGTGAACCGCCGGTTCACGATTCGGAACCGGCGGTTCCGGTTCAAGATTTGTTGGAACCGGAACCGGCCCGTCGAAGACCGCACGGTTCCGGTTTATGAACCGTGAACCGCCGGTTCACTTGAACCGGCCTAACCGTCGGTTGTTACCCGGTTCCGGGCCGGTTCGGCGGTTCGGCGGTTTATCCGATTTTTTTTTTTTTTTTTTTGCATTTTGTAAATTGTAATTCAAGTTTAAAATGTAAAAAAACTTGCGTAAATAACATTAGAATGAAGCGATGTACAAATGTAATTTTATTGATACAAATTACAACTTCAAAATTACAAATTACAACTTTAAAATTACAAATTACAAGTTAAAATTTACAAATTACAACATAAAAATTAGAAATTACAACTTCAAAATTATAAATTACAAAAGACTTAAAGTCTTCATTACAATTTACAAAATTACATATTCGAAATAAAGGGGAGAAAAAAGAAATAAAGGAAAAGGACTTGAGCTCAACTTAAATTTAAACTTAAATTTAAAATTTAAGTTGAAATATAAGTTGAGATGCCTACGTATCCTCAATGCTCAATTGCATTTTGGAATCAAAGTCCACGTAGTTATCTTACCTTGCTTACCTATTTGGCTTGATCGGAAGTATTGGCGCCTACTCTTCTTCGTCGGGGAAGTAGTCTTGGTCGGGTTGTACTACTAGTTTGTCCCAATCCGGTTCTTGGTCTCTAATTTCGGCGGAGCACCAATCATCAAGTAACATGGTGGCTTCCATGTTTTGTCCGGTGAGCCTACTTCTTCGGTCGTCCAAGACGTTGCCTCCAACACTAAAGGCGGACTCGACGGCGACAGTGGAAGCCGGAACCGAAAAGATCTCCTTGTCCATTGATGCAAGGATGGGAAAATCTTTCTCGTGTGAAGACCACCAATCTAGGACGTCGATTTGTTGGGGAACGGGACCTCCTTCTTCCTCATTGAATGAAAAGTGTGAGTCTAAATATAAATCTAACTCACTTACCGAATGTGCCGTCCTTCCTCCGTTGCTGAAGGCGTATAGGTCCGCCAATTGGGATTGGGTGTCGGGGTCATCAACTTGGAAGAAGCCAAAGTTCTGTGTTTGACGGGGGGGGGGGGGGGGGGTCTAGGTCGAACTTGGTGGGTAGTCTAAATCAAAGGAAGGACCACGCTGAGGCATTCCACAATAGGCCATCTTGCACAAGGATATAAGAAAAGGCGGTAGTCCGCACATAATCTTTTTCCGAGCAAGTATACCAAATGGTGCTCTCAAATTAAAGACTTATCATATAACATATTAAAACATATTAAAACTTACTAACATATTAAAACTTATATCATATAACATAATAAAACATATTAAAAAACTACTAACATATTAAAACTTATTATAACATATTAACATAGTAAAACATTTAATTTAGAAGTTTAGAACTTACTTGTAATCGAAGAGCGGCTCGCCTTCCCACCTCCTCCGCAACTTGTGCTCTAGAAGGGGCACGACGACGCCGAGAGTCACTTTGATCTTGAGCAATGCCCTTGCCCCGATCACCACCACGACGAGATGAAGACATGATATTATGGAAATTGGAAGTAGAGAATAGATAGTAGTGTTTATGTGAATATGACTATATGATAACGTGAACAAGAACAACGTGAGTAAATTATGAGCGCAAACAACGTACACAACTTGAGAGAATGAGGATGGAGAATAGAGAAATTGAGATTGAGAGAGAAATTCTTATTAACACAAGAATGGGGTGAGTAGAAATGAAGAGGAGGGGGTATTTATAGGGGAAAATTGTGATTAAAAATTAAAAAAAAAAATCAAATTTTGAAAAATAACGCCGAAACCGCCGGTTTTCGGTGGAACCGGCGGTTTACGGACCGTTTGAATTTTCAAATTTTGAAAATTGCGGTGGGAAAACCGCCGGTTTAGGCCCGGAACCGCCGGTTTAACCCTGAAATTGTGAAAAGGCTAGGGAGTAGGCCTGAAATTGTGTCGGAAACCGCCGAACCGCCGGTTCAGAACCGCCGGTTTTGCCGGAACCGGCGGTTCCGACCCGCCGGTTACGGTTTGCATAAAATGAGGAACCGGAACCGGCCCGGCGGTTTCCGGCGGTTCCGGTGCCGGTTCGAACCGCCGGCGACGGTTCCGGGCCGGTTCATCCGGGCCGGTTCGGTTTGGAGACGTCTAAATTTAGGGATTTGGAGAGAGGAGAGCCGACGGTGGGGAGTATTTTTCTTATTTGGGCCTCTCTCTTCCAAATTAGAATTTGGGCCTTTCCTTTAAAAAAAATAATTTGGGGCTAAACTATTTAAATTAATTTGGGCCGCTGTATTAAATTGATTTGGGCTATGAACTAATTTCTTTCGGACTGCAAATTATAGTTGATTTGAACCATTAAAATAATTCATTTTTGGGCCACTGATTTAGGTTGGGCATTTTAATACCCGGACCAACAAGCAATTAGTTAGGCCTTACTAATTGAATCCCATTTTATATTCAATCCAAGAGGATTAAATTTGAGAATGAACTAATAAAAAAATAAATCATAGAATAAGCTATCAAATAAAACATCGAATTATGTTATAGGCTTCCTAATGAGGCCATTTAAATAACGGATAGACGCTACTTAATTTCGGAGTTCAAATTTAATTCCGGGATTTAACTAATGATCGCGAAAATTAGAAATTCCCAACTAAACTAAATTGCTTGATTTAATTAATACTTAAGGACTTTTATGGATTTAGGAAAAAGGAAAATAAAAATAAGCACACGCTTAGGAATGCATGCACGCTAAATAAATAGTTACTTAAGCCTAATTTATATATACTTATTGTTTATAAAGGGGCGTCGTCGCACGTCAATTGAGACTTGTCAAGGGACTGTCAATTAAGGAATTAAGCGAACAAGGTGGGCTTTTCTTTCAAAACGTGATTTTATGTGAAAACGTGAACATATTTTGAATGAGTTGTCATGCCACGTTTTATGTTATGATTTCATATCTTTTGGCTATGCCAAATATGTTAAATCGAATTCGGGTCCCAGTAGGGCCGCAAACCCTACTCGGACTAGTGTACACATATGGGACTGTGTGCTAGCTTTCGAGTTGGCCGGTCCAGTGACCGTCGTGGAATGTGGCAACATTCCCGGTTCACATACGATCAAATATGGTATATAATGTTTATGTGATTGCGCAATCAATTTGATGAAATGAAAAGTATTTAGTGACTCGGGCCTTTTTAAAGTAAAAACCCCGCGTTCACTCAACTATGGCTGACAACTAAGGAAGAACTGTTTTTGGCACTAAGTCCACTGGGTATATCAAATACTCAGCCCTGCATGTTTATTTTTCTAACGTGCAGGTTGAAGGTGATCGAGGTGCTGGGAGAAATCTATGAATAAGTAGCTAGGTAGCTGAATTAATATGTCTACATATATATTACTTCGTCTTGGAACCTTCCGCTGCATAGTTAAGTACTGTCCTAGTGAATCAATGTATTAAGTCCGATACTCTGATTTTGACTCAACCTTGTACTCAATTGCCTTCGAGATTTAATATTCCCTTTTATGATGAGCTTATGATTATTAAATTCAATTTAGTCGCGAAATAGCTACGCTCACTAGTACTAGGGAGTCGTGGTCGTGACAGACGATGAAGCTGAATCGATCGCAGGTCATGCAACCCCACCGGTCGTTCGAGGTTTACCCTATGGTGTGAGTGAGAGATTACAAGCTCAGGAGACCATGCGCAACCAACAAGCTCATCTTCAACTCATGAACGACATGGTTGAAGAAGCTTGAACACGTAGTGGTCGTTGAAATTGTACCTCTTTTTAAGTTTTTTCGTTGTAATTTTTTAAATTAAGTAATGTATGTTTTTTGCTAGTTCTTTAATTTAGAGTCTAATTTTGCTATTTAATAATGTGTAAATATAAAAAAAATAATATTAAAATTGAAATGAAAAATAGATAATAGATAGGGCACTCACTAGAGCTCTATCATTGCAGAAAGATAGGGCATGCTGATGTGGCAATCACTAGAGCTCCAACTAGGACATCCATTGAGAATGCTTTAAGGAATCGTTTCCACAACTGAATGATACGCCTTGCCACTTTCGTTGGCATCTAGAACAAGTTGGGATATTAGATCTGAAGATTGTTTAAGATAAACATTGGTGATGACATGTCTCCCTACTTCAAAGTGCTAATCTTTTATCTGTTTTCCCTATGATTGTACTTAATTTCTTTTGTTTCACTAATCAACAATGTAAACGTATATTTATTACTTTGAAAAATAAATAAAATTGAACAAAAGTACCAAAAACGGTAACAAATTACTCCATTACAAATATATGGTAAAAATACATATGCGACAAAGACTTATATAATACTCCACAAATATGAACATCTAATACATACTCTGAGATAATATATCCTATATATATCTAAGTCCAACAACCTTTTGTTTTCTTCCTATTTCTCTAACATTCCATTTCCTGACAAAAGTATTAAGAGCCTTCCACACTTTTCCGGATCAAAATTTCCTCACATTTGGAGGAGAAGAAGAAATTAACCCATTCCACATTTGTTCAATCTCTTTCAGAAAGTTGAATGTGAAATCCATCTGGAAACTGCAATCCCGGAGTTCGTAGAATATTTCCTCCTTTGATTGGATCCCATCTGTTGCACGCAAAACATATCAGTTCCTAATAAAGTCCGAGGTTTCTAGAAGAGTTGTTTGATGCGATTTCGTACTTGTATTTGGCGACGAGGCAATGTAGAAACACGGCCATTTGCACCTTCGTGAAGTCCGTTCCCACACAGAACCTCATTCCCCCTCCAAACGCCATGAAGTTCTTCGAGGCCCCATTCGTGTCAACTCCCTGCACGTTCGGAATTAGTACAATTTATATATGGTTAAGTAATACACGCGTTGTGTATGTGTACTTGCCTCCCACCGCCATGGATTGAAGTCGAGGGGGTCCTTGTACTTGCTCGGGTCCAAGTGCACAGCCGGTGGGCATACCATCACGGCCCACCCGGCTGGAATAGTATACCCTACACCATTACAAACACCATGTTTCACTACTATCCATATAACTATATAAGAGTAAGACCAACACACACACCACACCTTTAAATTTGGTCTCTCTCAATGTCTTCCTGAAAATCCCAGGCACTATATTTGCAAGCCTCACTGTTTCATTGATCACCTGCACTTCCAAATTCCAAATTCTTAACTAAACTCAAACACATCAATCACAACATTTCCATGGCAAATCACAAACACCTGAAATGTGAATTTCATAGACTTGTAGTCACTCCATGTCAGCCCAGAATCTGCATCCCCCTTCTGTTTAATAATCGCATCGTGCTCCTCCTACATTGCAAGCAAGTAGTAATAAGCTAGAGCAATAATGGTACTAGAATTGTAGTAGTATCAAATAATGAACTCACTCACCCTCATTTGCTTCAAAACCAAAGGATGATCTGAGAGAAGCTTCGTAGCAAGAGTGAGAGCCAAAGAAGTGGTCTCAAAGCTAGCGAAAAGCAACACAAACATCAAATCCAACGCAATGGCCTCTGTCAGCACTGTGTCCTCCCTCTGCAGCTCCTCCAACACATAGTCGAAGAAATCGCCTTGCACTTTCCTCGGCCTCTCCCGCCTCTCCTGCAGCATGCTCTTCAGCAACCTCATCGCCTGCTTCCTCCCCTGATCACACACACATCAAAACACAACTCTGTACAATCAAGACTGGTAGCTGCAGAAATATACCTTTAAGCATTTGTGATATGCTGTGCCAGGAATGTCAAGTGGAAATGAGATCAAGCCTTGTATGAAAGCTACAAAGCTTTTCCTCAGATTCTCAGAAGACGATTCGGAATCATAGCTAATCAGCTTCTTTGCTGTGAGGTCAAAGATCATCTGCCAAAAATCAAAAGCAACAAAAATGAGTTAGACTGAAGCTAAGCTTGATTGATTTTGATGTTTTTTCTCATCACCAACAACCTTTGCAGTTGCTTCCTTGACATCAACAACGCCCTCCGTAGACCATCTCTTCAAGCTCACGTTGGCAGCCTGCTCGACATCCAGAAGCATCTTCTTCAAGCTCTCGGGGCCGAAGAGCTTGAGCACCATGTTCTTGAGGTACTTGTACATGAATCCATGCAATGAGCCAACATTCTGCCTCCCAAATATCTCAGTGAATGTGTCTGGATACCAGCTCTGGAACAGCTGCCCCTCTTGCTGGAAAACCAGGTAGTTGAGATCTGCATCCGTCGAGACTATCACCGGCCTTCCCACCAAGCTAGTCTTGAACACAGGTCCATATCTGATTCACCAGCATTATCAAATAGTTACAACTTCATAATAATAAATGAATGACTTCAAGATTGATTGGCTACCTTTGCATCCTGTCCTTGACAAAAGGAGGAATGCCAAAACTAGTGTTTTGGGAAAAGAAGCTGAAGGATTCTCCAAGAAGAGGCCACCCCATGGAGCCAGGTGGGAGTACTCCATTGCACCTTGGATTTCTCCAGCTGTAGAGCCAGTTTAGTAAGGCTATAATCAATATGATTGTCACATACACAAGTGGCGGAAACATTGCAAATTTTCTTCCTCTTGTTGTTCTTCTTCTTGTTGAAAGAGAGGGAGAGAGAGAATGGTGAAGATGAGGGTGTATGAGTTTCCAGGAAGAAGAGATGAGAGAGAAGGAGAGAAGTTATGTATGTGATAGTATTAAAATGAGAAGGGTGGTGGCTTAAATAAGGGGGGCAGAGAATCTGGAACTAGTTTTAAATAACTGAAATAATACAAAACCATTTTGTCTACACAAACACCTTATCCTTTGTCAACACCTTCATAAAATATGCCCCAAAGCCTAGCTATCATGACGGTGAGTCTTACACTTGAAGGATACTTATTACTTACATCTCTCTCTCCCTCAAAATATACATATAATATAAATATACATACTTATAATGCATCACAAATAGTATAAACTATAAATGATTCAGGGTAAATGCAATATGGGTTACATTAAACATACAACATCAAGTTTGATCATACACAAGTATATACCTCAGAACTTCTCAAATGGTGAAAATTAAACATACTGAATCATACAATATTGTTATGGGTAAATTTGACTTGCTATTTATTAATTAGCAGAAATATTATTGGTTGTAACTGATACATGCTTCTGACCAACTTGGTAGGAAACAAGCATATGGAAAGAATCTCAAGGTTGTCACCTTATTTGCTACTATTATCTTTTCTATCCGTCCGAAATGTGATTAATAAATCCTACTTGATACAAACTCTAATTAGATTTAATTAGATCTAAATGTGCATAATTAGTTTTCGATTAACAAAACTAATTGGTTTTGAACCCCTAGTTGAGTCTAAAGTGCTTAATTAGTTTTGAACACACACTTATTAATCCATTGGACATATATAGTCAAACTTGTATTTGAATCAAAACTAGTAGCTTGCGATCCCTTAACCTTTTTTGGTGAAAATTTGTTAGTATTTTATTTGGATTTGGATTTGGATTTGGATCTAATCTTAGATCTTATGCAGCTGTACATACATATATATTGTCTCGTATCCTATTCTGAATCTTAATAACATCAGCATTCATACTAAACAACGTTGTCTTCTAGATTTTCATATCAAGAATTTGTAAGTGGTTGTTAAGAAGAATTTCTGTAATTAAGATCCCAATTTGGTCAAATTTCGTAGCCTTTTGAGCCACGGGCTCAATTATAGGTAGGTTTACTGTGGATCATGGCGTTTTATGTTTCCTTTTGACTACAAGATCATAATATATTTTAAAGGGTGAGTGTAATAGTATGAAATATTAATTGGTACTAATACAAGTTATTGATTGAGTACATTTGGAATAAGGACTGACAAAATTGATTGGATTGCAAAATTAATAATAGACATTACTGAATGAATTTATTGGAGATGAGAGTTGGAGTGAAAAATAAAATATTGTTTATAATAGAATTAAGCTATCGATTAAATATATACTAATAGTAGAATTAAATTGTGTAGGCAGGAATTAAGGGTGGTTTATTTAGAGAGAGAGGAGTGCACATCGATCAATAAACTTTGTCTAGCGATTGTCCCCTTTACACTCGTGTGCACATTCACTAATTTTACTGTAAAGGGACATTCAAACCTGAATACTCCATATTATATTTTTATTAATCATAAGTTTAATGCACCTTTATTCTTTGCTTAATTAATC
Source organism: Salvia splendens (assembly GCF_004379255.2). NCBI lineage: Eukaryota > Viridiplantae > Streptophyta > Magnoliopsida > Lamiales > Lamiaceae > Salvia > Salvia splendens. The sequence goes on from NC_056038.1 coordinate 27,210,766, forward strand.
GCGGCTCTTTGCTCAAATAGAAGTCGTACTTATTGATGCAGTCAAAAGGGCGTTACATATTTGACTCCCAACGATTTAATGTACAATGTCTAAATTACCCTTTAGATCGATCAACTACTTTTGGTTTGTCAAAGGTTGTAATTGTAAACCTGCCCTTTGGCTTAGTCTAGTTAAAATTTATGAATCTATGCGTACCACTGAGTTTTACCTTGTCAAAAAAGGAAAAATAAAGTGGTATTAGCCGATCTAAAGAGTATGTGCAACATCATCAACACGAAAACTGACAACAAATGGATTATGAGGCAAAAATAAAATAAAATAAAGAGTTACTAGTCGTTGAAACAAATGGACAATCAGAAAATGATGATGAAGAAGAAGACTCTTAAAATTTCAGTACACATATCCTATGTTTAGAATCGATATCCACGCTAGAGGTACAATCTTCAGTCCTTATTTTGACATCTACAACGATACTTTTACTCACGTTGCAACATTTACGATTCATACTTCCATAGAGCCAACAAAAACATTACTATATGTCTTTCAAGACTTTGTTGATCTCAATACAAGTGTTAGAGCTATGAAGCGGAAAAAATAGGATGAACCAAGAAGAGTGGTATAATAAGTTGCCCAAAATGATTCAAGTCCATGTGAAATGGGATAACTTTAGACCGCCAAAGTTGTGTATTTTAACTTGTAGGTTAAAGGGTCGAAACAAAACAAGCTATTGAGTTGGATTATGAAGAAGAATTTTGGTCACGACAAGGAAGATCTATTCAGGATTTGAAACAAATCCTTTTGAAGAAATGGGGAATGATGCATATATGACTTGTAGATTGCTCAAGTTGTGATTTTATATTCATATGCTTTCCTAGTTAATTCAAATAAGGAGATAAAAAGTTATTAATATTAATTGGATATGACAATTTTTCTTCCGACCAATTAGGATTTCCTTTTGTGGCATTATTCATTCCATCTCACGACTTATCAGACGGTTCCTCCATCCCGTTTGTCGTGTCATTCAATTACAGTTACAAGACTTCCTCTGGATTCCAAGTTCATCCGTCATGAAGTGTCAAATCTAGAACGATGATCACATCAATATCTTTGTACTTATTTTTTGTTTGTTTTTGAGTTGTATTATGTCCGATAGTTTATTTCTTGTATCCCATCATTTTACATATTTTTTGTGGAAAGAGGACTCTTTAATGGAAATATTTTTTTTATCCATTCTTGTAATTATAAAATCCTTAATTTCTTGTAATGTAATGATGAGTGATAGTCAGTGACGAGTCCACATGGGATCACGGGACCTATGGCCCCCAAGGAATGCCTAGCGCAGGTGGTTGGCCTTTCGTGTACTCACCATGAAATCTCTTGTATTTATTTTTAGTTTTAGAAAATTCTTTTTGTGGTTGTTTCCTACTATGTTTGTTTTTAGTTTCAAAAAGTTCAGTATATTTATTGATTGTCATAAATTTTCTTTTGTTTTGTTTTATAGTTTGTATTTTTTATATAAAGTTTTTTGATCCATAAATTTATGTAAATACTTCTTCCGTTCGTTATTAGGAGTCTCGGTTTATCATTTTAGTCCGTCTATCATTACGAGTTGGTACACATCAGTTTCCAATAACTCATTACACCCACATTCTATTACTCCATCCGTCCACAAAGAATATGCACTTTAGATTCTGCACGAGTTTTAATGCAAAATTGGTAAAGTAAGAGAGATATAGAGAGAAAAAGTAATTAAAGTATTGTTAGTGGAGAATGAGTCTCACCTCATTAGAGAGAAAATAGTTCCAAAATTAGAAAGTGCATATTCTTGTGGGACGGACTAAAAAGGAAAGAGTATGCATATTCTTGAGGGACGGAGAAAGTATAAAATTAATATATAAAAATTGGTTTAACATTCCATTATCTTTTCTCACCCACCATTCTTTATATTTCTTAAAACTCGCGCCGAACTCAAATGAGACTTATAAATTCAATTTAAAAGTTATAAATATTGTAGTACATTAAATTCAATTTAAAAGTTTTATTTTTTGTTTTTAAAAAATATACTCATTTCGTCCTATAATAATATGCATTTTTGGTTGAACACATGTTTTAATATACAATTGGTAAGTAAGAAAGATGTAGAATGAAAAGTAATTTAAGTATTTTTAGTGCAGAATGAGTCACACCTCATTAGAGAGAAAACATTTCCGAAATTAGAAAGTGCATATTATTGTGAGATTTATTAAAAAGAAAAGAGTGCATATTATTGTGCGACGGATAAAGTATTATTTAATTTATTTATCATTCACATTATATTTCATCATGGAGTTCTTCGAATGCAATCTAATAATAAAAAATCATTTTCAAATTTGTAAATATCTAAATAAATCATATAATATCATTAAACTTAATTTTAATGCTATCTTATATATTTTTGAATCCATTATTTATTATTTATAGAGAATTTCAACATGAAGTTCTATGTGAGAAATAATTTTAAAAAATCAGTGAAATAGCGATTGGTTTTACAATTCCATGATTACTCATGAAAAAATTAATTACTAAAATACCATGAAATCTTCAAATAGTATGCGAATCAATTGATGACAATCAATAATTAGGTCTCAAATGAATATTTTCTTCTGTTAAATAAGAAGGCAATCGAAGTAGTATCATAGACTTAATAATATATATGATAGTGATTGGTGAGGAAGGGATAATTGATGATAAAGGTAGTTAGTTTTTGTGTGGTGAGAAAATAATAGAATGTTGGAAAAGTTAAGACAAAGATCCTGGTCAATAGGTTAAAGATGCAACAATTTGGGAGCTTTTCCACTTGTCCGAAAAAGGCAAATTGTTTACTATACTTAAATTTTGCCCCTATATATGGAAAAATGAGTAGTTTTTCGTGAATCTTTTGGGGTAAATTTCTCGAAGGGGACAAAATTTGAAATATTTGGGAATTGGGATTTGACTGGCCGCAGTTGGATTTCATATTTTCCATATCATCGTCTTCAAATAATTGGAGATGAATCTTGTTAATCTCAACTTGATATTTTGATATTAAGTCTAACTGTATCACGATATGGTTGATCGCTAACAATGTTTATAATAGATTTGCATAATGATACACATGAAAAATGATTTATCATCATTGACCAGTTATGATTCCAAAACTTTGATTAGTTTTTCATTTTGGTGTCTCTTATTAATTTTTCTATTTTATTTTTACTATTTTTATGAGTGGATCTCACACTTTACTAACTCATTTTACTCACATTTTAATGTAACTAGTATCACATCCGTGCGATGCACGGTATATTGTATTTTCTTTAAACATATATTCCCTCCCTCCCATAAAAATATACACATTTGGAACGGCTCGAGGATTAATGCGTAACTGACAAAATATGAGAGATGAGGAAAAAAGGTAGTTAAAATAATGTTAGTGGATAGTATGACCCACATTATTATTAGTGTTAGATAATGGATTCTAGTGGTATAAGTTGTAAATAAATTGATATATATGTGTAATGAGTTCGAGATGACTTTCCATAAATTAAAATGGACTTTTTTATAGGACGAACAGAAAAGGAAAGTGTCCCTATCTTTATGGGACGAAGAAATAGTATATATATATAGGGATGTATTCATTTCCTTTTTGTATCTTTTGTTCTATTGTTCTTTTTAATCTCAGCCCCACGATTTTGTCATCCGAGGGTTAGATTGATGCCACATGTTATTTAATAATGCAGATTTTCAGTTAAATAATGCACACCGACTAATAATGCACCATTATAGTGTAATAATGTAGATTTTCAGTTGAATAATGCACACCGACTAATAATGCACCATTATAGTGTAATAATGCAGATCATCACAACCATCCAATTCAAGGATCCAAGGGCTGTGATCTGATTGAAGCTTGGACTGAAAAGCTGCGAAGGACCTTAACACACCCATATATATATATATATATATATATATATATATATATATATATATAGAGAGAGAGAGAGAGAGAGAGAGTTGTGATCATATGATAACCCCCAAATCACGTAATAACTCTATAACCAAATCTTAACCACACATATTTTCTAATCTTGTGGCTGAGATCCAAACTTAGATTTACTTCATAAAAAAGGCGCAGAGGGTAAGTATGTCATTTCCCTCATTTAATTTCTGAATTTCGCTCCATTCTTTCACTCTCTCTCAGTTCGATTCTCTTTTCTCAGCGATTTTGTTTCCATATTTCTAGCCTATTTTATTTCCATAGGCTCCAGATTTTCTTCCGATTTGGTTCATTATTTCATAATCTCCAGATTTTGTTTCCATATTTCTCGCATAATTGTGACCGGGAAGATGTTTTCAATTTTGCATATAAGTTGATAAAATGATACTTTAACCTGACAAAATGACATATTATGCATTGCCGATTATGTGTTAACATGATACTTTTGGCTTATAAATGTTAGGTTTACTGCATAAAATGATAGTTTTGCTGGATAGAATGATACTCTGAGTTGATAAAATGATAGTTTTGCCGGATAGAATGATACTCTGAGTTGATAAAATGATAGTTTTGCTTGAAAGAATGATACTCTGAGTTGATAAAATAATAGTTTTACTGATTTGTAGGTATGTACATTCCTGTTTGTGATGATGCTTTGAAGCCAATGATTGGTATGAAATTCAATACATTAGTGGAAGAAGCAGCTGATTTCTATGAACATTATGCTCGTTAAGTTGGTTTTGGCATTTGTAAACTGGGCACCAAATCAGTTCATGATATTATGTAATTATATTATGCATTGCCGATTATGTGTTAACATGATACTTTTGGCTTATAAATGTTAGGTTTACTGCATAAAATGATAGTTTTGCCGGATAGAATGATACTCTGAGTTGATAAAATGATAGTTTTGTCGGATAGATAGATACTCCGAGTTGATAAAATGATAGTTTTACTGATTTGTAGGTATGTACATTCCTGTTTGTGATGATGCTTTGAAGCCAATGATTGGAATGAAATTCAATACATTAGTAGAAGCAGCTGATTTCTATCCCCTGTATCATTTTATCATTTGAAACTATCATTTTATCCCCTGAAACTATCATTTTATAATTTAAAACAACAATTCATCATGGAATAAGGTATGAATTGATGATACAAAACCAAGTATGAAGTAAATTCAAAGTAAATTCAAAGTAAATTCATCATGCTGTCATATGTAACTCTAAATCTACAGTAAAAAACTATAGAATCTAAAAAAAACGAGAATCTCTGGCAAAATGATAAAATCGAGCAAAAACAAAAGTGAAATAAGTATTAAACTTCATCCAGCCTTCCTTCGATGATGCTTGAGCGTTTTCCTTCGACATATTCCAGAATTTGGATGATTTTTCCTTCGAAACTGAAGAAGCAAGGGTTTGAAATGCGATTCGGAGGGTTTGAGTGTGAGAGAAATTGAATGCAGCGTTTAATTCACGTTTTCTTCTTACCCGCCCAATTTTATAACGAAATGACAATTTTGCCCTTAATATATCCGAAATATGATAGTTTTATTTGATAAAATGATAGTTTTGTTAGAATAAATCTAGACCACATATTTTAAAATATGTGGTGGAGATTTAGTTATATGGTTATCACACAAGTTGGTGTTATTATTATAATGCACCCCTATATATGTATATAAAATTAAATAATAGTTGGATGATGGGGTTTATAGTTCAAATACATAATACATAAAGTTGACATTCATATAATTATTATTATTATTAGTATTATTATTATTGAAGCATTAGTTACGAAATTAGAATATTTTGTAGTGTGAAAACACTTAAAATATGGGTACAGGAATAATTTAATTGTAGGATTATCTATTATTCCCTTTCGTCCAATAAGAGAATTCACTTTTGGTTATACATATGTTTCAATGCACGATTGGTAAAGTAAGAGAGATACAAAGAAAAAGTAATTAAAGTAATATTAGTGGAGAATGGGCCACACCTCGTTTATAGATAATGATACTCTGAGTTGATAAAATGATAGTTTTGCCGGATAGAATGATACTCTGAGTTGATAAAATGATAGTTTTGCCGGATAGATAGATACTCTGAGTTGATAAAATGATAGTTTTACTGATTTGTAGGTATGTACATTCCTGTTTGTGATGATGCTTTGAAGCCAATGATTGGTATGAAATTCAATACATTAGTAGAAGCAACTGATTTCTATCCCCGGTATCATTTTATCATTTGAAACTATCATTTTATCCCCTGAAACTATCATTCTATAATTTAAAACAACAATTCATCATGGAATAAGGTATGAATTCATGATACAAAACCAAGTATGAAGTAAATTCAAAGTAAATTCAAAGTAAATTCATCATGCTGTCATATGTAACTCTAAATCTACAGTAAAAAACTATAGAATCTAAAAAAAACGAGAATCTCTGGCAAAATGATAAAATCGAGCAAAAACAAAAGTGAAATAAGTATTAAACTTCATCCAGCCTTCCTTCGATGATGCTTGAGCGTTTTCCTTCGACATATTCCAGAATTTGGATGATTTTTCCTTCGAAACTGAAGAAGCAAGGGTTTGAAATGCGATTCGGAGGGTTTGAGTGTGAGAGAAATTGAATGCAGCGTTTAATTCACGTTTTCTTCTTACCCGCCCAATTTTATAACGAAATGACAATTTTGCCCTTAATATATCCGAAATATGATAGTTTTATTTGATAAAATGATAGTTTTGTTAGAATAAATCTAGACCACATATTTTAAAAATATGTGGTGGAGATTTAGTTATATGGTTATCACACAAGTTGGTGTTATTATTATAATGCACCCCTATATATATATATATAAAATTAAATGATAGTTGGATGATGGGGTTTATGGTTCAAATACATAATACATAAAGTTGAGATTCATATTATAATAATAATAATAATAATAATAATAATAATAATAATAATAATAATAATAATAATAATTATTATTATTATTATTATTATTATTATTATTATTATTGAAGCATTAGTTACGAAATTAGAATATTTTGTAGTGTGAAAACACTTAAAATATGGGTACAGGAATAATTTAATTGTAGGATTATCTATTATTCCCTTTCGTCCAATAAGAGAATTCACTTTTGGTTATACATATGTTTCAATGCACGATTGATAAAGTAAGAGAGATACAAAGAAAAAGTAATTAAAGTAATATTAGTGGAGAATGAGTCACACCTCGTTTATAGAGAAAAGAATTTTCAAAATTAGAAATTGCATACTATTGTGAGGTAGACAAAAAAGAAAGATTGCATATTCTTATAGGACGGAGAGTAAGATATTTATAAATTTGAGAATAAAATCCGAATGCACATATTATGATTTCTAATAACGCATTGCACAATGCTAGAATACATGTTTCCATAAGACCATCCACAATAACCGCCCAACGACCGCCCAGCCGAGCGCCGGCGCTGGGCGGTTCGCTGGGCGGTCTATTGCAGCCGCCCAGCTGCTGACTGGAGAGAGAAACCGCGCAGCGCTGGGCGGTGGCGTGGCGCTGGGCGGTCCTTTCGGCGCTATTGCAGCTCCCGAATCGCCCAGCGCACCGCCCAACGCGAAAATTAATTTTTTTTTTCCGAAACACTATATATACGCGCTTTGCTCGTCATTTTCGGCGGCACCACTTGTTTTAACGAGTACTCTCTGTATTTTTTTTTAAAATTAATGTACTTTTTTTAAATTATTGTACTTTTTAAAATTTTAATAGTATTATTAAACTTTTCCCGTATATGTCTCGTAAATTAAATTTCGTATATTGTGTGATTGTTAATTATGTCATTTTATATAATTGTTATTAGTGATATGGCTATTGATGTGGTTGGGCTATTTATGATGTGGCTAGGCTATAGCTGAGCTATTTATGATGTGGCAGGAGGATTTTTAGTGCTGATGATGTGGCAGTGGCTGGGCTATGGCTGGACTATTGCTGGGCTATTCCTATTGTGGATGGCCTAATGATTTCTGATAATATACATAACGCAAAATAAGAACTTCATTCACACGGGGTCCCACCAAATTCCACTTCGTTTTCAATTTACTTTTATCAAAATTAATTCCATGTGAATGTTGAAAATTAAATTTGCGTTAATTACTGTTACCATGCTAATTCACAAAATTTAGTGAATGATGATCACAACTTCAACAGAAGAGGAAAAAAAAAATCAAATTCGAATAATGAGTAGCACGATCTCACCACTACACATATTTATATTTATAAATATTAAAAATATATAGCAAAAGAAATATAATGAAAAATTTAAAAAAAACAAAAAAAAAAACTTTCCTTAAATTTTATGAGTTAAACAATTGTTTCTAACATAAAAAATTGTCACATTTTAGTCTGCATGGCCATTGGCCAATGTTCATAAGCCTCTGCATGCTTGATCACTCTTCTCTTCATCTCCCATAGAGACGCACTTAGCCACTAGATGTGCGTGATTGGAAAGATAATAATACCCGTAATGATCAAAAGCCGTCGACTTGGAATAAATTCTTTGAACCAAAGTGTTGGAATCTAAGCCCACTCAACACCAGTTTGACTAGATTATACAAGTGACACAAAATTTTAATTTTGTGAAATTAAATACTCTGATGTGTTCAATTTTTCTAAACAGATTATCATAATATAGAGTTATGACATTTTTTAATACTCCATCCAAAAAAAAAAGTCTCATCTTTTTATTTTCGTTCGTCTACCAAACTAGTCTGATTAAAAATGGAAAGTTACTATCAATTTGTTACTAACTTTTTTATCTTTCTTTCGTACTTTATTCACGCTTTCTCGTTCTCTCTCATACTTTATCAACTTTAGAAAAAAACCTTCAATAACTCTCACACTTTCAATTATATTAATATACTAAATTATTATTCCATCTGTCCCTAAAATTTGTTATTTCCATTTTCGTACGTCCCTAAAACTTGTCATCTTTCACTTTTATCATTTTTGGTAATTGACCCCACATTCCACTAACTCATTTCTACTCACATTTTTGGTAATTGACCCCACATTTCACTAACTCATTTCTACTCACATTCCACCGGCTCCCATTGTGGAGAGGCAGCCGATGACCACTCTGTTCGGCCTCCACGCCTCAGCCGTCGGCTAGGCCGATTCTTTTTTTTTTAATTCATTTTTTTCCTCTATACTCCCTCCGTCCCATTAAATATGCAACATTTGCTTTTCGGCATGAGATTTTATGTAGTGTTGTTTTGTGAGTTAATGAAGAGAGAGTAAAGTAAGAGAGAAGAAAAAGTAGAGAGAGTATTGTTTCCATTTTTAGAAACGTTTCATTTTTAATGGGACATATCAAAAAGGAAAACATTTCATTTCTAATGGGACAGAGGGAGTATATACTCCATTCCCCACCAATTATTCACATTTAATCCCATTTTATTTTATCTCACTCTACATTTTACTTTTCTCTAGTCACAATATTTTTAATATTTTTATCAATATTTTTAGTTTATTTTTTTCTGTATTTTTTATAAATGTAGGATATTTTATTTTTAATGAAATTTGTTTTTTATTGAGTAGTCTTTAATTTATTTTTCTTGCTATTTTATACTCCCTCCGTCCCGGACTACTTGCACTTATTTCCTTTCTGGGCGTCCCAAGTTATTTGCACTCTTTCCATTTTTAGTAAAAATTATCACCTACAGCCGCAATTGTTGACTTTGCTATACACCCATTCCTTAATCTTCGTGCCGAAAAGGAAATGTGCGAGTAGTCCGGGACGGAGGGAGTATCATTTTATTTCAGACTAACAATTAAAAGTAAAATATAAAAATAGTGTTGATGTAGAAATTAGATTGACTCTAAGATAGGCTCTGAAATGGGCTCTCATTGCAGGGAGATAGGCTCTGAGATGGGCCCGCTGACGTGGCAGGAAAAAATGAGGATGGGCTCCGGAGAAGGGCCACCCACCACTGCTAGTGCTCTAAAGCTAATATTTAAAAGTAGGACCCACATACCACTAATTTTTTCAACCCACTTTCTATTACATTTCTTAAAACTCGTGTCGGGGCAAATGGTGACAAATGATAAGGGACAGAGGGAGTATGATACGAGCATATCTTCAATAATATCCTCATATCTTTATTAATTAGTTAGTTATTGATTACCTTATCTTTTCATATTTATTAGGATTATTTTCTTGTTCCTTAAGTTAGGGTATCCACTATTATAAATAGTGGACATTGTTATTCATTTCGATTAATCAAGAAATATCAATTATCTTTCTATTTTATTTCACGCTTTTATTTCAATTCTGTATTGTTCTTGGTTTGATCGACAGGAAAAGCTCCCGCGACTACCTTTTATCCCTCCGACGATCGCAATCGCGACGCTGGAATCTTGTTAAGGGAACTTATCCCTTAACAATGTTTTCATCGCGATCTCACCATCATGACTTCCAAAGATGAAATCTATCTATCTTACCTATGTGACCAGATATTGGTTGCCTGCAACAAAATACACAAGAAGCTGGACAAGTATGACGAGTTTCTCTCATCGAATACAACTCCGGTGATTTCCTACCACGAACAACCTTCTTGGCATGTTGCAACTGATGTCGTGCAGCCGCGACCTCCACCAAACCCGCCTAACGGACAGCCGTGGAACTACGTCCAGCCCGGTCCCGACCAGCAAGTCCCGACCTATGGTCTCGTGTCGGAGTATGATCCTGAGCTTTACCGCCACCAGTTCAACCCTCCCGCAGCCCCGCAGCCGCCCTACACCTACACGAATTCGTACGCGCTGCTGCGAAGTCCTTATGCCGGACCTCAGAATCTACCGCTGCCTCCATACAAGACGGACATAGACCAATTGCACCACAACCACCAGCCCATCGCCTATCAACAACCACCGCTGACAACAGCCGCCGCCGCAAACCTACCCCACCAAAACTACCAGTCCGTTGGACAGCAGCGGCATCGGGAAGCCCCCACTCGGCTGGCCACAGCCACCCCCACAACACTCACCATTCTGCTGGTGTCTACCGACAACCACGCCGCTGCCCACTGCTGTTGTCCCGATCTCAACCCCTACCAATGGGTTTGTTGAAATCCAACATTTGCCGCATCCGTCGCAGGATGCCCAATTTCAGATTTTCGCTGAACCTATCTCCGATTCCAGTGACGTAGAGATGTTGCCGATCATGGAAGAGGTTCGGACAGAAGAATTGCCTCCGATTGAGGTGATAGACGAGGAGGATGGCTCCATTGAGGATGGATTTGATTATTCCACCGAGAAGATTCTTGATTCTTCTGCTGTTTTTGTGGAGTTGAAAAGGCTGAGAAGGAGACGAAACCCAGTCAGGATCACAAGCGCGAGGAGGACCAAGTTCAAGGGTAGTTTGAGTGCTCGATGCAACTGAATGCTTTTCCAATCAAGGTTCTTCAAGCTAAGGTTGATTTGGGTAATTCCATGAGGTACAATGCGTTAATGAAATTATTGAGTGATTCATCACATGTTAAAAAATGTTGCAAATATGAATCATCAATTAACATCACTTGATGCCGATGCCCGGTTGATTCCTCTGTAAAATGACACTCTATGCTTGAGCATTCATAGACGCATTCACAATATTTTGGAACTATTATCATGTCCATAAGGGTCATCCCTTTGTGATTTTTGATGGAGATTATGCAGGGAGACGCTCAACTATTCGGTGTATGTTTGACCCAGGAGGATTCCTCGATGCTCATCGTTGCTTCATGGTTCCCACCTTGAGGACAAGGTGGATTTCAACCGTAGAGGAGTTGATACGAGTATATCTTCAGAAATATCTCTCATATCTCTATTATTATATTATCATATCTTTTCCATATCGTTATTATCTTATTCACCAAGTTAGGTTATTCATAGGAGTATTATAACTAGGACTATTGTTATTCTCATTATTGAATCAATGAAATCAAAATTATTGTCTTTTATGTTTATTTAATTTTTCCGTTTAAAATTTCCGATTGTCGACAGAGCACGGTTTCTCTGCGACTTTCTTTATCTTTTTTCACTTGATAAAAGTCTTTCCCTTATCAATTGGTGCTTTCATCTTCGAACTCATGGCGGAAGTCAATCTTAGTTCATGGCCGGAGATATCGCAAGCATCCGAAGGGTTACAATTGAATTCAACAGCCGCAACATTGGAGTATATTCGTGCTTGGCTCGACCGATTAGAGACCCGATTGGTTGAGCATGAGCGCAGGGCAGCAGCCACGCTCTCTCCGTTGAGCCTAGAACCTGACCCACCCGACGGACCTCTGCTGTACACCGCCGCACAGCCACCTTAACCACCTTTCCAGCCACCGTTGCCTCCATATCTGCCTGCCAGATACCTGCCGCACACCGACTACCAACACCGGCACAACACGGACACACACTTCGGGTGGAAAAACCCAAATTTGGGACTGTATACACCTGATCCCGTCCAACAGCCGCACTATTTTGATTCAGCACCGCCGACGCCCTATTCCGCGACAGAATATCACGGCCACCATCTTGAATATCAGTCCCCACATGTGCAGAATCAGCACGCTCATGAAGCCCACATCGCCCGTCAATCCGCAGGATTTCAGCAACCTCATAGTGTTGACCCTTATTTTTATAGGAAGCCTCTGGATCCTTACTTCCAGCCACACGAGTACCTGCCAGATTATCTGAAGGCATATCAGCCTTATACCCAGTTTTCGCACGCGAACCGACAGCCCTACGCGTGGCAGCAACCAACGAGCTATCACGATCGTCAATATAATCTCCATCTGCCTGCGCAGCCAGATTTACCGCCTAACACTTGGCCACATACATTCTCTAGTTCATGTTGGTTACCACTACCACCAACGCATGTGGAATCCCCTGCCCCACATTTGTCGCATCAGCCGCAGCATGCCAAATTTCAGATTTCCGCTGAACCTATCTCAGATTCCAGCAACGTGGAGATCCCGATCATGGATGTGGTTTGGATAGAGGAGTTACCTCCGATTGATGTGATAAAAGAGGGGGATGGATCCATTGCGGAAGGATTTGATTATTCCACCAAGAAGATTCTAGATTCTTCTGCACGTTTATGCGGCCTTGAAAAGATTGAGAAGAAGATTGGACATGAGTACGAGAGCAAGAAAACGCAAATTCAAATGTGCAAAGGGATTGAGTACTCAAAGCAGTTGAATGTTTCTTGACTCAAGGTTCTCCAAGCTTGAGAGGAGTTGATCAATTCCTTGAGGGCCAACACATCGAAGGATTTACTGACTGATTCATGGCATGTTAGTGATGTTGCACGTGTTAGTCATCGTTCAATAACGCTCGCCGTCGATGCTCGGTTGATTCCTCCGCGCACATTTTTGGGTATTCATGGACACATAGCTTTTGATCCCGGAGGGGTTAGCTTCAGGTCGCCAAAGTTTCTGTTTGTGACGCTCTTCGTTGTGTCGTGGTTCTCACCTTGAGGACAATGTGGATTTTAACCGTGGGGGAGTTGATACGAGCATATCTTCAATAATATCCTCATATCTTTATTAATTAGTTAGTTATTGATTTACCATATCTTTTCATATTTATTAGGATTATTTTCTTGTTCCTTAAGTTAGGGTATCCACTATTATAAATAGTGGACATTGTTATTCATTTCGATCAATCAAGAAATATCAATTATCTTTCTATTTTATTTTCACGCTTTTATTTCAATTTTGTATTGTTCTTGGTTTAATCGACGGGCAAAGCTCCCGCGACTACCTTTTATCCCTCCGACGATCGCAATCGCGACGCCGGAATCTTGTTAAGGGAACTTATCCTTAACAGAGTACATGTAAAGTGCACAAAGGATGGTTGTAAAGCACACAAGTGAGCGTCGTCGCTAAGGCGGAGGTCGCGGCCGCATTCCACGAGCAGGGTGGCCTTGGGGCTTAGATCTTGCCAATTGATGCATGGGACTGTGGGCATTGGTCAATGTATTTGGATCCTGGCAATTTTTTTTTGGTCCTGGTCATTTGGTTTTATTTGTGCCCGGCTTAATTGAATGACAGATTCTGCTCGGACACATAGCACGACACATAGCAAACTCGTATATGTGACCTGACACGTAAAGATTCAACCATGCACAACGAGTCGTTTAGGTTCGTCCCTCGAACAAACAATAACGTGAGACATGTCTAGATACATCACGATCAGCCCACGTCCAAGAATGACGCTCGTAACAATTGTAACGTCGATCGTTTCTCGCCAATCATGGTGGCAGACTTAACTCTGCGCTCTATAATTCTTCGTTTTAGATTTACTTTGAGTTGCGTGACAACCTTATTAACTGTAATTATCTGAATGTCAACAAAAAGGATAGAAAAGAATCTAATCTAAAATATTTAATGAAAATACTTTCATGTTGTTATTTCCATTTCAAATTATTTTATGTGCCAATACTTCAACTTAGGATTTTACTTGTCTTATTTCATAGACACGTAATCTGTAATTGAAACGTTTAATTTTCAACGAATAAAATATAAATCGTTGTTATAATAATTAACCTGAGTTAAGAATGAATGAAGCTACCTAATCAAATACCAAATTCTTGCCAAGAACATTCACTATTAAATTAATGTTGCCTTGTTTCAACAATTATTAAAATGAATTTGTATTACAGCAAAATATTAACCATCTTAATTCTTAATCCCATTAATTTGGAAGTATTATGCTTAGCCTACTGCTAAACTTTGCAACTATTTTATTATATTATCTCACTTTTCGAAGTATACTTGACTATTAGATTAACTCCTTGATTATTCTTGCTCAATGTCAGCTTAATTTGATTTAATTAATTTTGTGAATGCCCATAAATACAATATATTACTATAAGAAATATGCTCCTATGTCAGTATTAGGGTTGACTATTTTACTGCTAACCACGTTTCTCGTGGCTAATGATTACTATAAAACTTCATTGGCACTTGAAAAATATACTAAATGCAAAGATTAAAAATAAGTAGGAAATATGTCAAGTAGTTTTTTTAAATATTGCCTTAAGTTGTAATGGAAATTGCTGCCACGTTTACACATTTTCAGCCACTCAAAATTTTCTTCTATCAAGAAATAATAAGTTTAACGGAGTACTACTCCATAATACAATTATAAACGCATTGTAGTAACTTAGAATGGAACCGAATTCATTTCTTTTGTACCATGTAAATAAAAGTTAGATTAGATATTCTAATTTGTCATAGGATCTGAACTTCATCTAATAGAAATAAACTAACAATAATGGATAGTTATGATCTTGACTTGTACTAAATTTTATTAAATTTTAATCTCTCCGGCCTATTTTAGCAGTCCTATTGACTTTTCTACACTCATTTTGTAAAAAAGATAATAAATAGTTAAAGTGGATAAATGATAAAGTAAGAGAGAGATCGATAAGACTCTTTATTCTCTCTTACTTTATCATTTTTCCACTTTAATTATTTATTATCATTTTTACAAAATGAGTGTAGAAAAGTCAACGGAACTACCACCAATTTAAAAAGTGATGAATATATAAGAGGTCACAATCTATACAATTTATTTGGATTAATAAATCAACATTAGTTGGCAATAACAACAAACTAAATATTCCAACAGCTGCTCTTTCTTTAGTCAACCGGCACTATAAAATAAACCGCTAACATATAATATAATTCTTGTATATATAACTTTAAAAAAATGAAAAAAGTTGAAGAAATAGTATATTACTTGCTGCTCTAAAAATAATGTAATATACTGTAGATGTTTGCTGGATAATGATGATGTAATATGACGCAATATGTTAAAACAAAGACAATGCTCGATTGAAATCGAACGTGTTAATTAATGATTAAACGAATTAGAAAATGTAATTACACGATTCTTAATAGTATAATATTTGGACAGAAATGGGGCTGCACGTTTGGGACAGAAATATAAACTATAGAAAACAAGGTTTGTAATGCTTCGGTCACCAATGACAGTTATTCATTCATAAACTTGAGCCTAGCTAGGAGCATGAACCTCATTTTATTGTTGTATTTAATGTTAACATTACCAACAATAAAGTGATTTCAAATATAAGTTAAACCTTCGTAAAAAAAGAGTCAAAATTGTTATGGACCTACACATTTGAAGCAATGTATGTGAGATGTGGACTATTATCATGGTACTAATAATTTGCCCCCAATATAATTGGGCTTTGGTGTATCATTTTTTATACGAAGCATGATTTTATCTAATTTCACCGTAATATAATTGGGCTTTGGAGTACATTTTTATATACGAGCCATGATTTTATTGTTACAAAAATGTGACCTTATTTGACGGTACTTAAGAAAATAACTCTATCGGTTTCGCACTTTTACCGAGCACAGGTCGAACACATTAATAGACATCTCGCTATTTGTCCAAGCCTACACCAACTCGGGGCAATACATTACCGAGTGATACAATGTACTCGGTAATTGACTCATTCCTTCGAACTGTCCACCCCGAGTAATCCTCTGCTCAGAAGCAGGGTTAGTGACCGAGCCACTCTTCACTTAACACTATGATTTAGGAAAATAAATACTCCAAAAACAGAAACAGACAAACTTATAATGACACGGGTTTTAATGTGTAGTAATTGTTAAAGTAAGACAAGATATATATGAGAAAAGGTAGTGGAAGTAGTGTTATTGGATTGTGAGATCTGCATTATTAGTGGTGTGTATTGGTTAAAAACTTTCCATATTTAGACTAAGTCTAATTTTGGGGGACAACAAAAAATGATAAAACTAATGCCGTTGGAGGCTACTCAAAATCTGTTAAAACGGTTAGGAATAGAGCCGTTTGTTTTCTGTCACGTGTGTGTAGCTCAGCACACAATCATCAATAAGAGTTTTTTCTTTGGTTTTCTCAAATCAAGTTCCCTACTGTTCCATAAATTTGTTTCTTGTTCTTGTTCTTGTTGATTTCTCCAACATGGGATATACCAACATTGCAGTGTACACACTTACACGCCACAACTAAGATAACAAAGTTAAAGTACAATCATAACATGATATTGTGGCGCGTTTGCATACAGTTTCATGATTTTGTGAACTGTGACATTATCGATATATAAATCTAAATAATAAACGAACAAGCAACATGTCTTTTTTTATTAATAATACTATAAATATACTAGTAAAACATAGTATCATGATATTGAGTTATGAGTTGTGACAACTATTGTCATTATACATACATACACAATTTTATCTAGCAATTGGTGAAACTTCACTTTCTTGCTCTAGGAGCGATAAGTAACGTTCCATTAGTCACCGGAGCTGACCAATCGAAAAAATAAACTAACGTCGCCACCACTAGTGCAACAATCTTGGTAGCCATGCTAATTCCGGGGAAAATTCTCCTCCCTGCTCCGAACGGAAGAAACTCGAAATTGTTCCCTTTAAAGTCGATGGACGAGCCAAGAAATCTCTCCGGTCGGTAGTGCAGAGGGTCGTCCCACAGTGTCGGATCGCCCAATTGCTCACACATTGATGAGAACCTGGGCGCCTCGTGGGACGGTGTAGTTCATGACGAGACAGGCCACGCAGGCGCGGTGCGTGAGCATCAACGGGGCCGGAGGATGCAGCCTTTGGTGGTGGTGGCATAGATTATGTATGTGTGTGAGTTATGCTATACAGTCATTTACTAACATCAAGACTGTGTTGAACAACATCCTAATAAGATAAATCCGAGTTCATTATATGAACTAATAACAAACTTATAATGAACTCTGAAATTTTAAATTACATCAGATGAAGTCATTGTTTTTAATCTCTGAATTCCCTATAATGAGCTATATTAGAGTCAAGCTAAATACATAATCCCTCCATCCCACAAGAGTATGCACTATTTCCTTTTTAGTTCGTCCTACAAAAGTATGCACTTTCCAATTTTGAAAACTTTTTTCTCTCTAATGAGGTGAGACTCATTCTCCACCAACGATAATTTAATTACTTTTGCTTTCTAGTATATCTTTTTTATTTTACAATTATGTAGTAATCCCGTGTCTAATCAAAAGTGCATACTCTTATTGAACGGAAGGGAATATAAGGCAACAAATATGCGTACTAAATAAAAGACCTACTCATAATTGACGCTCACATAAGTACAAAATATGTAGTACTTCCTCCGTCTCATTGTTCCATTACATGTGACACATTTATTTTGTGCACAATTTTTTTGTAGTGCTGTTCTGTGGTTAAATAAATAGAGAATAAAGTATGAATGAGAAAACAGTAGAGAGAAAAAGTAGGAGAGAGAATAAGAGAGAGATAAAGTATTATTTTTTTGCTATAAAAGGAAATGTGTCACTTATAGTTGGATAGTTCAAAAGAAATACGAGTCATGCATAACATATTTCTCTACAAAATAAAATCGATATTTAGTGCATAGTTTGAAAAGGGGTGATACCATACCTCTAACAAGTGATTAATTTGATCATCACCAAAACCTCTGGAAATAAGTGTGTCCAAAAAATGTAAGTGCTTCAATTCCGAGACTCTCCTCCCCTTAACAGTAGGCTCCCCACATCCTCTTCGAACATTCCATGTACTTCCTCCGCAAACCCTGAGGATCTAACACCCTCAAAAACGGGTACAAATCCGACAAATCCTTAGCATCGAACGCTTCACCGATCCCTTTCAAAATACCCGCCATGCGATTCTCTCCAAATCCAACCACAAAATCTCTCGAAAAATAAATATTGCTAAGACCATCAGCAGTGGGGAGGCCTAAGGCGCGCCCTATGGCACGCCACGTCAGCATTTTTATCCTCCTCCTTCTCCACCTGCAGTGGGGCGCCCTAAGGCGCGCCCTATGACGCGCCACATCATCATTTTTGTTGTTTTGTTTAATTAATTTAACTGTTTTCAAATAACACGTAACGAGTAAAAAAAACGACTAAATAACAAGCGGCGAAGTTTTAATAAAAAAAAATTACACCATTCAACTAAAAAAAAAAAAACTAAGTCGGGCCAATTCCCAAAATGCACGGAGATACTCGGCTTGTTCGAGGTCGGTGCACTTCTTGAGGGCCTTGTGCGTCTGCAACATCGTCCTTGCCATCGACGCTGTAGCTAACGACGCAAACGCGGTGGACGAAACAGCGTTCCATCGTCCGCGGCCTTCACAATGGGGCGGACGATGGCCATCGTCCGCGGTTTAAGTCGCGCCCGAAGCATAGGCCGCGACTATCGTCCGCGGCCTATGCCTCACACCCACAGTGGGGGCGGACGATAAATGGCGCGGACGATGCGCGCCATCGGGCGTGCCATCGTCCGCCCATTGCGGATGGCCTAAACATATTAACCACTGTCGCCAAAACCATCTCTCCCACACTCACCACACCTCGTTTCAGCCTCAGCCACGCCACCAGCTCAGCCAC
The DNA here is from genome assembly GCF_004379255.2 of Salvia splendens. Lineage (NCBI taxonomy): Eukaryota > Viridiplantae > Streptophyta > Magnoliopsida > Lamiales > Lamiaceae > Salvia > Salvia splendens. Next base: position 27,230,243 of record NC_056038.1, read on the forward strand.
CTTCTCCTCCCTCGCGGGGGCGCTCCGCTCCAGCGCCGCGGCCGGCAGAGTGCGCGGAGGCTCTTCCGGTAGGGGCTGGTGGAGTCGGCCCAGAACGACATGGTGTCGATCTGGGCCGGCGTTTTTGGCACGGCGTGGGGGACGAACCGCCCCGAGAGGTATCGGTCGTTGGCCTTGAGGATCTCGGCGGCGGCTGGGGAAGATCCGACGATGAGGTGCTGTGTTCCGAGCTTGATGTGCATGAGAGGGCCGTGGGTTTGAGCGAGATTTGCTAAGGAGATGTGAAAAGGTTTGTGGGTGAGGAGATGATTGATAGTGCCTATGATTGGCCATGGATTTGGGCCTGGTGGGAGTGGTGGAGCTTCAGATTTTTTGAATAAGAAGAAGAGAGGGATGGCGATCAATAGGTGATTATCAAAAGATTAATTCCATTGCCTTCTAAATTCAAGAAATATTCAGCCATGACCATGTTTAATTGCGATTGTAGATTAATATTTCTCACTTCTCTCACTATCTTAAATACTCCTCTACTAATTCAGTGTGTGTTTACAAAAATTTATAAGGTATCAGAAAATGTCATTGTCAACCTATATTTTTTATAAGGTATCAGAAAATTTAACCTGTCGATCGTTTGGTATATTTACAAAAATATGGAAACAAAACTTGAACTGGGTCGTGTTTGGTATGATGAAAATAAGACGAATGCGTGTAATTATACACCAACCTCAAACATTATTTACAAATCTTTCCAACATCTTTTTGTCGGTAAGAGACTCGCGAGCCACTCCACCCCTTCAATTTACTATGCCCTTCGAGTCCATTAAATGTCTCATATTTGATCGATAGGAGTTTTAAGTGCATTTATGAAGGAAAGTGAGTGAAAAAAATTAGTGGAATGTGAACTTCACTTTTATATATACTAGTATTACACCCGTGCGATGCACGGCTATAACACTCCGAGTTTTCGTGCACATATTTTGGGCAAAAAAAAAGAATTGGACGAAGAGGTGATTGGATTTATTTTGTGAAGTTGGATTTAATCTTAAGTGAATGCACTAAGTTATGTGTGGTTCTTTTCCTCATGGAATTAAAATACAAGGAATTCAAATTTAAGAACTACAATCGTTGTAAGAAGGAAATGCCAAGAATTTCATCTAAGAGGGAATAATGGAAGCCACTTTCCTTGTTGTTAGGAATGGACTACACCTTGTGTAATTGAAATGCTTTGGTACATGTGTGGTGCAACTAAGGAAATGCCAAGAATTTCATATAAGTGGGAATAATGGAAGCCACTTTCCTTGTTGTTAGGAATGGACTACACCTTGCGTAATTGAAATGCTTTGGTACCTGTGTGGTGCAACGGAGGAAAAGTCCATTCCTACTTTACAAAGTCTAGTCTACATAGGAGGAAGATAATTTAAGAAAAATACAAATGGTGAAGGAGGTTGAATCTTCAAGGAGATCTATTATATGTCATTCTCGGTTCCTACACCCCCACAACAAGCCAAGGATCTTCTCCAACCTATCAAATGAGACACTGATAAGGTTCCTTGTGAGGGAAACCTTCCATGTGCCCAAGAAATACCCAAAGCAGTGTTTGATTTCAAATTTTTTGTGTTTTCAAAGATAAAATAAAGATAAAGAGCCTAGCCTCCAAAAACTAAACTCAAAATGGTTTTGGATGGAGAGAAAGAAGGTGAAAAGAAAGTGTAAAGAAGGAGGAATCCTCTTTGAGGACCTATGACCTCCCACAAAAAGATGTGGGCTACTTTCACCCAAAGCAAATACTCCATTGGCTCCACATTCATGACTACACAACCATAAATGCATACATATACTTGATTTAGCCAAATGAACATAAAACAAGCAATCTACAATGTAGGAATTTGGATAGAAATCTCACATGAGAGATGCTCTCAAAGGAGTCTTCATAATAACATTCATCAAAGTCTCCAAATAAATGTCTCACAAATGGTATTTATAGCTAGGGTTGGAAACATAAGAAAATGGCCCAAAATAAGTGAAATATTGGCAAAAACAGTGCCGACGCCCGACCGGGCGTTTAGAAAACGGCAAATCGCCCGACCGGGCAAATTTTCTGCCTAAATTCTTAAAATCGGACACAAACGCCCGACCGGGCGTTTTGCATAAGGGAAAACGCCCGCCCGCGCGTTTTGTTCTGCATTGCGCGGCTTTCTTCAAACGGCCATATCTCTCTCATCTGAACTCCGTTCGAGGCGTGAAACATACTCACGCGACCCTCTTTCGAAGACGAAGACATCGGTTGCCTTGGAAGAGAATTTGGACGTCATTTGATTTGTCAGATCACTGCTTGAATCAGACCCCAACTACATCTTAGCTCCTTGTCATGGCCTTTTCATCGTTCTTGGACCCCAATCTACCCAAGGCTCATGGAGTACGAGTGACTCTTGAGGCTCGGAACTTGTGGTCGTATCATCCTATCCTTCTTTGGAAGGATTTTTCCTAAAATCCGAGCGTTCTTCTTTCCTATCATCCTTGGGAGGCCATCATTGGACCCCAATCAACCCACGGCTCACGTCTTCGGAGTGACTCTTGATGCCCGGCATACGTGGTCATATCATCCTCCTCTCCTTGAAAAGGATTTGTCCTCAAATCCCGCCCGCGCGTACCTACAAGAGTGAACATGAACCAATCAAGTATCATGGTACGATAAAAGTGATTAAGACCACCACAACATCCAAAATATGGTATCACACCAATAAGGTGGGTATAATCATGCACAAAACCAAACGACAAACTAACATATTCATGCTTCATCAAATTCAAGACCATGTAACAAGAAGTATGAGAACATAAATTCATGAATTCTTTCATGTCAAAAGCACAACCATATGAAGAAAAGTCTTTAGCAAGGTTTCCATAAATTATTACCACTCCATTGATTGGGTTAATTGATGCATAATAGAAACCAAGCATAAGCCAATTCATCACATTCTCAAGTCCCTTGTCGTGGATGATTCTAACATGCATATCAATATGGTCAAATGAGCCAATCTCATTCAAGAATACAAAACATCTATTCCTCTTACCAATCGACAAATGTAGGTTTTCATGCAAATAGACATTCTCAATAGCTAACATGTGACCAAGGATATTAGAACACTTCAAATAGCGATCACCATAACAAAATACATCAAGCTCATCAAGATATCCTTCATGCCAATACTCAAATAATTTCAAAATATCGGCACTAGATGTGGGTGCACATAAGCCTATACATTCTTTTACAATGGAATCCCAAACAAGACCATTAGAAACAAAGTCTTTAATAAAAGAACCATAAAACATCCCAATTACGTTGAAAGGCTTAATTGACATGCAATAAAAGCAACTAACATGCCAAAACACACATGCCCCAAGCACTTTGTTTCTATTTGGCTCAATCATCCCTACACTATCTATGCCCAAATTCTTGAATATCTTTACAAAAGATTTGGCATTCCCATTAGGGCTAAAGGGACACAAGAAATGGTCTTCATATTGTGCATAGTTGAATATCACCAAGAAAAGTCTAAGCACAAAATCTCTAACCTCAAGATCATACAAGGGAAGACCATCAATAATCATTAACACATCATTCTTGCTCAAATAAGGAATACTCTTCCACAAATTGACAAACTCTTGTCCAACATATAAAGTAGGTTCATCACAACTCACATCAAGTTTGCAAAAAAGTGTATCAACCAACAAACCAAGTTCATCAAAATGGATTTCATTCCATTGTCCCAACAATTTCAAGAGATTATCAAAAATGAGGGAGTAACGTGTCCATAAACCACTATGCACAACATGGAGACAAGACACAACACCATGCATATGAAACTTATCAAAATAGGCTCTACACAATTGCTCCAACAACTTTAGGCCCCAACTATAGAAAAAATGTATCCTTACGCCATTAAACACAACACAATCTACAAGAGACATATGAGTGGAAAAATCCTTCACAAAACGGCCATAGAACACTCCAATCCCATTGAAGGGTTTAACCACCTTGCATTGAAAACATAGCCAACACCGAGTTCTAAAGTCACTACCCATGTCACTTCCCTTCGTCCTACTATTCTCATCTACATACTCATGAAGCTCAAAGTTACCAACAAATGAAAGCTTAGGCATCTTGGCACGAAAGGAAGTCACTCCAACATCCAAGGTAGATTTCACAAGTGAGTAGTCGTGTCTATCAATGCTAGTATTTAACCCAAAAGAATCAACATGTGAGGCAAAAATAGATTTAACATCCAAAGATTCAAGCTCATGAGCCCACTTTTTACATAAATCATCATTAACAAATCTATCAACACAAAGGGACTTTTCTAATGTAATCACACTCAATGAATCATCACAAGTAGATAAAGATAGTGCACTTGAACCTTGGGCAAGGAGTTTATCCACTTGCCCTCGTTCCTCTTGATCCTTTTCCGGGGACATAGTTTCCAAGCTATGTGCAACTTGATACTTCACTTCCATGTCTTCAACTTTACTCACTACAAAGTCATCAACACAAGAAGACATACAAGTAGTGTTAGTGGGTAAAAACTTATTTTCCTCACCAAGGGCAAGAGGCAAAGGTTCACTTGGTGCCCACCCAAGGTTGGCCTTAGAATCTAACAAACACCCTTTACTCACTTGTGCTTGTGGTTTTTCTCTCATTTGATATTTTTCTTTTCTCTCACCCCAACCACTCTCTCTTGACTTTTGCACCTCACACTCTTGTCTTTTATCACGCTCTCTTGGCTTTTTAGACTCACTTTCACTCTCAAGCATTTTTTCTCTCTCTCGGTTCTCTCTTCTATCACTTTGGATTAAAATCGATGAAGATGAGGCATCCGGACACAAACCATGAGGCACCTTTGGGGTATGGAAAGAAGAGGATGTGCCCTTACAACTTAATGAGGTGAATGTTTGGTTTATGTCCCCACCACCACGTCGATCAAAAGGATCAATCCGTACACTACATGGAACTTCTCTTTCAATTTCCCTCTCAAGCCCCGGAATTCTACAAAACTCTCCCTTTTTGCTTCTATGAGGAGGCTCTTCATAAAGCCTTGAGACTCGTTCCCTTCTAATCCCTCTATCAATTACATTATCATGCCCCCTTGACACATAATCACCTCTACCATGCCTCTCTCGACTATATCATCCATAGCACTTATAATCTTGATGAGGTCTTTCTTGATATTCCAACTCTTGCTCTCCTCGACCCCTATTATCACAAGCTATCCTCCTTTCACTCCTCAATGAGTTAAGTTGCCAATCACGGACCTTAGTGTAAACATCCATAAAGGTGTACCTACACAAATAACAAACAATACACTAGGAGCTAGTCCAAGTGTGGTTAGCAAAAACACAACTCACCCACACAACAAGAGGAGATTTTAGTAAGAGCTCACTTCCCAAATGATAATCCCACCCCCAATTCACTCACCAATGTCACTCGGAACAAGGCTTAGAATATAGTGAGGGCTAGGTTCACTCACTCTCAATATCCAACTTCCTAAATGCAAGTGCTAAGACAAATCAATCAAGGTATACACATAGGCAATAAAACCAAGCAAGTAAAGCCAATCAAGCATGTGAAAGTAAGGTTCAATGCCTAAGGAAGCTAACAAACAAACTTAGTTGAGCTGAAAATTTATGTAACACTTGGCTGATCTTTAGGAATTTTTTTGATATGGCTACCCAACTCCAAAATTGATGAAACTTGGTAGATAACAAGATTAAAGGGTTTAGAATGAGGGAAAAATATCCCCAATATAGCAGGTTTTCGAGAAGACCCTCGATTTTACGTTTTTCCCAAATCTGTCAAACTAGGGCACAAAACAGGGCAGCAACTTCACACATTAATTTGACCTATCAAATGATAGAATTTTTGGCTGAGATTTTTCAGGAAAATAGTTCATATATCAAGTTTCATGCACACCAAAAATCAGCTCAATCCTACAACAATTGACCAATAAACAAGCAAAGACTAAAACAAAAGAAATAAGGAAAAATAAGGAAAAGGAAATTTCATAGAGGTTTAAAATCAAACACTTGGTAGGCACCTAGGCTCTAGATACCAAATGATAAGGTTCCTTGTGAGGGAAACCTTCCATGTGCCCACGAAATACCCAAAGCGGTGTTTGATTTCAATTTTTTTGTGTTTTCAAAGATAAAATAAAGATAAAGAGCCTAGCCTCCAAAAACTAAACTCAAAATGGTTTTGGATGGAGAGAAAGAAGGTGAGAAGAAAGTGTAAAGAAGGAGGAATCCTCTTTGAGGACCTATGACCTCCCACAAAAAGATGTGGGCTACTTTCACCCAAAGCAAATACTCCATTATCTCCACATTCATGACTACACAACCATAAATGCATACCTATACTTGATTTAGCCAAATGAACATAAAACAAGCAACCTACAATGTAGGAATTTGGATAGAAATCTCACATGGGAGATGCTCTCAAAGGAGTCTTCATAATAACATTCATCAAAGTCTCCAAATAAATGTCTCACATATGGTATTTATAGCTAGGGTTGGAAACATAAGAAAATGGCCCAAAATAAGTGAAAAATTGGCAAAAACAGTGCCGACGCCCGACCAGGCGTTTAGAAAACGGCAAATCGCCCGACCGGGCGAATTTTCTGCCTAAATTCTTAAAATCGGACACAAACGCCCGACCGGGCGTTTTGCATAAGGGAAAACGCCCGCCCGCGCGTTTTGTTCTGCATTGCGCGGCTTTCTTCAAATGGCCATATCTCTCTCATCTGAACTCCGTTCGAGGCGTGAAACATACTCACGCGACCCTCTTTCGAAGACGAAGACATCGGTTGCCTTGGAAGAGAATTTGGACGTCATTTGATTTGTCAGATCACTGCTTGAATCAGACCCCAGCTACATCTTAGCTCCTTGTCATGGTCTTTTCATCGTTCTTGGACCCCAATCTACCCAAGGCTCATGGAGTACGAGTGACTCTTGAGGCTCGGAACTTGTGGTCGTATCAGACACAAAAATAGTGAGATTTTTGCCCAACCAAAATTCACAAGGTACAATAAATGCATCAAATAAAGGAATGATGCTTGGTGATTTCCATATCTTCTCAAAGAAAATGAGCAAGAGGGTGAGCTCATCCTCAAGCCCAAAAGAGGACTCTCTGTAGGAACATATATCACATGAGATCAACCAACTTTATGTCATCCAAGAATTCCTCAAGCCCAAAAGAGGACTCTGGAACATATATCACATGAGATCAACCAACTTTACGTCATCCAAGAATTTTTCAAATCTGGCAAAAACGCTTTTTAGCTCAACTCAAAAAGAGAGATGAGTTGTTAGCTCAAAATAAAAATTGGAGCTCTCCGATGCCTTACATCAATTTAGGTATAGAAGCTTTTAACTTATTTTCAAAAGAGAAGGAATCTTGATCCCAAATTAGCCACAAAATGCCAAGGAGCTAGGCTATAAATACCAGCCCACCACCACCTCCTTCCTCACACATGTCTATATTCACAATACACACAAGAAGTGCAGCAAGGGAGGAAGGAGTGGCGAGGACCGAGAGGGCAGTCCGGCAGCCAAGAGAATCACCCAAGCAAAGGTAAAACACTAGCACACCCTCTGCTTTTGTTTAGACATCATGCTAGACTCAAAGAACATAGAATCATTGCTATAGAAACCCCATGAAAGTAGCAATTCTTAGAGCTTTAGCACATAAATGGAACAAGAGCACAATAAGCTGCCTTTATGCTCAAATTCAGTAGCAAAACCACAAAAATCCCAACACAAAAACAATAGACAAGCCATTTTCAGTTTTGATCACCCATCATTCAAGGATCCTAAGGTCATCCACTACGCTGTCTCTATACCGTCCCTTAACTACTATTTGACCACTATTTGAGGGCCCCACTGTCCTTTTTTCCTCCATACCTTAACTAAGGGACGGAACCTGCAACGCTCCGTCCCTTAACCGTCCCTTATTCCGTCCCTTAATTACTATTCATTCAATTTCATTTTTTATTTTTTTCCAACCCAATTCAATTTAAACAAACACAATTCATTAAAATTAAAACAACATTACAACTTAAACTTTTAAAAAAAAAGAAAAAAAGACATAATTAAAATTCTAAAAAAATAAAAATGGCATAATTTAATCTTCTCCGCCAAAGTTTTCCCAAATGTGCTCAATTAGATCCTCTTGGAGTTGGGTGTGGGCGCTAGAGTCGCGTGTCCTTGCCCGAATAGCCAACCGTTCTTGTATAGACGGATGCGCTCCACTTCGCGGCGGACTACTTGCGGTTGAGCTTCCGGGGGATTCGGGGTCGAACCAATTTCCCGCATCGGGTCCTTCGTCTCGGACAATCATGTTGTGTAAGATTATGCACGTATACATGATGTCGACCATGCTCTCCATGAACCACAAACGAGCCAATGCTTTAATGATGTTGAAGCGTGCTCGGATAACCCTGAACGCCCTCTCCACATCCTTGCGCGCAGCCTCTTACTTCTGCGCAAAAAGAGTCTGCTTTGGGTTCGCAGGCCTGCTGCACGTCTTCACGAAGGTCGGCCACTTCAGGTAGATGCCGTCGGCGAGATAGTACCCCATTTTATACAGCCGGTTGTTGGCGATGAAGTTGATGGCCGGCGTTTTACCATCCAAAACTTCGGTAAAGAGGTCGGATTGGTGGAACACGTTTACGTCGTTGTTCGAGCCAGGGACCCCGAAGTACGCGTGCCAGATCCAAAGCCGGTAGTCGGCAACGGCCTCGAGTACAACGGTTGGGTGGGTGCCTTTGTGGCCCATCGTGTAGGACCCCCTCCAAGCCACCGGGCAATTCTTCCATTGCCAGTGCATGCAATCGACACTGCCAAGCATCCCGAGGAATCCGTGCACTTCTTCGTGCAGGTTGAGGAGGACCTGACAATCGTCCGTGCTTGGCCTCCGGAGAAATTCGTCACTGAAGGCTGCCCGAACGCCTCTACAGAAGTAGAGCAAGCACATGCGCCCAGTGGTGTCTCCGATGTGGAGGTATTCGTCGAATATGTCGGCCGTTTATCCAGTCGCAAGCTGACGGATGGCTGCAGTACATTTCTGCAGCGTCGTGTGGCTGGGACGGCCGACCGCGTCGAACCCTTCTCGGAAGAACTCTTCCCGGGCCGCCAAAGTATTCGCTATGTGGAGAAATAGCGGTTTACTCATGCGGAAACGGCGACGGAAGTAGGTATCTCCCTAAATCGGGTTATCGCAGAAGTAGTCGCGTACTAACCGTGCGGCGGCTTCCTTCCGGTTCCGATTGATGTACTTCTGGGAGCGTCGTGGGGGTGGCGCGGCTTCCTCCGCCTCTCGTCGTCGATCTTCTTCAAGTGATTGTTCCATTAATTGACGCATTTGCTCAAAATGATCCATTTGTTTGAGTTGATTTAAGATGGAAATTAGAGTGATAGAGAGGATTTGAGAGGATTAGATGTGTGTTTGTGTTTGAAATGAGTATGAAATATGATTATTTATAGAATAAAAAAAATTTTAAAAAAAGGAAAATAAAAAATTAACGGTAATATTACCGTTTGAAAATTATTTTTTTTTATTAAAATTCGATTTTTTTTTAAAAAAATGAATTATTGCGTCATCCGTGACGACGCCCACTCGCGGGCCAGCGAGTGGGCGTCACGCATGCATCGGGGGCGCGACACGTCGCCCGGGCGCGTGACGGGCCGGCGTGTCCCTTGTCTCGCGGATACGGGCTACGGGACGAACGTTGCAACGCGTCCCGCGGCAGAACCGTCCTTCCGGGACGGAACGCGAGCCGCGCGCGGGACGCGCAGTGGATGCTCTAATAGCACATAGCCACATCCTAAGAACTCTGAAGAATGCTAAGTAATGAAAGTGAGTAAAAGAACTTAGCTTAGGCCGAGAGGTTGTCCGTTTACCATCGAACTCTGGAGAGGTTGTATTCACATACTCCCTCCGTCCCAAGCTACTCGCACTTATTTCCTTTTTGGGCGTCCCAAGTTACTTGCACTCTTTCCATTTTTAGTAAAAAATTTCACCTACAGCCGTCATGTTTGACTTTCCTATACACTCATTCCTTAATCTCCGTGCCGAAAATGAAAGGGGCGAGTAGCCCAGGACGGAAGGAGTATTAAACTCACTTGTTTTCTGATGCAATAATTTTGTAGGCACACATTCAACTCACTTTGATGGCAAGAAAGTCTCCATTGAACTCTGATGCAAAAAAAGGAAAAGCTTTAATTATCATTTGCACTTTGCAATTCCATTTGTAATCGAAATAGCAATGCAATTCTTCTCACAATGCAAATCCAATAACCCACCAAGTAAGTCAACAAATATACTACAAATTTCAAATCTCCAACCAAGCTTTATCCCACAATTCTCTAGATTAATGGAGAAAAACCTTTAACTGAAAAATTGCAAATGCAGGAGAGCAAACGGAAGTAAATCTCGCGAGGAATCTAGCAATACGGTGGTTGTGAGGAACAGTGTGGAAATTCTTACCGTCGCATTTGATGAACAAAGCGGAGTGAAAGAGTAGAGAGAGAAAGAGAAGATTAGAGAATGACTCTACAAAATTGTGAACTCTAAACAACAAGATTAAAACATGACAAATGCAAGAAGATAATTGGTACCTGGATGAAGAACTGAGGTCTTGAAGAATAGAACTATCAAACCGAGTTAAATCTTCGAAAATACTACCTCCGTCCCCGAATAAGAGTCGCTAATTTCCATTTTTGATCGTCCCCCATTAAGAGTCACTCTTTATTTTTACCATAAATGGTAGTAGGCCCCACATGCTATTAACTCATTCCACTCACATTTTATTATAAAACCCACATAAAATGTAGGTCCCACATTGCACTAACTTTTTCAACCAACTTTTCTCTACATTTCTTAAAACTCGTGCCCGGTCAAAGAGCGACTCCTATTAAGGGACGGAGGGAGTAGTATTTATATGAAATGTGGGTGCATTTTTTAATCCATATCAATCAATAAACCATCAGTTTTAAATGTGGGTGCATCACTTTTAAATGGGACACATGTCAATCACTTATATCAGTCACAGTATCACGTTTTTTTATGTGCATGTTCAGTGGACAATGTTACCTTACTCAATTTAGGGAATTATTATAAAAAAAATGAAAATAAATTAAAACAAATAATAAAAGTCAGAAGTTGCAATATAAAATACAAATAATCATGGAATAATTTAAATTTTGGGAATTAGAAAACATTTCATTCTCATCATTCATTGTGAATAAATTCTTTAAAAAAAGAGAAATTATAATATAGAAGAAAGATTATATGTAGAGAAAAATAGAGATCTTTTTTTAAATAGAACTATAGCAAATGTGATCTTAATTTGTAGTAGAGGATGAAAAAATATGAATTTTAATATGATTTATATATATATTTAATTTAATATATTAAAGATATTTGAATAATAAATAAAATATTTATTGACCAATGAGATTGTAAGGGCACCCACAATGGGGCGCCCGATGGCGGCCATCGTCCTCGGGCCCGGACGATGCATTCATTGTGGGTGCCCACCATCGTCCGCGCCCTACGCCCACGCCTGATGCATCGTCCGCGGAAGAAGCGCGGACGATTGCCTATCGTCCGCCCCATTGTGGGCTCGGCGGACGATGGGCGCGGACGATGGCCTATCGTCCGCGCCATCGGGCGCCCCATTGTGGGATCGGCGGACGATGGACGCGGACGATGGCCTATCGTCCGCGCCATCGGGCGCCCCATTGTGGGATCGGCGGACGATGGTCGCGGACGATGGCACGCGTTTTTTTATTTTTTATTTTTGTCTATTTAAAACTCGTTTCTCATTCACTTGTTCATACGAACATCTCGCCTTTCTCATTTCGCTCATCTCTCACATTTCTACCTCTCTCACATACCAAAATGAACCACAACGATGACACCACGAGTTCTAGCTCCTCGGAGTCGGGTAGTTCGACCTCGGAAGCCTTAGATGCAGCCGTTGAAGAGGCCATGGTGGAATGGTTAGTCGAAATGCAGCGCGAGGAGGCGGCGGCGGCGGCAGAGCATATCCACAGGCCTATTCGACGTCGGACGTCTGTCCGACGCAACCACGCGGCAGCTCACCAACGTCTGGTTGAAGACTATTTTGCCGATCAACCACGGTGGGGACCGACTATTTTCCGCCGCCGGTTTAGAATGTCGCGTTACCTATTTCTCAGTATTGTCCGGACGTTGTCGTCACGTGATGAATACTTCACGTATCGGGAAGACGGCGTCGGCAGACCCGACCTTACACCGTTGCAAAAGTGCACGGCTGCACTCCGCCAGTTGGCCTACGGCACCACGACGGACATTTTTGACGAGTACCTCCACGTCGGGGATACAACAGGCCGGGAGTGCCTAAAGAGATTTTGTAGGGGAGTTGTAGAGGCCTACGACGACACATATTTGCTCAAGCCGACTGCAACTGATTGCCTGGGCCTGATGAAGATGCACGAGACGGTGCACGGCTTTCCTGGGATGCTAGGGAGCATCGACTGTATGCACTGGGAGTGGAAGAATTGTCCGATGGCGTAGAGAGGCCAATTCACTAGTGGATACAAGGGCAGCCACCCGACTTTGATCCTCGAAGCCGTTGCTGACCATCAGCTCTGGATCTGGCATGCATACTTCGGCGTAGCCGGGTCCAACAAAGTCATCAACGTCGTCAACTCATCCACCCACTTTGCCGAGCAATGCAACGACAACGGCCCGACCATCGAGTTCACTGCCAACAGGCGCCGATACCACATGGGGTGCTACTTGGCCGATGGCATATACCCACGGTGGCCTGTTTTTCTGAAAACGATCAGCTGCCCAATGGGTGAGAAGAGGGTTTTATTTGCGCAAAAGCAGGAGTCGGCGCAGAAGGATGTCGAACGGGCATTTGGTGTGCTCCGATCACGGTGGGCAATTGTGAAAGGGCGGTCTAGTCTCTGGTTCAAGGAAGTCATCGCCGATGTCATGTATGCGTGCATAATCATGCACAACATGATAGTCGAGCATGAAGGTGTGAGCATCACCGAGTGGAACGATGATGACGGTGCATCTAGCTCGTCCAGCATGGCGACCGAGCCCCCGCTAGAGGATTATCGTCGGGCTTCAATGAGGTTCTATCTAGACAGGCCTCAATGCGCAACCAACAAGACCATGCTCAACTCATGAACAACATGATTGAAGAAGTGTGGGCCCGTAACCGCCGTCGCTGAGTTTGTGTATTTTTTTTAATTCGTATTGTAATGTATTAATTATTATATATGAAATGAAGTTTTTTCCCAATTTTTTAGTTATTTAAATATTCAAATAAAAGAAAATACATAGGGCGCGCCTTAGGGCGCCCAATTGGAGGTGGGGGTAGGAGGATAAAACTGATGACGTGGCGCGCCTTAGGGCGCCCCATTGTGGATGCCCTAACACATTGGTCAATAAAATAAATTGAGTGAGAGACCAATTTTATTTTTACCCAATGGTCAAAAGAAGTGTGATTTGACTAATTAACATCTATTTATTCTCTTATCAAATCAATCATATATTAATAATTTATATTATATGCTAGTACAATTTTATAATATAGTTATCAATATTTCATGAAAGTGGGCGGGAAAATTTTCTTGCCATGTACTGTGCTTTTATATATTTATAGATTATAGATTACCGCCTCCGGTCCCTATTAAATGTTCCATATTTTCTTATTTGGATGATTCTCAATAAATGTACCATTTAACTTTTACTATTTTTAGTAAATGGACCCACATTCCATCTACTCATTCTACTTATCCACCAAATTCCAATAACTTTTTCCACCCACTTTCCTTCATACAGTCAAATAATTTCTTAAAACTCGTACCGATCAAATATAAGACATTTAATGGGGATCGGATGGAGTAACTTTATTACTCCATCCGTCCCAACTCAAGATGCAGATTTCTTTTTTTGCCGTTGTTTTGCGAAAGATGATAATAAATAGCTAAAGCTGAAATAAAGTAAAGTACGAGAGAATAATATAAAAGAAAGTCGTATGTACATTATTCTCTTACTTGCTTGATTTTATCTCAGCTTTAACTATTTATTATCATTTTCCTCAAATATGTGCCGTAAAGCTGTCAATCACTTGAAATGAGTCGGAGGGAGTATATGTTATACTACCCCGGTCCTGCCTTAAGTAAGGCGCTTCTATTATGCACGATTTTTTAGGAAATACAGAAAGTAGATAGAGAAAATAGAGAAGGAAATGTTGGTTTTTTCAAAAAAGAAAATGTGTCTTGGGACATTTTAAAAAATACAAATCAATGGAGGTGGGATGAATTGCAATAACAAAGTAAGGAAGAATTAATCAAAATAAAAAATTATTCCAGTCGTCCCATAAAAGATGTCTCACTTTCCTTTTTAATTTGTCCAATTAAAGATTTCACATTTCCATTTTTGGAAAAAAATTTCTCTCTCACATTAATATAAATATTATATTTTCTCTCTACACTTTACACACAAAATAAAACCTCATAAAATCCCGTGTCATCCCACAAGTGTAACATATTTTATGGAACGGAGGGAGTATGAAATTAGTGTATCTTCGCCATAAATTTTATAACAAGGTGATTAGGTACTATACAATATTAGACAAGACATAAAATAAACAAACTCTAAGGATGAATTGTAAGCAGTCTTCAGTCTTCTCTTGCCTGGATCTGCAAAGTTCAGCTCCAAGGGAAAATGGAGGAATTATGTGTAGAATATGAGATGAAAAAATATTTGTATAATTATGAAGAAAGATTGGAGGCTCTGAGATTAATATTATGAATTAGGTTTATGAGGTATATATAGGCTTGAAAAAAGTTTAGACATTGTAAAAATTGAATCCTACTAGGAATTGAAGAGATTTGGCTTCACAAGATAATAGTAGTTTCTTTCTTTCCTTGAATTCCCACCTAATTTCCGTTATCTTTTGACTGCTTTGCGCAATGTTCGTAGAATGGTCATAAATTTCTCTACAGAGTTGCGATTGAAATGTGTAAGATACACACACGAAGCTCTTTCATAGGGGAAGAGAATGGTATGCATCAAAAACTGATTGGACTTCAACATTGCTACCGAAGTTGGCTCAAACTAAGATTGCTGCACATCTCGTTGGGTCCAACCTTCAGTTTTAGCAATTTTGTACTCCCTCTGTCCCACTCAAGATGGCCACATTCTTGAGTGACATAAAATTTTAGGAAGAGTTGTTAGGTGAAATAAAATAGAGAGGAAAAATGTAGTTGAATATTTTAATGAGTAGAGAGGATGTTATTTCTAAAATCAGAAAGTGGTCATTTTAATTGGGACAAACAAAACAGGAAAGGTGGCTACATTTATGCATAATATATATGTCTGTAATTTCTCAACAAACACATTAAAATACCTAAATATATGCAAACTAGAAGTAATAATTTTAAAATCGGATAAAATTAAGACAGTTCTCGTATATGTGGATGACACATTTATCAGCATAATATATTACTACTATTTATAAATTCCTAATACGGGCTTTTAAATCTTTGTAACCCTTTATTTGAAAATGATGAAGATTGATAGATTTTGGTATGAAGATGATAGTATAAATCACATAAATCCAGTTAAGATTCTACAGTAATTATCTAAATTCTCTATCTCCTGCATATCTGCAATCCTTTGCTCAGTATTTCCTTGTGTGCTTTCGTGATCCCAGTTTAGTTTAGTTTAGTTCAGTTTAGTTCAGTTTAGTTCAGCAGTTGTTTTGTACTCCCACTTCCGCTATTAGGAGTCTCATTTCTTGGTGGCACGAGTTTTTGCAGAAATTTAAGAAAAGTGGGGGGAGAGATTACAGTGTTTCCGTAAGTAGAACTGGTTCGAAAAGGATTGTTGTAGATACTATATCGAGTGAAATTCGTCAATATGTAAGATTGGCGAGGATAAGGCTCCTTAACTACTATATCTATTTTCCAACTATCTCAAAAGATAACAAGCAGTCACAGTTTTTGCTGTAAATAAGTAAAACACGGTCTACCAGCCGAAGCATTACAGAAAAATTACCTGTGCAGTAGCGGCTTTAGAGCTCTCACTGCAACACAGTTTCTTGCTCATTGCAAATTTTTTGGTGGACGCTCTTTCCCCTGCGAGAAACATCTTGTCGACTACGGATTGACGACTGCGTTCAGAAGATTGGGACCTGAGCAAGCTTGGGGAAGCCAAGCCAGTTGAGGCGAGGAAAGCCAACCCTAAGCTTTCTAGCCGTGATGAATTCTGGTTGTCGTGACGTCTACAGGTAGTAGCAGTCCTTGGTGATGGAGGTTCCTTCCTCGCGAATACTTGTTCAAGCACTCTGCGACAAGATTATGATGACTATAATTATGAAGCGAATTGGCAAAATTTTGAAATCATGGCGAAGTTGCAAAAGTAGTTATGTTTGTTTATCTTCGATTTTAAAGACGTGTGAAAAAACAAATGGGCGTAAACATGGTGTAGAGAAAGGTAGATATGGAAGCTGTTGTGAGTTGAAGTAAGTCAGTTGGACATACCAATTGCTCCCATTTTTGTGATCTGACTAAATGCCATGATATCTTTCATACCATCAACGACTTCAGAGATCTGCAGAAGGCTCGTTTGCAAATTAAAAAACGAGACCTTACTGATGCTAACTAACACAGTATGAAAACTCTTACCTGCAAGCACCCGATAAATTGCTTGTGGTACCCCAAATCATTCACAAGTGGGATTTCCATATTCCTTGCAATTTGAATGCCAGCAGATACACACCTAACGCAGAAGAAACTTGTAATAGCCGCGGTACGAATTCTCAGATTTTAGACCAGAATTTAAATAAAGAACGAAAGAGTATTTATTTATATTCTTGAGTAAACAAAACATGATATTTAGAACTTCCAATTTAAATCGTGTATTACAAATGTTGACAGTGAAAACAAAGGAAACCGAATACACATTAACGATTACAGAGACTCGTCTACATGAAGAACTAAAATTTAAGTTGAACTAGGCTTTTACAATTACGAGTCACAAGATGTATCTCAGGCCTGGTCTCGGCCCAGCTCAAACGGCCCGACGAATTGGTACACCCAGGGCGAGAGCCATGCTTAGCAGCCCTTTTTCTCTGCCGAGCACCAATCGAACCACCAAGAAAATGCATTAGCAAAACAAGGCAATTAGATAAGCCAAACAAAATGAGAATGAGAGACAATACTATTTGATGTGGGGACCAAAAACTCACCAAAATAGGCAAGGATGAAGGCTGCCACCACCAGAAATGGCCTGCCCTTCCAGCAGGTTGTCCAGCCAGTTCACTGCGCAACGGCAGGTGCACTCCACCCAGCCAAACAACCTTGCCCAGTTCGTACCTGCAAGACCACATCAGAGAAATCAGTTGGATCGCAACATAGAGAACCGCCAGAGACTGGAGCTCTGTGGCAACCACCATAAACTCACGAGTAGACCCCCCATATGCCACCAAAATCAGTTAGAAAGAGGCCAAGGGAGAAGGGACGAACTCTGCAGAGCTGCAGACAGAGTAGCCAGCTGCTCAGCCTGAGATTTCCCTTTTCAGCCAAGTACACCAGCCTTCCTCAGGCTTTCAGTTAGGCAAACCATTATAAATAGCCCCTCAGTCCTTCCTCCTTCATTACCACAATCAATAGCACACTACAAGCTAAGGAGAAGGGAGGAGCCGAGCTAGAGACAACAGCCATAACAACTCACACAGGTAATCCTCCAATAGCTCAGTTTTACAGCATATAGTTCACAAATTCATAGGTGAAACTAGCATGCTCATAACACCATCATCTCATAGCTAAGCATGAGCATAACACCGATAGAGCACTAGTAAGCTTTAGGCAGCCTAACTAGGTCGGAACTTAGAGGCATGATGATAAAAGCCCCACAACAACAGCAAGCCTCTGTAATTAAAAGAACAACATTTTTGGCCAACTATCAAGCTCTTTTCAGTAGATGAACGATTAAGTTTTCAGACACAAATCAACGAAATAAAGAAAATGATAGAACTTAGCTTGGAGAAGCGTTGATCGGCTCTGACCGAACGACGACGGGGCATCGAGGGCAGCCCCACGAACACTGCAGAGCAACAGCGGACGTCGACGGGCGATTTCAGACCGACGCCTTCGTCGAGAGAGAGAGATAGACGAATGGAACAGCAACGGCATTTGCGAACACGGACGGAGGGAGCTGAAGCGGGTCATCGGCGTCGGAGTGACTCCCTCGCGAAGAGCACACCAGCGAGGCTCCGACGGCAACACCGAAGCCATCGTGAAAGGGCAGACGGAGACACCAAGTGCGCCGTCATTGTGAAACATGAGATTCGGCGACCCATTCGAAACGGCGTCCTCGCCGGGAACGAAGAGAGGTCGGAGTCACTCCAGGCATGAAGTCGCCGGAGAAGGTGAGAGATGGAAAGAAGGCGCCGTTTCAATTAGGGATTTGAGATGCATGTTTGGGGGAAATCAAGATGGGAGAAAGGAAAGTGACGGTGAAGGGAGTATATTTGGGCCTTACCAATTGGGCCAGAAAATTTAATCAAGGAATTTGAACCCTTCACTTAATTTTGGGCCATAGTTATTTTTTTTAAGTTGGGCCTCATCAGTAAATAAAAAAAAAAGGGAGAAGGAAGGCTGGGCAGAAAATGCTTAAGAATAAATATTCTGGGTCGGAATAATTAATTCCTAACTGGGCCTGGGAATTTATTAACTTGGACCATTTATTTGGTTGAAGCCATTATCTTGGATGAATTCAAAAGTATAATGGAATTAGCCAAGGAACAAAAGAAATTAGCAAGCCGTGTGGAAGCAGTGCCCAGTATACAAATAGATGAGAACTCCTTTTGTCGCAGAAGGTATTTCAAGATACTTAAAGAAAATAAGTCAGGAATTTATTATACCCGGACAGATCGGCCAGACTCAGAATAAATTAAATCGCTGATTTAATGAAAGATTTAGCAAGAAGTAAAATAATAAACACACGCTTAGGCATGCATACATGCAAGATAAATAGTTTCTCAAAGCCTAATTTAAGTACATTATTTTTGAAAAGGGATGTCGTCGCTCGACGAGTAAATCTCAAGTCAGACAGTACCCGTTTGAAAGGGTTAAGCAAACGAGGTGGGCTTTTCTATCCTACATTATGTGTGGGCTTCTTTCCTTTTTATTTACAGAACTCTATGAGAATACGTGTGAACTTTTGAATGAGTTGTCATGCCATGTTTTATTTTGTGATTGCCATTCATGGTTAAGACGAATTCGGGTCCCAGTAGGTCAGTAAATCCTACTCGGACTAGTGTACACTTACGGACCGTGAGCTAGCGCAAGGTTGGCCGGTCTAGGGGTCGTGAGCTAGCGCCAGGTTGGCCGACCCAGTGATCGTGGAATGTGGCCACATTCCCGATTCACACAGCTTGACATCGTATATCATCAGAAAGTTAAAAGACTGCAGTCTATTTCAGAAAGAAATAACAGATTTTAGTGACCGGGACTTGTTTTCAGAAAAAAACCCCCGCGTTCACTCAGCTTGGCAGACAACTAAAAGAAAAACAGTTTTCGGCATGAGCCCACTGAGTGCATCAAGTACTCAGCCCTGCATATTGTTTTCCTTAATGTGCAGGTTGATTGTTGTCGAAGCCGAGGAGGTGTTGGGACTGAAGATAAAATAAAAGAAGGGTAGCTAGTGTAGTATGTCTCCATACATGTTATACTTGTCTTGGAACTCTTCCGCTGCATAGACCTAGCTTTGTCTCAGTAAAGACAATGTCCCACATTTCACTCTGATGTAATAACTTGCTATCTTGATGACTTTTAGACAGTATTTCCTTAATTTCAGTAATTATGATGATGTGTTGAGACAGTTTAGTATTGTTAGTCGCGAAATAGCTGCGCTTTCTTTGACTAGGAAGTTGTGGTCGTGACAAAACTTATCAACGATATCCAAGTTCTCGTATAAGTTAGAGGGCGCTCAGGTGAACTAACTCAGTACACTAAGGGTTGTTTGGTTCCCATGTTTACTTGTGACTAAAGGTCATGTATAATTTTCTCTCTTGTTTGGTTGCCTTTTTTGTCAAAAGCTCGGCTCGTGACAATGTGTCTTGGCCTATCTACACAATAGATTACGTTTTGTATCTCATGATAAATCTCACTTCCATCCCAATGATTAATTTAATCCTAGACAAACCTCATTGTAGCTTATCCCATATTGTATCTCATTATTATTTTATCTAACGTTGTATCTCAAGATTACTCAATAAATTGGGGGATTTTTTTTATGTGTTCTGTCCTAATATCATTTCTAATTAATCCACATAAATGAATACTGATCAATTCAAATATATCACAAGAAAAAATAAACTTACATATCACAAACTCTTTGCAGATCCAGAAACGATGCTCCGGAGACACAATTTGGGATATCATGATATTTATTAACTGCCTGAACTAATTGCTTGGCCTACAAGAACAAGAAACTTCATCAACTATTTTCATAATATCACCAAAACCCATTTCCAAAAATAAATAGAACACAAACTCAAACAGAAGCAACAAAGCTTTCCGTTTGCTTAACACAAGCCACGAGGAGAATTGATACCTGAGGTCTAAACGATGATTGGACCTGACACTCCTCGTGATTCTCTATGCAAAATTCCCAGGATAATATCTGTGATATGTCATGCAACAAACAAGTCCAATCATAATGCTTCGGCCTTATTGCTATTATCTAAAACAATTATTGTAATAATGGATTGGTTTTGAATGGATAACTTAATACCTTCAAGTCATGCCTGAACACAACACGAAGTTTACCATTATGAACAACACGGAATGTTTTATACACACTCGTTTGAACAGCTTTCCTGAGCTCCAGCACTAGTCCGTCAGGAACTTTATGTGCTCGTGGAGAATCGATGTACAGGATCTCATCGAGCATGCCACTCTCAAACTTCATCTTGAACAGCCTAGGAAACATTTCGGAGGTTGCCTCTAACAAAGCACGTGAAAAATAAATAACGTTGTTATATACCGTCTGTCAATAATTTCAGCTAATGATCAATACAATAGTATAGAAACATGTTTCTGCATACCGAATCCCTTCCCTAATTTCAGACCACATATTTCACAGCAATTTGTCCCCTGAAATAAACAACCAGTTCTACTTTAAACAAGAATTGTGAATGGTGAAGTTGATGGCTTGTTTCAAAGTCTAATGATACACACATGCAAAAACACGTAAAATTTACTGTCCGATTGAAACGCAAGGTTTCATCGGGCCACACCATGGATTTAGGGCAGAAAACACCAAAGGAATGCAGCTCAATATTTTCATATTTAGAGAAACACCATCTTTTCTTTGAACCTGGAGCATAATATTCAGCTACAAACTTTTTCCAATAGGAAATGCCATTGTCCTGCATAAGAAAACACAGCATGTTAGATCAAGATTCTCGAAAACAAACAATCGAGCTTCATCTTGTTCATGAGACGATGCTAAGGAAGTCCTAGTAGGGAAACGAGAATATTATAAATCCAAGAAAAGGAAACTAACATGTTTGCCATTTCCATATGGTACAGATACTGCTTCAATCTCCGAGAACAAATGCCACCGTCAAGTAATGGAGCAATAGTGTCTTGCTGATTACACTGTTCGGGTAGCAGAATTCTCGCCTTTTGTTTCGGAAGCTGTTTTGGCATCAGTAGGTGGCATCTCCTATGGTAGGGAGCTGAATGCGAAATCGATTGCTGCATTATTGCCTTAAGCTGCGGATTGCCATCTTGTAATTCCTTAAACAGTAATTCCTGAATGATCTCCTGCTGGTGGTGGTGGATGTTCCCTCTTGGTTTCTTTAGAATTCGAGCTAGAATGTGCTCCGGTTGCATTCTAACCAGAGATTTAGTCTTGCATAAATTGGTAGAACCTACAGCACCTTCTAGTTTCTGCTTATTACTCTCTTCTTCTCTGGCTTGACATAACTGATAAAATACATCACCATTATAAGAAACATTGACAAAACCATCGTCACTTGGAAATGACATGGGGTGGTTGATGTAAGGCTCCAGAGTAGTGTTGCTATGCCTCTGCAAATAAGTACCAGCTAGAAGAGTTTGGTTTGCGACTGCAACGGCAGCATCATGGCCTATAAAAAGTTCTGGAGCTGAAGATCTCCCTAGAATTGTTGAATTCAGAACATGTGAATCCATATTTTGGTTTAGTTGGGACAGACTAAGAATGGAGTCGAAATGCTCTTCATCTTTGAGTAAGGCGTTCGAGATAAGCACCTCCCGAATCCCTTCAGCCCCCTTAACAGGCAATGTCATAGGCAGGCCGTTGGAATCCAGAAATGCATCCAAAGCCATCCTACAAATATACAGATAAAGCACACATAAAGGCTACACTAGTCAAGTCATCCTAGCCATTGGGGCTTCAAAGTATACCACTTAACAAGTTGATTGAAATTGTTACATAAGGATGGACCATATACAAGAATTACACTGCAGGAAGGTAAATATATATCTGAATTGACAAGAAATAGTCACAGTGACAAAAAAGATTAAAGAGCTCACATAAAATCTGAACTTGTATGGAAATTCATTCAAATTTCACTCCAAAGAAAATGCACAATGAATATAATGAAAATTCAAATCTTTTATAGCTAATAGGCATAATTTTTTTGAAAACTAGCAAAAGATGATTAAAACAGAGAAGAAAATAAATAAATCTAGAAACAAGTTCACACATTGATTCAATCAATAAATTAAGCATACCCTTCACACTCATTTTTAGAAATTCTAACTCTTATTCTGCTCATTTCCATTACAAGTTTCATCTTTCCTTTTTTTAGTTTCCTTTTTCAGTTTACCGAAGAAAGTAGAAATGTATAGACACAAGGCAGAAATCAAGCTTAAAAATCATAATTGAAGAGCCTCGAAGTGAGATGTGGAGATTTGAAAACCATACCTCAGAAAATAGAGTCCAGAAACCCCATTGCCAAGTCGAGTAATGGAAGTTTTGTAGTGAGTTCGCGGGAAGAATGTGGATGACTGGTTAGTGCCGGTAGATGGTGTGTGATAACCGGTTGTAAAGATTAAAGGACACGCGTCACATCTGGCCCACAAAATCTGCTTACTCCCCGTTTTTTTTCGTGACATAAGGCTCTTTATAAATTTGTAATACTCCTCACATTCCTAATAATTTGACACAATTTAATCCGACACTTTTATAAGGGCATTAACAATGGAGAAATTTCAGAATATGGGTTTAAATTCGCTGATCTTTCGAGATAAGAGATTCAATTCGCTTACCTTTCGAAATATGGGTCCGAGACATGCGAATTTTTCGGAATAAGGGTTTTACACCTTTTTTATATTTATTCTCTTCATTTTTCTTATTATTTCCCTTCCAATAATTATATATTTACTAAACTATCCTTTAATCTCAGTTCCTTAATCCATGTGACAAGAACCGAGAATGCAAACAGACCACTCCATTATGATACAGTAGAGCTCAAGATCTACTCAAGAATGCACTGAAGATGAAACTCGTGCTTGCAAGTAGTCAGCTGAAGCAGAGAAAAATAATCAATTAAGTATAGGTCAGTTTCAATCCTCAGCCGTTAATAGACAGTAGTTTGTACAAACCGTAGAAGGGTCACTATCACAAAATGCTTCAAGACATATACTGCAAGCATCATCGCATGCTTCCTGAATTCCCCCTTCCACAAAAGCTGCAGCAGAAGTCAAACTGCTTGATACATTTCCTTTTTCCATCTGTCACGGAGTTGAAATATTTAACAAAGCAGATAGCACAAAATTTCTTTAATTCAAACTTTAGCAATATCAACAGTCCGAAAAAAATAAAGGAACAATAGAGCTCAATCATCCTCATCATTTACCATAAAACTTAAGTGGTAATGATACAACAGAATGCAAACTTAAGTGGTAATGCAAACAGACCACTTAAGTGGTAACTGAGAACCTTCAATAACTGACGAGTCCCTGATCTTAGAGTACTAACATGATCTGACATTAATCTAGTTTGGATGAAATTTTTGAGAGATGAGTTAAAGGATAGTTTAGTAAATATATAATTATTGGAAGGGAAATAATAAGAAAAATGAAGAGAATAAATATAAAAGGTGTAAAACCCTTATTCCGAAAAATCCGCATGTCTCGGACCCATATTTCGAAAGGTAAGTGAATTGAATCTCTTATCTCGAAAGGTCAGCTAATTTAAACCCATATTCCGAAATTTCTCTTAGCAATGGGGCGCCCTATGCACCGCCACGTCATCGTTTTATCCTCCTACTCTTCCACCTGCAATGGGGCGCCCTATAAGTCGCCCTAAAGACCGCCCTATAGGTTTCACTATTGTTTTGTTAATTAATTTAAATGTTTTCAAATATGTCAATGCAAAATAATTAAAAAACACCACGATTAATTAAAAATAACAAATCCTACATTGATTAAAAAAACGTTACACGAGTTAGAAATGAAAAAAAAGTTGACTACTTTACAAAAGTCCCAACTTGCGGCGCAGCTCATCGATTATCCCCTGGAGGTATTCGGCTTTGGCCGGGTCCTGACACTGCATGAGGGCGTTGTGCGTGTCCAACAACGTCCTCCGGTTGACGGCCGCTGCCAACTCAGTATAGGCAAGTGAAGTCGGGGTGGGGGTCGGGATCAGCGATGGGGGGCGGCCGCGGCTTGTGAGGAGGATGTCTCCTTCGCCTTCCCCTTGTTCTTCGCAGCCTTGACGCCAACGGGACGCCTGGAGGACACCGGTGTGCCGGAACTATCTTCCTCCTCATACATCGTCCGGTTGAGGTCCACCGGATATGCGCCGCTTTCGCTGCTCGTGTATGCACCGGCTTCGGTGGTCCTCGTCCTGATCCCAGTGCTTGCGAAGCTACTCCCTATGGCGCTTGTACGAGCTCGACGGCTTCACCTCATTGTAGCGCTCGGCGATGCGCTCATAGTACGCAACTTGCTTTTGGTTGTTCGCAAATACCGGGTCCTCCGAAATATCCACCCAACACCTCGCCAAGACGAAGGTTTCATCCAGTTGGTAGTTCGTCCTCCCGGGGGAGTACTCTTCATTCATTTTCGGAGGTGGCAACTTGTACGCCCGACGGGGCGGGTTGGAGACGGCTCCATGTCGGACAGACTGTACGAATCCGTACTGAATTCGGGATCGTATTGCGTGTTGGAGTCGAAGGGCCGATATTCGTCAGGGTTTGTACCCGGCCAACGTGCACCACCCCCAAACATCGGACTATTCGGACTTGGGTATTCACCGGAATCCATTTTATAGTGTAATTTGAGAGTGGAAATGTGAATGGAAATGTTAAAAATGTGAATGTGGGGTAGGGGGTATTTATATGAAAATAATTTTTGAATTTAAAAAATAAAAAAAATAAAAAAGCGTTGCATCGTCCGCGTCGCCCACAGTGGGCGGACGATGGCGCGGACGATGCCTTATCGTCCGCGTATCGTCCGCGGACAATGGCGCGGACGATGCCTTATCGTCCGCGTATCGTCCGCGGACAATCTATAGGGCGCGGACGATGCGGACGATGGCGCGCCCGAGGCATCGGGCGGCCTATCGTCCGCGCCCATTGCGGATGCTATAATAAATTTAATAAAATATGAGTTGGAAAAAGTTAGTAACATCTGAATAATAATTTTATATATTTATTTTGTAATTAAATGTGCGTGTGAATGAGTTAGTGAAATATTAGACCCACTACCAAAAATGATAAAAGTGAAATGTGACAAATTATTAGGGACGGACGATTATAATTTGTTGTTTTCTATTATTTTTTATAAAAAATTTCAGAATGTGTTATACGCCTACTTAATACTACAACCAACATTTTTTCGGTAGTGCTACAAAATTTTTTACACCATTCTTTCGCTTTATCAGTTTAAGTTTAAACTGAAGTATGATTAGGGGTGGGACGATTCGGTGTATTTCACCGAAAATGTCATATTGAAAATTGTTTTATGAGAAAATAAATACCTATATCTTTTCGAATTTTTTGGTAACACTGAATTCACTACACTAAAATTCTGGTATAATAAATTTTTGATAATGTTATTGTATCATTACTACAGTATACCATACGGTGTTTCAGTATACCGAAATACGGTACGACATACCGTAATACCTCTGTTCATACCGAAAAAATTATAATTAATATATATAAGTCATGTATTCTTTAATTAATATATTCATAATAGCTAAATATATGATCTATATATACCATATACGCAGTATATATGCGTTCGGATATTGACACCGATATGATACCACATGTTCCGTATGCTGTGGTACATGCGAATCTATACTTTTTTCATACTGAAATCAAATGATAGTGTCATCCAGTACCGAAATCGACTGTTTCATCGCTCTGAGGAGCCAAACAATCTTTACTGTTTTGCTTTGAAGTTTCTGTAGTTAACTCATGTTATTCGAAGTCTAGTAGTGAATCGAAGTTGTTTCCCTTGTTTTAAACGTTGCGTGTTTGGATCTAGTTAAATGAAGTCGATGTTTGTTTCTTTCTTGTATTTCAGCTATGAATGTTTGTCCTTTTGCTTAGATTAGTTAGATCTAGTATTTTAGCATTGATCTTGTTATTTACATGCTTGGATTCCCTTTATTAGATTAGATCGGGCTCTTGTGTAAGTATTTCAAGTTTCTGATCTGTTTTAATTCAAGAAAAATGTCTAGATTTAGAAGTTGATTCATTTTCTGCTGCAATGCATGTTAGTCAGTTTACGTAATTTGTAGGGTTGCATGTTAGCTGTCGCGATTTTTCAATTTACTTCCAGATCTGAATTTGTTGCAAGATAAACTTAAGTTTGTCAATGGAGTTTTCGATTATCTGCATTTTTGCATATCTTGGTGATAAAGACAACATCTCTATCTGATCTTGGGACCACTTTATGCTTTTAGCCACCTTTTACCTTTTGTCCTTTCACTTTTCCAGTTTTTTCGCAGATCTGACAGTTGGTCGACCAGTACCCTCTGATATCCTCTGTTACCTTGTCTCGCCATTTATAGAAATTTCTTGCTTTTCACATGCACCAGAGCAGTCTAGTCATACATATTCATGTACACAGCCACATGCCGAAGTAACAGATACTTACTCGTCAGGATAGTATAGGTTCTCCTCTTTAATTTATGTCTAGGTAAACTCAACCCAAAAGCGTGGTAGCAAATCAACCCTTCCAGAATGTCGACAAGCGTATCACGCATATATCCATCTCTGTGGGATTCGACCCTTACACCACTATATTAGCCAGTAGAAGCGGGTTGAGGTTTTGATAACAGGATTTTGTGATAAAGTAGAGTGGAAAATGTGATTGAATATTTTAATGAGAGAAGAGAGATGAATTTATTTTTAAATATAGAAAGTGAACATCTAGAATAAAACAAACTAAAAATAAAAGATGGACGTCTTGAGTGAGACGGATGAAGTATAACATATCCTAAAATATTATCATAAATTAACGGATGCTTTAGACCCTTTTAGTGTTATGCGTGCATGTGAAAATTTCCTTTTCTGTTTCATCTTGAAGTATACTAATCCAGAAAATGGAAAGTCAAGATGGCTAATAGTAAGAAAATTGAGATTATGTCTTGTGTAGTATATTTATTTAAATTAATAAATGGCATGATAATTGAAACAAAAATTGTCTAGGGATGAATCATTCGACATTAAATAATTTTAGTCGCCAATCAAATTTGAAAACAGTTGCTTCAAGAAACAGATTACTCTACTATTCGCTTAGCCTATAAATTTCTTTTGCATTCTGTATCATTATGGAGTAAGAAAGAAAGTGGCTCAACATCATTAATCAAGACAACACAGATGTTCGCAAGACCAGGTGCATGAAAATTTATAGTCATTTTTTAATCTTTTGTTATGTGCTAGATGATTCACTTACATTGAATAAAAAAATGACTGTAAATTCAAACTTTAAAATGTTTACCAACATCGTAAAATTAGATGTCACAAGTGATCGTGCTGTCCTAAAATGTTGGTGAAAGTTTTTAATTTAAAAAATGATCAGCAGTAAATCAAACTTTAGAATATGATATTTTTAGCATGTTCAAATATGACGTCAAATTTTGAAAAAAAAAAATGAAAACATCATTAATACATTTAGTTATATTATAATTTATTAATAGTTCAACTACATTTTTCTATGTACCTCCACCACTCCTATAACTTTAGGCATTTTTTATGCTTAATAAGGATAAAGAACATATACAAGCAAAGAATCCAATAGTGACAAAAGCCATAAATTCTCCTTAGTAAATATGAAAGCTCCAACCTTTTTTCCTTTACACTTTTCGCTATCCCAATTAATGATATAATGTTAATGCAACGTTTATAATGTGCACACACTAATGACACTAATGACATGCATCCTTTCAATCAAATTAACAATAAATCCTACCAAACAAAAACACAAAATAACAAAAGAAATAAAAAGAAGGAAAAGTAAACAAAAACCAATAACAAAAAAAAAACCCAACAACAATCCCACCAAGACATATTCTCCTTTCCCTAACCACCCCACCCCTTCCTTTATATTTATATATATGTGAAATAAATCCTACCAAGCATCATTAACATACTCTTCCTGAAATTTCCACGAAAACCTCCCTCTATTCTAGCTAGAAACACAGATGTATTAAATATTTTTGGTTGGATTTTCATTAGGCCTTGGGGAATTTGTATGTATGCATAACTTAAGACACCATGTTGTTGGTGCTCTGACATTTTGTGGGTCAGAATTTGGTTCTATTCTTCCTACATAGGTATGTTCTTAGCTTAGCAGACAAGCACTTCCAAATTTCTTGTTACACAACAAATACCTTTTTCCCCCAATCTTTCTTCACACATTTGAGTAGTACCATATAAATAAGGTGTAACACATTCACCACCATGAACAAAGACTCCATTTTGAGAATGAAGTCCAACAAAGGCTCCTCTCCCACCGCCGCCAATGCCGAGGTTGTTGGAGGGTGGGAAGTCCGGCCAGGAGGGATGCTTGTGCAGAAGAGAAACTCAGACTGTAATCACATTGTTCCAAACATTAAAGTTAGAGTGAAATATGGCTCAATTTACCATGAAGTTGTGATCAGCTCTCAAGCCAGTTTTGGTAAAGACTGAATTTTTATGATGATTTTGATTGATTCTTGATTGTATATTTATTTAATTTTGTTTATTTTGATGCAGGTGAACTGAAAAAGTTAGTGGCAGGTGTGACAGGGGTGCACACACAAGATCAGAAGCTGATTTACAAGGAAAAAGAGAGGGATTCAAGATGGTTTCTTGATAGTGCTGGTGTGAGAGATGGATCAAAGATTGTGTTGGTTGAAGATGAAGTTAGCCGAGAGAGACGGCGCCTTGAATCTCACAATCATGCTAAACTGGACAAGGCATCAAAGGAAATTGCAGATATCAGATTTGAGGTTGATACCCTCTCAAAAAAGGTATTCACCATAGCTATTTTGTTTGGTTGGATAATAGTTTTTGTTCATGATTTGTGATTGGTTGTTAATTTGGTAGGTGGCAGCAATTGAATTGGAAATTAATGGAGGCAAGAAAGTTGTGGAGACAGTTTTTTTGAGCTTGATTGAATTGTTAATGACACAGCTCATAAAGTTGGATGCAATTGATGCTGATGGAGATGTAAAGCTCCAGAGAAGAATGCAGGTACAAATTATTTTACTGATAAAAAGTAGTACTACTAATATTAATTTAATTCCTGAGAGTTGATTTAATGAACTGAATGAATTAATGAAGGTAAAAAGGGTGCAGAAGTACATAGAAACTCTTGATATGCTGAAGGTGAGGAATTCTAGCCTAGAAAAATTGCAGCAACACCAGCAGATTTATAAGGGATCGATGTCGAAAACTTTCCAAAAACAGCAAGAAATGAAGAAGATTAATGGGAATTTCAATTATGGTCAAGTGGTAGTTACAACAAAATGGGAGACATTTTGATGGATCCAAAGCAGGTTCCAGTTCAAGAAAGTTGCTGTGCTGAAAAATAAAAATCCATATTATTTGATTTTTAATGGCATCATGCACATATGCTTGCTTGTTTTATCTTGAAAATATTTATATATATGGGTGGATGGTCTTGGGAAATATGACTGTTTTCAAATTCTTTTCTGAACTCAGATTTTGGTGGTTGTGTGAAGTGAGTATCTTCTTCTAATTTGTATATAAAAATTGGTGTAAAAGTGGAGGTTGAAGGGCTTTCTTATTTAATGTTCTCATCAAGAATTGCTATTAAACATGTATGAATAGTCTATGTTATCTACTTTTGATTTACTCACCTTCATTTGAAAATATAATTTACAAGTAGTTTGTAATTTAGAAGTCCCTCATCTGAGGGGGAGCCAAGGCCCAAAAAATTCAAAGACCAAAGTCGGTAATCTTACAAACAAGGGGCACTGGATTCAGCCCAAATGTCCAATCTATATATGTGTTAAACAGTTGATAACATAGAGAATTTTGAAGTAAAATTAAACAGTAAGCTACTTGTCTTGGTATCTCCCCTCGAGAGAAAGAAAACTTGCATGTTTATTGGATTAATTTTTATTGTAGATAGGTGACCAATTCTTATTCTGAATGGATTCTAAGAATGAGAGATCAAAATATGAATCTGAACCTAACATCCTCCTACTCAATCGTATATTAGATCAAGCGATGCACATATACACTATCATGGCGTTTGGTTCGTTAGATAAAATAATATCGAGTTACAATAGAATTTGTCTAGGGTTCAATTAGTCATAGAAGTGAACCTGAGATGGTTAATTACAAGATACAATCTAATCTTGACATTATAGAGACGGATCGAGATACATTGTCACATGTAAAGACTGTAGAAAAAAATAATCCAATAAAAAAAATTAATGATAATTTTTAAATAAGCAACCAAACTCTACTCCTTTATTAAATGAACCATGCCTTCATTTATTAACAATGAATCATTTAGCCAAAAGTCTGTTTGATCCGTGACCCTAAAGAACACTAGACTATATAATAGGGAGTAGTACTTAAATCTTTTATTTGAGCAGTGGGGGAATAATTTAGGATTTTGGTGTAATTGATGAAAAGCATAATCATTACCTAATCTCCTGCACCAGAATTGTTCTATTTTTGGTTGGTGCTGCACCAACCATAATTCAATCATCTTTTTGCAATACTTAACTAAGCTACCATAGATAATTATTTTATTTTTAATATAAAGATTAAAGTCTCAAAATGGTCCTTAACATATTACATTTTTTTATTTTGGTCCAAAACATTATATTTTGAATTTCGGTCCCTCACATTTGAAATCGGATCACGTTTGATTCATTTTGGACCGTTCCGTCAAATTTTTGACGATTTTAATTACCGGTTCACTAATCCGTAATAAACCGTCACTAATTGGGAGAAACTGATCCGTCACTAATCCGTCACTGATCCGTCACAAAAACCGTCACAAATCCGTCACTAATACGCGCGAGAACACGGTGCGGCCGTTGTGGTTGAGGGAATCCCACAGTAGGGTTTCGTGGCTAAGCCCGAAGACGAGGAGGTTGCAGGAGGCGGCGCAGCGGCAGAGCATGGTGGCGACGGTGTTCAGCTCGTCGGCGGACATGCGGCCGGTGGAGGAGGCGTTGAGGGCGGCGTAGTGACAGATTAGTGACGGATTTTGTGACAGATTTGTGACGTATTAGTGACGTATTAGTGACGGATTTGTGACAGGTTGCAGGAGGCGGCGCAGCGGCAGAGCATGGTGGCGACGGTGTTCAGCTCGTCGGCGGACATGCGGCCGGTGGAGGAGGCGTTGAGGGCGGCGTAGTGACAGATTAGTGACGGATTTTGTGACAGATTTGTGACGTATTAGTGACGTATTAGTGACGGATTTGTGACCCGGTAATTAAAACCGTCAAAAATTTGACGGAACCGTCCAAAATGGACCAAATGTGATCCGATTTCAAATGTGAGGGACCGAATAATTCAAAAGATAATGTTTTGGACCAAAATAAAAAAATGCAATATGTTAAGGACCATTTTAGGACTTTAGTCTAATATAAATGTTTGTTTGACTTTTAAGCCCACAAGTTATAGTTGGTTGTTCTTTATTTCTTCACCGCGTGACCCTATACATGAATTTTTAATGTGTCTGTTTAGCCGAAAGGCCACAGCATTTTCATTTTGTATTCAGCATACATTTGCTTCATGCATATCGACATAGGAGTATAGTATAATATAGTAGTAATATCTTGCACTTTAACCGGCCACATAGCCAGGATGAACAGTATGGAACTATAAAACTGGAAGAAGTGGAAGCTGAGTCGAGGAGTCCTCTTTTTGCAAGATGAGATATGCTCCGGTAGTGCTCTAATTTTGGCGTGTCTTCACCAAAGATAAAACGGCTAACGTCTTGTTTGTCGTAGCACCGCACACAGAACAAGCACCGGTGAACTAGAAGATAGCGAGGGTAGAACTTCGATAGAAAGACAATGCAGAGAGGGAGAGAGCTTGTGTCATGCAAGATGCTTGATATTGTTTGTGATGCAATGCATGAGATGCATGCCTATTTATAGGCAGAGTCCACTGCAGGGGGTTGACAAGCACAGATTTTGCATGTTTTTAAGGGCTAGATTTGACTCGTTTTAAATGTCAATCATGCAAATTAAGTTCTTAAATTGCATATGTTATATATTTGGTATTTTTGATGTGTTTGTTGATAAATGATAGAAAAAAACAGAAAAATGTGCAAAAGGGGTAACGTGCAGTAGCCTCAGTTCAAGCTAATTTTCCCAGCACTGTTGAAGTCCAATCAGTTATTAGTTCATACCATTCTCTTCATCTTCAAAAGAGCTTCGCGTGGACACCTTGAACGTCTCAATTGGAGTTCTGTAGAGAAAGTTATGACCATTCTACGTACATTGCGCAGTGCAGTCAAAGCTAACAAAAATTTAGGTGGAAATTCAAGGAATAAAATAAATTGTTGCCCAAATCTCTCCCATTTATTGTAGGGCACGAAAATGATCAAAACTAAACCTTTATCCACCCTATAAATACCTCTTAGGATAATTCATAATCTTTATCTCAGAGCCTCCAATCCTTCCCCCTTTATACATTCTTCCATTCCATCTTTCACACATAATTCATCCATCTTCCATTCGAGTGGAGATTTGCAGATCTAGGCAAGAGAAAACTGAAGATTGAAGATTCAATCTTGGGTTTTATCAATCTAGTACTTTTATTTTTATTTTTACTACTTGTCTATGAGTAGTTAAATATCATTTGTAGATTTTTTGGCAAAAACTATTATGAACATGTTTTGATTTATTGAATTGAATCTTTTCCTAGCTCTTGTGATTGTTTTGTTTGTTCTTGTGCTTTTACTGTTCTTTTGTCTGGCCAACTTTAGAACTATGTCCGTTTAACTAGATTAATCGAGAGATAGCTAGCTTTACGTGGTAAAAGGAACGAGTATAACACATAGGTTTATCTGCACTCGAGAGAGGGGACCTTTTGTGAGAGCTTGAGTCCTAAGAACTTAAGGAGTTAGAATCTAATCTATTGGAAGGAGACTTTGATAGTTAGAGTCTAATCTGCTGGATACGCCCACTCGAGAGAGGGCTTATCCTAGAATCGCAACTTTCCTAATAATCCTAGAGACACATAAAGGTAAAGGTTCTGTGAGATTAATCATCACTAGGCCGTAGTACTTGGGTCCTAAAAACTCTACATTCTTTAGCCTGCTGTGTAGGAGTTTTATCTTATTTTGTTACTTGTTTATTTATGTCTGGTTTATAAAACCAAAACCAAAAAACTCTGTGTCTCTAGATAGTATACGATGATTAGTATATGATAGCCAGTTGTAATCTTATTCACTGTGTTCGATATCCCGATACTGACCTTTAGTTATACTAGATATACCCTATAAATTTGCATGTATTTTTAGTGCTAATAAAGAGTGCATCAAGTTTTTGACGACGTTGCCGAGAAATATTATTGTTTTAAGCTGATATTTTAAAACGGTTGATAATAATAATTTAGAGTATAATTTTTTGAATAGTTATTTAATTCTTTTTTTATTTGTTTTGCAAGGGTTGCTATTTGAGGAGAGCATGAATCACAACAATGGATTACTCTACACTTCGGTGCAAGATACAATCAAATATGCTCCGTAGAGCGTGGGTGAGATATAAAGTTCAATGGTGATAGCTCTCTGGTTTTTTTTAGTTTAGTTTTTCCCCCTCCTTAGAGCTGAAGTTTTACTCGGTAGAGCTTAAGCTTAATTCTTTTTTTTTTCTCTTTGTTTTAATGTTTTTTCTGAAATCCGTTTTTATACAAACAAAAAAAAAAATCCTTTTTTTTCTTTTTCTTTCTCTTAGTCTTTTTCAAAAAAATTGTAAAAAAAAGAACCTCCTTCCCCTGTGTATATTTTATTTTCTCCTCAGAATTCACACATACTCTTCAAATTCACATTACTTAATCAAATTCTTTGGATTGTGCTCTACTGTCAACCAACACAAGGTATATATTCTTCTTATAATTTCTGTTCTTTGAACTTGAATTCTTTCATTGAATGACATTGTGGTTGATATGTATTGGTAGTTTGGATTGGAGTTTGATGAGCAATGATGAATTTGTATGTTTTGGTGTTTTTGGAATTAATTACTGTCGGAGGTGCTTGAGTATTTTTTATCTTTGTGGGTAAAAATTGAATATCACTTTGATTTGATTGTTGATACACATAGTTCATGTTCATAGCATTGCGAGGCTATTTTATCTTGCATGAATTGTGTATATTTAGAGCTTAATTGTTTTGCTTGATCTTGGTCTATTATTGAAATTTTTTGCAATTAATTTGGGGGGGGGGGGGATAGAGAATATTATAGGGATGAAAAATGATCATGTTAAGGTAGATAATTTGATTTGCATATTTTATGCCTTGATATGATTAAAGTTTGGGGGAGTTAGACACATATTTTGCATTGTACTCTACTATAATTTTCTTCATTCTGTGATCACATTGTGAAATTGTAGGTACAAAAGACATCCCAAAGGAATTCCCGAGAATAGGGGATAACTTATGAGCTTCAAAGAACGTCAAGCTAAAAACGTTAACCAAGTGCTTGTTGGGAGACAACCCAACATTGGTATCATTTTTTTTATTTAATTTTTGTTTTAGTTTAATTTGTTTTCTTAGTTTACTCACGTCCCTACCGACTTTTCAAATTTATTCTTAATGTAGTTTTGAATAAGTTTGGGGGAATGAAGTGGTGGACCGTGAGTTTAGTTGTTTTTGTTAGTTTTTACTTTTATTTTTAATAAACTCGAGGTGAATTTTGTCATGAGCTTAACATAGAAAACTTAGAAATACTCATGTTTAGGGACATCAGACCGAGTTGCCTATGATGAAAAGTTCGTTTATGTGTTGGTTGAGTTGACTTGATGCATTGATTTGAGAGTTTTGTGAAAAGGTGCACAATTAATGAATTGCTTGTTTGTCATGAATCATGCTTATACCTTGTGAGACTTGAGCTATAAATTTCTTTCTTGTGTGATTTATCTGCAGTCATGTATTTGTTTCTAGAATGTGCTCCTAATCTGCCTAAGTCTATATAGTGTTTAAATGATAAAAGAGGACGTTAGGTCATCCTTCTTAGCTACTTTATATATCCTTTTTAATGACCTTATTTCAAAATATTTTCCTAATTAGCCACTTTGAGCCTTTAAAGCCTTTTTTCTTTGGAAGCTAAACAAAGGGGGAATATTCATACACTCTTGGGAAAGTTTAGTTTATATTTTATGAAAAGAGTTGGAGAGACAATGTAGAAAGAAAGTAGTGTGTTTAAATGTGAAAGTTGCATAGACATCTGTGGTTTGAAATATAAATTTGGCTGTGCATAAAAAAGAGGATGTACAAAAGAAAATAAAATAAAATAAATCGAGAAAAATAAATAGAGACAGAAGGAAGGAAAATCAAAGGAATTTAGGAAGTGAGAAGAAATCTGGACAAAGTCTAGAATTTACTGAGATTTGAATTGTTGGTGGAGTGCTATGTTTAATGTAGTAGAAATTGATCACTTTTGCTATGTTTGGGCTTAGCCACTTTTTAGCAATATTTCCTCACCTTATCAAAGAACCTACATTATAACCTAAAATAAAGATCTTTTGGATTTTTTATTTTAATCACAAAAAGTAGAGGAGTGATTAGACTTTGAGTAAGCCCATGGTAAACTTTGCATGTTGCATGATCTGAGAGCATATATTATTTAGAATATACAATTTGAGAGTGAGTGATAAACACACTTCTAAACACTTGTAAGCGCATGCATGATAGGGCTCGTTCCAAGCATGGTTTTATGGTGGTTGTTACACTAATCGGGGCATTAATATTAGAAAAAGTGGATGCTTAAGTGTGCAGGAGCTGAGAAGCAACAAAATGGCTAAGTGTTGGTGCGAATTGATGAAGTGGGGATAGAAACGGAAAAATTGCCCAGAATTAGAGCAAACTGATCAGGCGAAGGCAGACAGAGCGACTAGACCTGGCAACTGTGCGAGTTGATCAAGAGAAGTCGATATCAGAAAGTAGCAAAGGATGAGTCAGAAGAGAGAGAAAGAGGAGTGCCTTCTTGCGCAAGGGCATTAATGCCAAATCATGAGGGTCTTGCCCTAAGGATTGGTGCCCTAAGTCGTCCTATAATTAGAAGAAGAAATGAGGAAGAAATGATCACTTATTATCCATTCTCACCATCTCCTACGGAGAATCACACACCATTACTCTCCTTATATTAGCATGGAACAAGTAGGTTAGCAGTAGCCGGAGTTAGAGTTCTACCGCAGCAACACTCTTTTTCCTCGTCCTGGAAAAAGAGAGCTTAGTTTAAGAAGAGACTTGTTCGTTCATGTTTTGTTTAAGTCCCGAGGGGTTAATGCATTTGTTTACTCTGTTTTCTTCCATTTATTTCGAGATGTTTTGATGAATCCATGCTACTTTTGAGTTTCCTTTCAATTCGATCGTAATTTTTAAGTTTGTTTACATTTTCTCTTGCATCTAAAGTTTGATTGTTGTTTGAGTTGAATTGTTGGAGTTTTTGTTGGTTGAAATGGAGTTGTTGGTTAATGTTGGTTTGGATCTAGAATTTTCAGAGTTGGATTTTGATCTGGTTATGTTCGGTTGTGTTTGATGGTCGTTGATTGCTTAGATCTAGTGTCGTAATGTTCTGATTGTTGTTTGTTGTTCCAGATTTGGTCGTTCTTAGTTAGATTTAGGTCGATCTGAGTTTTACATATGTTCGTTGCGTGAAATTAGAATAGGTACTGTTGATCTGCTTTAATTCCGTTCAATTTGCATGGATCTAGTTCAGATTTACTTTGTTTCCTATTTTGTGTTAGATGCACTGTTCAGATATACCATAGTTGCTTAGCTAGCTTATTTTAGCTGTTTGGAGAAGAAGAAGACCGTAGTTAGTTAGAATCATTGTCTCTGTCTCCTTTTCATGCTTTTCAGCTTTACTGTAGTGCGACGCTTGAGTCAGTGGTCCAGATTTACTTTATGCAGTGTACTGTTAAGATGTCGAATTTAGTTAATCAGTTTGTATTAGAATTAGAGTTGTAAGCATGAGTCTAGTTTTGTTTAACTTGATCAGTTTAGAAAAGTAATCTTAACCCCTTTGAAGCGTGGCAGAGCCAACCCCCAAATGTCTCAAATACAGTCAAAACACCTTCATCCCTGTGGGATTGGACCCTTACTTGCCTTTACTAGTTAATAGTATTGTGGGTTAAGGTCTTGAAAAGACGAGTTTCGTTCTGTTCGCGCACCCAACGACAATTGATCAACGTATCTTGATCAGTCAGTGCTATTCTCTTGTGCTAAATTTGCGTGAACATTAACAAATCTCTAACTCGTTATTCGACTTTTCAAATGGCGCCGTTGCCGGGGATGAATGGCGTTATATGTGCATGTGTTTGAGATCTTTGGTGTATATAGTTTCAACTTAGTTTTATTTTATTTTCTCTACAGATTATGAATAGAGACTTGAAGTTTGGACGCTGGAATAACCCTGCTCACCAGAGAGACACTGAGTCTAATTGGAGGATCAGGGAAGGAGGGTTACCACCAGATCAGGGTTTAACACAGGCGAACCATCCCATTCGAGTTTAGAAGGTAAGGAGGATAGACTCCCGTTTACCGAACCTAAGGAGAAAGTTGTTGCAGAGGAAAAGCCAGTCATAATGGCTGCCATATTGGACGACGATCCTGAAATTGGATCTCTGAATGCTCACCTGAGTGTTGAACCAGCCCAGGCCATTGTGGTAATCCAAGGGCAATCTAATATTGAGGTGAAAAATAATGTGTTAACCGTTATGCCTCATTTTTATGGGAGGAAACAACCCATATGAATTTCTGCATGAGTTCTGTAAGCTCTGCGGAATACAGAAACGACCAAATGGGTCAACTGAGGAGGACTACCATTTACGAGCCATACCCTTCGCACTCATGGGAGAAGTGGATACCTGGTTCATGAGGCTGCCTCCCAATTCAATCAGGGTGTTGGCCGATTTGAGATCCCAATTCCTATTTTCCCCTCCACGAAGACGAATGCTCTGAAGAAGGAGATACACGGAGCCCATCAGGAGGGCGATGAGACTCTAAGTGAGTACTGGAGTAAGTTTAAAGCCTATGATATACCATGCACAACACTACTTAGGCGGATACCAACCAATGCAGCCAATGAGTAGCAAAGTGAGGATAAGATGGAGGCCAGGATTGATAAACTGGAAAAGGTTCTTTTGCAGGCTATGGAGAAAAATACCCAGCACACACCTGTTGAAAAAGCTAAAGTGGCATCAGGGTCAGAAGAGGTATACCCATACTGTAGCCCAACTGGAGAGGCTGAATATCCGGTACAGGTGAATGCAGTCGGAAGTTGGAATCAAAATGGAAGCTAGAATCCTGGGAAATAGAGGGATGCTCCTTGGAGAGATCACCAAAATTTCCGGTGGTCTGATGCAAACCCAAATCCATCACCTCAATAGCCACCAGCTTATCAGCAGTAACCAGAGACGCATCCACAGTGGCAGAATAGAAACCAAGGGGCACATAATAACTAGAATATCAACCGGAACCCAGGGAATCAGGGGAACCAGCAGAACTAGCAGAACAAGAATCAGGACAATTAGGCTGTTTCATATGTTCCCACATCACAGAGGATATCAAGAAGGTAATCCCGGAACACAAAATCAGAACCATGGAAATCAAGGAACAGGAAACCACCAAAATCCCAACCAGGGAACATAGGAAAATTTCAATTTTAATCAAGGAAATTATCACCCTAATCATGGGTCAAGCTCGAGTTAGCCATTTCAGAGGCAGCCTAAACACATTGATGAACTAGTAGGAGATCTGCTCAACGCCCAACAACATCTCCAGGGTAACATGTAATCTAACAATGATGAGGTACACCGATTGCAGGATGCTCAGATAGAAGAGAAGGTTGCCATGGACAAGTTGGCCAAACAACTATCTCAGATAGCCACCACACTGAACGAGATGCGTGGGAACGATGTGAAACTCCCAGCTACCGTCAAAATGCCAGACAAGGAAAACATTAGTCTGATTACTCTGAAATCTGGGAGAGAGTATAGCGGACCATAAACCGGGATGGTGTGAAGCCGTATTAAAGCAAGGTTTAACTGATCAAGAGATCAATGAAGCCAAATAGATTTTTGCCAGAAACCGGGATCAGCTGGATCAAGTAGCACTGTCCAACTGGCCAGTTTAGAAAAGCTACCAGAACAGGGGGATGTGATTGCAAAAGATATGGAAAAGAACCCATTACCTCTGGATGCAAGCCTACCCAAGAAAGAGTTGAGGATGTTACCCCCAAGGGTGAAGTACGCTTACTTAGGGGAAGAGGAAACTTTCCCTGTGATTATTAACAACAAATTGATTGTGGAACAAGAAAGAAAGTTACTGGAAGTATTAGGAAGAAACAAGAATGCCATAGGGTGGACGCTGTCGGATGTGGTAGGGATTAGTCCAGATTATTGCATGCACCACATACAGTTAGAAGAGGGTGCTAAGGAAAATCACAAATAGCTTCAGGAAATGTGTCCACTATAGCTTCGAGGCCTGTACAACGAGAAGGTGAAAGGTTGGGAGTGATTCCGACCACTACAGTGCCTAATATCTCAGGAGGTAGCCGCTCCTCTACTGTCACGTTTACTAGGGCAGAATTGGAGAAGAAGATTAGGTTTTTGAAGCCCGACGCGGACCCTACTCTTATCCTAGAACAAATTGAAACCGACCCTGCACCACTACCGGCCGAAGGTGTTAAAGTTCCGGAACTACATAGTGTGGACACCATGGATGTAGAGGAAGTCGAGAGGATGGAGAAGGGAGAAGAAGTTGAACAGTAGTTGCAAGCTCCTGGCGAGGTTGAGGAGAACCTAGTAGAGGATCTACTCGAGGCCATTGTGAATCCCGTAGAAGAAGAAGCTGAGAAAGTTGATGTGAGCCCTGCAAAACAGGGGATTGAGGGAACTAGTGTTATGGAAGGGGAGCACCTGTTGCCTACCGCTGAGGAGGCTGAAGGAAACTTGGTTACAAGCATACCTGGTGTTGAGAAAATGGATGTGGAACATACTGCACAAGAAATCGAAAAGAGCACTACGATGGAAGTGGA
Organism: Salvia splendens; assembly: GCF_004379255.2. Lineage (NCBI taxonomy): Eukaryota > Viridiplantae > Streptophyta > Magnoliopsida > Lamiales > Lamiaceae > Salvia > Salvia splendens. Next base: position 27,271,059 of record NC_056038.1, read on the forward strand.
GGAGAACCCAGATTTCGGGAAACCCTACTGAGAGGGTGAAGACAGGCCCTACTGAGGGTGTTGAAACAAGTACTAACGTGCCAGAGAAAGAGGTAGTGATCTTGACCGATGGCGAGGAGGAGGCTGAGAAGACGCCTCTTAGTGGTGAAACTGCTGCACCAGATGTCGTTGTCGTCCGCACTTATCAAAGACGGCCAGCCAGAGAAGAGGCCTTAGAGAAGAGGTCTGAAGAGGAACATCCAAGAGAGACCCCAAAGTAGAGAACTGGGGGAAATGTGAAAACCCAGCTAGGAGTGTGACTGGAGTCCCTTCTGGCAGAAGAAGACTCCTCATAGATGAAGAATCGGAAGATGAAGAGGATGTTTTCTTCCAACTTTTAAGAGAACATACCGGTCAGAAACAACCAGATGTTTCAGCTGAGGCAGATGAAAGTGAGAGAGAAAATAGAACGGAAAAGTAAGGGGAAAGCCATTGCTGCCCCGGTGAAGAAGTTTAGGCTGCCCTCACGGGCTATTGTAATTCAAGAACGAAACCCTGGAGAGGGATGACAGAGAGATGTAGAGGATGAGTCTGATGATAATGAAGCACATAGGAGGTACGAAGAAGTTAGAAGCGCGCCAGAGAGGAGACCAGAGATGGCCCAAGTGCTGTTCAAGAAGATTCACATCCGATTGGATAATCAATTGGTAAGAAGGATGGTTAAGTTCGATGACCCCAAGATGAATGACGAGTGTGACTCGAGGATTGGAAATAAAAAAATGGCACGGTCTGGAAAGAAACTACACCAGCCCTCCCTAAAAAGATAAATGGTGAAGCGTTGTTCTTGGAATACATGAAGAAGATTGGGTTTGAATAGCTTCTGGAATTGGATATGCCACACGTGCCGGTGGAATTGGCCAAGGAATTTTTCACTTCATTCTTCTTTAAGGGTATGACCGATCTAGAGGAATAGTCAATAAGCTTCAGAATGTTCACAAGGGAGATGAGGATGAGCATTCGAGAGTGGTCTGTGAGGCTTGGCCTATACATTGCAGATCAGGAAGGTGAGTGGTTTTGGGAGAGACATTGGTCAACCCAGGGATAACCCAGGATTCGACCAGCAGGCGGCCTGGAAGTTACTCGTTCCAGAGCACACTTAAGATATTCAACAACAATTTCCAGGGCAGACTGCATCCAGGACTCCATCCTCCGCTTGGCCCAGGTATTTTTAGGTTACAATCTATTGGGCCAGGCCAACACATCCAGCACTGTTACAGAAGCAGAACTATACTTCATGTGGTGCATGAAGGAACAGAGGAAAATGCATCTGGGTATTGGATAGCTCGAACTTGCCATGCTATCGTCTTCCGCGCCTCCTGCTTCCTGAATATCTGTCACATCCTGGGTGCCCTCATTAGAAACTATTTTGAAGTGAGAGTAGAGAAAGGGATGTCCAACCTGATTTTCTGCTTGGAGCTAGAGCTATTCAATACAACATTCTTCATTAATGTACAAATCCTGAAGCGGACAAACGGGAAGCTGTGTTTCTACAGAGTAGCCAAGCCCAAGCTGCAGTTGGAAAATATTGCTGAGGAGAGGAAGGAGAAAGAAGTCTAGACCGAAACTGCCACGCCTACCACGCATGCCGAACCGATGGAGCAAGTAAATGAATGGATAACAATGATGGAAGGACTGGTAGAAAGACTAGTCCAAAATGCTGATGGTAAGACAAGGTTATTGACCGCCCAGATAGAGATGCAAATGAACCAACATGGGGAGATACGGGTTGCTATTAACTCAATCCTGGCAGTCCTGATAACCAGGCACCTAATACCTCGGAGACAAGGTGCACCCCCATCCACGACACAAGGCATTGGCGGCAGAAGACAGCAGGGAATAGATGAAGCGGACCCCAGGATCACTGACTCTAGGAAGAGTCAGCCAAAGAAGTGACCACGACCCCTGACCAAGTATTTTAGTTTTCTATTTTTAATTTCTATCAATATGTGTGCCTGTACATTCTGATAGACAAGGTCTTTTTGTCTTCATCACACTTAGCCTGGTGCACAGTCTAAGTGTGAGAAGTTTTTCTTTATTTATATAATTTTTTGGTATGTGTTAGTGTCTTCTCCCACTTAGCCCGATGTTTGGTCTAAGTATGAGAAGTTTGTACTCCCTCTGTCCCACTACAAGTGAGGCGTTTCTTTTTAACCGTTGTTTTGCGAAGATGATTATAAATAGTTAAAGTAGAGAGAAAATAAAGTAAGAGAGAAGATAATATAGAAGAGACTCATATATACATTCTTATCTTATTTATATTATTTTATCTATACTCTAACTATTTATTATCATTTTTGCAAAAATACGTCCGATTTGAAGCCCCTCACTTGTAGCGGGACGGAGGGAGTATTTGTCAATATGTTTTGGAAGCTAGCGAGTGCAACACTTACTACTCTTTTCCACTTCATCCTGCAGCTTGAGGGTAAGCCGAGATGAAGTGAGAAGGGGGGAGTAGTGTGGAGTATATGTACATAAGCATGATAATAGGTTAGCATTGACTTCATTATGCATGTTTCCACCTGAACCTATTGAGTGCGCATTTTTGTTAATCATCTAGATCAAATTGAACGAAGCATGTCGAATCATTAATTGATCAGTTGGCATGATAGTGAAGTCAGTCAACTGTGTTTGTTCAGGTTGTCTTAGGAAAGCATGAATGAACTGGCAAAAATGAAAAGCATAAAACCCTTAGCAAGAGTGAATGAAGAGAAAATTGCATGTTGAAGTTAGTCTGAATGAAGTGAGAACGATGGAAGAGCCCACACTTTAAACCAACTGTGAAGCCCTCTAAATGTGAATTAAAAGCCAGAGTAGAACACTCTCTACTATACAGAGAAATAGAGTATGATGAGACTCGTTTCATGCATGTGTTCTATGGTAAAACTACATCAAATTCTGTAAACTAACAACCATTTTTGAGACAGGTGTGTGTGAAATCCGCTATTTTCATAGAACTGAGTTGATCAACTGGGCGGATGAGTGGATTAGGAGAAGGAGCCAAATTGTTTCGTGAACGGATCAAGTTGGAACAAATTACATGCAGCGGGAGCACTAATTCGAAGATTGATATGTTGTACAAGAAAAATCCCCAAGAGAAAAGGGCATAACTGACTTTTCAGAGATCAAATGCCCTAGGGATCCAGACCTCACGCCTTCCTATAAATGGACATAGAGAAGGAGGAAGGAGACTGCTTCCAACGGTGACGCTCATTAGTTTTCAGCTCTCTTCTAGAGCTGGGATTGGGAGTTCTCAACGCTTCATCTTCCTGTTTTCATCACACACACTTGGTCTTGTTCTAGTTTAGTTTAGTTGGTAGTTTGGTGGTAGTTTCCTACACTTTAGCTTTTTGTTCTGTCATTCCACTCCGAGAAGGGGTGATGAAACAATTTACTGCTTACGTAGTTTATTTTCAGTTTGCTTTTGGTGTTATCAACATTCTGATGTTTTTGATTTAGTCAATTTGAAGCTATGTTTTCGTTTCCAACTGATGTGTTCTGTTTCATGCATGATGTTTCTAATTTGCTTTCGGTTTCCTTTTTATGTTGCATGTCTTAGCTCAAAATGTCTTGTTTTGTTTTGTTTTGATTTGGCCAGATCTGACGTTTCATGTTTGAGAGTTCTTAGGATGTTTAGATCTAGTAGTTTATGTCTCATTTCTGCATGATCATGGGTTAGTTTCTTATTTACGTAGTCGTAGCTTAGATATTAGGAGTAGATTTAACTTTATGTGTTGTTATGATGTTTCATCTTCCGTAGATTTTCAGATCTGTTCTTTGTTCTATTTTCCGTGTTGATTTGGTGAAGAAGATGAAGTTGTTAAAAAGTTTTTACTTTATTGTACACTTTGCATGGGACTGACAGTCCCCCGTTTATGTTGTTTGTCAATTTATGGAAAGTTTAGTTAAGTTGATCAAGTAGATTAGTCAAGCTTTCATGAGTTGATCAGTTTAGTTAGTTTAGTTTCTCAAGTCAAGTAGTTTAACTTAACCCACCCCCTAGAAAGTGTGGCAACAGCCATCCCCAAGTCGTGTCATGCAAACAAATGTCAAACGCCTCATCTCTGTGGGATCGATCCTTACTTCCCTACACTAGTTAATAGTATTGTGGGTTTAGCTTTTTTACTCATCTCACTCAAGTGGATTCCAAGTCGAGTTGATCAGCCTGAGTTTCCACTGGATCCACTCACCAGCATTTTGCAGGTAGCATGCGTATTTAGGCTAACTGGATCAGTTTGACAATCCAACTTGAGTAAACCACAACGATAAACTAAGAAGATGAAGAGAGAACAGTTGAAAGAAATCGAGTTTTCAGAGTGGCTGCCACTTGATGCGAAGAGGGAAATGGCATAGGCTAGTGAGGACTAAAGGCAATAGGAATAACCAGTTGAGCCAAATTATTTCGAACTATCTGAACTAGCCTCGTTGTAAGGGAAACCCATAGTAACCCAATTGAGCTTACACTGAAGTTCCCTTCTTCTGAAACCATGAGCATTCATACCATGTGAATAATGGGATAGAATGGAACAACTCACCAACTGGGTTAGATGGGATATAATAGATAGTAAATAGCCAAAAAGAAAGGGAAAATATACACATGTATGATGCACTTTTTATTAGCACTAAGGGGACTACTGGAGCAAGGGGACACATAGATGGGCGGAGCTTCTCAAGTTTTATTTAAGAATTTTAGTTTAAGTTTTGTAAATAAACTTTTTGTTGTTTTCTGTTTTCCCCAGTTCGAAGGCACCGAGTCCAGGAGGCAAACAGAGAAAGAAGAGAGAGTGGATCCACAGACTGCTCAAGACGAATCACCTCCCACTCCACCAATCAACTCGGGTGCCAACTGTGAAGAAAGTGAGGACATCACCATTGTGAGTGCGCTTGAGTCAATAGCCACCTCGGACAAGGAGGACACCACCATGGTTTGTGGCTAGGAAGAAGATCTAGAGATAGGTTCACTCTATGCCCACTCGGTGAATGAGCCAACATCTTCCATATCCATCACTCAGGGGCAGGAAGCTGTGTACGTGGACCCAGAAGTGTTAGCCATCTTACCTATCTTTTCGGGAACTATTGCTGAGAGCCTGATTGAATTCCTTCGTGAGTTCGACAAAATTTGCAGAGTGCAGAAAAGGCCAAAGGGATCAAGTGAGGAAGATCTCAAGCTAAGAACTATTCTTCTCTCTTTGAAAGGCGAAGCAGATGCCTGGTTTAGAGGATTGGAACCCAACAGCATCAAGACGTGGTCAGATTTCAAAATGGAGTTCCTGAACCAGTTCATTTCCAGCTGCAAAAACAAATGCACTCCGAAGGAAAATCAGAAAAGTTACCCAAGGGTATGGTGAGAGCTTAAGTAAGTACTGGCACAGATACCAAGGTCTACTGGATGCATGCCCAAACCATAACCTAATGGAAGTGGAGGTCTACTCGAAGTTCTATGATAGAATGGACGCAAGGAGCAAAGACTTGGTGAACTCATCAAGCGGGGGGAGTATCTACAAGCTGAGGCTAAGTAAGGCCAAGATTGTCCTGGAAAAGCTCCTAAATGCAAAAAGGGAGTACGATGATACATTAGTGACTCCGTTGCAAGAGAAAGTAAAGAGTACTCCCACAGAGGACAATGACAATCTACTGAAGAGTCGGTCAATGATTGAGTCAAGCCAACCTCAAGTCCTTCCAATCTTAACCCACTTCCAGATTGATCAAGTGAGTCTTCACCAGAATACAGGGGAGGCCTGGAGTTCAAATACGAGTTGGAACCCTGGAGGTCAAGTAGAGGTGTGCCAACAGGAATACCCGCACTGTGGAGAATGGAGCTGGGCAGAAGAGCACCCACCTTTCTCATACCATACAGAACCCTATCCGATATCTACCCAAACATCCTCTTGGCAAATGGGACATCCACACTACCAACCTTACCTTAAATTTCAAAGCCATGAGTTCAGCCCACCAACGTACCAACCTGACTACTCCAGCCATTACCCTTAATTCCCATATCATCCTTATCAGATCTACCCTCCCGAGGCAGGGGATCACTTCCCTACATGGTGGAATGAGGATTGGCGAACTCAAAATATCCATTGTTCCCATGACCAAACTTGTCCTGATCAACATCAAGACCAACCTCAACCTCAACAGAGTTTTGAACCACCCTTGGACGAGAATCAGTATGCAAATCCCAAAGGGGAGGCGAGTGAGGGGTTGATTGTATCCCAACAAAACATGCAGCACTGTTTGAAACCGAATGATGAGCTGATTCTGGAAATGCAGTGTACTCATGAAAGGGCAGAAATCCAACATGGATGAAATGATCAAACAGGTTGCTCTACTAGCTGATATGATGAAAATCATACAAGAGGACAGAGCAAAGTCTGAGGTGAATAAGAAGAAGGGAGAGGAAGAAGGTATAAGAGAAGCCGAGGAAATGGAAAAATCTAGTGCTGAGAACAAGTCTGAGCCGTCACTGGAAAAGCGAGAAGAAGTGGAAACTGTTGAGATAGAATTAGCTGAGAAAGAGACACTAACCGAAGAGGATTCGATTACCACACCTCCTAATGATAAAGCACTACATGAAATTTCAGATAAGGCAAATGATGAGCCTCAAGAGAAAGAAGATGGGATCATGAAACGTGGTGTGGAAGTCGACAATGCCCTATTTTATCTCCAGTCAAGAAAAGTGCATGTGCTTGGTAAGAAGGTGGAAGACACGTCCCTTCGGGGACATCCGATAAAATTGGAACGATACAGAGATTAGCATGGCCCCTGCACAAGGATGACACACATATTGGACGTATTCGGAGGAGATTTGAGTTTCAATGCAATACTCTTTCAAATCTTGAAATCTCCTGCCAATACTCCAGAGAATTTTTTATTTTATCCCTAGCGCTTTATTTTCAAATGAGGATTTGACTGAATGTGTAAGAGAGAGAGAATTACTGCAGAATTTTGTTTTTAACCGGAAAAGGTAAAAAGAAGGGGAAGCTGGAAAAATTTGAAATTCAAAATCTGGTACGAAAGTTGGACGGTCGCTGACATCATAGGAACTGTTCTCTCTTCCCCTTCCACCTCTATTTATAAAACTTACACATCTCTCTAACCTTTTCACATTTCAGCAAACCCTTAGCTTTCTCAAACCTCCAAAAATTACTAACTTCTTATCTCTCAGTTTCAAGCGTAGGCATCCCACACCACCACCCATGGACAAATCATCCACTAGTCATTCTCAGAAACACTCAGCATGGCGATGAGCGCGGTTGATTTCGACAACTCCGGTTCCGGAAATCATGATGCCACCACCCACCCAATCAATGGTGTCCCCAAATTCAGGTACGTCCCAGCCAACGGAGACGTCCATGAGCAGTACGTACCTTAAAATTCTTGGGGACGTAATGGGGAAGTTCGTTCTGAGTGACAAAATAAGTGAAGTTTTCTCCAATTTGGCCGATAAATTTAAGGAGGAAGAAAGTCGAGGTACTCTCATTCCCATCGGAACCCCAATCAGAGAACTGGTTCCGACAGAACCCACGGCACAATCCCTCAGCCCGTCGATTGCCTTTCGGTCTCAAACCCTCAAATCGGAAACAACCAGAACCACCATTAATCTTCAACAGATGGCGGAGATTGAAGAAAGGGTGGAGTCCGGCGAGGAAGGACATAGCCAAGAAAAAGGAGAAACCGATGGAGGAAAGGAATGAGAGATTCGGAAACCAGTTGGGAAAGAATTAGCAGGAAGGGTGTTGGAAGTGGTGAATGTGGAAGAAATTGAGTCAGACGATGAGAGAGAAACCCTGAGCTAGAGGGCGAGAAGAAGGAGTTTCCGTACACAACGGGGGCTGGACAGAGAGGAATTAAGAAGCATGCGGGAAGAGGTTGCAGTCTTAGCGGCCGCGAAAAGAGAAGCACTAGATAGGAAGAAAAAGGGGAGGTTGGTGGCAACCTCAAGCCAGAATAGGAAATCAAGACCGGTATCGCTAGGAGTAGTGATCCGGGATGCTGCTGCCAACCCCACCAAACCACTCCACCATCAGGAGGAGGATCAGCATATCGGGGCATCCGAAAGAGAGGAGATAAATCTGGATCAAAAGTTGCTGGAGGCTATGATCCAGTTCGAAGACCCAAAGTTGAGGAGGAATTGTGCAGGGAGAGTATTAGAGTCAAGGCCAGCGCAATCCAGAAGAAAGATTCACTATCCCTCCTTGCAGATGATCGGCATCAAGGATCAATTTGTGGGCTATATTAGAGGAATATGTTTCGGATGGTTATTGGAACACGCACCTTGTGAGGTGCCGGTGAATCTGGTGAAGGAATTCTTTACATCCTTCAATTTTGAGTACACCGCCAACTTGGACGAAGAATCCATCCATTTCAGAGTATTTAACCAAAAGATGGTGATGAGCCTTAGGGAGTGGTCATTGCGACTGAGTTGCTGAGCCCTGAGGAGGACAAAATGGGAGATTGGTCTCGGCGAGAGATTGGCCAACCGAAATGCACGGAGGAGTTCAACGCTAAGGAAACGTGGAATCTAATTGGGGCCAAGGGTGAAAGAACTTTCAAGACAAGTGAGTCGACAGGGGAGGAGATTGCGGATCCTGTTCCGAGGATGGCACATTTCTTCCTGGCAAGCAACCTTCTAGGCCATATCAACACCACGGTCACAATGATAGAATTGTATTTTATGTGGTGCATAATCAAGAAGGTCAAGGTACATCTAGGGTACTGGCTAGCCCATTCATGTCACAAGAGAGCTCATCACCCTGTTCGCCATCTATACGCTTGCCACCTGCTGGGAGCGTATTTGATAAGGAATGTTATGCCATGGCTGAGAATCCCAAGATCCTCTATCAAGATGTGCGTGAATCCAGAGTGGTTTGATGTTTCTTATCTCATCAACATCGGAGTTGTCGAGAAGAAAGGGGATGCAGTGGTATATTGTAAGCGTGAGCAATCGGAGGGAGAAAGTAAGGAGGAGGCAAGCGAAGAGGAAAATGAGCCCGAGGAAGCTGCAGAAGTGAAGACCCCTTTAGAGAAACCATCTCCAACCGAGGCAAAGCCATCAACCCCAGAGATGTAACCAAAATCAACCGAGGAGAAGTCAGAAGGCACGGAGAAGAAATGGCAGAGGATAATTGAGTTCATGATGCAAGAATTTAGCAAGACCAATGAAAAGAAACAAGCGTTTCTTGAGCTCCAAAAGGAGAATATGACTCAAGCACTCTCTCTGATTGAGAGGATGACTAATCTGGCGGAGCAGAACAATCAATTGACTCTCCAACTCTTATCCGCCACCTCCACCTCAAAAGGAAGCCAACCCCAGGAAACCACTCCAGAGACAACCTCCACCAGGACACTAAGAAGAAAGAAGACCACCACCACCACCAGCAACCAACCACCATCTGACTTACCGACCTCTTCCATGGCCAAGAGGACCAAGTTGGAGGAGCAATCTGACTCCCAAGGGAGCCAGAAAAAGAACTAACTTGTAGAACCAAGTAAACTTTAGTTTCTGGTTATTATTTAATTCTCTTCAGCTTGAGCATGATACTTTATGCCGGTATATATATGTTGACTATGCTTCTACCCACATGTTCATCTGTTGCTATCTGCTTACATGTGTACTTGTCCCACTTAGCCCAGTGTTTGGTCTAAGTGTGAGAAGTTTATCTGTTTTCCTTAATAATATGTTTGTGAATGTTCTGTGTCTTTCCCTTACTTAGCCCATTGTATGGTCTAAGTGTGAGAAGTTTTGATGAGAATATGTTTTAGCAGTTTCGATTTTATGTCTTATCATCTCACACTTAGCCCCCTGCTTGGTCTAAGTGTGAGAAGTTTGTTTTCTTTGCTTTTAACAGCAACCACCTTGTTTTCTACTTCATCAAGTCACTTGAGGACAAGCTGTAATGAAGTGGGATGGGGGAAACAGTTGGTGTAGTTAGTGTCAAAGTTGCGTTTTGATTAGCTAGGAGTCTGTTGTTAGGTGTTTTGCCTATTGTGTTTTCAAATAAGAACTGGTTTAAGAAAATAAAGGCAAGATTCCCTTAGTAAGAGTGATTGAAGAAAGGATGTATGTTGATTTGTGAGTTTCCCTTCTTTAATAAACCAAAATCTGCTTGGAAGATGTAAGGAAGATAAAAGTAGCTTTAATCTAATCCCTCTATGAAGCCCTCTAAAATGTGAGTTAGAAGCCAAAGTAGAACACTTTCTACTAAAATAAAAAAATTAGAGAGGATGCCATTGATGCTTAGAGGGAAATGACACAAGCTAGTGAGGACTAAAGGCAATAGGAATAACCAATTGAACCTGCCTCACTGTAAGGGCACCCCCTAGTTACACCTTTGAGCCTTAACTAAGATCACCCTTTCTTTGGAAACCCTAAACCTTCATGTCATGTGAACAAGGGGATGGGCTTGGGCAACTCACCGTTTGGGGATAGGAAATAGGTTGTGAAACAGGGGAGTATAAAAACATAGAGTTAGAAAGAAAAATGGCAGGAAGCATTGTAACTTGACCCAGAAAAAAAAGAGAGAAAAATGAAAAAAAGAGATAAGAAAATTAGAAAATTGGCAGGAAGAATGTATAACCTGACCCACAAAAAAAGAGAAAATAAAAAAAAAGAGGGCAGAAAATGATGTAACCTGACCCTATGAAAGAGTTAGAAAAATAAGGCCAAAATGGCCAAGGGTAGTTCCAAAGTTTTAGATTATACATAGGGAGGTTGTTCTACTTTTGTCCCTAAGTTCACATGTCCTTCACACTTCTATGTACATTATGAACTTAGAACCCATAGGCCCCTCACCTTTATACATTACAACCCTTGCCCCATTACAACCTAAATAAAGACTTTAGGAGTTAGCTTCTGTCAATAGAACTCTAGCATCAATGGTATGGCAAAATGAATGAGAGAATGGTCCTAACAATTCTGGTGAGAATTAAGTGGCCGAGTGAATCCAACAGTTGGGAAGATAGAAGCTATCTTGACAAACAGACAAGCATGATCAGGTAGAAGAGGGGAGGGAAAAGAATCTGAGACTGTAGACGATTGGATTGACCTTAAGCTTGTGGGGACGATTGCCAAACAACATAAATCAATTCTTTATTTTCTGTCTTTTCTCTTTACTTGTCAATGTGTTTAGTTTACTTATGTGTTTTTCCTTTCTGGGTCTTTTACATATGTGTGTTTGTTTATTGTTTCTGAATAAGAACCATGCTTTGAAACTTACCTCTTTTCTTTTTCTTTTATTTCATACTTGAGGACAAGTATGGGTTAAGTGTGAGTAGTTCGATGAGGCTCGTTTCATGCATCTGTTCTATGGTAAAACTATATCAAATTCTATAAACTAACAGCCATTTTTGAGCTAGGTGTGTGTGAAATCCGCCATTTTCAGAGAACTGAGTTGATCAACTGGGCGGATGAGTGGATTAGGAGAAGGAGCCAAATTGTTGCGCGAACGGATCAAGTTGGAACAAATTACATGCAGCGGGAGCACTAATTCGAAGCTTGATGTGCTGTACAAGAAAAATCCCTAAGAGAAAAGGGTAGAACAAACTTTTCAGAGATCAAATGCCCTAGGGATCCAGACCTCACGCCTTCCTATAAATGGACATAGAGAAGGAGGAAGGAGGCAGCTTCCAACGGTGACGCTCATTAGTTTTCAGCTATCTTCTAGAGCTGGGATTGGGAGTTCTCAACGCTTCATCTTCCTGTTTTCATCACACACACACTTGGTCTTGTTCTAGTTTAGTTTAGTTGGTAGTTTGGTGGTAGTTTCCTACACTTTTAGCTTTCGGTTCTGTCATTCCACTTAGAGAAGAGGTGATGAAACAATTTACTGCTTAAGTAGTTTATTTTCAGTTTGCTTTTGGTATTATCAACATTCTGATGTTTTTGATTTAGTCAATTTGAAGCTATGTTTTCGTTTCCAGCTAATGTGTTCTGTTTCATGCATGATGTTTCTGATTTGCTTTCGGTTTCCTTTTTATGTTGCATGTCTTAGCTCAAAAATGTCTTGTTTTGTTTTGATTTCGCCAAATCTGATGTTTTATGTTCGAGAGTTCTTAGGATATTTAGATCTAATAGTTTATGTTTCATTTCTGCATGATCATGGGTTAGTTTCTTGTTTACGTAGTCGTAGCTTAGATCTTAGGAGTAGATTTAATTTTATGTGTTGTTATGATGTTTCATCTTCCGTAGATTTTCAGATCTGTTCTTTGTTCTATTTTCCATGTTGATTTGGTGAAGAAGATGAAGTTGTTAAATTTTTTTCACTTTATCGTAAACTTTTCAGGGGACTGACAGTCCCCCGTTTATGTTGTTTGACCATTTATGGAAAGTTTAGTTAAGTTGATCAAGTAGATTAGTCAAGCTTTCATAAGTTTTTCAGTTTAGTTAGTTTAGTTTTTCAAGTCAAGTAATTTAACTTAACCCACCCCCTATAAAGCGTGGCAGCAGCCATCCCTAAGTCGTGTCAGCAAACAAATATCAAACGCCTCATCTCTGTGGTATCGATCCTTACTTTCCTATACTAGTTAATAGTATTGTGGGTTAAGGTTTTGAAAACACACTTTTAGTTTTTCTACTTATCTCACTCAAGTGGAATCTAAGTCGAGTTTATCAGCCTGAGTTTCCACTGGATCCACTCACCAACATTTTGCAGGTAGCAGGCGTATATATGCTGACTGGATCAGTTTGACAATCTAACTTGAGTAAGCCACAATGATAAACTAAGAAGATGAAGAGAGAACAGTTGAAAGAAATCGAGTTTTCAGAGTGGCTGCCACTTGATGCTAAGAGGGAAATGACATAGGCTAGTGAGGACTAAAGCCAATAGGAATAACAAGTTGAGCCAAATTAATTCGAACTATCTGAACAAGCTTCGTTGTAAGGGCAACCCATAGTAACCCAATTGAGATTACACTGAAGTTCCCTTCTTCTGAAACCATGAGCCTTCACACCATGTGAATAAGGGAAAAGAATGGATCAACTCACCAACTGGGGTAGATGGGATAGTATAGATAGTAAATAGCTAAAAAAATAGAAAAAATATACATATGTATGATGCACTTTTTATTAGCACTAAAAATACCTGCAAGTATACAGGGTAGATCTAGTATAGCTAAATGTCAGTACCAGTATATCAAACACGGGGAATATAATTGCAACTGGCTATCATGTACTAAGTGTCATATACTATCTAGAGAAACAATAGTTTTGGGTTTAAATAAATAAATAAAATAAATTAAAGCAAGTAAATTAGGCAAAGAGTGGAATTCCAAGAATAGTGGTTTCACAATTATGGTTACACAAAATACAGTTATGATATCCTAGCACAGTTCATACTTCAGTAGAACGAGTCGCCTAAGTTTTGCTCATACGGTACAAACGTGGATTACTAACACTAGGGGCGTCAATCCTAGATCTGTAACTCCCTAAAGCTCCTAAGACCTTTAAAAAGTCCTCAACAGTGTCGTTTTTAGGGAAACTAATTGTAGTGTCTACTAAGTAGATCTAACTCGCCAACCTATTCTCACGATTATGCAGCAAGTTATATTAAATCATCACAGAATGTGTCACTCAAACGTGAAGCAATTATCCAACACTTAGGGAAGAAACGAAGTAAGAACATAACGGATACCAAAACTGGAATTATACTCCCTCCGTTTTTTAAAAATAGCAACTATTTTCATTTTGGGTCGTTCCTTAAAAATAGAAACTTTAGAATCTTTCTATTTTAGAACATGGACCCCACTATCCACTAACTCTACTTTCACTACTTTTTCTCTTCCTCTCTCTTACTTTACTCATTTTTCTTTTCCTCTCTCTTACTTTACCAATTCTTCTCACTTACTTTACCAATTGTGCATTAAAACTCGTGTTGTTTCAAATGTTTCTATTTTTTAAATACGGATGGAGTATAAACCAATAAAAGTTACTAACACATCCAAAGAAGTTTTATAGTTTAGCTACTCATGGACAAATAGCAAAAACTAGAAATTAAAGTACAAAACATAAAGAAAAAGCAAACAAAACCCAAAGGTGAATTGTTGTGCAATCTTTAGTCTTCTCTTGCTTTGCTCCAATATCTAAGAATAGTGATGACATGATGGATGAAGGAATTAGGATTGGAGAATGGAGGGAGGAGCAATGAAGGCTCCCCTTTTGGGGGCTATGAATGGTGAATATTATGAATTAGGTTATGTAGGATTTATAGGCTTGAAAAGGATTTAAACTTGGTAAAAAGTTTCCTCCAAGTAATAGTAAATATGGAATTTTCGTGCCCTATAGGTTAAAGAAAAGATTTAGCTTCACAAGGTAATGTCGTATTTCCTTCTTTGAATTTCCGCCTAAAATTCTGCACTTGGCAGCTTTGCACAATTTTGGTAGAATGACCATAACTTTCTCCATAAAACTCCGATTGAGATGATCAAGATATCAACGCGAAGCTCTTTTGAATATGAAGATAATGGTATGTAGCACTCCCTGATAGGACTTAATAATCGCCGGAAAAATGAGTTTAAATAGAGGCTGACGTGCACAAACCGGCCCAGCGGGCGCTGGCATGGGCCCAGTGGGCGCTGGAGAGAGTCAGAATGTTTTCAAGTTTTTTTCAGTGACCGCTGGCATGCGCCAGGCGTCTTCTGGGTTGCCTTCTGCTCCAGCTTCCGAACTTTAACGTTTTTATGCCCTTTTTTAGCTCTATTTTGCACATTTCTCGCAAAACACGTCAAAGTACCAAAATGAATAAAATATGCAAATAATGGTCATGTATTGCAACTTTGACACTCAAAACGGACCAAATAATGGCCTTAAAAAAGACAAGAAAAGTACAGGGCAAGAGAAAAATGTAACCTGGCCCGAAAAAAAATTAAAAAAGAGGAAAAAAAGAAAAAGTAGGGCAGGAAAAAGTGTAACCTGACCCTAAGAAATAAGGCCAAAATGGCCAAGGAATATCTCCAAATTTTTAGAATTTTTGAGTTGTACATAGGGAGGTTGTTCCAGTTTAGAAAAAGTGGATGCTTAAGTGTGCAGGAGCTGATAAGCAACAAAATGGCTAAGTGTTGGTGCGAAATGATCAAGTGGGGATAGAAGCAGAAAACTTGCCCAGAATAAGAGCAAACTGATCAGGAGAAGGCAGACGGAGCGACTGGATCTGACAGCTGTGCGAGTTGATCAAGAGAAGTCGATATCAGAAAGCAGCAAAGGATGAGTCAGAAGAGAGACAAAGAGGAGTGACTTCCTACGCAAGGGCATTAATGCCAAATCATGAGGGTCTTTCCCTAAGGATTGGTGCCCTAAGCCGTCCTATAATTAGAAGAAGAAATGATCACTTAATATCCATCCTCACCATCTCCTACGGAGAATCACACACCATTACTCTCCTTATATTAGCATGGAACAAGTAGGTTAGCAGTAGCCGGAGTTAGAGTTCTACCGCAGCAACACACTCTTTTTCCTCGTCCTTGAAAAAAATGAGCTTAGTTTAAGAAGAGACTTGTTCGTTTATGTTTTGTTTAAGTCCCGAGGGGTTAATGCATTTGTTTACTCTGTTTTCTTCCATTTATTTCGAGATGTTTTGATGAATCCATGCTACTTTTGAGTTTCCTTTCAATTCGATAGTAATTTTTAAGTTTGTTTACATTTTCTCTTGCATCTAAAGTTTGATTGTTGTTTGAGTTGAATTGTTGGAGTTTTTGTTGGTTGAAATGGAGTTGTTGGTGAATGTTGGTTTGGATCTGGAATTTTCGGAGTTGGATTTTGATCTGGTCATGTTCGGTCGTGTTTGATGGTCGTTGATTGCTTAGATCTAGTGTCGTAATGTTCTGATCGTTGTTTGTTGTTCCAGATTTGGTCGATCTTAGTTAGATTTACGTCGACCTGAGTTTTACGTATGTTCATTGCATGAAATTAGAATAGGTACTGTTGATCTGCTTTAATTCCGTTAAATTTGCATGGATCTAATTTAGATTTACTTTGTTTCCTGTTTTATGTTAGATGCTCTGTTCAGATCTACCGTAGTTACTTAGCTAGCTGATTTTGGCTGTTTGGAGAAGAAGAAGACCGTAGCTAGTTAAAATCGTAGTCTCTGTCACCTTTTCATGCTTTTCAGCTTTACTGTAGTGCGACGCTTGAGTCAGAGGTCCCGATTTACTTTATGCAGTGTACTGTTAAGATGTCGAATTTAGTTGATCAGTTTGTATTAGAATTGGAGTCGTAAGTCTGAGTCTAGTTTAGTTTAAGTTGATCAGTTTAGAAGAGTAATCTTAACCCCTTTGAAGCGTGGCAGCAGCTAACCCCAAAGGTCTCAAATATAGTCAAAACACCTAAATCCATGTGGGATTCGACCCTTACTTGTCTTTACTAGTTAATAGTATTGTGGGTTAAGGTCTTGAAAAGGCGAGTTTCGTTCTGTTCGCGCACCCAATGACAGTAAGATTGGCTAGGGTTGTCTTGATCGGTTGATCAACGTCTCTTAATCAGTTTATCAACGTCTATTGATCAGTCTGTGCTATTCTCTTGTGCTAAATTTGCGTGAACATTAACAAATCTCTAACTCGTTATTCGAGTTTTCAATTTACTTCAAGGTGATCAACGAGCTAGTAATAAAAATGCAATAATAAGTTTTGCTTGATTTGATTTGCATTCTTGTCAAACTCTTTATTTCTTATTACATTTTTTGAGGCAACTATGAAGTCTAGTTCTTAACATCCGTGTTACTTTATTAGTTTTTCTCTTGTTTTGTTTGAGGACAAACAAAGGAGCTATGTCCGCCATTAGGAGTCCCGGTTTACCATTTAGTCCATCCGCCATTAGGAGTCCCGGTTCACTTTTACTATAGATCGTAGGTACACCTCACTTTCCACTAACTCATTCCAATCACATTCTACTATAAAACTAATATATAAACATGGGCCTCACATTCCAATATCTTTTCTCACCCACTTTTCTTTATATTTCTTAAAACCCGTGCCGAACTCAAATGGGACTCCTAATGGCGAACGAAGGGAGTAATTAAGTTTGGGGGAGTTGACAAACACAGATTTTGCATGTTTTTAAAGGCTAGATTTGACCCGTTTTAAATGTCAATCATGAAAATTATGTTCTTAAATTGCATATGTTATGCATTTGGTATTTTTGATGTGTTTGTTGATAAATGATTGAAAAAGATAGAAAAAGGTGCAAAAGGGCCAAGGTGTAGCAGCCTCAATTCAAGACGATTTTCCCAGGGCTTATGAAATCCAATTAATTATTAGTTTATTCCACTCTCTTCATCTTCGAAAGAGCTTCGCGTGGATCCTTGAATGTCTCAATCTGAGTTCTGTAGAGAAAATTATGACCATTCTACGAACATTGCGCAATGCAGTCAAAGCTGACGAAAATTTAGACGGAATTTAAGGAATAAAATAAATTGTTGCCCAAATCTCTCCCATTTATTGTAGGGCACGAAAAGTATCAAAGCTAAACCTTTTTCCACTCTATAAATACCTCTTAAATTGAATTGAACTATTATGAACATGTTTTGATTTATTGAATTGAACTTTTTCCTACCTCTTGTGATTGTTTTGCTTGTTCCTGTGCTTTTATTATTCTTTTGTCAGACCAACTTTAGAACTATGTTCATTTAACTAGATTAATCGAGAGATAGCTAGTTTTACATGGTAAAAGGAACGAGTACAACACATAGGTTTATCTGCACTCGAGAGAGGAGACCCTTTGTGAGGGCTTGAGTCCTAAGAACTTAAGGAGTTAGAATCTAATCTATTGGAATGAGACTTTGATAGTTAGAGTCTAATCTACTGGATAAGCCCACTCGAGAGAAGGCTTATCCTAGAATTGCGACTTTCCTAATATTCCTAGAGACACATAAATGTAAAGGTTCTGTGAGATTAATCATCACTAGGCCGTAGTAGTTGGATCCTAAAAACTCTACATTCTTTAGCCTGCTTTATAGGAGTATTATTTTATTTTTTTTACTTGTTTATTTATGTCTAGTTTATAAAGCCAAAACCAAAAAACTCTGTGTCTCTAGATAGTATACGATGCTTAGTACTCCCTCCGTCCGCGAATACGAGTCCCATTCATTTTTAGCACGGGTTTTAATAGATGTTAAGAAAAGTGGGTGGAAAAAGTTAGTGGAATATGGGTCTCACTTGTATATATTAGTTTTAAATGATATGTGAGTGGAATGAGTTGGAGGAATGTGGAGCCTCTTTACTATTTATGGTACTTATGAACCGGGACTCCTATTCGAGGACGAATCAAAATGAAAAAACGAGACTCCTATTCGCGGACGGAGGGAGTATATGATAGTAAGTTGCAATCTTATTCCTTGTGTTCGATATCCCGGTACTGACATTTAGCTATACTAGATCTACCCTGTAAACTTGCAGGTATTTGTAGTGCTAATAAATAGTGCATCAGCGGCGCTGCAATCAACACAAGCATAATGTCTGCCATCACGCCACAAGTCCAAGTTCAAGGCACACGAGCCACGCGGCTCGTGGCCTCGGCAGGGCGGGGTGCGCGTGTGGGTTCTACCGCCCATCTTAGTTCAAGATAATTCTTACACATAATAATTCATTTAATTAAATACCTCTTTAATAAGATTATCATCTCCAATGCGGGATTAATTACATAATTAACACTTAGTTAATTAATTCTTTGGCTTTATTGTGGTCAATTTTAATTCATTATTTCTCCCTCAATGGGAATCGGCTTTGAGAAAATGAATATACCTACTCCGAACATAGATTAACACTATGACATTTAATTTCACAAAATTAAACGTTTTGTTATATTTATTCTACTCCGGACATAGATTAACACTATGATATTTAATTTCACAAAATTAAACATTTAGTCATATTTATTATAGGTCAAAGTCTATTGAGCAAGCACGATTCCAACGTCAACTGCCTTTGATATCAAAGGCATTTGTTATGAATATATCACATGTCTTTAACACTATACACAAGGTTAATTCTACCCAACAATTCCATTTTTCGCAATGCATTCTGGCTCCGCCCAGAAATGACAAGCCTATTTTAGCATGACAGGTATAAAATAATGCCCAAAAATACACGATATTACTATTTTTAGTATATGTAAAATCCTAAAAAGTCGCCGGTTACTGACAAGTCGTGGGGTGAAAACGTCTAAATTCATGTAGATTGTAGAACTAAGTGCGTAGGTAATTAAGATACGTGGAAAGTCTCGAACAGGCGCTTTGGACACATGCGGATGGCGGATTTTATTAATAAACACGTGACGTATAAGAAGGGTGTTAGCCTTAGGGGATCAAAGATTATTGTTACTTGCAATTGGAAACTATTAACAAGTTGGTGGGTGGGGAAGTCCAAATCAGATACCCAAATGGAATAAAATAAAAAAGAGTTCAACATACGTAGGAAGTTTTAGACGAATGCTTTAACATTCTCATTCAAACACAAACTCTATGTGTGTTGTGTGTGAAAAGCTATGGTTGTTTACTCGTCTACGTAAGCCGGCAGTTGAGAAGATTGAATGGTCCATCACTTTTTCTTTAAATTTTTCCAATCCCATACTTGGAAAGTTGAAAATCTGTAGCTTGTCCCAACCGAATTAACATTTTGACTCTCTTTCTATTCTTTGCATCGATCCCACATTCTTTGTCATCCGGATAATGAACTTATTCATCAATTCAAGACATTCCAAATATGGTACTATTTGCCAATGAGATATTTTCAAGATAAATACTGCTAATCATACTCCATGTAAACGGATGATCATTAATTATGACAGATTAATCACTATTAGTTTTGATGTGGATAATGAAATTGTTTTGACTTTCTCCAATTATGTACTCTCCCATCATATAAAAATAGTCCTCTTTTTCCATTTTTATCTGCCCTACAAAAATAGTCTCTTTCTATTTTGGGCAATTTTTCCCTCTTTTATAAGGTGAGTCTCATTCTCTACCAACAATAATTCAATAGATTTTTCTTTCTTCATCTCTCTTACTCTATCATTTTCACATTAAACCCCGTGTCGTCCCAAAATTCCTATTTTTATTTTTATGGAACGGAGGGAGCATTACTTGAAAACGTTCCATACGAGGATATACTATTTAATTAAGAATGATAAGTTTAGACACGGAGTCAACCATGCATGAAGTTGATGGATTTGGGTTAAGCTTTAATGGATTTGGATCCTTGTTGGATCAACTCAATACAAACCCAATTGATTTCGTGTTGAGTTTGGATTAAGTCTTATCGGACTGGGTTGATATAGAGGTGATTCCATAACAACTCATCCCACATAGCCCTATATATCCTACAAAAATAAAATAAAGAATTAATGCATATACAGTGGATGCGTATCTGTCATGTATACCATAAATACAGAATCACACACATGCAGTGGGCCGCAATTGTAAATGCACATAGATAATAAATTGAGTATCTAGCATAGGTTACCAAACGTAGCATCTACGACACCCTTAATTTGCATGATCAATGCAGTTGAATACATAATTAAACCCAAAAGTGTGAGTAAAGGCATGAGATGGGGGGAATGTATTTTGATCTTGTGTCAGTCAATTTGCTAGCTCTCGCTCTCACTCTCACTATTCCAACAACAAAATCTTTGTTTCTCCCTTGACTTTTACATCTAAAACACAAACATACAAACAAATAGGTAAAAAAAAAACAATTCTTCTATTCCTATCCTTTCATTTACACTACCCCAAAATAAAGAATGAATTTATGAAGTAACGTAATTAATGTGACTTAATTAATTAATTATCCTCCATTTTGGTATAATCCGACGTGTCGGTTTTGGCGGTCAACTCCTTGGCCCGGGAGGCTTGGACCTCCCAGTCCGTTCTGAACAGCACAAAGAGCATCGCCGCGGCACAGGAGGCCTGCGCCGCGAGAAGCCCCATCCACAGCCCCTTGAAGTCATACCCAAGGTAGAAGCTAAGCAGCAGCGCCACCGGCATCCCCACCAAGTAAAAACACCCGAGATTAATATTCGCCCCCATCTTGGGCCGCGCCGTGCCCCTCAGCACGCCGCACCCCGTCGTCTGCGGGCAGTTCCCGAGCTCGCACAGCCCGATGATCGGAAGCACCGCCGCCGTCAGCGCCGCAATCTCCTTATCGAGAGTGAACAACCCCGCCCACACATTCCTCACCGAGACCGCGAACGCCACCGCGAAGAGTCCGATAACGAAGCTAGCGGAGAGGCCGACGATGGCGGCCATCCTCGCCCTCCGCGGCCTCCCCGCGCCGAGCTCGTTGCCGACCCTCGTCGACACGCCGAAGCTTAAAGAAGAGGGGAATATATAGATGAAGGAAGTGGTCTGGATGAGAATCCCCATCGAGGCCACGGTGGCGCGTGGGTTCACAAGTATCCCGCATAGTAAAATCATGATTTCATACCACCACCATTCCAAACACACGCTGATGCAGCTCGGGATCGCGAGATTCAGAAGCGATCCCCATTCCCTGAAGCAATCCGTCGAAATCCCGCCCCATGTTTTTGTGTAAACCCCCGACATTGCCACGTAGGCGAGGAGCGAGCCGACGAGGTTGATGTTCGTCCAGACGGCCGCGATGGCGACGCCCTTGAGGCCGAGGCCGAGGACGGTTACGAGAAGGTAGTTGATTGGGACATGGAGGAAGATGGAGAGCGCGGCGCAGTATGTTAGCGGCATTGTGATGGATTGGCTTCTTAAGTATATACGGAGAGGGTGGAGAAAGGATTGAGCGATGAGGTCTGGGAGGGAGAAGAGGATGTAAGTGTTGGCGGTGGCGGCGATGTCGGGATCCTGGCCGCAGAGGAGGAGGATTTTGTGGATGTTGAGCCAGAGGAGGGAGATGGGGAGGGAGGTGAGGAGGAGGAGGAGGATTGTGCGTTGGAGAGTGAGGCCGAGGAGCTTGAAGCGTTGGGCTCCGTAAGCCTGGCCGCAGATGGGCTCCATGCCCACGGCCAGGCCCGAGAGGATGGAGTAGCCGGTGATGTTGGCGAACCCCACGGCCAGGGCTCCCCCTGCTAGGGAGAGGCCGCCGAGGCGCCCGAGAAAGAGCATCGAGATCATGGACCGGGAGTAGAGGATTAGGCCGGTTAGGATCATGGGGAGGGAGATTTTTGAGATTGATTTTACTTCATTCAGAGCTTGTGTGAGATGGGAATTGGATGTTGTTGGTTTCTCGGACACCAATGGATTCAACATTGCTTCTTCCATTTTTCTTCTTTTTTCCTTTTTGGGTTGGATTTGGATTTGGATTTGGATTTGGATTTGATAGAGAATGTGTTAATGTAATGTAATGTAATGTTCGAGTTGAAGGTTGAGATAAGCAAAGTTGGAGAGGGTGTTTTTGATGTTATTGTAACAGCCTCGTCTACTTATATATATGGGAAATGGTTTGTCTTTTTTTTGGAGGAAATAAGTAAAACCAATGGAGTTGTTGGTTGCAGACTTGCAACAGAGGACGGCTTTTATAATTTAAATAAATAAATATTGGTAAGTGCCTTTAGTTTTTGGTTGACTCTTTGACTCAGTGTGAATTTGATTTGATTACAACACGGAAAAAATAGTTGTAACATGCACATCATATATCATCAATTCAACACGAGCTCGACACAGTTAGGAGATGGGATCATCAAGAAAATATTAAAAAATTTAATATTCTTCTATGAAGAAAAAGTAACAACAAATAAAACTTAATTTGGTGGAGTAATATTTAAGAAGAGTATGGTTTAATGATTTTGTTGGCTTGTGACCGACCCTAATCGTCACACTATTTAGCCTGCAATTCTTTGTTAAGATTTCTTGCAGGCGTAAAAAACGTTTTTAGAGGCTTAGAAATTTATTATTTTCATTCAACTATTAGTATATTACACGAAACGTTTCTAATAATGCCGACAACTGATATTCTTAGTTGTGAAAGTTACTTGATCCACATATGTAATTAATTTTATAAGAATGATAGTGGGATAACCTAAAACAAATAATTCATCGTGTATGCAGAAGATATGATTTTTATGTCGATCTTGATTGGTTTTTTAGAAGAAAAAAGTGGTATGGACGGTTCCATTAATGATGAAATGATTTTGACATTCTAAGTGGAACAAACTTTTCCACCATGTGGCATAAAGTAGCCAAATGGGTCGGCTTTTCTTTAGCATATTATTTTTTTTCCATTTCTGAATAAAATCATACTATATTAATTAATTTGAGGATGGTAGACGGCGTAAATAGGCTGATTTCTAATAAAGAATGTTTGACTTAAATATGTCAATTTTGACCGAAAGTTAAAGGTTTTATGTGGCTTAATTTAATTCGAGAGTTAAAGTGAGGAATGGAAACTGCTTTGTTGAATATATTTAATCTTCATTACTACGTGTCGACAGTTAAATAACAATTATGGATAACCACTCACACACACCCTCTGTGTGTGTGTTAAGGAGATTTTTTTTATTTGAAACTGGCTAAAATCTTACCTTCGAGAAGATACAATGGTGGAGTGCATGTTTTTTGACTGTATACCATATTACTACTTTTATCAGGTTAAATTTACATTTTAATAAACAATTGCATACAAGAAAATTCACTTTCTGTAACTTCAAATAGTAATAGTAATAGTAATATATTATAAATAGATGTAAAGATACCAAAAAGTTATAAATAGATGTAAAGATATTAATTTAGTTAAATGAAATAAATGAAATAAATAAAATAAGAGAGAAAATAAAATAAGAAAGATAAGAGAAAGTAAAGTAAGAAGAAAATAAAGTGGAGTGATTATATATTTGATGTGGAATGTTTCTCCTCGACTCTATCAGTCGGCGTCAAAAGAATCGGCGTCATCAAGGAAGCACCTGTAATGTTTTCAACAATAAGTTGTAAGAGAAGGAGATAACGAGAGACATATGTAACTCACCATTGTACACTAGCCATGATGATAAATTTGAATCTCCAATTCACTTCATCAATCTCCTCACATATGTAACTCACCATTGTACACTAGCCATGATGATAAATTTGAATCTCCATTCACTACATCAAGCTCCTCACATATGTAACTCACCATTGTACACTAGCCATGATGATAAATTTGAATCTCCATTCACTCCATCAAGCTCCTCGTGCAGTCGACAATCCCTATAAATAAGGTAGTCACTCTATGAATTCCACACACTGGATAACTCATAGCATCCAGTACACTTTGTTGGAGCACGTTCTGTCAGTGATGCTGCAACAAAGAAGATGAAGTTGTTTCATCTTTAGTTATGACACGCCTAAATTAGTACTAGAGATAATATTAAGAGTCTGAAAATAAAACCTAGGTAAAACTAATAGTTCATAATTAAAATAATATTTTTGGTAATACGATATAATTAATCAAGTGTAATAGTTTAGATTTAATTTGATATTTAGCATCTGCCCTTAAATGATTTAATTATTATAAAATACAGTATATACTTATCCAGCTATCAGAATCCTACAAAACGTTGAACCCTCCTTGCAGATTAAACTAGAATACCTAAAAATTGTTGCATATTATAATTTGATTTAACAAGTTTATTTAAAAGCTTTAGGTGAACAAGAGTAAAAGATGATCTAAATTTTGGCTCTTTCGCAAAGTCGGCAAATTATATTGTCAAAAGAAACCTTAATAAGACAAAGTTTTCTTGTCAGCATCTGGCCTGCATCTCTAATTGGCCCATTTACATATTTATTGACCATCTATAAACATTATTTTTGTTACGAAATTATACAAATCATAATTAATTTTTCAGATTAGCCTATAAGAATTAATTTCAGAAGTCATAGGATGAACAATATTTTATATCATTTGAGTCGAATACTTTAATGAAGTGATTGTCCGGATTCTCGTGATGATAGTATTAGATTATGTCATTCGGGAAGCTAGAGAATACACAAGAGTACAACAAGGATTGCCCCTCAAATTTAATTAACACTAAAAAATACTATTACTATAAATTACTATATATTTGCGGAGATTTTTGAACCACCTATTACATAAAGTTACATGTAGATGATCATAATCTTCGAGGACTAGTCATTGTATACATTATACTATATCCATCTTTAAAAAATAAAAACTTTTGAAACGACACGAGTTTAATGCACAATTGGTAAAATAACAAAGATGGAGAGAAAAATGAATAAATAAGAGAGAGGAAGAAAAAAAATCTAGTGAAAGTAATGTTAATGGATTGTGGGTTCCGCTTCGTAAAATAGAAAGTTTAGAAAATTTCTATTTTTAAGAGACAGATCAAAATGGAAATACTCCCTCCGTCCACCAATATAAGGCAAATTTTGACCGAGCACGAGTTTTAAGAAATGTAGTAGAAAGTGAGTGGAAAATATTAGTGGAAGGTGAGTCTTACTTTTATATATTAGTTTTATAGTGAAATATAATTAGTGGAATGTGAGGTTCATTACTAAAAGCAGTAAAAAAGCAAATGAGATATTTATCGTTGGATAGATAAAAATGGCAAAATTGAACGTTTATTGATGGACGGAGGAAGTAGTTTCTATTCTTAAGAGACGGAGGTAGTAATAATCATTATTTTCAAGCAATTTCTTTTTTAAAAAATTATTCACTTGATCGCTGATGCCAAAAGTTAACACCAAAAACGTGTAACTGCTTACACATAAATATATAAAATATATTTTGAGAATAGTGCAAAGTTCCTCCAAAGTGATTATACTCTATATCCAAAGACAAATAATGCTAATAACATTATTCAGATATCGAAAATATTAGAATTCAATTGTCTAGCAACTATAATATGTAATATATGGTGATATTGCTTCTCTATAAAATAAACAACAATAATATGGGTATTGAGTTCTAGTGTTCCAAGAAAATTAAACATCAACGGTGTTGCTGATGTGGAGAACATAAATAATACTCCTACTATAAATAATATGAGAAAACAGTTAAGATAATTTGTTGTTTTATGAATTGGGGCATGAATCATAAACGAATAGTATGTCTAACACCTCACGTGTGCCTACCTATGTCAAGGAAATTATTTTTATATGGTTTCCACTAGGAGTATTAATTATTATCATTGAGTAGATAATAATTTTATCATTGGACGAGCTTCAATATTTAACTAACAGGATCTAGCTAGCTAGGTCTCACATGGATCAATAAATTAGCCAGACTATACTTAAAATAATTCATATTACAATAATAATTCAATATTAAAATAATATTCAATAGATCATTTTGTACACTAAAAATATATATAGAGAATATTAATTTATACGAGGCGGCCACTCTTACAGGATATTATTATCAACTCTCTAGATAAACGTCGTATTGAAATTAAGATTTAATGACAAAATCGTCACGTGTTTTGGCTTTAAACGCTTTACAAAACTTTTTTAATAAATGAAATTTGGAATTATAAAAACAAGCAACTTTTAAATTGATATGTAAAAGAAAAAAGATCATAACAATTCAGAGTCTAGTTATCCCTCTCTCAGAATAGAGAAAAAATAATACTCCATCCAGTAATACAAGAGCACTTATAAAGGAATTTAGTTTGGGTTTATAGAATCATTTTATAACTTTTAGTCCGTTTTTTATTGCTTATACTAACACTTAAAATGCAAAAGTATATTTGAAATAATAAACAAACTCGTAGTATTTATATTTCATCATTTGTTCAGCCCACTTGTTATTTTTTTGAAGGCCCCAATCAAAAACCTTTACCAAATTAACTAAAAGAGACATTGGCCTGATCACATTTCAATACACGGAGTCTAAAACTGATTCTGCTCATTTGGTCAAAAGATAAGGGCCCAACACTCAATCTCTACGTTGATCGCCCAACATTATTTTTGTCAATATTTCTGTTAATTTAAATGGCTTATTTTCTAACTTACTTTATTCTATATTCACTTTTCTATTTTATTTTCATTTTCTCCATCCTATAATAAATATTATATTTGAACAATGATATTATTTTATGTGTTAAGTGATTAGAGAAAAATATATTTTTATGTATTGATTTATTTTGATAATTCAAAAATCTGAAACCATCAAAAAGTGGCACGTAGAGTACAACATCATCAAAAGTGCACAGGTAATAAAACAGAAGTAAAAAACTCAACAAAGCTAACAGCACAACAAGTGCAAAACCGATAGAGCTAGAAAGAAAAAAGCAACTGTCGAAAGCAAGGCAAACCACGAACTAACAAAGAGAAGGCAAACAACAGGAGCAAAGTAAGACCCAATGGGTGCCTGAGAGAACATCAGACAACGAGTAGGAAGCAAGAGGCAGCGCGGGCCTATTTCGTGTGTTTCTCAAGCCTTTAAACGTGATGTTAACCCTTCCACTCTCTGATGACATTCCAATCCTTCAATATTTTCCCAGTGAGAAGTGGAAGTGAGGTCCACGTGCCAAGGAGCCAAAACAGTCGACTTTTCTCAAACTCCCAATTGGGTTGGAAGTTTTAGAACACAGTCTTGTTACGGATATTCTAAATAGACCATGCAGTGACATAGAAGATAGAGATCCAAAGTTTCTTGTCAAAGCGTCTAAAGGGTGAGACAATGTTTACCAGAAAAAGGAAATGTGATATTTTTTATGGGACAAAATAAAAGGAAAATGTAACATCTACTTTGGAACAGAGAAAGTATTATACTCTTTCTCTAATTACTTTTTAGTTACTATGTACTATTTTTTTAAAATCTCGTGCCTATAAAACGTCTCACTTAAGGGTGGGAGCATTAACTTTATTTTTCATAATCATTCGGAATTGTATATATTTTACTCACAATATCTTTGTTAAGAAAATGTATAAAACAATTTCTATCTCGAAATTATAAGCAATAAATAAAATAACCAAATACAAAAAAGTTATGTGAAATATAAATGAACATTCTCACATTAAGCTAAAAACTCCTCTACATTTACTTGTTATGCATATAGGGGAGCACTAGGGCTCATCCTTAATTAGAGTCACAACGTACGTACAATCTCATGTTGCCACGTGGCACGAAACATGCAATATTGTAAACACTAAAATGCAATATACATTAGTGAAGATGTAGATGGACTTCAGCCGATTGCATTTTAGTTATAGACAGATTGTATTTTAGTTATAGGAAGATTGCATTTTATATCATTAGTTTTGAATTATAAACATAAATTGGTACAATACAAAATAAACTATATATAAATGTAATTCATCTACGTATATAATGCAAATTAAACAGCCTATGTCTAATTTGCAAAACTGAATAATAAAAAATGCAATCTGCCACTAACTAAAATGTAATCGACTGAAATTGATCTACAACTTCCACAAATATATATTGTATAGTATTTACAATATTGCATCTTTCGTGTAATGTGGCAGCACGAGATTGGAAGTACATTATAATTTTAAAATTAGTTATTTTATAAACACATCCCTATGCACATGTATATTAGAAATAATTGTTATTTAAACTGCACTAATTTTTTTTGTTGACTTCTACTTAATCTAATTATTATTGAAATTAAAATAAGTGGGAATCAGCAAATTCCTTTATTTGATGAATTACGATTCTTTTCTTGCTGGCTCGCGAAATTCTTATTGGCCCGTTGAGGCCCAAGGTTTTATTCTAGTCTACATATAGTGTAAATCAAGTTCAAAAAATAAATCTAAAATTTCTGAACTTAATTTACACGACAAAACATCATTTTACACTATTTAAATCTAATTTACACTAAATTAAATAACTAGAGTAAATCATTGTTTTTCAAAAATAAAATAAAGATAATAAAAATAATAATATGGAGTACTCCCTCCGTCCACGAATAGGAGTCACATTTTTCCATTTTGGTCCGTCCGCGAATAATAGTCCCGGTTTATAATTACTATAAATGGTAAAGAGACCTCATATTCCACTAACTCATTTTATTAACATATCATTTAAAACTAACAAATAGAAGTGAGACTCATATTTCACTAACTTTCTTCTACTGATTTTCTTAACATTTCTTAAAACTTGTGCCGGAATAAAATGAGACTCTTATTCGCGGACGGGGGGAGTATTACTTATTGGGTCATCCGTATCCAACCCAAACCAAACGCAAAATTATCGGATTCTTTACGGGTCAATCCAATAAGAACACAAACTCAATAAAACTTTATCAAAACCCATTAATGTCGAGCAAATTCCTGTCGGATTATTGTGTCGCGTCAAAAATTATCAAATTGAATTGTGCTTCAAAATTTAATTTTGTTTTTAATTACTTATTCTTTTAGTTATGAGATTATCCTTTAAGCATAAATTAAACTAAAATACAGTAGTATTTTATTAATTTAAATCATATTTTTTAATTGAATTCTTATTAATATCATAACTTTTCAATCATGTGAATTAAACAATAATTTACTACAATTTGCAATTATAATAACTCGTGAGACTATATTTTGGTGAAATAGGTGTAGCAAAATTATGGTTTCAAATTATTACTATGATTTATGAGATTGACCACAATTATAATTCAAATTTCACTTTTTCCATTTAACTACTAGCGGTACCAAAAAATTTGGTTCGTAGTATAGTTCATTTTGTTAAAAAAGAAAGGAATAGATACACCAATTAAAGGCGTTTTCCATCTCTTCCCATTGTTGATCGTCTTATAGTCATCAAGTTGTCTATATTCGGTTCACATGGCCACCACTCACTACTTATATTGTATCCGTCAACCTACATATTACACACATGGACTAATTTGCCACTTGCTCTATCTAGGCCCACTGGCTCTATCCGTCAACCTAAAAATTTGAGTTAGAAGAAATTTGCTACTAATATTTAGATTTAGTTATCTTCAAGTAATACTTTCCATAAGCACAATCTAATACTACTATTTAGATTTAGTTAACTTCAAATAATACTTTCTGTAGACACAATCTAATAACTTACGTTCATTCATCCTATAAAAATATGAGTATTTTTATTTATGAAAAGTTGTCCCCAACTCATTATATATATATATATATATATATATATATATTTTACCACTATGACACATCATTAAATATTAATAATGATGTGAGTCTTATTATCCACTAACACTATTTTAACCATCTTTCTACTCATCTTTTTTATTTTATTAATTGTACATTAATTCTCATATCATCTCAAATATTCATATTTTTATGGAATGAAGGGAGTATATGCATGTCCCAAAGTAACGTTGCCCATATGTTAATGTATCATGCCTAGAATCTAGGAATTAATAATGTGCAGCATTCCAACTAAAAAACGTGTTATCCGCATTTTAAAAATTATGTAAGACCTAGCTACAACTCATTTGTTATGTAATCTCTCCATTCCGCAATAGTGGATGTGTTACTTTTTGGCACGAAATTTTAAGAAAATTGTATCGAGTGGGTTAAGTAAATGTAGAATTAGGTAGGAAATGAAAAAGATAAAGAAATGAAGAAGAGAGTAAAGTAAGTGAGAAGAAATACATTGACTTTTACTGAAAAGGAAAATGACTCCACTATTATAGAACATACTAAAATGAAAATATGACTACAAAATAGACGGGGTATGTAATTAAATTTTGAAAAGATTAAAGATTGCAAGGACAGTGGCTTGACCCTCGAGTTGACCCTCGACCATAAGAAGGAAAACTAATAATAAAAGAATTGGTCAGCACTATTAATATACTCCTTTCTTTAAAAAATATATATTCTTTCATTTTTAGTTTGTCCCACTAAACATATTATATTTTTATTATTAAAAACAGTTCACATTAATATAAAATTAGTACTCCATCCATCTTCAAAGAATATGCACTTGTTCGGCACGAGTTTTAATGCAAAATTGTTAAAGTAAGAGAGAGGTAGAGAGAAAAAGTAATTAAAGTATTGTCATGATGAAATGGGGTCCCATCTCATTATAGAAAAATGAATTTTCAAAATTAGAAAGTGCATATTCTTGTGTGACGGACTAAAAAGAAAATAGTGCATATTCTTATGGGACGGAGGGAGTATATTTTTATGGGCGGATGGAATACTATAATACTACTCCCTTCGTCCCACCAAAGATGATTCATTTTTCTTTTTAGTTTGTCACACTCTAGATGACTCATTAGTATAAATATAATTTATCTCTATTTTATTCATTCTCTGTTACTTTATTCTATCCACCTAACACATAAAATAAAACTCCATAAAATCTCGTACCGTACAAGAAAGATGTCATCTTCCTTGGGATGGAGGGATTACAAAATTTTAATTGCCCCCCCAACTACTAATTAAGTGAAATTTAACCACTTAAAAAGAAAAAGTATTCCCTTCGTTCCTTCATTGCTAAGGCACTTTATTTGCACAAAACAATTAAGAAATGAATGATTAGTGGGTATGTAAGGGCAATGGAGGAGCGGGGATTTTAATCCTGAGGGCACAAATTATTACTCCCTCCGTTCTCTCATAATTGAGTCATTTTTCTACTTTTGGAATTTCCCTCAAGTTAAGTCATTTCTATATATAATATTTTTTCTCACTCTTATTTTGCATTCTCTTACTTTTACTTTACTGTCTCTCACTTTATTCTCTTTATTTTATTCACTTTATACTCTATTCTCAATTACTTTTTTTCTCTCTCTTACTTTTTTATCTATTTATTAAACACACTAAATATTCATTTCTTAAATTGTGTGCCGAAAAGTTTTGCCTCAACTATGAGGAAACGAAGGGAGTACTAAAAGTTGTCAAGTGTTTAAAGATACAATAACAACATTAACAACGAAAAAATAAAGAATACATTTTTTTATAATAAAGTGCATACTACTATTGAAACTGAATTTACTTATGGAATTAAAGAATTATTTTCTTGTATTCCAAATTTTTTAATTAAAAAGCATATGATTTAAAATCAATCCTTAAAATTACAAAATAAAATTATTTATACAAATTTAATACCTATAAGATTATTACTATAAAATTACTAGAGAAAATTAATTTAAATTTTTTTTTACGGTATTAAAAAAAATTGTTATCTATACGATTATATAAAATTATTAGAGAAATTAAAATCCAAAGAGGCTCGAAAAAATTAAATAAAACTATTAGAGAAATTAAAATACAAAGAGGCTCCAAAGAGGAAAATTATTCCAGTCAAAATGGAAGAGACATGATTCAAACTCGATACGATTAATTTGGAGACTAGGATTCATACCAACTCAGTTCATATAATCAGATGTGCATATTTATGATATATATGGATATAGTTCAAATGGCTGAGGGGCCCAAGGGCCCCCCTTGCCCCACCGTGGCTCCGCCACTGTGTAAGGATATCCACAATAGGACCTGAAAACATGCCGGCCGCGTGTGTAGGTTTTCGGGGCACTATTGTAGGTGGGGTGGTGAGGGGGCTGCCAAGGCATGGACTCGTGCTTTCAATGGCCACCCGAGCAAAAATTAGTGTACGGCTATTTCTCCCAGATGATTTTTAAAAAAAGTAGTATACTATTCTATCTTTAAATATTGTTATTATTTTTCTATCACTGTAGTGTAGTATTTATTTATGTTATGTGTTTTCTAAATCAAAAAATAAAATAACAAAATATGGAAAATAGTGAAATAAGTTGTGGCGGATCTTGAAGCTAATTTTTGGGTTAGCGTTGTTGCAGTTGTTGGGGCTGAAATTTAAAATGATGGTGTGGCAGATGAAAAATGGGTTGTGGCGTATTTTAGGGCGTGTGAAGTGACTGATCGGAGACTGGTGTGCGCGTGTGCAAAGTTCAGGTCAAACAGGTCCAGAGGATTCACTCAACCGCTAGGCCTAGGAACTCTCTAAACTATCTGACTGTGTCGTTGGGATACTCTCAATCACTAACAAAACTTTAACCCATTTACTATTGGCTAGTATAGGGCAGTAAGGATCGATCCCACAGAGATGGAAGGGGTAAGCAGGTGTTTAGAGGTCTTGGAAGGGGTTGGTTGCTGCCACGCAACTCATGGGTTAAGACTTGTTTAACTACTAGAGTGAGAGGAATTTAAATGTAACTAACCTATCTACTAAACCTAGGTAACAGGATAAGTACGAGCACATGCATGGTTGACGGAAATGCAATTTCAACTAGAGAAACTCAACAACTAAACTACCAGGCCAGGTAAACGGATTTCCGAGAACAGCTAAACAATACTTAAACATGCAGTGGCGACCATTTTCCCGATTTGGCTAGTACGACAGAAAAAGCCACGAAAAACACGGCTAGTGACGAATCCTACTTCTAACTAACTTCTACTTTCTTCTTCTCCAAACAATCAAGTAAACAGAAACGAAAACAGAGCATCTAACATGATAAACAGAGCAATCTCGGATCCAACTTCAAACATTACGATTAAGCACAGAATGACCGGATCTAAACTACTAGGCCAAGCAAAAACAAGCAGATGACAGTAAACATCCATAACCATGCAAAATTCAGAACATCACGTCTCAGATCCACAACTCCATTCAACAATTCAACTCAGATCAACGAAAACCAATCCCGATACGTCAAACCCATACTCCTCAATTCAGATTCAACCGATTCAACAACAAATCAACTCTGATCAACCCGATCTCAACTCCAAATCAAACATCAATTGCGAAAAGCATGCAAAGCAGTAAATACCAACAATCAAACATCATAATCAGCTATATAGAAAATAGAAACTTCCATAACTACTAGAATTAAGGTTCAACACGGAAATGGTAAATGCCGAGCTTCTAAAACGATGAAGTCTCGACTCAAAACAATAGAAAATAAACAATTGTATCTTTGCCCTTCACAAGGACGGTGTTACACCACGAAATTTGAACTAGGCTACAACGAATTCCCAGAATTTACCCCATAAAGCTAAGTGGGAAGAGAAATATGTGTGTGAAGTGATGAGCTAAGAGCGAAAAGTGAATATGGCGAATGATGATGCCTCTCTTCATGTTGTGTCTCTATTTATAGCTGAGGCTCGGACTTCTAGGGTATCCCCTCTGCTTATTTGTTTATGTTGCCCTCCTAAAAAGTCCTTCAAAAGATGTTTTTCCACTCACAGCTGCTTCCATAATCCCCTGGGTCAGGTTGCAAGCTGGCTTGTTCACTCCATTTTCCTTCGGTTTCCTCTGCCTGGTAGATTTCTCGTCCATTTCCTTGACCTGACAGATTCTCTACGCACCTAAACTTAAAACATATGTTAGTTCATAGAAATAACAGAGTTTAACCCCATAACCGATGCATGAAATTGGCCTTATCAACGTGTTTTATGCACGACATATTTAGATTAAAAAGAATTAATTCTACATTTGATTTAGAGAAGTTGTTTCGCCAATTAGTTGTTACTCATTGAAAATTTTTGAAGTGTTTTGTGTCAGCTTGAAAGTCAACTTGAAAATTTATAACGTATGCATGGATTTAAAATTTATACTCTCTTCGTCTATGATTAAATGTCTTATATCTGACCGACATAGATTTTAAGAAATTGTTTGACTTTCTAAAGTAAAGTGAATAGAAAAAGTTACTGGAATGTGAGACCTAGTGGTCTACTTTTATATATTGATTTTATAATCAAATATGAGTGGAATGAGTTAGTGGAATGTAAGGTCCACTTACAAAATATAGTAAAAGTGAAATGATATATTTATTTGCGGACGAACAAAAAAAGGAAAAATAGAACATTTAACGGCGAACGGAGGGAGTACAAAATAATACTCCTACTTTTGTAGGAGACCATTTATTAAATGACTAATTACCTCATTATATTGAAAATAATTTATTTCTTAATATACGAGAGGGGATAAAGTTTTTGCCAAAGGAAATGACTCAACTACTTTGGGACAACTCATAAAGAAATACGACTTAACTATATTGGGACAGAGGGAGCACATTTCTTAATCGGCACAAATTTTAGGAGTTGTTGATTAATGTGTTATTCAAAAGCGAAATAATGAATGTATGTATTAAATGGGGAGAGAAAGAGATTTGAGTATTTAATTAAAAAGAAAAAATATATATAATAATTGGAGAGAAAAAGTTTATAAAAATAGAAATATATATAATCTTATTTGAAACAAACTAAAAATAAAAGTGTATAATCTTCTTAATTGGGATAGAGGAAATACTTATTTATTTTTATTTTAATTTTTGAAATTCTTCTGGAGTCCTTTGCACAGACAGACCATGTATTTTTCGTCTGGATTTTTACATAAAAATTATATATAAAAAATAAAAGCAACACGATAAGAATTTAGTTGTAGAATAAAGAGAAGAAAACCGGAAATGAATAGGATTAAGAGCATTCGCAATACACGCCCCAGCCATCGCCGTGCGGCTAGGCGGTCGGCTGGGTGCGTATTGCGATCGCCTACCCAAGAGGAGGAGAGAGAAACGCCCGGAGGCTAGGGCGTGACCGAGAACCGCTCGGCGGTAGACATGCACAAACCGAACCGGCCCGGCGGTTAACCGCCGGTTCGGGCCCGCCGGTTCATGAACCGGAACCGGAACCGGCGGTTTGAACCGTCCGGAGGGTTGCCGGTTAACACGGGCCGGTTCAGGGTCGGCGAGTTGTGAACCGTGAACTGGCTGTTCAAAACTGGCGGATCGGCGGTTTGAACCGCCGGTTCAACCGAATTTAAAAAAAATATTTATTTATAAAAATTGATTTTTATATTTAAAATCAATTTTTACAAACAAATGAATACAAGAAATTCGTAATAGCCCATATATATTTGATGGGCTTGCGAATTAATGAAACCAGTCTTGATTGTTTCTCTTTTATAGAAACATCCTTGAATGTTTTATGTTCCACTTTTGATGTGGGACAAAATCATTCTTGGTTATTTCTCTTTTATAGAGACATCCTTGAATGTTTTATGTTCCACTTTCGATGTGGGACAAACTCATTCTTGGTTGTTTCTCATTTATAGAGACATCCTTGAATGTTTTATTTTCCACTTTCGATGTGGGACAAACTCATTCTTGGTTGTTTCTATTTTATAGAGACATCCTTGAATGTTTTATGTTCCACTTTCGATGTGGGACAAAATACGTTGAAGTACTTTCTTTTATAACTACATGTTTAGAGCATTCATTCATCTTTTTCCAATGTGGGATACAAAACTTTCTTTTGTCTTCTACTTTTCTTTATGTTTTGTATGATATATAAACAAAATTATTATTCAAATATATTCTTGATTGATAAAAATAAAGAATTATTGAGAAATATGATTTGTATATAGAAAATATTTATTTGTATAATAATTATTGTTAGGTTTATACAATTTGTATAAGAATTATTCTTTCAATGTGTATAATATTATTTATTAGTTAACATATACATAAATTTATAAACATAAGCAAATCATTAATGATAAATAACTAATGAATAATAATTTATGTAATAATATTTGTTATTATTACATAAACTATTATGTCCTATTAAGTATTGATATTTTTTTAAGTATTGATAATAATATTATATTATTCTATAATAAATTTATGTATTTATGATCAAAGCAAATTATTCTATTTCATTAGTTATTTATGTATATATTTATAAAATATCATTACTTAATATTGGACATAATAGTTTATGTAATAATAACAAATATTATTACATAAACTATTATTCATTAGTTATTTATCATTAATGATTTGCTTATGTTTATAAATTTATGTATATGTTAACTAATAAATAATATTATACACATTAAAAAAATAATTTTTATACAAATTGTATAAACCTAACCATAATTATTATACAAATAAATATTTTCTATATACAAATCATATTTCTCAATAATTCATTATTTTTATCAATCAAGAATATATTTGAATAATAATTTTGTTTATATATATCATACAAAACATGAAGAAAAATAGAAGACAAAAGAAAGTTTTGTATCCCACATTGGAAAAAGATGAATGAATGCTCTAAACATGTAGTTATAAAAGAAAATACTTCAACATATTTTGTCTTACATCAAAAGAGAAACATAAAACATTCAAGTAAGTCTCTATTAAAGAGAAACAACCAAGAATGAGTTTGTCCCACATCGAAAGTGGAACATAAAACATTCAAGGATGTCTCTATAAAAGTGAAACAACCAAGAATGATTTTGTCCCACATCGAAAGTGGAACATAAAACATTCAAGGATGTCTCTATAAAAGAGAAACAACCAAGAATGAGTTTGTCCCACATTGAAAGTGGAACATAAAACATTCAAGGATGTCTCTATAAAAGAGAAACAACCAAGAATGAGTTTGTCCCACATCGAAAGTGGAACATAAAACATTCAAGGATGTCTCTATAAAAGAGAAACAACCAAGAATGTTTTCTTAAATTCGCAAGCCCATCAAATATATATGGGCTATTACGAATTTATTGTATTCATTTGTTTGTAAAAATTGATTTTAAATATATAAATCAATTTTATAAATAAAAAATATATTTTTTTAATTTCGGTTGAACCGCCGGTTCATGAACCGGAACCGGCGGTTCAGGCAAAAAACCGGCGGTTTTGAACCGGCTGGTGAACCGGCGGTTTTTTGAACCGGAACCGGAACCGCCGGGAGGTAGGCGGGCCGGTTCAGGTTCATGCATTTCCTGAACCGTGAACCGCCGGCATGAACCGGCGGTTCGTGACCCTTGTGCATGCCTACTCGGCGGTCTCTCAGCGCCAGGCAACTGCCAAGCCGTCTGAATTTTTTTATAATTCTTTAAAAAAAATATTATTTCAACTTTGTTTTGACGAATAAAGCAATTGAGTAATTGAGACCCCTGTTTGGCTAGCAGCAAACAATATAGATTCAAGGAATAGTAACAAACTCTATATATGGCTCGTTGCACTTATGCACTTATTCACAAACTTTATTTTTATTGAAGTATGTTGGAACATTCTCCATTTTCTGTCCAATTATTAATTTCGTATTAGTATTAATTTGATAAAATGAATGAAATTGGAAGGTTAGACTGGGCTGCGAGAATGCTAGGGCGTTGAATATGCCGTGGGAATGACATGATGACATGGCAGAAGGAGTTTTAGGCTGGAGTGTTGCCAGTGGCGGGCCGATGCTCTAATAAGTTTAAATCGATGAATTAAGAATGAGTGCCAAGTCGACGTAATATGTGCGGGACCCATGCCGATGCTCTAATAAGTTTAAATCGATGAATTAAGAATGAGTGCCAAGTCGACGTAATATGTGCGGGACCCATGCATTCTCCCTTATCCATGAATGATTCCACTTGTTAATATCGCGTCCACTGCGTATTCACGCACGTGTTCCCTCTTTTCCCAGCACCAAGTATCTGCAACTACACTCTCACGGTTCACACTTCACACTTCACACATACATTCATGCATGCATCTCTCTATAATTCTATATAATACTCAGACTGCGACTAACTGCCGCAATCGCAAATCATCTAGCACACAAATTAAATAGCAAATCCATCATTAATTAATTAATCACAACTCACAAGAATGCAAGAGACGCGTCCAGATGAGGAGGAGGTGATCATCCTTGCCGCCAGCCACCCCAAGCGACGCGCCGGCAGGAAGAAATTCAAGGAGACGCGCCACCCGGTGTACCGCGGCGTTCGCCTCAGGAACTCCAACAAGTGGGTATGCGAGCTGCGGGAGCCTCGCCACCAGAAGCGGGTCTGGCTCGGGACTTACCCCACGCCGGAGATGGCCGCCAGAGCCCATGACCTAGCCGCATTAGCCCTCAGGGGCTCCGCCGCCTGCCTCAACTTCGCCGATTCCCTCTGGCGCCTCCATGTCCCCCTGTCCAAGGACGCCAAGGACCTCCGGAAGGCAGCCGCCGCCGCCGCTGAGGCGTTCCGGCCGCAGGAGGATTTTGTGGAGAAGGACGAGACGGAGTTCTTGGGGATATTCGAGCTGTCAGGCGTGGCGGGGCTGGCGGAGGCGGTTCTAATGTCGCCGCCGCCGTTGTTGGGGTGGCGATTCAGCTGGGATGAGGTGGAGATAGATGCTCAGGTGGACTTGGAGTTATGGAGTTATTAAATTAGTAATTACGAGTATATGGGTTTTAGTTTTGAGTTAATAATCCATTTGTTTATATTTAGTGTGGTAACTAATTATAAATGGCCATTTCTGTGTTTTTTTTGTTAGAATATGTTAGAATATACGAGCAAATCAAATTAAGAGGATATCATGAGATTTATTTCCATATAGAGTGTGTATATTTTTAGGTGTATATTATGTATTTCTTGCTCCCTACTTCATCCCCCTCTATAAAGGGTGATCATTGTAAACGTTATAATTCATTCAATACAATTGATACATTCTCCCATATACAATTAAACATGGTATCACGAGCCATACGATCCTAACCCTAAACACAAGCCGTTTTTTTTCAAAGCACAAGAACTCAGAATCTTGTTCATCACACGACTCATATCAGCCCCGAACCTGCACCAATTAGCAAAATCAAGTGAAAGCAACCGATGGCCACAAAAACAGTCGAATCAGTTTCAATAGGAATCAAACTAGATGGGAATAACTTTCCTTTCTGGTCTCGTCTAATGCGAATAGCAGTTGGAGGTCGTGAATTGCTCGACCATCTTGAAGGCGATACAGATCCACCCAAGAAAGACGACCCGAAATTCAAATCATGGCAGGCGGAAGATTACGTCGTTTTTTCTTGGTAGATCCAAAACATGGAGCAACGCTTGGTGTTATAGTTTGCTCAACACCAAACTGAGGCCGCAATATGGCGGAGCCTCGCTACCACGTTTGGCGCTCGCAAGGATCCCGTCCAGATATATGATCTGGAGGATCGAACCAACAAGCTGGTTCTAAGAACTGATAAACTCGAAGCCTACTGGGCAGAGCTACAGAACTTATGGGTCGGGATGGATAACCGGAAGCCCTGCCCATACACATGTTGCGACAAAGGTGTCAAGATCTATCAGACGGAGACAAAAATCAAGAGACTCCATCAATTCCTCTCCGGCGTGAACAGCAAATACGATGGACTCTGGAGGGAGTTGTTTAAGGAAGATCCTGCACCCGACGCCAAGACCGCGCACGGGATTTTGAAGCAAGAGGAAGAACGCAGCGGGATCTGGAGGCAGCCCCTACCTCCAGATTCCGGCATCGGTGCCGGATTCGGAATCCGTCCTTCTTACCCTCCTCATCCGCATCAACAGAATCTACAGCCACCGCGTGGCCAGCAACCGCAACCGCCACG
This sequence comes from Salvia splendens, assembly GCF_004379255.2. Lineage (NCBI taxonomy): Eukaryota > Viridiplantae > Streptophyta > Magnoliopsida > Lamiales > Lamiaceae > Salvia > Salvia splendens. The sequence continues at coordinate 27,311,318 of NC_056038.1, forward strand.
CCGAGGCCAACCTCCGACCGGATCTGCCTCAAATCGGAATAGAGAAAAGGAAGATAAATCCAAAATTTATTGCACCCATTGTCAGATGCCTCAACATACTAAAGAAACATGTTTCCAGTTAATAGGATACCCAGAATGGTGGGAGGACGGGCATAAGCAGCCAAATCAGAATCAGACGGCGAAAGGGAGGTCCGCCGTCAGTTTTCCTACCAACGAACAAGACATTCAGTCCGGAGGCGATTCAAATGGGACTTCTTACGGAACACCTGGAGGTGGTCCGACGGAGACGGCAACCGGCGGGTGGTGGGCGACGAACCCAGTGGTCAACGGCAGGGAGGCGCAGCCGACGGGAGCAAAAGCTAATCTCGCGGCGCAGACAAGCTTTGGAGGTAACGGGTTTAGGTTTTTCAATCTAAACCCACAATCCACCTTATATTTAGATAAAGAACCCCATTACATGCATGATTTAGGAATTGCACCCCAGAATTGTGATACATTGCGAATCGACCCCAGAATTATGTGTAGTAATCATTTTGCAATCCTTGATAATGGTTCTGAAAATTTCAAGGTGTGTCATGTTAAAAAATCAGTTACAGAAGATTATAGGGGATGGATATTTGATTGTGGAGCGACAGACACTATGACATATTATAAGTCTGATTTTGATGAATTGTTTCAAGCTAAACGTACTTATGTGGAAACCGCTGGTGGTGATTTGGCTCCTGTGGAAGGGGCGGGAACTGTGAAAATTTCTCCTACTTTGACAATATCAAATTGTCTCTATGTTTCATCTCTGTTACAAAAATTAATGTCTATTAGTCATGTAACTAGGGAACTCAATTGCACTCTGTTGATGCATCCAAAATTTTGTTTACTACAGGATATCCGGACGGGGAAGATCATTGGGCGTGACACTGAGCGTCGAGGGTTGTACTATGTAGATGAGATAGCTGAAACTGGCAGGGCAATGCTGGCTTACGGATATTCGGAACGGGACTTATGGTTATGGCATAGGCGGTTAGGACACCCGTCTTCTAGTTATTTGAATATTTTATTTCCGCACCTTTTTAAGAATTCAGTTTTTTAGTGTGAGATTTGTATTTTGGCCAAGAACAAACGACAGAATTTTAAACCCAGTAATACTAGAGTCGATTCTGTTTTCTCGCTTGTTCATTCCGATGTGTGGGGTCCGGCTCCAGTACTTGGGGGAGGAGGATTTCGGTATTTTGTTACTTTTATTGATGATTGCACCCGCATGACTTGGGTGTATTTTCTAAAAAATAAATCTGACGTCTTTGAAAAGTTTACATTTTTTATAAATTGATCCTTACGCAGTTCAATACAAAAATCAAAACCCTTAGGTTTGATAATGGGGGGAATTTGTTAACACAAAAATGAGAGACTTTTGTGCCCAAACTGGTTTAGTACACCAAACTTCTTGTGCTTACACACCTGAGCAAAATGGGGTAGCTGAACGTAAGAACCGTATTATTCTTGAAATGACTAGGGCCATCCTTTTTTACTCAAAAGTCCCAAAGTCCTTCTGGCCAGAAGCCGTTGCCACATCTGCCTACCTTATTAACCGTTTGCCGACAAAAATACTTGACAAAAGAAACCCTCTCCAAGTCCTGTCCACACTAACCAATATTCCTCTCGCATTATCTCTAGATCTCCGTATATTTGGTTGCTCTGTCTATGTCCATATCCCAAAACATGAGCATACAAAACTTTCTCCCTGTGTCGTCAAATGTGTCTTTGTTGGGTATGGGTCTAATGAAAAGGGCTATAGATGCTACAATCCCAAAACTAGACAGATCACCACAACCATGAATTGCACCTTCCTAGAAACATAATTCTTCTACAATACCCAACTTACCAGCCAGGGGGAGAGTGAAATAGACTTCAATGCTAGTGACATGTTAAGTTGGGCACCTACGACCATCAATCATAATCCTACTGGAGATCGACCCGAGTCAGATACATCTGTCGCCGAGCAAGTTTTGCCTACTGTACAACCTGAGGAGCCCATTGCTCACCCAACGTCGCCTCCCGCTTTGGTATCCAAGGTAAATAATGTCGTTGAGAATTCCCTTACTACTGACAATATGCATGATGAGATTATTGACGGGGATACCGGACAATACATCCTACCTACAAGGAGCACGAGAGGAATTCCGCCAAAACGGTATTCTCCAGAGAAGATAGACAGACGGTCACGATACGCGATAGGAAATGTGGCCAAGGCAAACATGACAAAGATGGCGAGGGCGTTTGAAGCTGCTTTATATGAAGAAGAGGAAATTCCACAGACATGGATGGAGGCTATCAAAGTCAAACATTGGAGAGAAGCAATGTTGTTGGAGTTAAAAGCATTGGCAAGGAATCACACTTGGGTGAAGTGTCTTCTTCCTGAAGGGAAGAAACCTGTAGGTTGCAGATGGGTATATACGATAAAGAGAAGACCAGATGGATCCATTAAAAGATACAAAGCCCGCTTAGTAGCAAAAGGATACACTCAGACATACGGTGTAGACTACTCAGAGACATTCTCCCCTGTGGCTAAGATGAACACTGTACGAGTACTACTATCTATTGCAGCCAATAAGGACTGGCCATTGCATCAGTTCGATGTAACAAATGCCTTCCTACACGGTGAGCTGAAGAAGGAAGTCTATATGGTGGTTCCTCCTGGTTTTGAAGATGAGTTTGCAGCTGGAGAAGTCTGCTTATTAAAAAGGACTTTGTATGGGTTGAAACAATCTCCAAGAGCTTGGTTTGGGAGGTTTACAGAGGTGATGAAAAAATATGATTACCAACAGAGTCATGCTGATCATACGCTGTTCTTGAAGAAGAAAGGAGACAAGATCACGTGTTTAATAATCTATGTTGACGACATGATCATCACAAGAGACGGCACAGAAGAGATAGAGCAGTTGAAAAATAATCTTGCCAAGGAATTTGAGATGAAAGATTTAGGGGAACTCAAATAATTCCTAGGCGTTGAAGTCTTAAGATCAAGGGAAAGAATCTTCATTAGTCAAAAGAAGTACATTCTTGATCTATTAGCAGAAACAGGGATGATGGAGTGCAAACCGGCAGAGACACCAATTGTTGTGAATCATGGACTTCAGATTGTAGAAGGAGCAAAACTAGCCGATAAAGAAAGGTATCATAGACTAGTAGGTAAGTTGATTTACCTATCTCACACCAGACCCGACATAGCTTATGCAGTTAGTGTGGTTAGTCAGTTTATGCATCGCCCGCAAAATGATCACCTTGAAGCGGCATTAAGAATAGTCAGATATTTGAAGAGGACTTTTGATCATGGAATAATGTTCAAGAAAAATGGTCACTTTGAAGTTCATGGATACACAGACGCTGACTGGGCTGGGAACCCGATGGATAGAAGATCAACCTCAGGGTACTTTACCTTTGTAGGGGAAACCTTGTCACGTGGAAAAGTAAGAAACAAAAGGTTGTGGCATTATCAAGTGCTGAAGCTGAGTTCATGGGCATTAGGAACGGTTTAACGGAAGTATTGTGGCTTAGAGGGTTGATGAGTGAATTAGGACTTGTGTCACAAAACACTTGTCAATTATTCTGTGATAACAAGGCAGCAATCAGTATTGCAGAAAATCCAGTCCAACATGATCGAACAAAGTACGTTGAAGTGGACAGACATTTCATCAAGGAAAATATTGAATCTGGTATTGTTAAATTTCTTTTTGTTCGCTCTGAAGATCAGTTAGCTGATATTCTGACTAAAGCAGTGGGAGCAAAGGATTTCTATGAAGTGCTTGGCAAGTATCGAAAATCCCGTGACTTAACTTGAGGGGGAGTGTTAGAATATGTTTGAATATACGAGCAAATCAAATTAAGAGGATATCATGAGATTTATTTCCATATAAAGTGTGTATATTTTTAGGTGGATATTATGTATTTCTTGCTCCCTACTTCATCCCCCTCTATAAAGGGTGATCATTGTAAACGTTATAATTCATTCAATACAATTGATACATTCTCCCCAATACAATTAAACATTTTTTATAAATGAAAACAAATGTAAAGATCTCATGTTACGAAGGATACGAACACGGACATCTAGACTCAACAGACGCTCACTCTAATTTCTGCCTTTTGTAGCTATGTTAGAGTAAGTTACACTACAGGCTTTTATCTAGCTTTATTCATGCATTTGATGTTCACATTTGCTTAGCGAATAGTTGGTTTTTCAAGGCCCCTAAACCCATTTTGAAGTTTATACTATTTTAACTAGAAAATTAACCCACGAACTATTAAATGAGTATATCATGGTAATTATCCTGACTAGCTGTAACATAGATAGTCTACCAAACGAGTTACTTCGTACTTTTGTACTCCCTCCGTTCCTTGTTAATAGAGACGTTGCTTTTTGGCACGGAGTTTGAGAATAGTGTGTTTGGATGATGAATAAAGTAAGCGAGAATGAAACAAGAGAGATGAAGATAGAATAAGTAAGTGAAAGGATCACTTTTGACAAAAAGAGAAATGACTCAATTATGTCGCAAATTTTCAAAATAGAAAAATGACTAAATTAACATGGAACGGAGGGAGTATTTGTTTTTAAAATATATTTATAACTTACGGTAATTTCTAAATTAAGTCATTAAGAGCGTCCACTATAGGGGAGCCGCGGCTCGTGGCTTGGCCGCGGCCCCCTATAACGCAGGCCATGGAATTTCGCGGCGGGGGGTTGCCCAGGAGAGAGCCACGCCGGCGGCTCGGCCGAGGCACTTGGGCAGGGGCCGCGGCTCCCATCATTTTCGATTTTTTTTATTTTGTTAATTCTATAAATCTACCCATTTTCCCCATTTTTTTACCTATTCCAATCGCCACTCTTTTCAATTTATCTCAATTCTACTTTGAAAAAATGAGTGCCGACGATGAGTTTGGATAATTGGTCGATAGTGAGTTCGATGAACTGGTTGAAGAGGTGCAACGTGAAGCTGACGAGGAGGAGGCGGCGGCAGCGGCGGTCCTTCGGCCGTTCCATCATCGAGGGACAATCTGTCGTGACCATGTCGGGGCCGACCAGCGATTGATGGAAGACTACTTTGGCGATAACCCCCGTTATCCGCCAGAGATTTTCCATTGCTGATTCAGAATGGCGCAACGGCTCTTCATCCATATAGCGACGACATTGGCGCAGCGGTACAAGTGCTTCACACTGCGACGTGATGCTAGCAGTCGACCCGGATTGTCGACATATTAGTAGTGTACCGCTGCAATTAGGCAGCTTGCCTATGCCGGTCCCCGCTGACATGTTCGACGAATACCTACAGATGGGTGAAACAACTTCCCTAAGGACGCTGAGACAGTTTTGTAATGGCATCCAGGATATCTTCGGTCCGGAGTATCTACGGAAGCCAAATGCCGATGAATGCTAGAGATTGATAGATATGCACGGGACGGTGCACCATTTTCCCGGGATGTGGGGCAGTATCGATTGCATGCACTGGGAGTGGAGGAACTGCTCGGTGGATTGGAAGGGGCAGTTCACATCTGGATTCAAAGGGAGACACCCCACGATGATACTGGAAGCCGTTGTTGACTATCGTTTGTGAATCTGGCATGCGTATTTTTGTGTTGCAGGGTCAAACAACGACATCAACGTTCTACAGTTGTCTCATCTCTTCAATGACGTAGTTCCGGGGTGAGGGTCCGATGGTCAGAGTCGTGGCCAACGCACGCAGTATAAAAAGGCATACTATTTGACCGATGGGATATACCCTCGTCGGCCCGTGTTTGTCAAGAAGATCCGGCAACCGGTTGGGCCAAAGCAATCCTATTTCGCGGCAAAACAAGAGAGTGCTAGGAAGGATATTGAGCGAGCTTTTGGTGTCCTCCAATCGCGATGGGCCATTTTACGGTGCCCGGTACGAGTTTGGCACGAAAATGATGTCACCTCCATCATGTATGCATGTATCATATTGCACAATATGATAATAGATGACGAAGGATTTGCTGCAGAGCGCTGGGCACCAGAAGAGGGTGCTAGTACGAGTCACGGTATTGCCACCGCCCCACTGCAGATGGGTGTACCGCGTAGTGATGCATACTTGATCCAACGGTTCATCGATATGTGGAGGGAAACATCACATACGACACTGCAGGGTGATTTGGTTGAAGAGGTATGGAATCGTAGGGGAGGGGGCAGAGCGTGAAATGCTTTCGCGGTGTAGTTTGTGTGATGTCGATAATTTTCGTTATATAATTTTACCCCTTTCTATAATACAACAAAGATTTTTTTTAATTTTTGTTTTTATTAAATTATGTAATTTTTTATAATTATTATAGTCCGATAATTTTTATTGTAGTTAAATTAAAATACCTCAAAAAATAAAAAAATAATATTTGATGGCTTGGGCTTGTCCACTATAATGTGTATAAGTATTTTTGGTGGCCCGGCCAAGTTTTGTTGCCTAGGCCAAGTTTTGTGGCTTGGCCCAGGGCAACGGGCTCTACTATTGTGGAGACCCTAAGAGATAAAATTTAATTGCTTAATGCTTGACTAACAATGTCTCAAAATTACTTATGAGTTGTCTTATTAACATTATCTCAAAATGCATTAGTTAATCTCTGTCACTAGAGTCGTTTGAGACTTAATTAATGGGATGGAGTGAATATAATTCGTAAAACCACCTAAAGATAGAGCCCAACTATATAGTACAAGTGTTTCATACATGACTTTGAAAATGCAACTGAAAAGAAAATTAAAATGACAACAGGAAGTTGCCGAACAAACTGAAAAAGTTGAAAAGTGGACTACCACATCAAGATTCCCTCGCTTGTTATTACAAGTAGGCCAGCCCATGGAACCCACTATCCTTTTATGATATCCGTCTTTTTATTCCTTTTCCACCACAAAATCAACTACACACTATCACACAGTTTCATGCATACGTGCATGCACCTATAAATGCGTAGGAACATTTTTTTTTATCTACGAAACTTTGTCAAACTACTATCATTTTAGATTTGTAATTGTCTATTATGTATTAAGCATTGTATATTATATAGAGAAACAAGAGTTTTGGATTTGAAACTAAACAAAAATAAATAAAGTAAAAGTATAAAACAAATAAGATAGAATTAGACAAACTAAGGAATTTCAAGGATAATGATTTCACTAACTCTTTTGTTATTCTAATTAGTTCTACGTTCATCCGACTCAAGTTTTACCACGATTTCTCCCTATCATGCAACAATACTCATGTCACAATTATTGTATGATCATATAAGATAAACCAATCACAGCTATCACTGATCTAAGATTAACAATAATCAAGGTAACGGACAATTAATCGAACAAAAGTTCAAGAAAAATCAAGTGGAACGAGTTCTGAACATTAAACATAAAAAGAACTACATAAAAATTAATTACTATCAAACCTCAAAATTCTATTGTTTAGTAATCCATAGATAGATGAACTAAAACAATAATTAAAATACGAGACGCGAAATAAATAAACAAAACCCAAAGTTGAATCTTGAAGAATTAAAATATGGAGTGGAGAGGGAGGAGCCTTGGAGGCTCCCCTTTTGGGGGCTATGAATGGGTGAATATTACGAATTAGGTTATGGTGTATACATAGGCTTGAAAAGGATTTAAATTTGGTAAAAAGTTTCCTCCAAGCAATAATAAAGATGGAATTTTCGTGCCCCATAGTAGAAGGAAAAGATTTGGATTCACAATGTAATGTCTTCTTTCCTTATTTAAATTTTCGCCTAAACTGCATTTGACAGCTTTGCGCAACTTTGGTAGAACGGCTTTAACTTTCTTCACAAAACTCTGATTGAGATGATCTTGGCACCAATGTGAAGATCTTTTGAAGACGAAGAGAATGACATATACAACGACCTGGTCGGACTTCAGGATCACCGGAAAATTGAGTTTGAACACAGGTTGTTGTGCGCCGCGTTTTCCCAGCGGGCGCTGGAGAGAGTCAGAGAGTTCTGGAGTGATTTTCAGCCACCGCTGGCGTGCGCCAGCGGTCCACTGGGTTGCCTTCTGCTCCAGCTTCCGAACTTTGACGTTTTTATGCTCTTTTTCAGCTCTATTTTGCACATTTCTCACAAAACACGTCAAAATGCCAAAATAGATAAAATATACAAATAATGGACATGTAATGCAACTTTGACACTTAAAAGGGACCACAAAATGGTCTTAAAATAGTGCAAAATCTAGGAGTATCATACCCCCAAATTTGAATATTTGTTTGTCCTCAAACAAAATAAGAAAGAAACATAAAATAGAAGCACGGATTGCACAGACGAGACTTCATTATTGCCTCAAAAGTATGGAATAAGTAGATTAAGCATTAATTAACGCAATCAAAACAAGGGCAGCAACTTCACACATTAACTTTACCTATCAAATGATGGAATTTTGGGTTGAAATTTTGCAGGTAAATAGTTCATATATCAAGGTTCGTACACACCAAAAATCAGCTCAATCCAACAACAATAGATCAATAAACAAACATAGGCTAAAACAAGGAAAAACAAAGAAAATGAAATTTCATAGAGGCATATAATCAAACACTTACTAGGCAACTAGGCTCTAGATACCAAATGATAAGGATTCTTGTGAGGGAATCCTTCCATGTGCCCAAGAAATACCTAAAATAGTGTTTGACTCCAATTTTTTAGTTAAGATAAAAATGATAGGTTGAGCTAGCCACAAAAACTAGCCTCAAAAAGGAGTTTGGTGGAGAGGTTAGAAAAGGAAGAAGGGTGTAAAGAGGGAGGAATCCTCTTTGGGGACCTATGACCTCCCACAAGAAGATGTGGGCAACCCTAGGCTACTTTCATCCAAATCAAACATTCCATTGACTCCACATTCATGACTACACCACCATAAATGCATACCTATACTTGATCTAGTCTAATGAACATAAACCAAGCAACCTACATGTAGGAATTTGGATAAAAATCTCACAAGGGAGATGCTCTCAAAGGAGTCTTCAAAATATCATTCACCATAGTCTTCCAATAAAAGTCTTACAAAATAGTATTTATAGCTAGGGTTGGAATCCCAAACTTGAACCAAATCAAGGTGTAAAAATAATCATATGCAAGACCAATTAACCAACCATGATTCAAAAATCATCCCCCATCATGATCTTTATCCCCCAATAATTTGCAAGAATTTTCAATAGTAGACCAAGATCATGCAAAACAATTTAAGCTCAAAAATATACACAAGTCATGCAAGATAAAATAGCGTCACAATGCTATGAACATGAACTATGCGTATCAACAATCAAGTCAATGGGGTATTCAAATTTCATCCACAACAAGAAGCTAATTCAAGCATGCCCAACAATAATTAATTCCAATAAATCCAACTAACAAATTCCCCAACAAATTATCAAAAGTATATCATCCTCCATCAAACTCCAATCTAAACTACCAAAATATATACCAACAACAAAGTCATCCAATGAAAGAATTCAAGATCAAAGCTCAGAAATTACAAGAAGAATGTACCTTGCGTTGGAACAGTTTGGTAGAATCCAAAGAATTTAATTGAGTGATGTGAATTTGGAGTGTGGGTGTGTGAATAATGTGGAGAAGTAGAATTTAAAGAGAGGGGGCAAGTGGATGCTAGGTTTAGAAATAATGAAAGAAGGAAGAAGGAAACATACCTTATATAGAATGTCGCGTCTGACTCACCACAGCGGTCGCTGACTGTAGTCCAGCGAACCGCTGAGGATGGTTTTTCCTCACTGTTCCTCTTTCGCTGCTCCAATTTTTTTTTTGAAAAATGAAAAATCCGAGCAAGGAAAATTTTTATTTTTTTTAGAAAAACGAAAATAAACTAAGAAAGAAAAATTATAATTTTTTTAAAGAAAAACGAAAAGAAAAATTAAAACCTAGAAAATTAAAGTAATATTGGAACACCTATGTTGTTGCGCTCCTTGTTCTCCTCGTGTACCTCATAAAAAATCAAAAGAAGGAAAACTAAAATTAAATAATATTACAATCTAAATTAGTATTATCAACCTTTCTACAATATTAGCTTAACGCAAGAATATTCCCCGGCAACGACGCCAAAAACTTGATGCACTATTTTTTAACACTACAACTACTTGCAAGTATACAATGTAGAAATAGTATAGCTAAAGGTCAGTACCGGGATATCAAACGCGGGGAATATATTTGCAACTGTCTATCATGTACTAAGCATCATATACTATCTAGAGAAACAAGAGTTTTGGGTTCAAAACTAAACAAAAATAAATAACGTAAAAGCATAAAACAAATAAGATAGAATCAGGCAAACTGAGGAATTTCAAGGATAATGATTTAACTAACTCTTTTGTTATTCTAATTAGTTTACGTTCATCCGACTCAAGTTTTACCACGATTTCTCCCTATCATGCAACAATACTCATGTCACAATTATTGTATGAACATATAAGATAAACCAATCAAAGCTATCACCGATCAAAGATTGACAATAATCAAGGTAACAGACAATTAGTCGAACAAAAGTTCAAGAAAAATCAAGTGGAACGAGTTCTGAACATTAAACATAAAAAGAACTACATAAAACTTAATTACTATCAAACCTCAAAATTCTATTGTTTAGTAATCCATAGAGATATGAACTAAAACAATAATTAAAATACGAGACACGAAATAAACAAACAAAACCCAAAGTTGAATCTTGAAGTCTTCATGCTCCTCTTGCCTTGCTTCAATCACCAAGAATGATGGAAGAATTAAAATATGGAATGGAGAGGGAGGAGCCTTGGAGACTCCCCTTTTGGGGGCTATGGATGAGTGAATATTATGAATTAGGTTATAGGGTATATATAGGCTTGAATAGGATTTAAATTTGGTAAAAAGTTTCCTCCAAGCAATAGTAAAGATGGAATTTTCGTGCCCCATAGTAGAAGGAAAAGATTTGGATTCACAAAGTAATGTCTTCTTTCCTTCTTTAAATTTTCGCCTAAACTGTATTTGACAGCTTTGTGCGACTTTGGTAGAACTGCCATAACCTTCTCCACAGAACTCTGATTGAGAATGATACGTACAACGCCTTGATCGGCCTGCAGGATCGCCAGAAAATTGAGTTTGAGCACAGGCTATTGTGCGCTGCGTTTTCCCAGCGGGCGCTGGTGAGAGTCAAAGAGTTCTGGAGTGATTTTCAGCGACCGTTGGCGCACGCCAGCTGTCCACTTGGTTGCCTTCTACTCCAGCTTCCGAACTTTGACTTTTTATGCTTTTTTAAGCTCTATTTTGCACATTTCTCACAAAACACGTCAAAATACCAAAATTGATAAAATATACAAATAATGGACATGTAATGCAACTTTAACACTCAAAACGGACCACAAAATTTCCTTAAAATAGTGTAAAATCCGAGCGTATCAAGATCCGTCAATTACGAATAACTATAAATTAAAGTACTTTTTACTATTTCTAAGTTTTTTCAGACGAAAATACCCCCATGACATGAAGGGCAATTTGAAACAATTTGAAAACTTATAAACATTCAATCCAACTATACTATTGCCTTTATTCCAAAAAGAAAAATCTATATAGCGACAGGGGCGGAGCCAGGAATTTACAGGGAGGGGGACAAATTTATCAATAAAGAAAATTTAAGAATTTGAGGAGGGACATTCACTGAGAAATTAAAAGAAATAAATTTTACAATTGGTAATATATGCAGTGCATGGAATACAAAATATGAGGCGGGGCAAAGTCACTCATATGCCTTTACTAGATCCGCCTTGTATAGTGATACCTCAAATTATACATTGATTGTAATTGTACTAAACTTATCACATACTCATATCTTTTAAAAATATCTTTACTATATATTTTTTATGCATTTTCTAAATTTTGATATGATATACTGTAATGTTGTTTGATAAACTCGTTATTTTGTGGTTTTTGACTTAGTCGAATGACGTGTTTATTGTCGAGATTAGTGACTTGAAGTCTATGTTTGTGTCATTCTTGTACCAATTGGTTATATGACGAGTTTACTGAGAATTTTTTGAGAATTAGGTGAATAAAGTGATGAAAAATGGTAAAGAGCATGGTATAGGGACGAGACAGAGGCTTCGAGTAGCTCGAGTAGCTTACAGAGCAACCTAGAGTGTCTGCTTAGAGATGACCGAGAAGCGGCATTCCAAAGAGGCCGAGCGGACCGGGTGGTCTCCGCCTCTCTCGGTCTCTCCGTCATTTTCTTTAGAATTGTTTATTCGTGCAGAGTCTAACTCGTTTGAAAATTGTTTATTGTCCTTTCTTTATTTACTTAGAGTTGGCATTATTGTTAGGATAATATTATGACGTTTTCAAGGTTAATTCAGTTATTAAGTTTTTGGTCAAATATGTATGTTTTTCCCCTTTCTTCCCCGCTTCTTTAATCTTCCCCCAGTCACGATCAACCGTGTTTTCTATCCTTAGAAAATGCGGGCGTGACAAGTGTAGTGTGTGAAATGTGTGTGAAGTGTGTGAATTGCATGTAGTGTGTGAAATGTGTGTAGTGTGTGATGTGTGTGAACTGTATAACATGTGTGTAGTGTGTGAAATGTGTATATTGTGTGAAATGTGTGATTGTGTGAAGTGCGTGTAGTATGTATAGTGTGTGAAGTGCGTGTAGTGTGTGTGAAATATATGTACTATGTGTAGTGTGTGAAGTGTGTGTGGATTTTTCAATTATTAAAAATTTTAAAATTTTAATTTTATTGAAAAATTGTGATGATATTAAATTTAAATATAATATAAATAATATTTATATAATTTTGTTAAAATTTAAAATAAGAAGAAAGGAAAATAGAATGGAATGGAATGGTCATTCCTTAGCTAAATGGATGGAATGACAATTACATGTGGAATGGAATGGTGATTCCTAAGAAAAAAATTTACCAAGGAAATGAATGGAATGTAGGTAGGAATGTCATTCCGTTCCCCCATTTCATTCCATCATACTAAGTAGGGCTTAGGGGCTTCTTGGTGTTACAACTTCAAATACTATTGACACAGAAGAATATCATTCTAATATTTCGATTATACATATATTTTTGAAACATTAATTGACTTCTTTTATAACTTATTGTTGAACAATTAATCATTATTTTTTATATTATGTAAATTTGGAAATTTTATCATCAATTATTTGCTGTAAACTCGATTAGCCCGTTGGGTTAGCCCAAAACTGAACTGTTTAGGATTAGGGTTGAAAAATTCAGCTTGATAAAATTTATGTCCGATTAGCTTACAACCCGACAAGGACCGGTCCGAAACCCACTGAGCTGATGCGACTGATCCCTATTGAATATAGTGTTGCTATATTAGACTCGTTTTGTTAATTTCGAATGCATGTTATTAATTATTAAAAAGCAATATTTCAAATTATGATAAAATATTGTTCATTATAATATTCGGTTATACTGCATTTTGTATTACTTGTAATATGATCTCGCTTTGGTAGGTATCAAATAGATAGTGGACTGATATGTTGGAAAAGCTATACTGTTCTGCTACAAAGTTTGTTAGAGTATATGAGATGTTGATAACATTAGTTGCTTCATTCCTGAAACTCGAATTCCTTGTAAAACCAAAAATGATTCTGAGCACAACATGGATTCGAATGCCTACAGTAACCAATTACAAGAAATTAAAAATAAAAATGAAATAGATTTCCACGTGGGAAGGTGTATGAAAATAATGAAATCTGCAGCAAAGATGAATAAAAAAGGAGGTCAATTTCTGGTGATTAGACAGAGTAACAGGTGAGATTTGTGTGTAAATCACACACACCAAACCGTATCTTACGGTTAATCAAATACAAACAAAAACCCGCAAATCCACACAAATTCAAATCTAGTTTTTTAGAGATTCAAAACTCAGTCCATGCTTCTTCTTCTCTCTCCTCTCTGCAAATTTGTGCTCAACTCTACTGTCATTTTGTATTAACCTTGAGATCTTCACCATTTTATGAGAAGGTGCCTCTCACTTTCTCACTTCCACTATATAATCTCCACCGACTGCATTCAATTTAAACGCCTGCAGCTTTTAATCAATGCGCTCTGATCGCACTTCTTAATCAATTTCTGCCTGCCAATTTCTCTCAATTTCAGCTTTTTTTTGCAATGGATAGACGATTGATCAAGCCGATTAGGGCGCCGTTGCTGCTAAAGGATCATCTGCTTGATGACATGAGCTCGTGCTCATCCAACGGCTTCAAATCATTCCCCCGCCGCCAATGCTGCACCGCCGTCCGATTACTCGACGCCACGCGCAGCCAAAAAGCTTTCGTGAAACCGCCCGCTCTCTCGGCTCTCCAGAGCGTCATCGCCGCCGTGAAACGCCTCGCGAAGTCGCCGGAGAAGAAGAAGAAGAAGAAGGTGAAATTGAATCTCGACTCTTTTTTGCCTCGGAGTTTCTCCAAGAGGCTGTTCAGAAGAGGCGGTTTCCGGAGGAGGCAGGCCGAGCCGAAGGAGATCCAACGGTGGAAATCGTTCGATCAGCTGATGAAAGAGGACGACATCCAGCCGCCGTCGGATCGCTCGACGAATGATAGTAGCGATTTCACTGCGACAGAAGGCGGTAACTCTTCTTCAGAAGTAGAAGTAACTTTAAATTTACCACCTCAGCACAAAAACGGCGTCGTTGTGGGAGCAGAGTCAACTACCTGCAGCGGTGAAAGCTCAGATACCAACTCTTCAACACAATCAAAGGTTAGAGTTTTTCAATAATTTGCTTAACTTCATTAAATTTTCTAATCAATTGGTTTTGGAATACTACTTTACCTATCTTAGACAGTTAAATTCGAATAGTGACTTGCCCTTAAAAATTGAATTTAAGAAAAGAATATAAAAATAATTGCATATTTGAAATGGTAGATTAGAACTTTCGGTAACGTGAGATATGAAGATGGACTTAATACAGCTGGAGGAACACGTGTGGATACTTGTTTTACCATTCTATATTATTCTTTATTGATATTTATGATATATGTACACAAAAATAAATTTAAAACTTGGCTACTTGGCCTTTTAAATAATTTACTTGTCTCTCCATTTTAAAAATAATGATACTAACAAGAATATGACAAAACAATAAAATATTTACTCAATTTGGACTTGGTGCGACTTATTTTGTTTTTGTGACTATTATACTAACAGAAATTATTTAAATTAGCTTTTATTTTTTTGTTTCTTTGCTTTAGTATTGTTAATTATTTTCATTCGGGCTTCGCAAGAAAACAAAAATAAGTCTTCTCAATATACAATTGCGACAACCGTTAAACCTTGTAGGAGTATTATTTTTTAAGAGAAGCAACCTATTGCGAAATCGTTGAATTGAATATGACTTCAACAAGAATAATAAACTATAAGTACTTGCTTATTTGGTTAATTAATTATTGACTTAATTTTAGCTGGTTACGTAGATCAAACTTGCGCTCAATAACCGATTTTTACTTTCCAAAAAAAATTAAACATGCCTAATAAAGCTCCTATATTAAGAGTACTCGTCATTGGTCACTAGTCACTACGATCGTTTAGATCTAATTTTCTTCACATTAGCTTGTCTCTTTAGTGAGAAAGACTAATACAGTTTCATTTTCGTCGAGTATATAAACGTCATTGATTAATTTGGTTTTTCGAACTCCAAAACAGTAAATGAAATTGAATTTTTATCGACACCCTACAATTGAATTAGATTATACCTTCCCTTCTTTATATGGTAGTAAACCATACCTCTAAGGCTCTAACTGATGAGTGCTAAAATAAATACCGTAGTAGAAAACTCAATCATTTATCTTGGTTAGGTGGGCTTTGATGCAGTCCTATAGCCATTAAATTTGCTGTTTTTTGAATAATAGTCCGTCTCTCGATCCCATAAAAATAGACCATTTTTCTATTTTGGTATGTCCCATAAAAATAGTTCACTTCTATTTTAGTAACTTTTTTTCTCTATTGAGCCAGTCTAATTCTTCACTATCAAAACTTCAAAAAAAATTATTTTGATATCTTTCCTACTTTACTAATTGTGTATTAAAATTTGTGTCATCCCAAAATTGTGTATTTTTATTGAACATATAGAGTATCCTATATTATGCCCAACCCAACGTAGTTTTAAAATCATTTTTAAATGAGATGTGAGGATTTGTTATGAATGATAATCTACTACTACTTCTCAACTGCCGTCAGGTATTAATAAAATACTTTTGGAGAAACTTCAACTTAAGTATATTAATATAATTTCAGTAGGTGTACATACAATAAAATAAATTTTGGGCGTAAAGAAACTAAGGCTCGAAATTTAACCAGAGTGTAAATTGTTTTTGTTCCAATAGTTTTTAATTCGAGAAGGTTATAGTATCATATTTATAGAACTAGGGGAGGCCCCTACAAGAGTATAGCGAACTTGAAAACGAAATATAAGAAAAGTTGGATGTAAAAGTTTCCCTTTTAATAACTTGGCTGACTATGCAACATTATTGCTCTGAAATGAAACTTCCCATTTCACAATCTTGCCCTCTGAGGGGTGGGTCTTTGTTATATTAGACATACATTTTGTCTCATCAACATCAAACTCCAACATTGCGTTTTATGTAGGGAATCAAGTTTGAGGATGTCCATCACAATGATGGATTCAATAATTATGCAATCTTGACTTATGTAATTAATTAACTATTGTAATAAATGAATCTTTTAGTAGAGGTTATATAGTTTTTGGTTTATTTTCTTTGGTATTTAGTGTTAACTACGTGTGATGTGTACATGAACTATAGAAGCAATGGACAAGTGATCAAGAGAAGGAGCAGTTTAGTCCAGTGTCTGTACTGGACTGTCCATTTGATGAAGATGATGAAGTCTCTTCGCCTTTCCAACATAGACTCGCTCTTATGGAAGGTAATTTATCCTTCCTCTTTATACGTCGACTTAAAAATTTTAGTATATCGTGTTAAGGTCGAGTGATATGTTTCGCACATATGGATTCATCTCATGTGGTATGTCTGAGTTTGATGTCTACTTAATTGCAACTATATGATACTCAACCGAAACGATGGCTTGTCATGTCAGATTTTGATGTTAGGTGTGGAAAATATCATCTTGATACATAATTTTGAAATTGAAGATTGAGACAATCCAATTAATATTTATGATATAGATGGAATATGTGACATGGCCATGTATACATAATACAACGTACTTGCAAATACCACAAGAAGGTGTGATCTCATTGTAGGTATTGTTATAGGAACTAGGAAGAAACTTCTCAAGAAGATTCAGAGATTCGAGTACCTAGCAAAGCTCAAGCCAGTGAACCTAACTAGACGATTTGCATCACAAACAGAATCAGATAATGAATCCTTGAGTTCCCCTCTCCCACATTCCTCCACCTCCTCGGATGAAGAAGAAGAAGAGGAAGACATAGAAGAAGAGGACAAGGCAATAGAATTCCTTGGTCAAGTGAAGGCCATCATGCCATCTTATGGCCTCAAAATCAAGGCAGATAAGTTGATGCTAGATTTTTTTAGAGAAAAACTTGGATGCGAATCCTTATTTCATGATGCGTTAGTAGAGATAGCTCGGGATTGGATGAATGGACATGACCCCCTCGGGTTGTTCATGGAATGGGAGGTGGAGAAGAACAGACAAGCTTATCTTGAAAATATGGAAAATGTTGGAGAATGGAAAAGAATGGATCAAGAAAATGGGCAGGTGGTTTCGGAGTTGGAAAGTGAGGTATATGATGCCCTATTGAACGAGGTGTTGTTAGACATCATAAGTTAGAAATAAAATAAACCTAAGCTAGAAATAAAATTATGTGGCTTCTTTCTCGTGTTCCTTTGTAGGAGGAAAATATAGTGGGTTTGAGAATTTTTGTTTGATGTTTGGGTAGAGAACTAGGGAGTACTGCTTTATCCATTTTTTTTCAGGCCATGACTATAATGACTAGTTTTTCAACCTCTTGTTGACAGGAAATTTAGTGAGTTAATTACATGTTTATTTCTTTAGTATTCAGTATCGATTTAAATTACTAGTATTGCTCCTCATCTTTGACCTTGGTTTTTATAATGTTTTTTTGTTGTTAATTTAGTTCAATAAGTGCTTCATTTTAGGAGACGATTACGAAAGGAGTCTCCCCGTCTCTCTCACACACGCGCGCACACACGTAGAATTAGATGATATAAAAAATCCAACTTATATTCGCTCCATATTTTTTTTAAAATTGAATTTAAGAAATGGATATTAAATGGATAAATAAAAAAATGGATAAAGTAAAAGAAAGAAAAAAAGTAAGTGAACAAAGTATATAGAGAATAAAGTAATAGAGAAAATGAAAAAAAAAGTAAGTTACTTATTACTCCCTCCTAAAAACTAATGAATATTAACTATTTTCAATTTATGAACTATTTTCTTTTTATTTCACCCCTGAAAAATATGAAGTTTCTAATTCTGGAGTATGAACTGTTGAGCTCAAGGGCGAAGATAATGAACACGGTTGATGGATGTCGAAGCAATGCAAAATACAATTAAAGTAAAACTAGGGGATTTACGTGGTTCGGTCTTAATAGGCCTACGTCCACAGAGGAACAAGATTTACACTTTTTATTTACTCGTGAAGAAGAAAGAAGATACAATTCGCTCACACTCAAGCTCTAGCTCTCGGTTACAATGAACTCTCAAAGTATTGAAGAAAAACCTCACAAAGATGGTGTGTGTGTGTGTGTTTTGAAGTGAACTAAGAGCAATGTTTTAAAAACCGGACCGGTAAGCGAACCGGCGAGGCTAGTGGTTCATGGTTCAACTGGTCCGATCGGTTGAACCACTGGTCGGACCGGAATACTGTATATATTTAAATATATATTATAAAAAATCTCTGGCAGTCGGCGGCGGTTGGCTTCCGTAGAAACTCTGGACCGAAGATGGCTTGGATGCCCTTACAAAACTGCCTCAAAACCTGTAGGCTTGTCGTCTCACCCATCTACAGGTATTCGTCGAACATGTCTGCCTGCCCGGCATAGGAAGCTGTCTAATAGCTGCGGTGCACTTCTGAAACGTCGAGAGCCCGATCCGGCCGGTCGCATCACGTCGGGGGGTGAAGCACCTGTATCGCCCAGCCAATGTCGTCACTATATGGGTGAAGAGTCGTTGCGACATTCTGAAACGCCAACAGAAAACCTCTGGTGGATAACATGGGTTATCGCCAAAGTAGTCAACCATCAGCATCCGGTCAACCCCGGCATGGTCGCTGATTGTTCGCCGATGATGGATCAGACGAGGGACCGCCGCCTCCCGCTCTGCTTCCTCATCAGCTTCCCGCTGCACCTCTTGAACTAGAAAATCAAACGCTTCATCCCATACTTGTTGATAATCGTCATTATCCATTTTTTGAAAGTGAAATATGGAAAAATTTAGAAGAGTGGATATTGGAGCGGTGCGAAAATAATGAGAGGGAATGGGTGTATATATAGAAATAATGAAGAAAAATAAAAATAATTTTTTTTTAAAATCGACGGCGGCGGCCGCGTCCCTTATGGCCGTGCAATAGGGCGTCGCAAGGCGCGCTGCGCTGCCGGGCCCACCGCCTCTTCCTCGCCGAGCAGCTGGCGCATGGCCTTCCACCCCGACCTGCCATATCCACCCGCGTCCTCCACTATAGGGAGGCGCGGCCCAGCCACCTCCCTCGGTTGGCGCTGATTTATGTATGTATTTAGAGTATCCACAATAGGGATGACACTTCCCTGGACAAGCCACTTTTTTTTCCTCAACCACTTCTGATTTATCCATAGCTACAAAAAAAAGTTTCCACAACAATAGTGGACATTTTTTTTGCCACTTTTCACTTTATTTTATTTTTTGTATATTTTAATTCAATGAATATTAAAATTATCGGACTATACATAATTAGAAAAAACAGCTAATTAAATAAATTAAAATTAAAAACTAAACTTCCGGTCGTATTAAAGTAAGGGAAAAATTATACAATGAAAATTTCATCTATGAAAATCAAACATGTTCTTCACGGTGCGCCCCCTCCCCTACGTGCCCAGACCTCCTCAATCAAATCGGCCTGGAGTTGGGTATGTGTTGTGCTCCTGCGCATATCACTGAAACATTGGAACAGATTTTCATTACTACGTGCAATACCGTGACTTGTATTGGCACCATCTTCCGGTATCCGGTGTTCTGCAGCAAATCCTTCATCTTCTATTATCATATTGTGCAATATGATATATGCTATCATAATATTCGCGACATCATCTTCGTGCCAAACTCGTGTCGGGCACCGTATAATGGCCCATCGCGCTTGGAACACACCAAAAGCTCGCTCAACATCCTTTCTAGCAACCTCTTGTCTTCGCGCAAAATATTGTTTCTTCGCTCCAACCGGTTGGCGAACTGTCTTCACGAATACGGGCCAACGAGGGTATATCCTATCTGCCAAATAGTATCCCCTGTGGGCCAACGAATACGGTATACGGGCCAACGAGGGTATACGGGCCGTTGGCTACGAATCTTATTTCTGGACCCTTCCACCGACACTAATCATTGAAGAGAGGCGGTGTCTGCAGAACGTTGATGTCGTTGTTCGAACCTGCAACACCGAAATACGCATGCCAGATCCGCAAACGGTAGTCAACAACGGCTTCCATAATCATCGAGGGATGTTTTCCTATGAAACCAGTAGTAAACTGGTCTTTCCATGCCACCGGGCAGTTTTTCCACTCCCAATGCATGCAATCGATGCTGCCTATCATCCCTGGGAAACCGTGCACCGAAACGTGCATATCTAGCAGTCTTTGGCACTCATCAGAGGTTAGCTTTCGTAGGAACTCCGGACCAAAGATTTCCCGGATGCCCTTACAAAACTTCCGGAGCACATCTAGGCCAGCCGTCTCACCCATTTGTAGATATTCGTAGAACATATCAGTCGGTCCGGCATAGGCAAGCTGCCTAATTGTAGTGGTGCATTTCTGAAAAGTAGACAGACAAATCCGGCCAGTGCAATCACTCTGGAGGGTGAAGCACCTGTACCACGCCGCCAATGTCGTCGCTATATGGGTGAAGAGTTGTTGCGACATTCTGAAACGCGGACGGAAAATCTCTGGTAAATAAATCATCCATTTTTTAAAAGCAATGAAATCCACAAATTTTAGAGAGACAAAGTATGAATAAAGAGTTGGAATGGTGTGAAAATAATGAGGGGAATGGGGTGTATTTATAGGTAATTAAAATAAATTAAAAAATGAGAAAAAAAAGATTTGTCCACCGTCGCGGCTCACCCGCCGCACAGTAGACCGCCGCGGCATCGCTGCGCCGCTCCCCACCCCGCCGCGTCCTCGCCGTCTACTCGGCGATGGCCTTTCCGCAGCCTCTCACCCGGCTAAGCCGGGCGGATGTTTCCTACACAATAGGCAGGCGAGGCTGCGGCGACTCCAGGGCGGCCGGCACGCCGCCCCTATTGTGGATACCCTTATACCCCTTCAGCCTCGGCGCATGCGGTGCATGTGTTCACTTGAGCTCTCCCGTTTCAACCGCTCTAACCCCACCTTCCTTTTGCTATTTAGTCCCTTCAACTCTTGTTAATTGCATCTATCTCCAACATAGAACTTTCACCAAATCAGTTTGTGATATTCATCCATTACAGCTTCAATACTGTATCATTATGTAGTTTACATACTTATTTAGTCATTATACTTTTTAGATGTGAACTACTATGGTTTTTATTAGTACTGTTTATTCATATAGTGCTAGAGGATAGTGAGATCCACAAAATATCAAATTATTAATTTTTATGGTATAAGTTGTAAATAAAATAATATGAAAGATAGAGGAATGATATGCTATATACCTTATATGAGCTCCTTATGTGAGCGTCACTCTCGTGTGCCTCATGTTTATTATTGTTCGTTTTTATTTAAATATTTAGTTTGATTCTAATACATTAAAAAAATGTTATTGAATTTTTTAATTTTACAAAATTCATAAAAATCAAAGCTTGATTTGCTTGTTTTCTCTATAATTTCAAATAAATTAATAAAATAATAAATCAAGCTTTGATTTTTATGAATTTTGTGAAATTAAAATTTTCAATAACATTTTTTAATGTATTAGAATCAAACTAAATATATAAATCAAAACGAACAACGTTACACGTATATCAAAATAGAATGGTACTCACATAAGGAACTCACGGAAGGTATGTAGCGTATCATTCCTCGTATGTTGTTTCAAGTTTTAGTTGTGCTCAGGTTTTCTGATTAGTTTCTACTTTCTGAATGCTGCTAGTGTTTGCACAAGTTATTAGTATGACTTAAATTTATCCAAACTGGTCAGGCAGTAAGGCTGGATGTAATTAAGATTATTTTTCTGATAGTTAACTTTAATAATATGATATTTGTAGTTCCCAAATCTGATAGGTGATGTGAGGGGTTGTGATATAGACATAACTAATTCTTAACGTCGACGAACTAAAATATACTTAGTTCATTATTAGATAATGCATAGTTCAGTTTAAGATCGTTTTAGTTCAGTCTTTCTGCAATGAAATAAAACGATCAAATAATGAAGTTTGTATAACACGATCTAAATATGAAGTACTCCGTATATCATTTGTTTGATTTATTTTATCCACTAGATTAGAACAAATTGTTGGCAAAGATTTGGTCTATAGTTCAGTCTTTAAAATTATATCGACATTTAATACAATCCGGTGAGGAGATATCGCATGTAAATATATTACGCATGTATACATTTTTAAAATATTACACAATGCTAGACTTTCTAAGTCCTCTATTTATGAGGAATTATTTGGTATTAATATAGTGGAATTTCTGGTTCGATACTAAAAAAAACGCCGTTGCCGGAGATCAAACCGGGTCACCCGCATGCTAGGCGGGAATACTTACCACTATACTACGACTTCAAGTTGACAATGTTTAAATATATTTTATTCGATATAGTAACAATTAAATTGCTTGAGATTTTTTTATTAACAAATACATTCCTTAAGGGTTCAGAAAACGTCATTTAATGCTATTGCTACTACTACATATTTGGGAAATGAACAACATTGTTTCAACTTAACATTATTCGTTTTGTAAAAACCTGCATAATGATTGTCAATCTTAGAAGCCAGCAACATGTTTTCGATGTTTGTCAATCTTTGACTGTTACATTACATAGATACATGCCCATTATTTAATAAAGGCAAATAATCATTCATTCTAACGTGAGAAAATACCATGATGATAACACTAAGGTGCATCTAAATAAAAAAAAATGATACGATCATAAACAATCTATTTCTTTTTTTTCCCATTATAAGAAGTGCTGATTTGGGTAACATGAAATGAGATGTGTCCAGTTCAAATAAAATTGATATGAGATACAACAAAATGGGTACATTGCTGGACATGCATATATCTTCTTTTAACAAATAGCATAATAAATCTAGATCATAATTATAAACATGCATCACCAATCGAACGTCACGTTATTTTATTACTCCATCCGTCCCTTAAATTTTGTCACATTTTGACTGGGCACAGGTTTTAAGAAATGTAATGGAAAGTGAGTTGAAAAGTTAGTGGAGACTGAGTCCTACATAAAATGTGAGCTGAAATGAGTTAGTGGAATATGAGGTCTACTACCAAAGATAGTATAAAGTGAAATGTGACAAATTTTGTGAGACGGAGGGAACAGAAAAATGTGACAAAATTTAAGGTATGAGTAATTTACTCGTGACTCGCGTACTTGTTAATATGTCTCTAAGTTTCAATGCATCTTGTTACGTATTGATTAAAATATTATGTACAATATGCAAGAAAATATAGCTATGGACGTGCGATTGAGCTACTACTGTGAATTTTAATTTATATGCTCTATTGAAACAAAGTAAACATTAAATTAACGAGCTTAATTCCTATCATGTGCAACAAAGCAAAATTAAATAAACAAGTGAAATTATTTTATTTGTGATTGCATCTTAAATATTTGGAAGAAAATAAAGGTCCACATGGGAAGATTAAAAGAGTTTATATTATCATTTGCAACTAATTAAAAGCAACTTTAGATATGTTGAGCAAATGTCAACATGGTGACAAGAAAATGTCGCATATAATGTCATTATTTAAAGACTTGTTAGAGGCATGTCACGATTTGAATTTGCTGCGGCAAGATCCAAATATAAAATGAAAAGATTTAATTAGTAAGTAAAAATTAACGTGCTATAGCTGAATTTCGATTTTATTAATAAGCAAATCTATCTGTAAATTACTTCATCTTTCATTATCTATTACTATAATGTCGATAGCAATGCGAATAACTAAGTTAATATTTTAAACAGATAACCCCCAATTACAATTGGTTACATCAAGTTCTAGAAATGAAAAGATTAATGCCAGAAAGTGATATTATCACTTTCATGAATTGAGCTGAATCAGTCTGTTGGGAAGTCAGTGTTTTACTTGTCTTATAAAATTGTGGTTGCAATTTATTTTCAAATACTATAAATATATGAAAAAAGTTGTGGTTATTATCAAGTTTTGATCATCTCAAACGTCAAGGAGGTCACTTCCACAAAGTCGCTATATATATAGTCCATTGTAAGATATTTGTTGGACCCACGACTCATTTTCATGATAAATTGCAGTTTTTACTCTTAATCTTTGCATCTTGAAAAGTAGTGTAATCTTTAAATTTCTCTATTTTCAAAATATATTTTACTTACTTGAATGCCCGAATATTTGTTTTCTTCTAAATTATAGTACTACATTGTATATAGAGTGAACTAAATATATATAGTTATTTGACAATGAAACGCAGCTCGGCTGTAGTATTAACAAAATTTTTTTTGAACGATGTTAAAAGTTAAAACTATTATACTAAGGATACTCAAAAAAATTAATCCTTCCATCCTTTATAATTTATCGTCATTTGACCTGACACGAGTTTTAAGAAATGTAATAGAAAGTGAGTTGAAAAAGTTAATGGCATGTTGATCCTACTTTTATACTTCGCTCGTCCCATAAAAGATGTCTCACTTGCCTTTTTAGTTTGTCCAATTAAATATGTCACATTTTCTTTTTTGGTAAAAGTTATCTCTCACATTAATATAAAAATTATATTTTCTCTCTCTACTTCATATACAATACAAAACCTCTTAAAATCTCGTGCCGTCCCACAAGTATGACATCTTTTGTGAGACGGAGAGAGTATTTTATAATAAAATGTTAGCGATAATGAGTTATTGGAATTTATGGTATACTACCAAAAATGGTAAAAATGAAATGTTACAAATTTTTAAGGACAAATGAAAAATGAAAATAAGTGATAAATTTTCCGGGACTGATGGAGTACTATGCATTAAAAAAAATCTTTTGAAGAAGGATTATTAATTGACAGCTGTTGCAAAATAAACGACCTTACATTGGCGACCAATTGATTAGGCATTTGAGTGAATTTTAATCTCTTGTTTTATGAGTTCAAAGCACATCAAAATTATACTTTAACACGACATAAGATTGAGTACTAGTATACGATATTATATAAAAAAATATACAGTAGTTTATAATCTAAGTCTTCTTGTTACATTACACATATATACGAAATGAGGTAGGCACACATATTTTAAGTCTTTGAAAAGATGGTTAACATTATCTTAGAAAAAAAAATACTTGGAAGGAAAAGAAATGGAGGACGCACTATACATGATAAAGAAATACTCACGTTTTACAGAATTTTAGAAACATAATTTGAAGACCGACACGATCTGTAAAATTATTTATTATAATAATTTTTTCTTCGTAAAATCAATCAATTTTTAAAATCGGGACATGTCAAATGTGAGACAATATTAAGGATAATTTGGGGACAGGATGGGATGGACTATGGTCTATGGAGTATCAATTAATGCATACAACTACTAATATGGAAGATGATAATTCAGTCTTGAGGTCTTGACCTTAGATGCAAATTAATCTGTCCACTAATATCATTTTGCCTTATTTACCATTTTTTTAACTTTCTCATTTACTATCAGCATATACATTCAATTAGCATAAAAATTTAATGTGAGGATAACAATTTCATTAAATTTAGACTAAATGCCAAAATTAGTCATGAATGTATGCCCATTTTACGATTTTAGTAATAGACATTATCTTTTAAATTTTTGCATCCCAAACATTTCAACTCGGATCACAATTGGTCCTAAACTAACAGTCCCGTCAATTTTTAAACGGTTAAACGTTTTTAACCCGATTTTGACCAATTAAAGTCATTAAATATGATTACTCACTCCTTAATTATATTCTTAATTATTTTAATAAATTATGGTAATTTAATAATTTAATAAACCCACGCGCCTCCCCCTGCCGCCGTGCCAGCGATTGAGTTCCAGCCGCACCACCGCCATCACCTGCCCCCTCCCGCAGCGGCTCCAGCCCTAACAATTCCCCATCTCCACCGCCGATCTCCTCCTCCTACTACCCCTCCGCGCCGCACATGCTCCTCGCCCTCAGCCACGGCCTCTCCGCGCCGCCCTCCGACGTCAGCCACCACCACACCACCACACCTCCCCAATCTCCTCCTTCTACAGCGCCCCCCACCAGCCCCACCGCCGCTATCCCCTTCCTCTGGGAATCCACCCCCGGCAACCCCAAATCCAACTACGGCGACGCCGATCAAGACCTCGACGATGCCGACTTCGCCTTCGACTTCAGCGGCCACCTCTCCTCCGCCCCCTCCCTCCCCACCGACGAGCTCTTCCACGCCGGCAAAATCAAGCCCCTCAAACCCCCTCCCCGCCACCTCTACCTCGGGTATTTTTCTTTTTTTGTTCTAAAATAAAACTTAGATTCCGTGAGTGTATTGGACTTTTTTTTTGTTCCGATTTTGGGAGAGACGCATGACCCTCATGCCTCTCTTTTTAATGAAATGCATGACGGAGATGCGTCTTTAAGGGAGACGCATAAGGGTCATGCGTCTTTCTAACGACGCACAACCATCATGCGTCTTAGGGAGAGACGCATCTCCCTCATGCGTCTCTTAACCCATATATATGAAACCATTCTTGTTTGTTTCTCTTTTATAGAAACATCCTTGAATTTTTATGTTTCACTTTCGATGTGGGACAAAATCATTCTTGGTTATTTCTCTTTTATAGAGACATCCATGAATGTTTTATGTTTCACTTTCGATGTGGGACAAAATCATTCTTGGTTATTTCTTTTTTATAGAGATATCCATGAATGTTTTATGTTTCACTTTCGATGTGAGACAAAATCATTCTTGGTTGTTTCTCTTTTATAGAGACATCATTGAATGTTTTATCTTTCACTTTCGATGTGGGACAAAATAATCTTTGGTTGTTTTATGTTTTATAGATACATCCAACACTTTTGCCTTTCTTAGGATCATCATTTATCACGTCCAACACTCTTATTTTATAGAATATTATTTTATTTTCTAACAGCCTCAAAATTCTTACCATCAAATATATTTTTTAATTAAAAATATTGGATGATTTTTAATAAAACAATTTAGCAATCGCACGCGGTGTGAGTTTATTTGTAATCAAGGACGAAAAATTAGTTGATTTTTATGGGATTTTTTTATAAAGGTGCCAAAAATAAATTACTAATTTCTCTTGAATTAATCTATTTTCAATAATTTTTTAATCACAAATGAACTCCTCTATGCTTTTTCTATGAATTATACTTTATCTATTCTATTAGAAATGAAACATTTCTTAAAATGTAAAATATCATCGTCTTTATTTTTCCTTTTTTTTACTTTATTCTCTTTTCACTTAATTTAAATAAATATATATGAATTCTATGCCAAAAAACAAATATTTGTAAATTAATAGGATGGAGAAAGCATATGCTTTTCTAAGTAAGAGATAACCAGATTTAATTCTTCTTAGCTCCAACAAAATCTATATTGGTTACAACAATGAACTACAAAAAATAAGTCTTGCTATGTCAAAATAATTAAATCAAGATGGACTTTAAGATAAAATAAATGAAATAGAATTAAGATAAAGATTTAGTAGTGTTGCTTGATTAGTAAAATAAGAATAAGAATAAAATAAATTAATTGTGTGATGGACTAGATTGTTCTATAAACTAAATGTGAAATGATATTTTGTCTTTATAATGAACTCATATAATTTCATGTGTTTTAATGTTTAATTGTACGAAATCATTGACTAATCCATTTCACAATTTCTCCAAGCCAAACATGCTTAACTTTAGAATTCTTATAAGATGGACGCCAACAAATTAAAGAAGATGCATTTCTCTCAGAAAGATTTTGTCCCATATCGAAAGTGAAACATAAAATATTCAAGGATGTCTCTATAAAAGAAAAATAACCAAGAATGATTTTGTCTCACATCGAAAGTGAAACATAAAACATTCAAGGATGTCTCTACAAAAGAGAAACAATTAAGAATGATTTTGTCCCATATCGAAAGTGAAACATAAAACATTCAAGGATGTCTCTATAAAAGAGAAACAACCAAGAATGATTTTATCCCACATCGAAAGTGAAACATAAAACATTCAAGGATGTTTTTATAAAAGAGAAACAACCAAGAATGAATTCATATATATGGGTTAAGAGACGCATGAGGGAGATGCGTCTCTCCCTAAGACGCATGATGGTTGTGCGTCGTTAAAAAGACGCATGACCCTTATGCGTCTCCCTTAAAGACGCATCTCCGTCATGCGTTTCATTAAAAAAAAGTCCAGTACACTCACGGAATCTAAGTTTTATTTTAGAACAATAAAAGAAAAAACCCCCTCTACCTCCCCTCCAAATCCCCCCACCAAATCCTCCCCCAAATCCCCACGCTCGCCGCGGAAGAACATATTCTCCCCCGCCACAGATCCAGAGACGACGTCGACCCCTTCGCCGCCGCAATCGAACACACCACAAAACAAACCACCGCCGCCGACAGAAGAGGGAGTAAGTAATTTATTAATAATGATAGTAATTTATTAATAATAATTAAGAATATAATCAGGGAGTAAGTAATCATACTTAACTTAACGGCTTTAATTTGTCAAAATCGAGTTAAAAACGTTGACTGTTTAAAAATTGACGGAACTGTTAGCTTAGAATCATCAATTGTGATCCGAATTGAAATGTTTGAGATAAAAAATTCAAAAAATAATGTCTAAAATGGACATATGTTCATGACCAATTTTGGTCTTTACTCTTAAATTTATTGCATTTAAAATTTTAATGAAACTAGTTATGCAACTTTTTATATAAATAGTTTTAATTAAGTAATTATAATTATATATGAAATAATAAAAATTTTGGTCTATCTTGTTGGGAGGTAAAAATTTTGAAAGAAAAAATACGAATAATAAAGAGATCACAGGTTGGACTATGGAGTTAGTCTACGTTTTGTATCCAATATTTGCTACCTCTTCATCTCTGTGAAACGGTGGCAATCCAATGTGGAGTTGCAGTAAATATTCTTTTCCCAATTAAATTGAAGGTCAACAAAATTCATATATTTGTATAAATACATGTATGTTTAGTTGGGCATAATCATTCACATAGTCGGCAGTGAAGCTGAGAAAACGTAGTTTGCTTCTGCTTCAAACTCAGATTCCGTTTGTGAGATTTGATTTCCTTTAATTTTTGTATATAATGGCATGATATTTCCAGATTGTGCATTTGATGGTGCTCAATGTTCATCACTAATTATCATGTTTCACTTTCAGGAGAACAAATTGAAGAACGCGTAGTTGTTCTGTGACATTCTCTCAAGTGAGTTCTAATGTTTATTGCTTAGATTATGTGAAATTAATGAATTTTCATTTCAACCAGAATTAGCATAAATGTATTGCAAATTCATACCTGAATTTTGCGATGTTGCAGGGGGAAATGGTTGAATTTGGGAAGAAGTTGAAGGAAAGACAAATTGAAGAATGGAGAGGGTATGTGTATGATTCAATTCAGATTCAGTCTTCTCTCAAAAGTTAATAATTATTGGTTTACTGAAGTGATAGATATGCTTCACAAAGATTGGTATAAACCCTTACAATAACTTTAGATGTATGCTATAGCTGTCTAAGTTAGTGAACATGTATCCAGGAGAGGAGAACATGTACATAATTATTTCTATCATTACCTTCACTTATCTTTACTCTGAAAAGATTTACTTTTTGTGAAATTTAGATATTACATCAACTACAAATTAATGAAGAAAAAGGTAAAGCAGTACGCAAATCAAATTGAAGCTGGGGCACTGGAACGGCGCCATGTTCTCAAGGATTTCTCCAGAATGCTGGATAATCAGGTAAGTAGTAAATATTCGACGGTTCGTCAAACTCTTTTCGTTTTTGACTGTATATATATGTATTCTGTCAACATGGTATGAGCTAGATAATGTTAATTGAAATGATACCAGTTTGTAGACAGAAGTATTGGATCATAATGCAAATACAATATTTCTGATAAGGTTAAAATGAAAATCTGCAGTTACATGGAAATTATTATGGTTTACGGTTTATGTGTTTTCTGAAATATTGAATACGGATAATCTATCTCTCTCAAATGCCATCTTTGTTTGTGCTGTAGGTTTATTGTGATCTCTAATAACTTCAGAAGTTCAGATCTAATGAAGTAAACAATTTTTAACAAATATGCTGGAGTAGAGGACTTCTGACATTTTGTTTGTAGACATTTGTATTCTTATGAATGATTATTTTCATGCTCGCCACAGTAAGCTTAAGAGATTTGTTTGCACAACTTTTGCAATGTAGTTTATATATTGCCTTTCTGTCACTGCAGATAGAAAAAATTGTTCTCTTTATGCTGGAACAACAAGGCCTACTCGCTAGCAGGATTGCCCAGCTGAATGAACAACAAGAGGCTATTCTAGAACAACCTGACATATCAAAAATATCTGAGCTACGAGAAGCTTACAGGGAAGTTGGGAAGGATCTCCTAAAGCTCCTTCTTTTTGTTGAAATTAATGCCATCGGTCTAAGGAAGATCCTTAAGAAGTTTGATAAGCGATTTGGATACAAATTCACAGATTACTACGTCAAAACTCGTGCTAATCATCCTTATTCCCAGCTTCAGCAAGTATTCAAGCATGTGGTAAGATTAAATGGAAATGGATCTCATTGCTTCTGTTTTGTTGCCCTTTTTTAATGTACCTAGAGATAATCTGCAAATATTTGTTTCCTCAGCTTTACTGAAGCTATCACAACATCAATAATGAGGCCAACTAGTGATGCCAAAACTAAGAAAATGTAATTTGAACATAACATGATCAGCATTGCTGGTGACTGTAGGGTTTGGGTGCCGTGGTTGGAGCTATATCTCGCAATCTTGCTGATCTTCAGGACCGCCAGGGAAGCTACTTATCGATTTATGATCAGCCTGCAC
The DNA here is from genome assembly GCF_004379255.2 of Salvia splendens. NCBI lineage: Eukaryota > Viridiplantae > Streptophyta > Magnoliopsida > Lamiales > Lamiaceae > Salvia > Salvia splendens. The sequence goes on from NC_056038.1 coordinate 27,342,763, forward strand.
TCCCACTCCAGGTATACATGTGTTCTTATTCTTATAGTTTTCTTTGTTTTTGTGATAGATTACTGCTTGAGAATTTATTCTTTATGATTTTTATGGTTCGGCAGGAGCCTGTTGTTGACTCACTACAATCAGCTGTTGACAGATTAACCCATTCAACAAATTTCCTTGAGTTTTTGGGCCAACATGCACTTATCATGCACGACGAGTTGCCTTCTGTTGTAGAAGAGCATATTGACAATCAGAGATACCATTTCATGTCGCTAATTCTGAACTTGGCAAACACCTTTCTTTATATGGTCAACACATATATTATTGTTCCCACCGCAGATGACTACTCTACAAGCCTTGGTGCAGCTCCAACAGTCTGTGGTATCGTAATTGGGGCAATGGCAGTTGCACAGATATTTTCTTCTGTGTACTTCAGTGCTTGGTCTAACAAGTCATACTTCAGACCTTTGGTCTTTAGCAGCATAGTTCTCCTTATTGGAAACGCTATGTATGCATTGGCTTATGACTCCAAGTCATTAACACTACTTTTGCTTGGTCGTGTATTTTGCGGGTAGGTAACTGATTGGTATCCCTGTGTCTCTGTGTCTATTCTTATTTTACTCTTTATTGATCGGTCTCCTTGCATACTTGTATGGTTTATGTGTATAGCATTTGCATGCCAGCATGCCTGTGTGGTTTGTTTAATATCTCTTTCCTTTTATTTTTATAATGAGTTAATTGCTGAATGTTTATTGTCTACATCTTAGGTGCTTTTGCTATATCTTGATTAGTGCTGCTGATTCCTAGTCAAAGTCCAAAATCATGTAGATTAAGGAATAGATTTTCCAGATGAGGGACAACAATGCCGTGTGAAAAACTAAGGAATTTAAAATTGAAGGATTTGAAAGAAATAGATTTCAAGTCTGTCCTTATAGTGGAATCCCCCCCCCCCCCAATAGGCAAAAGATCATTCAAATCAAGAGGGTGAATTTCATATTAAATAACCTGTTGATTTGTAACGGATCATCAAATCCTTCAGCCTAAAACAACCTAAGGACAATTTGTGGGAAACTGATTGATGTGTTCCCTAGCTTAAAATCTAATGTTTGTCCTACTACTTGGTCAGCAGACTTCAGCCTTCTCTTTACTAACTTTCTTAACTGGGCCTAAAAGAAAATCCATATTCAAGTGAAGATCTGATACACATTGAATGATAATACACATGAGATTTTCTGTCTTAAAGCTGGCACTTACATTTGCATTCTGAATGCTGTGTACCTAATCTCGAAGTAATTGACATTGATGGGATTAATGATTTGATGGTTCCCCTTGTTTTTCGCACAATTGCAGTTTGGGTTCTGCAAGAGCAGTTAATCGGCGTTATATTAGTGACTGTGTGCCACTTAAAATCCGGATGCAGGCTTCTGCTGGTTTTGTTAGTGCAAGTGCATTGGGAATGGCATGCGGCCCTGCATTTGCAGGGCTACTTCAAACTAATTTCAGGATCTTCGATATCACATTTAATCAAGTCACTCTACCTGGCTGGGTAATGACTATCGCGTGGGCATGCTATTTAGTATTGTTGTCGATCTCATTCATAGAACCTGCTTGTGAGATTGAAGTCGACGATGCCCCAGAGAAATCTAGTGCTGGTATGTACATTGCAATTTAGTGCTTTTGGTATGGAGAGAAAAGCATCGATTCATATTTAATGAAATAACAAAGAGACCATGAATGAACATGAACCTTTTTGATAAACTAACTGAAAGAACAATGAAAGAAACAGGTGAAAGCCTTCCTCTTGCGAGGCCTCGGAAAGACTTCCGCCGCAAATTAATCCCATTCATGCCTCTCCTATGCATCCATAGGGAGGTATTTATACAACTTACAAGACTCCTAATTGAAATAGACTTGGAAAGGTAGACCCCTGTAGAACAAAGCCTTGGCTGATGCTGATCTAAGCAATTCTGTTAAGTTGAAGATTTACCCTTATTTTTTCATCTAGCTTTTATGATTCTTAATTGCTGTTTGTTCTGCCTTCATGTGTAGGCCTGCTCACAAGCAGGCCGAGTTGCAAATACGGAAAGACACTTAAAATTTGATAATCCATTTGTTTGTGACAGCAAAAAATGATAAGCTAGAGAAGGGACTTGCACAACCATTGCTTATGTCAACAGAACATGAGCAAGATGATGATGGGGATCAAGAATGTGATGCTAGTGAAGAGGCTCCAGAGGAATCACGTCGACCAGCGAACTCACTAGGAGCAGCCTATAGGCTACTCACACCATCTGTAAAGGTAATAAAAAGAAAAACACTTGTGGACTTACGTTTGTCTGAGCTGTTTAGACTTACCTATATCTGCATAATTATTCTCAGAAAAAATACCTGCAATTGTTCCCTTTTGGTTTATAACTAGTGCATCTATGTCATATTAATGATTCTTTTGGACATGTTTCTCATAAAAATTTAATGTTTAACATCCTTCCAGTCTCCTGAACACTTCATATATTAACAATCATATATCACATCATAGAACACCATCAAAGTTGATTAATGGGGGTATCAATCAATCTCATAGGCATCACGATAGTTCTTGTCATTTTTTTCTTGTTGAGGCAATGTATGAAAAAATGCAGCTGGAATACTGCTGCATTGATACATTCAAATTCGTTTGATTAGATGCAGTTATAGGGTAAAATTTATGCCTCTTCATCTCCAATGCTGCACTCCATTTCTGGCTCTAACTCCACATTAAACTACTCTATTGACATCTAACTTTGACTAAGATGCTTTTCTCAATTAATTTTGGTGCGTGACCTTATATGTCCATATTGTTGAATGAGGACTTCTAATAGTTCTCCATGATTGTTGTACTAGAAATGGAGCAAACTTGTGAACTGGACATATTAAGATTTTTGTAACACTATCAAAGTACTATTTGTAAGTTTCAGATTATTTCAGTGATTTGTGATCATATAACCTGGACTTTATGCATTTATGCAATAACCAATTTTTGGTCCTTCTGATGTTTCAAAAGCTCTTTTATTTGCTGGTCATGTTGAGTAGTAAAACTCTTGTTTATATACCTGGTAAAAGTTTATATTCTGTATGCTATTTGCAGGTTCAGTTGTTGATATACTTCATGCTCAAATACGCAATGGAGATCCTCCTTTCAGAATCAAGTGTAATCTCATCATACTATTTTGGTTGGACAACTAGTGAAGTGTCAATCTTTCTTGCCAGCCTTGGCCTTACGGTTCTTCCTATAAACATTGTTGTTGGAAGTTACATAAGCAATATGTATGAGGACAGGTAATTTCTTATCTCTTATATCAATGAAACGTCTAAAGCAAGTGTGCACTACGTAGTACACACGTGTTTGACAGCACAATCTCATTTTTACGCGAGTACTTATGATCTTGAGCCAAACGTGCTAATATTTATTCCCATCGATCTCTTGGCAGGCAAATATTACTGGCATCTGAAATTGTGGTCTTTCTGGGTATACTTTTTAGTTTCCAGTTTATTGTCCCATATTCCGTGCCACAATATGTCTGTTCAGGGCTCATCATGTTTGTAGCTGCTGAAGTACTGGAAGGTAATATCTCATTAAACATGACAAATAGCATAATGCATAACCGAAATATATCCAAGAATGTTGTTGATGATATGTTGTGGGATCATTCCAGGCGTCAATCTGTCGCTGCTCTCCAGAGTTATGTCGTCCAGGCTTTCTCGTGGAACATACAATGGTGGACTTCTGTCGACAGAAGCTGGGACGTTTGCTCGTGTGATTGCAGATGCAACAATCACCATAGGTGGTTATTTCGGGGAGAGTAACCTCTTAAATCTCACCCTCATTCCTTCTCTGGTGATTTGCATAGGTTCCATTGTAGCTACATGCTGTACCTACAATTCTCTTTACTAAACTCATTTTGGGTATGGTTCATTCATTTTTTTATTGGTTATGGTGTGTAAATCCAAATTTTTGGATCTTTGATTGCTTGAATAAATGTGTAAATAAAGAGGAAATTCTTCATTTTCCTTAAAATGTGAGTATCTCATCTCATCTACTATATGCTACTGTTGTTGATTCAGCTGAAGGCTTTGTTTTTGTTGTTTTTGTCTATGAACATACACAAAAATTTTAAATAGGAAAGAAGTAATATCCATCTTTTGATTTCTTTATCTACTTCCCTCCGTCCCAAGGAAGATGACTTCTTCCTTGGCATCACGGGAATTTATGCAACTTTATTTTGTGTGTGCAATTGAGAGAGTAAAGTAAAAAAGAGGGAATACAGTAGAGAGAAAAGTGTTTTCATTTTTAGTAATAGATAATCTTAGTTGGGACAAACCAAAAAGGAAAGTGAGTCATCTTCAATTGGACAACGTAACATGTGACAAATGTTTATATTAGTTTTTTAATAAAAGATTTAAGTAGTGGTGAAATTTAAACCTTTTTATTTATTTTTAATTTAAGGAATTAGATTTTCTTAATCATGGTAGTTATCGTATTATATACTACTCACTTTGTCTCATAAGATTATTCACTTTTTCCTTTTCAGCCCGTCTCACAGAAATATGCATTTTCTAAATTTGGAAACTTTCATCTCTAATGAGGTGTGACTCGTTCTCCACTAACAATACTTTAATTATTTACTTTTTCTTTCTACTTCTCTCTTACTTTACTAATTGTGTATTACAACTCGTGTCCAACCAAAAATGCATATTCTTGTGTAACGGAAAGAGTACATCTTTTTTTTTAATTTAAGGGGTTTCTCAATCTAAGGATTTTTTTTTGTTTCATTTCAAAGTTGCGATTCAAAGATATTTGTCTCATGCCTTACCACTCCCTAGCCAACTACCACACACATGTTAGGTCCCCATTTGTAATGAAGAAATGGAACGTGGATAGAATAGAATGAAAAAAAAAGGATTAAATTATAAATTTTATGTCTTCTAAAATATAAATTATAAATCATACTTACTAAATAAATAATTAAAATAAAATTTGGAATCACATTTCATTCCATCTTGGTATGAGAATTAAGGAAACAAAGTCCAACCCCCTAATTTGGGTTATCAATAATAACTGTCGAACTGTATGTGAAAATTATAGATATCAACCAAGGAAACTGTGTATCATGTGGGGACTTTATTACAAACGATACAAACTGAAAAATAATTGACTTATGTACCATCATTATGAATTTTCGAGGTCCCCTTCGGGTAACGTACAAAATTTAAAAGGAAAAAGGTCTATTTCTTGGCCACCACACTACAGATAAGCGCCGGCCACATCACAATTCCCATTTCGTCTTTTGTTTATTTGTTAGTGGATTATACGAAGTCATCGGTCATATTAATGCTTTATTTTATGTTTGGACAAATTAAAAAAAGGAGCATGAATCTTTGTAACAAGAATACTACTAGTAGACATTAGAAAGTAAACATTGTGATTGATGAAAGACTTGGTCAAGCATAGATAGATAGATAGATAGGTCTCATGACAAGCTGGCCATTCATTTTCAGCAAATTGAAATTAGATAGGATGAAAAGAAGGCAACTCAAAACTCACAAATGCAATCACCAAATTGCATTAAAGAGGCCTCAAAGGCGTGCTTTAGCACCTGCTGCGCCAATCCCCTTCCCTCCGCGGCCGACTCCACCCCCGGCCGCAACTTCGTCTCCGCAATCCTCTCCACTCTCCATCCACACACAAGTTTCACCAATCACGAGTCACTCCCCTCGCTGCGGGACCTCCTCTCGAGCCTCAGAGACGCCGTCCCCAACTACTTCAACACCGTCCTCGCTGACAGCGTCAGAGCTCAGGAATACAACCACTTCCTTCTCTCCAACCACGTCTGCCTCGACTACGTCGGCCACGGCCTATTCTCCTACGCCCAAAACCCGTATGCAGACGACAGCTTCTTTGACTTTTCCTACAGCTCTACCAACTTCACCTCCTACCTCCTCTACGGCGCCGAGGAGGCCCAATTTCACGCCTCCGCGAAGCGAAGAATCTTGAAATACATGAACCTTTCCGAGGAAGACTACTCGCTAGTCTTCACGGCCAGTCAATCGTCGGCATTCAGCCTCCTCGCAAACTCCTACCCCTTCGACTCCCACCAGAGCCTCGTCACAGTCTATGACCATGACAACGAGGCTCTGGAGGTGATGATACAGGCCGCCAGAAAACGCGGCGCACGGCCCCAGTCCGCCACGTTTTCCTGGCCTTACCTCAGAGTCAATTCCAGGAAACTAAGGAAAATGTTACTGAACAAAAAACGCGGCCTGTTTGTGTTCCCACTCCAATCGAAAATGAGCGGAGCTCGTTATTCGTATCAGTGGATGAATATGGCGAGAGAGAAAGGATGGCACGTGTTGCTGGATGCATCAGCTTTAGCACCAAAGGAAATGGAGACATTAGGCCTCTCTCTCTTCCACCCGGATTTCCTCATCTCTTCATTCTTCAACATTTTCGGCCGAAACCCAGCCGGATTCTGTTGTCTCTTCATCAAGAAATCCAACGTTTCTCTACTCTCTCAATCCTCGACTAACATGGGAATCATCAACCTCGTACCACCTATCAAATCGTCTTCTTCCAGCTCGGAAGAGCGCAAATTGTTGTCCGAGATAGTGGAATTGGATCGTGATAAGGCGATCGAGTTCCGCGGCCTGGATAACGCGGACGCATTGGGCCTGATTCTGATCAGCAGCAGGCTGAGGTACCTGGTGAACTGGCTGGTGAACGCGCTGACGAGTCTCCGGCATCCGAACGCCGGGAATGGGGTGCAGCTGGTGACGGTGTACGGGCCGAGGATCAGGCTGGACCGAGGGCCGGCGATCGCGTTCAATGTGTGCGATTGGAAGGGGGAGAGAGTTGAGCCGATTTTGGTGCAGAAATTGGCTTGTCGAAACAACATCTGTGTCAGCATTGGGGTGTTGAAAAACGTGTGTTTTGAGGGAAGTTTGGGAGTGGTGTGGGCTTCAATAGGGATGTTAACCAATTTCGAAGATGTGTACAGATTGTGGGCATTTGTTGCGAGGTTTTTGGATGCTGATTTCGTGGAGAAGGAGAAATGGCGTTACACTGCGCTTAATCAGACAACTGTTGAGGTTTAAGTTTAACTACTATGCTCCATCATCCATAATTCTCACTCCATTATTTTTTTTGTTCCTAATCATTGCAACCAAAATTGAATGATATTCAACACTTTATTTAATCAAACAACTGTTGAGGTTTAACATCAACGCCCTTTAGAACGCAAATAAATCATATTCTCTCCTATCTCAAGGTAGTTGAATCATTTTTTTTTCCGTTTTTAATATTGAGGGTTCTCTTTACTTACTTCACTCTCTTTCCACATGCATTAACTATTTAATACTATTATTTTCTTAAAACATGTGCAGAAAAGACATGACTCAACAACCTTGGGACGAAGGGAGTATAATGAATTAAAAAATGATTTAAATGGTTAGGTAACATATCGCTTATGATTCTCCAAAGAATCAAAGATAGCATATGACGTCTCCAAGTGATGTCTCTAATTTGGTTTTTGCTCCACCGCATATGTTCTAATCCTTTTTTCAAAGTCTTTATTTGATCATTGTATTGCAAAGCTTATCGAATGATTCAGGACTTAACAACAAAAAAAAGACAGAGCTTTAGCTACAAAAGAGACAGATAGTTGATAAAAATCGAAAAACCCTAGAGAGGATTTTTTAAAATTAGATGAAATAAAATTAGTTGTTTGTCTCTTCTCGTGTCTCTTTTATAGAGTTGTTATGGGTCAAACTAGAGATTCATGGAGGTTGGACTGAACCCACAAGTGTTGGACTTTACTAATTAAATTGAGCTTCAATTTAATCCTAACCTAAACAAATATTATAATTAGCCACTACAGTAGACTAATATTTACTGCCCGTCCAATTCAAAATTACGATTAATCCGGAATTTCTCTTTACTGCAAGGAGGGAGAAAACAATCACTAAATTAGTATCACCAAAATGTTGATGTTGAATCACTGTTTTTTTATTGTGAAAATGGCAAGATTAAAAGTAAACCTTGCTTTAATAACGGGCCAAAAACATAAGTTGTCTTGGCAACAAAATAAGAGATAAAGATGTTGAGCAATCTAATCTTGCCTTGATAATGATAAGGCCAACCCAACAGGGCCATTGTTTAGTCCCGTGACTATGAGTTATGACCATCTTTCATAGTGCTTCTAAAAAAGGTCCTTGTTATTTTGTTTGAATTTCACAATTCCACATTACCTATCCCAAAATTTATTCTTTTCTTTACATTATAGTATAGTGGACTAAGGGTGGCAAAATGGGTAGCGGGTAATGGGTAATTCCCATCTCGACCCGCTATCGCCGAGTATCAGGTACCCGCTACCCGACGATAATGGGAAACGGGGTGGGATCGGGTAGTATATTTTAGAGTTTTGCGGGTATACCCGTTATTATTAGTATTAGCCATATACCATCTTTTAATACTTCCTCTATTCCATATTAATAGAGACATTTCAAATAGTTTAAGTGGAGAAAAAAAGTAAATAGTTAAAAAATATTGTACTAATAGTCATATACGCACTCATTTTGAAAAATTAAAAATAAATAGTTAAAATAGAGAAAAAGTAAAGTAAGAGAGATAATAATGTAGAGAAGAGTATTTATATTATATTTTTCCAAAATGAGTAAAGAAAATGAAACGCATCTATTAAGATGGAATAATGGGAGTACTTTATATAATCTAAGAGTTCTTTTGAAACATTTTTATATTCCAACGAATATACAATTGAAAACTAACCGGAACTAGTTATAGAGTGTCCCCTCACTTTTATTCTCAATTTATTCAAAGCTTACCATCGATATTAATAAAGTAAATTAGGGAACATTGACGGCTATTATGGTTTTCAAATTTTTTATTATGATTTCGGGTTGGGTACGGGATACCCGATACGGGTATCGGGTAATCCCGGTATGTCGCGGGGCGGGTATTGGGACAATAAATTGGGCTAAAATCGGGTACGGATACCCGTCTTGTCGGGTGCGGGTACCCACGGGTAACCCGTTTCGCCACCCCTGTAGTGGACGGTACCTTGGCCTTGAAAATTTGACACTCCACACTCCATAGTCCAAAGTAGTTTAAAAGAAAATTAATTGCTCTTCTAGGCCAGGGCAAAGTAATAAACTTTTCAATAAACTATCTATACGAATGACTGATAGGCCGTTTTGGGAAATTATCGGCCCAATGTTAGTTTAAATCAGAAATCCCACACCAAAGTTTATTTGGTAGTACAAAAATGCGCAATTTAATCCTCAATAACATTTGGAATTGCAACCCCAACATTTCTTAGGCCGTCTGATTAATTTTTTCCCTATTTGAAAATATGGCCTCTGTAAATTAAAACAATGCATAATTAATATTGTATACCAATTTTATATATAAATATTAAGATATAATTATAACTGGGACCTCATCTTTCAATGTATAATCATGACTTATCTCTCACTTCCATTCAGTATTATATCACACTATTATGATAAGAAAACTTTTGGACTAACACAGCAACCTTTCATGACAAATAGCCAAAGCCTGTGTAACTATCAAACACACGCGTGCGCTGTAGGAAAACATGTGAAACATGTGGAATTTCCAAAAGTCTAGGCTTTTGGCCTTTCACTTACTTTTGGTTTATGGTGTCCCTTAATGCAAGACCTTTGAGGTGGCCTCCCCTATCCTATAAATAGGTGGAGCTTAGGAGAGTAGAAGTAACCAACAACAACAAGCATTCTCTATCTCTAGCTCTCTACATCCTAGTTCACATATAGGAGCATTGCATAGCTCGATTCTCGGAACTCCATCAAGTTCGCCGGTGCCTAGCGGGTTTGAGGTGCTTCTACACGCTAGGAGGAAGTCGTTTTATCTTTGGGGGCAATACGCCATTCCGTGAGCACTAGCCGGGGCGTAATTTGTCTTGCGGAAAGAGGGCTTTCCTCGACTCGACTTATAAATTTGGTTTGCTTTATTTCCGTTGTAATTTCCATTCCTCTTTTGTTGCAAGTTTCCTTTCGATTGTAATAGTTAGAGTACCGCCTGTACACGGCTTGGGAATTTCTTCCCATTATTTCTAACAATCGCAAGACAAATTAGTGTACTCTTCTAAGACAGGATTATACCAATTGAGGTTGGAGGAAACATGAGCACCAAAGCTGGAATGAAGAAACGAACAGTACCAATGTTCATGAGCTACGAAATGGTTAATTCCTTGAGATCTATTCTCTTGAGAATTGTGTTTATCGTTTGTCAGTTGACAAGCAAGACCAATTTTGACTTGGTAGTAATAATTGGGATGCAGGGGTTGTTGAATATACCAATGCACATATGGTTCAATATAATTGTGTACTTATTGTTGGAGACAATATTGTGCAAATTATTTGAACGTGTTGTTATAAACAACAAAGATCACGAGGTGATCGCAATGGTCTCCGATGTGAACCATGGTAACAATCCAAATGAATGGTTTGTTGATACAGGTGCCACATGTCATGTGTGCTCCGAAAGAAGCGTTTTTTCTACCAACAAATCTGTTGGAGGTAGAAAAGTACGTATGGGAAACCAAGCCTCTTCTAAGGTGGTTGGTGTGGGTAATGTGTTCCTAAAATTAGGATCTGGAAAAGTTCTTACCCTTAGGGATGTACTGCATGTCCCAGACATCCGAAATAATTTGGTGTCAGGCTCACTTCTAGTAAATCATGGATTTTCACTAGAATTTGAGTGTGAAAAGGTTTTATTGACCAAGTATGAAAAGTTCATAGGTGAAGGTCACCTAGTGAATGAGCTTTTTGAGCTGAATGTTACGGTCATTCACCGTGGAAAAGGAATAAGCAATAAGGAAAATGACACATCCTCTTATTTGCTTGAAAGCTCTGACTTATGGCACAATAGATTGGGACATGTAAATCTAAATGCTATAAAAAGATTAGTAAATCTTAATTTACTAAAAGTAGATAAGTTTAACTCACAAGAAAGATGTGAAGTGTGTGTTGAAGCCAAAATGGCTAAACTGGCGTTCCATTCGGTAGAGCGAAGCACAAAACCTCTAGAGTTAATCCATACAGACGTATGTGATTTAAAATTTGTGCAAACTAGAGGTGGTAAAAAGTACTTCATCACATTTATAGATGATTGCACAAGGTATTGTTACCTTTACTTATTAAGAAGTAAAGATGAGGCAATTGAAGCGTTTAAAGACTTCAAAAATGAAGCCGAAAATCAACTTAATTGTCGAATTAAGCGTGTTCGAAGTGATAGAGGTGGTGAGTATGTAGCGCCGTTTGCAGAATTATGCCATGCAAGTGGTATAATTCACCAAACCACAGCTCAATATTCTCCTCAATCAAATGGTGTTGCTGAACGCAAAAATCGAACACTAAAAGAGATGATGAATGCTTTGTTGATTAATTCAGGATTACCCCAGAACATGTGGGGGGAGGCTGTGTTAACAGCGAATCATATCCTGAACAAAATTCCACTAAAAAATAGGGATGTAACTCCTTATGAGTTGTGGAAAGGGAAGAAACCTTCATATTCATACCTCAAAGTGTAGGGGTGTTTAGCAAAGGTAGAAGTGCCACCTCTGAAACAAGTTGCAATAGGCCCTAAAACAGTCGATTGCATCTTTATTGGTCATGCACTTAATAGTAGTGCCTATCGTTTCCTAGTCCATAGGTCAGCTGTGCCTGACGTGGCTGAAGGAACAACGATTGAGTCAAGGAATGCTATATTCTTTGAGAATGTTTACCCTTGTAAGAGGCAAGAGGATCGTTCTAGTGAAAGAATGATGGATGAATCCACTAGTTCTAATCCTCCAAAAAGGACGAGGTCAAGTCCTGAGGATGTTGAACCAAGACGTGGTAAAAGAGTTAAAGTTGCTAAGACATTTGGTCCCGACTTCATAACTTTTATGTTTGATGACGAACCAAAGTCAGTGGCGGAAGCTTTGTCTGGCCCAGACGTAGCGTGGTGGCAAGAAGCTATCAACAGTGAGATTGAATCCATCATGAGAAATAACACTTGGGTGTTAGTAGACTTACCTGAAGGCTGTAAGACTTTAGGGTGCAAGTGGATTCTGAAAAGGAAATATAAGCCCGATGGTACTATAGATAAGTACAAAGCTCGCCTAGTTGTCCAAGGCTTTAAGCAGAAAGAAGGGCATGACTTTTTTGATACCTATTCACCTGTTACGAGAATCACTTCCATTCGGGTGCTTCTTGCGATTGCTGCTTTGCACAATCTTGAGATTCACCAAATGGATGTGAAAACTGCGTTTCTGAATGGTGATCTGGAAGAAAAAATATATATGGAACAACCCGAAGGGTTTGTTGTGCCTGGGCAAGAGCGTAAAGTATGCAAACTGGTAAAGTCATTATATGGGTTGAAGCAAGCACCATTACAATGGCATTTAAAATTTGACAACGTGATGTTGGCAAATGGTTTCACTATCAATGAGTGCGATAAGTGTGTTTACATTAAGAACACAGATAACGGTTTTGTTATTGTGTGTCTTTATGTAGATGATATGTTGATTACGGGCAGCAATAGTGCCATTATCAACGAAACCAAAAACATGTTGAAGAGAAATTTCGACATGAAAGATATGGGTTTAGCTGATGTGATTCTCGGAATCAAATTAAAAGGAATCATGAGGGAATTGCTCTGACACAATCTCATTATATTGAGAAAGTGCTAAAGAAATTTCACTCATTCGATTGTGAGCCAGCTAAGACTCCATTGGAACCCAACGTGCATTTGAGTAAGCACACGGGTGAGCCTGTAGCTCAAGAAGAATATGCAAGGATCATAGGGAGTTTGATGTTTATCACAAACTGCACTCGACCAGATCTTGCGTGTACGGTGAATAAGCTGAGCCGATTTACGAGCAACCCAAGCAAGGAACATTGGAAAGCTCTGCGTAGGGTTTTGAGATACTTGAAGTATACTCTTAACTTTGAGCTGCAGTACACAAGATATCCCCAAGTACTTGAAGGGTATTGTGATGCAAATTGGATCTCTGATTCAAAAGACTCATTCTCGACGAGTGGTTATGTGTTCATTGTGGGGGGTGGTGCTGTTTCGTGGAAATCAATGAAACAGACGTGTATTGCTCGTTCCACCATGGAATCTGAGTTTATTGCATTGGATAAAGCAGGGGAAGAAGCCGAGTGGCTCAGAAATTTCCTAGAATGTATTCCATGTTGGAAGAAGCCAGTGCCGACAGTAGTGATATACTGTGATAGCCAAGCAGCTATAGGGAGAGCACATAGTGGCTTATACAACGGTAAGTCTCGACATATTCGTCGGCGACATAATACCGTCAGGCAATTGATCACAAGTGGTGTTATCACAGTTGACTATGTAAGGTCAGTTGATAACTTAGCGGATCCGTTAACAAAAGGTTTAAACCGTGATCAAATGCATAAATTGCTAAAAGGAATGGGACTGAAAACCACATCTTAAAAGATGATTATAGTGGTAACCCAACCATACGATTGGAGATCCCATGGGCTTGGTTCAATGGGAAAACGAAGCTATATGAATCTAGTTGTAACACTCGGAAGATTTTTAATCTTCGCCCATTCTTTAGAAAGCATTGAGTGTTGTTACCTGCATGTGGTAAGAGGCTAAGTTTTGACTTTTAATGATTCTGAGAAACCTCGAGGAGGTGGGTATTGCAGGATACCTGGAAAAGAATCACCTATGTAAGTGAAGAAGTGTGGGCCGCTTCAACATGTGAATCACTTATGAATCCAAAGTGGTGTTCCATGGCCAGTAAGGACACAAACGTGAGAACTGATGAGTTTGTAAATAATATTGTGTCAATATTATTGTCTTGGTATACACTAAGGAGGAATGGTTCAAGGCATCACGTCCACCAGGCCGCCGGTATGCCCGATAGTGTTGACTATGGAAAGTTCAAAGCCCCAAGCTACTATTCCAAATGCAATATTGTTTCTCGAGAATTGAGCAAAGGGTCTGCATACATGCATTCATGTCTTGTGTTGGTTTGAGCTGGCAGAGCTCTAACCAATGTGGGGGATTGTAGGAAAACATGTGAAACATGTGGAATTTCCAAAAGTCTAGGCTTTTGGCCTTTCACTTACTTTTGGTTTATGGTGTCCCTTAATGCAAGACCTTTGAGGTGGCCTCCCCTATCCTATAAATAGGTGGAGCTTAGGAGAGTAGAAGTAACCAACAACAACAAGCATTCTCTATCTCTAGCTCTCTACATCCTAGTTCACATATAGGAGCATTGCATAGCTCGATTCTCGGAACTCCATCAAGTTCGCCGGTGCCTAGCGGGTTTGAGGTGCTTCTACACGCTAGGAGGGAGTCGTTTTATCTTTGGGGGCAATACGCCATTCCGTGAGCACTAGCCGGGGCGTAATTTGTCTTGCGGAAAGAGGGCTTTCCTCGACTCGACTTATAAATTTGGTTTGCTTTATTTCCGTTGTAATTTCCATTCCTCTTTTGTTGCAAGTTTCCTTTCGATTGTAATAGTTAGAGTACCGCCTGTACACGGCTTGGGAATTTCTTCCCATTATTTCTAACATGCGCACAAACACACGCACAATTATAAACAAATTACTGAGTCATTTTTGGCCACCTCAGTGCTTAAACTCGTTCAAAGTCAAATTTTGTTATTTTGCACATACCCAAAAAAACAAAGAAAAAAGCATTTAACAGATTATAATTAAAGCTTGCCCTTTTCAAGCTCTTAAGTTCGTTGTCGACGTCATTGCTAGGGTGGGGAAGTTCAATTTATTAATTACAAAGTTGAATATTTTTCTGATTTTTGGGCAATCGTTTGAAAATTCAGTTTTTTTTTTTATAAATACTTTCGAATCCATACTCAATATATTTAAACAAAAATTGAGTATATTCATAGAAGAAAAAAGTTGACCCCTCTTTCACAAAAAGAAACTCCAATGATCAATATAGCCTAAGAATTCCACAATCCAAGCAAATCTAACATTTTATGGGTATCGATAATTGGGTACGACGTCAAACTACTACTATTACATAAACAAATTTTCACATAAACCATCAATGATAAATTCATAACTAACAAATTTGGATATTGTGTTCAACTGAGTCAGGGCCACGAGCACTACAAAAAATTAACTAATAATGGAACCTTAAAATACAATTGATTTCGAAAAATCTCATTTTCATAAGATGTCTCTAAATTCCGCACATGCGTATCGATATATAATTAGTTCCCAATCCAAACCTTAATATAATGATGACAAAAATATGTTCAGATTAATAAAAAGTAAAAATTATTCTGCTAGTATAATTTGTATTGAATTAATTTGTATTGAAGAATCTTTCAGCGATACAAATATTATAGTCGATAGAGTTGTATTGAATTGTAATTGGAGAGGTGATCAAGGTAAGAAACATGACTAAAAGCTTACATTAATTGGATTTAATAAATACTAGTAGTAGGTAGTAATACAGCTTAATAGTACCACTTTGATCTGATGCAATAGACAGCCTTGCTAATGCGCTT
The DNA here is from genome assembly GCF_004379255.2 of Salvia splendens. Classification (NCBI taxonomy): domain Eukaryota; kingdom Viridiplantae; phylum Streptophyta; class Magnoliopsida; order Lamiales; family Lamiaceae; genus Salvia; species Salvia splendens. The sequence goes on from NC_056038.1 coordinate 27,358,338, forward strand.
TAAAGGACAAACACATGTTATTACCTTTTAACTGTAGTTTGTAGTATTCACTAATGCACAAGTGTTTTGACTTTGACATTTTATCTAATTAATTATTGCAACTCATTAACCGAATTAAATAAACGACGGAGATTCCAAAGGTTAGGCAAATATGGAGAGGTGGTGATGCATTTGGTAAGATTCCAATCGATCAAATGGCCTTCCTTTTTACTATATTCATTTCCTATCTGGAAATTGTCCCCATCGACTAAGACAGATCTGGGTATTTTTCTTTAATTTTCTTTTAAGGCATCTCAATATTTTATATATAATAATATGATAATCCTAATGTATGAATATATCACAAGCTTACCTTTGTTTTTTTCCTCCGATACGATAAATTACTCGTCCACTTCTTTTATATTATTCTGTCACTCTTAGTCAGACAAAGGCTGGAATTCAATTAGTTTGCAGCATTTCTGTGAATTGATTCTTTTTAGGGCATCTTTGTAATAATTCTATGTGGTGGATTTGTTTAGAAATAACAATTTTCTGAAACATCATTGTAAAATTCAATCTAATTACTTCTCTATTTAAAAGCGATATGTTGGTCATATCAGAACATGTACGAGATATGATGAAAAATGAAATTATTATCATGTGCAGTTTTAACTAAATCTTAATCTTAATTATTTAATTCTAGTTCGATTTAAAAAAAAATTAACTGACGATTAAAACATTTCAATTCTGAATAATAAATCTTAAATAAAAGCCTAATTATAAATTTAACCAAATTGTAATTAGTGCAAGGAAATATCTTAACCTAGGCTTCGAACTAAGATGCATATTTGATAGGTGTATATTTATTATTAAGCTATGTACCTTAATTTGTTTCATCTTCTTAAGACTAAATGCGAGAGGAAAGCTAAATCTAAGGCAGGAAACTTCTGTGTGAAGCTTAGAAAGTGTGCGAAGTAAGCTTTATATCCAACATGTTAAGTGAAGATATAGCTAATTACTTTTAAAGATGATTGATTTCAACTTTTCTTTAAAAACTTTCACATAAGTTTGATTCAAGTTATTGTCTTCCCATAAATAATTTGTTTTGAGATATACTTATCTGTTTGGCTATTTCAAAATTTATCGAATCGCATTCAGGTTCCAGTAGGACAACAAATGCTACTCGATCTAATGTACACCAAGATCGTGTGTCATCGAGAAGGTTGGTGGTCAATGTGTCCGTGGAAGGTGGTCACCTTCCCGACTAAAGGAGTTTTGATATGGTAGATCCTAGGAAAAACTTATAATTAGAAATACGAAATTACCTATTGTGATTTGTATTAGATCTATTTTTAAAAGAGATTAATTTTTTTTCAGAAGTATATAAAATGAAAGTTCAATAAAGTTGTATTTATAAGGTTTTGAATTTGGAATAAAATAAAATTTAATTGGCGGGCGCGCCACCTGCCACCCCCGACGAGCATCCCCTTTCCCGGCCTCGCCCCTTCCCCCTCCTGTACAACGTAAGGTGCCGCCCACCGGGAACCATGCCCCAATTGTAGAAGCTCATGGTTCCCCAATTGTAGATGCTCTTTAGTACCTCACTTTGATCTCCATATCCCCCCTTTTTAATAATTAATTAACACTACAATATATAGTCCAATGGAATGCTACTCATACCCTTCTTAAGTTTACACAATAATAATCCTCTCTAATAAAGCAATATAAATAAGGGGTTAAATGGTAAAAATAATTGTCGTGCTTCTTATATATTTCGTGTTCGACCTGCCAAGTTAAACTAACTTAGACGTATTCAAAATAAACTAAACAAAAATAATCAACAAATAAACATAAAACGAATAGCTAACCGTGCCTAGAAGTTTATTCTTATTCGATTGTAAATTTCAAATCCAACATGTATTTATTTGGCTATATTATCTACCTATATCTTAAACCAGTTACACTAGATCATAGCACTCCATCGTAAAATAGAGCAAACATTTTTCTTTTTGTTTTTGAAAAGTTAGTTTTCTGAACTTAAATTGAACAATAGGAATTGAGAATTCCCCTAAAAAATTATCATAATAGGAAAAATATTCATTGTGAAAAGTATTGCTTTGAAGAATACCCTAATTTGTAAATCGTGTCAATTGGATTAGATAAGAAAGTAAAATGAGATAGAAAAAAAAGAAAAATCAATAGTGTTCTTTTCCTTTCAAATTACAAAACAATCGATGTATAAATTTGTAAATTATCATAAAATCTAATGAGTCTCATTTGACATTGTTACGAACTCGACTGAATCACGGGTAACGGAGGAGACTACAATTGGAGACACGGCTGAGCTGGCCTCGACGCGGACTTCGGTGTCACCAGATAGTGAGGAAGAAACGTCTCCCATTGGGGAGCTGGAGAAACAGTCAGAGGAAGTCACCAAGGTGGACACGGTAAGGAAGTTGAGGCCGAGAAAGGAAATCAAGCAGCCAGAGCGCTACCAAGACTTCGTCACCAAGTAGCGGACCAGTTGCTCGACGGAATGCTTGAAAGAGTTTTGAATTACGTTTTTTACTTCTGCATTAAGTATTTTGTTTTAAGTTACTTCTTTTATTGTATTCTTATTTCCTTATTGTGAACAATTAATGGATCGATCGTCCGTCGGGTTTTCTTTGTTGGTTCTTTCCCGATGAATAGGATTAGGTCGAACCAACCATAGGGTCTAGAGTATTATAAATATGGCTTCTCATTAATGCCGCACACAATGAATGAAGAAATATTTTGCCCACGTTTCTTGTGCAATACTCTAAAGAATTCTAATTACTGCCGACTGAGGAAGTTCTCCGCGCCAGTCGCGAGTTTTGACCGCCGACCCCAACGATCGGGGCGCCGGAATTGGTGTGTTGCGTTCGACGACAGCAGGACTTCTTCGTTAAGAGAATTGTGATCTTAACAGACATTTATTCAGATTAATTACGCAATTGAAAATAAAAATTATATGCCCTTCACTTGTATTAAGAGCAAAAACAACCTCGAATTTATCGATTTATAGCATACAATATTTACCAAAAAAATAAAAATAAATTATAGCTCACAAAATAAACCTACGTAAATATAAACACGCATACAACAGTTAGTAAGTACTACTCCTAGTACTTATGAAAGTAGATACAATTAGCAATAAAATCATATATTTAAGTATAAAATATTTGTCCCGATAATACCCGATATTATTAGTAGCAACTATATACAATCTTTTAATGCATTATAGAATCTAAGTGTTCTAAGAGATCTTTTTAACCATTTTTATATTCCAACAAATATATAGTTGAAAACTCACCGGAACTAGATATAGAGTTTCCCTTCACTTTTATTCTTAATCTATTCATAGCTTACCATCAAAATCAACACAGTAAATTAATTAGGAAACATTTTTCAGCTATTAGGATTTTCAAATTTTCTATTTTAATTAATTAGTAACAAATATTTTATGCTCCATAAATTTATCCTCTTATAAATTTATTTTTGGGTCGTGTATGGGTACCCGCAGTGTCGGGTACGGGATACCCGGCACAGGTATCCCGTACTTCCAATACGTTGCGGAGCGGGTATTGGCACAACAAATTTGCCTGAAATCGAGTATAGGAGTTTATTTGTGATTTCCTCATTTCTATAGTATAAGAGTTTATTTGTAAATTCCTCCTTCGTATAGGAGTTAATTTAAAAATAAATAAAAAAGAAATTGGGTATGGGTACCTGACTTGTCGGGTGCGGAGGTAACCTGTTTCGCCACCCCTACTCTAGTGTGAATGTTTTAATATCAATATTTTCAGTTACAACTCGAAAGAAAGGACAAACGAATGTTGAACAAAAATTAGTTATAGCCTATCCAATAGCTTTAAAGTATATTACAAATTATTTTGGAACAAATATTAAATTAATTATTGTGATCTCAAAGCTAATCAGCCTAATCACCATGTTGGTTTTTATTTAGACCATCCACAATAGGCGCCCAGCGACCGCCCAGCCGAGCGTCGGCGCTGGGCGGTTCGCTGGGCGGTCTATTGCAGCCGCCCAGCGGCTGAGTGGAGAGAGAAACCGCGCAACGCTGGGCGGTTATGTGGCGCTGGGCGGTCGGCTGGGCGGTCCGTTCGGCGCTATTGCAGCGCCCGGATCGCCCAGCGCACCGCCTAGCGCGAAAAAATAAATTTTTTTTCGAAACACTATATATACGCGCTTTGTTCGTCATTTTCATTCGCACGACTTGTTTTAACGAGTACTCTCTCTATCTTAATTTCTGTTCAAGATCAACAACGCAAAATGAGTAATGCTGGTGGTAGTAGTGGTGGTAGCGGAGGGGATGCTGAGGAGTACGAACGTCGAATGGCCGAGGCGTTGGACGCCTATACGACCAACGCGATAAACCAATGGATGGAAAGGGCCTTGCAGCCGGCGATACCTCGACCTCCCCCAGTGGTCCACCGCCGCAGTGTGATTGATCGGGATCACGTAGCTGCACATCAGCGCCTATACGAAGACTACTTCGCACAGGAGCCTCGGTTCAACGCCAACCTTTTCAGGCGTCGTTTTAGGATGACCAGGAACCTGTTTATGCGTATTGTCAACGCTTTGGAGTCTCGATATCTGTATTTCCGCTTCAGACACGATGCGTCTGGCAGACCCGGCCACACACCTATTCAAAAGTGCACTGCGGCAATCCGGCAGTTGGCCTACGGAGACGCGGCAGACATGTGGGACGAGTATCTCCACATCGGTGAGACGACTGCCTTGCAATGTCTGAAGAATTTCTGTCTGGGAGTGATAGAAGTATTCGGTGATCAGTATCTGCGAAAGCCTACCCCCGAAGACTGCCAAGATCTGTTGCGGATGCACGGGAGTCAGCATGGGTTCCCGGGTATGTTAGGCAGCATAGATTGTATGCATTGGGACTGGAAGAACTGTCCCGCAGCCTGGAAGGGGTTCTACACGTCCGGCTACAAGGGAAAGAATCCCACGATGATCCTGGAGGCCGTAGCTGATTACCGGCTTTGGATTTGGCACGCGTATTTTGGGATAGCTGGTTCGAACAACGACCTCAACGTCCTCAACTCGTCGCCACTTTTCAACGAGCAGTGTCAGGGCGTCGGTCCGGCCATCAGTTTTGTCGCCAACGGCAACCAACATGATATGGGCTACTACTTGGCGGATGGGATATACCCTAGGTGGCCCGTCTTTGTGAAGACGATCCGATGCCCAGGAGATGCGAAGAAGGCCTACTTTGCGGCACGGCAGGAGTCGGCGCGCAAGGACGTGGAGCGCGCATTTGGTGTGCTCCAGTCTCGATGGGCGGCAATTAAGGGTCCAACGCGTTTGTGGGATGTCCAATGCATTGCTGATATCATGTACGCATGTATTATCATGCACAACATGATTGTCGAATATGAAGGTGGCGAACTGACCAATTGGGTCAACGACGATAATGAAGCCGGTCCAAGCCACGGCGTGGCCGCCCCCAACGTACGGAGTGGGGTACCTCACGATGAAGCCGGCCTCTTACAAGCACACGCCGACATGCGCCAAACGGCGGCTCATATTCGACTCCAAAAGGATTTAATTGAAGAGTTATGGGCACGGAGGATTGACCGCCATTAGTTTTTTTTAATTATGTAATTTTTTTTAATTAATGTACTTTTTATATTTTATTAATATTAGTGAATTTTCTCGTTTTTGTGTCGTAAATTTAATTCCGTATATTGTGTGATTTTTAATTATTTCATTTTGTATATATTTGTTAATAATGATGTGGATAGTATGTGGCTGGGCTATTACTGGGCTATTTGCTTGTTTTGATGATGTGGCAGGAGGATTTTTAATGCTGATGATGTGGCAGTGGCTGGGCTATTGCTGGGCTATTCCTATTGTGGATGGCCTTAGAGCATCTCCAAATAAAGGATCTAAATAAATAGATTAAGAGAAAACTATCATATGCATCTCTTTTTTCTTCTTTAATTTTAATTTTTTTTACCTATTTTCTACGCAAAAGATAAATATAGTTGTACTGGAGGACTATTTCTGTATAGCTTTTTCGGTTTACCCTCTTCCCTTTAAATTTACTACAAATAGTTTTTACGAAGGTATATCTTGTTTTTGAAGTGGTGAATGAGAATTATACATGCTCTTAAAGATGAATGTAAAGACACTGAAATACTAGGTTGAAAGCAAAGTAAAATATGAAAAATAATTATTTATTAATTTTACTTTATTTTTTTTCCAATTTTATGTTTTCATTCATTTTTGTACTCTATTTCTTTTACTATTTAATTCAAAATATGTTTTTTTATATAAATTATGTATTTAAAAGAAATCTATTACTTCGGGTGTAATAAAAGAAGAAAGACATCGTATAGAAAGAGAATGTGGGGAAAAAGAAAGAATAAAAAAATGAATAATGTGGTTGGTGAGTGGAAATTCACGAAGTCTGCATTTTGGGGTTGTGGAAGCAAAGAAATTCGGAAATACTGAATCCACCATCTCTTCCTCCCTATATATACACATACGCATCACCACCTTCCAATTCACAAACACCCATTCTCTCTCTCTCTCTCTCTCTCTGATTGCTGAACATCTGCAACTCCTGTGTGAGTGTTTAACTGATCCGCTCTTTCCTTCGTTTCCTCAACTCAACAAAAAAAATCGAGATGGCCAAGAATGTCGGGATCCTCGCCATGGAAATCTACTTCCCTCCCACTTGCATCCAGCAGGTGAGTTACCTCTCCGAATTTCTCTTTTTTTTTCACCAAATCTTGATGCCTAAAGAGTGCAGTTTGTTTCGTGTTCATAGTGCTCTCTTCGTGTTTGTTGTTTTGCGTGTGCAATCTGTTTCTGGGTTTTTTAGTTATAGAAATTTTGTTGTTGTGCTGAAGTGCGTCACTGTTTGTTTAGATTGATTTCTTTGTTGTGCTGAAATTTTGTAGGGTGGAGTGGAGTGGACCCACCTCTTAATTGCAAACTTTCTCTGCTCCAGCTCTCTTTCTATATCTCAATCAATCTCTTTATTTTATTTTCATTTTGATATAAAAATTTAAACTTGAGGGTTTTAGATAAAGCAAAATCTCAGATTCACTTGGGGGGAAAAACAGATCTTAGTTTAGAGACTTATCTGCAGAATTTATTTTGTTGACTTAAGCTGTTATATGATGCGTTGCAGGAGGTGTTGGAAGCTCATGATGGAGCAAGCAAAGGAAAGTATACAATTGGGCTTGGCCAAGATTGCATGGCATTTTGTTCCGAGGTCGAAGATGTCATTTCCATGAGGTTATTAATCTACTATATTTAATAAAAAAAAAGGGATTGAGCAGAATAACATCTCTGTATTGTTCTTCGTGTCTGGGTTGATTGTATTATTGTGTATAATAGCGATGATGTTGACATGCATTGAAAGTTTATGGTTATCATATAGTATTACAATAGCCTTTTTTCGGTAGTTAAATGCATTTGTGGCTTAAAACATGATGTATCATCTGTTTTCCTGTTGAAAAAGTGAATATTCACTATTGATCAATTAGGTAGTACATTTGTTACGATTAAGTTGGGAAGTATTCTGTGTTTTTTCCTTTTTTGCTGAATCTTGGCTCACAAAATTTTAAGTGTGTTCATCGTAAACTTTATGTTATCTCTGAAATTTTTATATATTGCTCAAAATCAATGTATCCAGAAGGATTAAATGCTTCAAAAATCTATTGCATTACTTAATAATTATGATTTGGGAAAGATCTGGAAGACTGTAACGCTTAGACTGAACATTCTGTCTTTTTCACTTGCTTACTAACTCATCAAAGTATAGTAAACAGGAACTTGGTTACCTTGAATTTTCTAACTATTGTTAACTTTTTGAACTTTCAGCATGACGGCAGTAACTTCACTTCTAGAAAAGTACAATGTTGATCCGAAGCAGATTGGACGCCTTGAAGTTGGAAGTGAGACTGTACTCGACAAGAGCAAATCCATTAAGACATTTTTGATGCCTATCTTCGAGGTGTTTTGGCTTTATTATCTGCACTTAAGCTACAATAACATTTTCTATGGGTCTGCTTTATCACTTATATTAATATGAGACGTTATATTATGGTGTAGCTGTAGGCCTCCTAGAGTTAACAGAAAGGTAACATATCATCAATAAGCTCCCCTCGGTTTTTCTATTGAAAATACCTTTCACCACAGTATGTTCATGGCAAATCTTAGAGTCATTAGTAGTTCCATGATTGAATGTGACTATATCGTTTACTCTCTTTGCATTTGTTGATTGATTAATATTCTAATTTCAATTCAATCAAAGCCTTTTTTTATATCCTTGCGGTCCATATCTGACTACTACCCTCAACAATTCTTTTTATTTTTACCATTTTACCCTGCATTTGCAGTTATAAATTTCTCTAACACAATAATGATTCTTATAATTTCTCCATGTGCATGAACAGAAATGTGGCAATACTGATATCGAAGGTGTTGACTCAAGCAATGCTTGCTATGGAGGGACCGCAGCACTATTTAACTGTGTCAATTGGGTGGAAAGTAGTTCTTGGGATGGAAGATATGGGCTTGTTGTCTGCACTGACAGTGCGGTAGGATCATCATCTCTATAGCCATGTATATTTGGATTTAAAGTTGCTAAAGTGATGAAGTGTTAAGTAAAAGGAGCCAAAAATAAATAGTTACCATTATGTTTAAGCAGGATCCTTTGTATATTTTGATCTTTGTCTATCCCATCATTTAACATGGGTGCTGATTTAGATTCTATTAAACCCAACATCTTGTTTTGATATTTACCCTTTTGCTTCGTTGACAGGTATATGCCGAGGGACCAGCTAGACCTACTGGTGGGGCTGCAGCCATTGCCATGCTAATAGGACCAAATGCACCTATTGCTTTTGAAGGCAAGCTTAGGTCGAGTCACATGGCTCATGTTTATGATTTTTACAAGCCCGACCTTGCCAGTGAATATCCAGTAATTTTCTTCTGAATCCCTTTTTTTCTTACATGTTCTCTTGTTGTCAATCATACCTTCAAAGTTGTGCTAAAGTATGTAGTGTTCTGTCATTTATCTTTGATGATTGTTAAATTCTTGTAGCCAGTGTTATGAAAATGATGTCCTGCTACAAATTCTCATTGCCTTATTTGTTTGTTTCAATTATGATCGAATCTATGCTTTGTAGGTTGTTGATGGCAAGCTTTCACAGACTTGTTACCTCATGGCACTGGATGCTTGTTACAAAGGCTTCTGTCAAAAGTAAGCTCAGTAGACAATTGATTTTGCACCTATGCTTTTTTATCACTGGTATTAACTTTTATGTACAATAGGTTTGAGAAGCAGGAGGGCAAGCAGTTCTCGATCTTGGATGCTGACTACTTTGTATTCCATTCTCCATACAACAAGGTACTTGTGTAAACCACGGGCCTGCCTAACAGAGTACAGGGTTTTTAATGTACCAGTTTTCTCCTACTTGAAAAAGAATAAGCATTGTTGACATTTTTTCTTGAAACCTGCAGCTTGTACAAAAAAGTTTCTCAAGATTGTTGTTCAATGACTTTTCGAGGAATGCCAGGTGAACATTATCATCATCTGTACAGCATTGACTTACTTGTCACAAGTTTCTGCCTACCTGACCTCTGGATGAATTTTCAGCTTCATCGATGTGGCTGCAAAAGAAAAGCTTGCACCATTTTCATCACTAAGCAATGAGGAAAGCTACCAAAGTCGCGATCTTGAGAAGGTGTGAATCATCTTCCCCTTTTCTCAGTTTATGTTGATGATAGTCTGTTGCTATACCATTCTTTGTGCTAAAGATACAAAAGCTCTGTGGGCTAACAGTCATCTTTTCACAGGCATCTCAACAAGTCGCAAAACCTTTCTTTGATACCAAAGTGCAACCATCTACGCTCATCCCAAAACAAGTTGGGAACATGTATACCGCATCACTCTATGCTGCATTTGCTTCCCTCATCCACAACAAAAGTAGCACTCTGGTAAACATCTGTTGATCCTATGGGATTGGCTTGCTCGGCTTTATGAATGATGTCAAACACAAAATATGAGACATTTTCTTGATGGATTTTTTTTCCTTAATTTTTTTTCATAAGGCTGGGCAGAGGGTCATCTTGTTTTCCTACGGGAGTGGTCTTGCAGCCACCATGTTCTCTCTCCGTTTCACTGAGGGAGAAAAACCTTTCAGCCTGTCCAACATTGCATCTGTTATGAACGTTTCAGAGAAGTTGAAGTCAAGGAATGAGGTACGTTGAAAGTGTAGTCTTCTTGGATTCTAGAAGCAGTGCTTGTTTAAATGTTTGTTTTTGGTAGAGATAGTTGTTAATAAACACTCTCTCCGTATGCAGTTCCCGCCAGAAAAATTTGTCGAACTGATGCAGCTAATGGAGCACAGGTATGGAGGCAAAGACTTCATCACAAGCAAGGACTGCAGCCTTCTTGCACCAGGTACATACTATCTCACTGAAGTCGACTCCAAATACCGAAGATTCTATGCCAAGAAGGCCGTTACGAATGGAACTGTTGCGAATGGCCACTGAAGATATCATATGCCATAAAATTGGCTCTTCTTCTGTGTAGTTAATTCAGCACATAGACAAATAATCTATTTTCATTGTTTGGTACAAGCATCTGAGTTTGTTTGACAGATGAATTATTAGTAGTCAGAGTTTCATTTTCTCTGTTTTTATTTTTCTTGGATTCTGTAAAAGAAGCATCTTAGATGGTGGGTGTATTCAGTATTCTGTTCTACATCTTAATGAATTCAATTTTGCCCTAGCTGGCATACATCTTTACTTTCCATTCTTAATGCAAATTGTGTTTTACTTTCAATCCAATTCCACTTACTCTTGTGGTGCAAATTGTGTCATACTCCAGCTTCTATCCTAACACCATTTATAGTCTTAAGAATGGAGTGTGTTGAAGTAGCAAATGGTGGGACTAACATGTCTCTCCAAATCCAGGTTGTTGAAGATTTTAAATATTTCAGCCTTTAGATTCATGTTTCAGCTTAAAGATATTAGTGCTGACAGAGTAAACATGTGTTGTGGTTCCAATTTTAGATGCCCATGATTGCAAAAATCTAGAAATAAAAATGAGCTTTTTTAACAAGGATGGAATGGACATTAGATTGAAATGATAATTTTACATTTATTTCATTTAGTATGTCTTATTCCATTTGTTTATAAATGTTTTGAATAACTTATTAATATTACTAATTAATTACTTTCAATATTAAATTTACCTTTTTTGTTAAAGAAAAAATAAAATAACAGAAATAAATTTAACTTTGTCTTTGTTAATATAATGCAAACAATGATTAAATTAATTTATATTACAAAATAAAAATTATAACTTGCTAAAAATTTTCAATTTAAATTATTTAAACACACAAAATATAATTTGTTATAAGATGAAAATATAAATTGTATTTCATCATTATATGAAGATAGCAATACATGACATACTATTTCATCCTACCATCATTCAATTCTTAACTCTAGAGGTCCCCAAACAGAACCGAACCGGACGAACCGGCCCGGAACCGTCACCGGAACCGTCGGCGGCGGTTCGAACCGTGACCGGAACCGTCGGTTCCGCCGGGCCGGTTCAGGTTTCCTATTTTGACGAACCGTAACGGTGGTTCAAAACCGCCGGTTTCACCGGAACCGCCGGTTCCCGACAACTTTTCAGGCTACCTCCGACCTACACATAGCCTTTTCAGAAACCGGGTCAGAAACCGCCGGTTTTCGTCAGAAAACCATTGACGAAACCGTCGGTTCCGTCGGATTTTCAAAATTTTGAAATTTTGAATTTTTTTTTAAAATTTAATCACAATTTTCCCTATAAATACCCCCTTCTCTTCATTTCTACTCACCTCATTCTTGTGTTAATAAGAATTTCTCTTCTCAATCTCAATTTCTCTATTCTCCATGCTCATTCTCTCAAGTTGTTTACTTTATTTGCGCTCATAATTTACTCACGTTGTTCACGTTATCATATTCACACAATCACACTACTCTCTATTCTCCACTTTCAATTTTCCATAAATATCATGTCTTCATCTCGTCGTGGTGGTGATCGGGGCAAGGGAATTGCCCAAGATCAAAGTGATACTCGTCGTCGACATGCCCCTACGAGAGCACAAGTTGCAGAGGAGGTGGGAAGGCGAGCCGCTCTTCGAGCGCAAGTAAGTTCTAATATGTTTTTGTTTTTTGCTAATTCATGTTTATTAAATTCATAATTTCATTTTTTAAATCTATGTGTCTATGTGTTTTATTTTTGTGTTAGTATTTTTACTTAGTTGTATAATTTTAGTAGGAGGAAGAAGATCGAAATGCGGCCTTGTTACTTGCCCTCGCCGATGACGACCAATAAGGGGGGCATTCACATTCGGCTTCGCGTTTCGAATACGATGTGAATCTATCGTCGGACGAAGGCGATGATGGATCGCATCAATTCCCCCCTTCTAGCGCCAGCCAAGTTGGCGAAAATGATGAGGAGGAGGAGGCCGATGCTCCTCGTGCTTCAGGACGACAAAAGAAGAAGATGTCACCAAAGTTGAAATCCGACATTTTCACCAAACATTACAAGAAGGTCTCGGTGGTAATTTCAAATCCTAATGATCCGACCACTACCATGGAGACAAATGAGTTCAAAGCATATTGCAACTATTGCGATAAAGTCTATCCATTTGGAACCAGTGGGGGATATGGTACTCTCCATCGCCATTTGAAGACAAAACACCCCGTGGAATATGGGCATACTAAGTCCCAAAGCCAAATAAACTTCCCTTCCGGCTCATCGTCTCAAATAGGTACACCTCTATTTAATATGATCCCAAAAATGTTACCGATGCTATGGTAAGATGGGCGGCAATGAAGCATTTGCCGTTTAATTTTTTTAATGACAAAAAATATGAAGTTACTATGCAAACCGCTTTTAATGTTGCTACAAAAAGAATTCCCCCCCTCAACTGCTCAAAGATCTAACAACCGGCAGTTTTTTGATAAAAAAAGAAAAGTTGGAAAATTTCTATCCAACTTGGGGCACAAAGTTAATATTTGCTCCGATGTGTGGACGGATTCTTTTCAAAGAAATTCTTACATGGGAATTTCATGTCATTTTATAGACAATAGTTGGTCTTTAAATAAACGTTTAATTGGTTTTAGACAATTTCCTTCCCCACACACCGCACAAGCAATTGCATCTTTAATTATTCAAGTTTTGAATGATTATGAGTTATGCAACAAGATATTTTCGGTTGATTTTGATAACGCAACCGCTAACACCGCAAGTATACCCGATTTAATTGCGGCTTGCTCCCCGGTGATAAGTGGTAAGTATTTTCACCAACGATGTATTTGTCATATTTTAAACTTATGTGTACAAGATGCTTTGTCTTTATGGCAAAGACATATTCAACCTATTATAACAGCTGTATCCTTGATCCACCGGAAGCCTCAAATTGGCAAGGCGTGGAAGAAGTATTGTCACTCGAAGAAAATAAGGTACACAACTTTTACTTTAGACGTGTCTACTAGATGGAACTCTACATATGATATGTTGCATTCTACATTAGAGCATATAGATTATTTGGTTGATTTTTATAGAACTTTCCCTGTTGATGATTTATATCTAACTTCTTCTTGTTGGGATCAAAGCATGAGTTTATTTAGATTATTCAAAGGTTTTAGAAATGCCACCGTTGAGTTATCGGGTGTGTATTATTGCACATCCGTTCGTGTTTTAGAATATTGCATATACATATCACTTGGTTTTAAAACTGCAATGAAAAATTCCGCAAATAATCTTGAATTAATGTGTGTTTTATATTACATGGTTGAAAAATGGCTCAAGTATTTCAATGAGATCCCAACGGTTTTTTTGTAATTTGCAAAAGTTTTGGATCCAAAATGGAAACTAGTTGGTACTTTAAAAATTTTAGAATTTTATTACAACAATTTGGCTTCTATTGATCTTGAACCACTCCGAGCTTTGTAATCGAATGACGAGGACGACGACAACTACATAAGCCTAGCCCAAACATTCCAAATAAACCTCCCCCACATCCCAACTCTGCAAAGAAGTTTTGAGTTCAACTTGCGGGCTCTCTTTCACGATTACGAAGCCAAGTACAACAGTACCCACCAAGTGAGACCTAGACCCCTCCGTCAAACACATAACTTTGGCTTCTTCCAAGTTGATGACCCCGGCGCCCAATCCGAATTGGCCTACCTATTCGACTTCAGCAGCGGAGGAAGGACGACAAATTCGGTAAGTGAGTTAGATTAATATTTTGACTCACACTTTTCATTCAATGAGGAAGAAGGAGGTCCCGTTCCCCAACAAATCGACGTCCTAGATTGGTGGGGATCACACGAGAAAGATTTTCCCATCCTTGCATCAATGGCAAATGAGATCTTTTCGGTTCCGGCTTCCACTGTCGCCGTCGAGTCCGCCTTTAGTGTTGGAGGCAACGTCTTGGACGACAGAAGAAGTAGACTCACCGGGCAAAACATGGAAGCCACCATGTTACTTGATGATTGGTGCTCCGCCGAAATTAGAGACCAAGAACCGGATTGAGACAATCAAGTAGTACAACCCGACCAAGACTACTTCCCCGACGAAGAAGAATAGGCCAATTCCTCCGATCAAGCTAAATAGAGAATAAGCAAGGTAAGAGAACTACGTGGACTTTGATTCCAAAATGCAATTGAGCATTGAGGATACGTAGGCATCTCAACTTAAATTTTAAATTTAAGTTGAGCTCAAGTCCTTTTCCTTTATTTCTTTTTTCTCCCCTTTGTTTCGAATATGTAATTTGTAAATTGTAATCAAGACTTTAAGTCTTTTGTAATTTATAATTTTTAAGTTGTAATTTATAAATTTTAAGTTGTAATTTGTAATTTTAAAGTTGTAATTTGTAATTTTAAAGTTGTAATTTGTAATTTTGAAGTTATAATTTGTATCAATAAAATTGCATTTGTACATCGCTTTATGCTAATTTTATTTATGCAAGTATATTTACATTTTTTACTTGAATTACAGATTTACAATGAAACAAAAAATTACCTTGAACCGCCGAACAGGACGAACCGGCCCGGAACCAGCCCAGAACCGGATAGGAGCCCGCGGTTCCGAACCGTGGTGACGTCTAGTTAAGAGCATCTCCAATGGCGGACATCCGGTCGGACATCCGCGACGGGCGACCGGGACGTCCGCCATTGTAACGAAGGCACTCGGATACGGATGTCCCGTATGGACGTCGCATGTCCTCGAACGTCCGGGCGATGGGCGGGCGGACGTCCGCCATTGTGGCATGGGTCGGACGTCCGGGTCGGACGTCCGGTATTTATTGTGATTAAATAATTATGATTTTTTTAATTGCGGGAAGTCCTAGTGGGAATGGCGATGGGAAAGACGGATTGTGCAGGGGAAGTCCTAGTGACGTGGCAGTGGGATGAGAAGTCCTAGTGACGTGGCAGGAGGTGTTTTTGGGAAGTACTAGTGGATGTCCGAGTGGGACATCCGTGCATCGGAGATGCTCTAACTCCATTCAATTCCGATATAATTCTATTCATTTGTGTCAATTAGAAATGATTAAGCAGAAAAGGTGTATGGACTATGGCCCACATATTTGTAGTTATAATATACATTTAATTCTTCTTAATTAAATCAAATAAAGTGTTTTTTATTTAACTTTTAATTTACTGAGTTAGAAACTGCAATTTTTTACGACAAAAGAATGAAAGGAAAAATAAAAGTGTACATTGTTTAATGTAAAATGATTTATAGTTGGGATTATCAATTGTGACGACCACTTTGCTAAGTATATAAACTGCGATTAGGAGTAAAGATTAGAAGAAAAGAAAGGAAAAAATTCAAGGATCGAACATAGGTGCTGGAGGAAATTTCAAGAGAGAGAAAAGAAGTGTTGATGGAAAAGATGAAGTCAATTTTCTCTTTCTTCATTAGTCTCATTCCCCTACTGCCTAGCCAAAACATGAAACACTAAGAGCATCTCCAATAGAGGCGAGCGCACCGGCTAGCCGATTCTTGCCGCTCGCCTAATCATTGCAGCCGGCGAGCGCCAAATCAGCGAGAAAAACCGATCTCCTGGCCGCCATTGCAGGCTCCAATTGGCGAGCGATCGGCGAGCGGGATTTTTTTTTATTATTTAATTTTCGAAACACTATATATACGCGATCTGCACGTCATTTTCATTGGCACCACTTGTTTTAACGAGTTTTCTCTCTATCTTAATTTCTGTACAAGATCAACAACGCGAAATGAGTAACGCGGGTGGTAGTAGTGGTGGTAGTGGTGGTAGTGGTGGGGATGCTGAGGAGTTCGAACGACGTTTGAACGAACAGTTGGAGGCCTATAGGTCCCGAGAGATCGACCGACTGATACAACGGGCCTTGCAGCCGGCGGTACCTCGACCTCGACCCGTTGTCCACCGCCGAGCAGTGATTGATCGGGATCACGTAGCTGCACATCAGCGGTTATTTGACGACTACTTCGCACCGGAGTCGCGGTTTAACGCCAACATTTTCAGGCGGCGTTTTAGGATGAGCATGGCCCTGTTTATGCGTATTGTTGACGCTTTGGAGAGTCGATATCCATGTTTCCGCTTCAGGCACGATGCGGCTGGCAGACCCGGCCACACACCTATTCAAAAGTGCACTGCGGCAATCACGCAGTTGGCCTACGGAGGCGCGGTAGACATGTGGGACGAGTACCTCCACATCGGCAAGTCGACTGCCCTTGAATGTATGAAGTATTTCTGTCAGGGCGTGGTTGAAATATTCGGTGATCAGTACCTTCGAAGCCCCACCCCCGAAGACTGCCAGGAGCTGATGTAGATGCACGGGGCGAAGCATGAGTTCCCGGGTATGTTAGGCAGCATAGATTGTATGCATTGGGAGTGGAAGAACTGCCCCGCTGCCTGGAAAGGGTTCTACACGACCGGCTACAAGGGAAAGAATCCCACGATGATCCTCGAGGCCGTAGCTGATTACCGGCTGTGGATTTGACATGCATATTTTGGGGTAGCCGGGTCGAACAACGACCTCACGTCCTCAACTCGTCGCCCTTTTCAACGAGCAGTGCCAAGGCGTCGGTCCGGCCATCAGTTTTGTCGCCATCGGGAACCAGCATGATATGGGCTACTATTTGGCGGATGAGATATATCCTAGGTGGCCCGTCTTTGTGAAGACGATCAGATGCGCATCAGATGAGAGGAAGACCTACTTTACGGAACGGCAGGAGTCGGCGCGCAAGGACGTGGAGCGCGCATTTGGTGTGCTCCAGTCTCGATGGGCGGCAATTAGGGGTCCAACGCGTTTGTGGCATGTCGACTGCATTGCTGATATAATGTACGCCTGTATTATCATGCACAACATGATTGTCGAAGATGAAGGTGTACAACTGACTAGTTGGGCCAACGACGATAATGAAGCCGGTCCAAGCCACGGCGTGGCCACCCCCAGTGTACGAAGTGGAGTACCTCACGATGAAGCCGGCCGCCTCCAAGCACATGCCGACATGCGCCAAGTGGAAGTTCATATTCGACTTCAAAATGATTTAATTGAAGAGTTGTGGACGCAAAGGACTGCACGATGTTAGTTTTTTTTGTAATTTTGTAATTTTTTTAATGTACCTTTTTTTAATTTAAATGAAATTATTGCATTTTCCCGTATCCGTGTCGTAAGTTGAATTCCGTATTTTGTGTGATTGTTATTTTTATAATTTTGTTTATTATGGCTGGGATATGGCTGAGCTATTGCTTGTCCAGTTGCTTGTCCTGATGATGTGGCAGGAGGAATTTTAGAGCTGGTGATGTGGCAGGAGGAGTTTGTGGCTGGGCTATGTCTGGACTATTGCTATTGGAGATGCTCTAATACTCAAATTCATAAAAAAATTTGAGTTGTGTTAGGCATCTCATTAATTTATTTCTTCACTTGGGCTCACACAAGAACATACATATATGAATATTTATTTTGGCCCACATCATATTTTATTTACGTTTTACACATATTAATGATTTTAATTTGTTCTAATCAATTTTTGTTCATACTAAATTTTAAATTCAAATTTACTTAATTAAAATTAAACAAATACTTTGATATCTTTAATTGAAACAGTAAAAATTATTTAATTATCTTTTTCATAAATTTGTAATGGTCACTTAATTATTATTATCATTAGTTTTTTATTTTCTTAAATTTCGTTATTTCAATTTTCTGATTTTTCTTGTGTTACAGTAATTCCTTGAAATTCAGTTTCATACATTCCCAATTCCATTCCAATGTCATGGTACCAAAAGGACTCTTGGGGTATTTTGGTGGAAATTGGCAGCAACGATATGATGCATTGAGCTATTTCATGAGAAGTTAGTTAAACATTAGTAGGAAATAATTTTGAATGATTAGTGTAGGAAGTTGAAAATTTTGCACAAAACTTAGAATAGATATTCACAGAACCTCTCGTTGGACTAAAATTGTATTTGCATCGGCCAAATTGAGATTTTCTCTAATAATCTCCTCAGGTTTTCTTTGAGTTGTTGCACTTGCCATTATCTCAAATTGTGATTACAAATAATCCCTTATCTAAGTTATCTTGAAAGTTATTTTAACATCATCTCACATGCAAGTTATTTTAAACAACACAATCTCCAAGTTGTTTAAGCACAAAAATATCAACCGCAAATGATACTTTAATCCCTTCCCCATTTTCACAACGTCAACAGTACTCACAAACAATGCATATTTGATTAGGATTGTAAACACTAAAATATGAGTTAAATTTTGTTGAAACAAAGGAATCCAACCGCTCTTTAGAAAGGCTAGGCCAAGAAAATCCTATATTTTGACATATTTGCAAATCATTGCCGCCAAAGATGTTGATGTTCATCAAACCAACAAATAGTTTAACAATGCAAAGCTATCATCTACTTCTGTCTTTTCTTCCTCACAACAATGCTAAGCGGAGAAAGCACTTCTCAAGCTAAACCATATATAAACACTTGTATCTAAGATACTCTAACTACATTGCATTACCTCATCACAATGGCGAACACCGTGACTTTGTACACCTTGCTTCTCGCGTGCATCGTGCTCACCTGCCACTGTGATGATGAGCGCAAGGTACGTTAATTTCCTATTTGTTAGTTGCTCCTCATTCACCTTATGCAGCTACCTTGATCTCCTTTTCATGATTAGCTGCACGTCGTGTACATGGGGGACCCGCCCCAAGATAGCGCATCCACACATCACGGCATGCACGCAAGAATCGCAGTGTACAAAGTATGTTGGGCGGGTGGCTACTGTGAGGATGCAGACATCCTTGAACCCTTCGATGATGCAATTGCAGATGGAGATGTGCTATCAGTTTCCTTGGGGTATACTGGGATTTCTGATTACTTTGAAGACTCCATTGCAATCGGATCTTTCCATGCCATGAGAAACGGGATCCTGACCTCATGTTCAGCTGGAAACTAAGGTCCTGATCCTGTTTCACTCGCCAACTACGCGCCTTGGATCCTCACTGTTGCTGCAAGCACTATTGACAGGAAATTTGTTGCTAACTTAGTACTTGGAGATGGACAAATCTTGACAGTATACCAACTTAACTGATCACTACTTGACTTTCTTCCTTATCATGCTATACTCCTACTAATGATTTTGTGTGTGAAATGAAGGGAATCGCGGTTAATAGCTTTGACCTGAACGGGACATCATATCCTTTGATGTGGGGAGGAGATACTGTGGACTACACCTTCGGTTTCAGTGAAGCTTATGCTAGAATTTGTGATGAAGAAGGGATCAACCTTGCCATGATACCGGGGAAGATAGTGATGTGTGAAGGTTACAGGCAGGATGGCTCGACCATTCTGCTGTCAAAGGGCATTGGATGTGTTGTAGTGGGTTAGGATGAGATAAACCCGGACTACGCCTTCACGTATCCATTACCAGCAACGTTGATAACCCCAGACGACGCCAAGAAGGTGATGGCCTACATAAGATCCACCAAGTAAGAAAAAACTCGACTTCTTGTATTAAGATTTGATGCGTCTTCAGATACCCCGTGGCAACCATCCTGGTTGGGGAGACGTGGAAGGACGCTGTTGCTCCAAAGGTGGTTTCGTTTTCCTCTAGAGGACCTAGCCCTATCACCCCAGATATTCTCAAGGTTGAAATTAAGCTTGTTCATTCATCTATACTTGTGTATTTATTAGCCTGATGTTACCGGACCAGGTGTGAACATCCTTGCTGGGTGGTCTCCTCTGGCATCACCTTCATCCTACCACGGAGACACCAGAAGCGTCTTATTTAAAATGGTCTCCGGGACATCCATGGCGTGCCCCCACGCGAGGGGACTGCGGCCTATGTTAAAGCAGCACACCCTGATTGGTTCCCTGCTGCCATCAAGTCTGCTATTATGACAACAGGTTGGTTAGTTAGTTACATTTCTAAACAGTTATTGGATTTATGGTTTGTTAATGATGTCAAACAGCTTTCATAATGGACCCAAGACTAGACAGTAGCCTTGAGTTCGCCTACGGCTCCGGCCACATCAACCCTACGCCACACTTGATCCGGGGCTAGTCTTCAACGCATCCGAGACAGACTACATCAACTTACTCTGCAAGCAGGGCTACAACACAACCACATTGAGACCAGTGACAGGAGACAACAGCAGCTGCACCATGACCACACCGGGAAGAGCCTGGGATCTCAACTACCCGTCCTTCTCGCTCTACGTGGAAGACGGGCAGCAGATCATGGCTACCTTCACTAGAACCGCAACCAACGTGGGATCACGAAACTCGACCTACACTGCCAGCATGCACATGCCGGCGATGATCAGTGTCAAAGTGGAGCCATCAGTCCTCACATTTTCGTCCAGTGGTTGACGGTCAGTGTGAGCGGACCTGCCATCACGCAGCAGCCAATCATGTCAGGCGCCATTACGTGGAGCGATGGGATACATTCCGTTAGGATGCCTCTGGTGGTGTAGGTCTACAACTACTACCCTGGGGCACCTTACGTTACACATTCACAGAATTCTATCACCGTGCCGGTAAAGAGAGACAAGTTGAACGCCTCCTCTTCCAAGCATCATGTCAATGGAATGCTCTGATTAGCCTCTTCTGCTTGGATAATAAAATACACATTTGAAAATAAGATGTAGGAGATTGTTCACAAGGATGAGAAAAAAATTGATAGGTGATCGTGTGATTTGGAAATCACACCTAAAAGTTTAATGGTTGTCATCTGAAGCCATCAAGCCAATCACAACTATTATAGGCACATCTAAATTCAATAAAGCACTATCAATCCTTTCCAAAGCATTCGAATATATACAAAACCAAATTCACTATTGGATATTTCATGAATATAACTCACTTTATTACCCAAAAAATGAATATTCACGAGCCTAAACACAAAATTCAGCTCAGTTGGTTTTGGCCTAATTCAGGCACATGACAATGAAGATAGATATCTCTTGAAAAACTCCAAATAGTTCTTGCACAGAGAGATCCATAATATTTTTGGAGCACTCAAAATCATGATAGCAATCACACAATCCGATTTAAGAAACAAAATGTATAGGCACATCGAAATTCAATAATACTCCCCCCGTTAGTCCGTCCTATTTAAGATAACACACTTTCCTTTTTAGTTTGTCCCAAATAAAATGACATATTACATTTTTGGAAAATTCTCCATCCAATTAATACATTCAACCACTTTTTATATTTACAATTAATATTCAACTCTGTTTCTCTCGCTATTTAATACTCACACCCACATTTTCTTTCTCCATTTAAACACATTAATTAACTACTCCTAAAATCTCGTACTAAAACATATACTAGAGTATCATTTTAGCCGGAACGGAGGGACTAGACAACAGTTTAATGTCATCAGAAAAGTCATCTCAAATTACTAAGTGCAGCAGATAAAGTTACCGAAACCCACTTTGCAGATTTCAAGTCTGATTGATTAGCTTGATCATAGTATATTATACTACTAATACACAAATAGTCTTTTATTTTTCTAAAAAAATCTCCATAAATCAAAAGTACTCCTATCAAACATTATCAATTTACAATTTTTATTAATATACTAAGTGTATATCATGATCACTCCGTTGTGTCACATCCATTTTTAAGTCTTCAGGCCATCCGCAATGGGGCGGACGATGACACGCCCGATGGCGCGCATCGTCCGCGCCCGCCATCGTCCGCCCCATTGCGGCCTACGCGGACGATGGCCGCGGACGATAGGCCATCGGCCGCGCCATCGTCCGCCCCACTGTGGGCTACGCGGACGATAGGCCATCGGCCGCGCCATCGTCCGCCCCACTGTGGGCTACGCGGACGATGGTCGCGGACGAAGGCACGCGTTTTTAATTTTCTATTTAAATCTCGTTTCTCATTCATTTGTACATACGAACATATCGACTATCTCTTTACATATTCTCTCTCAACATCCAACCAAAATGAATCTCGGTGACGACACCAATAGTTCTAGTTCGTCTGAGTCCGGTAGTTCGACGTCAGAAGCATTAGATGCAGCCGTTGAAGAGGCCATGGCGGCATGCTATGCGGCAATGCAGCGCGAGGAGGAGGCGGCAGCAGCGGCGGCTGAGCAAGTCCATAGGCCTATTCGACATAGGACGTATGTCCGACGCGACCACCCGGAAGCTCACAGACGTCTGGTTGAAGACTATTTTGCCGATCAACCACGATGGGGCCCGAATGTTTTCCGCCGCCGGTTTAGAATGTCCCGGTACCTTTTTCTCAGTATTGTTCGGACATTGTCTTCACGTGATGAATACTTCACGTTTCGGGAGGACGGCATCGGCAAACCCGGCCTTACACCATTGCAAAAGTGCACGACTGCTATTCGTCAGTTGGCATACGGCACCACGGCGGACCTTTTTGACGAGTACCTCCACTGCGGGGATTCTACAGGCCGCGAGTGTGTGAAGCGCTTTTGTCGGGGGATAGTACAGGCCTATGGCGACACATATTTGCGCAAGCCGACTGCCACTGATTGCCAGGGTCTGATGCAGATGGACGAGAAGGCACACGGGTTTCCTGGGATGCTCGAGAGCATCGACTGTATGCACTGGCAGTGGAAGAATTGTCCGACGGCGTGGAGAGGCCAATTCACAAGTGGATACAAGGGCAGCCACCCGACGATGATCCTCGAAGCCGTCGCTGACCATCGACTCTGGATCTGACATGCGTACTTCGGCGTACCCGGGTCGAACAACGACATTAACGTCCTCAACTCGTCCACCCTCTTCACTGACCAATGTAACGGCAACGGCCCGGCCATCGAGTTCACTGCCAACAGACGCCAATACCATATGGGGTACTACTTGGCCGATGACATCTACCCACGGTGGCCAGTTTTCCTAAAGACGATCAGCTGCCCAATTGGTGAGAAGAGGGTTTTATTTGCGCAAAAGCAGGAGTCGGCGCGGAAGGATGAGCGGACATTTGGTGTGCTCCAATCACGGTGGGCAATTGTGAAAGGGCCGGCTCGTTCCTGGTACAAGGAAGTCATCGCCGATGTCATATATGCGTGCATAATCATGCACAACATGATAGTCGAGAATGAAGGCGGAAGCATCACCGATTGGAATGAAGATGACCGTGCATCTAGCTCGTCCGGCACGTCGACCGAGACACCCGATAGAGGGTTACCGTTAGGCTTCAATGAGGTTCTATCTAGACAGGCCTCAATGCGCAACCAACAGGATCATGCGCAGCTCATGAGCGACATGATTGAAGAAGTGTGGGCTCATAACCGCCGTCGCTGAGTTTGCGTTTTTTTTAATTCGCATTGTAATGTATTAATTTTTATTAAATGAAATGAAGTTTTTGAAATTCGTATTTTAATTTATTAATTTTTTAAAATTCGTATGGATTTTATAATTATTAAAAAATGATGATGTGGCGCGCCTTAGGGCGCCCCACTGCTGATGCCATCATATGTCAAAGATTTCTATTACTTGCCTTCTCGTCTCAAGTTCGCATCATTTCTTTTGGATACGAATGATGCAAATTAAAATGCTAGTATTATAAAAGTTACATATTCAAAAATAAAATGGTTGAGAAATGGACAAATGTGCATTTTAAATAAGAGGAAAAGTATCAACTGCCAAACAAAAATTGAAAGGCGGAGATCCAATTACCGGAATCATTATATGCAAAGCCATTTATCAGGTACTCTCACTCCTCTCTCATCACCTTTCCAACGCAACGCTATTTGTCAGGTATCATCATCGACACCGCTTCTTCTTCCATTCTCTTCCTTCTTCTCTCTCAATTGCTCAATCTCAAATGTTTCAGATATATGCCTTAATTATGTTCCAACATTTTCTTCTTCTTCTGATCTCTGTCTCTACTTAAAAACCTTGAAACTTCAATTCCGCAAATTTCCCCTTTGCACATGTTGTAGATTTAGAAGATCTTGATCAATTCATACTTTATTATGTTTTTATGTATTGTTGTTTTAATTTTTTCATGTTCGCCTGTAATAATTGAAACCCATATATACACATCTACTTAAAGAAAGCGAAGATGAGGAATACCTCGCTGAAGAAAAATTGCCAGTGATTTTACCTTATTATGATAAATATGATATGTTGCTGACAAAGGTGGTTATATATTGTAGATGAATTCACAAGTTGCAATAAATTTCGTGCAATTTAAGCGATTTATGAAAATATCCTAATAAACCTGAACTGGCTTTTAAACTACTGTTCTCAAACTGTGTTTCAATAATCTAGTGTATGGATATAGATAATGGAGCCTATTTAGTAAGGTTCTGAATGCACAGTTAAAATTATGACTGTTCTGTTTCATTGTTGTGTCTGGAAAAATAAATGCTTCATCTCTAATATCATATTTTGTGAAGCATGATTCGATTTATCACACCATACAGCTACATTTGATCACTCATCTTGTTGTGCTTTTCTTCTTCTACGTCATAAAATACTGCATATGGTTAGGATGATCGTTGTCTAAATTGCTAAGCCGATCCCTTGTGATGTTTAACCATAATATCAATGGATTATCGTTTCATTGCAGAGTGAATCTAGCCTTAGAAAAACAATGGACCGGCTAACTGAGAATGCGAACCTCATGATTGTCTCTGATCTTGATCATACAATGGTGAGTTATAGAAGTTAATCTTGTCATTTCTGTTCAGAGGGGCCGTACTAATGAGTAGTGAGTGACAATATGCTGCAGGTAGATCATCATGATCCTGAGAATCTCTCCCTGCTTAGATGCAATGCCTTGTGGGAAGCAAATTACCGTAGTAACTCTTTGCTAGTTTTCTCCACTGGGAGGTCACCCACCCTATACAAGGAATAGAGGAAAGAGAAGCCCATGCTAACCCCTGATATCACAATAATGTCTGTGGGAACTGAAATAACTTATGGTAACTCTATGGAACCAGATAACGGTTGGGTGAATATTTAAATCAGAAATGGGATAGGAATATAGTTTTTGAAGAGACAAGCAAGATTCCAGAGCTTACTCTTCAGGTATGGCTATTGGAATATCTTACACCTTGGTTATTCCATATTTGAATGACACTCTTTTATTCTATGAACATGATGCAGTCTGAGACAGAGCAACGGCCACACAAAGCGAGCTTTTATGTTCAGAAAGACAAGGCTGATGATATTACAAGATCTCTTTCGACTTGCTTAAAAGAACGTGGGGTATGACGAGTCTTTACCCTTCCGAATAATCGTGTAACTTGCATGGTGTCATGTCTCTATCGTCTTGGTTTTTTAGTCTTATTACCTGAAACTTCTCCAGTTTGTGCTTGCTTTCAAATATACATCTATTGCAATATAGTCATTTCTGCTAGCTACATGTCACTATGTCAGTCCCTACCTCGGGCTTTTCTTTTCCTGGTCTCACTAGTCATAGCTTTTTCATGTTGATTTTCAGTTGGGATGTCAAAATAATATATAGTGGAGGTATGGACTTGGACATTTTGCCTCAAGGTGCTGGCAAAGGGCAAGCACTTGCTTATTTGCATGATAAGTTCAAGGCTGAGGGCAAATTACCGAAAAATACACTTGTTTTGTGTGACTCTGGAAATGATGCTGATTCTGTTTACTGTCCCAGATGTACATGGTGTCATGGTTAGTATTTCACCTAAAGTTGTGGAGCAATCTTGTGTCATTCTGTAAAGGGATACTTCCTAACCATCTTTTTTTTGAGTCTCAAGGTCAGTAATGCCCAGGAGGAATTCTGCAGATGGCATGCTATATATGCAAAAAAACAATCCTAAAATAATTCATGCAAAGGAGAGATGTGCAGCGGGTATTATACAAGCCATCGGGCACTTTAATCTTGGTCCAGAGTATATCTCCTAGAGATGTTACTGACTATCTGATACTAAGTTGGAGCAACTTTGACCCTGCGTATGAAGTTGTGAGTTTTACTTGTTTTATGAGCGGTGGAGGACTTGCTGAGTTGAAAACTCGGAG
Organism: Salvia splendens; assembly: GCF_004379255.2. Taxonomy (NCBI): domain Eukaryota; kingdom Viridiplantae; phylum Streptophyta; class Magnoliopsida; order Lamiales; family Lamiaceae; genus Salvia; species Salvia splendens. Next base: position 27,384,889 of record NC_056038.1, read on the forward strand.
CTTTATTTGGCAAACCTGAAGGCAGTTTGTGTATTTTGGCTTTGTTATTCAATTCAGTATTTCTAGTCCAAATGCACACTCACGTATATGGTATCCTTTTGACTTGCTGTTTTTCTGTGAAGTGTGAAAAGAAGACCAATTTTGTTAACCTTTTATCATGTGCAGTAGTTAAACTGTTGATTCCTTACATATACATACATTGGAGCTCTGTGTCTTTACATTTCTTCCAACATTATTACTTTAAAAAGAACTTATATTCTGTGTTGTTCTTCATTAGACCAATTCTGCTATGATGATTTTATTCTTAACATTTCAAATTTGCAACTGGACTTTACTGTGCAAGATATTTCCTGCTTTTTAATGCTTCGCTTCATCTTTAATTTTTTTCTTGCAGAGTAAGTCTGGGATTTTGTTCACCCTTCTGGATTGAAAAGCAGCTTCATGACTGTGTGGACTCACTAAGAACCTCTTATGGGGACAAAAAAGGCCAGCCCTTTCGGGTTTGGGTAGATCAGGTCTTACCTGTGCAGGTTGGGTCAGACTCATGGCTGGTGAAGTTTAAGAAATGGGAGCAATCAGGTGAGCAATTTGGTCCTATTGTGGTTCGCACCAGATCCTTTCTTTAAAAGTGCTAGCCTTTCTTCATAGTTCAGTTTGTGATGCTGCTTTTTCTTCATAGTTCAGTTATCTATGCTAAATATCCTCGTTTCCCACACTCCATGTATTTTGACCATCACTTGAGTCTTCATCTGGAGCTTCTTGATGCCAGCACCATCTTATTATAGAGCGTGTGAAGAAGTGAAGGGTGGTGGTGTCAACCTCAACTTCCATTTAAATTTAGACCGTCTCACATTTTCTGTTTGTTGGTTTTCTTATAATAATAGTTCTGGTTGATTGTACATAGCAGAAGGTTCTTATATATGCCGAAATTATAGTAAAGGCCAGTTAGAAATCCTTTATTGTTTGCTCTAATAACTTAATAGTATTTATTCCCTTACTTCACGAAAACAGATATCAGACAGATGCTTTCGTAAATCATAACGCTGGCGATATTCATAGGCATTAGGAACATACCTTTGAGATTGTATATGTCTGAGATAACCATAGGTGTTGGCATTTAGGTCTACAAATTCTTGAAAAATGCTCATTGTTTTTCATCTTCCCTTCATCTGTTGCAGGCGGAGAGCGCTATGCTGTTTGACCACTGCTTTATTAAGTTCAAAAGTAAGTCTGCTAATTCTCATGTTGAGCTTTATCTCTTTTGATATGCCTCATCTTTCATTATTTTGTTATATTTGGCATCAGGGGGTGACCGTGGCCGATGGGTTAACCTGGGTGCTTGTCCATCAAACATGGTTGAAAGAAGCAGGCCCAAGCAGTGACGCAGAGTGGTTGTTCTAGTCTCTCTCTCTCTCTACAAATAAGTGCAAAAGATACACAATTATTCAGAGGTGTTAATTCCTGCTATTACTGATGTTGATGTATTCAGTAATCCATTAACCATGTGGAGGATGGATTTACAGAAAATACGCTACTTTTCTATATACACAGTCTAAATAATTACTCGGGAATTGCCTACCCTTGTTTTTTTGTCTTTTATTACTTATGGTTCACTTGGAACATCCACCAATATGAAGATGGATAGACAATCATCTATTATCTCTACGTTTTCTATGTTTCTGTGTTGGAAGTATTTACAACTAAATCCAAACACAAAATATTTATTGCAACTAAACGTTGTAGGAAAAGACGATGCAAAAAAATGAAACAAGACGATGTTAATTTGGTTTCTTAAAAAACACTTAAGCTCCGTTTGGGACATGAAATTGGAATTGAATTTGAATTGGAATGGAATTGGAATTGGAATTGGAATTGGAATTGGAATTGGAATTTTATGGAATTGAACTTGGAAGAAATTGAATTCTAATTCAATTCCAAATACTATGTTTAATAAAGAGAAGTAATTGATATGAAATTGAAATTGAATTTGATAATTTGTGCACACACACTTCACGCAAAATACACACTCACACACACTTCCACACAAAATACATATACTATACAACATAATACACACACTTCACACACTACACACATTTCACAACACTACGCACATACTACAAACATTTCACACGCTTCAGCACACTACACAAATCTCACACATTTCACACACTACACACCTTCACACATTTCACACACTACACACACTTCACACATTTCACACCTACACAAATTGCACACACTACCCGCACTATACATATTTCACACACTATCACAGCATTTCACACATTTCACACACTATACAAATTTCACACACTTCACACACTACATCAAATTTCACACATTTCCAGCACAACACACATTTCACATACTACACATGCTACATAAATTTCAGCACTACCTTCACACTTTACACACATTTCCAAGCATCCGATTTTTAGTATTTGTGTTCCGATCTGAATAAAAAAAACTGAAATTTTCCAAAAGTTTAAATTGAACCAAATTTGAAATTTTGGTTGTGAATAGGGGTATGTATTTTAGGTATAGTGTGCGTAGTGTGTGTATTTTGTGTAAAATTTGTGTCGTGTGTGTAATGTGTGTAGTATGTGTATTTTGTGTAGTGTCTGTAGCGTGTGTATTTAGTGTAGTGTGTGTATAGTGTGTAGTGTGTGAAATTTGTGTAGTGTGTGAAGTGTGTGAAATTTGTGTAGTGTGTGAAGTGTGTGTGTGTGTGTGAAGTGTGTGAAATTTGTTTAGTGTGTGTAGTGTGTGAAGTGCATGTAGTGTGTGAAAAGTGTGTGTGTAGTGCGTGAAATTTGTTTAGTGTGTGTAGTGTGTGAAATGTGTGTAGTGTGTGTAATGTGTGAAATGTGTGCAGTGTGTGAAATTTGTGTAGTGTGTGAAGTGTGTGAAATGTCTGTGTGTGTAGTGTGTGTGAAATGTGTGTATTGTGTAAAGTGCGTGTAGTGGGTAGTGAAGCTATCTAATTTGAAATTCCAATTTCCTTCTTTTGATATGGAATTCAAATCATAGAATTGAAAAATTTGGAATTATAATTCAATTCCAATTCTATATATTTTTGTGATACCAAACAATGGAATTGGAATTGGAGCCTCCAATTCCATATTTCCAAACACACCCTTATGCAAGATTATGATATGACTGATGCCAAGTGGACACCATGTCAGGTTGGTGCAAAAAAACAGAGAGAATAAGGCACGATATGGAGTAACAATCAAAGAAATTTTTTTTAAAAGAAAAAATAGAAGACAACCGCTGCAGTGTTTACTACTATTAGATGATCATAGCTCTTAGGTAAGGAATTCAAAATCAAGATTGCCTGATATTCATCACTGATCCAGTCATCAATATTTTCTAAGTCATCCACGACCTTAGAAAATTCCTCTAACTGCTAACAAATCCCCTTATTCTCTAGAAACTGAATGAATATAACCTCTGCTTCATGCCGAATCGATTAGTCAATGATCGACTCGTGTAAAGACTTTCCAGTTTGGCTAAAACGCCCGCTGCAGTGGTGTCTTTAGCAACCTCTCGAAGAACTTTGTCTCCAAGACATAGGATAACTACACTGTGAGCCTTTGCTTGAATCTCTGTCATCTTCAAGATCATCTATCATCAACTTCAGCCTTCGATTTTTCATTATCCTTTTCGAGCGCAGCTGCTAACCCCTTGTTGGATTAGCATCGCTCGAATTTTCATCCGTCATAGCTTGCTGATCAATTCCTCTTTTCCAATCTGATCTTGAATCGCACTTCTTGTGCTACCTATAGACGGCGCCACTTGTTGGTATAAACAAGGAATCGATACACACAAACAATGAAGAATTGACGACTATAAGTTGAAACTTGGTTAAGAAAAGTAATGAACTCTTATTGAAAATGAACGCATAAACTCTCATGCTTGAGATGAATTACAAACTAAGCTTATATGACCGTGAAGTAGTAACCGCTCGACAACAAACTACACTACACACTTGAGCTCCAACGGCTCTATTTGCAGGTAACAGAAATAACAAACTTGTGAGCCAACGGCTACTTCCTGGCCTAGCTGCATCGAGCACTCCTTCGAGCTGAGCTGCTCATTCAACTCTCGCATAAAGAGAAAGATTATCATTAATATTTGTTCAACAATAATAAAAGATTAATAATAGCCTTACACTATCATAATAATAAAAAGTGAATAAAGCCAAGAACCTGAGGCACATCCAATTCTTACACTAGGCATGAATAAATGCATTTCTGTATCTTACAAATCAATATATATGTACACAAGCCTGAATTTGACTAAGTATGAGACATGTTGGTTAGGAATAAGAAGAACAACAACAAAAATTCATTGCTAGCAAACAATGTATGATCAAATTGTGAGATTTTCTTGAATCCCTGCGAATGTTCCGATTATTTTGCCACCCGTGTCAGGGAATGTCTCACAGCCGGGGAGAGGAACGACCTTCCCTGTTGCATCTACTTGTACAGGATACTTGAGCAGATGACCTCTCAATGGGGTCATTTCCTCAGATTCAAACTCTTGCCAGTTGAGATGCCCCATCCATCTAATGCGTCTCACACATTCCAAACTCTCTGGATTCTCAAAGCACGGCTCCAAAGTACCCGTGTGCTCTGCCCAGAGTGACATTCTATATCCATATATCTGCACCAAAAGTTACCAACTTTGTATCACTGCCACATGCTATATTAGCCTGATTTTTCTAGTCATGCTGATAGTTTAGAGAAGTTAGCCCAAGTGTTAAGTAAGATTGAATTATTTCTAGCCTACATGAAGAAGGGAGCTTTACCTGTGCTTTCGGGTGAGTTTGTTGGCTAGCCCATTTATGATTCGGCTGATATGCACCGATTGCGATTTCAGTATCTCTGGTTCCTTCCAACGATCGTTGATTGATGTTGGCAGAACCCAATATTACATATTCGTCATCCACTATCATTCCCTTTGAGTGGACATAGATCATGAAACGACGGTTTCTCCGAGCTAGGGCCTGGGCAGTGATACATACATCCAGAAAATCAGAAGCTAGGGCCTGGAGCACAGTAGCTTGAGTCATTACAATGTGAAGGATGGATAATGTACCTGTGGAGTATTGCCAGAAGAGTTTTTGATATTTGATGACTCCCTCCGACCGTAATCGGGTTCACGATTACCAAGGCAAAAGAAATTCAAATAGTCCTGAGGCTCTTGCTCTTTATCGAGCCCCACTTCTACTAAAGCATTATAGATTGTTTCATACATCATTTGCATTGTATTATACTGCAAGGATGTAGAGTGTATGAGACAGAATGCAAACCGACCAAGTAAAACTTTAGAATTATTGATAATATTAGCATTACATAAACATTTAAAGCATCATAAACCTTTTATATTGGATACAAGAACCCACCTGCCAAAAGAGAATTCTTTGGGTGGCCGTGCTGGAGGGAACTCCTTCGGGCCACATTGGAATGACAATGTACACAGCGAACCTCTCCTTTGCTCGGATCTTCTTAGCAATCTTCAGAGCAATTTCCATAGGAATTAGATTGTTTGCGCCTAAATACAAAAAAGGAGAAACTGATTCATTTTGTACTTGCTGATAGACGAAAGATGTAGAGATGAATACACAACCCTTTTAACCGCCACAATGAGTTCCTCACCCAAGTTCTTGTAAGTAGCCCAATTGTATGACGACCCAAGGAAGTACTGGTTCTCAATGTAAATGAAGTGTTGAGCAGCACGGATTGCCTTTACGTAGGCTGCATGTATACTCATGTCTATAAATACATTCTTCCCGCATACTAGGTTCTGTTTAATGGAATCAACTATTAATTCTTTCATTACAACCATAGTTGGAAAGAAGATAGAAGTAATAAATAAGACTAAGATATTGTTTACATTTTCTGTGGCCTTTCTTGGATCCTTGGGGAATCCTCTAACAGAGTTGGAGTCAATTGAACGGAAAACCTATATTCGCGGTAAATTTAGCTCCATCATGGGATACAAAAAGACCTCATAATGTAATTTTGTCCTACCTGGACGTTCCAAGCCTCTGGATCGCCTTCTGTAACTTTGGCGGACTCTTCTAATCCTAAGATATCGGGAATTCGTTTAAGCTTGAGTAAGGAATCATCATGTGAAAGCTTTAGTTGGCCATGGCGCTTTGAGGCCTTTAACCATCGTTCTTCAAAGTTTCTCAAGATGTCACATGCTGCTTGACCATCAAACCTGCAATGTAAATCATGCCATGCCTCTCTAGGACACCCCACAGTAGGCCCCTGTTTAATTATATGAAACATTCATAATGTAATGAAGAATACAGAGGAACAACATCAGCTATATTTCAATTAGAAAAGTTAATTTCTTTCACCTTCCTTAATCTATTGTCACTTGGTCCCTTTTGAGATCAAGTACCAGTTACTTATTTTATCAGAAAAATATACGTTCGGTGTTTCAACCTTCCATACATATGCACTACGGAACTAATATGCATTCGCAAACTAGGAGGGAATGCATAGAAAAAGATAATATGCTGTAAATAAATGATTAGAGAAAGCAATTACCACAAAATTAGGATTGTGGTAGTCATCTTTGTGAATACTTAGCAATGTGCTAAATATTGGGTGCTGTGGAGTATCATATCTTCCCTTGCATAAGTCAAGTCCCCCAACAAATGCTATTATCTTTCTTCTATTATCACCAGCGACAGCATCTACGATCACACTTTTCTGGTGATGAGTATAGATTGTTTCTGTTTCCTAATGATAATAACAAAACATTCAGTCACACTTGATTCGGAATCTGAGGAATAAAGCATAGCTTGAACACAAGTGTAGAAAATGTTCATTTTATGAACTTATTAAGATCTCAAAACACACAACCTCATGCTAACATCAACGGGAAAAAATGGTGTATAATAAAATTTCATTTTCAAGCATATGCGACCAGTAGTTCGGACTTCGGAAGAACCAGATTTATAGCTTTCTCAGCTGAAATTATTTCTTTTGACTCAGAAAACGTCTAGCTTCGGACTATAAGTGTACCAAAGGTCTAAGGAAACTCCTTTTATATGACTCACAACTTTTTATAGATGAAAGTTTAGGAATCAAGTCACTATCAGTAGAGTAGGATTCAGAAACCAACCTGCTTTTTGGCCCAGCTACCTCTCCCAGCACTTCTTGGACATAATAGTACTTTCACGCTTGAATGCTTAAAATAGCGGCGCGTTTCATCATCCCCGGTATTCATAACCCCTTCCTGTGGTAATAAGCAGTAAATTGTCAAAATATTTCACCATTATCCCTAGCTTATTAATAAGATATGTTCAGTCGGAAAAAGTAATGAATATAGCAAAACTGGGCTAAAAAACATGTGATTGCTGATAAGTTTTACGAAATTAATTGATTTTAGTACAAGTAGTGTACCAGAGGATCGCTACACTAGCATCTCTGGAAAGTACTTCAGTAAAATTTATACTATATCTCAGTACTAACATCACGAATGTAGTATGTCTAAGTGGAGGCATTATATTTGTTCTTGCCAATTTTCTCTGTATCATTTTCATCATTAAAGTCATGCACATTACCAAATACATAAATTTATAGAGCATTGAACTTCTGAATCATGGAACACCTCGATTTATTTTAAGTTATCAAAACATGGAAAAAAAAAGTGCTATGAATAGCATGACAAGAAAACAGTAAGCCATTTCACCCCTGATACCCACTAATATGATCGTGAAATACAAACATAAGTACACAACAGAGATGGTTCCTTACAGTTTTATACCCGAATATGGTCGTAGAAGTAGGATCATCCCATACAAGGAGCAGTATTCTCACCCCTTCTTGAGACTTGGATTTCAGAAGCTCGCCCAAGCTACTGTTTGTTACAAGAGGATCGTCTCTAACTAGTTGAACCATGTGATAAACAGACCATCCTGTGATATAAACTAGCCAGCGAGCTTTAGATATTGCATCATATATATCACGCCAACAACTACCATTTTTATACGTCGTTCCATCACTCAACACCACATCTGAAAGTGCGCCATTATGCACATGAGCATCTTGGTACAGTGTGACAGTTCCACCTATCCTAAGAGGAAAATAGGTACCGGCCACACCTTCATTCTTAAGGTCTGATCCCACTCCATCTTGATAAATTGACATATTCTCCATTGGTATATACTTAATCCATAAGCTCAAAGTAGCCCCCTTGTTACACGGCTTCCCGTTTGCACCGATGATTGGATAAGTTCCACTCATTCTAGTCCCTGAGGTTAACTGCTCCATAGGGATCCCAACAGCCCCTATGATCTCAGATCCCAGGAAATCGTTGTCTTTAACAATAAACTGCACCTCTGTACCATAATGTGCTACTGGGACATTAAAATGTTGGTCCCAAACGGGATTTTCATCATCTCTAATCACGAAAGTCCTACAAATTACAGCACCAGATATTGCAATTGTGACATAAGGGTCACTTGTTTGTATTTTCCCAGACAAAGTCCCTATCATATCACCTATGCTGTTGTTCACTAAATCCATATTAGGAAGATTCTTGGCTCCCTCCACACAAATCTCCAAATTCCCATGCAACAAAAGCATCCTCAACGACGTCGTTGATGTCTTGAATGGGACAATCTGCACTCCCTGGCAATGGTGTGAGCCATCACCCATTGAACCAGAATAGGTCAAGTGAGCCATGTTGGCCATTGTTCTCTACTTCAATAGTCCAACGCCTAAAAAGACTATGACTTCATATCCCAAAATACACTAAACGAAGAGGGCCTTTTTCTAACAGCCATAAAACTCAAATCATGATTCAATCATTTGGGTTCAATAACTTCACACAAACTATCTGCTGATCACTCCCTACTTAATTCTCAAATCCCCAACATAAATATAATCATATATTTATATTCAAGGTGAAAATGACACTTTCTGCTACAGGCAGTTAAGAAACCCATAATAATCCTTCAAATGAATAAAAATAAGAAATTGCAACTCTCCAATTAAACATAATTGGCAACAAATCAAATCCAAATAAATGCAACTCAAGAAAATGTAATGGTGGAAGGTATGGTGCTGAATCTTTTCATTTAAAGTCAAGGAAAACTATGCATTCCATGGTAAAGAACAAAAATTCAGAATACGTGTATAGGAATTGACATTTCTAAAAAAATGCCTAAACTCAATCGTGGACAAATGGAAATGAAAATTAGATTCTTGATCGAGAAAAAGGGTATTAGAGTATGCAGAAAAGGTTGTTCAAATTTACGTATTTTGACATGGGAGAAGAGGATGATTGATACATTTTGCCCACGAGAAGAAGTTCTGAAAGCTTCTGAGGTGATGATGGGAGGACCGTTGTAAGCGGAATTTATTCAATCGCATTGGGATATATTGATAGTATAAAATCATTTGGTCAATTTGTAACTTGAAAATCATGAAATCATTCGCACGTTTTGGATGAAAAATATCAAAAAGAGTATTATTTGATAAATAATTGTAACTAAATTTAAATTTCAATGTTTTCTTAATCGAAGTGCTTGTATTGCTAACTTTTTAATTTGCTGACTATGTTAACTCATCAATAAAATATCAACACATAATGTCAACACAATATATTGAAATGTCAACAAATGTTTGTGTTGACTTTTAATGTCATCGTGTTGATATTTTTAATACACTGCGTTGATAAGTTAGCAGAGTTAGCAACTTACAAAAATTAGCAACTGATCACACCCTTTTTAACCAAATATAAAAAGGTATATTGGCACCTAATATCATGTAACTTTCAAAAAGTTGGGTTTCCCCACGAACTTTGAAATTGACAAATAATATCACGAACTTTACCCCGAATTTGTTATTTTCCACCAATGAAAAAATTTCGGCTATATTAATAGATTGAAGAACAAATTTGGAGGGTGTGCTTCAAGAAAAACTATTCTCAAAGATTGAAAATCTTGAAACTCACAAGTTGTTGTCGAGAAATTACGAAAAAAATGATTATTTGCCTGAATTTTTTCATTGGTGAGAAATAACAAACTTAGGGTAAAGTTCGTGATATTATTTGCCAATTTCAAAGTTCGTGGGAAAAACCCAATTTTTTGAAAGTTTCATGATATTAGGTGCCAATATCCCATTTAAAAATTATATGATGACAAAAATTAACAAAACTTCATATTTTTTGTGCAATTCATTTTTTAAGAATTAAGTAATTCAATTACAAGTAGTTATTATATAATGAAATTCTCTTGTATGTCATTTCCAACAAAAAAAAAAGTCATATATAGAGAAATGTTATATGCTACTCCCTCCGTTCCACAGTAGTAGAATCATTTCATTTTTTTCACTCGTTTTAGAAAAATAATAATAAATACTTAGAGTAGAGACAGAGTAAAGTAAAATAAAAGAAGAATAATGTAGATAAAAGTCTTATCTATATTATTCTCCTTTATAATTCATTCTTTTTCCACTTTAACTACTGTATTTATTACTATGGCAAACTCTTTGCAACCTTACAACTTCTTTAACAAGATGAAGACAATCCTTAGCAACTTTCATCAAAGGGTTCACCAACTAGCTCACAAAGCTAGTAAACATACATTTACCCAAGCATCACATGATCACTCATGTAACAACCAAAGTTAAAATTTAGACATACTATTTCTTTCAAATGAGAGAAAACACTCAGGGATTCAAAATGTTGTTCAAAGTCTGATGAAAAACATTTACAAGCTTACTTTTATACCATGGGCAAGATAAAAGATGAAACTAAAGTTTGATAAGCAAACTTTATGCCATAGAATTCAAATATTAAAAGAGCGAACTACAAAAATGGTCCATGAACTATGGGTTTATCTCGCCCATAGTCTCTGGGCTTTAAAAATATCGTCAGACATTTCTAGACTAAGGGTTTATTTCAAAATTGATCATTTTGGCTATTTTACACCCTAAAATGCCCTTTTGGGCTGTTGGGCAATTTTATCTTTTCACATTTTTAATTTTTTCTTTCAATGATGTTCTAAATCTGATATTATTTTAAATTATCTTTCACTTCAGTTTTTTCATCCTTCACTTTATTTCTTTATTTCAACATTAGATTTAATTAAAATTAAATTTAAATTTTAGATTTTTAAATACTACTGTGATAAATTATTTTTAATTAAAATTATTAATTTATGCATTCTATTATAAAAGAGTTTTGTGTGAGCTGGATGCATAGTTTTATTTCTATAGTCTTATAAGGTTTTTTAAAATAAAACATGAAATTATGGACTTTTAACTTGTCATAAGTGTCTCATCCGTGTAAAAACGTCTTTCGGTGATGTTCAAATCGACGTTGTATAATTATACAATAAGTATCTTTTTCCTTTTGTTTTCCTTTCTTTTACTGTAATAAAAACATCACTAATTAAAGACGTTAGTTTTGTATAGATAATTGAAAATATTTGATATTTTATAATTTGTTATTTTATCTTAAATTTTATGAAATGAACTAAAATTTGATTAAATATTGTGATTTAAGTAGCTATTAATATTTTTAGCACTAAAAGGTAAAAATTGATCTCAATATCATAAAATATTTGTTGATTTCTGATTTAGTCTTTTGTCTAATCATAAAAATAGGATCAGTAGTTAAGAAATACGAATAAGTTAAACAACAATCAACTTTCATTACTAAGTTGTGTAAAATATTCTAAGGGCTAGAAAAAATATAGAAAAAAATTAAGTGTTACTTTTTGAAAGTACTATCAAATAATTGAAAGGTTGAAAATCAAAATTATACATTCAATTGTAAGTGTCACGCCCGCACTACCTAAGGAAGTATAGTATGGAAATTTGTGACTATAAGGGAAGGGTTAAGAGAGGTGGGGATGTGAAATAGGAATGAGCAATAACAAGTACAAACTCAAACTGGAGATTATCAAAATATCATGTACTACATCCTGGACTACTTGAGTAAGAGTTTATATAGGACCAAAAGATAGAGTTATGATGCAAAATAGGATTAGTAGTTCTAGCTTTCACAGCGGAAGTAAACAACACGGTTTCATCTATAGAGACATGAACCTCAGAGGTCTTATTAGATCAAACTCAAAAGAACTTTCTCTCAACACCCTTGCTTCACCATTTTGCAACTCAACCTGCACATTTAGAAATACATGCAGAGCTGAGTACATGAGTACTCAATGAACACAGGGCCGAAAGATACAATTATACATTTGAAAGTATTGTCACGTCATCACAACAACACTCATGGATTTTCACTTAAAAGGTCCGAGCTTGCTAAAATTCTATGTTCAACCGCGGTCTAAGTTCCTTTACCATATCTTAACATTTGTGTACCGAGAAGGTGGCCACCTTCCACGACGGTCACATGACCGGCCAACGGCTCACGGTCCATTTGTGTACACTAGTCCAAGCAAGGTTTGTGGCCTTACTTGAACCCGAATTCGATTATAACATATTTGGCATAACCAAGGCAGATAGACATAAATCATTTATGACGGGACAAAACATTATTGAGCATGAGTTTGGTTCACCAAAACTCATCTCGAAATTACCTTGGGATATTTATCCACATTAGTATGTAGGATAGAAAGCTCACCTTATTCACTTTCCAAGATATTGGAAATTACTCTTTGTCTCAATGACATTTTCCTTCCGTTTTCCTCCCTTCTTCTCGTTCTAGGTTTCTAGGAGTTATGGTATATTTTGGAAATTTAGACGATGCCTTTTTGTTCTTATTATTATTTTTTTTAAAAGTCGGGATATGAGGGACGTATACACACACACACATCTATATATATATATATATATATATATATTATATGGGTGTGAAAACTACAAAAACCTGTATAATACAAACTATACAAACTTTAATCCTACTCACTTAATACAATTAATCAATGATTAATATAAGAGATTTTTTTAATGTCAACATTTCCTACAAATCTGTACACTCCGTTGACATCGAACAATCAGAATTTGTACACCCCGTTGACATAATTTGTACACCCTGTTGACATCAGCCCCCGTGACAGAATTTGTACACTCCGTTGACATCAGCCCCCCCGTTGACAGAATTTGCACACTCCGTTGACATCAGCCCCTGTTGACATTAGCCCCCGTTGGCATAATTTTGTACACTCCGTTGACATCAGTTTGTATAGTTTGTATTATAAAGAGTTTGTATTTGATCACACCTATATATATATAATATATATATATATATATATATATGAGAGCGTTATTCTCCTATTCATCCCTTAGATCATTATTCTTCTTAATATGGGCCATTAGATCTCATTCATCAACGGTCCAGATGATCTGTCTCATTATTAAACTATAATTGTGCATTATTAGTCGGTGTGCATTATTGATAAGGCTTTCATGCGTAGGTCTAGGGGATAAATTCGTGAATTTGCTGGGTCTAACACATGTCTAAGCCAGGTGTATAGAAGAAATTCGCCAGGTCCAGGAAAAGAAGGAGGCAATCACACGCCCGAGGAAACTGGCGAATAAGTGAACATTGTGAAAGAAATTGCAAGACGGAGCAAATCTCAGAACTGAAGGGTAGAATGAAGATTTCTACGAAGTTCTAGAAGATTATGTCCGTGTCTATAAAAGGAAGGATGCATGCATTCTGGAGGGATCTTCTCGAGGTAGAGACCTCACTAAAACATGCTGCAGCTAGTTCACGTTTCTATACACTTGGGGTCTTCGAGGGAAATTCAGGGGGGTTTCGCGCTTGGGTTCATTTTCCGCTTTCTCGTATTTTCAAGTTGGGTTGTAACACCGTCCTGTTGAGGGAAGAAAAACAAGTTCCCGTTTAATTTCTCACATTTTGTGGTTTCCACCGAGCTGCGCTGCTGTTCGAAGCTCGGCACTCTGTTTTATCAACTATTCCGTGTTTTATGCAAGTTTAATTTTCTGTTATGTCGATGATCTGATTTTGCTTGTGATTTTCTGGATTTGAGCTAGCTTACTTGTTTTGGATGCGTTTTGCAATTGTTTACTGAATCTCTGTGCAGGAATGGATGGCTGATCGGAGTTGATCGGAGTGTTTGGTGAATGAATCGGAGGTTTGAATTTGGTTTGTTGCTTGATCGTGGAAATGTTTAAATTCGGTGTTGATCGGAGTAGATCTGTTAGATCGGAAGTTATGGAGTGGAATCTAGTTGTTGTTGGTTTTCAGATTGCTTGGATCCGAAGTGGATTAAGCGTTCGACGTGAGATCTGAGCAGAGTTGGTTTATTTTGATGCCTAGTCTTTGAGTTTTCATTTCGCTTCGTCTAGTATCTATAGATCTGCGTTATTTCCGGCTTGTCGTAAGTTTCCGACGACCAAACTTTTACATTCTGTTCGAATCTGGGTATGTGCTCTGTTTACTCCATCTTCGTGTTTAAATCCGTTGAAGAAAAACATGCCGTTAGTTATTTTCTCAGTCAGTTATTTGCAGCTTTTCTGCCGTACTCGCTATTTCTGGGTCATGGTCCCCACTGTTAGTTGTTTCCTGTCTAGCTAAATTAGGTAGTCGTTTACACGGTATAGGAAGTAAGCTTAATATACCGAAGTCTGATGATGATGTTTGATCTCAGCATGTTTACAGCTTTCTAGGTCTAGCGTTTATATTTTCTGCCTAGGTCTAATAGTAGTTATACCTCAACCCTGTTTGCGTGGCAGCAGCCGCTTAGTCAAGAGTCTCTAATGCTTTCTTACGTATCCATTTTCATGGGATCGACCCCTGCTTCTCTATACTAATCCATAGTATTCGGGTTGAGGGATCTTTGAAGGGGAGGTTATTCGTACAACAGAGTATTCCGTGTTCCCTTGAGTTCCTAGACCAAGTGATCTAGTGGATTCATAGGTTTGGTATCTCGACCCAGCGTAGCACATCTCATTTTTACTGAAAAAACACCTCGCTCCTATACATTACTTCCTGCACTTCAAATGGCGCCATTGCCGGGGATGGATGGCGTATTTGTGATTGTTTTTAGAGATTTTGGCGTACATAGTTTTGATTTATTTTTCTTTTCTTTCAGTTTATGAGCAGAGGCTCGCGGACTGGATTCTGGAGTACGAAGCTCGGCATTCTGTTTTATCGACTATTCCCGTTTTTTATTGCAAGTTTAATTTTCTTGTTATGTCGATAATGTTTGATTTCTGTTTTTGCCGTTGTGGATTTTCGGAGTTTGACCTAGCTTACTTGTTTTGGATTACGTTTCGCAATTGTTTACGCGAAAACTGAGCAGCAAGTATAATGGCTGGATCGGACAGTGATCGGAGTTTGTTGGTGAATATCGGGAGGTTTGAATTTAGTTTTGTAGCTTGCATAACCAATCATCCACATTGGAGAGAAGAAACGTTTAAATTCGGAGTTGATCGGAGTAGATCTGTTAGATCGGAAGTTATGGAGTGGAATCTAGTTGTTGTTGGTTTCGGATTGCTTGGATCCAAAGTGGATTAAGCGTTCGACGTGAGATCTGAGCAGAGTTGGTTTATTTTGATGCCTAGTCTTCGAGTTTTCATTTCGCTTCGTCTAGTATATGTAGATCTGCGTTATTTCCGGCTTGTCGTAAGTTTCCGACGACCAAACTTTTACATTCTGTTCGAATTTGGGTATGTGCTCTGTTTACTCCATCTTCGTGTTTAAATCCGTTGAAGAAAAGCATGTCGTTGTTAGTTATTTTCTCAGTCAGTTATTTGCAGCTTTTCTGCCGTACTCGCTATTTCTGGGTCATGGTCCCCACTGTTAGTTGTTCCCTGTCTAGCTAAATTAGGTAGTCGTTTACACGGTCTAGGAAGTGAATTTAATATATCGAAGTCTTGATGATGTTTGGTCTCAGCATGTTTACAGCTTTCTAGGTCTAGTGTTTACATTTCCTGCCTAGGTCTACTAGTAGTTATATCTCAACCCTGTTTGCGTGGCAGCAGCCGCCTTTGTCAAGAATCTCTAAATGCTTTCTTACGTATCCATCTTCGTGGGATCGACCCCTGCTTCTCTATACTAATCCATAGTATTCGGGTTGAGGGATCTTTGAAGGGGAGGTTAGTGTGTACAACGACAGAGTATTCCGTGTTCCCTTGAGTTCCTAGACCAAGTGATCTAGTGGATTCATAGGTCTTGGTATCTCGACCCAGCGTAGCACATCGCATTTTTACTGAAAACACACTCGCTCCTATACATTACTTCCTGCACTTCAATTATCATATGCTTTAGCATCTTTTGTTATATGTGGCATCACTGAACAAGCATTAAATCAACTAAACTTTCATTATTATCTTTGCACGAGGGAAGTTTACTTCTTAGTTCATGTGTTATACGTGAGAGGAAGCTGGAACAAGAAACAAAGAATTAGGAACAGAGAAACTTACAGTTCGTTTGCTGCAAAAAGTTGTGCCTCATCTTTGGGCATGCTATAACAGGAAAATAGAATCACATAATTAGTATGATCATTACCAACTATAAAATTTTCCGAGAAACTGATAACAACGTACCTGTAAAAGATGTAGAATAGTGTTTTCTGGACGGAATCTTGCAAAATAGGTTTGCTGCAAATTCAAATAAAAATAAAACACTCTTAAAGGGCATACAATTGATATTCTTCTGCAAAAGCAAAAAAGAGAAATAAAAAAGAGCAGGACAATCTTGTTTTTGGCGGTGGATATTAACATGTTTAGCATAATAAAACTAAGTATTATTGCATACTGAAGCTAAAACAAACACCCTCTGTCACACTCAAGATGTCCACATTCTTTGAGTGGCACGGGATTTTAGGAGGAATTGTTAGCTAAATAAGTAGAGAGAAAAAAGGTAGTTGAATATTTTAATGATGAGAGAGGAGAGAGTGATTTATTTCCAATATAGAAAGTGGACATCTAGAGATGGGACAAACTAAAAAGGAAAGGTGGACCATCTTGAATGGGACGGATGGAGTACTAACATAGTAATCTCACCTTTAAAGGAGGTGTCTGTTTGGCATAATAGCACTCAGGTACACTGAACTTCCGGTTTCTCCTCTGACAGGCTCATCAGACCAGGGAGATGAAAACTTCTTGTGAAGAGTCTCGGATGAATTCAAGTTTAAACCTAGGGTCGTCAGATCAAGTCCCAGAGCAAGAGTGGCCAAAGTTGGATTTACCTTTTTTACGATACTTATTAGACCAAGCATCCCA
Source organism: Salvia splendens (assembly GCF_004379255.2). Classification (NCBI taxonomy): domain Eukaryota; kingdom Viridiplantae; phylum Streptophyta; class Magnoliopsida; order Lamiales; family Lamiaceae; genus Salvia; species Salvia splendens. The sequence continues at coordinate 27,402,084 of NC_056038.1, forward strand.
TATTGATCCGGTATACTTTGGGATCCCGGTGTGGCTTTTATGTCTTTATCTCTAAATGGACTTATGAACGAGATTGGGACTGCTGGAACTGCTGATACTGCCTGCACAAGATGATCATAAGATCCAAAGCAATTAGAAGTCCCAAAGCAATGACTGTCAGGCCTATTATATGGGCCTTGGAAAATGATGAATGATAAAATAAGAAAGCATAACCCTTCACAAAACAAATGGAGGGAAATAACAAAGTGTATGATGAGAAAACTAGTAATAAAAAAAATATTTAGTAAATAAAAAATAGTTTTCAGTAATAACAAACATAGGCTGTCCCTACCTCAGGACCATGAAAATTACAAGGAGGGAAATAAAAAATGTGTGATGAGAAAACCAGTAATCTTTTTTAAAAAAAGCATTTAAGTCAAAAATAGTTTCAGTATAACAAGCATAGGCTGTCCCTCACCTCGGGACCATGATGAATAGAAGATCGGAGCTGCCCGATGTTAGATAGGAAACCCTGTGCCATTTATTGAGGAACCACGATGTTGTTGAGGATGATGTGATGAATAAGAGCTGCCAAAATTAAAACCTGAAGACCTCCCCAGCTGGAAACCAAAAGCATTCAACCACTAGGTCACACCCACATTGTCCAATATGAGACAAATGTTCACGTACAGTGACTTACAGATAATTGCTGAGACTGCTGCATTAAATTTGTCATACTGTCGTGGATCTGTTCTTTTTGGTGAGCATTTATGGTATATTCAGCACTACCAACATTAAGACCACCTGCAGAACACAAACAGAAAGGATATGGAGCACTTGAAAGACAAAACCATCAACAATTAAAAAATACCATTCAAAAAAGAAACTAAGTCTAGTATATGATATGGTTAAAGTTTCAAAAGGAGCATGCCTTTCCATATACATTATTATTACAATCAAGTACATGCTACCAATGCATATACTGTATACACCTACTAAGAAATGTTTCAGTCTATATGTTCAGTCAGAAGGCCATTCTAGTGTTTTGGTATCATGCAAATCACAATTTATTGGGTAAATACTCAGCAGAAGTCAAGCTATGAATAAGACTTGCAACATGTGTGAAATTTTATGCTTGACAAAAGAAAAAATCTAATGAGTATGACCCTAAACCAAGATGAACAGTTATTTAATTAGACAGAGATATTGCCTTGACCGAGGAGACACTGCAACTATTTTCAACATTAATCTAAAATTTCTATTATTATAAGATTATACAAGGTATTCTAGTACCATACCATAAAAGGCATATGATATCTATTGAGAAATAATAGTCATTAAGAATCTCTTCAAGGAAAATTGAATTACACAGATCACCACAAACCATCTGGACTTCCGTCTAGAATTGGAGTTGGTTCCCCCAAAAGAGCCGTAGTAAACATATCCCAGAATCAGAGTAATACAGATATTGAAGCACCTTTATATCCCGGTAAAGCAGGGAAATCTTCATATTGAATGCTGAATTCTTGGTTCTGTTGACCAAAACCAATGTTATGTTTTTGCATCATACCTTCACAAAAGGGCATTTAAAGATAAATTATTCTGCCACTTCAGAAAGTAACATAAAACAGATCTGCTATTAATTAAACTGAATAACCTATTTGCCCATGAGAGCCACCAGCTGAAGGAGGATGCCCCGATAGCTGAGGAAAGTCATTTACATCAAAGGTAGCATTGTCATGAGCATTTGATTCATTTAGTAATGCCATAAAGCTAAAACTATTATTTCCAGCTTGAAATTGGTTTTGAGAAAGTGGCACACCAGCACCAGAGTAAGAATTGCCCAGCATGGATACCACCTGTGGAGCTGAAAAATATCTGTCGATCATTAGTATTAAAGAAAAAGGATTGATGCAGAGTCTGGTTTGGAATTCATAATTTAAACAAAACATCTCAGGAGCACAATATAGCAAATATGGATACAGCATTCCGAATAATCCAATACCCGCATATGATAAAAATCACTGTTATGTTTAAAAAAATTTAGCAACTGCAGTCCCCAGCTCGGCTTAATTTTCTAAACATAACAGCATTGCTATACTATATATGCCTTTTATTGTCAAATTAGGTTATGATCGATAAATAATCAGAGCCACCAGAAAATTGCACCAAGATACAACAAATAATTACCTGACAGATTCAAACGAGATGCAAGACCAGGGATGTTTCCAATGCCCGTAGAGCTTCCACCCCTTGAAGCATTGCCCCCGCCCACAAGACCACTAATAGTATTTGTAATTCTCCCTGTATTTCCCATATTTGGAAGTACACTGGGGCCTAAAGGTATCCAATTGTAGCAATTAGTGTCCTCAGAAACCCGGGTCGGAATACCGCATATGTAAACCAATTGAACAAATGACTACTCATACCCCCAGTATTATTAAGACCTGAATGTCCATGTGAACTTCCCAGAGATAGCTGCATCAAAAGGCCATCATCAGTTAATTACTTTTATAATAAATAAAGGGTAGCAAGATAGAATCAACTTGTCTATAAGACCCATTCCTGGGACCATTTATGGAGTTATGGACTATATCAAATTATTAGTCTCATCCAAAATCTAGATATATAGATTCACCTGAGAAAGTATCTTAGGAAGACTATTTATCGCATATCTACCATTAGACACGCTTCCTTGAGCTTGTTGGACACCATTTGGAAGACCACCAATATTTGTCGAATTTCTTGATGCATAAGGCCCAGGCATGCTTGACATGTTAAAGCTATTATGGATATTATGAAGCCCCTGGAGATTACCTGCCGATGAGAAAATATATTATTAACTTCATTCATCTGAATTGGAAATAAATCTCAATAAAGCAATGTATAGTGCATACCACTGGACTGGTTCAAGACAGCTCCAGAGGAACCTGATTGCGCAGAAAAGGAAGTTGTGAAAGTTCTTCCAGTGCTATCCGGAATATTAGAATTTGATCCATTCAAACCTGACTGTGTCCACATTTACATGTTAATTTAGTTAATACATAATCCAAAAAAAAAAATGCACTTTGCTTGGGGAGATAAAATAAGCTATCTCAGGTAACCAAGTGAGCTGTAAGGAGAGAAAAACTTACACTCAGTACCCCTGACATTGTGAATCCTCAAACCAAAACACAAAAGGTCATTCTTCTTCGGATAGAGCACCTTTTACTGTTAATCCTAATCTTCTAGCAACCTGACGAAGAAATCAGACCACATTCTATAAACATCTGTACATGTATAAAAGCCAAGTGCAGCCATGTTTTCCCGCCAATACAGTGGCACAGTCAAATTAAGTTGTAATTTGCAGGATGAAGTATTCATATGTTGGATATTAGCGGTTAATGAGCATGAAAATTCAATTCAGGACAAAACCAAACGTTTTTTACAAGCCTAATGTTAATCACGTATGTGAATTAAAATCAAACAAGTTGGCATCAAATTCAGTATATCACAATTCTTAGCATTTCCAATTTTTAGATGCATAAATTCCAATTCAGGAAAAATAAGCAAACTTGCAGATCTCGTTACAAAAAGCAGAGTGAGCTGAGATGGAAAGAAGAAGATGCAACATTGTTTAAGAAGAAGTTGACCTGATGAATAAATAGAATATAAAGGCTTCTCGATGTCGTTGAGTTGAGGCGGAGAAGAGGGCGGCGAGCACAAGTCCACGACGAAAGCAGTGAGTATCTGACGTGCTGGTCGTCCGGCGAGAATAAGGAAGAAAAGGGGGCTGAGGCGGCGGTGGTGGTTGTCGATTGGCGAGTTTCGCCGGAATTTTTGTGAAGAAGGAAGTGTGAGAGACGAGATTTAGTTTAATAGAGTTGTTTGGGCTTTTCGAAGGTGTGCTATGTAACTGGGCCTCATTTAGCACTGCAACGGTAATGGTTATTACTCCCTCGTTCCTGATCGGCACAAATTTTAAAAAATAACTAGTACATCCCCCTGCGCGTTGCGCAGCTGATGACATTCGTAATAAATCCTATACTTCGTGCAAGATATGAATAAAGGAAATTATTTTAGAAACTACGTCTCCATACCCAAAATTTTGTGTACGAACTTAGTTGGAACAGAGAGAGTATAATATTTAAGAATAAATATTTACTGAGTTAAAAAGAGAAAATTAAAATTGACAAAGAGGAAAAATAAGATAAATATAACAAATAAAATTTGAGAATAACTAATGCATAAAATAAATGTACAAACTTGTATTGGGGCTAATAATGCTTCAAATTTTCATATCAATAAAAAATTCTAGTATAAAATATAAAACAAAACATTAATTGAACTTTATAAAATTAAACTCAAGAAACCTAACATCAATACTTCCACACATGCAAATCCTATACTTCGTCCAAGATGTGAATAAAGCAAATTATTTTACATATTCTGTGTCTACGTGATCAAAAGTTTTGTACCACCTTAATTGGGACAAAGAATGTAAACAACTTCAAATGCAAAATAATACTTGGACAATAAATGAGGGATTTTTCGAATGTGATTATATTCTTTTTTATGTTCGTACATATACATCAAATTATAATATTAGTTATATAATTGATAATAGTTAATTATGTATACATCTAATTATAATTGTAATTAATTACTGAGTTGTCAATGGAGAATACATATGTATAAAATATTGAATATAATTTTAAATATCTGTGAGTATCCCTATAATTATGTTTGGTTTTTCTTCCATAGAGAATCTAAATTATCCATATTCAGAATATGAGATGAACTTCATTATTGTGTATAATCTTAATATATTATCATACACCCGAAGTGCAAATAAAAGTAAATCTTATGCGTAATAATTGTGAAAATTGGAGGTACTCTTCATTAATTATTTTCTTAACAACACTACAGAGAATTCAAATCCTTTTCACCTACCAATCCATAAAGGCAACAACCACTACACCTACACAAAATCAATTACTCGTGCAAGTCTTCTCTCAAATCTCAAACCAATTCCATCTTCCAAACACTCTCTTTGTTAACAAATGGCTAAATCAACAGACAACTCATACATGGAGGGGGATGTGATTCCAGAATACTGCTCTTACATGTATGAGGATGACGCTCCGGAGTTCTTCACAGTATTAAGCATTGAAGAACAATCAAAGATGGTATGTATTTGATAATCGTCAACATATGCTGAAAAATATCTTTTGAGAAAAATTATCATTTGTATTGAAATTTGTTTAGTACTTTTAGTTTTTGTTTCAAATAAATTCCTTCTATCATCTGGATGCACAAAAATAATTACATTTATGTTAAACAATAAAACAGATCTTTCCAAGAAGCTTCCAAACACAATATTCTGTTAAGCTCGAACCAATTTGCACACTTGAAGACAAATTCAACAAAAAAATTAGGGAAACAAAAGTCAAAACACTTTTTTTTAAAAATTAACTCTTATACTATAGATAGGAGGAAATTACAACTAATGTCAAGAGGGCTCGAACTCGGCACCTCATGCAATAATGTCTAAGCTCCTTGCCGCTAGGACAAAGGCTCTGGACAACAAAAGTCAAAACACTCTCAGATGGAAGAATATGCTTGAAACATGGTTGGGAGCAATTCCACAAGGAACACAACTTGAGAGCTGGAGACTTCTTGACTTTCTATATGATTTCACCCAATCATTTCTTTGTGAAAATGTATGAAGCTACGGGATGTGCTAAGGAAATCCAACAACAACCGGGTATGTAATTACAATGAATTCAACTTTGTCAATCAAAATATTAATACCCCATGATTTAATCACTTCTTTATAGGTTCATTTGGCCAAGAAACCGACGACGCATCGTCTTCTCAACCTATTGCTTCACCTTCTTCCAAATTAGCCATGACAATATCAAACCGAAAAAGTCTTGTAAGAATTTATACTTTTACTTCATATATATATTTGATAATGATTGTGTTAATTTATTATAAATTGAACAATCGAAATTGATAAATTAATGTAATCAACATTACAGCACATACCAATCCATTTTTGGAGGACACATGTGATAGACAAAGATATTGAAGTGACAGTTTTGGAATTCCAAGAGAAAACATGGCAAACAATGTTGAAGAAGGCTGAAGATAGGGTGAGAATCTCCACAAGATGGTCAAGTTTCTACAAAGAATGCTCTTTGTGTGATGGAATGCAATTGAAGTTTGAGATGATAAGCAGCACCCCCCTACAATCAAATTTAAAGTGACTATGGCCGAGGTAAATCATAATTAATCTATAATTTATATTTTAACTCTATACACCAATATTTCTTTGATTGATAAATAAAAAAACAATCTTGCACGATATCTTATGCAGTGATGAAAGTTGACTACATGGAATGGTTTGAAAAATACCCTGATCAAGTAAGTTAATTTGAAAAACTCTATTTTGTGGAACAAACAATATGTATTTAATCGACTGTGTTTTTAGTACTCTATTAGTAGTAGGCAATATTTTGTATATACTCATGAATTAGTATCTATTTTGTAGCATATTATATTGAGACTTTGATAATATATTAAAAATAGCCAAGTATTATCAGTTAAGTTGTAACGCCCGTACTTTTTATGGAAGATGACGCGCGTAAATCGAGGAACGATCGAAGAAATTATATTTGGAACAACACCAAATATAAGTCGTGACGTTAAGCGTTCTTTAATTTTGTGAAGAACAAAGATAACGAAAGTTAATAAAGTTTTGCGAATTTTAATTATCGAAAAAAAATGCGAGAATATAAAGTACGTATATTTACATTTGGGCTTCTCAAATTAAATTAGAGTCCAATGAGTATATATAAAATGGCCTTGGGCCATAACAATATATACCTAACAATTAAATAATTATCAACTTGGGCTTTCAACTAAATGAACCCAAACTAATTTAAATGATATATGTTGAGCCCAATACAATTTCCAAAGATATGAGAGCAAGCCCAAAAGAAAAAAAAAAGTCTTCCTTCCTTCTTCTTCTCCAAGTAGTCTACGGTCTTTCACCATGGGGGCTCTTCACCTCCAACTCTCTTCACTTTCCATCTTCTCACAATTTATTTCTACAAAATCAAGAGTCACCCATATTATAACCTATGTTCATTCATCTTTCCACTACTCTTCTACTTCAACTTCAAACAAAACAAAATTTGAGAAGAGAGTGAAGGAAGTGGGTTGCTACCATTCTTGCTCCTCCACCACCAAATTAAATCCTTCTTGAGGTATAATCTCTTTTCAAGCCTCAAAGCATGAATCTTTGTATATATATTTCATACATCATTGCATAATCCACTTCCATAATCAAATCAAACAAAATAACAATCAACAATTGAAATTAATTGAACACTCGCCGTATGCAATCGAAAGTCCCAAAGAACGTAACTTGATAATAAAAATACACCTTGCGGGTCTTTTCGGAGTGTTTCCGAGCGGGTTTGGAGTGGTTTTGGGGAGGAGGAAGCGACGGCAGCGGCTCGACGGGGAGGGACGATGGCGCGACAGCAGCTGCGCTGTCCGTCGACTCCGGCAGCAGCTCCCGTTGGCGAACAGCAGCAGCGACGGAACAGCCACGACGGCACTTTGCAGCGGCTAAGTAAGCCGGCGGCTGGACCCCCACCGCGACGGCGACGCTGACGGATCGAAGGCGACAGCGGGAGTACAACGATGCTGAGCGACGCTCGGCGGCAGCACTCCTCTCACCGGGCAGGCGGCTCCGACGCAAAAAGGGAGGGGCGGCGGAAATTTTAAATGAAGAAGAAGAAGAAGAGAGGAAGAGGAGAAGAGAGAGATAAAAGAAGATGAGAGAGACGTGTAAAATGGTTGAAGAAAAAGGGATTTGGGCTTTTGTCATTTGGGCCTCTACTTGTTTTTTTTTTTTTGAAAGTGGACCTATTAATTAAAATGGGATGTTTGGTTAGTTGGGCTCCAAATCTTTTTGTTGGGCTTCAAAATTTTAAATTTGGAGATAAAAGGTGGGGGAATGATTAGATGATTGGGCCGATAATTTAATCGTGAATAATGATTAAATTAAATTCGAGAATAATTTGAAGCACGAATAATACTACCCAAGTGCGAAGTAAATGTATTTACGAAGAGAAATAATTGCGATAAATTAAGTATGCGTTTAAATAATTTTAGGAAATTTATTTCCGACGTCATGGAAAATACGAGGAGCCAACGGAGGAAAGAACGAGCTTAAGCGGCCGACCGGCGTCGCACGCGACGCCTTGGGCGGCCGCCGAATAATCGAAAATGCACGAAAACCGAGAAAACGAATTAAAATATTTTAATTAGAGTGCATGCATTCTAAAATGTCTTCGTTACCGAGATTGATGTGAACTTTATGTATTTTCCGAAAAGGTGGTTTGCATGGCCGCTAAAGTCGGAACGAGGAATTTTACGGAAATCCTAAGCTTTTGAGGTGGGCTTTATTACTTAAATTCTTTTATTTTGAAATGATATGTTTATGGTGAAATAAGGGTGGTTTAAAATAGTATGTCATGCCGTTTTTATGTTTTTGAATTGCCCATCTGATTGTCTACTGGGATAATATCCTACTAGACTTTGATAGTTAACGAATTCGGGTCTGACTAGGGAGTGAGTCCCTACTCGGACTAGTGCACTGATAGGGATCGTGAGCCGTCCCCTAGGTCGGCCGGTCCAGTGATCGAGATTGTGGCCACAGTCTCGTTTCACATGATGGTTCAGATATGTTATATGATGGAGGATGATGATTGTCAGCGCTGACACTTTTAAGGGAATGATTTTGGTGTCTCTCGGTCTTTTTAAAGTAAAATCCGAGTTTCACTCTATGATGGCTTGACATAACTTAAATGATAAATGTATTTTGGGCATGAGTTCACTGGGTGCATCAAGTACTCAGCCCCTGCATATGTTTTCCCTATGTGCAGGTTGAGCGAGATCGGGAGGCGGAGGATGTTGAGCAATGAGCCAAGAATTGTAATCAATAACGTTCTGGTTACTATTGTGTCTTCATACATAGTAGCAGCTAACTCTCAATTGCTTCCGCTACTCTACGTTTTAAGAATTTCTTCTATTTCCTTGGAATTGTCAAACCATGTCATTCACGTTATGTACCTTCGGGATTTGAAACTTTGATTGATAAATGTAAATTTCATCTTTTGATCGATATGTCGTACTCCTTTTGATTGTTCCCCCTTCTTCCCCGCTTCTTAAATCCCCCATGAGTCACGATTCCCCGTGCTTCCTATCCTTAGGAAGTGTTGTCGTGACATAAGTAATACTCCCTCCGTCACATGTTACTCGCACTTTTCATTTTAGGCCGTAAATTTTGGATTGATTTTTTAGTGTAATTAAATTAGAATTATAAGTGTAATGAGACATCACTTAATAAAGGACCTCTTAACTTAATCTAACATATTAATTAAACACATTAATTCTAACTTAAACTATAAATAATGTAAGTAGTTTGTGACGAACTGAAATAGAAGAGTGCAAGTAACATGAGACGGAGGGAGTACAGAATATGTCAAATATATTAATATAGCATTATAACTTTATTAATGATAATATAATAACCATTTTGCATGTACTCAGATTTTACTATATTAATAATTAAAGCATAAGAAATTAACAACTTTAGGAATCTTTGCAAGAGTAAAATAAAACAATATTATATATAATGCAATTATATTTATAGGTAACATATTATTTATTAAAAATATAATGTCTAACATCAATATATCATGACTCGTAAGAACAACTTTCCGCATTTCCATTGCAGGTACATGTTGTATCCAAAATGAAAGTGGTAGTTCCTTCATTTGAAAAACACAATATCAATATCATTATCAAATTTAAATTTTTAATCATACATAAACAATTGAAACAATCAAAACATGTTACTCTAAAAATTTCAATTTAATAAAAAACATATTTTAGATAAACAACTATATAAAACAAAATATACAATTAATTAACTAATAAAAACATACGTTATTAATTAATACTATTATTACTAATAATAATAATAATTATTATTATATTAATAATTAAAGGCAAACATAAAACATTACCTTTGTTGAGATGTATACATACATCTTTATAGTTGTTAGAAATCTCTACATGTAGCATAACAAAATATACATACCAAATATTGAAAAAAATATTTAATAAATTAAAAATGTTGACAAGATGTTTATCTTTGAAAACTACTACCATATCAACTACAATTAATTATTACATCTACAAAAGTAGACCGCTATTACCTCTATGGCTCTCTGTTACTCTCGGGGATGGATCCCCTGCAGTGTACGGAAAACACAGCACGGTGCTGTGCATTGGAAACGACACCGTTTCATGTTTATTTGCCTTTAATTAGTTGTAATAGTTGAATGGCAATACTCCATAGTGAATGCGAATGCTTTACCTTTTTTATTCTCTTTTTTTTTCTTTTACACCATAGTACTTAGTAATTTATGTTCTTTATAATTTACTAGTAAACTTTAATTAGCAGTTATATTTAAATGGTACACTAGTAAATTGGCGATTTTTTATAATTAGAAAATGACGACGCATTTTTATATTTTGATGTTTCTTTTCCTCTTTATTAATTATTATAACTCAGTTTGTTTGATAATTCAATTTTTAATTAGATATTTGTATGCAAATATTTACATGTGTTTTGTATTATAATAGTTTAATTTATTTGATAATTTAATATTTAATTAGATACTTTAATTTTTATTTTTTATTTTTTAATTTTTAATTTACATGTGTTTCTAATGCACAGCACCGTGCTGTGTTTTCCATACACTGCAGGGGATCCATCTCCGTTACTCTCTCTACACTCCAGTAGCTCATAGTATAACCAAAACTGAAACAAAATCTACTTTTCCAACTATTTATTATTCTACTATTCATATTATTACTAATAAAATATTTGTTAAACAAACAATGTCTAATTCTACACAACCAAAACCTTCGAAAATTCATCATCCATGCTAGGATTGGATTTAAGATGATACAACGTAAAAACTTCATTACTCTAACACAACAACTAAGCAAATTGAAACAAAACTAAACTCAAAAATCAAAAGAAGAAATTAAGATGAAGGCAATGTATGAAAATCAAGATGAGATACAAAAGAAATAACATGGTAAGTATTTCAATTGTTTAAACAATAAAATATTACAACATATTTTTAATATACCATCTTAAACACCATCTATGTCACAATTCAAACTTTCCTATCAACATATACTACTACTTATATAAACTACGGTTTTATTGCAATTTTTTTATTTTATATACTCTATTTAATCAACAAATATAAATTGCGAAAAAATAACTAATTAAATTCTGTATTACCATATTTATGATCATCAACTATAATTATATAATTATAAAATTCACAAATCTAAAAACAATAAAAAATTATACTTAGAAAAATATTACTCCTACTTGACAAAATAATACAGATTCCGTTCCAACAAAATTATCTCAATCCTTACTGAAAATTTCCAATAAAGCTAAGGAATTTCATTTTTTTTTAAAAACAAAACATCTAAAATTTCTTAGTTTTATTTCATCAACTACTTTACTCTTTTTATTTTAAAAACATTTGAGTCTTTTAGGGAGTTTATTTTAGACTCGTGACTTCCCATGAATCCTAAATATATTCAAAACCCTACCTTGAGAGATGAGACTGTTTTATTAAAGGTAAATGCGGATAATCCTACTATCTTTACCCCTAAAAGACTCAAATGGAATGAAATTACTATTCCTGTTCAATGTGTTATTGATATTCCTCAACCACCTAGGAATATAGAAAGAAGAGAACATTCACAAATCATAGAAGAACCTGATGGAAAAATAACTATAAAATTTGGAAGATCTAATTCTTCAAATTCTTTTAAAGAAACAGGATCTCATGAACAAATTAAAAGTAGATCATCTCTTTCTGAAATACCCAGTTCTTCTGGAACAAAATGGACTTTTAGAACACCCATACCTCAACAAACCTCTGAAGTAGAAGAAAGTGAGGAAGATTCTTACTCGCCAACTAGAAGTAATATGATTAATGTAATAACTTCGGGAAAAGAATTCAACCCAGACATGGAATATTTAAATGAAGAGATGAGTTCAGTTTATTACAAAGATAAGAGAAAATGGTATGAAAAATTAGATAGTAATATTAGGAAAAGAATTGAAGAAGAATGGATGAAAGAAATGAAAAGAATAAAATCAAATTTTCTGTTTTACGATTTTATTGCCATTTTCTTCTCTGGTGAAGGATGGTACGATTGTTTTAGAAAATCGACTGTAGAAGTAAACACTAGTCTAAATAAAAAATGGAATTTACATAATACTAGTACCATAGTTATACCTGTCCATCCACCTTTACGGGCCATAACTTTGCAGACTCATAAGGGAGAAATTATAGCTGACTCTTTTAAGAAAAATAGGAATTCTAAAGATCCTATTGAAAATGAAGATATACAAAAGATTATATAGCAGAATAACTTTTCAAATCAAATTTTATGCACTATAGCTAACTAGTTAGATGTTCTGACTAACAGCAAAAATAATGACCTTATTCCTACCAAGCAGAACCTTTTGAGTAATACTTCTAAACCCTTCTTTAAGAATAATGAAATTTTCAAAGAAAAAGGAAAAGAGATAAAATTCCATAATAATACCGAGAAAATATTATCTAAGATATCTAATGAACTATCAGAATTAAAAAATCCTCCCAAAATTAATGTTTTAAATAAAATTGAAGAGGATGATTCTGATTCTAGCCAATCTAATTCTTCTTCTTCTTCAGAAAATAATATTGAATTTGATAATTTAGAAAATACCTTTAGGGAAGAAGATGATCCAAATAAAATAAATAGGATTTTTAAAGGAAGAAAAAATTATAATAATAATAAAAACTATTATAGTAGACCTTCCCCTGTTGATTTGCAATATGAAGAAAGAGGTCAATTCCACAAATCCAGTTATGATAGAACCTCTCTAACAGAATGGAATATAGATGGAAAATTTGTCACGACCGCAGTTTCTAAGGATAGAAAGCCCGGTTGATCGCGACTAGGGGAGGATGAAAGAAGCGGGGAAGAAAGGGGAAATCTGTGGCACAACTGAAACTTGAACCGAAATAACTCAAATAATATATATCAGAGTGCACGATACAAAGAGCGCAACCTCGACTTTTACATTACAAGTTTTTCAAGTTTTTACAAGTTTTTATATCAAAGATGAGAATTTTATAGCTGATTTTATATCAAAGACGAGATTTTTACAAGTTTTTCTTAAATCTGGGAAGAAATCAGAGATATAGTTTAGACATCCTAAAAATCTTTGTAGCTGATTTTTGTCTTTGATTTCATCAGGGAACTTGTCTGTAAAGGATATGGATCTACTTATGGTTTTGAATGTTCCTCTAATAATTTCATGTCCTAAAAACCTGATATAAGTTTGGAATAATTTCATTTTTGGAGTAGAAATAACTAACCCCTTTTTCTCTGTAGTCTTTAAGAATATTTCTAAGTGTTTTATATGTTGATCTAGATCGTGGGAAAACATTAAAACATCATCTATGTATACTATGCTAAATTGACTATGATGATTTAATATATCGTTCATTATCTTTTGAAATTCCGAGGGTGCATTTTTTAACCCAAAAGGCATTACATTTCATTCGTAATGTCCAAAGGGAATAGTAAAAGCTGTTTTATATCTATCTTTTTCAGCTATTTGTATTTGTCAGAATCCTGACTTGAGATCAAATTTGGAAAATAATTTTGCATTAAAAAACCTATTTATTAAGTCTCTTTTATTAGGAATTGGATATCTAATCCATTGGAAAACCTTGTTAAGGGGTTTATAATTTATAACTAACCTAGGAGTTCCTCTTTCAAGTTCTGTTTGTTTCATAACATAAAAAGCTGAACAACTCCAGGGAGATTTTGAAGGCCTTATTAATTTTTTCTCTAGTAATTCTTTAATTTCTTTTTTACATATTTCTAATAACTCGTGGTTCATTTGGATGGGTCTTGACTTTGTAGGAATTTCACTTTCATTGAAATCCTTTTCATAAGGTAATTCAATGACGTGTTGTTTCCTATTTCAAAAAGCATTAGGAACTTCATTACAAACTTTACTAATAAAATTGCTCTCTATTTCCTTTATTCTAGAAATATAACTTGGGGATTTTAATCGATCTTCTATTCTTTGATATGGTAATTCTTCTTTCAGGTAATTTATTTGGGTTTTCTTTTTATTTATATTATTTATTTGCTTAAATATAGATGAGTTTTGAAGATTAAGGATCTCTTGTTTCTTAACAGGGGAAAGAAATCTAAACATTATTTCTCTACCTTGTATTTTTGTAGATATTCCTATATCATCAACACTAAAGGGATAAATTTGAGTTAGAAAAGGAGTCCCTAAAATCATATTATAGGTTATGTCTTTAACCAAAGTAAACACGTTTTAGAAGCAATAACCATTATTACAAATGTGAGCTCTAGAAAGTTTTTACTTTATATTCATTAAACTATTATTAGCTGCATACAATTTTTCATTAGTCTTTTCATAATATTTTGTGGGAACAATTCCTTCACGTATTATATTATGATCTGCTCCTGAATCAACAAGAGCCATTATGCTTGTTTTAAAGTCATCAATAACTAGGGTAATGTTTATATGCCATTTCTGAAATTCTATTTTTTGAATTGCTCCTACAAAATGATTTCCTTCTCTATAATTTCAATATTTTCACTATCTTTATTCTCACTACAGTTTAATCATTTATTGTTTTCTATAAGAAATAATCTTGTTTCTAGCTCAAAATCTTTTTCTTTTAACTCATGCACTTCTTGGTTAATTTGTTTTTTTATTTCATTTTGTAAATCTTTTGTTGTTATTTGTCTAGAAATACTTTGAGAAGGGTATCTATCCCAAATCTTATTTAGACTAAATTGATCATTAATAAGTATCTTTTTTGAAGTAGAAGGTTCTTCTAAAATTAACTCTTTTAATTTGTTTAAATATTCTTCTTTTAAATTACTATCATGTATTTTTTGAATCAATTCTAAAATAGCTTCTTTCTTATCTCTAGATATAACGTTAATACAACTCCTACATATATCCCTATCCTGGGTTTGGCTATTATGACTTTCATCAGAAGAACTTTGAGTTTCTTCCTCTTCATAGTTAGACTCATTGTCTGACTCTCTGAGGAGACTATTAATTTGTCTACTAATTAATTTAATATTTTTCTTTTTCTTCTTCCAACATTGGTTTTCAGTATGTCCAGGTTTCTTACAAAACCAGCATTTTATTTCATTATTATTATCATTATTTCTAGTTTTGAAATTTCTCTTAGGGTTCTGTTTCCTATATCTATTCCTATGAGGACGTCTGCTAAAAGGCTTTCTATATTTTTCATCATAATTTCTTTTCAGAAATTTCTTAGTCTTTTTTCTAAGTCTAGAAGAAGGGGCTTCTGTTCTTTCTAATCCCAACGTTTCACAAAAGCACCCTAGTTCGATTTTAGTTTTATACTTATCAAACTTATATTTTTTATGGAGTTTTAACTCAGAGCATAAGGCTAATCCTTCTTTTTTGATAAAAGCGAATAACTGTCCAAAAGTTATATCATGAAAGGGTATATTTTTTGATCATATGTCATTTTTGAGTTTCTGTATTATTCTTTCTCCAAATAACTTAGGTAGACCTATTGTTAATCTTTCTTTCCAAAAACTCTGATTACAATCTTCTCTTCTAAGGACTTAAGTAAGGAAAACATCATTATACCATCTATAATCTGATAATGAAGGGCATCTTAAATTAGTCAAAATTATGGTTGAACTATTATATTCTTCTTTTGGATTCCCTACAAAATACATGGCAATAGTCATTATTAAAAATTCACAAGCATCACTAATTTCTCTAACTATGTTATTATCATCTTCTAGATAAACTTTGTGATTTAAAATTTCGTGGTTGGTGTCCCAATTCAAAGCATTATCCCACCAATTTTTTAGTTGTCCTGTAAACCCAGTGGCTATTATGGCACAAGCAGCTTCTTCGCTTTGACTATTGGCTTTATAAGCTAGTTTAGCCATTCCCATTTCTTGAAGGGTATTCAAAATTTCATATTCTGATTTTTCATTTATATTCTATTATGTTAGAGAGGTTCCATCATAACTGGATTTGTGGAATTGACCTCTTTCTTCATATTGCAAATCAACAGGGGAAGGTCTACTATAATAGTTATTATTATTATTATTATTATTATTATTATTATTATTATTATTATTTTTCTTCCTTTGAAAATCCTATTTATTTATTTGGATCATCTTCTTCCCTAAAGGTATATTCTAAATTATCAAATTCAATATTATTTTCTGAAGAAGAAGAAGAATTAGATTGGCTAGAATCAGAATCATCCTCTTCAATTTTATTTAAAACATTAATTTTGGGAGGATTTTTAATTCTGATAGTTCATTAGATATCTTAGATAATATTTTCTCGGTATTATTTTGGAATTTTATCTCATTTCCTTTTTCTTTGAAAATTGCATTATTCTTAAAGAAGGGTTTAGAAGTATTACTCAAAAGGTTCTGCTTGGTAGGAATAAGGTCATTATTTTTGCTGTTAGTCAGAACATCTAACTGATTAGCCATAGTGCCTAAAATTTGATTTGAAAAGTTATTCTGCTGTATGATCTTTTGTATATCTTCATTTTCAATAGGATCTTTAGAATTCCTATTTTTCTTAAAAGGGTCAGCTATAATTTCTCCCTTATGAGTCTGCAAAGTTATGGCCTGTAAAGGTGGATGGACAGTTGTAACTATGGTACTAGTATTATGTAAATTCCATTTTTTATTTAGACTAGCATTTACTTCTACAGTCGATTTTCTAAAACAATCGTACCATCCTTCACCAGAGAAGAAAATGGCAATAAAATCGTAAAACAGAAAATTTGATTTTATTCTTTTCATTTCTTTCATCCATTCTTCTTCAATTCTTTTCCTAATATTACTATCTAATTTTTCATACCATTTTCTCTTATCTTTGTAATAATCTGAACTCATCTCTTCATTTAAATATTCCATGTCTGGGTTGAATTCTTTTCCTGAAGTTATTACATTAATCATATTACTTCTAGTTGGCGAGTAAGAATCTTCCTCACTTTCTTCTACTTCAGAGGTTTGTTGAGGTATGGGTGTTCTGAAAGTCCTTTTGTCCTAGAAGAACTGGGTATTTCAGAAAGAGATGATCTACTTTTAATTTGTTCATGGGATCCTGTTTCTTTAAAAGAATTTGAAGAATTAGATCTTCCAAATTTTATAGTTATTTTTCTATCAGGTTCTTCTATGATTTGTGAAGGTTCTCTTCTTTCTATATTCGTAGGTGGTTGAGGAATATCAATAACAAACTGATCAGGAATAGTAATTTCATTCCATTTGAGTCTTTTAGGGGTAAAGATAGTAGGATTATCCGCATTTACCTCTAATAAAACCGTCTCATCTCTCAAGGTAGAGTTTTGAATATATTTAGGATTCAATTGGGAAGTCATGAGTCTAAAATAAACTCTATACATAACACCAAAATTCTTGCAGCTAAAATGAAATTCATCTCCTTGTAAATGAATATCTAAAATTAAGGATTCTAAAATCATGGGGTCGGTAAGGTCAACAGAATAATTTGGAGAGCAATTAAAATAAATTAGACCATTACAAATATTAGTTTGTATCATGGCTAACAGGGAGGTTTGATATCTTTTAAGTCTTTTGTCTTTTAAAGCTAAATATATAGGAGTATTAACTCCTTCTTTAACTAAAGGTTTGACAGCAATTTGAATACGCCCAAAATGTAAATACCTATATCATTTTCCTACATATTTTTTGATGGTCTCTTTATTAAGAAGAGGGATACTTTCTGACTCTTGTTGAATACTCTTAGTTTCTTCATGAGTTTTGATTGAAAAGACAGTTTTAAAATCTGTGAGTCCTATACCGTAAATTCTTTCTATTTGTTCTCTAGGAATAGTCCAGTTAGAATAATCTATAGGCATATGAAGTTCACTACTCTGAATTATATTATGAGAATTTCTACTTTCAGTTCTAGAATTTAATAAGTTTCGAAGTCTGATTGCCATATCAAGATAAAGATTAAAGTGTTTGTTTAGGGATTGTTCTTTTAAAGAATAAAGCTGGTCGATCATCGATTACACTCCTTTAGGACTCAGTTTTCAACTCCTAACGTTAACACTTAGGCAGAGGATGACTTGCTCGATCATCGATCAATTATAGAATTTGAGTCGTTGGAACCTAAAGGACATAGCATGGATGTCTGGTAATCTAGAGCATACCGTTTAGTCTTCTTCAAGTACTATAGTATATTCTTTACCCAATCCAATGTCCTTGGCAATGGTTAAAATGATGTCAAGCTTCTATGCCAATGGCAAAGCTAATATCTAACTTAATACACATCATAACATACATGAGACTTCCAATTATGGAACTTGTCTCAATCTTCTTGATCTCATTCAGTGTCAAAAAACACTTGACTAGAGACAAGATAATTCCATCTAGAAAAGTAAAATATTTTCTTGGAATTTTCAATGTTAAAGTGTCTAAGTATTGTGTAGATTTAGGATTCTTTCAGAAAACATAACATTCTTTTCTAGCAGTCTAAAGACTTAGATGCTCATAATGTAACTAGTTTATCTAAAATCCTTCATCCTTAAACTGGGTAGACGACCAGTTTCCTACGCTAGATAACCCTCTAAGTTGTTTATCAACTTTTATAGATGTCATCATCGTAGAGTACCAAGAATACCATATATAGTGCACTTTCAACTTTCTTGTACTTGTAGCTCTGTTAAGGGCACTGGTCAAATTCAAAAGATTTGACAACGTGGATGAAACACATGTTCTATGATTTAGATGGTTTACTAAGACCATAAATGATCTACATAAGCTTCCAAATCACGTGTTTCTTGCCCTTCATTACATAACCATTAATATGTTCCATGCAGATGATCTCCTCAAGACTTCTACTAAAGAGAACTATCTTGACAATCATAATACATACATCCTAATTTATGTAAGCTACAATAGATAATATGATACAGATCGTCTTAGGCATAATGGCAGACGAGAATATCATTCTCTCTGGCTATAACCTTTAGCCATTATTCTATCCTTTTAAGATCCATGTTTACATTTGCAGATCCACTAGCTCCCACTGGCTGAAATAGTCTATGGGTAGTATCACAAGTCTTGCAAACATTCTTGTCTTTCTTAGATTATTATTCAAAATCTATCATATTTTCAAAAATAATTATCTTAATGAGTCAATGTGTCCTTGTAGTTATAGAGATTAGGTTCAAGTTGATCTAAGACTTGAGTCTAAAGACTCTCTTAGACCCATGAACTTGTTATGTTCGCAAGGAACGCTCCCACTACAACATGGCCTCACAATCTCAGGTATAAAAGTTGATTTTCTTAGTGCATATGTTTCTAATGGTATGAATTCTTGGTAAAGATGGAAAAATCGATATCTCTCACTTATCTTGAGAGTTATCATGCTTGTTAGGCTTATAATTCTTCTCATAATCTTCATCCAAGAATCTAGTATTCGCGTAAATAAATACATTCTACCTCTGGAGAATATAGAACTTATATCATTTCTATCATTTGGGATAACCTTAAAACATACCTCAGTACAAAACTCCAATTACTTGGATACATTTTCCAAAACATATGTTGGAATAACTCCACACCTTGAGATGTGTTGGACTAGACTAGCCTCTAGTCCACAACTCGTGTGTTGTAGAAGGTACTGATATTATGGTAGTTTCTTTAAGGTAAACTCGTTGTTTCCAACACATATCCCATCAATGATAAGGTATCATTGAGTACAACTGTTCACTTATCGAACTCGTCTTAGAGGGACTTCGATATCTTCTTATATAACTATCCTATTCTTTAGAAAAATGCTTGGAGTAGTCAATTAGGATTTAACTCTCACTACTGATCTTAACTCATCGCTCGTCTCCTATGGTGTAGACCATTGAGACTTGCTAGTCTTTCTATGTTGCATCTCTATAAGTATTCTGAATCCCTTGAACCACCAAAGGATTTTAACTTGTAGTGCATCAACCAGACTTACTTGACTTTCAAGCTATTTAACAAGCAAGTTGTTAAAATCTCGATAGTCACTTGAGTTAGACAAGAATTAGTTTGAACAATAATTAACTACTTTCTTGGCTTTATGACTAAGTGCCATAAATATTTTATCATTCATTGTTTAAGAAGTTGAACTGTTGTTTGAAACTCAATCTTGTTACATTTATATTGTGTAGATACTATGATATATAATTTATTTTTCTATGGTACTATGATAGATATTCAAATCACATTTCTTAATAATGCACGCATTATAAAATGACATCGAACATCGCTTAATCATAAACAAGTTTAGAAACTGAATATAAATTCATTCTAAACAAGACTGTACCAATAAAATAAAATAATATGAGTATAAATAAATAGCTCACATTGCAACAACTGTCCAACTGGATATACATCTCTCTTTTAGAAGTTTCAATGTTATCTAAGTCATTGTCCTTCTTAGAAGAGGTCAATCCGACTTACAATGCATCTTCTCTTTGCCTTTTCACCTAATTTATCTTGCATTTCCTGCTTTCAGCAGGCATTGATGACAATTCAACTCTTCCCTCTTTCCATTGCTAGTCTTCTGTTCGATTGAACTGAGACATAGGAAAGATGTAAGCTTAATGAATTTCAACTAGCATGTTATCTTCCTCCAATAGTAATAAAGTGAATATCATGCTGAAGGTTTCCAACTTTTCAGTAACAAACTTCTTATAGTCACTTCTTATTACATTTGGCGATGAACTGAGTGTAGAAACTATTTGAGTAACTGAATCAGAAGATTCCTCAAAACATTCTATCTCTTTTGGATGTTCCAATAGAATCTGGACAACGTCCTCATTGGATATCCCTTTATCATCGGTATAAACCAAGACTTGTCTTACTACTTTCAAGAAAGTAGCTTGACCTTCTATGTTAAAGAACTTGTCGAGTACATGCATAAAATGCATTCTCAAACTTTCTTTGTATAATTTTGTCAAGGAAATATAGGACATGAATTGGTAAATACAAACTTTAAGTTTTCAGCAATGAGAATCTTATCCATTTAACATTTCCAGTCTACATAATTTTGGCCTTCGAGTTCGATTTTTTTAAGGTTCGCAGACATTATTAAGAATTTGGCTGAGAAGAAATAAAACTATTTATCACGTACTATGCTTGATACATAATCGCAAACAACTACAAAACAATTTATGTATCTCGCAACTACCAAAACCAAAATAAGTACGCCTCTAGGGAGGTCATACAAATTCGGATTCCAACAATTTCTTGGTCACAATATCGACGAATAGTCCAGAGACCACTAAGGTGGCATGTCCGCCAAACATTGCCTAAGCTTTTACCATAAATATTAGCATCTAGAAATTTCATTTATGTTTTGATACTCCTTCTAGGGAAGGTCGTACGCCACTAACAAAATTCTATAGCTATCTTATAAATATGTTTAAACATACGAACTTGCAATTTCACAGGATTATGGCTCCCACTAGGGTGCGTCGCGATAATATTAGAAACATGCTTCTAGTTTAAACAATTTACTATTAAGAAGTCTAATCTTATGAACTTGTTATTTCGTAGGATTATTGCTCCCACTAAGGTGGGTCGCGACAATATTAGAAACTACTTCATATATAGAACAATTTATGGAGACCATATACAAACGCATTGTTGTAATTATCTCTTAGTCATTTTAAACATGGTTTTTGCATAATTATCACATAAGTAGATAAGGCAGATAATCTACTTAAAACAGATTAACACCAAATAAATAAATAAATCCATTTAATTCATGGTGATTAATCACACTGGATAATTATTGAAAATTATTTAATAAATCTAGGGAGATTTAATTAAATAATTAATTCTTATCTTATACAAAATAAGAATTTTGGATTTGATAAAATTTATCTTGGATAATGGTTATCCAAATTTATTAGGATTTAATTAGACAGAATTTAACCTATCTAAATCCAATTAGGATATTCTAGATTTTATATGAATAAAATCAAATCCTAAAATTCAAGATAAGACTAACATTGGATTATCATTATCTAAATAATACTGGGATATTTCAGGATAAAAACAAATTTCTCCAAATCCATAAGATAAAGATAAAATCCAATCATTCCAAGATTTAAAAAAATCTTAGATTATTTAGAATAAGAAACTAGAATACATCATATCTATTAGCATTTATTCTAGATAAAATTAATTTTATCAAAATTCAATTAGATAAGGATTATCTTGTATTATCTTTATCCAAATTTATCTAGGATATTTTCTAAATAGAAAAAAATCAATTTATATCCATAAAATTATGATAAACTAGAATTAATATTAATTAATTCAACTACGATTTAACTAGATAGAACTAAATCTATCTTAAATTCAAAAGATAATTACAATACTAGATTAACAATTATCTAAATCTTCTAAGATATATTCTAGACAGATATAAATCTATCAATATCTATAAGATAGAGATACATTTAATTATCTAAATCTACTAGGATATTTTTTCTAAATAGAATTAATTCTATAAATATCCACAAGATAAAGATAAACATAGATTTTAATTATCCAAATCTACTAAGATATATTCTAGATAGATATAAATCTATCAATATCTACAAGATATGGATAAACTTAATTAATATTTATCTTAGTCAATCAAGGATACAACAAGATAGAATAAAATCTATCTAAATCCATATGACATAAATAAATTTAATTATTCATCCAAATTTATCTAGGATTTCTCTATATATAATTAAATATATCTAAATCCATAAAATAAGGATAAAATCCAAATTTAATTAATTATTTATCTACTCTATCTAGATTCATTTTCATAAAATTAATCTACATAAATCCATAAGACAAAAGAAATTAAATGAATTATTATTATCCAAATTTATATAGGATTTATTAGGATATCTATCCAAATCCATAAAATAAGAATAAATTTCAACTAATCCATAATTTAATTAAAAATAAATTTTAGATAACCCATTTAAGATATGTCAAATCTTATTCTAAATTATATCTTGAAAAATATTCAAAATTAATTCCTAGGGTTTGGGAAACCTAACTAATTTTGAATGATTCTCCAAAATTAGTTCATAGGGTTAGGAAACCCTAACTAATTTGGAATGCTGCGTCGCTACACGAGCCTGTGAAACGCCACCAACGGGCTCCCACTCGAAATTCGCCGCTGAAGGAAGCTGATCGGACCTTCTCATCCGCCTAGGTCAGTTTGCGCAGCCCAAGTCGTGAGATCAGCCAACGAGAGGCTCCCGCTGCAGTCCGCAACGATGTTCACGTCTGCAGCCACTGCAGTGGCAGCTGCTGTGTTGCTGTCCGATCGCCTTCGTCACTGCTGCGTCACCGTTGCTGTTGCGACGTCATCGTCTCTGCAGTTGTCTGCGCTGATATAGCGTCATCACCGTTGCTACTGCTGCGCCGTCCAGACAACCCAGCTTGGGCAACCTTCTCTCCGGTCGCCGCTGGTGCCGCTGCATCTCCTCACCGCCGGGAATCACCATTGCAACTCCCACGTCGCAAATAGATTCAACCAATGCCAATTCCATTCTCACGTACAAACACGACGAATTAAATATCATCATGCAGTGCGAATTCCCCATGTTATCCACCGATTCACATATTAGCAATTCATTAAAAATAGAAACATGCCACAGGTGAATCTAAACAATTGGTAATCATTACGCAATGATTAATAATTGGGGAATTAAATGGAGAGAGAAAAAAATGCATATTCTCTCCAAATTACGCAGCGCATAACATGAAATTAATCCATAGAATCAGAGCCAAAAATTGGCTCTGATACCAATTGCTGGGGTTTGGTGCCTCTTGCACAACAGAAGACATGCATAAACAAATCAATCATGCATACAGATCTATTTGACTGATTATGAGATCAATTGATTCACATGTTAAACACAAAATTGCATACAAGAATGCAAATAATTCATGTAAAAGGAATTAAAACCTAAAACATGAATTTCCTACGGATTATAATTACCGATCTGATTCTCCAAAGAATCGATGATTGCTTGCACCTTCTCCACGTGATGTTCTTCATACTCAACCACGAACCTTCTAATCTGTATCCCGAACTCAGAATCTGACCTTTGGGTGGGCAAAGCTTGTCAGAATCAAAATGACTTAATTAGAGAAGAAGACAAAAATTCAGTTTTGGAGAGAACTGAAAAATACGTTCAATCCCAGAGAGAGAGGAATGAAATTTTAATAAAAATTAATTCATTTGTCTTCTCCCTAATCTCCTTTATATATAGAGTAATGATGGGCTAGATTAGAGATCCATGGAGGTCAGACTTGGGCCAAACCTGTTAGACTTTTACTAATTAAATTGAGCCCCAATTTAATACAAGTCCAACAGAATATTATTATCAGCCACTACAGTAAAATAATATTGACTGCCCGTTCAATCCCAAATTACCAGTAATCCGAGCTTTACCTCTTTAATTTATTATTTCCCTTGTTTAAGATATAAATATCTATTAATTAATTTAAGTATGCTATTTGACTTTAATTAATTAATATCTTTTGTCAAGAGTTGTCTAGTGCAAAATCTTTATTTATTAATCTGGAATAAATTTCAACCGGCCGGGTTTCTGAATAATAAAATCTTTTTCGAACACCTGTTGAGGATATTATCAAACTGGACTCACCCAACACACGATTCATTGCAATAACAATACTAGCACCTCTAGACATTGATTACCACTACCCAAGATATGAAGATTCTTCGATTGCGAAAAATTCGCACCATTTGATAAATCAAAGTAGTGCATAATCAATATCGTATGCTCAATGTTATATCAACAATGATTAAGAAATAACAATCACCGAGACCTCGTCTTTCAGTAAATAGCAATAAAGACTTATCTCAACTGTTAGATCCTTCAGTACTATACCACACCAGTGTCATTTATTTCCTAAGGTAAGGAAACATACAGACTGACACTGCAACCTTTCACGATAGGTAGCCAAAGCCTATCTAGGTTGTAAAATTCTATTTCTCTTCTACAAAGAATCGACTGCGTCACCTTCTGTGAACGTCGTTCACGACCAGTCTACTATTGCAGAAGAATTAGACTTGTTTGCTTCTTATACATTTAAATGTTTGAGAAACATCTTATAAATGCATAAGCAAACGCCAATGCATAAAATTACTTCTTCTCGCCTTGGGTTAAAAGTGGATTGTAGAGTTTATTTTATACAAGCAATTCTATCCATGTAACATGCTCGAAATATGCTTTTCAGTATACCAATCCTAACAGAAAGAAAGAAGAGAAATTCAAATGGTCAGAGTATACCAATATTTTTAAAAGAAGACACAGTTACCAATAATTTTAAATTAAAAAATAAAAATCAAAAGATATTTTGACTCTAAAACTAAATACAGAATACAAATGTAAAAATGAGGAATAATGAACAACCAAATTTTCCAAAAAGTGATATTAGAAGCAATTTAATGTATTAAATATACATTATTAAAATAATAAATCGGGGGAAAGTGTAACACCCGTACCTTAAGTAAGAAATTAATGTTATGTAACGAAATAAGTGATAAAATTATTCCAAGATGTTGTGCTTCTCGATAAATGTGATATGAAAAAAAATTATGGTTTATGTGTTAAATGTGAAAAGGAACGTGCTTAATTGTTTAATTGTGAACGTTGGGAGACATGTTGGAGGTCTCGTTGAAAGAATGACGACGAAATTGCTATCTTTAGCAAGACGAATGAAATACGTGGAAATGAATATATTTTCTATCTATGGATAACGATGCACGTAAATCGAGGAATGGTCGAAGGGATATTATATTTGGGACAACACCAAATATAAATGATGTCGTTAAACGTACTTTAATTTTTGGTTGTGAAGAACGAGATAACAAAATTAAATAAGGAACCGTGAATTTTAATTAACGAAGGAAAATACGAAAAATATAAAGTATGAATTTATTTTGGACTTTTTCAAAATAAATTAGAGTCCAATTAACTACAAAATAATTTGGATCATAATCACTCTTTTAATCCACCAAGTAAGAGTATTATTTCTAACTTGGGCATCCAATTAAATTGAGCCCAAACCAAAATAAATTATTGAAGCCCAAGCATGGATTTAAAGTAGACCAAGCCCAAACCCCATTTTTCTTCTTCTCTTCTCCTCCCCATGACCGACGGCTTTCTCTTTTCAAGGGGGGAGACCCTCCATTTTTTCCACCCCTCTATCTTCCACCATTACTTCCACAACCCAAGAGACAACCACTACTTCTTTAATCTCCTCTCTAACACTTCACATTCACAACTTCACAAAAAAAAGAGAGAGAGAGAGACGTGCGAGAGGAATAGCCGAGAGGAAGGAGGGAGAAGAAGAAATTTGCTTTCCACCATTCTTGTTCAACCACCATCAAGTTCAAGCTCTTGAGGTATACTATCTCTTCCATCCTCAAAGCATGAGTTTTCTATAGCCTTGCATGATGCATAACCCTTATTCATCCTCCATAACCAATTAAGTAGAAATCAACTTAGAACCTTCCAAACGATCGCCGTACGTAACCGAAACTAAGAAAGAACGTAACTTTATAATCATAACGTGTGTTTCGGGGTCGTTCGGGGTAGTTTCGAACGAGAGGAAGTTACCGCCGGCGAAGGGCAGCGGCGGACATACCGCGCTCGCCGGTGCTGACGGCGTGCAGAGACGGCACGGCTCGCGGCCTTCCCGGCGACGACCGCGACGCTCCCTCCCCGGCGAGACAGCAGCGGTTCCTTCCATGCGGTCTGCGACGGCGACGATCAAATGGCAGCGACGACGGCAGCACCCTCGGCGACGGCGGCAGCTCCCGACGACAGCAGTATCTTCCGGCGGGCAGCAGCTCTCCCGGCGACGAGCGGCGGCGGCCCTGCGGTGGGAGTGCAGCCGGCCAAGAAGAAGGAACTAGAGAGAGTCGGGGAGAGAGAAAGAAGGGAGAGAGAGAGAGAGAGAGGATATAGAGAGTGGAATAGAATTTGGGCCAAGTGTTTTTTTTGTTGGGCCTTATAATATTAATTGGAGGTTTAGGTTGAATTTTGGGCTCTCTTTGAATTGATGGGGCTCACCAATTAATTTGGAAGAATAAGGTGGGCTAAGTAATTTAATCTTTTAAGCCGGCAATTAAAATTTAATCGGGGAAAATTATTTAATTAATTCCCGGAATAATTTTTTGAAGAATGAATAATTTTATCCTAAGTATGAAATAATACTTTTTCAACGGTAAATAATTACGAAAATTAAAGTATGCGCTTAAATATTTTTTTAGAAATTATTTTCGACGTTATGGAAAATACGAGGAGCCAACGGAGGAAAAAAACGAGCGTAAGCGGCCGACCAGCGTCGCACGCGACGCCTTGGGCGGCCGCCGAATAACCAAAAATGCACGGAAACCGAGAAAGAAGATTTAAGGAATTTAATTAGAGTTCATGCATTCTAATTTTCGTCGTTTCCGCGTTTTGATATGAATGTTATGTGTTTTCCGAAAAGGTGGTTCGCAAGCACGCTAAAAGTCGGAACGAGGAATTTTACAGAAATCCTAAGCTTTTGAGGTGGGCTTTACTACTTAAATTCTTTAATTTTGAAATGATATGTTTATGGTGAAATAAGGGTGGTTTAAAATAGTATGTCATGCCGTTTTTATGTTTTGAATTGCCCATCTGATTGTCTACTGGGATAATATCCTACTAGACTTTGATAGTTAACGAATTCGGGTCTGACTAGGGAGTGGGTCCCTACTCAGACTAGTGCACTGATAGGGATCGTGAGCCGTCCCCTAGGTCGGCCGGTCCAGTGATCGAGATTGTGGCCACAGTCTCGTTTCACATGATGGTTCAGATATGGTATATGACGGAGGATGATGTTAGTCCGCGCGGACACTATTTTATGGAAATGAATTTTTGTGCTTCTCGGTTCTTTTTAAAGAAAACCCCGGGATTTACGCGATGATGGTTGACATATCTTAACGATGAATGATTTCGGGCATGAGTTCACTGGGTGCATCAAGTACTCAGCCCCTGCATATGTTTTCCCTATGTGCAGGTTGAGCGAGGTCGGGAGGCGGAGGACGTTGAGTGATGATTTCAAGAATTTGTTCGGTTACTACTATGTCTTCATACGTAGTAGTAGCTACACTCTCAAATTGCTTCCGCTATTCAAGTCCTTAGAACTCTGTTATTTTCTTTATTGTCGAACTCTGTTATCCTTCATTATGCAACTTGGGTTTTGAAACGTTGGTTTAAATAAATGGAATTTCATCTTCGATCGATAAGTCGTATTGCCTTGAATTGTTTCCCCCTTCTTCCCCGCTTCTTAATTCCCCCACTAGTCACGATTTTCCCGGGCTTCCTATCCTTAGGAAGTGCGGTCGTGACAGAATGGTATCAGAGCAATGTTTCCTTCCGCTCTGGACCGAGAGTCATTTATTCAATCTAGTCTAGACTCGTTTCGCTAGACTAAAAGAGTATTCGCTTAACACTCAACACTCCGTCTCACCGCGCTCAACGTGAAAGAAGGCAAAAGTTTGAAACGAAGTATATTAGAAGTGATAGAACGAACGGGGCACAGAAGGGCGCGATTTCCAAAGAATGATGAGGTGACGAGGCAAGGATAACCTTGTGAAACGCGATTGTGATAGATTGAAGGATAGACGAAGTTGCAAAAGTACCACGTTTATAAAAGACGAAACATCTATCCTTAGATGATAATCAAAAAAAAAAGAAAGAAAAGAATTGTTACGACTTTTCCTTTTGGAAATCGACAGGTATGCACGGTAGTACGTATGACGTTCTTTACGCGTTTTATCTTTTCTACCTTGCTTTGTTTCTTGTTCTGCGACTGGTTGCTAAGGGACTCACTTCTATGTAGATGGCGATCATGATCCACGCACCGTTAAGGGGAAGGTACGTCGAGAATGGATTGCAGGCGGTGGAAATGTATCGCGGGTTCGAGAGGGACGAGAGGTCCCCTTTGATATCTTATGTCGCCGATTACTTGACACTTTGGCGGGATGCTCATGGCTGTGGAGTGAGGCACTATGAGGGAATTAAGAGGTTGATTGATGGACTACCGGCGCCTTGGAATAGGTGGGCCGACGAAGCTTCACGATCATACGTCTGGCATAAGCTTCCCGACTACAGCATGCGAGGGGACATGCATGGTTTTGTGAAGGTTCTCTTGGAAGCACTGGTTGATGCTCGTGGTGGACCACCCCCCTATGCTCCTCCTAGGAAGGAGACGCCCTCATCAAGTCGCAGCCCCTACAGCGGGGGTCGGCACGAGAGTGAGACGCCCCAACCAAACTGCCCTAAGAGGAAAAGGCTTGGGATGCGCACCTCCGCACCTCCCGCGACGGAAGTTCTTATGGTCGATAAGCATATCGACGTCGCTACATATGTGCGGGAGAATGATGAGGAAGAAGAGGAAGATCCTCTCGAGGATGAGGAAGACCCCGAAGAAGAGACCCTTGCGAGAGAGGTTGAGGTTGAAAGCGAGGAAGGGGCGAATTACGAGAGAGCTCCTGAGGAGTAGTGTTTCTTTATCGTTTGTTAGCTTTTGAACGTTTTGTTTTGGCGAACTATGTAATAGTTTCTTTTGACATTTGTTTTCTTTCCTTGTTTCGAAGACCTTGTGGAAACACGCACTTTCTTGGTTTTAAGTTAATAAAGTTTCCCGTTGTTTTATCGTGGTGTTCGTTTACCTTGTTATGTTTGGGAAAGTTGGTGTCATCGCTTTTGGAAAAGTTGTGTGGTGTGGTGTGGTGATGGTAAAATTGGACTTTTGTACTAACTCATGTGTTGAACAGAATGCCTCCCCGACGTGCAGCCGTTCACCACGAGAATGAAGCAAGCAACGAGACCCAAAGCAGTGTGGGTCCTGAAGGACAACCACCACCACCACCTCCACCACCGCCACAGTCGGAACGGAACATCGAGAAGGAGTTCCGAAAGGAACGTCCTCCCGTATTTGACGGAATGAGAGATCCAACCAAGGCCGAGACCTGGATTCGGGCCATAGAACGCATCTTTAAGTTCTTAAGATGTACCGACCAGGAGCGCCTCTCGTGCGTGACTTACCAGCTCACCGGGTCCGCAGAGTTTTGGTGGGAGACTAAGCAGCGGTAAAATGACACAGGAACGGTTAGACACCCTGACGTGGGAAGACTTTAAGGAGGAACTGTATGACAAATACATTCCAAGGAGCTACCGCAAGGCGAAGGAGGCCGAGTTCTACAACTTGAAACAGGGGCGGATGACTGTGACAGAATATGACCGTGCCCTATGTGACATGTCTCGGTATGCACCGGAGCAGGTAAACACAGATGAGAAGATGGAGGAAAAGTTTTGTGCCGGTCTGAGGCACGAAATTAGGATGGCTTTGGCATGCCGTGGAAGACTCTCGTATGCCAAGTCATTGTCCCGTGCACTGGATGTGGAGGAAGCGATGCCCCGGAAAAAGACAGTTACACCCACTACTCCGACACCGCCGACCCCACAACAGAATTTCCGGGACAAGAGGAAATGGGACGGGACCCGCGCACCCTTTGACAACAAGAGGTTCCAGAGTACCCCAAACTATTCCCAGGGAAAAGGAAAGCAAGCGGCTCCATTCCAAAGTGGAGATTTCCGCCAGAGAGCACCGCTTTGTGCCAAATGCAGAGGAACCACATGGGAGAATGCAGAGTCGGGACCAGCGTGTGCTACAAGTGTGGGGGAGTTGGACATTTCGCCAAGGAGTGCCCAAGCAACAATAACACTGGAGGTGGGGGAACACCGAACGGACCTCGAGGGAATCCTACACCACCTCAGCAGCAGCAGCAACGCCGCCAACCATACCCAACTCAAGCTAGAGCCTATGCCTTGGGACGCAAGCAAGCTAAAGCCCCACAGGGGGAGCCAAAACAGGAAAATCTGGCAGGTATGGGAACACTACTTGACATGCATGTTGCTGTTCTGTTTGATACGGGTACGTCGCACTCCTTTATATCGCACTCTTGCGTGACTGCTTTAAGACTGCCTGTTGTTGAACTTGAACGTAAGATGAATGTGAACTCACCGGTAGGAGGTCTTGTAGAAATTTCACAATCTTGCTCGAACATAGAACTCATGGTGGGAGAACTTAGCTTAGTGGCTCACAACTTGCATGTTATGCCGATGGATAACGTCGACACTATTCTGGGGATGGACTGGCTAGCTGAAAACTATGCCACTATTCGATGCCAAGAGAGACAAATCTTGTTACAAACCCCGGGGAAGGAGCCCTCTACCTTCCACGGAATTTCGATGAATTAGCAAACTTGTGTGATATCGGCACTTCAAGCAACTACGATGATTAGAAAGGGGCGTCCGGCCTATCTTGTGTATCTACAGGGACATGACAAGAAAGAGATGGAAGTTGAAGATGTGGCAGTGGTACGTGAGTTTCCCGACGTATTTCCCGATGCGTTGCCAGGCCCTCCGCCTGATCGACAGTTGGAGTTTACTATCGATCTGGAACCAGGAGCCGCACCAGTGTCGAAAGCACCCTATAGGATGGCGCCGAAGGAGTTGGAAGAACTCAAAATCAAGCTACAAGAATTACTGGACTTGGGTTTTATCCGACCGAGTGTGTCACCTTGGGGAGCACCAGTGCTGTTTGTGAAGAAGAAAGACGGGACACTGAGGATGTGCATAGACTACCGGGAATTGAACAAGTTAACTCTCAAGAACAAGTATCCTCTGCCGAGAATAGACGACCTATTCGATCAACTCAGGGGAGCAGGAGTATTCTCGAAAATGGATTTAAGGTCGGGATATCACCAGTTGAGGGTACGAAGGGAGGACATACCCAAGACGGCATTCCGAACGAGGTATAGGCATTATGAGTTTGTAGTAATGCCGTTTGGACTGACAAATGCACCGGTAGTATTTATGGATTTAATAAATCGAGTATTCCATCCATACTTGGACAAGTTCATCCTGGTGTTCATAGATGATGTACTGGTTTACTCGAAGAATGAAAAAGAACATGAGGAGCACCTAAGGATCACGTTGGAAACACTCAGAACGGAAAAGTTGTACTCCAAGTTCAGTAAGTGTGAATTCTGGCTAAAGGAAGTGAATTTTCTGGGGCATATTGTGACGGCCGAAGGGATTCGAGTTGACCCTGCAAAGGTGGAGGCCTACAACAGTGGAAGGCACCGAAGACTCCATACGAGATCCGGAGTTTCCTTGGACTGGCAGGATACTACCGGAGATTTATTGAAGGATTTTCTAAAATCGCAAGGCCAATGACTCAACAACTGAAGAAGGGGACCAAGGTCAATTGGACACCGGAGTGTGAGGCTAGTTTCCAGTTGCTGAAAGAGAAGTTGACCACCGCACCTATTCTAGCCGTGCCGGAACCGGGAGTAGACTATGTGGTTTACACCGATGCGTCGAAGGTTGGACTGGGGTGTGTTTTGATGCAGAATGGTAAGGTGATTGCCTATGCTTCGCGGCAGTTGAGACCACACGAGTTGAACTACCTTACTCATGTTTTAGAACTGGCGGCCGTTGTGCACGCATTGAAGATTTGGAGGCACCATCTTTATGGAGTTCGGTGTGAGATTTTTACCGACCACAAGAGTTTGAAATACTTCTTTGAACAGAAAGATTTGAACATGAGGCAACGCAGATGGCTCGAACTAGTCAATGATTATGACTGTGGCATTAACTATCATCCGGGCAAAGCAAACGTAGTGGCAGATGCTTTGAGCCGAAAAGCCCAACCACAGTTGGCGACCTTTCTCACTCAGGAAGCGGAGTTGATTCGCGATTTTAGCAGGATGCGATTGGAGGTAGTGAGAGCCCCGGAGACTGTGAAGGGAAAGATTGCCACCTTGGTAATTACACCCGATCTACGGACAACGATAATAGAAGGGCAGCAAAATGATGAAAATCTGGAGAAAGTTCGACTGAAGGTGAGGAAGGGCGAACAAGGAAAGTTTAGAGAAGAAACTGATAATGGTCTCACCTACGAGGGGAGACTGTGTGTGCCAAGTGACGAAGGACTCCGAAATGAAATCTTGACCGAGGCACACGAGACTCCATACACCGCTCATCCTGGAAGTACAAAGATGTACCAGGACTTGAAGGGATTATTCTGGTGGGATGGAATGAAGAGGGACATAGCTTTGTTTGTGGAAAGATGTTTGGCATGTAACAAGTAAAAGCTTTACATCAACGACCCTATGGGAAGTTGCAACCGTTGGAGATTCCGGAGTGGAAGTGGGAACATATCGCCATGGACTTTGTGACGGGATTACCAAAGACCCGACAAGGGAATACAGCCATCTGGGTAATCATAGATCGCCTCACCAAGAGTGCGCATTTTATACCCATTCCTATAACGCATGGATCCGACAAACTAGCTCGGATTTATGTGAAAGAAATCATTCGACTACATGGGTTGCCAGTAACAATCACGTCAGACCGAGATACTAGGTTCACTTCAAGGTTTTGGATGAGTCTGCAACGAGAGCTTGGTACACGACTGAATTTTAGTACTGCTTTCCACCCACAAACCGATGGACAGTCCGAGAGAACAATTCAAACTCTCGAGGACATGTTGAGAGCCGTGGTTCTTGACAGAGGAGAAAATTGGGAAGTTGTACTACCGTTGATCGAGTTCGCCTACAATAACAGTTTCCAGGCGACAATAAATATGGCCCCATATGAAGCGTTGTATGGAAGGAAGTGTAGATCATCACTCTACTGGGATGAGGTTGGTGAAAGAAGAATACTCGGGCCAGATTCGGTCGAAGAAATGATAGAGATTGTGCGATAAATCCGACAAAGGATAAAAGAAGCTCAAGACCGACAGAAGTCGTATGCTGATGTCCGGCGTACAGATTTACAGTTCAATGCGGGAGATAAGGTGTTCTTGAAAGTATCTCCGTCGAATGGGATAACGAGGTTCGGTGTAAAGGGGAAGTTAAAGCCACGATACGTAGGGCCTTATGAAATCCTTGAGAAGGTGGGACCCGTAGCGTATAGGTTTGCACTACCACCAAGTTTTGGGACTGTGCATAACGTTTTCCATGTGTTGCAATTACGAAAGTATATGTTCGATCCCAAACACGTGGTGCATCAAGAGGAAATAATTTTGAATCCTGACTTGAGTTATGAGGAAAAGCCCGAAGCTATTATGGACAGGAAAGTGCAAGAGTTGAGGAATAAGTCAATCGTTTCCGTGAAAGTGCTTTGGAAACATCATGGTCACGAGGAGGCTACTTGGGAACTCGAGGATAAAATGAAAGAGAAATACCTGGAGCTTTTCGTTAGGAACGAGTAAATTTCGGGACGAAATTTCTGTTAAGGTGGGTAGAATGTAACACCCGTACCTTAAGTAAGAAATTAATGTTATGTAACGAAATAAGTGATAAAATTATTCTGAGATGTTGTGCTTCTCGATAAATGTGATATGAAAAAAAATTATGGTTTATGTGTTAAATGTGAAAAGGAACGTGCTTAATTGTTTAATTGTGAACGTTGGGAGACATGTTGGAGGTCTCGTTGAAAGAATGACGACGAAATTGCTATCTTTAGCAAGACGAATGAAATACGTGGAAAGGAATATAATTTCTATCTATGGATAACGATGCACATAAATCGAGGAATGGTCGAAGGGATATTATATTTGGGACAACACCAAATATAAATGATGTCGTTAAACATACTTTAATTTTTGGTTGTGAAGAACGAGATAACAAAATTAAATAAGGAACCGTGAATTTTAATTAACGAAGGAAAATACGAAAAATATAAAGTATGAATTTATTTTGGACTTTTTCAAAATAAATTAGAGTCCAATTAACTACAAAATAATTTGGATCATAATCACTCTTTTAATCCACCAAGTAAGAGTATTATTTCTAACTTGGGCATCCAATTAAATTGAGCCCAAACCAAATAAATTATTGAAGCCCAAGCATGGATTTAAAGTAGACCAAGCCCAAACCCCATTTTTCTTCTTCTCTTCTCCTCCCCATGACCGACGGCTTTCTCTTTTCAAGGGGGGAGACCCTCCATTTTTTCCACCCCTCTATCTTCCACCATTACTTCCACAACCCAAGAGACAACCACTACTTCTTTAATCTCCTCTCTAACACTTCACATTCACAACTTCACAAAAAAAAGAGAGAGAGAGAGACGTGCGAGAGGAATAGCCGAGAGGAAGGAGGGAGAAGAAGAAATTTGCTTTCCACCATTCTTGTTCAACCACCATCAAGTTCAAGCTCTTGAGGTATACTATCTCTTCCATCCTCAAAGCATGAGTTTTCTATAGCCTTGCATGATGCATAACCCTTATTCATCCTCCATAACCAATTAAGTAGAAATCAACTTAGAACCTTCCAAACGATCGCCGTACGTAACCGAAACTAAGAAAGAACGTAACTTTATAATCATAACGTGTGTTTCGGGGTCGTTCGGGGTAGTTTCGAACGAGAGGAAGTTACCGCCGGCGAAGGGCAGCGGCGGACATGCCACGCTCGCCGGTGCTGACGGCGTGCAGAGACGGCACGGCTCGCTGCCTCCCCGGCGAGACAGCAGCGGCTCCTTCCCTGCGGTCTGCGACGACGACGATCAAATGGCAGCGACGACGGCAGCTCCCGACGACAGCAGTATCTTCCGGCGGGCAGCAGCTCTCCCGGCGACGAGCGGCGGCGGCCCTGCGGTGGGAGTGCAGCCGGCCGAGAAGAAGGAACGAGAGAGAGTCGGGGAGAGAGAAAGAAGGGAGAGAGAGAGAGAGGAGATAGAGAATGGAATAGAATTTGGGCCAAGTGTTTTTTTTTTGTTGGGCCTTATAATATTAATTGGAGGTTTAGGTTGAATTTTGGGCTCTCTTTGAATTGATGGGGCTCACCAATTAATTTGGAGGAATAAGGTGGGCTAAGTAATTTAATCTTTTAAGCCGGCAATTAAAATTTAATCGGGGAAAATTATTTAATTAATTCCCGGAATAATTTTTTGAAGAATGAATAATTTTATCATAAGTATGAAATAATACTTTTTCAACGGTAAATAATTACGAAAATTAAAGTATGCGCTTAAATATTTTTTTAGAAATTATTTTCGACGTTATGGAAAATACGAGGAACCAACGGAGGAAAAAAACGAGCGTAAGCGGCCGACCGGCGTCGCACGCGACGCCTTGGGCGGCCGCCGAATAACAAAAAATGCACGGAAATCGAGAAAGAAGATTTAAGGAATTTAATTAGAGTGCATGCATTCTAATTTTCGTCGTTTCCGCGTTTTGATATGAATGTTATGTGTTTTCCGAAAAGGTGGTTCGCACGCACGCTAAAAGTCGGAACGAGGAATTTTACGGAAATCCTAAGCTTTTGAGGTGGGCTTTACTACTTAAATTCTTTTATTTTGAAATGATATGTTTATGGTGAAATAAGGGTGGTTTAAAATAGTATGTCATGCCGTTTTTATGTTTTGAATTGCCCATCTGATTGTCTACTGGGATAATATCCTACTAGACTTTGATAGTTAACGAATTCGGGTCTGACTAGGGAGTGAGTCCCTACTCGGACTAGTGCACTGATAGGGATCGTGAGCCGTCCCCTAGGTCGGCCGGTCCAGTGATCGAGATTGTGGCCACAGTCTCGTTTCGCATGATGGTTCAGATATGGTATATGATGGAGGATGATGTTAGTCCGCTCGGACACTATTTTATGGAAATGAATTTTTGTGCTTCTCGGTTCTTTTTAAAGAAAAACCCGGGATTTACACGATGATGGCTTGACATATCTTAACGATGAATGATTTCGGGCATGAGTTCACTGGGTGCATCAAGTACTCAGTCCCTGCATATGTTTTCCCTATGTGCAGGTTGAGCGAGGTCGGGAGGCGGAGGACGTTGAGTGATGATTTCAAGAATTTGTTCGGTTACTACTATGTCTTCATACGTAGTAGTAGCTACACTCTCAAATTGCTTCCGCTATTCAAGTCCTTAGAACTTTGTTATTTTCTTTATTGTCGAACTCTGTTATCCTTCATTATGCAACATGGGTTTTGAAACGTTGGTTTAAATAAATGGAATTTCATCTTCGATCGATAAGTTGTATTGCCTTGAATTGTTTCCCCCTTCTTCCCCGCTTCTTAATTCCCCCACTAGTCACGATTTTCCCGGGCTTCCTATCCTTAGGAAGTGCGGTCTTGACAAAGTCCCTTAAACTTCCCCCCCAAAACAATCGAGCTTTTAAGTCCCTTAAAATTAACAGACTTAATTAGCCTCAAAACAGGGGGGAAGTCCCTTAAAATTTCCCTCAAAACAACCGAGCAAAAACATATAGTACAGATATATAGATAGATATATGTTGTTAGTAGAAAAATTAACAGACTTAATTAGCCTTCGACCTAAATTCAATTTTTTTTTAATATTTGAATTTCCTTCTCTATTACTTTTCAAATTTAAATTAAAAAAATGCACCAATTATATTTTATGGTTCCAAAAATGTAAAATTATACATAAATCATTAATATATGACCACAATCTTATGCACGTCCCACGTAGTAAGAATGCGCCCATAAGCTTTAATTTAATGAATAAATAAACTAATTTTTTCTCAAAATTAGCCACTTTTTGGTTGTACAAAATTTTGCCACATAAACTTACTGAAAATTTTAACCGCACATTTTCAGAGAGATGATAAATAAAATTAGCGAGAATAAATTAAAACTAAATTTTAACAAAATAGAGTAAAGAAGAATACTTCTTTTTGGCAATGTTATAAAAACTCAATTAATATAAACTTTACAACATTGAAAAATAACTATTAACATAGAAAGCATAAATTATAAGTAATTTACAATTAATATTAATTTAATAATCCATTTTAAAATGTCCAATATAATCGTATTACAAAACACACACTAAATTACATATGAAGTAGCATACAACATATAGTTCTTCTTATAATTCACTATATATACATCTCTATATACCTCTATAATTAATAGTACTAACAAAACATGCACAATCTTGAAAACAACAATCAATAAATAAACCAAGTTGAGTTGATGTTTATCTCTCAAAAATACAACTACCAAGGCGTCATTTAATTTCCCCCAATCAAGAAATCTAACACTAATTTCATCTCTGTGGAGGAGGTGATTCTTCTTCGAATCTACATCCTTCCCAAAATTGGCTCCGAAATTTGGTCGCTTGTGCTTTAATACAGGTTTGTCCCGAAATTGGCTCCGAAATTTCGATTCCTATTTATTTGTGTTCGCTCCACCACCGCGCACCCCAGTGCATTTTTTATTGGGTGCTTCATTGAATTGAGTACTTTCTTCAGCGAAGTGAGGTGCGTCGGCGTCAGTGAACTGCGTAGAAGCTTCGACTGGTTCAGAAAACCCCTCTGAAGTCACACCCCGCTGAGGTTTCAATACGTGGGTAATTGTTCTCTTATCTTATCTGCCCTTATTTTGTTTTAGAGATTTGAATTTAACGATGGCCCTGTTATTGTAAATGTAATGTGTGAATTGCAGAAGAATGGGCATAGAGCATCCGCAATGGGCGGACGATGGCACGCCCGATTGCGCGCATCGTCCATCGTCCGCGCCATCGATTGTCCGCACCCATTGCGGGTGTGCGCCATAGGGCGCGGACGATAGTCGAGCCCTATACTTCGGTCGCGGAGGAAAGCGCGGACGATGGCCATCGTCCGCGCCATCGTCCGCCCCATTGCGGCTGTCGCGGACGATGGCCATCGTCCGCGCCATCGTCCGCCCCATTGTGGAGGTCGCGGACGATTGACCGCGGACGATCGACCGCGGACGATGGCACGCGGTTTCATTTTTTTATAAATACCGTTCATTTGTAACATTTCATTTCACGCAATTTCATTTTCGAAACTTACATTTACATAATTACTACGAAATGGATTCAAGCCCCAATAGTCCTACGTTTAGCGCAGGGGCGCATTGGCCGGGTACAGAACCCGGCGATTATCATTCGTTCGACACCAACACCCATTACGATCCTGATTTCAGTACGGAATCGTATGGGTTGTCTGACATGGAGCCGTCTCCGCACCGCCCAACCGCAGCGGCCGATCCCGACCCCGCCGCGACCGCTTCCGCCCCAGCCAGAAAGAAGCGGAACCGGCAGCGGGCTCAGAAGTTGCCGCCTCCCGGTGATTGCGATGAGTACGCCCCCGGCCGTATGAACTACAACGATGACGAAACTCTCACTTTGGCCCGGTGTTGGGTAGATATATCGGAAGATCCGATATTCGCGAACAACCAGCTACAGATCGCGTACTGGGAACGCATCGCGGACCTCAACAATTCGGTCAAGCCGCCGACCGCGTACAAGCGCAAGCGTGAGCAACTCCGCAAGCACTGGGATCAAGTCAAGAAGCAAGTGAACTTGTACGCAGCGGAGTTCGAGAAGTTCACGCGGTCACACGTGAGCGACGAGAGAGCGAGCGACGTGCGCACTAAAGCGATGTTGTCGTACCGGTCGATGTTCGGCGATTTCAAGCACGAGGCCATCTGGGCGCTCTTGAGGGAGAAGCAGAAGTTCCAAGGTGGAATTCTACACACTGGTGCGCCGAAGAGGACAAAGGTCACCGAAGTTGGTGACTACACGAGCAGCGGCAGCGGCAGTCACCCGGTTGACCTCAACCGGACGTACGTGGATGAAGGGAGTTTCGGCACACCGATGTCCTTCCGGCGTCCTCCCGGCGTCAAGGCTGCGAAGGCCAAGGGGAAGGCGACCGCGACCTCATCGTCGACTGCTGCAACCCAAGCTCCGGTCCCGGTAGAGCTCCCGACCCAGATGGCCACCGCGTTTGAGTCGTTAGCAACAGCGTCGATGGCAAGGAC
Organism: Salvia splendens; assembly: GCF_004379255.2. NCBI lineage: Eukaryota > Viridiplantae > Streptophyta > Magnoliopsida > Lamiales > Lamiaceae > Salvia > Salvia splendens. The sequence continues at coordinate 27,442,214 of NC_056038.1, forward strand.
GAAGTTGCAGACGCACAGGGCCCTCAAGAAGTGTACCGACCCCGACGAAGCCGAATATCTCCGGGTGTTACTCGATGAGCGGCGTCGGAAGTTGGGAATTGGTCCGACTTAGTTTTTTTTTTTATTAGTTCAATGATGTAACTTTTTTTTATTAAAACTTCGCCATTTGTTATTTAGACCGTTTTTTATTTACTCGTTACTTGTTATTTGAAAACAGTTAAATTAATTAAACAAAACAATAAAATGATGATGTGGCGCGCCATAGGGCGCACCTTAGGGCGCGCCTTATGGCGCCCCACTGCAGGTGGGGAGGTAGGAGGATAAAACTGCTGACGTGGCGCGCCTTAGGGCACGTCTTAGGGCGCCCCATTGCTAATGCTCTTACAAATATTTTTATATGTGGTGTGTGAGTGACATAATTTCAAACACGTAGAACATGTACTAGGAGATTAGATTTACCGCGGTGATTTGTTCCCACTGCTCTGTCATCTCAATCGATTTTGTGGGTCCCATACGTATTGAACCCCACACCAGTCTTTGACAAATGGCTTTCAAAGATGAATAGCTCTTCTTCCACGCCGAAATTTTCGATGTAATATGTGGCGTACCCTTCAAGTCGCAATCAGGAAACTTTGTCCGAAGGCTATCCTCAATTTTTTTTCCCAAGTATCCTGAGCGGAAACCGCTATCTGATTTCCACCCTCTAGCTACGAGTTTAAGCATCGTGGATGCGAGGATCTCTTCCTCCCGTGTGGTCCACATTCGATCTCCTTTGCGGTACTTTTGGCTTGGAGAGCCCGTGAATCCTGTAATTACAGAAGCAAAACAGAAGAAAAATATATCAATAGAGTGCAGCAAAGTGTCACAATGTTTAATGAAAGTTCAATAAAAAGGGTAGCTGAAAAACCTTCCGTATTCGTGCTACTTGAGCGATACCCAAGCGGGCGTTTAGTTCCACTTAGAGCATCAGCAGTGACGGACGTCACCGTGGAATTCCCACCGGCGTGCGGGAATTCCGTGGTGGAAGTCCGCATTGTGCGTGGCATGCACGGATACGGAATTCAGTCGAGGAATTCGCAGTTCCACGGGGAATTCCGTGCGGACGTCCGCCATTGCGTTGACTGCCACGGACGTCCGCGTGGAATTCCCGTTTATTGCATTAAATGTTTTTTTAATAAAATTCTATAAATACGTCCCGTTGAACTTCATTTCATTCGCACCACTTGTATTAACGAGTATCTCTCTCTAAAAATACCTTTCTTTTGAAGAACAATGGAGCACCACGATAGCAATTCCCCCGCCTCGAGCGAGTCACCGGTGCCACATTTTCCCATTGGCGGGAGTACGCCGATGTCCGCTGCGATGCCTCAAATGCTGGGGATGATGCCCCAATCTCAAATGCCACCAGGATTGATGCCCGGGTACTACAACATGTAACCGCAGTGGTATGGGATGATGTCCCAGATGCCCGGGGTGAGTACCAGAATGATGCCCTAGATGTCGGGGATGATGATGCCCGGGATTATGCAGGGATCGCCTGTCGCTGCAGGAGGAGTAGGCAGGGGGTCTCCCAATCGCCGGTGGACAACGTCTATCGGCCCTATATGGACCTACTGTCGACGGAAAACCCGACGAGTTCTCCTCTCGAGACTCAGTTCACTGGCAATAACGCGTTCTCGCTCGAGGAGTTTGGGCTTTCTCCAATCCGGGATTCTCCCACCGACGCATCACCGACGACAGTGAGGAGAGGGAGGACCGGGCGAGGGAGGGGCAGGGGACGGGGCGTCCCGGTGTACGGTGGTGAGGTGGTGGCCGTTGAGGTGGGGGAGGGATCCAGCGGGAATAGGAGGACTGTCTGGATCATGGACGAGTGCGTCGCGCTGGCGAAGGCGTGGATCAGTGTAGTGGAGGATCCATACGTCGGGGCGAACCAACACATCGACCGGATGTGGTGGCGCATTAGCCAAAGCTACCTTCAGTTCAAACCGCCAGGGGTGAAGCCTCACAACGCAGAGCAATGCCGGAAACAGTGGGATCGGTTGAAGAGGCAGCTCAGCCGATTTGCCTGCATTTACACAAACAACCTCCGTTCGGCAACCAGCGGCATGTCTGCCGAGGATGTGAATCTGTTGTCTCATCAGCAGTTCCCCGACGCTGACAAGGGCTTTGGGGAATTTAAATATTGGTCTGTGTATCTTGTGGTGCAGTCCTCGCCCAAGTTCAATGCGGGTGTTGAATTTGGCTGGCCGAAGCGAACGAAGATCAGCGCATCCGGAGAGTATAGTAGCAGTGCTGGTTCCGCGGAACTCCCCCCCGCCGAGGCAGAGTTCCCCACACCCACATCGTCGACTCGCCGCCGTCGCCCGGTTGGGAAAAAGCCCGCGGCGCGGATGTCGAGGGGAAGCACCAGCGGATCTGCCTAGGCCCAATCGGCAGCACCCCCCAAAACAATCCCGAGAACCCCTCATTCGCCCGCATCGCGGCACATGAAACCTTGTTACGTGCGATGGTTGAATGGCGCCAAGCGACCGACCCCCATTACAAGCGGAAGCTTAAACCCCTCCTCAATAGTATGCGGCGAGATTTGGGGTTCGACGAGATGTCGAATAGCGACGGCAAGGGGGGCGGGGACGAGGACGGCGACGGGGAATCCGAGGAGCGAGAAGCCGGTTTTTATTTTAATAATAATGTACTTTTTTTAGTAATTATGTATTTTTTATAATGAAGTATGTTTGCATTTTCTTCGTATTCCCGTCGAAATTTAATTCCGTAAATTGTTTTATTCCGGAAATGGTTTAATTTGTGCATTTGTGAATTTTTTTTATTGTGGGAAGTCCGTCGGGAATTTCGCGGGGAATTCCGCCACTGTACAGTGGGAAGTCCGTATAACGTGGCAGTGCAGTGGGAAGTCCGTATGACGTGACAAGAGGTGTTTCTGGGAATTCCACGGGGAATTCCGCCGGGAGCTCCGTGCCATTGTTGATGCTCTTACATTACCTACAAGCACAAGTGCCACATCAATAACAACCACACAACACACTCTACAAATTTTCATGGAAATGTGCACTGAACTACCGAACATCCATCAATTTATATGATTCACGATTTAAGTAAAATGCTCATAGCATAATAGTTTGTGAATTTCTCTTCAGCAAAACAAATTATCTAGTACGTGTTCCACAGTCCAATGGGCGAAGCAATTCAATGAAACGATACCAAGTTACTAAATCTTTCTAACCCTAAATCAAAATGCTAACCACAAACAACCCAATGACAATTCGTGATTCTCTCAAACTTAATCGAAAAGAACACGAAACAAAATTTCATACCTTGTGGGCAAAGCATGGCAGATTGCATTTTTTTTGGTGGCAAGAAGGTTTGATGAGAAGTTCATGCTTTTGCCCCCTTGCCCCCTTTTTATTAACGCCCCCAAATCAAATGAAAATTGGAATGAAAAAAATTTGTCACGTTTAATTTCACAATTTACATTGTTTGTTTGACCTGAAGCAAACAAACTTGTCAAAACACAAAGAGAAAAATAAATGTCATAAATTGAATTAGTGGGCCCCATCACTCATTCCTTGGTCAGTGAACGTGTGATTTGATACAAATATATATGTGCCACGTCGACCTAAATCATACTCCCTATGCATGCACAAACCGAACCGGATCATCGGTTAACTGATGGTTCGGAACTGTCTGCTCACAAACCGGAACCGGAACCAGAACCGGCACCGGCGGTTCGACGATTCAAGCGGGTCGGTTTAGGTTCAAAAAAAGCGTGAACCTTAACCGGCGGTTCAGCGGTTACAACGGTAGGATTCCAGCTAGGGCGTAGGTTTTCAGGCTAGGTGTATAGAAAAATCGGCGGTTTCCGACGGTTCAAGACCTTTTTCAGGTAGCAGTGTATAGGACTGAAATCCGGTCAGAAACCTCCAGGTTTCGGCCAGAAACCGGCGGTTTCCGTCAGAAACTGTGGACTGAACCGCTGGTTCAGGCGGTAAACCGGCCGAAATTTGAAATTTGAATTTTTTTATTTCATCTAATTTTACTCATATAAATACTCCACTTCCCCCCATCATTTTTACTCACCCTATTCTTGTGTTAACAAGGATTTCCTTCTCAATCTCAATTTCTCTATTCTCTATCCTCATTCTCTCTAATTACTCAAGTTGTTTACTACTATATTTGTTGTTGTGTTCGTAATTTACCATTTATTCAATACTTCATATTCCATACTAATTTCATTTTGCATTATGTCTTCTTCTCGTGGTGGACCGGGACGTGGTGATTGGGGCAAAGGAATTGCCCAAGATCAAAGTAGTCGTCCCCAAAGATCAAACGACCTAGTCATCAAGAAGTTATGGAAGAGGTTTCCCGAGTGGCGGTTGAACGCATGCAAGTAAGTTCTAAAAAATAAAATTATTTTTACAATTCATAATTTCATAAGATTGAGTTTTTAAATTTTTTTGTATTCCTAATTAAAACTTCAATTTATATAATATTTATAGATAAAAGAAGATCATAGGACCGCCATGCTACTCGCTCAAATGCATCAAGGTGGGGGAGGGGCGGTGGTAGTTCTCAACAACAAGATGACGAGTACGACTTGTCTATATGTCGGACTCGGATAACAATGATGATAGATCTCATTCTCGTATTCCGTCTAGCACCGGCGGAAATGAGGACATGCCTCCCCTCCAGTCCAGAGCCTTTGTCCTAGCGGCAAGGAGCTTAGTCATTATTGCATGAGGTGCTGAGTTCGAACCCTCTTGACATCAGTTGTAATTTCCTCCTATCTTTAGTATAGAAGTTTATTTGTAATTTCATCCCTTATATAGGAGTTAATTAAAAAAAAGACATGCCTCCCCCTTCACCCACTAAAAAAGCATTGAAATCTAATATTTTTGTTAAACACTACAAGAAGGTCCCGGTGGTAATTCCAAGTCCTAATGATCCGTTCTCTCAACAAGAGACATCGGTGTTTCATGCATATTGTAACAATTGTGATAAAGTCTACAAATTTGGGAGTGGTGGGGAATATGGCACCCTCCGTCGTCATTTGGTGACAAAGCATCCGGTAGAATGTGGCACTGCCTCTACCCAAACCCAACTAAACTTCCAACCCGGTGGCTCAGGTTCGTCAGGTACGCCTCTTTTTAAATATGATCCTAAAACTTTTGCTGACGTTATGACTAGATGGGCTGCAATGAAGCTTTTTCCTTTTAATGTTTATGATGACAAAAAATTTGAGGTTACTATGCAAAGTGGGTTGAACGTAGCTGTCAAAAGAGTAGGTTGAATGACCGTTCAACGATCTACCGTTCGACAATGTTTGGAGGAAAAAGTTGAATTATCACGTTATTTACTCAACTTGGGACACAAAGTGAACATTTGCTCAGATGTATGGACATATTCTTTTAATAGACATTCATACATGGGCATTACGGTTCACTTTGTGGACAATAGTTGGACTTTGAATAAGCGTTTGATCGGTTTTAGAGAATTTGAGACACCACACACTGCACCCGAAATTGCTTCTTTAATTATTCAAGTTTTGAATGAATTTCAATTATGCAATAATATATTTTCTGTTGGTTTTGATAATGCAACTGCTAACACTGGAAGTATTAATGACTTGATTGCGGCATGTGCTTTGGTTATTGGTGGTAAGTATTTTCATCAAAGATGCATATGTCATATTTTGAATTTATGTGTACATGATGCGCTTGAATTATGGCAAAAGCATGTTAGTACTATTAGAACTGCAGTTAGATTAATCCATCAAAAGCCGTCTATTGGCAAAGCTTGGAAGAAGTATTGCCATCAAAAGAAGGTAAGATATACGAATTTTACCATGGATGTGTCTAATAGATGGAATTCGACATATGATTGTCTGAATTCTACTTTGGCGCATAAAGATTTTTTGTGTGATTTTTTTAGAACCTATCCCGTTTCTGATTTATATCTGTCGCATAGTTGTTGGGATCATAGCGTGAGTTTATTTAAATTGTTCAAATATTTCAAAAATGCGACTGTTGAATTATCAGATGTTTATTATTGCACTGATGTCGTGTTTTAGAGCATTGCATGTATATATCACTTGGTTTTAAAACTGCGATGGCTTGCTCTTCTCCTGAATTGATGTGTTTTTATATTATATGATTGACAAATGGCTTAAGTATTTTAGTGAGATTCCAACGGTATTTTTGATTGCAAAGGTCTTGGATCAAAAATGGAAATTAGCCGGTACCTCTAAGATTTTAGATTTTTATTATAACAATTTGAGTTCTATTGATCTTGATCCACTTCAAGCATTGCAAGGGGATACCAATGACCAATGGAGAGTAAACCTAACCTAAACATTTTAAATAAACCTCCCGGACTAGTCAATTGTCCAACAAACCTTCGAGTTTACTTCGTGCTCTCTACACCGAATATGAAATCAAGTAAAACAGTACCCACCAAGTCAGAAGACATACCCCTCCTCAACAACATAACCCCGACACGCAATCCCAATTAGCCGACCTATACAGCTTCAGCATCGGCGTAAGGTCGACCTCAGGTATGGTAAGTGAGTTAGATTTATATTTCGATTCACTCTTTTTCTTTGGTGATGAAGGTCCTACTCCTCCTGCCCAAATCGACGTCCTCGATTGGTGGGGAATACACGAGAAAGATTTTTCCATACTTGCGTTAATGGCCAAGGAGATTTTTTCGGTTCCGGCTTCCACTGTCGCCGTCGAGTCCTCTTTCTGTGTTGGATCACGTGTGTTGGATGAATCAAGAAGTAAGCTCTCCGCGAAAAATATAGAAGTCGTGATGTTACTTGATGATTGGGCCAAAGCTGACGTCAGAGAACAAGAAAATGATTGGGATGATCGTCATGAGGAATTACAAGAAGAATTCACCGGGGATGAATCGTAGGCCAACCGTCAACCGCCGGACAAGCCAAATAGATAAGTAAGGTAAGAGAACTACGTAGGCTTTGATTCCCTAATGCAAATGAGCATTGAGGATACGTATGCACCTCAACTTAAATTTTAAATTTAAGTTGAGCTCAAGTCCTTTTTCCTTTATTTTTTTTCCATTTGTTTCTACTTTAAAAATATGCAAATACAATAATTGTATTTGTATATACTCTAGTCGGCTAAGTAGATTTCTTTATAAGGCTAAATCCGGGAGACTTTTGACAATTCTAATATAATTGTTGATTGTTAGACTAAACTCAACATTTAAGGTTGAATTGCTAAAGGTGTCCTCAATTTAGTTATGTAGAAACATCTCCTTCGCCGACTAAGAGTATACATACTTATAAATTTATTGTTCAGAACTTCAAGTCTTTTTTGTAATTTATAATTAGCTTCGTTGTAGACTAGTAGTGTCGTTGTATTTAAATTTTTTGTTTAAGACTTCAAGTTTTTTGTGATTTGTAATTGTTGTAACTTGTAAGTAATCTCAATAAAATTGCAATTTTCATCGTGATTTTTTGAATTTTATGTACACACATTTCATAGATAAATAAATGAGAAAATGCAAAAAAAAAAATTTACGAACCTCCGAACCGGCCCTTGGCGGACCGGTTCCGAACCGGAACCGGCGGTTTTTGAACTGTGTGCATGCCATTACTCCCTCTGTCCCATAAAAGTTGAGTTACTTCATTCCGAGCATTCATTTTGAAAAAATAGTAATAAATAGTTAAAGTGGATAAATAGTAAAGTAAATTTGAAAATAATGTAGAGAAGACTCTTATAGTATATGTTATTCTCGATTTTACTTTACTATTTATCTATTCTAATTATTTATTATGATTTTTCCAAAGTAAATATAAAAAATGAAGTGACTCAACTTTTATGGGATAGAGAGAGGGGGAGGACCATGTTTTATTTCTGCCCTACCCACGTCTCACTAGGTGAACAAGCCCTTAAGGAGCTGTTCAGATTCATAGATATACCAAGAATTGGGGTCAATTCTTGAGAAATTCTCCCGTTCAGTTTCATAGATTTATTACTTCAAAGCCCTAGAAAAGACAAAAGCCCGCACTATTTACTCATGAAATGACCAATTTTAAAACACGGCTCAGAGGTAGTTTTTGTATATGGGAAAGTTGCCCACACCCAGAATTGATACATTTCTACCCATGTGAATCTTATAGATTGAAGACAAGAATGAGAAATGTGTAAGGGCTTTTTGGTCAACATCCTCAAATAAGTAGCTGTCTTTTTCTAAAATACGTGGCCAAAACTTGTTCCGTGAACATGCAAATTGAATTCTTTAGTGGTGGGTCCTACCTCCAAATTCTAGCCAAGATTTATTTCTTGGCTTTAACATGTAGGAGAAAGTGAACACGCCTATGCTTATTTGACTTGGAATTACTACGGAGAAAGTAGGAGTAACTAACTCGGCTCGGAGTAACTAACTCGGAGAAAGTAGGAGTAACTAACTAAAAAAAAAACTCGGTTAACCACCGTCAGCAATACGGCAATACCAGTTTTACAAAATTGGGCAAGTTTTCAACCTTATCTAATTCATACGTGTCAAATAACGAATAAAATTGTTAAAACCCAATAATTGAAAACCTTATTCATCCGGTGTTTAAAGAAAGTCCTACCACGATGCCTACACGTGGCAAAGATACTGTCCAAATGCCTGATTCGTGTCGGGTCGGGTCGGCGCTTGAAGGCCGTAATTAACAAAACCGTCCGTTTCAGTAAGAGCGTCCACTATAATGTGGACGCGGCTATAGCCGCGTTTGGGGCGGAAGCGGGGCGGAAGCGGGGCGGCTATAGTGGGAAAGGTGGGCGGACAACACGCCGCGGCGGTGGGGGTGGCGGACGCGGGATAGCCGCGTTTGGGGCGAGCCCGCGGCTGGGGTGAATGGAGGAAGAATGGGTGGGGCGATGGCCGCGGCGCCCTATAGTGTGGAAACGGGGCGGATGCAGGCGCCGCGGCGGTGGGGCGGCTGTGCGAGAAGGGGGTGCGGCGCGGCGGTCGGGCGTCCGTGCCATAGTGACGCCGTTGCAGTGTAAGGCGGTTAGAAACCACGTGGCGGAAACCGGTTTGCCCCACGACGTAAGCAAAATTTTAAATTAGAAATGACACTTTCTTTTTTATATTTTCAAAATAAAATATTACTGAATAGTTTTGTCCTACAAAACCTTGAGGCGATCACCACATGTGCACCACCACCCAACACCGCCGTGGACGGCGGAGCAAAGTCATCGGACAGATACCTCAGGGCTCTATTGGATCGATTCGAGAGCCTGGAGGCCAGCCACGAGAAGCTCAAGGAGCAGTTCCAAGTTGTCGTGCACGAGAAAGCAGAGAGGGAATCGCCGCCAGATTCCGGCGGCTCGAGGCGGTATCCTGGATGGGGAGACATGCCGGGGGCCTACTTCGCTGAGAGCCCGTACAGGAGAGTGCTGGAGTACATGGGTCATGCGCTCCACGTCAGCAGAGTTGGCTCCGACGAGATCATTTATTGGTACAGCTTTTTAACCTCGCAACTTGATTCAATCCGATTACAATTTTCAAATGAATATATGTTGAAGTTGATTGTTTGATTTGATTTGTTGGTGGTAGTTTGTTTAATACGGCTAATTGGTTGTTGCAAGATCAAGTTGGTTTGAATTACGTCAAATCTGGTTGGGGATGTTATCGTGGGAAATAAAGATGATTTAATGCTGTGCAGAATGTTTTTTGCCTTAATATTGTGAGTATGAACATCTGGCAGTTGATTTTTTTTTAAGTGAGAACTCTCCAGCATTGATTTTGGTGTGAAGTATATAGAAGAACAGTTAATATGGTTTAATATCACTATTTATGTGTGCTGTCATGGTAGGAAAGCTTCATATTACTGTTGTTTGGATTCGTTGAAATTTGAGTAAATGGAACATGTTCAGCTATCACAATCAAAATCCTCTAAAACTGGAATAGGTTGGATAATATTGGATAGTAGTTGCTCATTCTTCTACCTATTGAATCTTTGAACCTCCAACATCCTTATGCTAATAAAGAGTACAGGCATTTGCTACATAGAATAAGGGGGAAAATCTCATGTTGCAGGAATTGCGCTGCCGAAAAATTGTTTGGGTATAAAGACTCTGAAGTAATAGGACAGGGAGCAGTTGAACTACTTTTTGATGAAGAGCATCATAATTTAGTTCTAGCAATCATGGAGAGAATGAGAATTGGAGAATCATGGTCAGGGCAACTCCCTCTCAGGAAGCGATCTGGTCAAAGTTTCATCGCGCTAGTTACACTGAGCCCACTGTATGAGGGTGAGATTACCGGAATAGTTACTGTATCAAGTGATACTGCTGTGTTTAATAAGACAAACTCAGGAAATATGAGAACACGTCAAGATAGTGCTAATGAACAATCTAATTTCCTAGAATAAATTTGAAGAACATCTCGTGGCATCAACGACCACAAATAGCAGGAGTGCCCCACCTTGCATCTTCTGTTTCGAATTTGGCGCTTACATTATGTCCCTATGTGTCTTTCCGCCTCATGTTTTGTCCTCCTTTTCGCATACATTAGACTTTTCTGATAATTGGTCAGGCCTCAAAAGTTTTATCTCGGACACGAGGGAATGTTCCCTCCTCCTCTGATACATATAGAAGTGCAAGAGATGCCGAGGAAGCTGAAGCAGAAAGTCAAGACACAAGAGCAGATAGACCACCAAGAGCCCCTGTGAGTATTAGTTAAGCAGGTGGTATTGATTTATTAATAGGGAATGTAAACTGAGAACTATTTGCAGATTACTAAGGGTGCTTTCGGCTTACCCATAGGGAGGAGTAGAAATGACGGCTCATGCTTTGAAATGGAAAACACAGCATCTGAACTTTCTCAGCCTTCAAAAATTGTATACTCTATCCTCCATTGTTCCTAAAGTTTCCTTACTGTCCAACCTTGTCCATTGGCAACATTAGTGTTGTGACAGAATAGGGCAATTGTGTAATCGACAAACAAAAGAACGTAAGGAGACACATAATTTACGTGGTTCGCCAATTGGCTACATCCACGGGCAAGAACGGATAACAAATTGTATTATGACTGCAGTTACAGATCTAAGATCACGGTCACAGAATTATGTGGTCTACTCACATATAAATAGGCACACATGAGATCTTATTCTAATTAGGAAACATAATCTTATCCCAATTAGGAAGCATAATCCTATCCCAATTAGGAAACAAATTCAAGGCATACTAACAATTAGCTTCTCCCCTTTGCCTTATAACTGCCATTATATCATTCAGTTATAGCAAGAGTTTGTTTCTGTTGCATTCTTTAAGAGCAGTATCGGCTTAGCTCAATTTTAGGCCTTCTGGTAACTCGTGCTTTAATTGATTTTGTGAATGGATTTTATATAAAAATAATCTGGTTTATTTGATCTCATGTAACATTTACTTGGAAGCTTGCTCAGTGGTTGCATGTGAACTGTATTGTAAATTTCCAATCAGTTCGTCTACTGTAAACTGCAGGCAGTAAAAATCTTAGAGAAGTTTCAGATAGGAGCAAGCAGCAACTTGGAAGGAGTCGTGGACGAGAGAATACAACAAAATGGTTTTGAAGATAACTCTGGGAGGAAAGAAGCTGCAAATGGGACATGTTCACCAATATATTCGATGCAAAGTGCTTCTAGTCTTGATACCGGCAATAATGCAGTGGATGCCATGAAAGAAACTTCTGATGTTGCAAATAAAAAAGAAACAAATATGCATAGGAATCCATTCTTTGATAAATGAGAGGCCCTCGGGAGAAGCGTTTTCAGGTGCATATCATGAATATTTTGAAGTTCAAAGACATGCCGATCAGTTTCCTGGAACAAGCTTCCAAACTGATGGAAACAAGTTCGTGGCCAACCCTCCAAATACAAAGTTACTAAATACGGAAGATGTTGATCATGAGCAATTGGATCCTCAAAAGAATCCAGGTTCGGCAGAGAGTTATGGCAGTGGACATGGAAGCTCGTCGAGCAAAGGTGAAAATGATCTCCCTCTGGTCGGTAGTTCTGCGATTCAATGGGAGGATCTACAGCTGAAAGAGGAAATTGGGAAAGGTAAAGTTTAAGGAAATTGTGTTAGAAGCTATGTGTTCAATGCAACATTGAGATACATTCAGCAGGCCAGAATTGGAGTGATGCATGTCTGATTTCTTGATTAGTGTATTATTGATTTTGATGAACAGTGTCTCCTTTCAGGTTCTTTTGCAGTTTTGTATCGTGGAATCTGGAATGGATCGGTATGTAGCCGTATACATTAGTAGCCTAATTACTCGAACAGCAGAGAGCTTTCTCGTCTCTGAAACTTATTATTCTATTTTCTTTATACTTTTCAGGACGTTGCAGTCAAGGTTTACACTGGTAGTCAGTATGATGAGACATTGCTCTACTACAAAAAAGAGGTGTATCTACATTATACATCATGATGTAGTTGTTTCAAGTAACTCATGCAATACTGACTTTGAAGTTCACCATGTTGTTTAGATTGATATTATGAGAAGATTGAGACATCCAAATGTATTGCTGTTCATGGGAGCATCGTGCACGGAGGAAAAAATTGCCATTGCCACCGAATACATGACCAGGTAAGTCGATCTAACAGTGCAATTTGCTTTTGAGTTGTTCCCTGTCAACTATGCAGCATTTATAGCTGCACAAGTCTAATGAATATGATCAGGGGGAGTCTCTTTAAAACATTACATAGGAGCAACCAATCGCTGGACATCAGGCGTCGTCTAAGGATTGCTCTTGACGTGGTATGTATGTTCTCAAGTCGATGATTTACCATCAACTTCTCTGTGTTTGTGGGACAGCCATGTGCATAGCTGGTTGAAGTTATTCACTCTCTTTGATCATGTGTACAGGCTAGAGGGATGAACTATTTGCATCACAGAAATCCACCAATAGTGCATAGAGACCTGAAATCTTCAAACCTTCTAGTTGACAAAAGCTGGAACGTCAAGGTATTTTGTAGGAATATTTCACTGGATCACATCATTTTACTGCATCCAAGTATTTAGAAAAATCAAAAGTACTTCTTTCCAGGTTGGCGACTTCGGCTTATCAAAGCTGAAACATTCAACTTTCTTAACAGCAAGATCTGGAAGAGGCACAGTTAAGATCATTGCCTGTGCCCCCTCTTATGCCACATTTCTCTATCTTGCTTGAGTCTTTTCTTCGCACTATCTGATATGAGTTTCATGAATTACTGCAGCCTCAGTAGATCGCCCCTGAAGTCCTCCGGAATGAACTTTCAACAGAAAAGTAATCCATGACAACTAATGATTTGTAATTTTTGTATTTGAATATACTTAATCTCTGGTATTAATTGAGTCGGACATAAAGGGTGGGGTTTAAGAGGGTGACATGAATCAAACATTACGCTCTAACATCTTATAATATATTTCAAGAGCTTATAAGTTGTTAAATTGGTCGGATAATTTGAGCTTATTATTAGAGGGAGAATTGTGTTAGAGAGAAAAAGAGAACCATGAATAATGAAATGGGAAGGGTATAGGATGGCAAAAACTAAACATAGTAGTGCTATTTTTCCCAGATGATTGTTGCTTGCTAAATCATGAGAAATGGAACGAGGTTGATGAACTTATTGGTCAGGTACCTTATTAGTTATTGGAGTTTATGCTTTAGATCTTATAAGTTGTTAATGAACTTATTTGGCAGACAAATTTCTAGAGTTTTATGGAGTTTATAAGCTCAGCCGAACACACTCTAGTAAATGAAATATTGGATAAGAGGATCCGCAGCCGCAAATACTAGTAAACCGTACACGACCAAATAAGCAAATTGTAGGCATTATATCATACTAGGGGATCTTAGCATAAAAGGGGACTTATTTCTTTGAATAATATGATTTTGACCTTTTTTAACAGGTCCGGATGTCTATAGCTTTGGTGTTGTCCTGTGGGAACTCATGACCGAACGGATTCCATGGAGCGACCTGAATGCACTGCAGGTAACTTAGCTCTAAGCAACCCCTACCACTTGCGAGAATGATGTATTTTCATGGCATGCCATTCTGTTTCTTTCCCATCAAATATTTCTTGTTTATGCTTATAAAGGTCGTTGGAGTTGTGGGCTTCATGAATAGCAGACTAGATATTCCAAGTAGTATCGATCCCCAAATAGCATCCATCATATCGGAATGTTGGACAAGGTAATCAAGCTGTAACATGTGGCTATCAACATGCCAAATATAAAAAATTGATGATTACTGTTGAACTTTCTGCAGCAACTCGGAAGATCGGCCGTCGTTCAAAGACATGATCCCAAAACTGGCAGACTTATTAGTACAAGCAAGTGGTGGAGGTTTGAATAGAGCAGGTTCCCAGACTTAAATTTGTTGATGTTGCCGTGTCACCGGCTGGCCAGAGCAGCACTTGCTCTAACATGAAAGGAAAAGGAATTTGAATGTGCTGTGTTTTTGGTTTTAGATGCTGCTTTTCCTTCTCTTGTAGTTTGATAACCACGTTTATATATAAATACCTCCAACTGTACATTATTGAAATTATGTTTATGAGTTCTTATGAATGAGGCTAATAAAGATATACTGGGCTTTTATCCTCAGCAACGGGAGGATTGCGGAATACTCCCTCCGTCCCATGTTACTTGAGGCGTTTCTTTCAGCACGGGATTTAAGAAAGTTGTGTTTAGTGAGTGAAATAAAGTAGAGGAGAGAATAAAGTAATAGAAAGAAGATAATAAAGTAAAAGAAAGAATAAAGTATGTGTGATTAGATGTTTTGTTTTAAGCAAAAAAGAGAAATGATTTAAGTAACTTAGGACAACTCAAAAAGAAATACGGCTCAAATAACTTGGGACGGAGGGAGTATGTAATATGATGTGGTTTTAATTAAAAGATTTACTTGGGACGGAGGGAGTATGTAATATGATGTGGTTTAATTAAAAAAAATCTTTTGGATGCTTTGGGTCGTGTGGTCATGTTGTGGGCTTTTCTTCTCGTTCCTTGTTAGCTTAGTGGTCTGGTAAAAGATAAGTTGTTCAAGTATAGAATTAATATTTTCGGAATAAAATGAAAACTATTTCTAATTATCTATCCTTGTGTATTTATTATACTATAAGAAATAGACAAAATAGCTTATAACATCACATTTTATCACATAGTCAATTAATTGACTCAGTTAATAACCTTGTTTATTCGGATACTCATTCAATCCAAGCAAGAAATTATGTTCTTGCAGCGTATATATTATTTATCCCTTTAAAAACAAATGGAACTCTCAAGCATAGCAAGGATAAGTGAGAAAATAAAGATCAGGACAAATATAAATTTAATACGATATTTCTTTGTCATTGAATAGGAATTTTATTTTTCGCATGTGTTTTAAGAAATGTTAAAAAGTGTTAGTGTATATGAATCACATTTGTTTATACTCCGTTAATTATATAAAATGTATTACCCTCGTCCCACATTAGGAGTCACATTTAGTGTGGGTGTGGATTTTAAGAAACGCAAATAAAAGTTAGCTGAATGAGTTAGTGGTATAAGGGTCCCTCTTATATATATTAATTTTATAATAAAATGTGAATGAAATTGGTTGGTGGAATGTGGAGTCTACTTAACATTTATGGTAAAAGTGAGATGTGACTCTTATTATGGGCAAACCAAAATAGCAAAATATGACTCTTATTGTGGAACGGAGTTAGTAAGTAAAAAGAGTTAGTGGAATATGAGGTCTTGTTACCACTTATGATAAAAATAAATCAGACTCTTATTAACAGACGGATCGAATTAAAATATTAGGACTCCTATTCGTAGATAGAGAGTGACTATTCTACCTTTATTAGATTGCACAATGCTTCAAAAAATAAACTACTAGAAAAATCGCATTTCAGTGCAATAAGTTACACAATCGCGAATAGGAGTCCCGGTTTATTTTTACTCTAAATGGTAATAAGGTCTATATTCCACTAATTCATTCTACTCATATTTCATTTAAAACTAACACTCCATCCATCTCAAGGTAGTTGTGTCGTATTTCTTATAGGATTGTCTCAAGGTAGTTGAGTCATTTTTTTATTTTTGGCAAAAAAATCTCTCTTACTTTACTTTATCCCCACTCTTACTTTACTTTCTCCACTATAACATTTTACCACATCACTTAAATTTAGGGGTGGGCATTCGAGTTTTAGTTCGGTTTTTTGCCTAAACCGAACCAAAACTGAAAAATCGAATTTAGTTCAAAACTCAAACCGAACCGAACCCGAAAAAACCGAAATCGAAAAACTGAAAACCGAACTTCAAAAACCGAACAAAACTGAAATTTAAAAAAAAAACTGAAAAAAATATAGAGTATATATTAATATATAGGGGAGTGATCAATTGCTAACTCACTCTCTAGTTGCTAACTACAACTAATTTAAAACCATAGGATTTTAGAAATCTAGTGGTCTAAAATTTGCCACATTTAATTTTCGTTTTTATTAATTAAATAAAAAAAAGATAAAAAAAACTACCAAATTAGGGTTTTTGATGAAAATGTCAATATAGTGTTTTGAAAATATCAACACAATGCTTTGAGAATGTCAACCCATTGCTTTAAGAATGACATTATACATGTATTATATTGACATATTTTATATACTATGTTGACATTTGTTGCTGTACGAAAAAATTGAAAATTTTCAAAAAAATTGAAATTTTCGAAAAAAATTTCAAATTTTGATATCGGAACATATGCAAGTGAGATCTCGTTATAATCCTTATGAAATTATCTTTAATTTGATATATGTTGTGCGAAAAAAAAAATTAAATCGAGAAATTTATATGCGTTTTAAAGTTATGTGATATTTTTTATAAGTTAGTTACAACTAATTGGTTGTAAATTGACCTTAATACCTTTATTGACGTTTTTTGTTGATCGTATTGACATTTCGGGACTTATGATCTAGGCCCTTTATTTGAATATCTAAGGGCTATTATTTAATTGTAGTTAGCAGTTAAGTATTGAGTTAGCAATATAACACACCCTTTAATATATATATATATATATATATATATATATATATATATATATATATATATATATATATATATATATATATATGGTAGTGTTAAAATCCTATATACCACTTAGATTTAAGTTCCGTTTTTATTGGGATCGTTGGATCTTGAGGATGAACGATCTAGATTTAATTCTTATAGTAGCATTCCGTAGTTCATTATTTAGTTTATTTCGTGCATTATGAGGGTGAATTAGTAATTATATGTGCTCAGATCTGGAGAAACCGAGGAGCCGAGATTTTAGCGGGATACACCCACTACTTTCCATGTACTCCATGCCTCATTCATCATCATCCTTAATTACTCCAGCTTCTCTCTCCATTTTTGACTTCTCAAATTCCAGCCAAACCCTAGCCGCCTCCACCACCGTTTTCGCCGATACAAGCTTAAATTCATCCGCTGTTACCTTCGATTTCAGTCATCCGTTCTGTTCTGAACAATACTCCACCGCCACCATCACCGTTTTCGCCAATAAGAAGAGGTAGGGTTTTCGAATGTGTATGTACTAGTTTAATTTTCGAGTTGCAACAACCCTTTCTCCAAGTTTCGCCTGTAACACACCACAATTCAACTGCATACCACCGACCGGCCGTATTTGTTAATACAGTCTAATTCCCCTTTGTTTCGTTGGATTCCTTCGCAGTTCTTAAAATGACAAAAGAGGACGACCAACAAATTCACAACAATCCCAGCAAGAGGGTGAGCCTTTGTTTTTCATTTGCAATTCGAATTGATGTTTATTTTGGATTTTACTCCGACATGGTTTAACATAATTTTGCAATTCGAATTGATATTTTATTTGTAAAATATCTGCTTGTTCTGTACTTGTTAAAATCTCTTCATTATTTGCCAATGTTACTACATTATTTGAATATGTGAATGCATTATGGTCATTTCTGTTTTAAATTGTCAGATAACAAATGTAATATTAGTATACTCATTAATTCATATAATCTCTGCATTATGTTCAAATGTGATTGCATTATTTTACTATATCCTTGAATTATGTGTAATGCTGTTTTATACAGTAAAAGAGGAAAGGTATTTAGTGTTACATTATGTGTATTAAAACTGTATATCAATGCATTATTTACATATATGATTACATTATGAATGTTGTTGCTGTGGGTATAGATTGCGGAAGAGTAAATTGAAAATCTGCTTGTTTATTAATTTTTAAAATCTCTTCATTATTTGCCAATGTGTCTACATTATTTTAAAATGTGAATGAATTATGGTCATTTCTGTTTTATATTGTCAAATAACAAATCTAAAATTAATATATTCATTAATTCATATAATCTCTGCATTATGTTCATATGTGAATGCATTATTTTCATATATCCTTGAATTATGTGTAATTCTGTGTTATACAGTAAAAGCGGAAGGGTATTTAGTGTTAGATTCTGTGTATTAAAACTGTATATCAATGCATTATTTTCCTATATGATTACATTATTAAAGTTGTTGGTGTGGTTATAGATTGTGAACGAGTACATTGAAAATCTGCTTGTTCATTACTTGTTAAAATTTCTTCATTATTTGCCAATATGACTACATTATTTGAATATGTGAATGCATTATGGTATATTATTTCATTATTTGGATTTGATAGTGCATTATGTAGCCTGTTTTTTACATTACGTTTGATTTTGATATGCAGAGATGCAATTGTGTATGAGGACAACTAAAAACAAACGGTGCAGAGTGAGTTCCTTTCGTTGGAACCGTTCAAAGCTGTCAGCCCGGTCATTATAGACACTTGGTGCTCTTACTTGAATAACATGGAGAAGCTGAAGGCACCAGATAGTAGTTGTCATTATTTTGGTTGTTGTAGGAAATACGAACTATCAACGGGCTGATGAGTACTTCAATGAGTTAACCGCACAGTTATTAGAGTAATTCAGTGTTATAGAATCCAATAACGAACAAAAATTCGGTGCATGTATCAGTTTAAACGTTGTTATTATTGAGTGCGTACTACACCCTAACCCCTACACTTATTAAACCCTTAGGGGTAACAAGAAACGTGTGGCAAACATCGAAACACACCACATCTTATTCGTATACATTGTAGTTCAAATATGGTGCATTATATAGTCAATAAAATCCATTACTCGTTAACATTCGGTGCATTATTCGTATCAGTTCGTTTCCATTCGGTGCATTATTCGTATCGGTTTAAACGTTGTTATTAATGAGTACGTACTATACCCTAGCCCCTAGGCTTATTAAACCCTAAGGGGAAACAAGAAACGTGTGCCAAATATCGAAACACGACACATCTTATACGTATACATTGCAGTTCACAAATGGTGCATTATATAGTCCACAATATCCATTACTCGTTACCATTCGGTGCATTATACGTTTATGTTTAAACATTGTTATTAATGAGTACGTACTATACCCTAGCCCCTAGGCTTATTAAACCCTTAAGGGAAACAAGAAACGTGTGTCAATCATCGAAACACGACACATCTTAATTGTATACATTGCAGTTCATATATGATGCATTATATAATCAATAATATCCATTATTCGTAACCATTCGATGCATTATTAGTATCAGTTTAAACGTTGTTATTTATGTGTACGTACTATACCCTAGCCCCTAGACTTATTAAACCCTAAGGGGAAACAAGAAACGTGTGCCAAACATCGAAACACGGCACATCTTATTCGTATACATTGCAGTTCACATATGGTCCATTATATAGCCAATAATATCCATTGTTCGTTAACATTCAGAGCATTATTTGTATGTTCATTACTTGACTGATTCTGAACATTATTTGGCTATTTGAATGCATTATTTATCTTGTTTTATGCATCACGTGGTTGCTGTTGTACGTACTAGACCCTAGCCCCTAGGCTTGTTAAACCCTTAGGGAAAACAAGGAACGTGCACCAAACATCGAAACACGACACACCTTAAATGAAACGGGGCTGGATAAATGTTCATTACATATCACAAATAATGCATTACAGAAACTAAAACCACGCATTACACTACATAATATGTACATTATGTATATCTGTTTTAAAAAATGCCTACGCGCTATGCATGTGCAACCCCGAGCAATTACTGCAGCTCGTGTATTTGGACAACGTTTTTTAGACTTAGAACATACTACACCCTAGCCCCTAGGCTTGTTAAACCCTTAGGGAAAACAAGAAACGTGGGTAAAACATCGAATTACGGCACAACCTAAACTAGGGGCTAGGATAAATGTTCATTACATACCACAAACAATGTTCATTATAGAACCTAAACTAAACGGGTAAGGATAAATGTTCATTACATACCACAAACAATGCGTTACAGAAACTAAACTACGCATTATACTACACAATATGTACATTATGTATATCTGTTTTAAAATATACCCACGCGTTATGCATGTGCAACCCCAGACGAATTACTCCAGCTCGTGTATTTGGACAACATTTTTTAGACTTAGAACATGCTACACCCTAGCCCCTAGGCTTGTCAAACCCTTAGGGCAAACAAGAAACGTTCGCCAAACAACGACACATGGAACAACTTAAATTATAATATTGTCAAGGAGTTGATCGAATATTTGTTTGTTCATTACTTGGTATAAGCTGTTCATTATTAGGCGATGTGATTACATTATTTGCCTATGTGCATGCATTATGTTCATTTCTGTTTTTAATTGTCAACAGCCAAATGGAATATTTGTTTATTCATTACCTCATATAATCTCTGCATTACGTTCATATGTTAATGAATTATTTTCATATATGCATGAATTGCCGTTGGTCATTGTTGAAATAGCTTTATGCTCATTAAGTAAATGATTATGTTCATTAATGTGTATATTTGTATTTATTATATGTCATGTATCATGCATCATGTCAAAGTTTTTTTATATTGTCAAGGAGTTGATCGAATATTTGTTTGTTCATTACTCGGTATAAGCTCTTCATTATTAGTTGATGTGCTTACATTATTTGCCTATGTGCCTGCATTATGTTCATTTCTGTTTTTATATGTCAACATGCCTCCTTCGAAGCTAAATATGGCTGAGATTAAAAATTAAACGAAATCTGCATAAAATAATATAAAAATCTGCACAAATACTTAGTGGGAAATCTGCATAAAATAATACGGCTAAAATTATGGAGCATTCCATAACTAACTACAAATGTTAATCTCTATTATGCCCTTTAAACGTTTAAAATTTAAGAAATTAACTAATTATCTGTCAATGTTTTAACCATCCGATCACAACAAATCCACGGCTGAGATTAAAAGGGAGATTGGATTAATAGTGGAAAAAGGATTTGAATACAATCCTATATATATATATATATAGAGAGAGAGAGAGAGAGAGTTGTGATCCATTGAGATTTTTTAGCCTAATTAAGAATTGAGATGCATTATCAATCACTCATTTTTTTAAAATGAGTGGTCTAGAATTTGCCACATAAAAAATATTTTTAAATTAATTAATTATAAAATGGTAGAATGGTAATTTTATGTTTTAATTTACTCTCTAGAGCTTCGCAAATTTGTCCAAACCAATCGATCCTTCCTCCCAGCTGCAGTTTATGCACACTCATATCCATCAATCGATGCTGAATCATGCATATGAATAAAGGCGGGGTTTTAATAGCTATACACATTCGTCAAATCGCCATTAATCAGAGCTTGAAATGAAAGCAGTAATGGCACTGAGACGATTCCGCTCAATCACTGCCGATTCTGCCTTCCTCCGCCGCTTCTGCCTTCCTCCGCCGCTTCTACTCTGCACAGCCGCAGCACGACTACGTTTCGCCGCCGAATCCCCAATCTTCCAATCCAGATTCTTCCGAAGATGAAACTGAGGCTGGCTCCTTCTCCGCCGCAGCGTCTCCTTCACCACCGCCTGCAGGTATGGCAGATCGTCGATCTGCGCTTCCTCAAATCTGTTGCCTTCTCCGACTACGCGGCGGAGCTCTTCCTTCGCCGCCGGGTGGCGGAGGAGCTCCACCATCGCCCACTCGATCGTGTTGCTCGGCGTTTCCAATCCGGCGAGGAAAACCTCCTGCGGTAAATTGAATCTCAAATTCAATGAATTAGGAGTTTAATTCATCGTTTAATTCGATCAATTACCATGGTGATAATGTGGAGTTGATGATCGGAGATCTGATCGCACTCGTCGTCGTTGTTTCCACGATATTCTAGAAGCACTTCGAGAAAATCCTTTCTAGAGCTAGGGTTTAATTTCGTTTCCCTCCTCCGTTTCTCGACGAATTCGGCGACGATCTTCAATGTTTTCTCCATTCCTCGATCAATCTTCCGCCGCAGCCCCTACGGATCAATCCGCCGGAGGAAGGGGAACAAAACCGAAGAGGAAGAAGGAGTATGTGAGGGGGAAGAGTGAGAAGATGGCGGTTGCGAATAGTGAACCGTTAGATTCAAGATTTAGCTATATCCTTTTTTAATGTTAATTATGCACGTATAATGTCAACTACATATATAATCTATTTCAACCACATATATAATTCATGTCAACTACACACATATAATGTCAACATTATATATACAATTCATGTCAACTACACATGTAATGTCAACTTTGTGTACAGTCCATGCCAACTATATATACAATTTATATCAACTACACACATATAATGTCAACTACATATATAATATATGTCAACCACATATACAATTCATGTCAACTACACACATATAATGTCAACTATATATACAATTCATGTCAACTACACATATAATGTCAACTTTGTGTACAGTCCATGCCAACTATATATACAATTTATGTCAACTACACACATATAATGTCAACTACATATACATTTCATGTCAACTATACACATATAATGTCAACTATAAGTTGTTGACATTTGATGTGTAGGCTATTGACATTTGATGTGCAGGCTATTGACGATAATACCCCCGAGTTGATATAATTTACTTGCAGTTGACATTTCAAAAATGTTGTGGATGAGTGGCTGAAAATGCATATCAATTCTTAATTAAGCTAAAAAATCTTAACCTAATAGGACCCTATATATAATATATTTATTTATATATACTAATAGAATATAAATATTCTATATAATATAAAATTAATAGAATATATATAATACTCCCTCCGTCCCATTAAATATGCAACATTTGTTTTTCGGCACGAGATTTTATGTAATGTTATTTTGTGAGTTAATGAAGAGAGAGTAAAAGAAGAGAGAAGAAAAAATAGAGAGAGTATTGTTTTCATTTTTAGAAACGTTTCATTTTTAATGGGACAGACCAAAAAGGAAAACGTTTCATTTCTAATGGGACAGAGGGAGTACATATTATATAAATATATTAAAAGAATACATATTATATAATATATTAAATTAATAGAATAAATTTATATAATATTATATTTAAAATATAATTCGGTTTTTCTATTTTTTCGCCCGAACCGAAAAACAGAAATTTTGTATTTTTAAAACCGAACTGAACCGAAAAACCAAAAAAACCGAACCAAATTTCAAAATTTCGGTTTGGATCGATTCAGATATTCAGTTTTCGGTTTTTTTGCCCACCCCTACTTAAATTCCATGTCCAAAATAAATTCTCAAACTAATTTAGGATGGAGAGAATATATACTCCATCTGTCCCACATGAATATGCATTCTTTCCTTTTTAGTCTGTCCCACGAGAATATGCACTTTCTAATATTGGAAACTTTTTTCTCTCTATTGAGTTGAGATTCATTTTCACTAACAATGTTTAATTACTTTTTCTTTCTATATCTCTCTTACTTTATCATTTTTGCATTAAAACTCTTGTCCAATCTAAATTGCATATTTTTGTGGTACAGAATAAATAAACTTTTAACGGCGAAATAAAACTAAAACATGTATGTATACGTGTGTCTGTGTCTGTGTATGTGAGATGGAGAGTGGTCTACGTCTGTAGAGAACTGAGTTGACGCAGAGCTAGTGACGAGGGTTCCAGTCTGTACACTTTTACTTTTCCCTTTTTTCTAAAAATACTTCGAAATTTAACTAATGAATAAAAAAAACGTGAATTTGGGATAATAGTAAGTAGTAGTAGTACTCCCTCCGTCCCGGGCTACTCGCTCCTTTCCTTTTCGGCACGGAGATTAAGGAATGAGTGTATAGGAAAGTCAAAAATTACGGCTGTAGGTGAAATTTTTTACTAAAAATGGAAAGAGTGCAAGTAACTTGGGACGCCCAAAAAGGAAATAAGTGCAAGTAGTGCGGGACGGAGGGAGTACTATGTTAAAAGTTTATGATTTAATCCAGTTTTTAAATTTATTGAAAATACCAGAAATAATACGCCTATGCGAGTGTTAGTGTGTGAAAGGATAATATTCATTAATATCCATTTAAAACCCTTTTGCAAGAAATAATACGCCTATGCAAGTGTTAGTGTGATACTGCTATCTATCCTATATGATATAAATGTACAAAAAAAATGATTATGAACAAAATAAGAAAAGTAAACAGATGCATGTGATCTTTGATACACCAAAATAGTAGTATCAGTGAAACTGTTGTACTTTTACATTTCTTATTTTAGATGGTGAGTGTGAGGGACATGAATATGGTGAAGCCAACAATTATTTTTTCTTTCTACCAACAATTTTTCATAAAAATCCAATAAAAGCTTACCTACTTGCTAATTGGCTTTATCATTCTCTCGATATGACAATTCAAAATCATTTGAGATAAATAAAATTTTTAATTTATCGTAGCACTATATTTTATACGCATGTGACAGTCCATAGCCCACTGTAGCAGTTGGATAGTAGGGTTATAACCATCACGCAATAGCTTCACGGATCACATCTTTTAGAGCACCCGCAACGGCAACTTTTAGAGCACCCGCAGCCGTTCCAGAGGAACGGTTCCGCGGCGGCACGCGTTGCAGCCGCCGTGTCGTCGCCAAACCGTGCCCATGCCGTGCCGGGTGTCGTTGCCGCGGCCCGAGGCACGACACGTTCCGCCACGCACCGACGCGTGACGGCCACTCTCTGCTCCGCGAGTGGGTTTCGTCACGTGACGCAATAATTCATTTTTTTAAAAAAAAAATTCAAATTTAATTAAAAAAAAATTGCAACGGTATTGTTACCGTTTTTTAGCCGTTTTGTAATTTTTTAATTTTTTTATAATTTATTTACTCTATAAATACTCCTATTTCATATTCATTTCACTCACAAACACACATCTATTCCCCTCAAATCCTCTCTATTTCCACCCCAATTTTCATCTCAAATCAACTCTGTTTTTCTTCTCCCAAATTTAATCAAATTAATGGATCCTTTTGAACAAATGCGTCAAATATTGGAACAATCACTTGAAGAAGATCGACGACGGGAGGCGGAAGAAGCCGGGCCGCCCCAACGACGCTCTCGTACGTACATCCATCGTAACCGGGAGGAAGCCGCCGCAAGGTTAGTACACGGCTACTTCTGCGATAATCCGGTTTGGGGAGATACGTACTTCCGTCGCCGTTTCCGCATGGGGAAACCGTTATTTCTCCACATCGCGAATACTTTGGCAGCCCGGGAAGAGTTCTTCCAAGAAGGGTTCGACGCGGTCGGCCGTCCCAGCCACACGACTGGACAAACGGCCGACATGTTCGACGAATACCTCCACATCGGAGACAGCACTGGGCGAATGTGTTTGCTCAAATTCTGCAAAGGCGTCCGGGCAGCCTTCACCGACGAATTTCTCCGGAGGCCAAGCACGACCGATTGTCAGTTCCTGCTCGACCTTCACGAAACAGTGCACGGATTCCCCGGGATGCTCGGCAGCGTCGATTGCATGCACTGGCAATGGAAGAATTGCCCGGTGGCGTGGAAGGGGTCCTACACGAGCGGCCACAAAGGCACCCACCCAACCGTTATACTTGAGGCCGTTGCCGACTACCGCCTTTGGATCTGGCACGCGTACTTCGGGGTCCCCGAGTCGAACAACGACGTAAACGTGCTCCACCAGTCCGACCTCTTGACCGAAGTTTTGGATGGTAAAGCGTCGGCCATCAACTTCGTCGCCAACAACCGGCTTTATAAAATGGGGTACTATCTCGCCGATGGCATCTACCCGAAGTGGCCTACCTTCGTGAAGACGTGCAGTGGGTCTGCGAACCCAAAGCAGGCTCTTTTTGCGCAGAAGCAGGAGGCTGCTCGCAAGGATGTGGAGAGGGCGTTCGGGGTTCTCCAAGCGCGCTTCAACATCATCAAAGCTCCGGCTCGTACGTGGTTCATGGAGAACATGGTCGACATCATGTATACGTGCATAATCTTGCACAACATGATTGTCCAAGACGAAGGACCCGAGGCGGGAAATTGGTTCGACCCCGAATCCCCCGGAAGCTCAACCGCAAGTAGTCCGCCTCGAAGTGGAGCGCATCCGTCTATACAAGAACGGTTATCTCTTCGTGCAAGGACACGCGACTCTAGCCCCCACACCCAACTCCAACAGGATCTAATTGAGCACATTTGGGCAAACTTTGGCGGATGAAATTATTAAAATTGTGTAATTTTATTTTTTTTAGGATTTTAATTGTGTGCATTTTATTTTTTTTAAGTTTAAGTTGTAACTTTGTTTTAATGTTGTGTGTTTTTTAATAAAGTGTTTTGTTTTTTATTAAAGTGTGTTGTTTTAATTGAATTGAGTTGGAAATAAAAATAAAAAATGAAATTGAATAAATAGTAATTTAAGGAACGGTTAAGGAACGGATGGTTGCAGGTTCCGTTCCTTAGTTAAGGAATGGAGTAAAAAAATACAGTGGGGCCCGCAAATAGTAGTTTAAGGAACGGTTTAGGAATGGTATAGGCAGGGACGGAGCCAGGAAGTCTACATAGGTGGGGCAAAAATATACATAGAGATATTTTAATACATTAAGAAGGGGCAAAAATAAGGAAATTTAAAAAAATTTAAAATTAACTATTAAAAATAGCATACATGAATTTTTTTTAGGTGGGGCAATTGCCCCTTGTGAATGCAATATAGATCCGTCCCTGGGTATAGGAACAGCGTTGTGGATTGCCTTACCATTCGACAAATGTAGTATAGCAATTACTCATTATATTCTCTTTTTTTGTAATTTGGTACTAGTATGAAAATTAGCAATCCTCCTTTACTTATATTTTCCATCTGTCACCAAAATCGCATTTTGTAATTTTTAGATATCAATTATTTAAATACATATTTACCTCTTTTTATTTTTAGTAAGTTTCATACTCTTCTAACTCATTCTACTATAAAATTAATAGAGTACTTATATATAAATAAAACTCACGATCCAATAACTTTTTTACTTCTTTTTTAATAAAGTTAAATAATTTTTAAAATTCGCACGAAGACAAAATCCACCTTTAATTGGCGGACGAAGAAAGTATATATGAGATATAAATCATATACTCCCTCCGTCCCACTGTAAGTGGAACATTTCTTTTCGATGCGAGATTTTATATAGTGTTATTTTGTGAGTTAAATGAAGAGAATAAAGTATTCCCTCTGTCCCAACTAAGTTGAGTCGTATTTCTTTTTGGGATGTCACAACTAAGTTGAGTTGTATTCATTTTTTGATGTCCCAACTAAGTTGAGTCATTTTATTTTTGACAAAAAATAAAACATTCAATCACTCTTACTTTATTTCATCACCTACTTTACTCCCTCTTTATCTTTCCTGCTTTTCAACACAATTTCTTAATCTTTATGCCCAAAAATTTTGACTCAACTTAGTTGGAACGGATGGAGTAAGATAGATGGAAAAAATAGAGAGTGGAAAACAGATCTCATGTGCACAGCAGGGCTGTGCCATTTCAAGACGCACAATTGAATAAAAGAAAATGAAAAAGAAATAGAATAAAAGAAAGCATACATGCATTTCATTCATAAAGTGTTGTGTTTTGAAACACAACCCCTGCTCTGCACAGTAAGGGGTCCTCGCCCGAGAGAGTGATCTTTTCATTTTTAGAAATGTATCATTTAAAGTGAGATATCTTAATCTATAATATTATTCTTAATTACTCCGTATCCATAATATTTTATGATGTCGACCTAAAGTCTACATGCATCTATTATTTAATTCTCAATCTAAATCGAGGCCAACCTATAATAATATTTCCCATCTTTTGGTTATGGGTGGGTGCAGTCTAGTATATAAACGTCACATGGAATTCTAGTTTTAGAGAGCAAAATCATTTGGTATGTTAATTTTGCAAAAACTTTGATATTTTTTTAAAAGTTCTGTCAAAATAATAAAGTTGGTAAAAATTTATTCGTTTGCAATCAGCCGTATTATGAAATGACTCAATGAGTCAAACGAGCATAATACTTGTATATTTTTGCTAAAAATTGACTGTAAGAAATAATTTGCTACTTTCTTAAATTCATACCAACAATTTACAGTTTTACACATAAATCCTCCTTAAATAATACTCCATCCATCTCACAAAGTTAGTCTCATTTAACCAATTTCGTATATCTCACAAAATTTATCTCAATTGAAATCTTTCCAAAAATAGACATTAAATACACTCTCCAATCTCATCAATTCAATATTGCAAATTGGAAGAAATAGCAAATTGTTTCTTTGTTTGGGGGTCCTTTATTTTTGTTTACTTTATTTCTTTAAATTATTTTATTTGCCTTGTTCAGCTTGGTATTTAAAAATCCACTTTTCATTTTTACTTGTTAATTCTTTGTTTTCTTTTGATTAATTATTCTTAAAAAATTGATAGCATGTATTTTTTTTATAAAATACTATTTAAGTTGCAAAATAAATATACTAAATACAATATCATGTTATAAGTACTCACACAATATTATTAGAGCCACAACACATGAATAACTACATTTGATTCGACTTCAAGAAACCAACAACTATCCTTTAAAATCATTAATTTATTAAGTGGAATGGGAAAAATCCCAAAAATGAAGTAGATGAGTTTACAGCTGAAATTTATGACATCAAATGTTGCAGTTAAAACATGGGTGAAGTTTATATGTTGAGGTAAAATTTTCAAAACAACAACATTGTCCAAAATAATTAAAACATGGAGTATTATATTTTATGCTATCCAAAAAAGATACTCCCTCCGTCTCATTAAAGATGACCACCTTTCATTTTTTGTTCGTTCCAATCAAAATGACCATTTTCTAAATTTGGAAATAACTTCCTCTCTCCTTTCTCATCATTAAAATATTCAACTATGTTTTTCTTCTCTACTTTATTCCATCTAACAATACTTTCTAAAATCTTATGCCAATCAAGAATGAATGAGGACATCTTGAGAAGGACGGAGGAGGGAGGGAGTAAAACATAGTAGTAGTACTTAAAAATTTAAGTTTCATACACAGAAAAACAGTAAAAGAATATAGTATATGCTGGACCTCATTATTCCACCTGAGTTGCTGCAGGCTTCAGACTGGAATATATTAAATGCTACGCTAATCCCAAATTTAGTACCCAAGAAATATAAAAAAATTAAATATTTAAGTGCTCTATGCTACTAATACATAAGGGGACTCACAATGGAGGCTTATATCCGAAACCATTTCAAAGCCTATCTCCATTATCTCTTGCCACGTCAATAGGCCCATTTCAGAACCTCTCTCCCTACAATAAGAGCTCATCCCAGATAAGCATGCACAAACCGAACCGGCCCGGCGGTTCGGAACCGCCGGTTCATGAACCGGAACTGGCACCGGCGGTTCAAGCGGGCCGGTTCAGGTTCGGGAATATGACGAACCGTAACTGGCGGTTCAAAATCGATGGTTCGCCGGTTTGAACCGACGGTTCAACGGTCCCAATGGGCATATTCCGGCTAGGGCGTAGGGTTGCAGGCGAGGTGTGCAGAAATGCATCAAGATGGGGGAGGGGCGGTGGTAGTTCCCAACAACAAGATGATGAGTACAACGTGTCTATATCGTCGGACTCGAACAACAATGATGATAGATCTCATTCTCGTATTTCGTCTAGCACCGGCGGAAATGAGGAGATGCCTCCCCCCTCCACCCACTAACACTACAAAAGCTTTGAAATCTGATATTTTTGTTAAACACTACAAGAAGGTCCCGGTGGTGATTCCAAGTCCTCATGATCCGCACTCTCAAGAAGAGACATCTGCGTTTCATGCATATTTTAACAATTGTGATAAAGTCTACAAATTTGTGAGTGGTGGAGGATATGACACCCTCCGTCGTCATTTGGTGACAAAGCATCCGGTAGAATGTGGCACTACCTCTACTCAAACCCAACTAAACTTCCAACCCGGTGGCTCAGGTTCGTCAGGTACGCCTCTTTTTAAATATGATAAAAAAAATTTTGCTGACGTTATGACTAGATGAGCTGCAATGAAGCATTTTCCTTTTAATGTTTATGATGATAAAAAATTGAGGTTACTATGAAAAGTGGTTTAAACGTAACTATCAAAAGAGTAGGTCGAATGACCGTTCAACGATCTACCGTTAGACAATGTTTAGAGAAAAAAAGTTAAATTATCACGTTATTTACTTAACTTGGGCCACAAAGTGAACATTTGCTCAGATGTATGGACTGATTGTTTTAACCGGCATTCATACATGGACATTACGGTTCACTTTGTGGACAATAGTTGGACTTTGAACAAGCGTTTTATTGGTTTTAGAGAATTTGAGACACCACACACTGCACCCAAAATTGCTTCTTTAACTATTCAAGTTTTGAATGAGTTTCAATTATGCAATAAGATATTTTCTGTTGGTTTTGATAATGCAACTGCTAACACTGCAAGTATTAGTGATTTGATTGCGGCTTGTGCTCCGGTTATTGGAGTTAAGTATTTTCATCAAAGATGCATATGTCATATTTTAAATTTATGTGTACAAGATGCGCTTGAATTATGGCAAAAGCATGTTAGTCCTATTAGAACTGCAGTTAGATTAATCCATCAAAAGCTAGCTATTGGCAAAGTTTGGAAGAAATATTGCCATCAAAAGAATGTAAGATATACTAATTTTACTATGGATGTGTCTCATAGATGGAATTCGACATATGATTGTTTGAATTCTACTTTGACGCATAAAGATTCTTTATGTGATTTTTTTAGAACCTATCTGTTCATGATTTATATCTTTCGCATAGTTGTAGGGAACATAGCGTGGCTTTATTTAAATTGTTCAAATATTTCAAAAATGCAACTGTTGAATTATCGGGTGTTTATTATTGCACAGCTGTTCGTGTTTTAGAGCATTGCATGTATATGCCACTTGGTTTTAAAACTGCAATGAAAAATGCTTACTCTTCACCTAAATTGATGTGTGTTTTATATTATATGATTGAGAAATGGCTTAAGTATTTCAGTGAGATTCCAACGGTGTTTTTTATTGCAAAGGTCTTGGATCTAAAATGGAAATTAGCCGGTACCTCCAAGATTTTAGATTTTTATTATAACAATTTGAGTTCTATTGATCTTGGTCCACTTAAAGCATTGCAATCGGATACCAGTGACGAATTCGGAGTAGACCTCTCAGAAATATTTCAAATAAACCTCCCGACCCGGTCAATTATCCAACAAACCTTCGAGTTTAACTTGCGTGCTCTATACACCGAATATGAAACCAAGTATAACAGCACTCACCAAGTCAGAAGACCTCCCCCTCTCAACAACATAACTTTGGCTTCGCATTTCAAGCCGATTATGATGACACCGACGCGCAATCCCAATTAGCAGACCTATACAACTACAACATCGGCGGAAGGTCCTCAGGTAAGGTAAGTGAGTTAGATTTATATTTCGATTCACTCTTTTTCTTTGGTGATGAAGGTCCTACTCCTCCCGCCCAAATCGACGTCCTCGATTGGTGGGGAACACACGAGAAAGATTTTCCCATACTTGCATCAATGGCCAAGGAGATTTTTTCTGTTCCGACTTCCACTGTCGCCGTCGAGTCCGCTTTTAGTGTTGGCTCGCGTGTGTTGGATGAATCAAGAAGTAAGCTCTCCGCGAAAAATATGGAAGTCGTGATGTTACTTGATGATTGGGCCAAAGCTGACGTCAGAGAACAAGCAAATGATTGGGATGATCGTCACGAGGGATCACAAGAAGAATTCACCGGGGATGAATCGTAGGCCAACCGTCTACCGCCGGCCAAGCCAAATAGGTAAGTAAGGTAAAAGAACTACGTGGGCTTTGATTCCCTAATGCAAATGAGCATTGGGGATACGTAGGCACCTCAACTTAAATTTTAAATTTAAGTTGAGCTCAAGTCCTTTTTCCTTTATTTCTTTTTTTCCCCATTTGTTTCTACTTTAAAAATATGCAAATACAATTAAATAATTGTATTTGTATATACTCTAATCGATGAAATAGATTTCTCTATAAGGCTAAATCCGGGAAACTTTTGACAATTCTACTATAATTGTTGATTGTTAGACTAAACTCAACATTTAAAGTTGAATTGCTAAAGGTGTCCTCAATTTAGTTATGTATAAAGATCTCCTTCGTCGACTAAGAGTAAATATACTTATAATATTATTGTTCAGAACTTCTAAGTCTTTTTTGTAATTTGTAATTAGCTTCATTGTTGACTAGTAGTCTCGTTGTATTTAAATTTTTGTTTAAGACTTCAAGACCTCAAGGTTTTTGTGATTTGTAATTGTTGTAACTTGTAATCTCAATAAAATTGCAACTTTCATCGTGTTTTTTTGAATTTTATTTACGCACATTTCATAGATAAACAAATAAAAAATGCAAAAAAAAATTGACGAACCGCCGAATCATCCCGGAACCGGCGATTCAGGCCAAAAACCGGCGGTTTTGAACCACCCCGTAAAAATCGACAGTTTTTGAACCGGAACCGCCAGGACCCTTGGCGGGCCGGTTCCGGTTCATGGGAATAATGAACCGTGAATCGCCGGTTCATGAACCGGAACCGGCGGTTTCCAACCCGTGTGCATGCCTAATCCCAGAGCCTATTTCTGAGCTCATATTATTTCCACGTCATCACTATTTTATTTTATTTTTAATATCAATGTCTAAATATTTTAAATTAAAATATACATAATAAATTAATTCTTCATTGTATAACAATATTGGGAAAAAGATTACAACAAAAGCAAATTTCAATAAAAATAAAATAAAATAAAACATCCTACATTAAAAAAATAAGAGAGAAGTAAAATTGAGATTGAGATTGAAAAGTGATGAATGTGAATTGATGGGGAATAAGGTATATATAGTGGATAAAAGATGAATTATTTTTTTTTTAAATGGGGAGATCGGCTTGGCCGATTTATCGGCCTTGGGGTGGAGGCGGAATGGAGTGACCATCGGCTCCCTCTGCACAATGGGAGCCGGTGGGAGCTGATGGAGGGGCGCGATCGCTCGGCCCTTGCGATCGACCCCATTGCTAATGTTCTAAACGACTACTGTTGGAGTACAATTTATATTAACATTATGGTTCATAGATATTCTCCCAAACATTATGTGTATGAGATTTTCGATTTGCAAGATTATGTCCTACGATTAAATTTGAATTATGTTTGGTTGATGAGATTGAATTTAATGCTTAATCCTACATTGATAGTCATGTGATAATTAGTCATAGTCAATTCACTCCTACTAAATAATCTCACCACTTAATCATAGATCATATCTTGTTACAATTTTATCTAGGAAATAAAACACCACCATAGAGTATGCCTTTAGTCTATTTTAGGCATCACTTGTGGTATAATAATGTTAAAATCATACTCCATCCGTCCAACAAGAGCAAACACTCTTTCCTTTTTAGTCCGTCCCACAAGAGTAACATTTTCTAATTTTGAAAATTATTTTTTCTCTAAAAGATGAGATCTATTCTCCACTAACAATACTTATCTCTCTCTTACTTTATCAATTGTGCATTAAAACTTGTACCTAACTAAAAGTGCATACTCTTATGAGAGAGATAAAGTATATTATTACCACTAATGTAATGAATTAAATATAGTATCCCATAATTAATATTCTTTTCCGCTATTGCTTAAGAAAGTTCACACCCTGTATTTAATTTTTATGATTGCAAGAACACAATTTATTACTCCAGCATTTCGCAGTTAATATTATTTTCTTTGTCAATGATTTAAAGTCTTATTTTGATTAGGTGAAAAGAAAGAACTACATATTCAGTCCATAGAAATTGCACTAATACCATTCGTAGTCTCCATACTTAAAAATAGGCATGCACAAACCGACCCGGCCCGGCGGTTAACCGGCGGTTCGGAACCGCCGGTTCATGAACCGGAACCGGGCCCGGAACCGGCGGGTTGAACCGGCAGAAGGGTCGCAGGGTCATAAGGGCCGGTTCAGGTTCGGCAATATCTTGAACCGTGAACCGGCGGTTCGGCGGTTCGAACCGCCGGTTCAAAGGGTCGAACGGCATAGGGTTCGTAGGGGTTCGTAGGGGTTCAAAGTAGGGATTGGTATGAACCGGCGGTTCGCCGGTTTTGGGCGAAAACCGCCGGTTTGAACCGGCGGTTCCGACCGGTTTCCGCCGGTTCCGGAAGCTTTTCAGGCGTAGGGGCTAGGTGAGGTCAGAAACCGGCGGTTTGTGTCGGAAAACCGTGGACCAACCCGCCGGTTTTGTGGAAAAACCGCCGGTTTTGTGGAAAAACCGCCGGTTCAGGCGGTAAACCGGCGGTTCGGCCGAAAATTTGAAAATTTGAAATTTGAATTTTTTTTTTATTTCTTCCAATTTTACTCCTATAAATACCCCACTTCTCCTTCATATTTCCTTACCCCATTCTTGTGTTAACAAGGATTTCATTCTCAATCTCCATTTCTCTATTCTCTCCTCATTCTCTCTAATTGCGCAAGTTTAATTCTACACTTTCTGCTCACTACTATATTTGTTGTGCTCATAATTTACCACTTCTTTTATACTTTATACATATTTCATTCCAAGTCAATATTACTTTTCATTTATCAATATATTCAATATGTCTTCTTCTCGTGGTGGATCGGGACGTGGTGATCGGGGCAAGGGAATAGCCCAAGATCAAAGCACTACGCGTCCCTCAAAATCTCGACGACCTAGTCGTCGAGATGTTATGGAAGAGGTTTTCCGATTGGCAGCCGAACGCATACAAGTAAGTAATGAAAAATTTGTTTTCCAATTCACATGCACAAAATTTCATTAATTTTTTTTTTGCGTTCATACTTTTAACTTCTACGTACATAATATTTGTAGATGGAAGAAGATCATAGGACCGCCATGCTACTTGCTGAAGATCATAGGAAGAAGTAAGCTCTCGGCAAAAAATATGGAAGCCGTGATGTTACTTGATGATTGGGCCAAAGCTGACGTCCGAGAACAAGAAAATGATTGGAATGATCGTCAAGAGGGATCACAAGATGAATTCACCGGGGATGAAGATTAGGCCAACCGTCAACCGCCGCCGGCCAAGCCAAATAGGTAAGTAAGGTAAGAGAACTACGTGGACTTTGATTCCCTAATGCAAATGAGCAATTGGGATACGTAGGTACCTCAACTTAAATTTTTTAATTTAAGTTGAGCTCAAGTCCTTTTTCTTTTATTTCTTTTTTTTCCCATTAATTCCTACTTTAAAAATATGCAAATACAATTATATAATTGTATTTGTATATACTCTAGTCGATGAAGTATATTTCTCTATACGGCTAAATGAGGAAAACTTTTGACAATTCTACTATAATTGTTGATTGTTAGACGAAACTCAACATTTAAAGTTGAATTGCTAAAGGTGTCCTTAATTTAGTTATGTAGAAAGATCTTCTTCGCCGGTTAAGAGTATATATATAATACACTTATACGTTTAAGAACTTCAACGTCATTTCTTGTCATTTGTAATTAGTTCTTCACTAGTAGTCTCATTTGTATTTAAATTTTGTTTAAGACTTCAAGACCGCCATATGTTTTCAATTTATAATTGTTGTAACTTGTAACGTGTAATTTGTAAACATGCAATTTCAATAAAATTGCAACTTTAGCCGTATTTTTTTCAATTTTATTTACTCACATTGCATACAAAAACAAACTTGAAAAGTGTAATTTAATTTGATTAAAATTGAAAAGTTGAAAAATGCAAAAAAAAAAAAAAAATTCGTCGAACCGCCGAAACGGCCCGGAACCGGCGGTTCAAGCCGAAAACCGGCGGTTTTGAACCGCCGCGTAACCCGCCGGTTTTTTGAACCGGAATCGGAACCGCCGGGAGCTAGGCGGGCCGGTTCAGGTTCGGCAATTTCTCGACCCTTGAACCGCCGGTTCGGGCCCGGAACCGGCGGTTTACGACCCTTGTGCATGCCTACTTAAAAAAATATCACGAGACGACGTCCTTGGACATTGATATAATATCATTTGAAAAATTTGTAGGAGTATATTGTTAAAGACTTTCTTGGACCAAAATACCCCTAGGGTACTGGAGCTATTTATTTATGCTTTACTCATGAGAGATAGAATCATCACTTTGGTTGAACTTAGTTCATTCAATTTTGTTGTATTCCCCCAAAGAAAGTACTCCCTTTATCCATTTAATATTGTCCACTTTTGTCATTTCAGTTCGTCCGCGTAATATTGTCCACTTTGCTTTTTTTTTTCATTTTTGGTAAATGGAACTCATTTTTCACTAACTCATTATACTCATATTCTATTAGTATAAAACTAATACTATATAAATATAGAACTCACATTCCACTAACTTTTTCCACTCACTTTTCTTCATATTTTTTGAAATCCGCGCTTAGTCAAATATGGACAACATTTTGCAGACGAATGTATTATATGACTAATAATTACTCATTACGACACACACTTGAAGGAAAATGAATAAACTAAAATGATGGTTCTCTAAAATAAAAAAAAACATTTAAATAACTCTTATAGTATGGAGGGTATTTTGATTCAGAACAAAGCCTTCCACCGATATTATATTACAGTTTAGAAAATTTTGGAGAGGTATGCAATCTTTGTGGAATTTCGATTCCCACATGTTATATAGTATGAATCATGATGTGCTTTTCGACATTTAATCTTTTAGTTTGGATAATCAGTAGACTCATCTAACCTATTTAGTCCAACATTTAGTCACTCAAGCATGATTTGTAGCAGAATTATAAATCATTTTTTTCTCTCCCCATACTCTCTGTAATCGATGTAGATTGTAGGGCTAATTGCAAAGTTTAAGAAAAAAGAAAATGTTAATAATATACTAGTATATTGAAAATCATATTTTTGACGATTTGTTTTGTAATCCTTATAAAAAAAATATTTATCATATAATTTGTCTGTTTTGTGATTTGTATTTTATAAATACGTGAGAAGAATTTATTTATCTTATTATTAAGTATTAATAATTATATTCTTGGAAATAATATAAGTTGAGCAAATATATCTTCCTTCAAAATTGTAGATTGAATGATAGTCTTAAGGGTTATAGAGTATTTTTTTCAATCGGTTCCTAATAGAAGAAAATTAAAATTCACAATTAAATAGACGTGGATAATCTATTTTAATAATTGCAATTGTAAGGTTCATCAGTCCATACCTGAACATCATACAAAAATATTGTTCGCTTTGGACAGAGCCCTAACGGTTTTATTTTTGGAACACTCTCCAAAAAGCCTCGTACTAATGGAATTGGGATAACCCATATATATTGCTTGCAACTCTATTCATTATGCGATGCGGAATGTGGTTTGCATCCCAACAAACTTCCCCACAAATGAAGACCACAAGTGTCTCAGTCGAAGTTGGATCCCCTGCTGTGCTCCAACCACAGCAGGAGCTACTGTGCCTCACCCATCCCCATTATTTTAATTATAAATTTTAGGGTTTTTGGCTTTAAAAACCAAAAACTTTCACCAAATTCCGGTTTTTCCCACGAACTATGAGATTGGTTTTTAAAACCACGAACTTTCACATCGTATGCCATTTCCCCCGACGGGTCAACGGCTAAACCCGGTTTGTCTATGTGTCAATTTAATCCTACTTGGATCCTATTTGGCAAAATACTAACTTAAACAAATAAATATTACAGAAGATAATTTAATTCAATTAAGTAAATAAATTAAACAAAAAAGACTTAAACAAAAAAAGTTTTCATAGTCGTAAAGTTAGGGCTTTTGTTTCACTCATTCTTCTTCTTTATCTCTCGCATATTTGGGGATTTCCAGTCCGCCAAAACTTCGATTCTTCGATTCGTGAGGAAGGTGTGCGCACAGGTAGTGGATTTCCGCGCTAAACGTGGATTATCGAAGAAGGTGGAAGTTGGTCGGGTTCTTTTACTGGTGTGGTCCCGATTGTCGGCAATGTCTCACAGGTGCGGTCCTTTTCGTCAATGACCCCACTTTCGTTTAAATAATTAGAATTATTCAGTGTTTGTCGGATGTCTCAGGCCCCATTTCGTTTAAAGAATTGAAATTATTCTATGTTTGTCGGGTTCTTTTACTGGTGTAGGGTTTTATACAGTGTTTCCTTTTTAAAACAAGACAAAAAAAATCGTTTCTTTAGGGTTTTTTTGTGCATTGTGCATTTAAGTCGTATAGAGTTTTAGCTTGTACGCTGTGAAAAATATATTTCAGATTTTGCATTTAATGTGGTGATTTTACCTCTTTGAAGGGATGATTTCACTATACAATTCCATCATGGTGGGAAAATGGTGAATGATGGAGGGATGCTGTTATGTTTACTTTGAAACTATTATGTTTACTTTGAAACTATTGTTGGTCAGTCAGTAACTTTAATTTGAAACCGTTATGTTTACTTTGAAACTATTTTTCTCATAAGGGAAAACCAGGCCGCCCTCGCAAGTCTGCACTGCAAGTCGGCTCACAGCCAGGTCCAGCAGCACGCCCAGCAGCACCAGCAGGTCGCCCAACAGCAGCACGCCCAGCAGCAGCACGCCCAGCACCTGCAGCACGCCCAGGTCGAGCAGCAGCAGCACGCCCAGCAGCAGCAGCACGCCCGAAGCCAGCACAAGCAGCAGGTCACCCAAAACGAGGAAGGCCAAAAGCAAGCGCACACTCAAGTGAAGCACAATCTGGCTTATCAACACAAGAAAGCAAGATTTAAGTAATTGATCGGTTTACCTGACCCTTTTTGCCATCAAACTATATTTGTCATGATGGTTTTTTGCTATAACTCAGTATTGGATGTGTTTTGGCAACACTTTATTAGCATATTGTCCAACACTTTATCTGTCACTTTGTTTTGCTATAACGAACTTGTGTTGATGAGGAGGAAACTAGTGTCTTTGATTAGTACTCTTTGATATTACTCGTGTGTCTTTGAGGCATCAAAAGGCATCAAAAGGCATCAAATTTAGCATCCAAAAGGCATCAAAAGTGTTCAAATTTAACATCCAAATTACTACAACAGCTACACATTACAACAAAAATGTTACTACATAATGAAGAAAATTACGACACACAGAAGGAAGATCAACAGCTTCAACTTTAGCGTGGTGCTTCCTAAATCTTCAACCATCGATTTCAGCATTTCACACTCTTCAATCTTAGCATTACACTCTTCGACCTTGTCATTGAACTCTGCAATCTTCGCATTTAGTTCCTCTTCCAGAGAAACCGCCTTCAAGTGTGCACATCTCCATCTTTCTGCGAACTCGGCCTTTTCTTTACTCGTCCTATTAAGGAGAATTTCCCGGCTCAGGGGAAAAGTCGGTTCAATCCACCGAAAGAATTTATAGTCATCACTCTACAAAATGATACAAAAATCATTTTTCACTCCATGCTGCTTATAAACGGTTAAATGGACGAGTACAAAATACCTTCCAAGACGGACAACGATAAAATCGTCTTCCCGGATTATTATCAGTCCTCGACGTCCCAATCTCAGCCCGAACTCCATGGTTACAGATTACAAAGTCACCTTCAGGCCAAAAGTGGTTGAAGTTTGAGGTTTGTGAAGAACTCGACATTTCAAATTCAAACTGCACGCAAGAGAATCAATGAAGTTTGAAATTTGAGAACGATTTGTGCGGACGATTATGAAGATGGAACCCTAACACCCAAAATTGATTCGCCTACCTGAGGAACTAATGAATTCGAAATGAAGATGACCAAAATCTGACTGAATTCGCACGAAGACGTAATGAAGATGAACAAAATCTGACGACTTCGTTTAGGGTTTAGGAGATTTTGATGAATTTTGATCGATTTTCATAATTTAAGTGTTTTAATTCCTGATTGAGGGTAAAACGACGTCGTTTAAAGGGTCATATTTCCGGCATCCATGTCATTTATGCGGCTGTCCACGTTGGACAACTTCTGCACCGGAAATGTGTTATTCGGGTCGGGTTGGGAAATGGCATACGATGTGAAAGTTCGTGGTTTTAAAAACCAATCTCATAGTTCGTGGAAAAAAATCGGAATTTGGTGAAAGTTTTTGGTTTTTAAAGCCAAAAACCCTAAATTTTATTACTTTTTTAAAAAAAAATTATTAATAAAATATAAGTTTGTGTGTGCAGCAGCCCCTGCTGTGGTTGGAGCACAGCAGGGGATCCAACTCCATCTCGGTTGAGCTCACATAGAAACATCGGAGAGCGTGCAAGCAATCGACCGAACCCCCGACCACATAGGTCAGCCCCGAACCAGGGCTATGATACCATTGTAGGGATTAGATCAATGCAGATTCACTATTACCGAGACCTCTTTTCGGCCGATAGGTGAGAGATGGTAAAAAATATCTCAGAAAACAGACCAAGATACAAAGCGCAATTCAACTACATGTGCAAGATACAATTTGAACCCTAGCTATACATGAATCTCAACCGATTCAAGTCCAAGCTATCAGATAATATTACCAGCACACTAAATAGAGGAATTAGTAGTAACAGAAACCACAAATATAACTAGTTCTATAGAAGAATAGAAAAAAAATGACAAAACAGTAAAACAAGAAGTTGGCTCAGATTGCAACGCAACTGCACCGACCAAACCCTATGCTATCTCACCAAAAACCACAAGGTGAGCAATCGTGGAATGACGCCCAAAGTGCCAGTCACACTAGGTCTCACTAATTACCGCACAACGAAGCCGATTCAACACACTATTGTTCACAACTCTTTGCATTTTCTCCACAAGACTCAGAGAACATAGAAACTCTCAAAACTCACGAATAATTGTCGAGATCCCCACAGACTTAGCAGATCGAACCAGAGAGTTCAACCAAGCGTCGGACTTTGCAATGCAACATAGAAGTTACGTCTGCTAGAGAAATCGACGTTCAACTGGCCAACACAAGAGATAGAACACTCAAGGAGTGAGAGAGAATCTCTTCGAAGACGAAGGTCGAAGAGATCTAGAGAGAATGTGGAGAGAAAACCCTAATCATAGACGGAGTGAGAGAGACAAATAGAGAGAGTGAATGAATGACTCAAACTATCGCAAAAGACTTAAGTCTCACAAAAGAAACACGCCTCAATTGGATGGCTAAGAGCCACGATCCATGTTGAGTTCCACATTGCGGCCATCCGTCACATGATGTTAGTTAACGAGCCGCTAAAGACTTGGGCCACTCACAATAAACACAATTAGATAGATCCAAAATCTCACATCAATATCGATCTAAGATCTAAAATCACTTCATTATTCTAAATGACCACGTGTATGTGAAATTAGTATGATACACCCTCCATTCCTGAAAAGTATGGACATTTGGTTCAGCACAAGTTTTAATGCATAATTAGTGAAGTAAGAAAGATATAGAAAGAAAAATAGAGTAGTAATTCACGTATTTTTAGTGGAGAATGAGTTATACTTTATTAAAAAGAATAAAGTTTCAAAAACTAGAAATTTATATTTTTCAGATATAGAATAAAAAAGAAATAGTTGATATATGTAGGGACTAAGAGCATCTCCAATAATAGGCGAGCGACCGGCTCGCTGATTTTTGGCGCTCGTCGGTCCGCTCGCCAAACTATTGCAGCCGGCGAGCGCCAAATCGGCGAGAATTTCGGCGAGCGCATGCCGATTCCCGGGCGCTCGCCGATCCGCTCGCCTCTATTGCAGCCTCCCGATCGGCGAGCGACCGGCGAGCGGATTTTTTATTTTTTATTTTATTTTCGGAACTCTATATATACGCGATTTGCAAGTCATTTTCATTCGCACCACTTGTTTTAACGAATACTTTCTCTATCTTAATTTCTGTACAAGAGCAACAACGGGAAATGGATCTTAACAACGAGCCAACTTCAGGGACGAGGGGGTCTCAAACTCCCACGGTCCTCATGGGAGGTGGATGGAGTCAGATGTCTGGGTACTACAACAACATGTATCCTTGGCAGCAGATGATGCCCGGGATGACATCTGGGGTGGTATGCCGGGATGGCAGGGGATGTCGGGGGGTCCTGCGATGCAGGGGGTACCGGGGATGCAACCCGGGATGCCGATGATGCCGGGGTGGGCACCCGGGATGCAGATGACGCCGGGGTACCCGAGGATGCATGGGGCGTCGGGGGGCGGGGATGCAGGGGACGCCGGGGGCTCTGACGTCTA
The DNA here is from genome assembly GCF_004379255.2 of Salvia splendens. NCBI lineage: Eukaryota > Viridiplantae > Streptophyta > Magnoliopsida > Lamiales > Lamiaceae > Salvia > Salvia splendens. The sequence continues at coordinate 27,484,781 of NC_056038.1, forward strand.
TCGCCCCAGCTTTGATTTTGGTACTGCTTCTTCGCACACATCGACCCCAGCGGAGTTGGGTATAGATCTCGGGGCACCGGACACTCCCGTAGGGCGGGGTCGGGGCGCGCCCAAGAAGAAGAAGGGGAGGAAGGTGGTCGGCGAGTCGTCGCAGCCGGAGGTACGGAGGACGTGGACAGACGCGGAGAATGTCGCGCTGTCCAAGGCGTGGGTCAGTGTTTGCGATGACCCCCTCGCCTCGAACAATCAGAGGATCCTCAACTTGTGGGCTAAAATAGCAGCAGCCTACAAGGCATTTTGCCCGGAGGGGAGGGACACGCAGATGGGAGGAATGCCGGAAGGGGTGGGACCGAATCCGGACTGGGGTCTCCCGATTTTTGGGCTTGTACACCAACGCCCTCCGAATGAAGTCCAACGGCCAAACTGACGAGGACTGCGGGAGTCTGGCAGAGAAACAGTTCCCCTAGCCCGGCCTTTACAAGGACTTCACCTACTGGAACTGCTACGAGGTGCTAATGGACTCCGAGAAGTTTCGGGCAAGTGTCGATGTTGGCTGGCCGAAGAAGCAGCGCCTGAACTATACCGGTGATTACGCCAGCGGCAGTAGCGGCGGTTCCCACGACCTCCCCGAAGATGCTCAGGAGACCCCGTCCCCTCCCGCGTTTACTCGCCGCACTCGCCCGGTTGGTCAAAGGCGGGCGCAACGGGCTCGCCTGAGGTCCAGTCGGCATCCCCCCTGTTGACAGCTCGACAGATAAACTCGTCTTCTTGGCGCGTCAACAAGCGCGGGCTCAGATGATCCAGATCATAGATCAATGGAAGAATGCAACTGACCCCGAGGAGAAGAGTTTTTTCCACGCAGTGCTCGTGAGTATGCGAGAGGATTTGAATCCCTCCGCGGCACAGGTGGGGGGGCTCTGACGCGGGCTTAGATGCCGCAGATTTGGGGGTCCCGGATAGCGGCGACGACGGCGAGGAGTGAGGCGGAGGCGGGGGGCTCGTGCGTGATTTTAGAGTTTTTTTTGTAATGTAATTTTTTTAATGGACTTTTTTTTAATTTATGTACTTTTTTTAATTTTTAATATTATTATTGCATTTTACCGTATCTGTGTCGTAAGTGGAATTCTGTATTTAGTGTGATTGTTAATTATTTATTTTTAGTACTGATGATGTGGCTAGGCTATGGCTGGGCTATTGCTTGTCCTGATGATGTGGTAGGAGGGATTTTAATGCTGATGATGTGTCAGAGGAGTTTGTGGTTGGGCTATGACTGAGCTATTTGCTATTGGAGATGCTCTACGAAAGTAACGATAAATTGGATTAAATAATTTCTTATTATTGGGTCGGCCAACCCCACCATCCACAAGAGTATATGACATTTGGATCCAAAGCGTGTGAATTGTATTGATAAACGCTGCATTAAATTATTCGTTCACACGTAGGATAATAGAGTAAGAGCATCCACAGTGGTTATAGCCCAGCAATAGCCCAGCCATAGCCTAGCCACAAACTCCTCCTGCCACATCATCAATACTAAAAATCCTCCTGCCACATCAGAAATAGCCCAGCCATAGCCTAGCCATATCATAAATAGCCCAGCCACATCAATAGCCACATCACTAATAACACAATACACGGAATTTATTTTACGAGACATATACGGGAAACATTAATAATACTATTTTAATTTTTTAAAAAATTACAATAAATTAAAGAAAGTACAAAAATTTTAAAAAAGTACATTAATAAAAAAAATTACATTCAAAATCGCAAAAAGTACATTACTTAAAAAAAATCACTCGCCGGCTCCCTCGCCTCCGTCGTCGCCGTCGCCACCGCCGCCTCCCTCGCCACTGTCACCGCCGCCTCCGCTGCCACCGCCACTGCCGCCTCCACGCAGATCGTCATTCATGCTCTCGAGCAATGTGAAGAGAAATCTCTTCTCCTGGGGGTCCGTCGCCGCTCGCCATTCGGCTAACGTCTTCACCATCATCTGGCGCGTTGTTGACGCGCGAAGTACTTGAGATCCTCTGTAAACTGGCGGTCAAATGGGGATGCCGACTGGACCTCTTGGGAACCCCCGGCGACCCCCCTCGCCTCCCGTTGCGCCCGCTTTTGCCCAGCGGGGCGAGGTCGGAGGCCGAACGAACGAGGGTTGGGGAGCACCTGGTCCGTCTCGGGGAGGTCGTGGGAACCACCGCTGCTGCCGCTGAAATCCCCGGTATAGTTCAATCGTTGCTTCTTCGGCCAGCCAGCGTCGACACCTACTCGGAATTTCTCGGTGTCGTTCAGCACAAGATAGCAGTTCCAGTAGGTGAAGTCCTTATACAACCCGGGCTGGGGGAAGGCTTTCTCCGCTATCCTCCTGCAGTCGTCCTCCGTTTGGCCACTACTCTGCATGCGGAGGGCGTTGGCGTACAAACCCGAAAATCGGGAAACGGCAGCCCTGATTCGGTTCCACGCCTCCCGGAAATCCTCCCCGTTGTGTGGCCTCCCCTCCAGGCAAAATAGCTGGTAGGCTGCTGCTACCTTGCCCCACACGTTGACGATCCTCTGGTTATTTGAAACAAGAGGATCGTCGCAAACACTAACCCACGCCTTTGACAGCGCAACGTTCTCCTCGTCCGTCCACCTTCTCCGTACCGTGGGGTCATCCCCACCCGGCTGCGACGACTCCCCGACCTTCTTTCCCTTGCCCTTATTCTTTGGGGCGCCACTACCCTGCACTGCTCCCCCCGTTTGAACGGGAGTTTCCGGAACTCCGAGACTATCAAATCCCAAATCCGACAACGCAAAATCATCAAAACCGCTCGGCGTGAACTGCGCATCCGTTGGGGTCGATGTGTGCGACGAAGCAGTCAAAAAATCAAAACTGGGGTGATAGACGTCCCCCCGCGTTACCTGCGTCGCCGGTACGCCCCCCGGCGTCCCCTGCGTCGCCGAACCTCCCCCGAGTATCATCTGCATATTGGGTGCCCACCCCGGCATCATATGCATATTGGGTGCCCAACCCCGCATCGCCGGGAAACCCCCCGGCGGACTCCCTCCGGTCGGCATCCCGGGTAGCATCTGCTGCCACGGGTACATGTTGTAGTACCCGGGCATCTGATTCCATCCGCCTCCAACGGGGATTGAGGGAGTTTGAGAACCGCTCGTCCCTGAACTAGGCTCGTTGTTCAGATCCATTTCTCGGTGTTGATCTTGTACAGAAACTAAGATAGAGAGAGTACTCGTTAATACAAGTGGTGCGAATGAAAATGAAGTGCAAATAGCGTATATATAGTGTTTCGAAAATTAAAAATAAAAAATAAAAAATCCGCTGGGCTATGCGCTGGGCGATCCGGGCGCTGCAATGGAGCCGAGCGGATCGCCCAGCGCATAGCCCAGCGGATTTTGACCGCCTAGCGCTAGGCGAAATTGATTTCCGGAAAACCGCTCGGCGGTTTTCGGCTCCTCTAATGGTTCGCCTAGCGACCGCCTAGCGCCGGCGCTCGGCTAGGCGGTGCACTAGGCGCCATTGTGGATGCTCTAATGGAGTACTAGTAATTAATACTCCCTCCTCTACGTCCTACGTCTCACTGACTCATTTACACTCACATTTTATTATAAAATTAATATATAAAAATTGGACTTACATGCCACCAATCTTGCCCATTTTCTATTACATTTCTTAAAATCAACCTTGTCAACCCACTTTCTATTACATTTCTTAAAATCCATACTAAGTCAAATGGTGATGAATTATTAGGGCAGGTGAGATTAAAAAAAAAAAGGAGTGATTCCCTGATCATTTACAGTTTATAAAATCCCGCAACGTCTCACAAGAAAAAGGGCGACTCTGGAGTTGACTCCCCACCATTTTCGACTGTTTGTTTCTCTCTCTCTTCTTCCTCACATCACAATATCACATAACATCACATGGGCAAGGCCGCCAAATGGTTCAGAGGCCTCCTCGGCCTGAAGCCCTCCGACTCCACCCACCGCCACCCGCCTAAGAAATGGAACTTCACCGCCCGCCACAAGAACGTCCCCGACCAAGACGCTGAGGCCAGCAAGCACGCCATCGCAGTGGCTGTCGCCGCCGCTCACGCTGCCGCCGCGGTTGTCCAGCTCAATACCAGCGGCAGGAATATCTCCGCCGCGCGCCGCGAGGAGTTGGCTGCCGTCGCGATTCAGTCTCACTTCCGCGCCTATCTGGTTTGTCAAATCAAATCAATCTACTCAGATTGGCTAATTTCTTCTTATTCTTTCCAAAAAAAAATAATGCAACTCAACTTAGTTGGGATTGCGGGAGTACTAGTACTGAATATTTTTTTGACAGATTTTGTATCTATGATTCTTCTACTTGAAGAATTATTGTGACGTCAAACTTCAAAAGGCTGAGTTGAATCTCTGTGGACGGCGACTGGCCTCATTCCAAAAAAGAAAAAAGAATTTTGTGAAACATTATTTATTGATTATTTAAATAACGTGATGCATTAATGGGATTTGTGTACGTGGTCGGTGCTAGATTTTTACAATAGGAGTACTAATCACTAAAACTTTATTTGTCACACTATCTCTCCTTCTGGTCAAGATTTCACACTATGTAATGTGATAGTACTACTTCTTTGACTTGCATTTTAGTTTACTCATCTAATTTCTGGGCTGCTTCACTTTTGCAACATCCTAATTTCTGTACTGTACTGTACTACTACGTTTCTTGATTCTTCTAGTAAATGTTACAGACAGAAATTAGGAACATGTATTAAATGACAATTTAGATCTATGTTTGGTACATGTTTGGATATAAAGTTGTATTACTTTATTACTAACATGTCACCATCCTATATATTGTCAAAAGTGAAAAAAAATATATAGACTTGAGGGCCACCAAATTTTAAAATATTTCATGATTCAGTTGCTTAATTACAAAATTTCATGTGCAGTCGAGAAGAGCTCTACGGGCGCTCAAGGCGTTGGTGAAGCTGCAAGCGCTGGTGAGGGGTCACCTCGTGAGGCGGCAAACTGCGTATGCTATGCACCGGTTGCAGGCGCTTGTCCGAGCACAAGTGCGAGCTCGGGCTGTTCGGGCTCTGATGTCGGAATCCTCTCACTTCAATTATCCGGTGAGAAAGTTATTCCATTTTCCCTCCCATTGATTCAAAACCTGAATTGGTTGGTAGTAGATAGTAGTACTATGACATAAACATTACTTACTTAGGAGGGGGGACCATTCCTTTCACTATATCATATTTACCCTTCAAAATAATGCTCATAAACAATTAGCTACCCCATCTATATTTATTAACTATACTATTACATATTTGTACAAACTAGTTGGGGTCAAATAAATTTGTTTTCATTGTTCCATGCTACGGCGTTGTGCATAAGTTGAGCCTCAATAAAAGACGTTAGCCCCTGGGCTAGTAGGTTGGGGGCTCGAGCAACTATGAGTTAGTTTGCATATGTTCGAATAATAAATGGTTGCTTTGTAGGGGCCGGTAACACCTGAGAAATTCGAGCATGCTACTCGGTCTAGGAGCGTGAAGCATGACCAAACTATGATGCTAAAGGTTTGTTGATTGTTGTGGTTTGGTTTGCTAACTATCTCTAACCATATGCCTACTAATGAAAATGCAGAGGAATGGTTCGAGGTCAAGCGGAACTCCCCACCACCACGATCCTGAGAAGCCACATGCTAGCCGTGTGTTGTTGATGGACAGCAGAAGGTTGTGGGAGCAAGGCGATGATAGAAGCGACAAGATTCTTGAAGTGGACACCGGTAATCTACATCATGTCAATTCCAAGCGTAGGACCCTCTTCTACTCGTCTCATCTTAGCCTAGGCTCCGATCAGAACTGTCCGAGCTACACCACATCCAAGGACTCCACAGCCCGACAGTCAGTACGGAGCATGTCATCAGGCGAAGTTCAGTCCCTGAGCCCCTTCAAGTTTGCAGAGGAGGACCCAGACGAGAGTGCCTTCTGCACTGCTGACAACAGCCCGGCATTCTATTCAGCATCATCGAGGTCCAAAAGAGGAGGCCCCTTTACCCCTACCAAGAGTGATGGTACGAGAAGCTGCCTGAGCGGTTACTCTGATCATCCAAACTACATGTCCTACACAGAATCATCAAAAGCTAAGGTGAGATCGCTCAGTGCTCCGAGGCAGAGACCTAACTATGAGAGATCGAGCTCTACCAAGAGGTATTCGGTTCACGGGTATGGCGATTCAAGGCCTGCTCAGAGAGTATCTACGTTGCACGCCAACTTCACCAGCAAGGCTTACCCTGGATCCGGACGCCTAGATAGGTCCGGGATGCCTGTTAGAGGCGACTTCGATGGTTTCAGCAGTGGTGGTGGTAACTGGCAGAGATTTTGAGCTAAAACTTGGCACATATTTTCCTTGAAACTTTTAACTAATTGCTAATGTAGCCAGGTAGAGAGTATTCTAGCTATGGATGGGTTTGTTGTGTTGTGTTGTTTCGTTTAGTATCAATTGTAACAGTAAAAATGTCAAGTAACTATTTAGAGCTTTGGTAATCAGTATTTATAAGCATTGGCATGAATTGAATACATTTCAGATAAAGTTTATATTTACATACTAGTTCCCTACATTATACTAACAAATTTGTATTTCATCCCAAATATTTCAATAATTGCAAATGTACCATATGGAATTCGTCAACTACGATCCAGGTCGACACCACGAACAATACGATCAAACTTTGAGCAAAAGCAAGAGTCCATTATGATCAGAAGTTACCTTGGAACCAGTCAGTCATCTATGGTTCAAAAGTTGGGACCTGATCCATGGGAGCACGAAAAGCTCGGTACATGGCTCTATCAATGATATTCCTGTACGGATCCTGCTCTCTCTTCTTGAGCAGGTACGACATGCTTGCCTCTACTTCAGACTTGATTGACAGATAGAGCTCTCGCGCTTTTTCTCTGTCCTTCAACGTCTCCTTCCTCCCCTTCATTTGAATCGGCTTCCCAAATAGGTAGTACAGCCGCCCAGGAATCTTTGGTACGATTCCGGGAACATACAGATCCTGATTCGCAACCTCACCACTCACCCCAGCCCTGCAGCGATGGCGTTCGACTCTAAGCACATGTTACAACAGCAAGCTGAGTGTAAGGTGGCTATACCTGAAATTAAATTCTTGTGCCTTTTCGTTTTCGCTTCTTATTAGATCACCCAAATATGGGATTTTCATCATGTCATTATAGTCCAGGACTAACTGCCAATAAGAAAACGCAAATGGTTATACACAAGTCTGTTTACAAATAATATTTCTTATCACGAATATAGTTAAAACAATACCTGAGCTAGGTCATCCTCTCCGATAACTCCAAAAGGTACGATAGTGGCTTCAAATCTTGCAGCCATCCTCACAAATTCCGGCTGATCTGGCCAGAATAATTTATACTCTTCACCCTGATCAACAAAAACTTCCCATCAAGTTCAAATAATTAATTTGTCATCATCCTAGTTTTACACATTGAACACTAATATCTTGAGATTGATACAAACATCTTTCTGATCATCTTCTTAGCTAGTTTCATGAGATGAAGAAATACGAAACAGATGCATACTAACCCTCTTGTGGAGAGCCTCTCGAGCGCCACCAGGGTACAACAACACATGAGATTTTGTTTTAAACAGCTTGAAGAGATTGCTTGCGCTGACAGGTAGTGCGCCGAATAATTTTGTATAGTCGTAAAACGGAAACTCCTTATTTTCACTTTCAATAACATCTGAAAATAAAGTTGGATGTGCTATACCACGAACCAAGATCTTCTTCTCGTGCAGAAATTGTTGGACTAATGGGGAGAGTTCTAAACCCATAAGCATGTGATAACCAACTAACAAGACTGGACCTTCCTCGGGAACTCCATCTAGGCCTCTCACGATCTTCCCATCTTTCATAGTAGACAAGAACACTGGACCTCCAAAATTCTGAAGGAGTCTGTATTTGTATTCGATTACAGTCAATTTCCTTAGGAAAAATTCATATATAATAGAATTTGACATACTCACATGACTGAATCTTCTCAGTTATGTTCTTAGCGTAAGAATGAAATATACAGGGATAAAGAATTGTTGGTAATTTACCCATTTCCCTCGATTGCTAGCTTGAACTCGGATTTACTAGGAGGTAAGAAATCCATCACATAATCATGGTTTCTGGACCGACGGTACATGTTAGTAGCTTTGATAATGGTCAATAGATTAATACCATCCTCCTGTAAAAAATAAAACTTGATATGTTCAATATGTGAGAAGTAGGCAGCTCGAAACATTAATCTTATGAATATAGATTTGCATACTTCAATCTTCGCAAGAGGCATTTCAGAAACAAATACCAACAAGGAAAAGTCCTTTAATGCAAGGAAACGTTCTTATACATCTCTGGAGAAACCATAATAATATCCCCACCTACCAATAATATGGTATGCCCATTGTCTTTGAAGTATCTTATATTGCAATTTTTCAGTGATTTTAAGAGCCTCCAAGCTTCATCTCTACTGGGAAGCATGCCATCCTTGCCACTGAGATGCATGATCCACCATTAATATTACAAATTTAAATTATAGCCGCTGTATCCCACTGTGAGTGTGTGACAAGAACAAGTCACATCAAATATAATGTGGACAAATCTTAACAATATAAAGAACACAATTGAACAATTAGTTAAGCTTTAGGATGTAAAAGTCTAGAACAGATGCATATGGTAAATTATTGAGAAAATTTCCTAGATGATTATTGTTTCTTGCCTCCCAAAGAAGAAGAAGAAGATTGGTTTTATCCTTTTTCTGTACAATTTATAATATTGAACAATAGAGAAAGATTGAGAAGAAACCTAGCAAGAACAAGTACTTCAGCTTTAACGGCATGAAGACGAGAATTAGCATAAGCAGCACCCGTTTTCAACTGCTTCAGTCTCCAAAGCAGGGTTTCTTTTGGTATGATATCAGCCAAGCCCTATCCATATTTTATTGAAAAAGTAGCTAGTAATTTATCAAGAAGCCTGTAGACATGTACATACATATGTGTGGGTGTGTTGCCCTGTAAAGTGGCTGATGCAATTACATGTGATGCAAAAAGTTCCATTGAGCATCGTTTTTGCTTCATTTATTTCTCCTGCCATTCTTTTATTGGCAGGTTACAAAAAGCTACCAAATCACAATCTACTTTCTTAGAAATAACTTTTGAAAACTAAGTGCAGATATGATCAAGCAAAAGGAACCAATGTTCTTACAGAAAGACGTGGCAGCATAGCACGAAGGTTGTTCGCTAACTGTTCAAAATATTGGTTAGGAGTGCCCGCTGTATCAATATTCACCGCGGCCATCTTTACTGGATCACCTGGTTTCGGAATGGTAGACAGTTTACAATCAAGACAGTTTGAACAAAATATATGTTTCCAGATAAAATATTGTTCACAAGATGGTAATCAGAGGTGTATTATCAATGTATTATTATTATTATTATTATTATTATTATTATTATTATTATTATTATTATTACAATGTATTTAAATGATATAAAATTATAAATCATACTTAATTTCGTTATAATAAATAACTATATTTAAAATTATCCTAATTATAACTATATTATTATAATATTTATATATATTTGTAATTATCATAATAATAATTAATAATTTATTAAATAATTAAAATATAACTATATAATATAAATTATGTAATAATAATTAATAATTATTATTTTATAAATTAATAATTAATCAATGAAGTCATAGTGAAATTTCAAATTATAAAATTTATTCAATTATATTATATGTAAATATTATAATTATAATTATAATAATCATATTTATTATTATAATCATTTAATACTCCATGTAACTATAATTACAACTATATTATTATATATTATGATGGATAATCCATATTTAAACTAATAATAAATATAATTATTATCATTTGTAATTAATAATTTATTAAAATTTTTATATTATTATTCATTTTTATAAATAAAAATAGTAATAAGTAGGACTATATTTTTAGTTAGGTGTTTAAATCAATAGTATAAAATTTAAAATCTTGACATTTTCCAAACATAGGAAAGTAAAGTTATTAAGAATCATATTCCCAGGATTCATTTTACTTGTCAACTTTACTTTCCCGTCAACCAAACATGGCCTAAATGAGACACATGGAATATTTCTAGAAATAACAGCAAACTTATTATTAACAAATCCGTAGAGAAAATTGTTAGAAATATGTCTACAGATGTGCTATTAGAACACCTAAATCACATGGAATCCTCACAGAAATCCAGATAGCTAATGTTTAGATGGCAATGGCATAACGTCAGATAAATTGACTACTTAAAACAGTAGAATAAGATATCGAACAGTATTGAGTACATACCCATAACAAAGCTTAAAAAATAAGGAAAAGCACTATGAAGTTCATTAGGCAATGCTTCCAACAAAGGTAGAAAAGGCTGCAGCTGAGCCCTTCCAAATGAAGTTGCTGAAAAAAACGAATAATCAGTTAAACTTCCCTATCTGCCAGCCACAGTTGTCAACCGGTGTATCTGAAATTTTTTGAATAAGTCACTAACGAGTGTCTGAAACAGACCTGGATTAGCTAGTATCACTACAAGGTCAATATCAGGATTCCGTGCTGCAACTGCAAGAGCCAAGCATCCACCGAAGGAATCTCCCACCAGATAGATGGGCTTATTAGGACATGAAGAGTGCTCGGCTCTCAAAGTTTCTTCAACCCACACTACCAACTCTAGAAAATTTATGAATGTAAGAGTTTCGTGTTACTCATATGAAACCAAGAAAATTTTCAGGTCACGGGAAGCATGACAGAGCAATAAATCGAAGAATAATACATTGTTTAACTTTGAATACGCTCTCATAAACACAGATACCTGCAAATGGGGTTCGATCTTGCACTGGGATATGCATACACCGAACATCAAAGACCCTGAGACCAAGGAAAAAAACCATTATAATGAACAAACTAATGGAACAAGATACATACTGCTACCACATATGCTTTTATATTCTGATTTCCAATAAAGATAGACTCTGTTGCTTGGAATAGAAGCATATAAATTACTAACACCAATTCTTCAATGTTAAGGATCATGAAAATTGAACGTCAAATGAACTCAATACACTATCTCCCGACACAAAAAGCAAAGCAATTATGCATTTGAATTACACAAAAACTCTTACTAAAATACTTACTTTCCAAGAGATTTGTGGTGCAGGATAAGGCCATCCACAACGCTGTTCCTATACCGTTCCTAAACCGTTCCTTAAACCACTATTTGAGGGCCCCACTGTACTTTTTTACTCCATTCCTTAACTAAGGAACGGAACCTGCAACCCTCGTTCCTTAACCGTTCCTTAACCGTTCCTTAAATTACTATTCATTCAATTTCATTTTTTTTTAATTTCAACTCAATTCAATTAAAAAAACAAACACATTTTATTAAAAAACACACAACATTAAAACAAAGTTACAACTTAAACTTAAAAAAATAAAAAGCACACAATTAAAATCATAAAAAAATAAAAGTACACAATTTTAATAATTTCATCCGCCAAAGTTTGCCCAAATGTGCTCAATTAGATCATGTTGGAGTTGGGTGTGGGCGCTAGAGTCGCGTGTCCTTGCACGAATAGATAACCGTTCTTGTATAGACGGATGCGCTCCACTTCGAGGCGGACTACTTGCGGTTGAGCTTCCGGGGGATTCGGGGTCGAACCAATTTCCCGCCTCGGGTCCTTCGTCTTGGACAATCATGTTGTGCAAGATTATGCACGTATACATGATGTCGACCATGTTCTCCATGAACCACGTACGAGCCGGGGCTTTGATGATGTTGAAGCGCGCTTGGAGAACCCCGAACGCCCTCTCCACATCCTTGCGAGCAGCCTCCTGCTTCTGCGCAAAAAGAGCCTGCTTTGGGTTCGCAGACCCACTGCACGTCTTCACGAAGGTAGGCCACTTCGGGTAGATGCCATCGGCGAGATAGTACCCCATTTTATAAAGCCGATTGTTGGCGACGAAGTTGATGGCCGGCGCTTTACCATCCAAAACTTCGGTCAAGAGGTCGGACTGGTTGAGCACGTTTACGTCGTTGTTCGACCCGGGGACCCCGAAGTACGCGTGCCAGATCCAAAGGCGGTAGTCGGCAACGGCCTCGAGTATAACGGTTGGGTGGGTACCTTTGTGGCCGCTCGTGTAGGACCCCTTCCACGCCACCGGGCAATTCTTCCATTGCCAGTGCATGCAATCGACGCTGCCGAGCATCCCTGGGAATCCGTGCACTGTTTCGTGAAGGTCGAGAAGGAACTGACAATCGGCCGTGCTTGGCCTCCGGAGAAATTCGTCGGTGAAGGCTGCCCGGACGCCTTTGCAGAATTTGAGCAAGCACATTCGCCCAGTGCTATCTCCGATGTGGAGGTATTCGTCGAACATGTCGGCCGTTTGTCCAGTCGCAAGCTGGCGGATTGCTGCAGTACATTTCTGCAGCGTCGTGTGGCTGGGACGTCCGACCGCGTCGAACCCTTCCTGGAAGAACTCTTCCCGGGCTGCCAAAGTATTCGCGATGTGGAGAAATAACGGTTTCCCCATGCGGAAACGGCGACGGAAGTACGTATCTCCCCAAACCGGGTTATCGCAGAAGTAGTCGCGTACTAACCTTGCGGCGGCTTCCTCCCGGTTACGATGGATGTACGTACGGGAGCGACGTTGGGGCGGAGCGGCTTCTTCCGCCTCCCGTCGTCGATCTTCTTCAAGTGATTGTTCCAATATTTGACGCATTTGTTCATAAGGATCCATTAGTTTGATTAAATTTGGGAGAAGGAAAATAGAGTTGATTTGAGATGAAAATTGGGGTGGAAATAGAGAGAAATAGATGTGTGTTTGTGATTGAAATGAGTATGAAATAGGAGTATTTATAGAGTAAATAAATAAATAATAAAAAAAAACCAAACGGCTATAAAATTAACGGTCTCATTACCGTTAATAAAAAAAATTTATTTTTTTTTTATTAAATTCGAAATTTTTTTTAAAAAAATGAATTATTGCGTCATCGGGACGAAGCCCACTCGCGGGGCAGCGAGTGGGCTTCACGCGTCGAATGGGAGTCCGCCACGTCGCCTCGGCGCGTGGCGGAACGTTTCGTTCCGCGTTCCGGAGGAACGAAACGCGGCACGGCATGGGAACGGTGGCGGCACGGAATGGCGACGGAACGCACGCTGCAACGCGTGCCGCCGCGAAACCGTTCCTCCGGAACGGCATAGGAACGGCGACGGCACCGCGTTGCGGGTGCTCTAAGGCCGAGTCCGAGACCATCTATTCCTGCATCAAAAAGTCGAACTTCAAAATATATTCTTTTTAAGGAGAAATATATCAGAAATTAATGAAACAGCAATCAAGAATCAATGATTTTACCAGGCAAGAAAAGTAACAGAGGTGAGCCTCTCAAATGGGGCTCACAAGAGATTGGGGTGAACCACCGCACCGGCCCACCGTCCGGCTTGATTATATCTCCGGCATAATCAAGGTAATCTTGCACAGTTTCAGTCCCATATCCATCATCCCACAAAGCTTCCAACTTTACCTCCTTCTCGCTCCCCTTCCCCTCAATCACACTGGCCAAATCAACCTTCCCCCTCTCCTCCTTCACTGCACCATTAACTTTCACAGATAAACACCTAATTGAATATCTAGATTGAGCAATTCTCTCGAAATTAGAAGCAAAATGAGGCGGTGACAGCGAAAAACTATTCATAGTTGAAGCCATGAAATGGAAGCTGCAAATTCCGAAAAACTATGGGAAAATGAAGTGGCCTTCCATGGTTTTAGATAGGAGTAGAAAAGAGGAAGAGAAAAAGGGAAATGAGAAGAAGCAAGAAAGACACGAAATGTTGCGGGAGTTTCGTGTGAAAATAAACAAGCAAGATAAAACCAGTAGAGTGAGATTGCACATGGACATGGACAGTCGCGGCTATTTAATATATCACAATAAATAAATACTTATTGTTATTTCAATCGATAACATAAATAGGCTGAAATTAGAGCCTTATAACAGAACTAAGACCGATTTTATAATATAAATAAATGATTGAGATTCATTATTATTGCAAATTAGCACACACTTGTTACGTTTAAAAGGACGCGCCACGGAAGACTCGAACCTGAGACCTTTGGCCTCAAGCATTATTAACTTCATTACTGCTTGGTCAACTCACACACATTAAGCATCCACAATAGTGTGGATGCTTGGCAGCGTCGATTGCATGCACTGGCAATGTAAGAATTGCCCGGTGGCGTGGAGGGGGTCGTACACGAGCGGCCACAAAGGCACCCACCCCACCGTTATACTTGAGGCCGTTGCCGACTACCAGCTATGGATCTGGCATGCGTACTTCGGGGTTCCCAGCTCGAACAACGACATAAATGTGATCCACCAATCCGACCACTTCGCCGAAGTTTTGGATGGTAAAGCGCCGACCATCAACTTCACCGCTAACAACCGGCGCTATAAAATGGGGTACTATCTTGCCGACGGCATCTACCCGAAGTGGCCAACCTTCGTGAAGACGTGCACCAGGCCTATGAACGCAAAGCATACGCTTTTTGCGTAGAAGCAGGAGGTTGCTCGGAAGGATGTGGAGCGGGCGTTCGGGGTTCTCCAAGTGCGCTTCAACATTATCAAAGCCCCGGCTCGTACGTGGTTCATGGAGAGCATGGTCGACATCATGTATACGTGCATAATCTTGCACAACATGATTGTCCAAGACGAAGGACCCGATGCGGGAAATTGGTTTGACCCTGAAGCCCCCGGAAGCTCTACCGCAAGTAGTCCACCACGCAGTGGAGTGCATCCGTCTATACAAGAACGGTTGTCTATTCGAGCAAGGACACGTGACTCTTCCGCCCACACCCAACTCCAAGAAGATCTAATGGAGCACATTTGGACAAAATTTGGCGGAGGAGATTATTAAATTATGTATTTTAAATTTTTTAGGAAATTATTAAATTATGTTTTTTTACGAATTTTATGTTGTAAGTTTATTTTATTTAATGAAGTGTGTTTTTATTAATTTAATTTGGTTGGAAATAAAAATAAAAAATGAAATTGAATGAATAGTAATTTAAGGGACGGTTAAGAGACGGAGAGTTGCAGGTTTCATCCCTTAGCTAAGAGATGGAGTAAAAAAGTACAGTGGAGCCCATGAATAGTAATTTAAGGGACGGTTAAGAGACGGCGTTGCGGATATACTTTATTCATTCAACTGTATTACTTATAATTTTATATCAAGTTAAAGAATATTATAACACCTTAAATCTAAGACGCATATTAATCAATAGTTAATGGCTAGTTGTTAATCAACTTATAAGTTTATTAATCAATATTACTGGTTATTGGTATTAGCCAATTAATGCCTATGAAGTTAATTTTGATAAAAAAAGGTTTTCTTATAGTCTAATTAAGTTGACAAGCTCCTGCATTATATTTTATAATTATGAATTAAAAAGTAATATTATAATTGATTAAAATTGGGTAGTACACACATAATCATGTGTATCACTATAGCAACTATCTTGCTAAATTTTGATTGGTTAGCATCATATTACCTAATATTTTAGTTCTTCATTTGTTTTTTTACCTTATGTTGTATATATAGTTGATTGGGATGTTGTTCCAATCCCAAATAAGGTTGCCCAAATTTGAGGAATACGAATTAAATAGATTTCGGTGTACGTCTCATTTAGTAGTATATAATTATAAATTATAATAATAATACTAGCCATAAAAAAACTACGGCCCTCGAAATATAACCAGAAATCCAGTCAGGAAGGAATTATAAGAGCTTCCTCACGAGAGAGAGGTAAACGACGAGGCAAACTAATATAATCACCAAATTTACCTTTTTTTTTGAAAAATTATTCTTCAAGGGGAGGAGTATTTGAGAAAATATCATACCTTTTTCCATTTTAAAGAGGTATCTTTACCTCCTCATCAATGGAAAGGTAAAATCTTAGAGCATCTCCAAAGGAAATGGTAAATGAAGAGGTAAAGAGAAATAACTACCATATTTACCTCTTCTTCATAAAATTTCATGCTCCAATAAAAAGAGTATTTGAGGAGGTATTATACGTTCTTTCATTTTGAGAAGGTATCTTTAGCTCTTCTTGATAGAAAATGTAAAAAGTTATTTATTTTTGTTTACCTTTTTAATTTACCTTTTCTCCTTAGAGTCCATTACTTTTTAAGAATGTATAATAATCTTTTTGAGAAGGTAAACAAGAAATATACCTTCTTAATATACATTTTTCTCTTGGAGATGCTCTTATAACTACTATATTTGTCTTCTTTTCATGAAAAATCATTATGCAAGGATAAAGATATTGAGAAGGTATTACACTTTATGTTTTTTAATGCATTTTGTACTATTATTTTATTTTTATAAAATAATTTACCTTTCTATATATCTTTTCTCTTTGGAATATGTTACTTTTTAGAAGAGTATATTTTACTTTTTAAAGAGGTAAATACATGATATATCTTTTCTATATACATTTTCTCCTTGGAGATGCTAAGAGGGGATAGAAAGGATTTCACTTGGTACAAAAACAGAACACATTAAGACAATATACAAATCATATGAATTTATCAATCATATTGATTGTTTATTTCTATTCATTAGTATTTAATAATATATTTAATGAATAAATTTATTTATCAATAGCTATTATAAAAATCATATTTATCTATCAAAATATAAATTATAATAATATATCAATATACAATTTATTGATTATTCATTGTTATTTATCCAAAATATATTCAAGCAATAAATTCATTTGTTTTATGAGCTATACCTATTAAAATAATACTAGTAAATATTTTTTATACTCCTAAATCATATCAATACATTAATTATATTATTCATCATATTAATTTGTTATATATCATTGAAAAGATGTTTCAACACGTTCGTTGAAAGAAGATCTATTTGAAAAAAAAAAATTCATAGGACTTATTGTATGTGTAGTCTTTATTCTTTCCACCTCACGCCTCGAATTACTTGTCTTGTTCCGGCCCTGTTAAGAAAGATGTCCATTTGATTGTATTAGAGCATAATGTTTGAATTAAGCATACAAGAGAAGGTTACACATTGTACCTGCCTTACTCACAAGATTGCTTCTTTGATGTACACTGATAGCCTGCAACATCTAATAGAAAAGAATAGCACTAATTACTGATCTAACTTGAGTCTCTTTTTGGTAATGTTAAGACAATCAACAAGTCATGTAGCAATAGCATCAATAAAATAAATTGCTGGATTTATAACTCACTCTTTTTCAGGGAGCCAAGATTATCTTTTTATCAGATTTAAGTTGTGATGATCCTGGAGTGTAACATTTAACAGAGCTCAAATCCCACTCTAAATCGAATGCATGTTTGAGCCGTCTTTCCACAGCTTGTCCTATGACTGATGAACCACATCCGGTGTCATGACAAGGCAAGCAACCTCTCTCACTCGTCAAATTTGAGCAGTCAGCAGCGTCCATTGAAGTGCTAAAAGTGCTAGAGCAAATTCCACTAGCTGCTTCTCGATATGTTTTCCTCCGTATGATTGAAGGCGCATTTCTGTAACTTATAGCCGAACTCTTCAGTATGGATTCTGGACTAGAGATAGACAGTGACAGGTTAATGGGGTAGGAACTAACGAGCTGATGACCAGCATGTTCAGTTTTAATATCAGAACCATTCGGCCGAGATAGATCATAACATGACAATCCACTCCCCTCATCAGCCAATAGAGGTGATTGACAGATCCTGCTTCTTTTTCTGGTCTTTTTACTATTGTCAGCGTATCCACGCACTGAGAGACTTAAAACGGTATCAACAGGTGAGAAATCACAACTGCCATCTGTTACACAAGTACTGTCTCTAGACATCTGGGTAGATGTAAACGTGTTTGCATTTGTAGGGAGGCTATCCAGAGCATCTTCTCTAACATTATTCAACAAGTTGGTTGACTGGTTATAGGATCCGACTTTATTGCAGCTGCCATTGAAACAACTGCCACTTATACTGGTGGGCGGGGAACCAAAATGAACACCGTTTGTACTCACATTCTCATAAGATCTGCATGAATCCAGCAGTGCAGGTTTTGCCTGTACATGATCAGCAGGAAATCTCGTATCGCCAAAGGCCATGATTGTAGAACAGTAACCATCACTCTTCTGAGTGACCTTCTGGTCTGGATTAGGCGGTATTGTACCACTTTCAGCTCGCAGTTTTTCTTCTTCATTATTGAAGATATTCAGATATGATCTTCCCTGCGATTCCATTGCCAAAATAGGAGGCGAATTAATATCAGGCCTCTTCTTAACCGAGCAATTCCAGTGATTTTTTATAGCATTGTCAGTCCTGCAGTACCAACCATTTGTTAAGAGTTCATGAAGAGCCAATAACATGTTAAATTCCTACTATGCAGATATGAAACCTTGAAACAGATACCTTCCAGGGAGAAACTTCGCGATTTCTGCCCATTTGTTACCAAGTAGGTGATGGTAGTGCCTTAAAGTTTCTTCCTCCTCTTTCGTCCATGCATCTTTCTTGATTGCCGGATCCAAGTGATTATGCCACCTAGATACTTATGCAGGGAAAATCAGAAGACGAAGAAATAACCTTTACAACAATAAGCACACAAACAACAGATCACAGTAATGCTTGTAGAAAAACACTTCAAGAAAGTAAAAGCATTCTTAACTGATCGGATAAACCTGTTACGAGCTATTCATCAATATACACATATTTGACCAAGTTTAGCAAAAACATAGTCGAATCAAACATCAGAACCATGAAAACCTAGAAGAAAACCGATGCTTGTGTGGAATGGACATGCTAAGACCTGAAGACGCTATTTAAGAAATCAAAACATGAACCTCAGCTATCGATATGAAAGTTCATAAGTTCACTTATCTATTAACTCGATACATAAAATTTTCATTCTGCATCGCTGTCAAGATAAAGTATTATTCCAAACCAAAACCTTAGGATGACCGTTGCATCGACTAGAAAGGATGAAGAGGCATGCCAGTGATCTAATTATACTTATATAAGACAAGCTAATTAAGCATACTTCCAAAAAGTTCATTTCGTTGTAGAAGAGTACAACACTTAAACCCTACTAAGTTGAAGAAATCTTTACATAGACCCAAAAAATAAGACACAAGATGTTTATAGATTATAACCCATCAAAAATCAATACGAATTTGCAGATAAATCACCTTTCGCGACACTGCTTTCCATTTCGACCATGTACAAAGTTTGCAATAAATGACCATTTCTTACTACCATACTTCACAACAAACTCAGTAACACGATCATCCTCCTGAAGAGTGAGAGAAAAGAAACCAATATTTTTTAAGAATCTGATGCTTAGTTAGATATTTATGTTAAGCAATAATGAGGAAAAAACATACCTCCTTTGTCCAAGGGCTTTTTCTGAGGTCTGGGTTCAAAACCTTCTGCCAACGGTGCAAGCACTGAACATCTGTTCTTCCAGGCATGCATTCAGCTGCACGAGAAAATATCAATTGGTCAACAATACGAGAGTGACAGCTGATCAGAAACTGTAATCTCTAGATTCTCTACGACACATGCACATCATGGAGTGACAATGATATTAAATAAAGATAAGGAGATGATGCTGTAACTCAAATATAGCAGCATAACATGCACCAGATTCAAAACTCTTTTTTGTTGGTTTCCATATTTAAATTTGAACAGATAAGACAAGACAGTAGATAACGTCGTATTATTAGAATATATAACAGCTTTCTCAGGCCAAATTGATCTTTACAACTTAACAAGGAGAAGAAGCAGAGAACATTGACAGTCCATAAGGCAAAGATATATTCACACGGTACAGGTTTACCAGAAAGCAATATAATCCAACGAATAGAGAACGAGATTCGGTACAGAGGTATCAAAGGCGGGCCAAATATGTTTAAGAAAGTTATTGCAAGGTAACTAGCTTAAAAACACTACATTGCATACTCACATATTTTTTTCCAGTTCTTGGCATTGAACTTCTGCACTACTTCAGTAAGCCTCTTATCCTGCAAAGGCATATATCATTATCTCAGAAAAATAAGAAACGAACTCTGCTGGTGTCGGCACTAAATTCCAGTATAACTCAAAACAAGTCATCATTTAATAACACAAATGTTCCTTATTCTAGATTAACGCTTTCCCTAGTAAAACTATTCAAAACATATGTTTTATGAAAGATACGTATCTTTCCAACAATCTAACAATAAGTTAGCGAAAAATTACTCAAATTGTCAGATGTGATATAGACAAATTTATAACCCACACCGAGAAAAACAAACAAATTATGACACAATCCAATTTGAATCAAAACATCAGCAAGGTAATTCAGTAATGTGGCAAAACTACTATTTGTATGTAATTTACCTGAACCAAGAAGTTAAAAGAAGGAAGATTTTATAACCGGTGATTATGTTCGCATCAAAAATAGGGGTAAGTCACATATCATAAAGCAGATGCTTACCTCATCGTCCGTCCAGCCTGCTTGGGATGAACGTTTGGTTGGATGGGAACATCCCCGGACACTTAAGCTACAATCAAAGAAACAAAATATAACGTATTAAAGATTAAAGAGAGAATCTTGTCATAAGTTTTCATTCTTTGAAATTCATTCACCATCTTCCTGATATCTTTGCCCCCACCATAAACTGCCCAATTACATAGACGAGAACACAAAAAAGACACTTCTCAAATCATCATACTCCTTCGTATTGCAGAATACTCTCTGCCATTCACAAATAAGTAGTAATAACTAAATAATAATTTTGAGCCAATGATGTAAATTCTGTACATCAGTAACACAAAATGGAAAAATGCTTACCCAGAATCAGAAGAAGATCTTGGAGTCACAGCATCAGAACTGCTGTCAGAAAATGATGAATATGAAGCAAATCCAACTTCTTTTGTTGACTCTGGTGTACATATTACCTTTCTTGCTCGGATCATGACTTCCTTGTCAGTAGACTACCAATATTCAACAAAAAATATTAAAATAGTTTTCACTAACAAAACAATTAGAATCAGGAGGGCATCCACAAACATCCATCAAATCTTTACAAAAGAAGGAACGTGACGTACTAGTTATAAAGAGGAAAAACTAAGAACTTTAGCATAGAAACATGTAGATAGGCTATCAATAAAGTATCAAGGTTCTACTTTGACAGCCTTATGCCATTTATGGGAAACAAAAAAAGTAAAAACCCAAACAATAAACCGGCATTATCTTAAACGAATGCAACATATTACACACTAGACTGGTATGAAATACAGAGAGCAAATCAAACTCAGACGCTCACAAAAAAGAGAATGGGAAGTGAGAAAACAAACAAATGCCCCACGAATTAACAAATCACAGAGCAGATGATTGAGTCATGAAGAATATTCAACTACTTGATCGCAAAATTCAATCAGATTAAGAACAATACAAAACCTAGAAATGGCAATTCATGGAGCTACAATCGGCACCGACAGCCAGTTCGAAGACGAAATGCATAGCAATGAGACCATGAGCGAGTGATAATAAATGCGGAGAGTGAGATAAATACTTGCCACGATCTGTAACTGTAAATCAAGCAGCAACAATAACGTAAGGAGCTCTTAAGAATCCGTAGAGAGAGAGAGAGGGAAGCAATGAGGAAAACATAGAAATAAAAAAGGAAAGCAGCTTAGAGAAAGAGGAAAGAGGAGTGAGCTGCGGAGCTAGGGTTGAAACGGTGGCGAAAAAGAAGGAAGAGTTTAGCAATGAGATGATGGCATTGGCGGAGGAGTAGCGGGAAACTCCCAAGATTCAATTGCCAGCTAAGAAGAGAGAGAGAAACAGGGAATCGCTGCATTTCAAATAAGGATTGTATGACCCGCCAGTTTTTCCATTTTTTACGGAATTTTTATATCTTTCTTTTTCTTCTTTCTTTTTTTAGAATACGTATTTGCAAAGAATCTAGTGCCCAAGTCAATATATTTCAGATACTGATTAAGAAAATCTTTTATTAAATGGATTAAGAAAATCTAAGGAAACTGAGTTTAACTATTTTTGGCAAACAAACATAAAATTGAATCTTTTGTGAATTGTACGATTCTGTCTTCAAACTGCTTGACCGAATATAGATTTATAATTTAATTTCATGGATAGAATATTTGCAAAGAATCTAATCTAGTGCCAAAGTACGTGGCTTGAAACAATCATAAAAGTTTAAAGCTATGAATTTTTTGTTTTTTGATGCATGAAGGAGCAAGCTCTAGCCATTAAAATTGGCGAGCAAAAAGTCCAAAATGAAGAGAAGAAAACCAGCCAAAAGCACCAGCAAAACAACAAAGCTAATCTACCAGAAAATAACACGAGCAACTCCTATCAAAAAAGCAAACCACCATGCTACATTTAGAGCAGAGAGCAAAAACCATGTTTGTAGGAGGAAAACTAAAAACCAGGTTTAAGTTAAAGAAGTCATGCTTAATTTGTACCTCAATTTCTGATTATTCCTTGCACTTGTCCACTCCCTAATTTTACCCAAGTTATCAAACAAATATCTTGGCAGCACCATCCTTTCGCCCAAATTCCAAGTTACCAAAATAGTCTCTTTTTTTATTTATTTTTTTCTCATTCAATATCATAGAACACAATCTTATTTCTTGTTTCCCAGATAACTCATAAGACAATGTAGAACATAGAAATCCAAATTTTCTTATCAAATCCTCTAAAGGGAGGATCACAATAGGATAAAAATCATAAGTTACATCTATGAGACTGATGTTTTGTGGATATACCATTAGTGGTCAACAAATCAGCAGCAATGATTTGACCATATTATGTTTTTTTGAATGATTTCTTATTCTTGTTACAAATGATTTTCATGTGTTCAGATTATGTGGTAAACTTTGGGTGTAAAGTATGCTTCGTGAAAGTTAAATAGCAGTTTTATTGCCACATACTACCTTCATTTTTTTAAAATAGAAAATTTTAAAATGACATAAGTTTTAATGCAGAATTAATAAAATAAAATAAATAAATTAGAGGAGAGAAAGAGAAGAAAAATAAGTAAAATAAAAGAAAAGAAACCTGTTTTATAGATACTGATAAAAATCATGATGTTAATTGTTATCTACTCCCTCACTGTTTATAACTAATGTTAGTTTGCTACAACTGGATTGGCCTTCGTACAATGTCATTTGGGGGGTTATCTAATTAATTCAGATTTTTCGTTTTTATATCGTCTTAACTATTCTTTTAAAAAATCAATTGCTACATATATTTCTTTTAATTAAACTCACAAGCATCTGTTAAGGACCTAAATCCCTAACGATCCGATAAAACGGACAATAACGAGATAAAGATAATCCGGCGCCCGTGAGGGTCGGCGGAGATAAAGATCTGGGCGGCTGTGCGCGGGTTCCAACCCGTCGGGCAACGGCTATAGATCAGATATACGTTCCGGCTGTGCGCGGAGACCTTCCGTCGGGCAGCAGGTAGCGTAGGGAATTACGGATTCAAAGCATAACTCGAGGCATTTGGCCAAAATAATATATTCATTGATTCATTGTTGGATGCCTAAATATGATAACAAGCTCTCCTATTTATAATACTAGAATACTAGCTTAGGGAACAAGAAACAAATATAAGAAAGGATATGCAAATCCCTAATATATCTAAACTAATTAATACTTAATAGAAAAAAGGCTCGTATCAACTCCCCCACGGTTAAAATCCACCTTGTCCTCAAGGTGGGAACCACGAACCAAGGACGAGAGTTGAAAGCAAAAGCTTTAGCTAGACGTCTCCTCCTGGATCAAACATATATCGAACAGCTGAATGTCTCCCTTTATCACCTCCATAAAAAATCAACAAAGGAGACCCAACTTTGTCGGAAAAATTCCTTGCCAAATCGAAAAGCTTGTCCACGCCTCCCAGAATGCCCAAGCATGGCATGTCATTACTCGGAGGGATCAACCTTGCATCTTTGTCGAGCGATGTTGATCGAAGATTCATACTTGGAACATCACCGACATTCAAATCCACATAGACACAAGCAATTACTGGCAAATCGGTGTAAGCACAATCTCCTTTCTTGCCCCAACAATTTTCAACAACATTTTTGGATGACACTTGAACAACATTGAGTGAGGCGATTATCTTCTCCACTTCACCAATAGAACCATCCTCCTCTTTATCTTCTAGCAACGTTTCCTGAAGCAAAATCCCAACGTCATCCTTTATCACCAATTCCATGTGTGATGAAACAACATGATCACCAATCTTATCATCATATGCCACGGTGAGCACGTGCGGTGACTCATTGTCGTTCTTGACAATCCCTTCGTTCCTGACGAACTCTTTAGGGGACTCGTTATTTGGAACATCAAGAGAAGCGCCATCATTGTGAACATCGGTAGTGTCATTGGGAACATCATCACCGAATACTATCGTGGGAGTATTGGGTAGACCACGCTGCTTCCCCGAATCAATAAACTTGCTGGACTGTTGTGGCCGATGCGTGAAGCCGGACCGTGGCGGGGCAACGGCAGTCAACGGGGTTGTGCCGTGACTAAAAAATCGGTCGGACTGCGGTGACTGGTATGTAGGCTGCTCGGCGCGGCCATTATGAAGATGTTGGTGTCGCCTCGGATACTTCTCAAGCATCTCGAAGCGGCGATCTGTGGCGTCTTTCCAAGCATCAAATTTGTCCAATCTGTCCAAAACGCGATCTAGTTTACTGGAAACGGGTTCATAATCCGAGTATCCTTGCGATGCACGGAGGGGCGGTGGTTCCCAACACGAAGGCTGCCTTGACTGTGGTGAGTCATAAGGTTGGAAACTCCGCAGTGGTCGGGTACCGGGAAGATCCCAACAGGTGGGGTGGCGTGTCTGAATAGACCCCATTTGGTGAGGTTGCGGCGGACCGTAGGGTTCACGCCTGTACTTGGGTGGCCGCTGATCATAGGGCGGAATACCCGGTGGATCGCGGCTGCCCGGAGGGTCCCAGCAGGTTGCACGTCGTGGTCGGATCGGCTGGTAAGGATGTAACTGCTGAACGACCTGAGGAGGGTCGTATTGACGACGGTGATAGTCGTATGACATGTTGACGGATTGAGGCGTGGCTGTGGTGGATGATGATCGGCTGACTTCGACGCGGCACGCGGGAATCCTTCCCGTCAGGCGTTGCAGAAGTAGAGTTGTCCGGCGGCTAGAGCTCGGCGGACAGGCGGGACTCGACAACCAAAGCAGTTGCTGTGCGCGGAATGTTTCCGTCGGGCAGCTGTGTAGCTTCGGTTCGAGATGGTGGGAGGGTGAGATCACGATGAAAGCACCAGTTGTTAAGGACCTAAATCCCTAACGATCCGATAAAACGGACAATAACGAGATAAAGATAATCCGACGCCCGTGAGGGTCGGCGGAGATAAAGATCTGGGCGGCTGTGCGCGGGTTCCAACCCGTCGGGCAACGGCTATAGATCAGATATACGTTCCGGCTGTGCGCGGAGACCTTCCGTCGGGCAGCAGGTAGCGTAGGGAATTACGGATTCAAAGCATAACTCGAGGCATTTGGCCAAAATAATATATTCATTGATTCATTGTTGGATGCCTAAATATGATAACAAGCTCTCCTATTTATAATACTAGAATACTAGCTTAGGGAACAAGAAACAAATATAAGAAAGGATATGCAAATCCCTAATATATCTAAACTAATTAATACTTAATAGAAAAAAGGCTCGTATCAGCATCCCATACTAACTCATCCGAATTAGTCGATCCTTAACCCTAATGACTGAAGAGGACAAGTCGTACCAGTTGAAAAATGCGCTTCGTTTTCCCTATTGCTACATAAATAATGACAATTTATAAGCCCTTGGTATTAGAACTAAATTGGGTTTGAAATATGTTTATAACATGGAAATTTCAAAAGATCAACCAATTCAAAGAGTGTATATATTTAATAAAGATGCAAGAGAGAGTCACCTAAATTAGTAAAATTCTTATTGAAAAGAAAAACAAAAGCATGCAAAGCCTATTTGCCTTTGATCTTGATTTTCTCGAAAATGGTATTTACAGTGTTTTGTCATTAGCTTTGTGTATTTTGTGTAAATTATTATTTACAAGAATTTAAAGTTTTTTTTTATTGTTTTTCCTACTCACAGTTTAGGTGTAATTTTCCTAGCGTTATTAATTTGTTATAGTAACTTTATGTTAGACAACGTTTGGCCTTTGAACTCAATTCCATTAGTTTCAACAATATATAGATATAGATAGATAAATAATTAAAGAGTATAGAAATAGCTTATTACTTAAATTAGAACTTATTTCATAAGTAGGAATGCCAAAGCCTAATGCAAGTCAAAGCTATATACATATAGTTTATTAGCTTAACCTTCATCTCCAACAAGATTCCACATCTCTGGATCGTCATAATGTCCACCATTTGACTTAACAAGAAACATTGAACCAGAATTAACAATTAGTTACACTTAATTATTTTAATCCATTCTCTAATTTCATGATAAGTCGGTGAATGCAACTGCTACCAACATGATTGGTAGCTAAATTGTACTTGGATGTGTTAGTTTTACTAAACTATTCCCACCAATTATTGTACCATTGTCATTAATTGTAAAATAAAAACATCCAAATACTCGAAGTTGCTATCATTTTCTTTTGTCCTAGTTTAACTCTTACTATCAAAACTCCTAATGCTACTGTTTACCAAAATTAATAAGCTGCCAGCAATGAAATGACATTCATTATTTCTCTATTCGATGGAGGATGTATTATCAAAGTAAAGAATTATTATGCATTCAAATTTAACGAGGTGAGCAGCTAATTTGATTTATTGTAATAAAAATATAATATAAAATCGCATACAGTTGGTGACGACAGTTATTAATTTTGATAATATGATAAAAGAAGATAAGTTAGTTGACCGCTTCTCGCATCAATAAATTTAATTAAGACCCTTATTTTCTCTTATGAAAGCTTAAATCAATAAATAACACGAGAGAGAATGATAGATATATTCATTATGTTACAATAAGAATGGTAGCAATAATCCAAACAAATTAAATAACTTGTATACTTGCTATAATAATCCAACACAATTTTAATTTCTCCTATAGTTTACAAAACCATAAAAATATGTAATATAATATCTACATCATCTACGCAATTCTACACAAAATGCTAAAAACACACACTACTCTCTGAAAGAAGTTTCTTATCTGAACATAAAATCCTGCTGCAAGAAAATGACTTAATTAGATCAGTTGTGGAGAGGATTGGGCCCTCCCGGTGTTTTTCGATTCGAGACGCCATAAATCGATTCATCTTCTTTACTTCTCGATTTCTTCGGACTTGCTGCCGGCAAATGCCATGTGAACTTTGAAACTAATGTTGACGATGAAGAATCATCAACTGTTGATTTTGCCGGTAATTTGCGACAATCGGACAGGCGACCGATGGCTAAGAAGATCAGAATGATCAGCAGAATTGGGGTTTTGGAATAATGGTTTTTCATAATATAGGAAAATATTGAAGAAGGGAAAATTGAGAGATATGTGAGAAAATGTGTAGTTATGGGCATTAAGAAGCTTAAATAGGTCATTTGATTTTAAGTTGAATGACTAAATTGTCCCCATGATTGTGTGTGAAATGAGTTTTTGTTTTAAAGGCTTCCAATGTGTATCCATTTCCATTGACCATGTTGTATTTATGACTTTTCTTGAATACTTTTACTTTAATCTATTCGAGTTGTTTAATTATGATTTATATGTATGGAAGTTGTATGTATAATTGGTATTGTTGGAAGTCAAGAAAAAGATAATCATACAAAATATATCAATTCCCACACGTTACAACACTTTCTCACTTTCAATGAATCCAAAATTGAAATTTTGTTCGTGGGTGGTTGACAAATTGAGCAAAGTGCTTAGCTTAATTTCTACTTTTGCGTACATTGAAGTTAATTTAAATTCAGCAAGATATGGTTCTTTCTAATCTTATTATTACACTCACATCTAGATTTTAGTCATTACAAAAAAAAAACTTATCTTTTTATGGAAAAAAATAGACACGCAATTAGTTGCTTCAGAATTTTTTTGAAAATAATCATAATTTAAGATGCAAAAGAAATTGTCGCTAAGTTGATGGCAGATTATCTTTGTCTATGCATTTCTTGAACACTTTCATTTTCGTCCCCTAGTTTTAGCTGAGACAACAAAATTAATGATGTTTTTTGAAGTGTTAATGGTATATTTAGAAACATAAATTAGTATCTTTAATTAAAAAATATTCTTAATTATTTGTTTTTTATAGTGGTTATGTACTTATTATTATATCACTATTTTGGTAAAAATACGAAATGAAAATTATTAATTAGTATAGATTTAATGTGAATCCATGGTATGAAGTAGCATTTCGTGGATAATCGAGTGCCAAATCTTGAAGACATTTTGCTGAAATTTTGGGGTAGTTTGACTTGTAACAAGGGGAATCATTCATTTTTGTTCGTATGAGATTTAATAATTGTAAAAATATACATTAAAATTGATTGCTAATAGTAAAGTCTCATGTGCCGACAGAGTAGTGATGCACATGATTTAGAAAGGTTGATATTAAATAATTATGGGCATTGAATGTCCAAATATAATATGCAAGGTGGTCTTCCCACAAATAAATTCATTGTTTCCACACAATTATTAATTGTTGACATTAAAATTGGAGGTATATGTCTTATGTTTTACTGCATTCAATAGGATGTTACTATACCTTGAATTTGTGTCATTTCTTTGCTGTTCCGCCTCATTAATAAATTGTGATGGATTCGATTATACAAATTCGAAATTTTTTTTTTCATTCATTTTATTTCTGATATAAAATCGATGAATATGGATCCAACGAACAATGCATAGCTGACGACACTGGTTACATCACCACCATTCACCTCCAAGGTGACCATCGATGGTTCGAAAAATAACGGGAATGATATTACAAATGGCCTGCTCCGGACCGGTGCAGAGCCTCTCGCGTCCCCTCCTCCCTGCTTTACTGGTGGTTGCAATGGCGGATCTACTAAGGGAGTGTAAGGGGCAATTGCCCCTCCTCAATATTTTCCATTTATATTAAACAGTTAATCAGTTAAAAAAAGTTAATTTTTATAAATGTCCTATCTCAAACTTCTAAAATTTCTTTATATATATTTTTGCCTCTGCTGAATTGAATTTCTGGCTCCGCCCCAGAATGAATGGACATATAGACACCCAAATACATAATTTTAATTAATTTCTAAAAGTAATCCACAAACAACTTTTAAAACAAAATCAATTATGAATCGATCCTTAAGCTCTAATGCTACTATTAGAAAATATTATCATCATCTAATAATACACAATGGAAACATTGCTGCTATTTTACTCTTTCGCGTGCACACAACAGCAACAAATAAGTCTCACATAATAAACCTAATTATCTTATTTGCACTTTAACTTGAACAGATAATTTCATTGACACATGTTTGTCATGTCACCTAATTTTGATTCAAATGATAAGTATAAATAATTTATTAGTATCCGAAGCAATATTTAAAATAATTTAAATAGTAGATGGCCGTTCGCAGCAATATTTATGAATAATTTTATGCCAAATTGAATTTTGATCAAGTGAGTGAGTGAATTGAAGATTACAATTTTGAGTTTTGAAAATTTGCCACATCACGTCAGTTTTGTGATCGTCAATTTTCAAGTAGTCTATTCAATTCATTTAGAAAATAAAATAGTGAAAATGATAGTATATAGTACTAGTAATTAAATCAGAGCATCAAGAAATTAATCACGCGTGCAGTTATGGAAGCATACGCACACTCCAAACATAAACAGGTTGAAAACAATTTAAAACTAGCCATTGAAAATAGAGAAATAATAATAATGTCTGTATAAATATTATCTGGCGAATTAATTATATGATGGCCGGTTATTAAAGACATAATTGAAGGTTGATGGTGAAGTGGAATACCATGCAACGACGTCACTTTCTTCTTTGAAGACAATAATAATTTTCAGATAAAGGTCTCTTTCACCAAACTATTTGTTTTTTGACTATAATTTCGTTTGGTCTTAACTCTTCCATGCATCATACTTTTAGAATTAAAGTAATTCTCATATTTATTTATTTATTTGGAAAGGAAGTAACAAAATTGTGAAATTATTCGTTTTGATATAGAACTCGGATTAATCATCTTCGACTTTGGGAAAAAATAAAATCAAATTGCTAAAAGAAATAAGAAACTCCGACCTTCCAAGTACGTTTTGCAGTTAACCTAACTTTCGAAACTTGCATGGTAATTTTGAACATTTAATTTGCTTTTAAAACATGGAATAAAACCACGTGGTAATTTTGAACACTCTATTTCTATTTGCTCATTTGGTTCATTTTGCAAACACGGACATGGTGTATATAATGCACGATCAGGATCAAAAATAAAAGATAAAAATCACTTTGAAGAGCCAATACCAATCAAATTCAGAAACAAATTTACTTTTTTTATTAAAAATAAATATATTCAGTTTGTCTTTTTAGAAAATCATAATGTCGTCTTTTAAGGCTTTTATTTTCTTGTGTACGAGCTAACAAAATAAGTTAAAGGAGTATGCAAATATATCCTTAAAATTGAACTATCATCTGCAAGTTGTTAGAGTCGTCGTATTTCATTCCGGACCGTCCCAACTTCCAAGTTACTTGAATCATTTTCTTTTATGGCAAAAAATAAAATATTTAATCTCACTTGTTCTATTCTTTTCTTATACTTTACTTTTTCTTTTTTTTTCGCACTTTAGAGCATCTCCTATGGCGCCCCTCCGGTAGGACGTCCGGTCGGACACCGGGAAGGGCGATGGGACGTTCGCCGTTGGGAGGTCGGAGGTCGGATACGGACGTCCCGTGAGGACGTCGGGTGTCCTCGGACGTCCCGGCGACGGGCGGGCGGACGTCCGCCACTGTGGCTTCAACTCGGACGTCCGGTCGGACGTCCCGTTTTTATTATTATTTTTTTTTGTTTTGAAACTCTATATATACGGCTCGTTGAATTTTATTTCATTCGCACCACTTGCGTTAATAACAAGTTTCTCTCTCTACATCTATAATTTCAAGTATATCTAGAATGTCTAGTGAAAGTGATAGCGAGAATGAGTTGGAGGTCGCTGTTTCAGGTGCTATACAGAGGCTGCTACAACAGAGGTTGCAGCGGCGGCAGCAGGCGGCGGTACCTCGGCCGATCCATCGTCGAACTCAAGTACCCCGTGACCACATTGCTGCACATATTCGGTTGTATGCTGACTACTTCGCTCCGCAACCGCGTTTTGGGGAAGCCTTATTCCGGCGACGCTTTAGGATGCATCGTCCGCTGTTTCTGCACATCGTGGGTGCTTTAGAGAGTAGATACCTGTTTTTTAGGATCAGAGAGGATGCAGCTGGCAAACCCGGACTCACGCCCTTGCAGAAGTGCACTGTCGCAATCAGACAACTGGCGTATGGAGGCGCGGCCGACATGTTCGACGAGTACCTCCACATTGGCGAGTCGACAGGAGTCGAGTGTCTGCAGAATTTTTGCGCGGGCGTGAGAGTGATATTCGGGGAGCGGTATCTTCGGAGTCCGAGCCCCGAAGACTGCCAGATGCTGATAGATATGCATGGGTCGGTGCACGGGTTCCCTGGGATGTTGGGCAGCATAGATTGTATGCACTGGGAGTGGAAGAACTGCCCCGCCGCCTGGAAGGGGATGTACACTACCGGCTTCAAAGCCAAGCATCCCACGATGATCCTTGAAGTTGTAGCTGACTACCGGTTGTGGATATGGCATGCTTATTTGGGGGTACCTCATGGAGAGGTCGAGCGGCTGCGTGCATTTGCCGACATGCGGCAAACAGATGCCCATATTCGACTTCAGCAGGATATTATCGAAGAGGTTTGGACTCGGAGGGGTTGACGTGATAATGTATGAATTTTTTTTTATTAGTGTGTAATTTTTTTTTCGAATCATGTATGTTTTTTCCGATAAAGTTGTTAATTTTTCCTGTTCGTATTCTCGGTCAAATTTTATTTCCGTAAACGTAAATTGTTTTATTTGTGAATTTATGATTTTTTTTATTGCGGGATGTCCTAGTGGGAAGGGCGGATATGCATGGGATGTCCTAGTGATGTGGCAGTGGGGTGGGATGTCCTAGTGACGTGGCAGGAGGTGTTTTTGGGATGTCCTAGTGGATGTCCGAGTAGGATGTCCGCCCACTGGAGATGTTCTTATTCTATCTTCTACTTTATTTTATCTCCATTTAACCCATCAAACACAATTCTTTGAATCTTATGCCGAAAAGAAATTACTTAGGACGAAGGGGATACTAAACAATAATACAATATCTTGAATTTCAACTAAAGTTGAGGCCATCCACATCTTGAATTTTAAGTTCATATTAATTATATAAACATTATATTCAAATTAAATCCACGTGATAACAAAATATAAACATGCTATTAGAAAAAAAGGAAAAAAGAATGCAATAAATTAAAATAATTATGAAATAAAAAATAAAAGAATGTGGAATTAGGTTTTGAATTTATAATTTTTTATTTTAAACATAAATTTCAATAAATAAAAATGAAATTTTATAATTAAGTACTATAATTTTAAAACATGGTGGCTTCCCATTGACCGAAAAGGCGACAGTTCTTGTTCCATTGCTTGGCCGAGGGACAGATGGGGGACGGGACATGATGACACATCCTTGCGTTGTGGATGGTCTGAGTTTTTTTTAGTTTATAACATCTCAAGTATTGTGAACTGTGAAGAATTACAAATCATACGCACCAAAAGAGTACGAGAAATGAAGAGATTTCTTCAAACCGAAGAGATGCAACGTTGAAGGAAAAGCGAGGAGCTACTTTCGTATTTGAATGCTAGGGATGCCTTTCAACTGCAGTTTTAATTTATGGAAGAGTGCATGAGGCTTCTCTAGACCGATAGCCGATAGGTGCTGCAAATTTGTTCGCCAACTCCACCAGTCTTGTTTTGTCTCTTTCAATG
The DNA here is from genome assembly GCF_004379255.2 of Salvia splendens. NCBI lineage: Eukaryota > Viridiplantae > Streptophyta > Magnoliopsida > Lamiales > Lamiaceae > Salvia > Salvia splendens. Next base: position 27,517,959 of record NC_056038.1, read on the forward strand.
GCATTAATCGAGTTGTAATAACCAAGCCAAGGTTGATAAGCTACTAGGTGTACTTCTTTTGACACTATGTAGACACTATGTCAATCTGGTTATTTTCTCTTGCATCTTCTGCATTGTTGCCTTTATGGTGGCTATGTGACTAAATGATCTTTACCCAGTTTCTTTTCAACCCATATAACCTTATACCTTTGGATGACTGTGTTGTGATATAAGTATATATCAGTGAACCGATTCAAATTAAGTGAGATAAGTCTTTATTGTTGAATACCAATAGATAAAGTCTCAATGATTATCACTTTACATTAATTTTTGCATATTTCACTAAGCATACATTATTAACTATGCTCTACTTTGAGTTGTCATTTTGTACTTTGTTTTAGTTGGACTTACTGTTTTTTTATGCAAGATTCATTACCTGAAAAGAGTGACCAAGGCTCTCATCTGTTTCATCATATTCAAAAATAAAAATACTGGAACAAAGATCCATACAACATGCAAAAATCTTGGAGACAAAGACCTCTAAAACGGGGGCAAAAACGTGAGTAGTCATTTACAATCTATATGCAATGAGATGTTAATTTCGTTGGTTTTGAAATATAGTAGTAGTATTTCTATCAAACGTGTAACGTTCCTACATATAGAAAGAAAGGAGACATAAAATCCTATGAAAATAAACTTCCCATGTCTATCATTTTATAATTCTATATATCATGCCTCAAACATAGATTTTGAAATCCATTTATGTTTCAACTTATTGGAATTGGGATTAATTGTCTATAAATATATGGACCATATGCCATATCTAAATTTTGGTTTCCAAACAATTTCATTTATATGGTAAAAAACTAGTTGAGTTTGTATTTTTTTAAAATTTGACATAAGTCTAATTTTCATTGTCAATAACTCAATTTTTAAAGTTGGATAAATAACCCAAAGGTACCTATAGAAACTCTAATGTTGGATTTCAATCTTCAAGTGATAAAAAAGATCACGAAAATTACTCACAAAACAATTCCTAGTAATAATCTTCCTTTAGTCGTAAAAGCCAAGGTGAGATGAGTAGTTTCAGTACATTCCGCAAATAGGGAAGAGAAAAAAATACGAAAACTTTATACGTAGTATTGGACAAAGATACCCATGGAAAGCCCTCGATGAAGCTTTCTAATGGTATATAGTGTAATGGGATTTGATCATCAAAAGTGATAAGAAAATAGCATGAAATTTGTTGTAACAAAACTATTCCTTATTTGTTACTGTGTCTCCATGCAGAAGTAAAACAACATATATTGAATATCACAAATTCTAATTCTATTGCAAAAAGATGAAGAAAACTATACGAAAACAAGCTAGAACACTATACAAAGGTATCCATTAAAAGCTCTCAATGAAAGTTTTCTGATGTTACATATCATGTTGGATTCTAACTTTCTAATCATTTAAATTGATGAGAAAATAACATGAAAATTCTTGAACAGAAACTATTCCTAATTTGTTATCTATCATCATACCAAAGGAAGTCAACAGAGATTGAAAAACACAAACTCAATTTTCATTATGATTTTCCTTTAAGTGCAAACAAAGAGAGTGGTACTTCCAATTCATTAGTAATGAAGCATTAGACAAATGTACCCATACAAAGCTCTTGATGAAAGTTTTCCAATAGGAAGTCAATTAAGATTGAAAAACACACATTCAATTTAGACAGAGGAGAACTTCCAATTCAAGGAAAGGAGAGAAAAACAAATTAGACAAAGGTACGATACCCATTGATCAAAGCTTTCCATTGGCACCTATTTATAATTATCATCAAAGAAAATAGCAAGAGAGTTGTTATGAAACTAGTATTTGTAATTTGTTTTCCCATCTTTATACAACAGAGATTGAAAAGCACAAATCCAATTTTAAAGATAATAATCTCTCTTAACTGCAACAGATGAAAGGATTACAGCCAATTTAGTTCAAAAGAAGCACTCCTAGTATTAGTGGATGCTAGAAATGTGGAATCAGTTGCTGCAAACTATAATTCATCCAATCCAAGTAAGGGTTTCAGGGCAAGTTTTGGAAGCAGAGAATACAATTTAGATAGCAATTCCCAAAAAGTAGAGCTAACCAGAATCATCGGATCTTGTGAAGAATGTCGGAGATGAGCTTGTCCATGTCGAGTGTCTTGAGCGGCGGAAAGGGCCTCTTCATGCCCAGCAAGCTGACGAAGACCTCTCCCCCTTCCTCACGAATCTCGAAGCAGCCCCTCCTCGGCTTCTCCCCGTTGACCACCACGTTGACTCCGGCGACCTCCTTCTCAAGCTCCTCCTTCACCTTCATCGCCCTCCTCTTGAACTGTGTGCACTGTTTGCAGTGCTCTATCACGATAGTCTTCGCGCCTTCCGCTTTCTCCACCGCCTCTCCACCTTCTTCCTCGCTGGAAGCCTTAGTCTTGGTTTCGGCTTTGGCTTTGGCTTTGGCTTTGGTTTCAGCTTTGGTTTTGGTTTCGGCTTTGGGTTTGGTTTGCTTCTTCTTGGGTGGCTCTGGGTCGGCAGCGACGGCGGCGCTGGAGAGGCGGGCGGACCTCCGGACAACGGGGGCGGCTTCTTCGGGGGTTGTCTGTTTCCGTTTGGGTGCCATTTTGAAATTGGACGGAAAAGGGCAAGTGTAAGAATGTTTGTTATCTGGTTAGATTCCTTTAAATAGGCATATTTCGATGGGGAGAGGATTTTCCCGCCATTTTGAACGGATTATTGGATCGTGGCTGGTTTGAGCTGAAACCCTAGCAAGGGGGAGGCGGGCCGGGCTGGGCTGGGCTGGGCTGGGCTACATTAACAAGGCTACAAAATTGGGTCAGATTAGACTTATCAATTGGGTTGGGCTGGCCTGTCCTAGCTTGGTCTAGACCTGATCCATCGATGAAGTGAATCGGGCTTGGGCTAACTCATTGTTTGAAGTAAGCTCCAATTGGGTCGTTTTGTAAACCCGGGCACACCCGGAGCCTAGCCCAGGACGGCCAGGTAGAGGCCCACCTTATATAATTAATTTTTTTAATGTAATTAAGTACACCCTTCATCCCACAATAAGAGTCACACTTTGCCATTTTGATCCGTCATACAGTAAGAGTCACACTTCATTTTTACCATAAATGACAAGTATATCTCAAATTCCACTAACTCACTTCACTCACATTTTTATTATAAAATCAATGTAAAAAAGTGGATTTCATATTGCACTAACTTTTTCAACTCATTATTTTTTACCTTTCTTAAAACTTGTGCATACCATAATAGTGACTCCTATCGTGGGACGGATGAAGTAATTAATTATTAATAATTTATGCAATGAACTGCTCATAGTCTACTACATAAACAAATTCCCAACCAGATCCATATTAATGCAACATTCACTTTTGACTGTATTAAAAAAAAATTATATATTTTTATCAGACATTAGAAGAATGGTTGTGGAGTTTATTTTGATTAAATATTACTGATGTCTTGTTATTCAAAATCTAATAACTAATAAACAATTAGAGGATTATTAAATTTATCAGTGAATTCACAAATGTTTAGAAATAAAAATACAAAATGAACTACTATGCCGAGAAAATCGGGTTTATAGGGTATTTTACGTAAATATACCAATTTTGTTATCTCTTCCATAAATGGGAAAAACGCCACCCACATTGGCGTGTTTATTTAAGAAGACGCCACCCGCATTGGCGGCTTACAATTTAGAATCGTATGTCGTCGTATTTTATATAAGTATAGGTACGTGAAAAAACGCCGATGGGGTGCGTGTTTTATTCCAAAAAACGCCTATGGAGTTGGCGTTTCCACTTCCAAAAAATGTCTCCACCACAAACTAACCTCCTCTCCTACTTCATTTCAATCACTACATTTTTATCAAAAGCTGTGCACAGTTTTCTCTCAAGAAAAAGTGAAAAATGGGGCATCTTCTCCACGTGATTTTCATCATCATTGTTTTCTTCCTCATCTCTTTCCACACCCTCATCTCAATCGATTACACCAATCATGGCGTCAACAAAAGCTTTGCTAATCAAGACTCTAAAAGGCTCCTTTTGTTTGAGAAATTCAGAGTCTTGCTTGGGCTCAAGTCTAAAAGAAACGGTGACTTTTCTCATTACTCTGCCTCTCCGGCGCCGGCTCCAGGCCCCGGTATTGCCGCTCCGGCTCCTTCTCCGGTGGCGCAGAGGCGCGCACGCGTCTCTGCGCCACCGCCACCCGCTCCCGCAGGCGCACAAGGTGCAGAAGGGGGAGCGAGGAAGAGGGAAGAGAGTTATGACTGCGGTGCTTGCATCAGTCGGAGTTACCTCGGCGCTCTGCGCGGCGGCGATGTTTTTCGGTTGCCGGAAATTCAAGAAACGGCGGAGGAAACAGAGGAGGAGGGGCTTGTCCAAGTTTGTGAGCTCGGTGAAGAAGGTAACATCCGATCCCGGCCCTGGCCCTGATCTTTTCTACCTCAATTCGCTGGAATCTGTTTTGGAACCGGAGAATAACACGCAGATACCGTTGGCGTGTTTAACTAAACACACCAGTTCCGTTGGCGTGTCTTAAGAAAAACGCCACTACGGAAGGCGTGTTTCACTTATCCCACGCCACGCCACGCCAGTGTAGAATATCTCTCTAAATTGAAACACGCCGGTGGTGAAGGCGTTTTTTACAATAACACGCCAACCAACTTGGCGTGTTTTAACAAACACCGTATTTCAATACAATACGACGACATGCGATTCTAAATTGTAAGCCGCCAATACAGGTGGCGTCTTCTTTAATAAACACGCCAATGTGGGTTGCGTTTTTCCCATGTATGGAAGAGATAACAAAATGAGTACATTTACGTTATTTTAAACGTAAAGTACCCTATAAACCCGATTTTCTCCTACTATGCCATTATCTACTATTAAAAGTAGGGATGTCAATCCGGTCGGCCCACCGGGTTTTGGGCCAACCCTACTCGGGTTGCGGGTCAATCGGGTGCGGGCTAATCGGGTTATGATTTTTTTCAGGTTATAAAAGTTCAACCATAACCCTAAAAGCTCGGGTTTCGGGCTAACCCAACGGGTTAATCGGGTCGCTATCGATAAAATTAACATGCGATCAATTCAAAAATAATGATGAAATTAATTATATTTATAATATGTAAAATATTTAATTATGATAAATTTGAGTTATATACTTAAACTCAAACATAAAATCATGATCAATATTAATATTTGAGATTTGTTCATAATAAAACATATATTAAATATTTTAAATCATGTTTTAGAAATTTAAATATTTTTTTAATGAATGTGAAGTTTCTAATTTATTTATCTATTATTATATTAATAAAAATTTAATATATAATTTCTATATTTAGTATAAAATTGAAAGTTATTCTTTTTAATTATTTATATTATAAAAATAATCAATGAAATGTCGAATTAGGTATCAAACAAATAGAACAATAGAAATTTTATCGGGTTTTCGAGTCTGGCCCTAACAGGTTGTGGGTTAATCGGGTGTGAGCTAAGCGGGTTGTAATTTATCGGGCTATAAATTTTCAACCCTAACTTTATGAATTTAGCGGGCTATTCGGGCCAGCCCACGAGTTGCAGGGTGCATTGACATCCCTAATTAAAAGTAACAATAGTGGTTCCTTATCTGATTATAAATCTAGATAAAATAAAGATAATTAAAATGATACTAGTACAAAGTCAATAAATGAATTTAAACATTACTTAAGTTTAGATTTGATTAAATATATGAAATTTTTGATATTTTGCATTGATGGAAAAGGAGCAAAAAAATTATCTTATTTTATCTATTATATCCACATGTTTTACTAACATTTGAAAATGTAACATCTAAGTGCTTCAAGCGCAGGTGAGACTGTTACAAATATAAGAACTCGATTGGCTCTACCGTCCATCAAATTTTGCATGGTCTTGAACATTTAGAAATGAACAAATTTTTGCGCTCATTATATGAATGGAGAAGATTGACTAAAATCTACTACTTTATATTAGAGCAAAATTAATATGTGAGATTTACAAGAGGGGAAAAGGCTAACAAACTACAACCTCAATATTTCGAGGAGAAGTGATGAGCAGCAGAATCTGAAGCGGAGTCGACACTATCGTCTTTGTTCGTTCAGGCCACCCTGTTGGTGCAGGTCAGGATAACAGCTTTCAGCTCCTCTTTGCTCAAACAAGTTTCCACCATTACCTGTTTGCAAGTCATGTTTCTTCATGCTATTATCCTCACATTATAGCAAGATCAAGTAATCAAAGAAATAACATCGAATAAAAACAAGATTTAGCAACTGAAAATCTGCTATTTTTATACATAAGTTTCTAAAGCATTTATCTAGGTTTCCATTTTCCTAAAATAAGAAGATATAGTACAAAAATACCAATTGAAAGAATAAGTTCAAACAATAAAAATTATCAAGGCTTAACCTCTTGTACTTGATTTCCAGCTCGAGCAAGCAATTTGTACTGCCTTTCAAACATAGAGGCCATATAAACCTGTATAATAAGCTCACATATCAACCATCTCCAACATAGCAAGTCAATCCTTCAAGTGTGAATGATTTAAATTAACAATCACAATATGGTGCATAATTTTGCATCTTGGATTAATCATTAAATTGAAAATGCGGTAGATAATTTAGCCTTTAATGTTTTTATTTATCCAAGATATCACCTAAAGTAAAAGCCCATAAAAGGATATCACCTATTAGCAGTTTAGCACAACAAAGATTTGCATCGTAGGAAAGGTAAGAAAGAATGAATAATTCCAAATCTATTAGACAGAAATCAACAAGTTTAATGATTAACTTCACCTGAAAAGTAGGTGCCAAACCGGGGCTCAAAAAGTACCGTCCTTTTGACACAGACTGGATTCCATCAATCTGCCGCAGTTCTTTCATCAGCGACTCAACCTCGACCCACTACATAGTTTCAGAATAATGAATTTCGCTAGGTGAATATGCAATAGGCAGTTAGAAATTGCCAGTGTTACAAAAAATTAGATATAACCTCAGAATTTGCCTCAGCTACTTCGAGTCTACCATCCAAAGTATTCTGATCACCAACCACGGCCTCCAAGGTCTCCATCAGGGGATCCGGCTGCCACGGGAAAATATGAGGTCATTCTTATTAGTAACAACTCTTAACAGAAAAGTGCCGTTAACAAGGTACAGTAGTTACCATTATTTCCTTTAATGACAAAAATATACGTTCAAGCGAAAAATCCAATTGATGGACTTTGGCATCGACAATCTGCAATCGAACAAAGTATGGGCACAAGAAAGGTCATATTTCTAGTAAAATGGACGCGGAGGATCAATACTTAGTCTTTTACACAACATACCTGGCCAACTTTGAAGTATGATATAGGGTCCAAGGTGGCATCCCAAGAAACTTCTGTCTGGTGAATAAGCGCAGAAACCCCTTCAACCTAGGTAAATATATCATCATATAATTATCCATCAATGATAGATATCCATAACGTGTAATAGACCCTTCAGCTATTTCAAACGCTAATTATTTCGAAATTGTAAAGTTAACATTACACACTCAAAGCTAAAAAACCATAAGATATGTTGACCTTCTGTAGAAGATCATGGATGTATATTGAACCAACTCAAAACAGAAAAATAAACACTGAACTTGGCCTAAGCTATGATGGTAATTTGATTAGTCAATGTTTTGTTTCCAGTTTATAATCGAATACACAACATTCTTAAATAAAGCCTTATCAGGTCTTAAATGAATTCTGATTAGTCATCTCTGGAGAATTTATTTTGGTTGGGATCGTTAAACTGAATATTAGTATGTCTTTTAGACTTGAAATCCAAAATCATTTAGTGTTTAAGTTCAATATTACGTTAAATTTTCTATAATTCTAAAACAAGTCCAAAATTGCACAATGAAAAGTGAAGTCCAACCAAAACTGTTCAAGTTTCTTTTAACAAACTAAAACCAAAACTCTGAGCATTCAATCAGGTTATAACAGTAATTTGCTTCATCCGGAAAGTATAAAATACTAATTCAAATATGTTTGTTGGATATAGTATTAGTTAAAACCAACCAAATGGACAGAATCCTAACCTGTCAGCCTAGTGTAAATAGAACACTTCATTTACCTCAACAAAGACACCGAAGTATGTAATCTTTTTAATGCAGCACTTGACTATATCTCCAACACTCAGACGTGCCTGAAATGCAGGAATGCATAAGGTTCAGGACATTTAGTAGGACATTGAATCAAGCAGACTTCCATACTTCATAGGAATTAAAAATTGTTGGGACCTTTTTCAGCATCTTACCATGAGTTCTCTCTTCTTTTCAACTAATTCTTCTTTCTCTTTTGGTTTTATGGAAAATATTAGCCTCCGAGAATTTCTGTCAGCTGATACTACTCCCACGTAGATTCTCTGCAAGTTCAGGCCCCAGAGATATTAGGTAAAATGTAATAAAAATGAAAGGAGAGGCTATTTGGCATGAAATCTCGTCATCCAAACCTGACCAACAAAGGACGATAAGAATTTAAGTTTCTCTTGGTCATAGAGCATAAGAAGATCCTCCAGTTTCACATCTTGTGTCAATGCCTCACCAGTCTTGCTATCAATTTCTAAACTTTTCACAGACTCGGGAGAATCCATCACTCTACTAGCTTCATACTTTCCAATTATGGCCAGGTTCTGCCTGTAAAGGGATGGATCTAAACCTTTTCTTCTCAACCAGGACTCAAAAGCTAAGAATTTCCACCTAGCAGCAAGATTACGATATGGTAGAAAACCAATCAAGGAGCCAAATGATACCTGTAAGCAAAACAAGAAACTAAAATACTTATAGCTGAACTACGAGTATCGACATTTATAAATACCGTTCAAGCTAGAATAACAAGTTAACCCACAACGAATCCTCTAGTATTGGCGCTGGTCAATTCCACTTCTTCTCTTTCTCCATTCTTAACCAGCTGTTCTACTCTAGTCCAGTCATCCTCCTCCCGTTCCTAGATTAGTAGGGAAGTAGGAAACAATCAGATTCCAAATGAAACAATCAGGAATTCTGTGTACACTAAAGATGGTAGCCAACCTTAATGGGTGATGACGCAATGAAGTTCTCCAGATCTGCTGGATTACCCAAGCTGTCAGGGTTTATTGGAACTGCCTCATTTCTAATTTTCTGATCTGCTGGTTTAACAGCGGGATCTAATCTATAGCATAGTATCACAGTAATTAAAGAGAGTATAGCTAAGGAGTAGTAAGATAAACTTAATGAAAAACTGTATCTACAAGCAATTTTGAAAGATGCAACGGAGAATCAGAAAGACTGCATTACCTTTCTGGTTTGCCTATAAGAATAGTATCTATAGACACTGCATGTGTACTTATAGGAAGTTCATCGGAAGTGAATGTTTGCCCACCAGACCGCATATCAGCCTGCAATTCTTGAAAAAGCACCAAGACATTTAATAGCACATTGAAGTTTTATACTTCAATGCACAACCAAGATATGATTTTGTAAAACAGAATGTTCTACTAATGGCTAATAAAATTACCTTTTCCCAACCCCTCATCTGAACCAGATTCATCTTGATTGGTTTCATGGAACCAGTTTTGATTGATGGTGTTTGTAGTTGCTTGACGATTATCTGAGTTGGAAACATCCGTCCTATTCTCGGTCATAACATCATTGGAGCCAAGTTCAGTATGCTCTTTTGGTGAATCATGATTGGCTTCGGCATTTGAATTGAGCTTCATCAGCTCTGGCTTCTTAAGAAGAGGGGCAGAACCGCTTCCTTCAGTAGATGAATTTTCCACCAATCCAGTAGAATTTGGGCGGCTGTCTTCTTCTCCAACTTCAGATCCGGATGTCAATGGTTCAGGTTTCCTTAACAACGTAATATCACTAAACCTCTCTTTCTGCGGCTCATTTCCCATTCTCAGTGATAAGTTTGGCCTCATTCCGAACCTTGTGGATCCACTCGCACCATCATCCTCATTAAATGATCTTGGTTTTCGCAAGATAACATCAGGAATGCTGCTTTTAGTGTCTTCTGAAGCCTCTGAAGCCTTTTTCATAGGACGACTGATAGGACTTTTAGCACTTGTTTCCACAGGTTTAGCAGTTTCTTCGAACTTGGATCCTTTCTTTAATACAGGTCGGACCAAATTTAGCCCTTGCACGAATTTCACTGACTTCTTTTGACCCGGAAAATCGAATGGGATCTCCTCTACGCCTTCATCCAGTGCTCTCCCCTTCTTCTTATCTAATAACTTCTCAATCTCCAAATAAGACACATCTGGATTCGATTTTCTACCCATTATCTGAAAAATTATAACAAATTATAACCTGAAGATTACATGACAATGCACAACACTTCAAGATTAATAAAGAAAACACAAAGGTTGTGAAAACAACAAAGCATATGTTGTTGTTCTTCATAAATCAGTAGTATAACACACGCATCATAAAACTATGATTAACCGGAGAAGTCCTAATAACCGATTCCAAAAGCTAGTTCGACGCAGAAATTTAGAACTATTGCATGCCCCTTGTAGATGCATAATGCATCTCCTACAAAGTAAAACATTTATCCAATCAATATACAAGCAAACAAACAGCTACCACTTCATTTACAAGAATGTAAATCATGTTTTATCCCTTTCCATCCCAACATAAAAAAAAATCAGCATGATAAGACTATCTATCTGTTATACCATCTATCTTTATCCAATTACCAAAGGAAGCCACATCAAAATCCAAAATTGTGCGCTACAAACACTGCAAACGCAATTTATAAGTGATTATCACACTCATTTAACTCATCAATGATGATTCCCTCCATTAATCAGAAACCCCAGTATAATAAATATACATGGAATATTCTAAAGTTTCAATCTTTCAGCAAGTCTGAGATATCCAAGGAAGGCACCTTGGCTAAAGTGATTTTGGGGTCTTCCCCAATCATTCTACCAAATTTAAGCTCCATTCTATCCCAGTCATCAAGCTGCGGTTCATCTCTTGAGGCAGAAACCCAAAACTTTTTGGGTTTTCTGCCAGGGAAATTCAGTATACCGGATTTCTTGGCATGATAAACGGGTTGTGAAAAGAATTGAATTGAAGAGAGAGAGGTGGAATTGGCGGTAGTACTGAGCGTGAAACTATCCATTGTTGATGAATGATGAGATAAGGTGATGGCAGTACAGTGGTATTGGCCGAAGCCCAAGTCGAGCCACGGCCAAATTTCCACTACACTCCTAACATTAGTAATCACTACTCCAATATTTGTCATAATTAACTTTCACCGTCTTTGATAAAGGATCTCGCATACTACTAACTCGGTGGGAAAGTCACATTTTATTAATAGTAAGATCTATATTTCACTAAATTTTCTCAATTCTTTATTTACTACTAAATTTTTTCAATTTATTTTTTATTATATTTCTTAAAATTTGTACAAGTCAAAAGTGTGATATTTAATAATAGATAAAGGAAGTATGAAATATTTTTTAAAATAATCCAAATCAGCCAAAAGTTTTACTCGTACTAGTGATGGAGGTGTATTTTTGGGACGATGTTTAAATTTCATAAGTACATTCCAAATCGTATAGATATGCTTTGACTACTATTCTGAAATATTGCATGGTTAGATTGAAAATTTTCTTACATTATAAAGCTAATAATAATATAGGTTTAACATAGAACTCAAATGCTTTAATAATAAAATATGTTAAATATTTATTAAAATACGAGTTCTCGGAATATTGTTATTTCCTTATATTTATAAAGTACTACTCCTTCCATCCGTGAATAAGAGTCTCGTTTTTCTATTTTGGTCCGTCAACAAATAGGAGTCCCGGTTCATAATTACTCCCTCCGTCCCACAAGAATATGCACTCTTTTCTTTTTAGTCCGTCCCACAAGAATATACACTTTTTAATTTTAGAAAGTATTTTCTCTATAATGAGGTGAGACTCATTTTCCACTAACAATACTTTAATTACTTTGTCTCTCTACATCTCTCTTACTTTACCAATTTTACATTAAAATCCGTGTAGAACCCAAAATGATCTTTGGAGACGAAGGAAGTACCATATATGGTAAAGAAGTCTCATATTCCACTAACTCATTTCACAATTTCACTCATATATCATTTAAAACTAATACTCCATATGCAAGTGAAACTCATATTCTGCTCACTTTCTTCCACTTTACTTTTCTTAATATTTCTTAAAACTAGTGTCAGAATGAAATGAGATTCCTATTCGCTGATAGAGAGAGTATACAGCGGGGGAGGCAGGTGGGGTCGAGTGGGGTCGGCCGACCCCACCGCCGGAAAACTCCTACCACCGCCCTCGACCCCACGGCATCCGAAATTCTGCCCTACGATTCATCCTCAAGCTGGCAATATCATACTAATTTATTTATAATCTTTTAATCATATTTTATAATTTTCTTTTTTTTAAAATTTGGTAGTAATAATATTTTTGAATTCTTAGAAGATTATCTGATAGTTTATACACTACAAAAGACTTAGGGATACAAAATTTGAGATGCAATTAATAGCTTCTGGAAAATTTTAAAAATTACTCCCCTCGTCCCCCAAAATTCGTCCCGATTTGACCAGGCACGAGTTTTAAGGAGTAGTTTGACTTTGTATTAAATGAAGGAGTGTAGTGGAGTTTGGGTCCCGCATGATGCTATTGTTTTATTGTTATTTAAATGAGGTGTGATTAAAAAATTAATGTGATTACAAAAATCTGTGATTAAAAAAGTAATGTGAAATTAATGTGATTAACTAATTAGTGGGAGAGAGAGAAATCGAGAAGCAGCAATCATGGCGGCTACGGTGAAGACAGCGTGGGCGAAGCCAGGCGCGTGGGCTCTGGAAGCGGAGGAGAACGAGTCGGAGCTCCTCCAGCAGCAGGAGGAAATGGTGGCGGCGCCAAACGGCCACTCTGAGACGGCGGATTTCCCGTCCCTGGCTCTGGCGAAGACTAAGAAGAAAAAGAAGCAGGTCCTCACGCTCTAGGAATTCTCGACCTACAGCGCTACAAAGCCGGCGGCCTTCCAGGCGAAGGGGTTGACGACGGACGAGCTGATGGCTCTCCCGACGAGTCCGCGAGAGCGGACGACGGAAGAGCTCGATCGGAACAAGCTAGGAGGGGGATTCAGATCCTACGGCGGCGGGATGAGGGATGAGCAGTCGCGGCGCCAGGGGAGTTTCAATCGGGAGTCAAATCGCGAATTGGCGCCGTCTAGGGCTGATGAGACTGATAATTGGACGGCGGGTAAGAGGTCTTCTGCTGGTAGTGGGTTTGAGAGGAGAGAGAGGGGGGTCAGAGTGTAAATATCGTGAATATGGAGGAGTATAAAGATATGTCCATTTTTAGTAAGTTTGAAGTGGGACAAATTTTCAGGGACGGACCGAAATGGTAAACTGGGACTAATTTTCAGGGACGAAGGGAGTACTATATAATTTACAACGCAAAAGAAAGCGTCCCTAAGTTGAAAGCATATTATCTTAATCTTTTGCTTTTTCAGGAACTTCTATTTGTATCCTCTAATTTTAGTTGAGACACTAACAATAAAGACACTTTATGAAGCGTTCATGGTATAATTAGACACACATATTAGCGTCCTTAATATCATTAAAAAGTATCCTTATTCGAATTTTTTGTTGTAGTGATAATAATTCAAACAAGATTGAAATAGTTGAAAGAATGTTTTCTATAATGAAATATGTCAAAGCCTAAGCTGCGAAATAAGATGAGATGACTGATTGAACGACATCTTGATGGTATACCGTGAAAGGTATATGTTCGCTAAAATAAGATAGAGATATTTTATTTTTAATGTATTTTTATTTTAAAAATATTTAAATATTATTGTATTTATGGTCTTGTTTGTCCGACCCCACGATTTTTTGTTTCTAGATCCGCCATTGAGAGTATATGATATTGATTATGCATTGTTTTGACTTATAAACACTTGCGATTTTTTTATCACCTAAATGAATAGTGATATCTTGAGCAATAACAATTACAGTAATATCCAGTGGTACTATTATTGTTTTTGCATTTAATTGAGTGAGAAAAAAAATCACTTTTATAATACCATTAAGAAGAGTCCACAAAATGTTTTATTATTCAGGAATCTGGACCGTTGGAATTCAATTCCACCAATAATAAATGAATCTAAACAGTAAGTCTTTGGTATTCATAAAATTCATGTGTTAAGATTTCATTATTATTCCACCAATAATAAATGAATCTAAACAGTAAGTCTTTGGTATTCATAAAATTCATGTGTTAAAGATTTCATTATTATTTTTTTGAATTCATTATCTCCATGAATGCAATCTATGTGTTATATGCGAATTGATTAATTCAAATCATCCAAGTAATTGCATGTGTCACGTGTATAGCCACTTAGACACACTAGATATACTCGATACCCACTTCCATCATATTTACAATACCCGATACTTGTGATTTTTAATGACCACTGAGGGAGGATAATATAAAAAATATTTTATTTCTTGTTGGTCTTCTTTGATTTAACTGTGGTAGAATGATATACTAATCGGGCGTAATACAACTCAAATGAAGAATAAAGATAAAAGTACGATAAACAGAATTGAAATAACAAAATAATAATCGAAACTGTATATCGTAAATAAGTTATAAGCCGAGTCGAGGAGTCCTCTTTCCGCAAGACGTGATACGCCCCGGTAGTACTCTCGGATTGGCGTGTCGTCTCCAAAGATAAAACGGCTTCGTCTTGTTTGTTGCAGCACCGCAGACTGAACAAGCTTCGGCGAATTGGATGATGGCGAGGGCAGAGCTTCGACGGAAGACTATGCAGAGAGAGCTATGCAAAATGATATGCAATATTGTTGTGTAGAGAATGCAATGGATGCATGCCTATTTATAGGCCAAGTCCACTCATTGGACATTGATGGAGTCAACGGCCATTATGTGTGCCATGATGGCTTGACTGTAACCGCCGGAGGTTACAAGCCGTTACGGAAGCTGAAAAGACATGATGCATCTGGACACGCTACACGACGGGATCCATCGTGGACCTTTTGGCACACGATGCGTCGGGGTCCATCGGGGACCTTTTGTCACCCGCTATGCGTCGGGTCCATCGTGGACCGTTTGGGACCCGCTATGCGTCGGGTCAATCGTGGACCTTTTGACACATGACACTCGGCAGACGGGGCACGGGTCATGGGACACGGTGCACTGAGCACGGGTCACAAGACATGGTGCACAGAGCGTGCCTCACGGCTCAAGGTGAGGCATCATACGCGTGTGGGCTCTACCGTTCATCTTAGTCCACGATAATTATTATAAGTAATAATTCATCTTATTAAATACATGTTTAATAAGGATCTCTCCACCAAAAATGAATATATCACGGTCATCTACACCGAAAGTAGATCGTCGCTATTGCATTTAATTTTACAAAATTAAATGTCTCGTCACATTTATTATTGGTCAAAGTCCATTGACCAAACACGATTCCAAGATTTCTTTAATTTTAAATCTGATTAAATATTTTGCACATATTTATAATATGCGGATAAAAAATATACTAAAATAGATGAAATCAAATCATACTAATTATGGAAAGATATATAGATCAAATCAATTTCTCTCATTATAACAATACATTATAAAATAAAATATTAAGATTATCAGCTCACTTGTTAAATAAAATAAATGTAAATATGTATATCATTATCCCCTTTCCAATTTCATCGAATAGCTGTTAATTGATACTCATTGAGTATCTGATTGAGTTAACATAATTTTTTTTAAAGTCGGGTCGCAGAATCAAGTAGTCGAGTATCATCCAGTACTCAAAATCCCATTTTTTTAATCACCCGATCCTGGTCTCGAAATTTGAAATTGTGCGTTCCAGATACCCAATATCTTAGAGTATCCACTATAAGGCGGACACGCCTAATAGTCCCGCCCCAGTTTTTGTCCATAGCCCCAATTTTATTGTCAATAGTCCCAAAATTCTATTTACTTAGATCAAATCGGGTGCCCTACTTGGAGATGCGAGCTTGGGTTGCTTAGGGCTTAGTTTGAGAAAAACTCGAGGATGAGAAAAAAAGAACATGTCTGAAGGCATACAAGTTTCAGCAAATTAGCAACGGAACATTCCGCACCCAAAATATATTAGTGACAGAAAGTGTGATGCAAAAAATAATGAAATTTAGCTATGCAAGTGAGAAATATGTTAATTGTTTTGGAGTTATAGTAATTTATTAAATGATTATTTTTAAAATTTTGTGCTGGATAAATTCGCCGCAAATCAATAAATTTGATCAAATAATAGTATTTCTTTTTATCTTGCAACGGAATATTCCGACACTAAATCCGTCACAAAAGTTCCGGTGCTAATTGGATTGAAACCTCTCCGGACTAACCATGTTCCTAAAATCGTCCTAACTGGTTTATAAATTCGTCATTTTTTTTGTAATCAACTATGCAAGTTTTCATTAGATGGTGTTAGAATGAGATCGCATAATATCGGAAGAATATTATGTGATTGATATGAGAATATATTTTGCCTAAATTAGAGAGAGCAATTATTGTAAATTTAGGTTTATCATATATGTAGAATACCTAGCCTATAAATATGTAGTCTCTGTAACATATTATTCATTCAATACGAAAGGAAAACTTCTTCCACCAATCTTAACAGATGGAAATATATAAGGTTAAAAAAAACCTAAAATCCCTTATAATCACCAGTTAATTTAGATTGTTTCATATTTTGCCACAGAAAAATAGGTCTTCTAATTCAGCAGCACCATTATTTGCCTACTTTAAATTTCAGCCTGTAACTCTCCTTAAAAAAATTGCTTAAAATGCTAATTTTGTAAAAAGGACAGTGATTTAGTTGATTTGTAGAAGATAAAAAAAAGTGAAAGCAAGAATAACAACAAAAAGGAAGAAATGTCGTCGTCTTCCTATGGCACGACGCAGAAATGCCATACTTGCCAAAAAGTTGTGCATGTTGCGGAAATGTTTTCCGCTGATGGAATTCCCTATCACAAGAATTGTTTCAAATGCGACACTTGCAATGCACGTCTCGCTGTATGTATATAGTATTTTTTTGTGAGGGAAACGGCCTCTTACTAATGGAGTAGGGTTGCATTTATATATCGTTCGCACATATTGTTTGAAGCCCAACATTTAAGAAAATGTTTTTTCCTTTTGGAAATATATATTTCATTTTTATGCATGTGATGTTTTAAGAAAAATAACATTATTTGAATAATAATGATAGATAAGCAACTACTCAACAGTGGATGGGAAACTCTACTGCAAGCCTCATTTTGAACAACTCTTCAGGGAGACAGGCAGCTTCACTACTAAGAAGTTTCAATCAAGCTTAAGTCAGTATCCAAACCTCCTTCCATATTATATTCAGAATTAGTGATTCTCATATTATATTTTCTTTTATTTTTGATCAGGTGGCAAACATCCAGAACTGGTAAACACCATTACAAAAAGGGGGGGAAGACTTATTTTTTTGTTTAAAAAATTGGATTTATGAGAGTTATAATAAGTTTGTTGATATGCACAGAATAGGACTCCTAGTAAAGTGTCAACCATGTTTTCTGGCACGTTAGAAAAGTGTGCAGCCTGTAAAAAAACTGTCTACCCACTCGAGAAGGTATGTTTCATAACCAAATTTTAATTTAAATTAGAAAATGAAAAAAGTGATATATATAGAGAAGTGCAGGTGACGGTGGAGGGAGAATTTTATCACCAGCTATGCTTTAGGTGTGCTCATGGAGGTTGCACCCTAACCATGTCGTCTTACGCGGCCCTCGATGGAATCCCCTACTGCAAGACTCACTTTGCTCAGCTCTTCAAGGAGACGGGCAGCTACAACCATCTCACCAAGACTAGTTCTCTCAAGAAAAATGCTGTAGCCCTAGATCTTGATTTGGGCGACCCGCCTGCCGAGATCGAACCCGACGCCCCGGCTGAGCCTGCCCCAGAAGAAGAGACATAGATATCTCAATTTTTATTTAAGTAAATCCAACTTTGACTAGATATGTTACTAGTATTATTTTTCTGAAGTTGTAAGCAATCACATATATATTGTGTATTAAACTTTGATAAATAATTTACTCTAATAATCTCAACTTAATTATTATATATCTAAGTATATTTATTAGCATAAATTATAAAACCTACAATTTGTTTTCTCAAAGTAATTGATGAACAGTTCCACACATGGTCTATGAATAGCATAATGAAAAAAAAATTAAATAATCCGAGTGAATAATCAATTAGGTATGCTTTTTTCAGATAAAAATTGACTTACGTAGGCTATGACATGCACATAAAAGTTATAGTTTGTCTTTAATGTGATTCAAGTATAAATTAAAAAACCAAAAGTCACTTTGCAATGGGTAGGTTTGATCAAGCTCTGCCAGTTTATTTATAGAAAACGTTACATGTATATAGTACATTATATATTTAATTTGTCCTCTCTCATTGTTCTAACAATGCGAATAATGTAGAAAATGGTGGTCAAATGTTTCAAAGTTAAAAAGTCGTAAATTTCCACCGGATATACTATTCAATGTTCATAAGAAAGAGATATAAATACATTGAATATGTCAATTTAATAAATAAGATTAATCAAGACACAAATATGATCTAAATACATTAGTCAGAAAATAATTAGTTACCATCTACTTAAAATACGCATCTTTTAAGTTAACTATAGTATTTTCCTAACCTAATGTATACAAAGATAAATATATATGTGATGACAAAGCCAAACATTTCAAATTTTCAAGCATAGTTGTATTTAACTAGTCCCCTACGTCCAACTTAAAGCCATTTCACATTTTAATCAATTTCAATAAAATCTTTTAAATTCTTCTCTTTATATTCTATTTTTAATATATTAGCCAACCAAATATCTTTAGCCGGCCCCAAGTAGGCTGGCCGGCCACCCCCATCACTTCAATTTCATACTTGTATATATACACTTCCAATAATTTCTTGCACACCACCAATCAAATTATATAACTCATAGTTATACATATTTTCACTCACCCTTCAAACTCTCAATATCATCGCCGTATCTCTAAAAAACCCTAGTTCAAGACTCCAACAAAATGGTGTAGCTGAGAGGAAAAAGAAGAAACCCTAGAAAATGAGGCAACCGGGGGCGTACTCTAATCTTCTGAGTGGGGGCAAGACGGGACCTCATTCGCTGCCACTAGCAAGAATCAAGAAGATCATGAAGAAATCAGGTGAGGATGTGAAAATGATATCGGGGGAAGCCCCCATCGTGTTCTCCAAGGCGTGTGAGTTGTTCATCGAAGAGTTGACGAAAAGGGCGTGGGCGATGACGCTGCAAAGGAAGACAAGGACAATGCACAAGGAAGATGTGGCTGCTGCTGTTATGGAAACTGATATATTTGATTTCCTTGTTGGCCTTGTCTCTCACACTCCTAACCCTAGTGCTGCTATCGAGTCTTGAAGATGCATCTCTTTCTCTCTCTCTTCACATAATGTTTTTCTTTTCTTTCTGTTACTTAAGAATATTATTTAATACACCGTTTTGTCAATACATTTTATATTGACACTGTCTCGACTTTAACTATTAAAGTATCATTTTTCTAAAAATATAAGAAGCATCTTGTTTATGGTAGAAGGGGAGTATTTAGTAGTATTTGATACAACGATTCTCTTTCAATAATAAATAATCAGTGGTTCAAGCCAACTTGTATTAGTGCGTGAGTTGTATTTATAAGTTTAATTTAAATTATACACTTGTATATGCGTGAAAAGTATTTGCTAGCAAATTACTAAATTCATTAGAAAAATGTACACAACGTACAGTGTATATTTCTTCTTCTTCTTGGTATAGTGATAAGTTTAGTTAATAGGTGATTTAAAGTAAGTGACAACAATTGATTGTGCAATGCTAAGACTTGGCAAAGACACTAAATCGACCAACTGGCTAGTTTAATTAAAAGTGTTTACCATAATCGGTAAATTTAATTTAAAGAGTTTTTTTCTTTTATAATACTATAAAAAAGATTGAGCAGAGATCAATTTTCGTAATATGGTACTACTAATACATATTTTTATTTAATAGAAGATCTGTAATTGGAATTATGCCGAGTATATACGATTGGTCACGCAAATGATTTAAGCCATTAGTTTGAAAATTGTTCGCATATTTTAGTCAACTAATTAATTGATTAAACGTCATCTATATGACTATAGCTAACTAAAACGTGCGCTAACTTATTATCAGGTAAACACGCCAGATTTTATTATTATTAACTCGAGTAAAGGAACATAATAAGTTTTTATCCTAAATAGAGAAGTTTTACCTAATTACTTTTTCTTTCTAAAACAATACAATCGGTAATTTATTTTATCTGTTTAATCGACTTTGAGCATTTTTTATTCATAAAAAATTGATGACACGCTTTGTTTAAGCTATCGTGAATAAGGAGTACTAAAATATATAAAAATACAATCATAACTTTTTTTTCATCAATGTTCTCTCGTAGTTTTTCTCTTATCAAATTTCTATATTTTCTTTTCTACTCTCTATATGTTGATTTTAATAAAAATTGTAGGGATCAGACTATCCGAATTCACTAATTACCGAGACATCTTTAGTCTTGTACATGATAGCTCAGTCAAACTATCACCCACGCGACTGATTTACAAACACAAATACTAGCTATTACAATGGTAACTAGCTAATGTTCTAGGTCCATCCACTCCTTCATCAAGTGCATCCACTAGCCTTCGAGAACCCTGCACACTTGAAAACCCTAGTTAGTAACACGAGAGATCCTCTCAGATCTAAACAAGTAATACAAAAATAAGAGAGAAATCAAAGGATTCGAATAGATCTCATAGCTATGGCTCAACCATCCGCTAATAGTACAGATCTATTCACCAGAACCAAGATCCAAGGGAGCAACGTTGAATCCAACCGTGAATCTCTTCACACACCACTGATTCCAATCCCAATCCACTCAGCTACACCAGATCTATCCACTCTCAGAGCACACAATCACAAGAACCTCTCAAACCAGAAACCCTAGTTTCTTCGGAACTCAAGCAACCGAACCAGTTGCTTTCTCTCTCACACACACACACGTTTAATCACTCAAATAGCCGTGTTAAACCATAGTGAAACAACCGGAGACTCATCGGAGAAGAAGAAAGAACAAGGGAAACTCAACAGACGCGAGAGAGAGAGAAGTGAGAGAAAGGAGAGTGCAGAATGAATGTAGCGGGGAGTGAGGGAGAGGGGGTATATCAGAACCCAATTGGGCTAGGGCAAACACAAGCCCAAAACATCACATGGGCCAAAAATAATTCTCAGGCCCAAATAATAGTCCACCAATCAACCAGCCCATATAATCAACAAAAAATTATCAAATATGATTAATGTATTCAATATATGCATATTAAACTAAAGATTAAAAAAGGTGAGCTACAGAATAAGGATTTAAATAATTGCGTTTTAACTTCTAACCGTCTCAGATGCTTAGTACATTTAATATCTCTAGCGGAATATATATTTAGGGATAATCACATTTTCTATGTTTTTTCACTATTTCCGGTTTTTTATACTCTTTTTCGATCTCTTTTCACATTTATGACTTCTGAGGGTATTTCAATCTTTCTCATTGTTTATGTAGGGGGGGGGGGCATTCATCACCAATGTAGATGTCATCAAAGAAGTACATTGTAAGTTCTTCTACAAATTTTTGGTTCATTAAATTCTTATACCAATGTATTTAGTTTCATTAGGTTCTTATACAATTTATAGATTCATTAGGCCCTTATACTAACGCATTTTGTAAAAATTAAAAATTGTATGATTACAATTTTTAAAAGCAAATTAAAAAACACAAAAAACAATTAAAGAAGTTGAGTTGTATATAAAATACATAGAAATTTTTTGATGACAATCCGGCAGTTTTCGCTCTATTAATTAGGTGACGCTTGTTCCTTCCATCCTGATGGCCGATGGGCATTCGTGGATGCCCAAGCTATGTTTCATGTTAATTTTTCTCCCATTCTCTCTCTTTTTTTCTATTTTCATTTTTTTCTAAAAATTCATCAAGTTGATTCATGAAATAAGATTAAATAGTTATCCTAAACTAAATATCAATTAGTTGTGATTTTTTTATTTACAAAACCAATAAAATAACATCTCTTTCTTTCACAACTTTTTTTCCTACTTTTTTCAAGTTTTCTAAGATCGGTATCCTTCATGTTGATCGAACTTTTCTTTTTCGTTTCTTTCTATTTGATTAAAATTTATTTTTTATATTTTTATTTATTTAATTATGTGGGTTTTACATTATATGATTTCTTTGTTGTAATAAATGCAACTTGAGTGTAGAAAATCACATGTCATCAACTTTTTGTTTAATTCATCGTTAATTTGACCTATTTATAAGTTATGCTTGATGTCTATATTTATTTATTCAAAATGTCACATAATTTTGATGTATGAATGCGTACCAGCACTTCCTAGAACGAGTATAATAATGTAGTAGTACTAAAATTTAAAACATTGAATTATTTGAATATAGAATAATAAACTAATTTAAACTAATTAAATTAAAGTACTACTATTTTTTTTACAGAAATGAGTAACATAACAGAATAAGACATAGGACTGATAGGTGTTTGGTTATTCCGTAAATGGATTGTCGGTGGACCCATTTTTAACTATTTTACTATAATTTATTGCGTGACATAATAACTGCTCAGTATCTTGATGAATTATTAATCTCAATTATCAATGATAACCTAGAATTCTATTTGTAATTGAATTTTATACTACAAGAGATATTAAAACCGATCTACTTTATTAAAAGTTAAAATGATCTCTTAGAGCATCTCCAATGTCGGCATCAAAATCGCGACGCCGATTTTTCGCCGATGCCGGTTCTGAAGCCGAACCATTGGAACCGGCGTCGGCGAAATCGGCGTCAAAATCGGCGTGGCCATGCCGATTCGCGCGATGACGCCGGTTCCGACGCCGATCCTCACGGCGCCATTGTGGGTCCCGGATCGGCGTCAAACCGGCGTCAGATTTTATTTTTTATTTTTTTTTCGAAGATGAAGGTGTACAACTGACTGATTGTCGAAAATGAAGGTGTACAACTGACTGATTGGGCCAACGACGATAATGAGGCCGGTCCAAGCCACGGCGTCGCCACCGCCAACGTACGAGGTGGGGTACCTCACGATGAAGAAGCCCTCCTCCAAGCACATGCCGACATGTGTCAGACGGAGGCTCATATTCGACTCCAAAAGGATTTAGTTGAAGAGTTGTGGGCGCGGAGGATTGCAAGGCGTTAGTTTTTATGTAAATTTATGTAATTTTTTTAAATGTAATTTTTTTAAATGTATTTTTTTTAAATTATTGTACTTTTTGAAATTTTAATAGTATTATTCAATTTAAATGTATTTGTCTCGTAAATTAAATTCTGTATGTTGATACGATTGTAAATTAAATTATATAATTGTTATTAGTGATGTGGATATGTAGTATGAAGACTATGTGAGGGCTATTTGATGTCCAGTTGATGTGGCAAGCTGATGTGGCAGGAGAATTGTAGTGCTGATGATGTGGCAGTGTGAAGGCTATGTGAGGGCTATATAAAGTCCAGGCTTACTGGAGATGCTCTTAAGTTGACCTTTAGAGCATCCACAACCGTGCTCTTGCCAGCGGCACGGTTGTGGGCCCGGGCGGTACTATTCATGCCTGCTCTCTGGCAAGAGCACAACACCCACAACTGTGCTCTTCCGCAAGGACGAGCACAATTAATATAAATTCAATTACACAAAACATTTTCATAATACTAAAATTCATTAAAAAAACCACAATAAAAATAACAATTACAAATAAAATAAAAAGACATAATTAAAATCCTAAAAATTAAAAATTACATAATTAAATACTAAAAATTAAAATTACATAATTAAACTCCTAAAAATTAAAAATTACATAATTATTGGCTAATATAACCCGAGGAAGACTACGCATCCGGCGGCACCAACCCCAATTGTTTTTGGAGACCCAATATCATGGACTCGTGCGTTTGAAGTTGCGTGGGGGTCATAGTTGACCTATCGGCCAAATTGAGTTGGGCCAAAAGGGCCCACAACGAGTTGTTCGGGGGTGGAGGTGGAACATAGGGTGCGGGTTCGGGAGCAGGGGCAGATGGAGTCGCGGCGCGACGTCGTTCGGCCGCCGCCTTCTTCCTACCTTGCGGTCGGCGTCGAGAACCGCTTGGTTGGGCATCGGGGCTACCCAAGTTAGCTTCGGCGAGTTGGCTAGCCACTTCTTCGCCGGCGTCGGATAGGGATGCCGACCGTGAGCGTTTGGAGGAGCCGCTAGAGGAGGATGTTATGCCTCCCTTATACTTCGGGTGCGTCCGCGTCTCCTACCAAACGTTAAGATATTTGAACGACTTACCGTTCATGGATTGGTAGGTGCTCAGCGAGGCGGTGATGATGTCGACCTCGCTTCGGCCGCTCCCGGCATTCCGGGACTCCTGGATGAAATAGCCGTTGAACTTGCCAATTTCTTCGTTGGCTCGGCCGATGCAGTTGCGCACCATACTCTCGTTGCGCTCGATCGTTCCCGGCGGCCGGTGTGCATTGTACCGGCTAGAGACGCGCCACCAAAAGTGATCGTCGGATTGGTTCGTTCCAACCACCGCATCTTCGGAGATTTCCAAGTACGCCTTGAACAATCTTTCCATCTCCGCCGGTGAGTACGGTGTGCGGACACCGGCGCGAGATGGAGGATTCGGCATTGGGAAGGGGCGCGAGGCCTAGGCTCCGGTGTCACCCGTAGCGCCCATCGGAGGGCACCTTGATCGTCGATTGGGTATGGCCTGTAGCCACTCGGAACGCCCGAATCTTGGGTGAGAGGAGGGGCCGAATATTCCGTTTCCGGACTATGAAACGGTTGCGAACCGAACCATTCGGGGTTCCAACCGTGAGAGCCGCTTGGGTTGTCGTCGTTACCGGACATAGTGGTGTTGTAGGGTGTGAGAGGAAGATGAAAATGGATATGAGAGATTGATGATGAGAATTGTGTAGTGAAAGTATGAATTTTTTGGAGTGAAATTGAGGGTATTTATAGATGAAAGTGTGTATTTTTGGGGTAAAAAAAATAAAAAAAAATTAAAAAGTGGGGAAAACGGTTATAAACGGATATAATTTTTTGGGGAAGTGAAAATTTTTTTTTTTATTTTTTATCGATTTTTTTAATAAAAATCCGATTTTTAAAAAAAAAATAAAAAAATGTTTGAAACCAACGGCTATGCCGTTGGCGAATGGGAGACCGCCACGTGTGCGTCCGCTGGCACGGACGTGCTCGATACATCGAGCAGCGCCGTGCCAGCGGCGCGGTTGCAGCGGTGGCGGTCCTTCGCCTTGCCGCTGGCACGGACGGCGGTGGCGCCAACCGCCACCGCTGCGGATGCTCTTATGCATTTGAGCAATATGTCCCACCACTAATCTCAATTTAGTGAGTCAGCATTTGCGGAATCCAACCCACATATTTTCCAAAAAATGATTTCGTGTTCTACTCATCTATTCCTAAAGCAAAATTGATGTTTTAACCATGTCAATCCTAAATGTCATTCTCTAATTCAATATTATTATGATTATGAATTAAGTATGATGGTTCAATCTTAATCTTTTATTTAATTCAGATATATTTGTGTTTGTTACAACAAGTATCATTATGAAATTGAAACGCTTTATCTGAGATGTATCAATTGAGGTACTAGTATGTTTTTCATACTAGTATTATTTAAATATTTACGATCAAAATACTAGACTTACCAAGGGAAAATAATAGGCATTGATTACTTTGAGTTAGCTATCAATAGCTTGTCACTCAAAGATTATAGCATCAAAAGATTTTCTTCCATCAACGTTACAAAAATACTCCCTCCCCTCCGTTCCTTAAAATTTATCACTTATTTCCATTTTCGTCCGTCCCTAAAAATTTATCACCTTTCACTTTTACTATTTTTTTATAGTGGACCCTACATTCCACTAGCTCATTCTCACACACATTTTATAAAGCTAATATATAAAAATAATATATAAAAGTACGTAGGACCCACATGCCACTAACTTTTTCAACTCACTTTGTATTACATTTCTTAAACCTCGTGTCCGGTAAAATGGTGACGAATTATAAGGGACGGAAGGCATTTCCGTCACCTCAAAAGGGCATTTTCGTCACTTTCAAAAGGGCATTTCTGTCACCTCACATCACATCGCCGAATCCACAGCCGAATCCATAAATATTATAATCAAGTTTTCACCTAATATTTGATCAAGGTATCTCAATGTTTCAACATAAGCTTCCCTTCTGCTAGGTATGCACAAACCGAACCGGACTGCCGGTTAACCGCCGCTTCACAATCCGGAACCGGAATCGGAATCGGCGCCGGCGGTTCAAGCGGGCAGGTTCAGGTTGAAAAAAAGCGTGAACCGTAACCGGCTGTTCAAAACCGCCGGTTCGCCAGTTTGAACCGGCGGTTCAGCGGTTCCAACGGTAGGATTCCGGCTAGGGGGTAGATTTTCAGGCTAGGTGTACAGAAAAACCGGCGGTTTACATCAGAAACCGGCGGTTTCTGCCGAAAACCGCTGGTTTCCGATGGTTCCGAACACTTTTCAGGTGGCAGCGTATAGGTGACAGTGTATAGGCCTGAAAACCGATCAGAAACCGCCGGTTTTCGGCCAGAAACCGACGGTTTCCGTCAAAAACCGTGGATTGAACCGCCGGTTCAGGCGGTAAACCGGCCGAAATTTGAATTTTGAATTTTTTTTATTTCTTCCAATTATACTCCTATAAATACCTCACTTCCCCCATCATTTTTACTCACCCCATTCTTGTGTTAATAGGATTTCCTTCTCAATCTCAATTTCTCTATTCTCTATACCCATTCTCTCTAATTGCTCAAGTTGTTTACTACTGTATTTGTTGTTGTGTTCGTAATTTACCATTTATTCAATACTCCATATTTCATACTACTTTCATTTTGCATTATGTCTTCTTCTCGTGGTGGACCAGGACGCGGTGATCGGGGCAAAGGAATTGCCTAAGATCAAAGTAGTCGTCCCCAAAGATCAAAGTGACCTAGTCGTCGAGAAGTTATGAAAGAGGTTTCCCGAGTGGCGGCTGAACGCATGTAACTAAGTTCTAAAAAATAAAATTATTTTTACAATTCATAATTTAATAAGATTGAGTTTTTTAATTTTATTATCTTCCTAATACTACAAGAAGGTCCCGGTGGTAATTCCGAGTCCTAATGATCCGCTCTCTCAAGAAAAGACATCGGCGTTTCATGCATATTGTTAATATTGTGATAAAGTTTACAAGTGGTGGGGGATATGGCACCCTCCGTCGTCATTTGGTGACAAAGCATTCGGTGGCTCAGGTTCGTCAGATACGTAACTTTTTAAATATGATCCTAAAATTTTTGCTGACGTTATGACTAGATGGGCTGCAATGAAGCATTTTCCTTTTAATGTTTATGATGACAAAAAATTTGAGGTTACTATGCAAAGTGGTTTGAACGTAGCTGTCAAAAGAGTAGGTCGAATGATCGTTCAACGATCTACCGTTCGACAATGTTTGGAGAAAAAGTTGAATTATCACGTTATTTACTCAACTTGGGACACAAAGTGAACTTTGCTCAGATGTATGGTCTGATTGTTTTAATAGACATTCATACATAGGCATTACGGTTCACTTTGTTGACAATAGTTGGACTTTGAACAAGCGTTTGATTGGTTTTAGAGAATTTGAGACACCACACACTGCACCCGAAATTACTTTTTTAATTATTCAAGTTTTGAATGAATTTAAATTATGCAATAAGATATTTTCTGTTAGTTTTGATAATGCAACTGCTAACACTACAAGTATTAATGACTTGATTGCGGCTTATGCTCCGGTTATTGGTGGTAAGTATTTTCATCAAAGATGCATATGTCATATTTTGAATTTATGTGTAAAAGATGCACTTGAATTATGGAAAAAGCATGTTAGTCCTATTAGAACTGCAGTTAAATTAATATTGCCAAATCTTGGAAGAAGTATTGACATCAAAAGAAGGTACGATATACGAATTTTACCATGGATGTGTCTCATAGATGAAATTCGACATATGATTGGCTGAATTCTACTTTGGCGCATAAAGATTCTTTGTGTGATTTTTTTAGAACCTATCCCGTTTCTGATTTATATCTGTCGCATAGTTGTTGGGATCATAGCGTGAGTTTATTTAAATTGTTCAAATATTTCAAAATACGATTGTTGAATTATCGAGTGTTTATTATTGCAATGTTGTTCATGTTTTAGAGCATTGCATGTATATATCACTTGGTTTTAAAACTGCGATGAAAAATGTTTGCTCTTCACCTAAATTGATGTGTGTTTTATATTATATTATTGACAAATGGCTTAAGTATTTCAGTGAGATTCCAACGGTGTTTTTGATTGCAAAGGTCTTGGATCCAAAATGGAAATTAGCCGATACCTCTAGGATTTTAGATTTTTATTATAACAATTTGACTTCTATTGATCTTGATCCACTTCAAGAATTACAAGCGGATACCAATGACCAATGGGGAGTAAACCTAACCGAAACATTTCAAATAAACCTCCCGGACCGGTCAATTGTCCAACAAACCTCTGAGTTTAACTTGCATGCTCTCTACACCGAATATGAAACCAAGTATAACAGTACCCACCAAGTCAGAAGACCTACCCCTCCTCAACACCATAATTTTGGCTTAGCATTTCAAACTGATTATGATGACCCCGACACTCAATCCCAATTAGCCGACCTATACAGCTACAGCACCGGCGGAAGGTCGACCTCAGGTATGGTAAGTGAGTTAGATTTATATTTCGATTCACTCTTTTCCTTTGGTGATGAAGGTCCTACTCCTCCCGCCCAAATCGACGTCCTCGATTGGTGGGGAACATACGAGAAAGATTTTCCCATACTTGCGTCAAGAAGTAAGCTCTCCCGAAAAATATGGAAGCCGTGATGTTACTTGATGATTGGGCCAAAGCTGTCGTCAGAGAACAAGAAAATGATTGGGATGATCGTCAGGAGGAATCACAAGAAGAATTCACCGATGATGAATCGTAGGCCAACCGTCAACTGTCGGCCAAGCCAAATAGGTAAGTAAGGTAAGAGAATTACGTGGGCTTTGATTCCCTAATGCAAATGAGCATTGGAGATACGTAGGCACCTCAACTTAAATTTTAAATTTAAGTTGACCTCAAGTCCTTTTCCTTTATTTTTTTCATTTGTTTGTACTTTAAAAATATGCAAATACAATTAAATAATTGTATTTGTATATACTCTAGTCGGTTAAATAGATTTCTCTATAAGGATAATCCGGAAAACTTTTGACAATTCTACTATAATTGTTGATTGTTAGACTAAACTCAACATTTAAGGTTGAATTGCTAAAGATGTCCTCAATTTAGTTATGTAGAAACATATTCCTCGCCGACTAAGAGTATATATACTTATAAATTTATTGTTCAGAACTTCAAGTCTTTTTTTATAATTTGTAATTAGTTTCGTTGTAGACTAGTAGTGTCATTGTATTTAAATTTTTTATTTAAGACTTCAAGTTTTTTATGATTTGTAATTGTTGTAACTTGTAATCTCAATAAAATTGCAATTTTCATCTTGATTTCTGAATTTTATTTACGTACATTTCATAGATAAAAAAATAAGAAAATGCAAAAAAAAAAAATTTACGAACTGCCTAACCGGTCTGGAACCGGCGGTTTCCGCCAAAAACCGGCGGTTTTGAACCGCCCTATGAACCAACGGTTTTTTGAACCAGAACCGGAACCGTCGGAACCCTTGGCGGGCCGGTTCCGGTTCATGAAAATGTTGAACCGTGAACCGTCGGTTCCGATTCGGAACCGGCGATTTTTGAACCGTGTGCATCAGCATGTCTACCTTATGCCCGGTAAGATTCCATATTCGAAATATAGAAATAGAAATTTTTGTTTCTATAATAATGCGCTCTATCGGTCACAAAAAATGGTGTGCATTTTATTATTTTGTGATTTCCCATAAAATAAATAGTGAGATTTCCCATAACATTAACAGTCAGCATTTTTAAAAATCAAATACTACTACTATAATTCACCACTATTTATATAAGTATAAATTCGAATCTATACACGAAATATATTACTGTTATGAATTTTTAGTAGGAGTGAACTGCATAAAAGGACCCTAATTTTTCGCTGTGTAACATCAGAGACCCCTAACATTTAAAAATCCCACCACATGGATCTAACAAAATATACAATCACAAACCTTGCATATTTTGCCATTTTTTGGACGAAAATGCCCAAATGGGCCGAAGGGCAGTTTAGTCTCTTTACCTACCATTTCCGACACTCTATGTTGTCTGCTGTGTGCGCTGTCATTCTATTCTGTCAATGAGGTATCTTTTCTTCCAATGCACATTCTCTCTCTGACTTTTATTAGATTGGTGACTTTTCTTTAAATAAAAGTTTGTTTGATAGTAGTATAATATATTCTCTATCCCAAATTGTCAGTATAAGTGATAACTTTTAAGAAATTGGGGATTGTAATATAATTCCACCCACCAATCTTAACCTAATCATTATATTAATCAGAGTTAGGCAATAAAAAGTCACTTTTAACATCATTAATCAGAGACGGCGTCGTTCAGGAATTCCTCGTCGGAAGGGGATTCTATCTCCACCATTGACCAGTTGTTGGGGTTCTCCATCTTCACCACCACCGATGTGCCTATGTGGGATTCCTTCCCCCACCACGGCACCATTGCTACCGAATTGGATTTCTGCTGTGGAGCAATGTGGAACAAAATTGAATCTTGGGAGTGGGTTTTGAGCTACAATGCGACTCAGTTAGAAAGAGAGATTGAGATGTAAAAATTAGTGTTAATCCATAGGGGAATTTGAATGGAGGTTATAAGGAAACAGAAATGCTGTTGTTGAACATCAATAATTAATTATTTAAAAAATTAAATTTTGAGATTGAAGAAGTAGGAGAAGGTTGTGCAGTGAGGAACAGTACAAAATAAAGGGGCTCTACATTCATTTACAGCTTGCAACACATATTCTTGCCCGTACGGGCTAGCTCAGTTGGTTCCAGGGGTGGAGATCTGTAACAATGCAACACATTCAAATTTAGAGAGAGAGAATGTGACAGTAAGGAAAAAGGTATGAAAAGAATGTGACGGTAAGAAAAAAATGTATGAAAAGATGTGACAGTAAAGAAAAAGGTATTAGGCGTTGCTAACAAATAAACTGATTGATATTTCTCTCGTTTTGGTAGCTGCTTTTTTTATTTTGATTCGAGTGAGGATTTCAGTGAGTGTGATTCAGCAGCATTGATCCGCAAGTGTCAATTCCATCCTTGCGCACTTGAATTTTGCTCAGTGACTCAACCGCCTTTCGATTTTTGTGTTGCCATTTCTTAGCTCCGAATTCGAATTGCAATTTGGATTGCATTGATGCTGTTTTGACTAGATGGTGTTTATCCAACGGCGCTCACCGGAGCTCCGGTGAGTTTCTGGCTGAGCTCCGGCGGCTCCTGAAGAGTGAGATCAGAAGGTAATGCTGGGTTTCAGGGTAATATAGGGCAAAATGTTCAAGTCGGCGCGGTGGAGGAGCGACAAGAACAAGGTCAAAGTAGTGTTTAAGTTGCAGTTTCATGCAGCTAAGGTAAATTTAACTCACATATTGTCTGTCTTTATTTGGATTAGTGTGTGCGCTTTTTGAGTGTATGTGGAAATGTAACTGAAGATTGAGAATTAAGCAAATCAGATTGGATCTTGAGCTTTTTGTTTTGGAATAATGGTAATGTGACGTGAGGTGTTGTGAATTGATACAGAAAATGTTTAAGGTGTTGTTTAGTAATTTTCTGTGAATTTTGCAATGGTTTTGAACTAATACCTGTGTAAGAACATATTTGTTCTGTTTAGTGTCGAAATAGTGAAGGCTTTGATACAATGAAGTTGGAAGAAGAGTAAGCTACTTCAGGACTGTTGGGTTTTTCCATCATTCTGTTTAGAATCTTGGGCTGGAGACTTGCAAAATAGAGGCCGTGAAATGTGATTGAACTTGTGATGATCAATCTTTTGGAATGATAGGTGTTGCAAAATGGAGGGGATGCACTGATAGTATCTGTTGTTCCTGCGGATAATGGAAAGCCTACAGTTAAATCGGACAAGGCATTAATTCGGGATGAGAGTTGTTTCTGGGAGAATCCAGTGTATGAGACTGTGAAGTTCAGTCGAGAACCCAAAACAGGGAAGATTCATGAGAGGATGTACTGCTTTGTTGTAGGGACGGTATGGAATGTTACACATTTTATTTATGCTTTGCCTTGCTGCCAAGCGATGATCCAAAGCTAGCGTTATTTCTTTTATGGTACAACAGGGAGCGTCTAAAGGTGGAGTTCTTGGAGAAGCCTCAATTGATTTCTCAAATTATGTGGAGTTAAATAAGGTTTCCCTGGTTGCTCTTCCCCTCAAGAACTCAAAAACTGAAGCTGTATTGAATGTAATTCGCCCCATTTTGAGTCCATGATTAAATTTGCTATAAATGTTGACTTTTTTTTACTGCATTTGACTGGATCAGCATTTGTTTCTTAGCTTGATTGATGTTTCCTTATTTGTTTCAGTTATCAATTCAGAGGATCCAAGAGTCTATTGGCTGCTGATTACTGTAATTATGTTTTCTTTATATTGTTACTTAGCTCGACTGAATTGAGAGTGTTTCTTGGTCTCGCAGAGAGATCGAAGAAACTGAGAGTGTAAAACTATATAAAGAAAACAGCCTGAAGTCGCAGTTGAACAATGTCGACGAAGATGGAACCATAAAGAGCAGTTCTGATGTAAATTCTCATCTTCTATTACCATCTTGTTTTCCTAATCTACCTTACTTGATAAAATTAAATTCAAAATGATAGTCATATTGTTTCCTTCCCTCTGAGCAGGATCTGCCATTGAACAAGACTGTTACCCACATCGTTAAATTCAATGGCAACCGTCGAACATCCAGTGGATCTGATCTAACGATTTCAAGCTCTGATGGCAGTTGTGGAGTTGAGATACCATGGCAACCTCAGATCAAGAATGGCAGTGCCCATCAAGAGCCTGCTTCAGTTCTACCATCTTTGAGGCCGAACTCTGATACACAACCTTCAGTGCATGAAGTGCGTCAAAGGTCACAATAGGATTGGTCAGGCAATTCTGCACTTGAAGTTAGTACAGACGACTCATCTGGAACCCCTAGAGACACCTTTCTAAGGCATAATTCGGATGAATCCTCGGGTATTGTGATTGAGAAGCTCAAATCCGAAGTTGCTGCTTTATCCAGACAAGCAGAGATCTCTGAGTTAGAACTTCAGACACTTCGTAAGCAGATTGTGAAGGAGAGCAAAAGGGGGCAAGATCTTTTTAGAGAGCATGCTTGCTTGAAAGAGGAAAGAGATGCTCTGAAGGGAGAGAGTGATATGCTCAATGCTTCAAGGATACGAATAGACGAAGCAAGAAGTAGAACAAATTCGCTAGATGAGGGAGGGGAGCCTTATGCGATTGTTGAAGAACTGAGGCAAGAGCTGAAACATGCTAAAGAACTAAATGCCAATCTCAGAGTTCAACTTCAAAAGACTCAGGAATCAAACTCTGAACTATTGCTTGCAGTGAAGGACCTTGAGGAGATGTTGGAGCAGAAAGACGGAGATGCATTGAACCTCACAAGTGGATCATCGACTAAAGACGTGGAAGAAAAGACTTACAGAGCAGGCCAAAAACATCGATTTCTCAATGACAGTGATGATGAAGAACAGAAAGCTCTTGAGGAGCTCGTGAAGGAGCATGATGACACCAAG
Organism: Salvia splendens; assembly: GCF_004379255.2. Classification (NCBI taxonomy): domain Eukaryota; kingdom Viridiplantae; phylum Streptophyta; class Magnoliopsida; order Lamiales; family Lamiaceae; genus Salvia; species Salvia splendens. Next base: position 27,551,978 of record NC_056038.1, read on the forward strand.
CAATCATATGTTCTAGAACAACAAATCATGGACATGCGTAGTGAAATAGAAATCTACAAGCGAGATAAAGACGAGCTAGAGATGCAAATGGAGCAGCTTGCACTTGATTATGAAATCATGAAGAGAGAACCATGAAATGTCATATAAGCTAGAGCAGAGCGAGCTTCAGGAGCAACTGAAAATGCAGTATGAATGTACATCCTCTTATGCTACTACTCATGAACTTGAAACTCAGATAGAAAACCTAGAGCATGAACTCAGAAGGCAGTCAAAAGAATCGGCAGATGCATTTGTCAAAATCAGTGAACTAGAAACTCATGTCAAGAGCTTGGAAGAAGACCTTGAAAATCAATTACATGGATTTGAAGCTGATCTGGAAGATCTTATGAGCTCAAAAGTGGAGCTGGAGCAAAGGGCTATAAGAGCTGAAGATATATTGAGAAAGACACGGTCGCAAAATGCTAGCACAGCAAAAAGGATTCAGGAGGAATTTAGAAGGCTTTCGGTGCAGATGGCGACTACGTTTGAATCCAATGAGAAACTGGCTGCCAAAGCTCTAGCCGAAGGAAACGAGCTTCGTCTAGAGAAATTTCATTTAGAAGTAGCCATCAAGAAAACTTTTGAAGAGCATCAATCAGTCAAGAGTAGTTATGAGGATAGTTTGTGTCAGCTTGCCAGTCAAGTTAAATCTATGACTAATCAAATAGAAAAGATGCAGTCAGAAATCGATGATAAAACATCGCAGCTTGAATATCAGAAAAAGCAGACTGAAGAATCCCAGAGGCTCCTTTCAGTCGAAGTTTTAAAGCTCAAGGAAGAGATTAGCACATGTGGGAGTATGAATAAAACATTTTCGGAGGACTTAGGGTGTAAAGAGATACTCTTGCATGAGTTGGAACAAATTAGGAACTCCATCAAGGAAATGGACTCGCTTGTGTTGCAAGGGAATGAAGAAAAAATTGTTCTACAAAACAGGATTGCATCATTGAAAAATGATGCTAAGGACTCACAGAAGGAACTGAATAAAATGAGATGTCTTCTGGAAGAAAAAGAATTGATTGTTGGGACTTTGCAGTCAGAGCTAGAGTCCCTTCACTCACAGTACGACGAAATAAAGCATTCCCTATCACAGTATGAATTGGAAAATGAGGAGTTGAGGAAAAAAGTTTCTCAGTTAAAAGAGGACTTGAAGAAAAATGAAGATGCCCTCAGAAGCATGGAGAAGATGATGAAGGATGTAGTCAAAGCAACTTCGGAAACTCTGAAGCCTGTTATTTGTGGCTCCATAGAAGTTGCAGATCTTAAAGAGAGAATTAAGTTACTTGAGGTAGATCCTTATTGAGTATCGTGTGTTATTATTTATGTTGTAGTGTAACACATCCTCAACCACTTAGAGTAAAACAAATGGTGCTTCTTAAGTTTTTGTGATGCTAATGTTGCAGGTTAATGGTCTTTGGAGCATAAATTCTTTTACTTAAATTTCTTTAATAGAGTAGTCGTAGTTCAATTATAACGGGCATACATTTCTGTGTTGTTATCATATCTCAGATTTTGATTCCAAATTCATGATCTCAGGGTCAGATCAAGTTAAAGGAAAGTGCTCTGGAAATATCAAATAATTCATTTCTTGAGAAGGAAAAGGAACTTCATCACAAAACCAAAGAGTTAGAACGAAGAATGGAAGTACTCAACCAAACCACCATTCAATATGAGAATGGACTTGAAAAGGTTTGTAAATTTTGCAGTGTTTGCTTTAATCGGATTAGGCTTATAGCAAACGTTAGAGATCCATAACTCCTTATACTATAGCTATTCTGAAGTTGAATGAATAGAGGTCCCGTAACCATGATGAAATTTAGGAGAAAAAAGATCATTTTACTAATAAAATATTCCGAACTCTCTTCTTCATCATGATAAAATATTTCTGCAATTTGCATTGTATGTCCTACAATTATTTACTCCATTTCATAGGGGTCTAAACATATCCTCCTGATTTGCAGATAGCTACGATTTCAGATGAGCAGGATCCAAATGTCAGATCAATTGAAGAAGCAACAAAGAATGATGAAGATTCAACCAATCTCAATGGGTATGTAGCAGTACCAATGCATATCATATTAATGATATACTACTCTGCTTGCGAGTGCAAATGGTAATGATAAAATTGATTGCATTCTAAAACAAATGCTTCGACATTTGCAGCCACAACGACAATCCACAAGATGCCCAAGAATGTCCAAGGCATCATAATGAATTAACAAATGAGATGGAACTATTGCAAGAGAGGAACAGGTTGATGGAGGCAGAACTGAAGGAGATGCAGGAGAGGTATTCAGAAATAAGCCTCAAGTTTGCAGAAGTTGAAGGGGAACGACAACAACTCGTAATGAAAGTACGCAACCTCAAGAACAAGAAAAATCACCATACCGCTGCCTAAACTTGTTTGGCACAGTATGTAGGTATGTTAACTGTGGCACTTGGGCGGCTTCTTACTGACAGTTTTTGCAGAGTTTTTAAAGAATAATTCTTTGTAAATTGTTATATTATTTTCCTCATAATATATATATATATATATATATATATATATATATATATATATAGATGTATTCATTTCTTTTGTATCTATATATAAGGTAGTTTCTTCACTTCATTGAATGTAATACAAAATCCTCAAGGGTGTCATCGCTCCATACAGGAGTCTCCCTTAGTAGCTGATTCTTTGTTTCTTTTATTTTCTGGGTCACTTTTTGCAGGTTTTGTAACATAATTTGCTTTGTGATCATATAGGTAGAGACTGGAAGTATTTGTTTATGAATATCATATATGCAATTACATCATATAAATTGTTCTTGCATTGATTGGGTTATTTTGCAACATACAAACTTCTTTCAGAAATTACAGGAAGTATATGAGACAAGAAATTGAATCCTGAAAATTGCAATTTATCAATTTAGGTTTTTCATACAACATATGAAAATCTGATAGGTTAGAAGATTCAGTCAAGAGCTATGAATTATGAGAACTAAACCGAACTCAAAATTAATTGTCATTTTATAGTCGGCTTTCATTTCAATAATAACACGATTGCGTATTCATTTCATTAGTACTATACCAAGTTGTGATTTTCTTTTAGGTGCATATGAATTTTACCTCAGATCTTTGTACATATAATAAACTTTAGACAAATTTGATTGAAATCGAAAATGTTAATATATTAATTTTTGGTGAGGACTAAAAATGGAAGCTAGCTTATATTAAAGGGGCACCTAATTATGTTGTTAACAGCTGTTTGAAGTGCACTAGTATTTTTTTTTCCTACCTTAAAAGTCTATTCACCCACCACCACTGCAATTTTTGTTTAGGAAAAAATCACTGTCACTAACTATTTTGCTAATTAAATCATCCTCTTATTTCATCTCACGATATGAAATTACAAAATTATCCTTCGTAAGTCGTAACTTTAAAAAGTTGCATGGATGATAAGAGAAAAGAGGTACGAGAGTGAGAGCAAATGGTGTTCTTGATCCTCACAATTTCATGCTACCATTTTATATTTTTTTTCCCAAAATCACTTAAAACATTCTTCCTCTTCTGCTATCTCCACTCGATTTTGATTTTCTGTTCAATCAGCCATTTTCTTTCTCTCTCACTCACCAAACATCTCTCTTTGAATCCAAGTCTTCCTCACTTGTCGAACTTCATTCTCATTTTTCAGTAGCCTTTGCTTTCATTGGTAGTTACTGATTTTGATTCTAGATTCGCTATCAAGCTTACTTTCTTTTACTCACACATTTTCGGTGCAAAAACCATAGAATCTTGTCTTTCTTACTCATACATTTTCCGCGCTTGTTTCTCATTCTTCATATTCCTCTTTCTCTTCTTCCATAAACCCAATCTGTTTCTTCTTCTCCTTACCCTTATTTCTTGATTTCTTTTAGGGTTTCTTGAATTTTTTACAGATGGGTTCGTTAAGTTCTTGACTTTGGAGTGCAATGCTTGGTAGAAAGATGATATCTTTACCTTCAATTCAAGCTCTTTTACTTGGATTAGGACTCTTATTCGCAGATTGCTTCGCAGTTCCCATAAATGAAGGTAAACTTTTTAGCTTCCAAGATCACCCATATCTTGATTTGTGATTTAATATTACTCTTCAAGAAGTGTTGCATACAATTTGTCGGGCTGTTGGAATTTATCTTGCAATATAATTAGTGTTTTAATCTTTACATGCATGATTTCTCAGACAAAATTTCTGGATTTTGCTATAGTTGAAGCTCTAACTGCTTTCAAGAAAGCTATTTTTGAAGATCTTTGCTGGTGTTGTTAAATTGGAACCCTGTGGTTTTAGACCCTTGTAATTGGGATGGCGTATATTGCTCGATAGCAGGAGACCATGTTGTAAAGATGTAAGGTTTCGACTTCATATGCATACTGTTAAAGCTATGATGCTTGGAGATGCTACATTGCCTGTAAAATGGAAATTCAATGGTATAGGTTTATGATTGAATTTGGGCAGTAATATATCTGAGGCATCTGTGAAAGGGTTTTTGGCACCAGAGTTTTACAAGCTCTCTGCCCTGCAAGAGTTGAGCTTTCCATCCCGTTACTAGTTTTCCTGTGAGTTTTATCACTGTGGCATGGAAATATGTTGATTAAGTCTCCCTCCTGGTTTTAACAGAATTTTGCATGGGAATTTGTTGATTGGTATAATACCTAAGGAGTTGGCTTGTTGACGAACCTCAAGGTATTGGATTTGGGGTCGAACCAGCTGACAGGTTCAATTCCGCAGGAGATTGGAAACTTAACCAGCATCCACAAAATGTCCGTGGGAAATTAGAGTTGGATATGAAGTTGCATTATTGGTTGTGTATGATCTTTGTTGGTTTAAACGCTTTCCCGTCTTTCCCCCTCTCTGTGTTGCAGAAACCTTCAGTCCAATGTGTTGACTGGAAAATTGCCGTATGAACTTGGTATGCTGAGGTACCTTGAGGAACTTTGGCTTGATAGAAACAAGTTTATAGGAACTATCCCTGCTGCAAATAGCTCTGGGTTTTCGGCCATCAAGCATGGAATGTAAGCAGGGAACTTTATGTATACTCAAATATAATGCTATCTTGTGCTTCATCCCAATCAGTCACTGGTCTTGTTTTTCATATGATTATCTGCTGAGTAACACAACTATATTTGTTGAACCAAGAGCGAGCATTATGTTTGCTAGGTTGTCAGTTTCTCCAATAAGAACTACTTGACATTGGTGGATTTATAGATGGTATATTTTGTTCAGCTATCAATACCAAAATTCTGTAGATGCTAGCATTGGAAATCAAATAACATGTTCATTGGCAAATTTCTTAGCTCCTGCACTGCATTTACTAGACTACAAGTGCATGTTTTGTTCCAAGAACGATATCATAAAGTCATTTAGTCACTGGCTTCTTTTAGGTATGCTTCGAAGGGCAGCCAACTGGGGTTCTGCGGAGCCTCCCAATTGAAAGTGATCGACTTATCACACAACTTTTTGGTTGGAAATGTACCCAATTGCTTGGACTACCTGCCTAGGTACTTGATATATATTACCACATATTGTTCATTGTATGTTTCCTTTGCAATTATTTTTCGTTTTTAACGTTCTTGGTTTTTTTATAATAGATAAAGTTTTCTGGGAAATTGCCTTCAAGATAAAGATACTAAGTGTCGCCCTGCTACACAATGTGGTAAATGTCGCCGCTTCATGATTAAAACTATCAAATTTCTTCAGTTCGATTAAAGTCTTGATGATATGTATATGCAATGACTTTTGAAATGTGAGTATGTAATGGGAGTTTTTGCCTTTTTGGTGGATCAAGACTTGTTATAATCTTGTGAAAGCCTTTTAGTTTAAGTAACGCTCGAACTTTAAACTTCCATTATAGGTGCACATGCTGCTTCACCGAATAAAACCCAAGCAGGAATGAACACGACGCACAATGCGACTGAAGATAGGTCGTCAAGACATCAATCAAAAAACTCAAAACCAGTGTGGTGGATCTTGGTTCTTGAAATAGTGACAGGGTTCGTGATTGGTTTGCTCTTCGTTGTTGCTGTTTTTACTGTTGTGCACATGTGGAAGAGAAGAAGACTTTCAATCATCATTCCGTGGAAGAAGTCTTCAAGTTCAAAAGATTGCATGACCATGTATATAGGTCTGTCTGAGTGTGGAGAGTTTCTTCCTCAATTTATAATTATAAAAACATTGTAGATTAAATCAATTGCTCGTGCAGATTCTGAGGCCACGAAGGAGGTCGTGAGATATAGCCGAGAAGAGCTCGAGTTAGCCTGTGAGGATTTCAGCAACATCATCGGTTCGTCTCCGGATAGCGTGGTATACAAAGGCACTATGAAAGGTGGCCTTGAGATTGAAGTAATATCTTTTTGTATAAAAGAAGATCAATGGACTGGCTATCTGGAGCTTTATTTTCAAAATGAGGTATCGTCCTTCTAGAAAAATAAAATGATTTCATGGCGCTTCAACGAGCATATCCGATAATCTTGATATTGATCGACTACAAATTATGTTTGTGGATCAGGTGGCTGATTTAGCAAGATTAAATCATGAGAACACTGGAAAACTGCTTGGATATTGCAGAGTAAGCAGCCCATTTACGAGGATGCTGGTATTCGAGTATGCCTCTAACGGGACACTTCACGAACACCTTCACTGTAAGTTCCTTCCTTCTCTCTATCTTGAAATCGGTAACATGCAATAGAATAACTTAAATGAACCTACTCCATCTTTCTGCAGATGGAGAAGGAAGCCAGTTTTCTTGGACACTGGCGAATGAAAATTATCATTGCCATTGCTCGGGGGCTGAAATATCTCCACACGCAGCTTGATCCTCCATTTACTATCTTGGAGTTGGATTCCAGTTCTGTCTATCTGAGTGATGATTTCACCCCTAAGGTGAGGGAGGCTACGAAGCCCGCCTACTTACCTACCTGCGTTGTACTGTATAAATCGTTAAGTTGTGGTGATTGCATTTCTCTCAACTTGTGCAGCTCGTTGATTTTGAATGCTGGAAAACAATTATCTCCAGGTCGGAGAAGAGCTCAGGCACGATAAGCAATGAAGGCGCGGTTTGCATCCTCCCGAGCTCTTTAGAGGGTCGTCATCTAGATGTACAGGGCAACATATACGCGTTTGGGATTCTCTTACTCGAAATCGTGAGTGGAAGGCCTCCATATTGCAAAGAGAAAGGCTGCTTATTCGATTGGGTGAGTGATCATGTCCAACTTCTCTACTTGGTAACCATCATGAACACGGGGTCTATCACTTTAAACTGCAGGCTATAGAGTTTTTGGAATTCCCGGATATGATGGCATACGTAGTTGATCGTGAGCTGAAGCATTTCCGATATGAGGACCTCAAAGTGATATACGAGGTGGTGAGCCTGTGCATTCATCCTAAATCGAACCGGAGGAAGACTGTGAGCGAGTTGTGCTCGATGTTGGAGAACGGGATCGACACATCCATATCTGCGTAGATAAAATCGTCGGTGGCTTGGGCCGAGCTCATGCTTGCCTCGTGACAAGCTCCTCCGACCTAATATTGTACATGTCAAAAGCCTGATACTCGATTTTTTAACCATTGCTGATGGATACCATTACGTGACACTGGTCGGTGTCCTGTGTGTAATGTGCAGTAGTAGGTCCCACTCGTCGCATGATCACGCACGGGTGGTGTAACCGTAGGTGACGGCTACATCATAGGTGGCTTAGAAGCTCTCATTCTTTTGTATATTTGAGGCCATTGTAAGACAGGAGATTTAGGTTTGATACTTTGGTTATAGTCTAACATGTTATGACAATGACTGTCTGTTTTTCAATTTCATCCGATCTTGTTAATTTGTAATTCTTCTTTAAGATTGTCCGTTACCTTATTTGAAGAGATAATTGATAAGCATACTTTAGACTTTGAATGAATGAACTAAACCATCTTCCGTTAGCTTATTTGATGAGATAATTAATAAATACTATACTTAAACTTTGAATAAATGAACCAAACCATCATCCAATGTCTACAAATGAACATGTTTAGTTTGGCTTTGCGAAACTTCACAAAACCATGACTCATTTGAAGTATCCAAAAACCTATCGGAGCAAAACTTGATTACATCACAACAGAAAAGGAAAAGGAAAAGGAAAAAAAAATACGACTATTCTTGTCTCGAACGTTAGCCACAACAAAATCGATGCATTAAAGCTTAAGTAGATAAAGAAGTATGGTGATTAGCATTTTCGAGGGGCATAACGGATGTCGTTAGGGTTCCTCTTCCCACTGAAGACAGCAAGTGCTTTCCTAACCGGAGGCTGGAGTGGAGCTTTCTTATCATTGTGGTGGAGGAAAATGTCATCCGGTATAAAGAAATCGTCGTTCTGCATAACATCATGTTCAAGTAATGGATTGAGCCAACATCTTACAATCAAAAACAAGAAATACTACTATAATGTAATTGATGAAATAGATAAAACAATGAACCTGCTTATTCTTCTTCTTTGTCTTTGGATACAGAAACTTCTGCGGAAGCTGATCCTCACGTAATATAGGGTTCTTTGTAATTGCATCTCTACCACCTTGAGGTAGAGGCAGTGAATACTGAAAAGGGATATCACATAACAGAGTTTGGTCAGATTTCTGCAAATGTTTGGATCAAAACCGTAAACACAATCAATTTGGAATCTCACAGAAGATGCTGATAAACAAAGCGCAGAACCAACAAACAAGAAATTACATAGCACATCTTAAGAAACCAAACACACTCATCATCTAAATAACAAGTACGAGCAACCTTCACTGTATATCATATAATACTTCAATAGAAGAGACTATTCAAAGATAGAGAATAAGATTAACTAAAGGAAAAATTCCATATTTTGTACTCCACTTTTTAAGTTGTCTAAATTGGGTCACACCACTTCAGTTTGTTATTTTATCAAAACTGAATCTTTGTTCACTCATCCATTTAAGTTAGGTCCTTCTATTGCTCCAAAAGCGAGAAAGGATACAATTTGAAATAGTACTTTGCTTTTATCAAAAGTGGAGTTCCTAAACCCAATTAACAGAAGAAAAAAAGGGGTGAAACAAATAGTGAAAAGGGACCCGAATCTGTTTCAAGTCCCCTAAAGAAATTCATTACTTATTATTTTGTCAAGACAAAAATATTTATTCAGAAACAGCAACCTGCAAAGGCTTCGATATTTAAAGGGCCTTGGAAAAGAACTTTCTAATGTCATATAGCTACAATCAGTATTAAAGAACAAAGTGCGACAGGATGGTTGTTAAAAGAAGTTACTGCTACCTTTGTTCCACGTAAGGATACGCGTGGTCGGCGTGTGGCCAATATAATACCATTGTCACTAACTGTAACAGCCACCTTTCGTAATGTGCCGCCATTCCCACATGTGGGACAGAAAATCTTACCGATTTCTGTAGTCACCTTAGAACAAGCATGGCATTTGAGCACCCACCTAGAGAAAGAGAAAGAATATCAGGATGACATCCATATCATAAATATAGTGACTTATGCATCTTCCAAAATGTGCTGTCCTAAATATAGTGACTCATGCATCTCCCAAAATGTGCTCTTCGGAATAATATATTATTCACTGAACCCATTCATTCTGTTTTCTCCAGCTTCAGAATTGATACCATATATTTACTTGAATACTTATTTTCTACATATATTCAGACTACTGAGAGTAACACTTAGAGAACAGAATCTAGAGCTATCCTTACTCATACCTGTGAAGCTCGCGAATCTGCATTCCTCCAGGGGCCAGAAGTCTTAAACCTATCTGAAGAAGAACATTTTGCATAGCATAATCAGCAGTTATGCAAGCGACACTAGACTCGGATAAGGATCTAAGAGTCCAGCTCTGTTCGCTACTTATATCATCTGTATGCCATGTATCAGCATCTTCATTTGTCTGACTTGTAATCTCTAAGTTCCCGAGCTGTTCAGTGCTCTCAACAAGGTCCTCCTGCAGTGTGTCACTGGAAGAATCTATTGCCTCTACCCTACCGAATTCATCTCTTTGGAAAGGAAGATTAACCCTCTCGCCATTTTGAGAAGACATCAAGCATTCTTCATCCAGTTTCATCTTATTTATACCTTCAGAGATATCTGCATTTCCGTTAACATCCTTACAGAAACCATTAACCGTTTGCTCATAATTTTCATCCACAACAAGCTCTGGACATGCGTCATCATCGATGTTTTCAGTATCTGGATTACTCGGTGTGTCTTGTTGTACAGACGAAGCATCGCTCATGTCACGTCTAGCTTTTCTCCTGAGAAATCTTCTATGAGTACTTCGACTAACTGCTGGTCGCCAATCATCGGAGTTTTCCTCAGACTGACCTAGCGATGCATCAATACCACCAGCCACCATCTTTTTCCCATCAATTTTAACCTCACTCTTCTTCTTCGGATAGTATCTCTTGGGTTTCTCAAAACCAGCATCACCATCCTCCTGGTTACCCGCACACGACCTACCATCATGACTGGAGGCATCCTCCATACTAACTTGACCTTCTGGAATAACACCGAGGCTCAAATCTTTGAGGGGCAAAATTCTAGATTCGGCATGTGATCCATTGTCTTCAGCATGGTCTAGAGCTTCCCATTCCTCAAGATTAGGGACATTAGAACCCCATCCAGGCAAGTCCTTTTCTGGAAGCCTTTTAACATTAACGGCATGAATGGCAGGCGGGTTGTCTCTGAGATGCTGAGTCCCATGGATTTGGGCCTCCAATGTGTAGGTCAAGGCAATGAGCTTCAAGTCGACATCCGAAAGTGTTTGCAAATCACCCGTAGCCCTAGCAAAGCTGGCCACTGTAAAATAACGAATTGAGTAAGAAAACTACTTCACATTAAAAGCTTCTCTTATATAAGTTTTAATACATGTGATTGAGCTTAATATTACCAAATCCACTAACAGTGGCAGCGACAATATCCCAATCTCCTAGTAATGTGCTCTTTTGTAATGTAAAGAAACCTTTTTAAATTGAAACTAAGCTTTATAATCGAACCTCCAAAAACTATGATTTATAATCGAACCTCCAAAAGCAGATATAATTTAATCTGCTTCAGTTTAAGAAGCTCAACTAAATTATTAAGAGAGCAACAGTGTCCATTTATGCGCACAAATTAAACCACAAATACAATAGAAAAACATTGCCCAATTATACATAAACAACAATTATTGAGGACACAATGAAAAGGATCTATGAACGACAACAATACTGCAATAAATGAAGAAAAAAATCACCTTTCTTAAGAGCATCAGGTGAAGGCTCCAGAGTATCAACAGAGAAGGGCAGAAAGTGCAGGGCGTGGCGAGAGGCGGGATCGCGAATTTCGGTGATGACCTCGGCGACGGAGACGAAGCGGTCGGCGGAGTGGAGGAGCTTCTCTCCTCCCTGGATTATCGCGTTGGCGTCAACAACCGCCACCGCGATTCCTTTTGTTGATGAGCAGCTCCCCACCAATTTTTGGGCGATAAATTCATTTGGTTGCTGCTTTTGTTGTGGTTGCGCCGGGGGTTGCTGCTTGAGGATATTGCTCCAGCACATCAGCGGTGAAGCTTGTACTTCCATGGTAGAGAGAGGGATAGAGAATCAGGGAGAACTATAAACCCTATGATATTTTAGTCCTATTATATAAGGAGAATTGGGCCATATTAACTGGGCCGACTTTTCTCAAAAAGGACTTTTAGTAACTAAATAGAATATTTTGAATAAATGATCCTATGGTTTCAAAAGCAATTTATTAAACTAGAAATTAAATACATGTTGGTATAAAAGAAATGCCACATATGGGATTGAAGGATACAGTCAATACAGAAATAAAATAATAAAAAAAGCTATTAAAATAATGGTTATTATTTAAATATTAATAAACAGAAGGCCAAAATTTACAAATAAAGTAACAATATTTCCTTCTAGAAGGAGTATGGCAATGGTACGAAATTACTAAAAACATGTGATACAATTCTTGGTGGATCAGAAACTCATAGAGAATGCCCAGCTTGATCTCATACAGAATCGATCCCTGGTGGATCAGAAACTCAATTCGGATCCCACATTTGGGCCGGTTCTTTTGGGCTCCGTCACTTCCTCATCGGGCCAGGTAAGTCCACTTTCTGGGCCCTCTCTATTAAGTGGTTCTCCACCTCTTTCGGTCCAGCCCATTCCAAACCCCCTTCTTATTTCACCATCAGCCACCAAACACTCCCAGCAGCCCATACTCCTTCTCCCACTAGCCCAATCCACAGCCCAACAGCCCACTTCCTCATTCCCATCAGCCCAAACTAAATTCCATCAACCAAAAAAAATGCCACATAAATCCAAACTCCTTTTAACCAAACAATTAGCCCACTTAACTGTTAATCCAACCACTTCTTCAAAAAATATAGCACCCATTTCAAAATATGGTTCCAAAAAACAGCATGCTTCGGTGATTACCGGAAGAGAGCTTGCGGCAACTCTGTTTTCTGGACGTCCCCAGCACCATACAAGCCTGCCTAAACCAACAGCCGCCTCCTCGACCCTGCCGTGTGTTGATGCCGGCGATGCGTCGGCATTCCCTCCGATCATCAGTTCCAAACATATTCCAGCAGCCACGACTTCTGCCGCGGCTAATCGGACAACCTCTCCTGCTGCTACTTCTTCTACGGTTGTCCAGCAGCCACTCACGTCGGTTACCACTGCCATGATTGCTAATTCTTCCCCTCTTGCTTGGGCTGGTTTGATGGATAAAGGAGCACACAAGGAGAAAGGAGTTCATGGAGAATTTTTAAAGGAGTCGGCTGAATTTAATGGAGACAGATCAAGCATCTTCTTTGGGAAGTCTATGGCTGATGTATTAAAGAAGGGCCAGCCGGCAGAGGGTCCGATTTTTTTGGACCGAGAAAAGGCGGATAAAAGAGGCGAAGTCCGTATTGTCGAAGGTAAACCTTGTTTATATTTTTCGCCTAATGAGACTTCTTTTCTTGTAGGCCGTATAGGACCTGCCATCGTCGGCAAATTCTCACACTCCATCCCTCCTGCCCACCAAATTCAGAAGGCATTAGGTAATTTAGAACTTGTTGGTGCTATGTCTTGGAATTTTCTAAATGCGAAGCATATTTTCATTCAATTGTCTGATATGCGTGATTATGTTAAGTTGCTTAATGGACCGAATAATTCTCCTGTTTGGTATGTTGAGCATCATCCCATGCGCGTGTTTAAATGGACCCCTAGCTTTGATCCTTTTTTCGAGATTCCTATTGTAGCTATTTGGTGCAACATACTTGCTTTGCCTGTTCACTTATTTGAAGAGTCGTCTCTTATTGCGATTGGTGAGATGTTAGGCAAACCTGTACAAGTAGATAGGGCCACTATCACTAGATCCCGTGTTTCATTTGCTCGCATTTGTGTCGAGGTCGATTTGTCGCGCCCTATTCTTGATGAGATTGATATTGCTGGGAAACATGTTACGTTGAAGGTTAAATGGGACAAGATCCCATTATTTTGTTCTGAATGTAAACACGTCGGCCATTCGAAGACGACTTGCTATGCATCCGGGAGGCGGCCTATGCCTCCCAAGAGGGACTACTCCCAAAGGCCGACCCCATAGAACCGACCTCCTCCCAACAGAGAGGGAGAGTCGCATCCGGCAGGCCCTAGTAGACAGCCACAGGGCCCGAGGTTCCAACCTTTTGCTACCCAGCCTACAGAGAGGCCACCCCCAGAGGTTGGACAGCCACAGCGTCAGGACAGGCACAACCAGGGCTTGGTCATCAGAGAGCCGGCCCCTGGCTCCGTCTTACACCCTGGGCCGTCTTCAGCAGCCGTAGAGGGTTCACAGGCTGCATGGGACGACGGCTTCGTCGTGCCTAAGAAGAAGAAGAACATAAGGAGCGCAGCTTGGTATGAGAGGCGACGAGAGAGGCGCCGAGAGAAGATGCAAGTGACAGCCACCTCGAGGAGGACAGCGTCAGACGGTGAGGGACATAAGGGGTTTGAGGGAGATGATTCCTCGTCTGGGAGAGAGCGGGGCTCTAGATCCCGATCGCCCTCTATTACACGCGGCTTCGGGTACGGTCCCCTAGCGATGGTTGTGCATGGCGACAACATGTTCGGGGCCTTGGAGGATTTTCCCTCGGATGATGCCGAGGTTGAGATGGACAGCGATACCCACCAGGATCATATGATAGTGGAGGTACCGAACACGAGGCTTGAATTCGACGATCCGGTACTGCAGTACATTGGATACACTTCCCCTCCCGCAGAGGGTTCATCGAAGAAGGCGAGGCTTTCGGCCTCGGGAGCCTACTGAGTTTCCCATGTCTTCTCACTTCATGATCTGGAATGCCCAGGGGATAGCGAACGCTACTACCCAAGGCACTTTCAAGAATATGATCGATATGCACAGTGTTTTGTTTGCCGCGGTGCTAGAGCCCCAGACGGATCCCCAACCTTCTTTCTTTAGTAGGAGTTTTGGGTTGCAGTTTAGGTGTTCGAACACAAACGGCAAGATTTGGATCTTCTCTCACAGGGACTGGCAGGTCGAGGTCATTGACGACTCTGAGCAGGTCCTTCACGTCCGAGTTACTGCTGTGATATTCCCTTTATCAATCTATCTCTTCATAGTGTACGCTAAGTGCTCGAGGGAGGGGAGATACGATCTGTGGAATAAGCTCAGGGACTTCAACATCTTCTTGTTGGAGGAAGAGAGACAAGGCAGCACGACAGACAGGCACGGAGAGATGATGGACTTCGCCGACGCCGTAGCAGACTGCCAGCTACTGGACCCAGGCTTTGATGGCCCACCGTTCACATGGACGAGGAGTGGGCTCTGGGAGAGATTGGACAGAGTTCTTCTTGGGGAGCATTGGACGACCGCCTTTGCAGCTACTAGGGTGACTCATTCGCCTAGGATCTCCTCAGATCATGCCCCTTTGGTAGTGCGGTGCCAGCTCACGACTCAGATTCCGAGGCCTTCGTTTAGGTTTCAGAACATGTGGGTTCAGCATCACACTTTCAGGGATGAGATTGCCAGAGTGTGGACGGCGGAGACGGGCTTCTTCGGCATGCTTAATCTTCAGTTCAAACTCAACAGAGTTAAGGGTTTTCTCAAGGGATGGAACATGGAGGTCTTTGGGAATATCTTTGACAAGCTGAGGGAGGCAGGGGAGGCAGTTGCCGCTGCGCAGGCGGCTTACGACGGGGACCCGACAGGAGCCCACAGGAGTGAGCTTAGCCGTTGAGGAGGAGGATTTCTGGAAGCAGAAGGCTGCCATTCGGTGGGCGGCAGAAGGCGAAAGGAATTCCAAATTCTTCCACGGATGGGTGCGACAGAAGCGGGTGAAGTCCCGGATTCACGCCATTCAGGCAGGAGGACAAACTCTCACGTTAGAGGATGACATCAGACAGTCAGCGGTTGGCTACTTCCAGCGGCTTCTCACGACAGACATTGAGCACTTGGAGCAGCCGGACCTTGATCTCTTGCGCAGTCTCCCAGAGACCGTGGACCGCGAGGGCCTCTGTGCAGTCTCCGACTACGATGAGGTGAGAGCTGCGGTCTTTGGCATCAGTGGGGACAGCGCCTCGGGACCGGATGGCTTCTCGTCCTTGTTTTTCCAGCATTGTTGGGACATCGTTGGAGCAGAGGTGGTGGCAGCAGTGGCGGACTTCTTCTTAGGAGCTCCCATGCCCCGCAGCTTCACAGCCACGACCAAAATACTCTTGCCGAAGAAGGCAAGCCCGGCGACCTGGGCAGAGTACAGGCCGATTAGCCTTTGCAATGTGACCAACAAGATCATCACTAAGATCTTGACATCGCGTTTGGCGCCGCTGCTTCCACTCGTTTTGGCGCCGAACCAGAGCGATTTTGTAAAGGGTCGCTTGCTTAGTGATAATGTGCTCTTGGCTCAGGAACTGATTCACGACATCGGCAGGTCGCTCATTAAGAAGGCAAACTAGCCTAATCTGGCCCTCAAGCTAGATATGGCAAAGGCCTATGATCGAGTGGAGTGGCCTTTTCTCCTCATGGTGCTTGAGAGGATGGGATTCCCGCCGGGATGGGTGAGTATGGTCGACCGATGCATCTCTTCATGCTGGTTCTCAGTGCTTGTGAACGGGGCTCCGGCAGGTTTCTTTCAGTGTACGAGGGGACTTCGCCAGGGAGATCCGTTATCGCCATCGCTGTTCGTGCTTGCTGCAGATTATCCTTAGAGGAGCTTGAACAGGCTTGTGGACACACATCCTGATATGGAGTACAGATGTGCCAGACACGCGCGGTCATATCCCATTTGTCTTATGCCGATTACATTATCATTTTTGTCAGGGCACACAGACAGCCAGTAGAGAGGCTTGTTCATTGTCTTGAGCACTATTCTGCCGTGTCGGGTCAGATGGTGAACAGGGGAAAGAGTCATTTCTACCTCGTTGTGAAGTTCGACGCTTGGGCGGCTGAGGTGGCAGAGGCGAGTGGATTCCAGCAAGGATTCCTCCCTTTCACTTACCTCGGTGTGCCTATCTATAAGGGGGCTGAAGGCCGGCTACCTTTTAGATATCCGACAGAAGATGGTGGACCGGATTCACAGCTGGTCTCACAGACATCTTTCTCTTGGAGGGCACCTCGTTCTGATCAAGAGCACCCTTGTCACCATCCCTCTTCACATCTTCCAGGTCCTGAAGCCGTATGCGTATTGGATGAGGGAGTTGGAGCAGATCTTGGCCCGGTTCTTTTGGGGCACGGTAGGGGAGCAGAGGAAGATTCACTGGGTTAGCTGGAAGAAGAAGATTTGCTTGCCGTTGGATGAGGGAGGCCTCGGCATCTGTCGTTTCCGCGAGGTCGTCAAAGCTTTCAGCATCAAGCTCTGGTGGAGATTTCTTGCGCAGGATTCTTTATGGGCGCAGTTCACCATGCGCAAGTATTGTTTCCATGCTGGTCGTGCTTTCATTTCTCCTTACTCTGTGCATGATAGTCCTATCTGGCATCATCTCACGGACATTAGGGGTCAGGTTCATGGTCTCATTAGGTGGTCCCTAGGCGAAGGGCGGATAGTTTCTGGGACGACGTGTGGGTCGGGGATCGCCCCCTTAGGACCTATTGTCCGCCTGGGACTGATCTTCCTGCCGCTGAGGTCTCTAGATTTTGGCATGATCATACTTGGCATATTGAAAAACTGCATGATTCTTTGGCTTTGTATGGTGTTCCTTTGTATGTGTTGGATATTATCAGGGCTGTTCCGATTGAGGTGGACAGGCGGGATGTGATGCGATGGAGCTTCACTGGCGATGGCGAGTTCTCGATGGCCTCAGCTTGGGAGCTTATCCGGACACGGTCCCCTAGACATTTCAGACTTCGCATGGTTTGGAATGCTGGGCTGGCCCCTACCATCTCTGTCTTCATCTGGCGCCTCCTCCTCCAGAGGCTCCCTGTTGAGTGTTATGTTCAGGCCCGTGGTATCTCTCTTGCATCCAAGTGTCTGTGTTGTGTCTCTTCTTTTTCAGTCGAGTCGTTTCAGCATTTGTTTGTGTCGAGTCCTCTGGCGAGATCGGTTTGGGATTACTTCGATGGCTGGTTCCCTTACCTTAGCACACACATTCACACGTGCACTGATATTGCACTTAGATTAGGTTTTTGGTGGAGGTCCTCTCACAGGGCCACCGCCTTGCACATCAGCTTCATTATTCCCTGTTTAGTATACTGGTTTATCTGGATGGAGAGGAATAGCTGCAAGCACCGCGACATTTCTTTTCGTTCTTCACATGTTATTTGGTAGGTTGTTCGGCACCTGCGGACGTTGGTGGCGGCGGGTGTGCTAGTCCCCTTTCATTGGCGCGGTTGCACCCCGTCCGTTGACTTCATGCCTTTGGCTCCTCATCGCCGGCGAGTTCTACGGTCCCTGCAAGTGCTTTGGCATCCACCCGACGATCCTTGGGTGAAGCTGAACACTGACGGGGCCTTTATCACCTCGACGGGACAGGCAGGCGGTAGGGGAGTGGATCGGGGCTCAGACGGTTCTCTCTTGGGGGCCTTTTGTACGCCTCTCGTAGCTGGGTCGGCCTTCGAGGCGGAGCTTTTAGCTCTTCTTCATGGGTTGACATTGGCTATGCAGTTCTCCTCGCAGGTTTGGGTCGAGATGGATGCAGCAGCAGTGGTTGCGGTGTTCACTTCAGGACGCGGAGGAGCGGCGGATGTGAGACATCACATGGCTCGCATTCGCACTTTGATCTCACAGTTGCAGGTCATGTTCTCTCACATCTATCGAGAGGGAAACCGGGCAGCCGATTTTTTGGCAGGTAGGGGGGTCCAGACCCCTGCCATCACCTTCTTTGATGCAGATTCAGCACCTCGGTATTTGAAGTCGCTCGTGAGGATGGACCAGTTGGGCTATCCGAACTTCAGATTCAGATATCGAGATGGATGACTACTTCACATGGTTCATGGTTTTGATTTATGGTTTTTTGTTTTCCTTTAGATTTGGCCAACATTTGGCCATCATCCTTGTTATTATTTTGATGTATAGCTTTGTTATGTTTGTTTTCTCGTTAGTTAGATGGTTAGTACCCGGTCTGTGGGGATATCATAGTAGCTCTGTAAGCTCTTGTGATTTGTATCTCTCGTGCGGACCGAGTCACTTTTGGGCTTGGTTGATGTATGTTCTTTTGATGATTTTTTATATAGACAGGTTGGGGGTCAGCCTTAACCCCCCGCCGTGATGGTGTTTGAGGAAAAAAAATTTCTTGTTTTATTATAGAATAATCTAGAACTAAATTAAAACAATTCTAATATAAAATTCTAGAACAAGAGGTGACTTGCTATAAATAGAACCTCAACCTACAAAGGAGTAGGCCTGTCAAATCGCTGGATACCTCATTTCGAATTTCTCAAAATCTAGTATCCGATATCCAATCCGAAAATGATTTGGGTACTCAGATACTCGGATATCCAGTCCTGATTGTGCATTTTTATTTTATTTATTTTATTATTTTTTTAAGAAAATTAACTATAAACTTTTAGAAATACAAACTTGTAGTTCAAGTTTAAGATTAAAAAAACTACTACAAATTTTCAGAAATAAAAAATTCATAAGTTAAGCATCTATCATTCATCCATAATAAACATCACAAAGGACATTTGATTTTTTAAATAATAAAATAAATACATTAAGTTAATTATTTGTTATATAGATAAATAATTAATCCTAGTAATTAGATTATAGAAATTTAATATGATAACTAAGAGGGGTTTTGGCCCACTAATAAATTAGTGTGGGAGGCTCAGCCTCTTCCTCTAATAAATGAGTGATAATATAGTTTAATTACTTCCTTCGTTCCTAAAGAATATGCACTTTGGATTCGACACGAGTTTTAATGTAAAATTGATAAAGTAAGAGAGAAGTAAAGATAAAAAATAGTTAAAGTATTGTTGTGGTTTTGGTGGGGTTGCTGCTTGAGGATATTGCTCCAGCACGTCGGCGGCAGAGCTTGTACTTCCGTGGCAGAGGGGGATAAAGAAAAAGAATTGGGAGATGAACGATAAACCCTATGATATTTTAGGAGAATTGGGTCATATTACGTATGCTAACTGGATTGACGTTTCTCTCTAAACCCCAGACTTCTTCATTAATTAAAAATTGGACATGTTAATGTCCAGTTAATATGTAATTTTCTAATATTTTTTATTTTTAACTAATAATTATAAAGCTTGAATGATTTTATATTAAGATATTCTTAGCCTCTATCTATTAAGATTATAATAATTTGATTTGATAATTTAAAAAACAAATTTAAATCAATCTATTTTTAACTTTTTTGATTAGGATTTCTTATTTTATGAACTGGATGTGAACTTTGATGGCAGTTTCTCTTGCTGAATTCATCATATTTCACTAAATCTGAGTTGTGATAGGATACTGAAGAATGAACCGGATATAGACAGTTCCAATAACACTTAATTGTTTTAGTTAGTATAGCTCTAGATGTTACACTTAGATAAATTTTCTTATTTTTTTACCAGGATTATTCCTAAAGAAAGGGAAGTGAATCCAGGTAGCGCTAAAACCGTCTCCGGAGGAGAAAGAACGTGAAGGTGCAACAAGCGCCAAAACCGAAACTAGGGGCTGATTTAAACAGTTCTTTGTCTGTCAAGATAATGTCCAAATGTTCTTCGAAGACCATCATCGTCTTTATCGTCGAAAGTGCTTCTCATGAGTACCTTGCACGTCTCAATCGAAGCTCGGGTGAGGGGGTCATGGTCCTTCAATGTCAAGCCAGCGACCCGCTAGGTTCGTCCAGACTCCCGAACGGAGTTAGCCAATCACCGAGTTTGCAACATTGTGGCCCCAACGACCTACTGGAATGTGAAGAGTCGCCAAATTTTGAATAGTTTTTTTAGACTCTTCCCATTCCTTGTCCCATCTATATAGGGTCTTTTGCTTTCTTTTGTAATAGAGAGGTTAGAGTTCAATTCAAAGAGTGTCTCCTTTGAAAGAGTGATAGGGCTCGTTTCAAGCATGGTTTAATGGTGATTGTTATACTAATCGGGGAATTAATGTTAGAAAAAGTGGATGTTTAAGCGTGCAGGAGCTGAGAAGCAACAAAGTGGCTAAGTGTTGGTGTGACCTGGTCAAGTGGGGATAGAAGCGAAAAAATTGCCCAGAATTGGAGCAAACTGATCAGGTAAGAGAAGACGGAGCGACTGGACCTGGCAGCTGTGCGAGTTGATCAAGAGAAGTCGAAATCGGGAAGCAGCGAATGATGAGTCATAAGAGAGAGAAAGAAGAGTGTCTTCCTATGCAAGGGCATTAATGCCAAATCATGAGGAGCTTGCCCTAGGGATTGGTGCCCCAAGCAGTCCTATAAATAAAAGAAGAAATGTGGAAGAATGAGGGATCGAACACAGTCTCATATCATCTCGGAATCACTCATCATCACTCACATTCTCACATACACCACAGAGTTAGCATGGAGCAAGGAGATTAGCAACTGAAAGCGAAGTTCTACCACAACAACACTCCCTTCCTCCTCGTCTTGGGAGAAGAGAGCTCAGTTTAGAAAGAAGCTTGTTCGTTCATGTTTTGCTCAAGTCCCGGGGGGTTGATACATTGTTTACTTTGTTTTTCGTTTATTTTGAGATGCTCTGTTGAATCCACTGTAACTTTAAAGCTTTCTTTTAATTAAATCATAATTTTCAAGTTTATTGACGCTCTACCTTTGAATCTGAAGTTTGATTATTGTTTAAGTTGAGTTGCTGAAGTTTTTGTTGATTGAAATGGAGTCTGTGATGGATGTTGGCTTGGATCTGGAGTTTTCGGAGTTAGATTTTGTTCTGATCATGTTCGTTTGCGTTTGATTGTAGCTGATTGCTTAGATCTAGTGTCGTAATGTTCTGATCGTTGTTTGTTGTTTCAGATTCAGTCGTTCTTAGTTAGATTTACGTTGATCTGAGTTTTACGTACGCCAGTTGCATGAAATTAGAATAGGTATTGTTGATTTGCTTTTATTTCCGTTCAAATCGCATGGATCTAGCTCAGATTTACTTTGTTTCCTGTTTTACGATAGACGCTCTGTGCAGATCTGCCGTAGATGCTTAGATAGTTTATTTTGGTTGTTTGGAGAAGAAGAAGACCGTAGTTAGTTAGCATAGCAGTCTTTGTCACCTTTTCATGTGTTTCAGCTTTATTGTAGTGCGTCGCTTTAAGTCAGTGGTCCCGTTTCACTTTATGCAAAGTACCTTCAAGTTGCCGAGTTCAGTTGATCAGTTATAAAAGGAAATGAAATCGTCAGTTTAAGTCTAGCGTAGTTTAAGTTGATCAGTTTGGTAGAAATTATCACACCCCAACCAACCCTTTTGTCGTATATTCTTATAATTATATAAATAAGAAATTTTTAAGCAAATAACCTACATGTAAAATTTGTAAAACACCAATATAAGATAAACTCAGAAATCAGCATAAATCTATTACATATTTCAAAACATTTTGAACTGTATTGAGCCTCTCACACCACTTTATATGTTATGCATTGGTCTACATGCAAAATGACGAGGAAGAGAAGGTTGCTATAATGCTTCAGCCGCCAACCCTGATAACACGTGGAGTTTCTAAAACTCATATCAACCAAAACATCAGCGATATCTTTGCCTGAAAAATATTAGTGGTTTATATGAGCCACAACTCAGTATATATAAATTTCACCTTTAATTTCACATCACAAAAATATCGAGCATATTCTTTAACTATAATATATATATATAACTAGAAACAATAAATATCATAAACAATTTCACATCCATATACATATGCCTTTATGATCCTTTTTAATATTATGTGACTAATCAAGCCTGGTATCTGCCCGTGATTTCCCTTGTATACGACCCGTAGGCCCCTAATATTTATTTGACCTTTTCACGAAGGGCCCTCTTTGTATTGACCTCTCCACGAAGGTCTCTCTTTGCTCTTTTGCTTTGACCCGTAGGTCTATTATCATTGTATATGATCCGTAGGTCTATTGTCATTATATGACCTGTAGGTCCATTGCCATTGTATATCAGATCCAGAGCAAGACCGTCACATATCCTCTTTAATCTCATGATGCGAATAATTCCAATGCCATACGTCAAACATATCCATTGCGCCAATTACATATTTATATATTCCATCAATTAACTCCAATACTATAGATAAACATATCCATTACACAAATCACATATCCACATCATATTACACAATCAATATCAAATAACACATAACCATTTCAGGTTCACATCATATAATTCGAATATTAACTCCAATTTAACACATAGCAATCAGTCACATAAAATATGTAAAATTATAAGTGTGATTTATATATACCTTATTATGATAGATTGATTAACTGAACTTCTGATCTTGTCTCATGATTTCCCGTCATCAATCCTAATGTTATTTAGTAAGAATTTTAATACGACAGTTATATTGGGGTTTAGCAGCGGAAGCATGAATAAATCAGAAAACTAGATCTATTTACCAAATTATTTAGACAAATTCTATTCGCGCAATTATCACATGTATCATGCTCATAACTTGAATTAAAACATGCTTTTGATTAATTAAAACCTAAAACATGCTTTTCTACCTTGATTCTCCAAAGAATCGCGGATGGCTTGTTACTTCTCCACGTGTCGATCTTCAATACTCGACCACAGATCTTTTGACTGGTTCCCGAACCATATTCCGATATCAGTGTGGGCTGATCTCATTAGAACACTAGGACTCCAATAAAGAAGACAGAAAATCTCACGGAGGATAGCTGAAAAATTCGATCCCTACACTATGATGTGATGGACAAAAATTTCAAATAAAATATTAAAATATAATGTCTGTTTGTCTCTCCTTTATTCTCCTATTTATACTTAATTCATATTGGGTCCAGACAAGGATCTATGGAAGGTTTTGGATATGGATAATTGAACCCACAATTTAATACAAGCTTATATTGGAATATTATTTGCAGCAACTACAGAAATAATATTGCACTGCCCATCCAAATTCGAAATTACGAGTAATCCGGGTTTCCATTTTAAATTAAATGTTTATTTCCTGCACTTAAGATAGAAATGTCCATTAATTAATTATTTTCTGCTATGGACGAAAATTAATTAACTTTTTATTAATTTCAAGAGTGGACTTAGCACGAAACCCTTGTTTATTATTCATAGAGTAATCAAACTCCAACTAGCTAGGTTCCGAATAATAAAACGTTGTTTCACACTCCTCTTGAGGACATTATCAAACGAGACTCCCCTCGCGTGCGTTTCTATATAATAGCAATCCTAGCACCGCCAGATATTAATCACCACCACCCAATATATCAGGCATATTGGGTTACGAAAAACCTGCACCATTTGATAAGTCAAAGTAGTGCATAATTAATATCATATGCTCAATGCTAACATATGTAGATTAAGAAATACTTATTTATCAAGACATCGTCTTTCAATAGATAGCATAAAGACACGTCTTGCTGTTAGATCCGTTCAGTGCTATGCCACACCAATGTTATCTTATTTCACTAAGGCTTAGAAACAATCGGACTGACATTGTAATCTTTCTCGATAGGTAGTCAAAGCCTATCTAGGGTGTGAAATTCTTTTTTTTCTTTGATCTGAACTGACCGTGTTATCTTAAAGTGGACGACGCCCACAATCGGTCTACTAAAACAAAGATTTAAACTTTGTTAAGTTTCTTATACATTTAAACATGTAGTAAAACAGCCATTAAATCTAAAACATAACAACATTATAACAAAAATAATTCGTTTTATTCCTTGAAAAATAAAATAAAAGTTATTATAGTATCCAATCACTCGGAAAATGATTTCTAGTATACAAGACTCTAACAAGGCATACATATAAATACATGTGCGACTGTGTAAAATAGCCTGAATGAACTTAACGAAAAATTTCCCTTTCAATTACCTTTTTAATTATTTTATTTTATTTCTCTCGAATTGCTCTTCCTTCCACTGAAACCCATCTTTCTCTCTCGTTGGATATTTTTTCTCAATTCTTTGCTTTAGGCTTTTCGTCTCCAATATACAAAATTAATGTAACCATTTATAGGGATTCATAGTCGGTTAAACCGACTAACAATTCTACTTTATATAATATAATAATTGTGATGGCTTTTGAGTGCATAATTCATTTTTCATATTTATCACCTACATGAATGCATACATGAATTACTCATTATATATAATAAAAAGAAAATTTTATCATAGCCATAGCCAACAATTTGTTATACTCCAATTTTTATTGTCTCACCCATCACTATATATGACACGTGCACTACAAGGAAAGAGTGCTAGGTTTGAATCATCTTATGGAAAATTATTAAGTTTCCAAAAAAGAGCTATTCTTGATTATTAAAATAATGTAAATGACTTCAACTATACTAAATGAATAAAATAGCTACTTATTGAATTAACAATCTTAAGACGTACATTACTATATTTTACTTCACTATAATGATCTAATATTACCATCATATGTACGAATTCTCATTTGCAATTCATTAGCACTTTTATTTTGTTTTGTTTTATAATCCATTAATAATATATAAATTCTTTATTTAACTATATTGTCTCCTCATAATTAATAAAATATTTTCTGTATAAACAACTATTAAATATAATCATTAAATATAGTGTATTATATATAAAGAATAATAACAATATATGAATACGCAATTTAATACTATAGGTTTTGAACGAATGTCACATAAATTAGTTAAGTCAGTTCAATCCAGTAAAGTAAACTTAATCCACTTTCAAAGCGTGGCAGTAGCCAATTCCCAAATGTCCTAAACACAAGTCAAGACACCTTCATCTATGTGTAATTTGACTCTTACTTCCTTCCCTTTACTTTACTAGTTAATAGTACTGTGGGTTAAGGTCTTGAAAGTGAGTTTATTGTGTTTTGTGCACCCAACGACAGTTAGATTGGCTAGGAGTTGTTTTGATCCGTTGATCAGTGTTCCTTGATCAGTCTGATGCACTATCCTTGTTGTTAAAATCGAGCGATAACTTTCTAGCCTTTCAAAGAGCCCATCTCCATGTTGGGTGATATGAATGTTTTATAGTCGGGCTATGGTTGTTTTGTGGTTAGCCCGGAGTTAGTCACTTAGTTAAAATGGTTGCTTGGATGAAAGTAGCTAAGGGTTGCCATCATCGTATTGGTGGAGGTCCTTGGTCTTCAGGAGGTCATTTATTCACACATTATTTCTTCTATATCTCCCATTAATTCTATATTTTGTTCTACTCCATTCGTCTCACTTAAGATGACACATTTTCCTTTTTAGTTTGTCTCAAATAAGATAATACATTTCCTTTTTTTGGAAACTCTCTCTCCAATTAATACACCCAACCATTTTTTCTCCCTCCTATTAAATATTCATCTTTCTTTCTCTCTCTATTTTAAAACTTACACTTATCTTTTCTCTCCCCAATTAAATACATTAATCAATAACTCCTAAAATCTCGTGCCGACCAAGAAGTGTCATCTTAGCTGGGATAGAGGGAGTATCTTTTTGTGGATGTGACCCCTATCTTTTTCAGTGTGTGTTGTTTTATGTTTTATGTAATTTTAGTTATTTTAATTGTTTTGTGTTTTTACAAGAACAAGTCTTACGCTAATTTTAAGATTCGCATTACGTATAATATTAGATTCAAGTAATTATCGTGTTGTGTCAAATTAAATTGTATCGTATCATTAACGGTATGACTAGAAAATTTTGATATAACACGAACACACACAAAGTTAATAGGTTTGGGTTCATATTGGGTCGACCGAATAAAAACCCAAGATTTTAGTGTTGAATTTGTGTTAGGCCTTATTGGGTTGGACTGATTATGTGGTGACCCAATGATGACTCAACCTACATGATTTAAAAACACTATTTTTTCTTATAAAATGATAGAAAATAAACATATGCAAACTAATGTAATTTTCAATGCAACATCATTTTCTTCTTTCATAACATCATTGCTTTAAAAACAAAACACAATACCATTTTCAATTTGGTACAATATAGTAGTCCCTCCGTCCCAAAGAAGATGGCACACTTGGAAGATGGCACGAGATTTTAGAAGATATTGTTTTGTGTGTTAAATGGTGAGAGAAAATATAATTTTATAATTAATGTGAGAGGAAACTTTTTCCAAAAGAGAAAATGTGACATCTTTTATGGGATAAACTAAAAAGGAAAGTGTGACATCTATTATGGGACGGAGGGAGTAGTATTATCTTACATCAACTCAATGGGCTCCTACCCGACCGGATAGGAGTTGCGTTTACCATATTTGGGTTTCCCACTTTAGGAGTCTCGGTTTACCATATATGGGTGTCCCACTTTATGAGTCTCGGTTGAAATATTCCATAAATGGTTATAGGTCTCACATTCCACTAACCTTTTTTCAACTTACATTTTATTATACAACTAATATGTAAAAGTAGGACCGACATTCCATTATCTTTTTTTTACCAATTTTCCTTTACATTTCTTAAAATCTGTGCCGAACTCAAATGAAACTCCTAAAATGGGTCGGAGGGAGTATAATATTGGCAAGTTCTTGTCATTAAAGAAGATGAGCAAGGATGTTTTGGTCCTCACAAAGGGCTCCAACCCGACCTCATAGGAGTTGCATTTTAATTCCACCAGGTCGGATGGATAAGATCAAACTCCAAAGAGTCTTACTCGATCGAATGAGTTTAAGCCCTTGACTCCACCCGATTGGGTCAGATGCTACAGTAGTCCAAGGATTTCTACCAAACCGGATAGTAAATTGTCTATAAAATCCCACTCGGTCGAGTTCACTAAACACAAAATTGAGATTTATCTGTATGAGAGAAACACTATCCAGTCCAAATGACAAATTTAAGAAAGAAAGTTCCCGCTCATTCCACGGAGTAAAGAATGAGACCACAACCAAGATTCCATCATCCAACAATTTAGTTGTTTGGTTTCATATTTTATTTCCACTGTATTTGTACTTTAGATATGATATAGGTAACTAAATGCATTTGTGAAATTCTAAGGTGTCGTACAATAATTCTATAGTTTAATTTTGTCTTTGTTTTCATATACTTAACTCATGTTATTCATTTGGTAGTAATTGTGCTTCTCTAATTTAATGGATTAGCCATTTAATAATATTAGGAGATTTAATCCAATTAAGACTTGTAATTTAAATCGGCTAAAACTAACGGTGTACAATTCTCCCTCCGCCCTGAAAATCTGTCACTTATTTCCTTTTTCGTTTATCCCTAAAAATTTGCCACCTTCACTTTTACCATTTTTGATAATGGACCTCAGGCCACCCGCAACGCGTTATGCTGGTGGTCCGTATTTCTTTCCTGCATGACGGAACCGGGGCAGGACGCGTTGCAGCGTCTCATCCCGTCACCAGCCCGCCCCCAGCCCATCACCAGTCCCGTTCCGCCGTGACGAAACGCGGGACGGCTCGCCACGCGCCGAGGCGATGTGGCGCGCTCCCAGGCCATGCGTGACGCCCACTCGCCGTCCCGCGAGTGGGCATCGTCACGCTGACGCAATAATTCATTTTTTTTTTAAATTCGGATTAAATAAAAAAAAATGTGAAACGGTAATATTACCGTTAATAGCCATTTTTCCTTTTATTTATTTATTTTTTTATTTTTTTACTCTATAAATACTACTAATTCATCCTCATTTCACACACAACTACACATCTATTCTTCCCAAATCATCTTCATTTCCTCTCCAATTTTCATCTAACATCTCATCACAAAATGTCCGGCGACGGAAACTCCGGCGGTGGCGGCTCCGGCTGGTGGGATCTCAACGTGTTCGGCGACTGGGGGAACATGTACAACACATTGGGTGGTTCCGGTTCGTCGACGCCGGGCACCCAGGGTTCGTCGACGCCGGGGGTTACCAACCACCCAATTTTGATGTGGATGCATACACTCGTCCCTCCGCCCCGCGGTATTCGCAGGGTGGAAGGGACTTGGAAAGAGACGAAAACGCGATTAGAATGCGGATCAAGTTATATGGAATGATAACCGAACCGGTCGGATCAGTTAGCAAATGTCGTTGCCACTTAATCAATGCAGTCTTGCTCTCGCTCTTTCTTCCTTACCAAAGTAATTTGTAAACTCCCAATTTTGCACAACTTTAACAGTAAATCGGCAAGTTCGGGGTCGATCCCACAGAGAAGTTGGTGTGTTGAGTGTGTGAGTATTGAACAGGGGGTTGGCTGCTGACACGCTTTAACTTGGGAGTTTTTAACTACTGTTTTTACTGTAGGCAGAATTAAACTAGCTAGCTTGATCAACGGAAATTTAACTACTGGGTCAAGTAAATTGCAGGTAACAGCGGAAAGTAAATGCGAGGATGAAAACGATAACTTTGATTAACTAAACTGAGAGCAATACAACGTGAAATTAAAACTAAGCTAATACTTCGGAAAATAAGAAAGCAAGTAAAACCGAGAAGAATCTCGGCGGGTAATTTAGGAATACGCCGACAGAAAACAAGTATTCTGCAGTGCTTCTTTAATCCCCCTCTCTAACTACGCATTACTTTATCTAAGCTAAGCTATTCTAGAAAACTGGACTAAGCTAAACTAGACGGAAAGTAAAGGATCGGATTCTTTCTTGTGATGGCACACCCTCTATTTATAAGCTCGATTCGGCCTCCAGCTGGATAACGATCCTGACAGGGAATATTCGCTGATGCTGAAAATGAGCGACTCATTGATTGCTATGAGCCTTTCTTCTAGAATGACGACGCTTTTGAGTAACAGATTCATGACTCAGGTCCGTCCTTGCGTCTCATAAGCTAGCACATGTCCCCTTCTAGAACGTTGTCCTTGATAACAGAATGGTGCGCCACATCTAGCTCATTTCCTCACGTGTTCTTCTTCTAGAAGCCAGTGGTCCCCGCCTAACTGCTTGATCACTCCCCTTGATCAACTCCCCCGATTCTTGGCCTTTTATCGCTGAAGGGAGAGAAAGAAAGATGTGTGTTCGTGTTGTGAAAATGCGATGTGCTATGCTAGGTCGAGATACCAAGTCCTATGAACCCACTAGATCACTTGGTCTAGGAACTCAATGGAACACGGAATACTCTGTCGTTGTACACACAAAACTCCCCTTCAAAGATCCCTCAATCCGAATACTATAGATTAGTATAGAGAAGCAGGGGTCGATCCCACGAAGATGGACACGTAAGAAAGCGTTTAGAGACTCTTGACAAAGGCGGCTGCTACCATGCAAACTGGGTTGAGGTATAACTACTACTAGACCTAGGCAAGAAATGTAAACACTAGACCTAGGAAACTGTAAACATGCTGAGATCAAACATCATCAAGACTACGGGATATTAAATTCCCTTCCTAGACCGTGTAAACGGCTACCTAATAGAACCAGACATAAAGCATATAACAGTGGGGACCATAATTCCAGAATTAGCAAGTACGGCAGAAAGGCTGCAAATAACAAACTGAAACTCTAACTAACAACGACATGCATTTTTTTTAACTGAATAAAAAATGAAGATGAAGAAAACAGAGCACGTACCTAGATTCGAACAGAATATAAAAGTTGGGTCGTCGAAAACTTGCAACAAACCGGAAATAACAATGATCTACATATACTCGACGGAATGAAATGAAAACACAAAGGCTAGGCATAAATTTAAACCCACTCTGCTCGGATTCACGTCGGATGCTTAATCCACTCCGGATCCAAGCGATCCGAACCAAACAACAACCTCAATCAACTCCATAACTTCCGATCTAACAGATCTAAACCGATCAACACCGAATTCAAACGATTCCACTCAACTCAGCTACAACACCAAATTCAAACCTCCGATTCAACCAACAACAAACTCTGATCAACCCGATCCAACCATTACTCTGCACAGATTTAGTGAACAATTGCGAACGCATCCAACACAAGTAAACTAACTCAAACTCCAGATAATCACAGAAAGGAAATCAGAAATCAACATCAACGACATGACAGAAAATTAAACTTGCATTAAACACAGAAATATTCGGTAAAAAAAAACAGAGGGTCAAGCTCCGAACAGCGAAGCTCGGTGAAATTCACAAAATACGAGAAAATAAAATGGAACTTGTTTCTTCGCCCTCGACAGGACGGTGTTACAACCCAACTGAAATGCGAGAAAGCGAAAAGTGAACCCAAAATGCAAACCCCCAGAATTTCCCTCTAAAGAACCCAAGTGTGTAAAAGAAAAAAGTGAGCTACGAGCCACAGACTGTTAATGAGGCCTCCACCGAGAAGATCCTTCCAGAATGCATGCTTCCTTCCTTATATAGGTGCTGACATAATCTTCTAGAAGCCGTCGTATAAATTATATGAATTTATCCCCTAGACCTATGCATGAAATTAGCCTTATCAAACTGCTCACACTTAAACCATGCTTGTCCTCACGCATGAAAGACAAAAAAAGAAATAAGGTGAATTTCAATGCACGGTTCCCAAGAACGACTCTTCAAACAAGACTCGAACAAAGAACAGACTCCTGGACCTAGACATTCTACAGACTCAAACGATAAACACAAAGGAAAACAAAACACATAAGCATGAACCAGTTTCAACCTTTAGGCGATCGTCCCCACAAGCTTAAGTTCTATCCGATCGTCTACAATCTTCAAATCCTCCCATTTCCCTCTTCTGCCTAAACGGTCTGTCAGTTTGTCAAGATAGCCTATCAATTTCCCAGCTGTTAGGTTCGCTCAATCACTCATTCCTCACCTGGGATGTTAGGATCGAAGCGCTCTAAAGTCAAAGTTATACCACGGATGCATCGGGTTATGAGAGTTTCTCCTTCTTACTACTCTTTTTTTATTAATTTCCTGGGTCAGGTTACTATTGCTTCCTGCCCTTACGGAATTTTTCCCTTTTCCTATAACAGATTTTTTTTTCTTTCTTTCTCTGGATTTCGTCCAGCTTATACCTCCAAATTTTTTTTTTATTTCTTTTTTTTCAATTTACTCATCCCCTGGACTTCGTCCAGCTTATACCACCAGTTCCTGGACTTCGTCCAGCTTATACCTCCATAACCCTTTTATTTTTTTTTCTTCTTTATACTCTACTCCCTTAGCATCAAGTGGCAGCCCATTCTTTCATGTTAGCTCTAAGTGTTTAGGCTTATAACTCGCTCTTATAGTAGGGCTGCACAACTAGGTTATCTAAGGCATCTTCTATCGTCCTTACTTCATTCAGGCCGCATTCAGCTTATTAAGGGAAAAGGTATCAAAGTTGATGTGCATCCTATCTTCAATCGCTCTCACTAAGGGGATCATGCCTTATTATATCACTAGCTCATGCGATACACAAACACAAAAACCTAGGCTAGACCTAAAGACGTCTAAACACATACAAAACAAAAGAAACTGCACTTACTCCCTCCCCCTCCCACTTCACTCCGGCTTGTCCCCAAGCGATCCTAGTGAAGTGGGGAACAGGAAAGTAAAACAGTACAAAACCAAGACAAAGCAATCAACCAAAAAAAATGCAAACAAAACACAAACTTCTCATACTTAGACCGAACATCGGGCTAAGTGGGAGAAGGTACAACACACATAAGCAAAACATGCTTTAAAACAAAAACAACCTCTTCTCACACTTAGGCCAAACATTAGGCTAAGTGTGTGAAGGCACAACACAAATATATACAAGTTAAAGCATGCTGAGCACAGAACACATAAACTGAAAAGAAATAAGAAAAGAAAAACAGAAATGGAAAAGTTACTTGGTTTTGGGGGAATCAATTCGGGGTCTGGCCCCCGCGGGAGCCAGACTGGGGTGGTACGTACGGTCTGGTCACTTTCACTTTTTTCGTGCCGGTGAGTCTGGTACCTCTTTCACTTCCTCACTTGGTCTGGGTATTGTTTTCTTCACACTTATTGGCTTTGAGGCAGATGGAACAAGTAGGGGTTTTGACACAGGCGGAGGAAACTGGGGAGTTACACTTCCTTGCCTAGGCTGGGTGGACACCGAGCTGGGTCCAGTGGTAAATTTCGCTTGGGTTACGGAGCAATTCTCCTTCACCCACTTGGTCATCATCATCATCAGTTCGATAGCCTCCTTCATCTGACCACTGTGTTTCGACGACATCCCCACCAATTCCTTCACACTACCCCGTATGGCCACAATCTCCTCTCTAACCATCTTGGTTTCAGATCGCATCCATCCCACCTCCCTTCTCATCTCGTCAACTTCAATCTTGGCACCTGCATCCACACTTGTTGGTTCCTACTTGACCTGGGCTTCAGACCTGCCGACTTCATAGAAACACACCTTCTTCCCATGCATATATAAAAGCCCCTTGTTAAAAAAAATAATCGACATTAAAAGCTTCCGGGGGCAAGCACATCTCCACATCACGGTAAGATTTGGCTATCTTTAGTATCATGTTGCGTTGCAAATAGGCCCCTAGGAGATGGCATGTATACATGTGTCTGGAAGAGTTGGCGGTCATCTGATGGCATGCCTGAGCTAACCAGTAGCCCAGGTGGACTCTGACTCCCTTGGCCATGCACCAAGTGAAGTAGAGATCTTCCGTAGTCAAGGCAGCATTTGCAGTGCCCATCAGATTATAACTTATGAAGGTCTGAGCGAATCGCAAGATCCGGTTCTCTATGTGCGAGGCTTTCGAACAACTTGTTTTAAACTGACCCACCTTCGGGTGGGTTATAAACTCCCAAGCACTTTGTGGTTTGAAACCCGGGGTAAACTTAGGCGGACCTACCATCCTGTCATTCCACAAGCCCTCATCATCCTGTGTGCGCGATAACAACCCCATGCGGAGCGACCACTCTTGGATGCTCATTTCTTGCTCCTCGTTGAAAAGGCGGAAGGTAATAGAGTCGGCATCCAGATCAGTTATAGACTTCAAACGAAAGGTCGAGAAAAACTCACGCGCTAATGCAGTTGGGACATCAAAAGAGTTGTGCTTCAGCAACCAGTCGAACCCGATCGCGTCGATGTACTCCATGAATTCATCGTCGGAAGCAATCTCCTTCAGTTCCGCGGGATCATATCTCTTCCCGGACTTCGCGTACTTGCCCTGGGCACTCTTCTCTTTATATGTTGCTGCACGCTTGGGGTCATTGAACTTTCTTATAGCATCAAGCAACTCTTTGGTCAACCAGATTTCAGTGGGTTCGAAATTGAGCTCCTCCTCAAGTTCCTCTTCGGATTCGCTAGATCGAGTAGGGCTGTTTGACTTAGCAGCATACGGAACCTTAGCGGGTGGAAGAAGAGAGGTTTCAACAGATTTTCCTTTCGATCTCTTGGTCAAGGAAGGAGCGGCCTGTTTTCCCTTCCTTTTTCTTTCAACCGCCTGGCGGCGTTCTTCCTCGTTACTCTCCCCACCACTAGGTCTAGGAGAGTTGTCTTGCTCACGGGCTGCGGTCTCTGGATCCAGCGCTTCTCCTTCCGTCTGCTGGACAGAGTCGTCAATTTCATCTATTAAGCTCCGGCTGAGCTTGTCTCCTGGGCTTCCCTTTCATTTACCGGTGAAATCGTCCCCTTCGGGACATCAGTCAAATCCACGACTAGATTACCCTGTCGTCGACGATTTCCTGTACATCTTCAGTAACGAAGGGCCACGCCTTCCTCAGACAGCAAAGGGGTTGCCCCCGTGATATAAACAGGGGTTTCCACCCCAACCAAATCTTGTTCATTGTGGGTCTGAGTACCCACAACCTTTTCAGGGGTCCTCCCCTCATCATCGTTCTCAACAGAGACTTGGGCCTCATCGCCCCCAACGCTTTCTAGGGTTTCTACCCCAGCAAACTCTTCAAGAACATCAAGGGTCGCTACCTCCAACTCTTCAACTGGGGTTTCCCCCTCTACATCAATACTAGGGGTTGCCCCCTCTATAGTACCAGTAACAGACAAGTTAGGGGTTTCCCCCAGTAGAAACAATAGCATCAGAAATCACCGAGGCTCCCCCCTCAACAGCCTCCACTCCACCAGGGATTTCCCCCTCTGAAACTTCAACAGTAATAACAGGGGTTTCCCCCTCAAACACAGATGCTAACCTCTGGTCGTCGACCGTCAACTGTTCCAACCCAGCCGTCAGATCTTCCTCACCCCTTGCTCCTTCCTCATTCAGGGCGCCTTGCTCAACTGCAGTGATGGTCGAGTCTGTAATCGCAGGTATAATGTTGCCTGGAATTGCTGAAACTTCGGGAAGGACAGGCGGTGGCACGGGGGTTGTTGTAGCGGGTGGCCTAGTCTGCCCCATCATCGCCGTAAACATAGCGAAGGCCTTCATTGCCTCTTCTGGGTAGCCAAATTTCTCCATTAAATCTGCCATGAACGAGGCCAATCCAGAATCAGCGGATGTGGAAGAGGTTCCTGTGTTTGCTGCGTTGGCCATAGTTGGGATCTGGAAAATTTCTCAAGAACTCGGAAGAAAAATACTGCGATTAGGGTTAGTAAAAAAATGGAAATTGCAAGAGAGAGTGTTTTTGTTTAGATAGAGAGCGAATATGAAATGGAAAATAAAAGTAAAAGCACGGAAATAGCTGGTAGGTATGGACTGGGACGGTTTTGCAGGCGGTTTGCAGGCATGACGCTAGCAACCGTACATCTCCCCATAAAGTCATCATTTGAAATTCGAACCGGCGCCACCTCCCTCCAAAATTTTTCCTCAAGTCCCTGCCCCATGTAAATGCTCTCTGCAATTCCACACTTAGAAGAAAAGAAAAACGAAATTGAAACACCAGATTCCTAGATCAAGGATCTAACAAATGATAACTCAAGTTGCTTTCGGAGTCTGGTATTTCAAAAATATATTTGGAAGATTATTATTTTTTACTTTGTTTGGGATTTTCTTGTTTAAAGAAAAGCAATTAAATATTTACACTTTCTTTCAAGTATTCTTGAGATTCCCCGGGTCAGGGTATGGATAAAAAACTTCTCAATTTACTTGACCCAAGATTTCTCCAAGAACACTTCCTTCCTAGACTGGTTAGGCGATATCAGGGAGTGCGTGTAGAGGTACTTCATCCACTACGCACAGCTCTGAGTTATCCCTGAATACCTTCACACGATGACCATTGACGAGGAAAGGCACAGAATTCGAGGCGCCTCCTTGGATCTCCACTGTTCCATTTGCGCGAAGGCCAACTATAGTATATGGTCCGATCCACTTGGATTTTAGCTTTCCAGGCATCAGCTTAAGCCTAGATTGGAACATGAGAACTTTCTGCCCAACTTGTAGTTCCTTGGTCCGGAGATTCTTATCATGCCAGAGCTTAGTCTTCTCCTTATACCACATCGCTGACTCGTAAGACTCAAGCCTCAATTCTTCCAACTCCTGGAACTGCAGTTTCCTCTCTCCCTCACAAGCTTGAGGATTCATGTTAATCTCCTTGACCGCCCATTATGCCTTGTGCTCCAGTCCAATTGGCAAGTGGCACATTTTGCCAAACACTAACCTGTAAGGAGACATCCCAATGGGCGTTTTATATGCTGTTCTGTAAGCCCATAGTGCGTCGTCAAGCCTCTTACTCCAGTCTTTCCTTGACGGATTCACCGTCTTCTCTAGTATTGCTTTGATCTCTCTATTTGATATTTCCACCTGACCGTTAGACTGAGGATGATATGATGTGGACAACCTGTGGTGGACTCCATATTTTTTCATCAAAGCTTCAATTGTTCGGTTCCGAAAGTGAGTTCCTTGATCCGAAATAACAGCCTTAGGCACTCCATACCTTCCAAAAAGATTAGACTTTAGAAATTTTGCCACCTCACGGGCCTCACAAGAGATAGTAGCCTTGGCCTCTATCCATTTAAACACATAATCCACTGCCACAAGGATATATGTGTTTCAGTATGAAGAAGGAAATGGCCCCATGAAATCCATTCCACATACATCAAAGATCTCACAAACAATCACAAGGACCTGCGGCATTTCGTCCCTCTTGGAAATTCTCCTTGTCTGTTGACATCTTTCACAATTTTGACAAAATTCGAAAGTATCCTTATTCAATGTTGGCCAGTAAAAACCACTGTCCAACACTTTCCTCGCGGTCTTCCTAGGTCCAAAGTGACCTCCACACGCTAGGGCATGGCAGTGATTGAGCACATCTCTCTGTTCCCATTCTGGAATACGCCTTCTAATTACCTGGTCGGCTCCCATTCTCCATAGATACGGGTCGTCCCAAAAGTAGTACTTGGCTTCACTTTTCAGTTTCATCTTCTGAGCTCGGGAAATTTCTTGTGAACTGGGCACCTCTTTAGTGACCAAGTAATTTGCTAGGTCTGCGAACCACGGCTCAGCATTTATCCGGCATTTCCCTTTTTCGGCATCCCCTGGACCTATTAACGCCACAATCTCCTCCCAGCTGATAGGTCTAGGAAATTCTTCAATATGGTACAAATGTTCCTCGGGGAATGCATCTGGGATTGCTTCCTCGGTCTCCCCCTGGAAAATACGACTCAGGTGGTCAGCCACCTTGTTCTCAGTTCCTTTTTTGTCTTTAACCTCCCAATCAAATTCTTGTAGCAGTAACACCCAACGGATTAATCTAGGCTTGGACTCCTTCTTCGCCAGCAGGTACTTAATAGCTGCGTGGTCCGTGAAAACGATCACCTTCGATCCCAGCAAGTACGGGCGAAACTTCTCAAATGAGTATACTACCGCCAGCATTTCCTTTTCAGTGGTGTCGTAGTTCTTCTGGGCTTGATTAAGCGTTTTCGACGCATAAAAAATCACATAGCTTTTCCCATCAACTCTTTGAACTAGCACCGCCCCCACTGCATAGTCGCTTGCATCACACATGATTTCAAAGGGTAGATTCCAATCGGGCGCTCTAATAATGGGAGCAGAAACCAGTTTATCCTTCAGTAGCTGAAAGGCCTTTTTGCACTCTTCATCAAAAACGAATTCCATTTCATTATGCAAAAAATGAGTAAGCGGTTGAGCAATCTTCGCGAAATCCTTAATGAATCTTCTATAGAAGCCCGCATGCCCTAGGAATCCTCTCACCTCTTTCTGATTCGTCGGGTGTGGCAATTTTGAGATCACATCTACCTTTGCTCGATCCACCTGTATTCCCCTCTCCGAGACTACATGCCATAGGACAATTCCTTCAGGGACCATAAAGTGGCATTTCTCGAAATTAAGGACCAAATGTTTTTCCTGACACCTCCTCAACACTACATCCAAACTTGCCAAACAGGAGTCAAAAGAATTTCCATACACCGTGAAGTCATCCATGAAAATCTCGATGCAGTCCTCCAGTAGATCCGAGAAAATACTCATCATGCACCGTTGAAAAGTGTCTGGCGCATTACACAGACCGAACGGCATCCTTCTATAAGCATACGTTCCGAAGGGACACGTGAATGTAGTCATCTCCTGGTCTTTGGGATCCACATAAATTTGGAAGTATCCACTGTATCCGTCTAGGAAACAGAAATATTGTTTTCCTGCCAGCCTCTCCAACATCTGATCAATGAATAGAAGCGGGAAATGATCTTTCCTTGTCGCTTCGTTCAGCTTTCTATAATCAATACACATCCTCCACCCAGTAACAAGTCGAGTGGGAACCAATTCATTCTTGTCATTCTTGACAACCTGAATCCCTGATTTTTTGGTACCATGTGAATCGGGCTGACCCACTCACTGTCCGGGATAGAGTAGATAATTCCCAAGGAGAGTAACTTCAAGACTTCTTTCAGGACTTCCTCTCTCATATTCGGATTAAGCTTACGATGTGGGTCCCTGCAGGCTTTTGCTCCTTCCTCCAAGCGGATGTGATGCATGCACAAATCTGGACTAATTCCTACCAGGTCAGAGAGAGTCCATCCAATAGCTTTCTTGTTTCTCCGGATCACCTCTAGCAGTTCCTCTTCTTGTCCTCCGGTCAAACTGCTATTAATAATCACAGGGAAGGTTTCATTCCCCCTAAATAAGCATACTTGAGGCCCGGTGAAAGTGTTTTTAGTTCTTTCTTTGGGATGTTCTTTTCTTGGGGCAGAGGATTTTTTTCTGTTGTTTCGGTAGTCATTTCCTTTGTCGACCCAGCAGAACCTTCCACGCTCGCCACATAAGGTGCCTCCCTTGACCTAGCTAGTACGGGTTTTGCACAGAATTCCAGAATTGCTTCAGCTAACCCTTCATCTGATAATTCACTCGTTTTCATGGCTTCACACCAACTGACTACTTCTCTATCAATGGCATGACTCATCTCGAAATTCTCGATCTGTACCTGCATTAATTCTGTCTCTAGATATTCCTGAACCAGGGGGTTAATGACATCTATAGCATGCAAATTTTCCATATCAAGGGGTTTCTTCATCGCCTCATCTATGTTGAATGTATACTTTTCCCCATTGTAGTCAAGGCATATAGTTCCATCAAAAACATCAATTATAGTCTTGGCTGTGCGAAGAAAAGGTCTCCCTAGAAGTACTCCGCCTGACTCTGCAGACTCATTGTCACTCATCTTTATCACATGAAAATCAGTTTGGTACAAGAAATCATGTACTCTGACTATCACATTGTCAAGCACTCCTTCAGGGCAGATACACGACCTATCCACTAGTTGGATCACAACTTTCGTGTCCACCATGCTTACCCCCACTAATTTCTTGTATATGGAAAGTGGTAACACATTTATCGACGCACCTAGGTCACACATAGCATGCTCGATTTTAACATCACCAATAGAGATGGGCAAGGTAAACATGCCTGGGTCATTGCATTTCGAAGGCATCTTCCTCTTCTGAATCACAGCGGAGACGTTCTCACCTATCAAAATTTTTCCACTAGGTCTAGCCTTCCCAGCTATAAATTCCTTGATGAATTTGCTAAATACTGGCAATTTCAGAGCCTGTAAGAACGGTAGATTGATTTCCAACTTCCCAAAAATATCCATGAAGTCTACCAGCTCTTCCTTCTTCTTTTTGCCTTCCCCCCGGCTTGGGAAGGGTTTCAGTCGCTTCCCCGCTCCTATAGAACTTTCAGCTGATAACTCTCCAGTTTCCTTTCCTATTGCCTCACTTCCCAACTCCGGCTCTGGATCGAGGAAGAATGGTTCAATTGGTCTAGGCAATGGTCTCTCCAAATCTCCTGCCTTAAGGTCATCTTTAACCAATGGACTATCTCCCTTCAAGTGTCTGGGTCTAGGAATTGTATCTTCTCCCTCCATGCCCTCCTTAGGGTCTGTCGTCTCCTTCGTTCTTACCACC
This sequence comes from Salvia splendens, assembly GCF_004379255.2. NCBI lineage: Eukaryota > Viridiplantae > Streptophyta > Magnoliopsida > Lamiales > Lamiaceae > Salvia > Salvia splendens. Next base: position 27,591,772 of record NC_056038.1, read on the forward strand.
GGCCCTTCATATCCTTTCCCGGATCTCAGGGTAATTTGACTTATATTAGCTCTATCAGGTGGCCTTACTGAGGCGGGAATCTCGCCTTCATTTCCCCTCATCTCGCTCAAGGAAGTGGCTATCTGTGACAATTGCTTTGCCAGCATATCCATTGCTGCCTTTTGCTCCTATTGAGTGTCTTGAAGCTTGTGCACTACATCATTGTTCGATTGCAAGTTGTTCTGCATATGCTGCTGGGAACTGACGAGGTCATGTACCATATCGTCGATACTCTTTGGTGGCTTCGGGGGCTGACTGGGCCTTGGCCCTATACTCAGAGTCGGTCCACTCACTTGATTCTGACGAGCGTTTCCTTGACCTTGGTAATTGTTTTGAAAATTCCTCTGGTGCGGTGCTACATAGGAGTTCCCTTGATTATTCTGGTTTCTGTTTCCCCAGCTAGAGTGGTCTCCTTGGTTCCGATTGATCCAGTTGCCCTGCCCTTCTTGGTTTCTTCCTAACCAGTTACCTTGTCTCTCGGGCTGAGGTGCAAACTGCAGATTCTGTTGTGGTGCTGGCTGGTTCTGTTCGTTGTCAGTCCATCTGAAATTGGGATGGTTCCTCCAGGGTGCATCTCTCTGTCTCCCTGGGTTCCAGCTCCCATCGGGATTCCAACTTCCCATTGCATTAACTTGGGCCTGATAATCTCCCTCCTGGGTCCAGTAATATTGCTGAACTTGATTATCTCCTGGACCAGGAGATTTCTCCTTTCCTTGTGAAGCTAGTGGATTTGTCTTTTCAATAGCGTTCAAAAGAGCTTTCTCGAGCCTGTCGATCCTTGCTTCTACTTTATCATCTTCTTGCTCTCTCATAGCATTTACCGATCCTCTCCTTACTACATTTCTGGGGTTATCATATGCCTTCTTAGCGTATATCAACTTCCCCAGAATCTCTCTTGCTTCACTTCTTTTTTTCCTGGTGAAATTCCCCCACTCGAGGAATTCATTAAGTCCGTAGACTCAGGGGTCGCCCCTTCGTAAAACAGAGAGTAGGTCTCTGCCTCTATCATTCGGTGATTCGGGCATGCATCCAACAACCCCTTGAATCTTGACCAATACTGACTCAAAGATTCGTCGTAATCCTGCTTACACTCTAATATTTCCTTTTTCAGCGCATTCGTCTTGTTGGACGGGAAGAAATAATCTAAGAATTCCAACTTGAAGTCCCTCCATGTGCGGATAGAATCCGGGGGCAACCTCAATAACCATGTGTTGGCTTCTCCCTTCAAGGCAAACGGAATCGCACGCAGGCGATAATCCTCCTCAGTCGCCTCATTCGGCCTTTTCTGTATGCCACACAATTTACTGAATTCATTCAAAAACTCATACGGACACTCATTCCTTCGCCCAGAGAATGTGGGTAGGATGCCGAGCACGTTTGTCTTTATCTCAATGGACCTATGTCGCGGATTCAGCACTATAGCTTGAGCTGGCTCTCCATCTAGATGAGCAGTAAGCGAGCTGATCTCTGGATCTGGATCGATTATGTTCGCCATGTCCCCTGTTTCTTCCTCCTCTGTACTTGTTTCCGAAGATGATTTAGGATCCTCCCTTCCTGACGAGTTCCAATCCTCTTCACTTTCCGAATCAAACTGAAATGGATCTCGTGTAGATAATCCCGATCTGGTGGTGACCGTAGATGCTGTGTTCTTGACTTGCCCAATAAACTGATCGTTCATCCACTTAGATGAGTTACCACAGTATCCAAGCCGTGAGCCCCTGCTGATAAACTAGAAATAAAAGAAAAAGAAAAATTAAGAACTATGTACACCAAAATCCTCTAAACACAATCACAAATTACGCCATCCATCCCCGGCAACGGCGCCATTTGAAGGGAGAGAGAGAAAGATGTGTGTTCGTGTTGTGAAAATGCGATGTGCTATGCTAGGTCGAGATACCAAGTCCTATGAATCCACTAGATCACTTGGTCTAGGAACTCAATGGAACACGGAATACTCTGTCGTTGTACACACAAAACTCCCCTTCAAAGATCCCTCAACCCGAATACTATAGATTAGTATAGAGAAGCAGGGGTCGATCCAACGAAGATGGACACGTAAGAAAGCGTTTAGAGACTCTTGACAAAGGCGGTTGCTGCCACGCAAACTGGGTTGAGGTATAACTACTACTAGACCTAGGCAAGAAATGTAAACACTAGACCTAGGAAACTGTAAACATGCTGAGATCAAACATCATCAAGACTACGGGATATTAAATTCCCTTCCTAGACCGTGTAAACGGCTACCTAATATAACCAGACAGGAAGCATATAACAGTGGAGACCATAATTCCAGAATTAGCAAGCACGGCAGAAAGGCTGCAAATAACAAACTGAAACTCTAACTAACAACGACATGCATTTTTTTTAACTGAATAAAAAACGAAGATGAAGAAAACAGAGCACGTACCTAGATTCGAACAGAATATAAAAGTTGGGTCGTCGAAAACTTGCAACAAACCGGAAATAACAATGATCTACATATACTCGACGGAATGAAATGAAAACATGAAGGCTAGGCATAAATTTAAACCCACTCTGCTCGGATTCACGTCGGATGCTTAATCCACTCCGGATCCAAGCGATCCGAACCAAACAACAACCTCAATCAACTCCATAACTTCCGATCTAACAGATCTAAACCGATCAACACCGAATTCAAACGATTCCACTCAACTCAGCTACAACACCAAATTCAAACCTCCGATTCAACCAACAACAAACTCTGATCAACCCGATCCAGCCATTACTCTGCACAGATTTAGTGAACAATTGCGAAACGCATCCAACACAAGTAAACTAACTCAAACTCCAGATAATCATAGAAAGGAAATCAGAAATCAACATCAACGACATGACGGAAAATTAAACTTGCATTAAACACAGAAATATTCGGTAAAAAAAATAGAGGGCCGAGCTCTGAACAGCGAAGCTCGGTGAAATCTACAAAATACGAGAAAATAAAATGGAACTTGTTTCTTCGCCCTCGACAGGACGGTGTTACAACCCAACTGAAATGCGAGAAAGCGAAAAGTGAACCCAAAATGCAAACCCCCAGAATTTCCCTCTAAAGAGTGTGTAAAAGAAAAAAGTGAGCTACGAGCCACAGACTGTTAATGAGGCCTCCACCGAGAAGATCCCTCCAGAATGCATGCTTCCTTCCTTATATAGGTGCGGACATAATCTTCAAGAAGCCTTCGTAGAAATCTCCATTCTACCCTTCAGCTCCGAGATTTCCTCCGTCTTGCAATTTGCTCCACAATGCTCACTCATTCGTCAGTTTCCTCGGACCATGTGATTGTCCTCTCTCTTTCCTGAACCTGGCGAAATTCTTCTACACACCTGGCTTAAAACGTGTGTTAGACCCCGTAATTATATGAATTTATCCCATAGTCCTATGCATGAAATTAGCCTTATCAATCTCCTTTTGTACTTGTTTGATCAGTTTGGCCTTGCTGCCTTGGTCAAGTGGTATTCCTGCACATTTAACACTTGTATTGCGCGATAAACCGATCAAGCAGCGTACATTTTACCCTTAAACCGATGCATGAAATGAGGCTTATCAAACTGCTCACACTTAAAACATATTTCTCCTCAAGTATAAAGAAAAAAAAGAAAAGAAAAAGATAAGGCAAATTTTAGGCATGGTTTACTTATTTCACAGGTAAAAGAAAAAACGAAAACAAGACTTCAAGATAAAAAAAATACGTATTCACATGTATGCATTAGACCGAATAATTTTCCAACAATCATACCCGAGGTCGAGGTCAATCCATTTGCTAGTAGCTTGTGTTCCTTCTCTTTCGCTTTTGCTTGATCAAGGTGTCAGCTTGTCAAGATTGCTCAATTTAAAAACCACTGTTGGATTCACTCAGTCACTCATTTCTCACCAGAGATGTTAGGACTTGCTCACTCGGTGTTGCCATAAATTTAATACTTTGAATCGGACTGCACAAGACAGTTCCTTAAGGTCTTTGTTATTTGTTGTAACGGGGCTCAAAGGTAGTAACGTATTAGGGTAGGGTCCTAGGGGTTCTAAGTTTAAAATAAAATTTGTAAATTAAAAAGAAAAATCACATGAGTCAAAAAGCCAAAGATTTGACTAAACTCGCTGGATCAGATTTGGGGTATTTATTTCTTCCTCTGCTTGATGCTCCTTCTTGGTCAAATTTTGACCTTTAGCCTTATAACTTCCGGCTTATTTCATGACTTTTGATTTTCTGGGTCAGGTTACAACTATTTCCTGCCCTCTTTTTCTCAAACCCTTTTCTTCATTTCTTTTTATATGATCAACCCGATTGTCTAACTTGATCAACCCGACAACCCTTCATTTCGACCATTCTATCACTATCCCCTTTTGTTTCCCTTGACAAAATTCATCTCTTTGACCATCTTTCCTCATGTGATATGAAACTTTAAATTTGGTTTTAAGGCTTCAAGGAATGGGTAAGAGTGTATGGGCTCAACGTGGTTAACTAAGGGGTGCCTTGATTAGTGAGGCGGGTTTGTGGAATGAAGGAAGAAAAAAGCTCAAAGGCTAAGTCCTAGTGCCTTTAGTCCTTACTACTTGTGCAATTGTCATCTCAATATTAAAAGTCAGCCTCTCGTAATGTTTTCTTTTGTAAAAATAGTAGAAAGTGTTCTACTTTTGGCTTATAACTCACATATAGAGAGGCTTCACAGTTGGTTTAGAAATTGAGCGTTTCCATCATTGCTTCGTTTAAATTGATCAAATTTTTGCAATCAAGTTTTTACACGTGAGCTTACTGAATCCTTTTTCTAACTCTTCCAAAAAGTAATCAAGTCTTCCAATTATCCAATTTCATGCATATTGCCTATTTTATTACTAACTGGAATTTTGTTATTTTTGTTAAAATTTTTAGCATATATGATTCTACTGTAACTAACCCGTCCCCCCTCCCCACTGCATATGAACTCGTCCTCGAGGGACTGGATGCAGTGGAAAAAAGGGTTATACACAGGCAACGGCACAACAGCAAACAAGGGAAACTTCTCACACTTAGACCAGTTACTGGCTAAGTGTGAGGCAGTGCCAGCGATCAACACATGCTAACAAATATAGAAAAATATAACACATAGGCAAAACAGACAATAATTTCCATAAACTTCTCACACTTAGTCCATACACACGACTAAGTGTGAGAATGGAGTCAAAACACAGTTTACACAAAGAAACAGAGTTAAGGGTGATACTACTGCCTTCTAGATGGTTGAATCAGGGGATGTTGCACGCCTTCCTAATAGCCTCCATTTCACAGGCCTTCCTTATTGCCTTCATGGCGTTTGTGCTCATCGGAGCTCCTTCTCCTTGGTATTTTTATTCTTTTTCTCCTTCGCTGGGAGAAGCATGCTGACAGCGTTAGTAAGCCCCATACCTTGGTTGGTATGGTGGCCCTTCTTGGGAGGAGGAAGGATACTTTCTTCCTTCTTTCTCTCGCTCTCTTCCTCTGCTCTCATCTGGCTGCCCTCCACAGTCTTGCTTGCTTCTACGGCTGTCTTGGTCCCTTGGTGCGCTTGTCTCTTCTCGTTCACTTGCTGCCTTGAACCCTCAGCTTCAAGAAGCAGTTGGTCCTTCGTTCGGCGGTGCGTTCTTTTGATGGAGTCATCCTCCTCTGCGGGTGGTGGCGAAGCGGGGTCCTTAGACCGAGAAATTCCTAGGCGAGCTTTGAGGGCGATGTAAACCTCCACGGGGTCAGCGCCGGTGGGAAATTTTTTGAGTACGGAGTCCATACGCCTGATGTCAACCGGGTCCACATATTGGAGTGGGCCGATGAATCTATGAGGCAATAATGGGGTTCTGGTGGTTGGTGGGCTGGGTGGTGACAAGGATCTCTGATTATCACTGTTGTTACCGGCTCCTGAAGAAAATGAGGAAGTATTGGGAGTCTCGAGTTGATTGTCCTGCATTTCTTTCTGATTATGATTTCGGGTGATTTGATCTTGAAGAGAATTAGATGAGGATAGCACAAAGGTTCTGAAGTTAGTTGATGGAAAGTGAGATCCGAAAAACCCTTTTTATACTGCAACCCCGACTGTTGAGATTCTTGCCAGTTTGAGATCTCTGCGCCTGTTCAGACTTGTGCGACTCTTCACGTGCAGGAGCACCTTTTTAGAGTGCTAGGTGGCAAAGCTTCTCCTATACGCTTCCTCCTTCTCTCCAAGACGTCTCTTCATTGTGACAGTTGGCGCCGCCTGACACCTCTCTAATTACTGCACACGTCTTATCATCACCTGCCTTTGTTAACTCAGTCACTGTACTACCGATTAAATTCGATTTGCACTGATCACGTGGACCATTAAATCCAGATGACGACTCACATAGTTCCACTTGATCAGTTTCTTTCCTCCACTTCCAACTTTTAATTTTCTAAGAAATAAAAATAACACATTAAAAACTATTTACACTAATAAGGATTTGACCGGGTTCCCATGGGATGTTACTTGATCAGTTTAATAGATTTGGAATTTATCGCTTGATCAAGCAGACTTCCCATGAGTACCCGATCACTCCTTCTACCTGTTCATTGGTGCGAGCTAGGCATTAGTAGTGGAATGTCGCCCACTACAAACGCCTCCATTGCGTCCCTTCCTGTCGACTCGCTTGCTACCAAGTAGTCGGTCATATCTGCAAACACTGCCCTTTTCTGTGCGTGTTGTCCCCACCTTCTCTGTTTGCATTGATCAATTTTTCCTTCTTGGCAGATCCGCTGTTCTTCAAATTTTGACTTGATTAGATGCAGGTGCCGTTCAGGGAAATCGGCTGGAATGGTTTCCCTATTTCCTTCCCGCAGAATTCGGCGCAGGTGATTCACCTCTCTGTCCTCACATATTTTCTTATCCACTGCTTCCCATTCAAACTCCTGTATAAGGAATAACAACCTGTGCAAACGCGGGTTTGATGCCCTTTTCGCCAAGAGGTACTTGACGGCCGCCTGGTTTGTATACACTATTACCCTGGAACCAAGTAGGTATCGTCCGAACTTTCCAAATGCAAAGACTACTGATAGCACTTCCTTTTCGATCGCATCATAGTTCATTTGTCCCCGATTCAATGTTTCTGACACGCAGAGGGAAACGTAACTCTCCCCTTGGATTTTCTGACTTAATACTGCATTCACAGCATGATTGCTAGCATCGCACATCACCTCAAAGGGGTGATTCCAGTCGGGGGCACGTATTTTTGGAAAGTTTATCAATCAGTCCTTTAGGAACGCAGCCTTGCAGCCATCTGAGAACTCAAACTTCATGTTATTTGGAAAAAGCTTCGTCAGGGGCTGGGCTCTTTTTGCGAAAACCTTGATGAATCTTCTATGGATCCTGGCGCGTCCTAAAAAGGTTCTGACCTCCTCCTGGTCGGTAGAGTATGGGAGTTTCACTGCCTGTGTGTGCATTGCTTCGATTGTTCGAGGGTTTGCCCAGTTCAAATTCCGCCCCTTGGGTGTCAGTTTCGGTTGACACTGGAAGAGTAACTCTTCCTCCCCCACCATGAACTCTTCTAATCTCAGGGCGGGGCTAATTCTGCATTGTCGATTAAAGTGGGGCGTCCCTCCCTTTTTATCATGGGATGCATATATAGCTCCGGGTGAGTTTCTATCAAGGCATGCGTTTTCCACTTGACTACCCCTTGATCCGGCCTCAGTTTTTTCCTCGATTTCCCTTCCTGTTCCTGCAGATTTAGGTTGACTGGTTTGTTATTGGCATGGTTGGTAAGGTTCTTGAGAGTCATTGGCGATGCTGGTGCGGAGATTAGTTGCCTTGTAGGCGAGGGATCTTCCTTCATCATTCCTTTCAATGGGGCGGCTTGGTCAGGTGGTTTCTCGACCCTTCTTAGTTGGGTAACCTCTTTCGACTCGGTTGGTTGTGACGGTTGGCAAAATTTCATAATTGCCCTTCTAATGGCTTGATCGTCCATTTCTCCAGTCATCGTCGTATCAAACCATTCTGCTGCCTCTCTCTTGAGCTGTTCACCTTCAGTGGAACCAGAGGGTGGTTCTTTGAAGGATTTCTTTTCTGGATACTTTTGTTTCCGAGGGCTAATAGCGTCTACTGTTTGAATGCTTTCGCTGTCCTGTGGCTTTCTTACAGCTTTATCAACTTTGAATGTAAGCTGTTCTCCATTAAAACTCAGCTTCATCGTCCCCCTGGCGGACGTTGATGACCGTGCTGGCTGTGGATAAGAATGACCTTTCATTAATATTCTATGAATGGTTGTTCTATCTTTGTGAATCTTTTTAATAATGGTGAATATTTTTAAGAAGAAAATCAATTACATATTTTAAACGACATAAATAAGTGGAAAATTATAATAGTATAATCTTCCTCTTATAATTATTAATAGGGTCAAATTAGTCAAAAAAATATAAATTTAATGATGCTATCAATTAAAAGTAATTTGATCTTATCGTATTCAAATTTCAAGGACATTTTGTATGTACAATTTTTGTTAATTTATCTGTATTCTTTAATTTTTTAGTTTTTTTATAGAATTGAAATAAAATCATCAAATAAAACGAAACAATTGAATCACTCATTAACTAAATTAATTGTAAGTTTCATTCTTCAATTATTTAAACCCCATAAATTAAAGATATATTATATTGTCAAAAAAATTGAAGAATGATTTTTTTCAAAATAAAAACATAGCTTTAAAATGAAATAAGAATACTATAGCATAGATGGGTAGTGATAAAATGCAAACTATAAATATTGTACAAAGTACAGACTATGATCTGGACCGTTAAAAAATGTCAACAGATGACAAAATAACAACAAAAAAATGTCAACATAATTTCAACACAGCATCAATCGTTAACTTTGTGTTGACATTTTTTATTGCTATTATTTTATTATCTGTTGATATTTTTTAATAATTCAGATCATACTTTGAAGTTTGTATAATATTTAGAATTTGCCCTAGTTGTTATATGTTATAGTAGGTATAAATAAAACTCCACCATTGATTTGCTGCAAATAAAATATACGTACCATTACTTTATCAATTAATAAAATTTCATTTGGTTTTACCGATTTAAAACGATCCAATATATAAACAGTTTTAAAGGCCAAACAGGACCAGTAAAAAAGCCGGTTCATGGCTGAACTGATCAAACCGACCGATTCAGTCCGATTTTAAAACAATGCTCAATACTAATATATTTTTTCTAACGAAAATAAAAAATAAAGACAAAAAGCTAAATTAAGCCCAGTAAAGGGGCAAATACTAACTTGGAAACCCAATAAAATTACTGTAAGAGAAACATAAGCCGCCATAAATTAGAAAACCAGCTTCCTACCTAGTAAACTGTAATAGTTATGCTGCAGAAGAAGATAGTATTCTAACAATTATAAGACAAAAATGAAAAATAGGAATTCATGTCAGATGCCATCATTACCACACAAGTAGTGAAATTTGGGAATGTCATATATGGTGAAGGCATGCGCAACATGTCATATTACTGATGAATTGAAAGCCTCCCAGCTTCTATGATCTATACCGGTCTGATTCTATCGAGTTGCGTAGTTCTTGGATCCAAGGTAGATAGGATTTGGGGCATCGACATGCCACCAGATACCACGATTTCTGCATAAAGAAAACGAATACTACATTGGACCACACTTTCAACCCATATCCTCAAATCTATATTATGCATAAAAAAGTTACTAGATAAAGAGACACCAAGAAAAGGTTTCACAGATATAGAAAAAGACAAGTCTGGAACGACCTCGGAGAAGGGAAGGAGACATGCATAATCAAACATTCAAAGATTTGAAATAAACAATGTAACCCTGTACTGCCCACCAGCCCCCTAAACCTTCTTCTCCTAACAAAATATTTTCCGACACTTTAAGATTTATATCTTTTCTTTTAATCTTTCTGCCAAACCAACAGTCAGTAAAGGCAAAAAAATGCAGCTACAGAACTACCTCATTATGATACTAAAATAGTTGCAAACATATCTTACCAATTCCTTCTCTTACAGACAAATTCGGTCTAATAATATCTTTAGCATTGACCAGGAATATATCACCAATGTAAAGATGGTTCGTTGGGACATACACACAGCAGAGCTCTTCATCTCCTGAATAACTCTGGCACGAGAAGAAAAATTATACTAATAGTTAAATAAGATAATAAAAATATATATAGAAGTAAAATCAGCCTTCATTTGCAAATACACCAACACATCAGATTGTCATTCTCAATTATTAACATTGATCAAGATAACCCACTATAATATATTAATAGAGATACATAGTTGCTTTCAAACTAGGCTATATGTCCAAGCTTTAATAGTTAACCACGACAATCAAACAAATAGCTGCAGATGCAGATTATTGAACAGACTTATCAAGTCATCTACATATTTTGTTCAAGGTTTATAGTGTATCTGATACCGACCAACCTCATCCTTGGAAGGGTGGGAAGGTTTACGGATGGCGAAGAGTGATTGATTACAGTGGTTTGGACGTTAGATCAGTTTGTTAATGGGCATTGGATGGTGTTGCAGACCTTGATGAAGATGGGATGAAAGCTTTGGACGTTAGAAGCAGCCATTATTGTCAATCACCAATGGTGGGACGTTCGAGCAGCCGCAACAAAGAAGATAAGGTGCTGGGAGTGTAATGATGTGATCCATTGATGTTAGAGAAGGGTTTTTATCTTTTCAAGTTTATGTTTGTACAAAGGCAGCCATGGCCTTTAGTGAAGGAAAAATTTATTAGTAATACTTCTCAGTTGCAACAATCGTTACATTTCATACACAAGTAACACAACCAAAACAATATTTATCTTCACCGAATTTCCCTCTAACGGTATCAAGAAGTATCAGGAAGGTGGAGCAAAAAGTACATATGCAAGGAAGGTTATCAACTTTATGAAGATTAATGCATCAAAAGTTTGACAAGATAAAGACTCTGGGTTATGCACTTAATATGTGCAGGTGGAAAACTACCTAGCCATGATTTTGAGAACATCTCTTTTCATCAATTAATTATCAAAGTGACCATAATGCAACAAAATATTACAGCTCCACTTCCACAGCCTAGGTAGATCATCCAGTGTGCAAAAGAACCCAAATTTAAGGGACTGACAGGACCAAGTCCAGTGATATAAATCCAAGTGCCAGATAATAATAAGCTAAGAAATGACAGACATGGCAAACCTGGAGTGTGAGAGATGAAGTGATGAACCCAAATGCATATTCACCAATACGTGGATGCCTTATTATAGCCACTTCTTTGAAAGCCCGTGTGTTCTGATCTGCAATAGTAATTGTCTAACAAACTCAGAATCCATACCTGGCAAAAACTTGTTCAAGAGCCTAAAACATGAAAAAACAAGTGCACCTGGAGATATGGCAGCACTAATTTGCTTCGAGGCATTGTAAATATGACGAATGAACGGCATGCGCTTAATAAACCACTCTCCAAGGCTCAAAACAGAAGCCCCCAACCATGATGACATAAATACTCCAACCAAGAAAATAAAAGTAATGGAAGTCACAAATCCCAAACCTAAACCAACAGAATATACAGTGTTAGTGCCATAAAAATTATCCAAAAGGAACATTTAAAATGTAGGATTTAACTAGCAAAGATAATCCATTGAAAATTAACCATACTTGCATGAACTTAAAATATCCACATGTAAAAAAAATCCGTTATATGAAACATAGATTTAATTTATACTTCTTTTGAATTATAGAAATTTTACTTCTATGCTTGTTTTCTCTCTTTTTTCCCACAGAAGACAATATTATGATTTATGATATCATTCTATTTGTTAACTGATAGTGCACACTTTTTTAAGCCATATAATAATTCACTACCTATTTGTGGACATTAAGTGAAAGTTCAGCATGCTTACCAAATATATCAATTCCAAGTTGAGCATAAATAGGGGAGAAAAATCCATCCACGAAATGAATGAACCACCATGTTACATAGAAAGTAATAGCTATTGGTAGAAGGATAACACTGCAAAATGACAAAGCAGGTGCATATAACATGTGGGCAGATGAGCAGCAATTCTCGTTTCAGGTGCAAAAGTAGAACAAAACTTTACTATCCTTGGAGTAGCATTTTTCAAAATCTGAGGCAATACACACAAAGTTACAAACAAGAAGCAGTAGTTTTCTCATGGAGTGGACCATTTCAAAAGTTAAAACTACACATTCTTTACTCAAAGACAGGATAGCTTAAAAACCTCAATTAAAGCTTGATGTTTGAATGATTCATGAGAGAAACCTTGCATTGATTAAGCATAAAAGACATTTGTTGTGTTTCTCCCAAGTCCCAACCAACAACAAACCACAAGACATGCCTACAGCTTTATGTATATATGGCATAAATACACACCCCGGCGAGTTGATAACTTTGCCAACATATTTAACGGGTGCAACTGACTGAAAAGTTATACAAACAGAACAGCAGACACATAAACTAATGAAAAGTAAATGTTGGTGAAACTATTCTGTTAGGGACAGATTATTACATTGTTAGGGTCGCGGGGCGCACCGGGTTGATGGGGTGAAAATTCGGGTCGCGGGTCGACGAGTCGACGGGGTCGAGAGACCCACAAAGCTAGGTTAATTTTTTTGCCTTTTAATATTAAATAAAATAAATATATTGCTCTAATGTTTATAATATATCAAATAATATAAATGTAGACGCAATTCATGTGAATAGAGATAAAATGGAAAATAGAAATGATCAAAATATCAAAACAATTCATAAGTCATAACACAATAAATAATTGAAACCATTGTCTGAAAATATCAAAACAAAGGAATATATGAAGGGTGGCGGCAACAGATCTTTGAATTGTTTATTTGTTTAGGAGTGAAGAGGCCGAATTCTAAAGTGTAGAAAGTAGGTTTGAAAAGTTTGATGTGGTGCATGCATATATATAGAGAATTGTGATTGAGAGAGTCAGAAAACATGTGAGAGATTTGAGAAAATCAGAGATAGCATGTGTTTAGGGCGACCCAGGCGACTCACTCGACCCAGGCGACCCACTCGACCCAGCGGCGACCCTGTATCTCGATCGACCCACCCATGTTGGGGTGGTGATGGTCTCGACCCAGGCGACCCGGGAGACCCGAGCAACCCGAAAGACATTTTGACAACACTGTGGAGTGGACCATTTCAAAAGTTAAAACTAGGGCTGGGGAAAAATATCGAAAAAATGATATATCGCTCGTATCGTATTGAAAAATATCGAAAAATTATCGGATTTTCGATATATCGTAATTTTCGATACGAAACGATACCGTATCGTAAGTTTTCGATACGATAACGATATGAATTTCCTTATATCGCGATATATCGTTTTATATCGAATATACGATATATATTGATATTTTCGATATATCGTTTTATATCGAATATACGATATATATCGAATATACGATATATATCGATATTTTCGATATATATCGAATTTCGGTACGATATATCGAATTTCGGTACGATATATCGTTTATATCGAATATACGATATATATCGAATATACGATATATATCGATATTTTCGATATATCGAATTCGGTACGATATATCGAAATATCGATACGATAACGATATAGATATCCTCCATATCGAAAGCTCGATATATCGAAATTCGATATATCGAAACTTTCGATACGATAAAGATATGAAATTCTTTCATATCGATATTTTCGATACGATATACGATACAACGTTTTCGATACGATATATCGTATCGCCCCACCCCTAGTTAAAACTACACATTCTTTATTCAAAGACAGGATAGCTTAAAAACCTCAATTAAAGCTTGATGTTTGAATGATTCATGAGAGAAACCAGTGTTATTAATAGCGTATGGCAGCTTATGGCGGTCAGTCAAAAAACCGCCATAGGGATATGGCGGTCGGCATGGCGGTGGCGTTGAGCCTAGAAACTGCCACCGCCATCCGCCACGGCGCCGCCATCTCCGCTTTTTAATAACACTGAGAGAAACCTTGCATTGATTAAGCATAAAAGACATTTGTTGTGTTTCTCCCAAGTCCCAACCAACAACAAACCACAAGACATGCCTACAGCTTTATGTATATATGGCATAAATACACACCCCGGCGTGTTGATAACTTTGCCAACATATTTAACGGGTGCAACTGACTGAAAAGTTATACAAACAGAACAGCAGACACATAAACTAATGAAAAGTAAATGTTGGTGAAACTATTCTGTTAGGGACAGATTATTACATACATATTTATTTGTTGAGGACAGATATATCAATCTTCTTTCCTCTGTAACATTGCAGAAGTGGTGTGTAGCTCAAAGTATATTAAAAATTGAAAAACAGCCATAACAGTATAACACAGTTCCAAGAAAATTGAGATAGTCCGAACTTATTGATCAATTGATGATACAAAAATTAGAGACACATAGGCTTCATATCTGGAATCGCATGGGAATCCTACAACCAAGTTTCGCTGATCTATCTTGTTCTTTTAATTTTCGTGGCTCGAAAGAATTAAAATGTGTAATAGATTATAGACTCTTACAGGACTGTATATTATAAATAAGTTTATTTTTTAAAGAAGACCTCTTCTAACACAACTTACTACATTAAGAATGAGGCTGGTCAAGCCCTTCCACAAAACCACTAAACTCTCTATAAAGCATGCAAGTTGCAAATATTTTGTGACATACCAGGCAGAAATCCATGAGCAACTAAAAGCTAGATCACACATGAGGAAAGAGATTGTACAAGCCTTTCCTCAAAACCAATGAACTTTCTGAAGGCATGCAAATAGTTTATGATATACCAAAAATCCCTGAGTGAGGTATCAGTTATTGGTAACTAGAGTGGTTCAAAAGATACAAATAGAACTTTCGCACTAATACCAACACTTGGCCCTCATGCTGCTTCATTCCTAATTAAAAAAATATGTACTCCATAATTTACGGAGGTAATAACTATTATGCCTAAATATATCGCAGGTCTATGCAATGGAGAACCAGCTGAAGAGATCAGAGATCACCAAACATATTAACAGACCCACTGAAATAATTATGCCAAAGAGAAAAAAATATAACAGTAGTCAAATCAACATCTAGAAAGATCCTACATGTATTATACTCCACATCTTAAGCTAAGAATTGTAAGGACCATGTAGCATAAATATGTGCTCACCATCCAGTCATGAACTTCTTCGAAGCCCAGCTCCTCACAACTTTGTAAAATGTCTGCATTGTTACAAAGATGAAGAATTATGTTTTCGTTGATACAAAGCTTAAGCAACCTATCTAAAATCAGCACAAAATTGGGTTTTCATCGACAAAGGAACAACACAATATGTTTGCATGAATTATATGATGATCAAGCTCAACAAAATTTCTTTGCATGCACAGATCATTATCAGCTTGGACTTGGAGATGGGGTGAGGGGTGGGTTGCAAGCTGACTAAAGTGGCACCTCTCCACTACACAAAAAGAAACAGAATGGCCACAACCGATATGCATGTGCCTTGTTTCTCATCCAAAAACAGCCTCCGCCTCACCCTTATTATCTCTATCGCAATACAAGCCTTCTGCACGAGTGGCATAATCCAGAGGAACAATGACAATTTACAGATAATTCTCTGTAAAAGGTTTGGAATTGCTAGAATAGAAGGATAATCGAATTCTTGATTTTCGTTTTCCTTGTGGTGCAAAGCTCATCACATCACAATTACTCATCAGTTGTTTCCTCACTAGAAGAATTACTGAATCACTTTTAATTGCTAACTAAACATAACTAACAATTCATATATGTGCAATTAAAGAAACAAATAGCGATAAACCATACACTCTTCCAATACAACAAAAAAAAGAGAAAGAAAAAAGGTGGAAAATTGAAGTCCTAAAACCCTAAAACGGAAAAAAGAAAAAGAAAGGAAACAATAAATATAAGTGCAGAAAATACCTCACGGCCAGAATGATGGTGGGAGGAGGAAGCGGAGGCGGGGGAGGGGCCGTCGTAATCGAGGCGGCGGTCAACAGAATCAGCTACCGGAATTAGAAGCTCGCGATCTCTGTCTCTGCCGCCGCCCATCACGCTGAGAGATTTTTCATCTCCCATCACACACAGTCATTGAAGACTCCCAGAGTCTTAACAGATTCAGTGCTCTGCTTCTCTCTCTCTAGAAATTGAGCATGAGCATTATGGGGATGTAGATTAGGCATAAAATTGATGAAACCAATAATAGAGCCAAACAATTATAGTAGTAATTGGCTGTTAATCACAAGAACTCGACGGAGAATTCAACGATTGTTGACAATTCAACTCTAGCCCAACCACAGCTCTTTTACGCTAATACTATTTCATTCTTCCAAAAAAAAACAAAATTGTAAGATTAAGCAATGGACTCCAGCAAGAATGTGCTAATAACAGTACTTTTTAATGCTACGCTTATAATATCACATGCTGTTACATATAAATGATGTATTATTAATACAAAAAATAATTGACAATTTAAAGTGATGTCAAAAGTTACAAATTTAACAAATATTTTGTTATTTTTAGAACCTAACCTCTTTTCTTTTCTTCAGTTTAACTTTGAATCAATTGATTTGAGGTCTTCTGCCTGATTGTATAGGTCTCGGAAGTTGTAGATCCATTACCTAAGCAGTATTCTTTTTACCTTATTCCATTAAAATTATGATAATTTAATAAATATTTACTCAAATTACATGTCCTTTTTGACCATTACAGCAGTATTTTTGACCTTATTCCATTTAGATTATGATAATTTAACAATTACATTTCCCAAATATCAATAAAATGTAAAATCTTACCCCTGCCATTAAATCTCTACCTTGTAATGACAATAATTAGTAACACATCTATCCCGCTTCATACGACAAATCATGCAGATTGGTTAATCGGTCAACCCGATTTTGACCCAATTCAATAATGTCAAACCCTAATCCAATTGAAATCATCGGAGGTTCTTAAAAGGTCACAACTTAATAACTCCATGCGGGTTCGTCCGGGTTATCGTGTAATGAAAAAAAATATGAGAGAGAGAGAGATGAGGAGAAATAAACCACAACGTGTGAGAGTGAATGAGAGGGAGGTCATTAAAATGACTCCTCGGTAACCATCTCACAAATCATCAATCAAAATACACAAGCCCGAAGGGGCGTAGCGCAATTGGCAACGGAGGGACAGATCTTGTTGCAATGAGCCTGGGTTTGAATTCAATTGTTGTCGTGTAGTTGCTTCCATCTCTCAGGCACAAGTGTGAGGCCTTGGGAGATGGGCTTCTGGCAACTAGTGGGTTAAGGCCTCTCCCTTAACGGGCTACTGTGTATCCTGATTAAAGCCCCACACATGATGTCGGACCAGAGTGTGGGGGCCGCTAAGACGACGGAATTGCCTTTTTTGCTACAATCAATCAAAATACACGACCCGACTGGAGCGACATGTGACGACAATACGGGAGATGGACTATTACACAAAAGGTAACTGTTGGCCGAGATGGTATATTGGCCATAAGCCAATACATCACAATATGAAATTCACAAGTAGTAATTTTTTTTTGCCTATGTATGGTTTTGGGTATTGGTTGGTAATAATAAAAGTCAACAATCAAGTCAATACCTCTCCACAGCTATCTCTGCCTTAAGAGCATCCACAATGGCGCCGAGCGCACCGCCTAGCGCCTTAAGAGCATCCACAATGGCGCCTAGCGCACCTCCTAGCAGAGCCCCGGCGCTATGCGGTGCGCTCGGCGAACCATTGCAACCGCCTAGCGGTTTTCCGAAAAAAAATCGCCTAGCGCTGGGCGATCCGCTCGGCACCATTGCAGGGTCCGGATCGCCGAGCGCATCATCCAGCGGATTTTTTAATTTTTTTTATTTAATGTTTTTTTTATGAAACTCATTCTTGGTTGTTTCTCTTTTATAGAGATATCCGTGAATGTTTTATGTTCCACTTTCAATGTGGGACAAACTCATTCTTGGTTGTTTCTCTTTTATAGAGACATCATTGAATGTTTTATGTTCCACTTTCGATGTGGGACAAACTCATTCTTGGTTGTTTCTCTTTTATAGAGACATCCTTGAATGTTTTATGTTCCACTTTCGATATGGGACAAACTTATTCTTGGTTGTTTCTCTTTTATAGAGACATCCTTAAATGTTTTATGTTCCACTTTCGATATGGGACAAACTCATTCTTGGTTGTTTCTCTTTTATAGAGACATCCTTGAATGTTTTATGTTCCACTTTGGGACAAAATCATTCTTGGTTGTTTCTCTTTTATAGAGACATCCTTGAATATTTTATATTCCACTTTCGATGTGGGACAAACTCATTAATGAGGATGTTGTAATGTTATTTTTATTTTAATGAAGTGTGTTTTTTTAATTAATGTACTTTTTAAAATTTTAATATTATTATTGAATTTTCCCGTATCTGTGTCGTAAATTTAATTCCGTATTTTGTGTGATTGTCAATTATTATTTGTTTTATATAATTAGGAGTGATGTGACTAGGCTATTGCTGAGCTATTTGCTTGTGCTGATGATGTGGCAGGAGGAGTTTATGGTCGGGCTATGGCTGGACGAAAACCATCGTGGATGCTCTAATTACACAATGAGTGAAAAGGTTGGACTTTGTTGTTAAGAAAAAAAGTTAGTGATAACATTTGAAGAATCATTAAAGACGATCTTTTTAATTACTACCTTTTCAAATACTAGTTGTGAAAGTGTGTCCATGCAAACTACTGGAGCTCGGCTTCTGAGCTCGGAAATGAAGCTCGGCTTTGAGTCCGGTTGTGATCGAGTGGTGGAGCCTCGGCAGCTCCGAGAAGAGATCAAGAAATAAAGCTCGGCTTTGAGCTAGCCGAGAAAGGCAGTTCGGTTGATAACCGAGAAAGGCAGTTCGGTTGATAGCCGAGAAATGCAGTTCGGTTGCTAACCAAGAATGGCAGTTCGGTTTTAGCCGAGCAGCGGTTATAACTAACTTTGGGAAATAGAGTTAGTTGGATTTTATTTTCTTGATTGCATCTTGTATAAATAGCTCGATAGAGCTCAGTAGTGAAAGACGCAGAACACAGATTACACACACAATTAGAAGAGAATTCTTGCACTAGCTAGCGTTTGCTTAGAGTGATAGATTGTGAGTGTGAAGTTCTTGTATTGAGAGTTCCATCAATAAGATTCCGGTCATCTTCTCCGTGGACGTAGGTGAATTATCACCGAACCACGTTATATCGTTTGCGTGCTTTATTTCCTCGTTCGTGCGTGTGCGAGATCGGCGGTATCACGACCCAACAAGTGGCGCCGTCTGTGGGAAGACTTCCACGATTTGCCGATTGATTGGTTTCTGGGTGAGTTCGTGTCTAGAGGTTCCGTTGTATAAGCTGATCTTGGCGATTGCCCACCGCTCGTTTTGAGAAATGTCTACAGCCAAGTTCGAGGTGGAAAAGTTCACCGGGAGAGAAACGATTTTGGGCTGTGGAGGCTGAAGATGAAGGCCATCTTGATGCAGCAAGGCCTATGGGATATCTTGAAGAATGAAGGTGACGCTAAAGAAGGCAAACCTGATACTGATGAAAAGGAGAAGCAAAGGCTTCAAGATATGCAGTATAAGGCTTATAGCACCCTGATCTTGAACCTCACGGACAGGGTGCTAAGGGAAGTTTCCAAGGAGGAGACGGCTGCAGGAGTATGGGGGAAACTTGAGTCATTATACATGACCAAGTCTCTGGCGAACCGGTTACATTTGAAGCAAAGGCTTCTTGCTTTCAAGTTTTCAGATGGGAAGAGCATTTCTGAACAGCTCGAGGAGTTTGGGAAATGCATAGATGATCTTGAGAATATCGATGAGGTCATTAAAGATGAGGATAAGGCATTGATGTTGCTCAATTCCCTGCCTAAAAGTTATGAGCACTTCAAGGATGCAGTGCTTCTTGGAAGAGAAACCAAGGTCACCTATGAAGAGATTCATTCTGCATTGAAGATGAAGGAATCGCAGAAGGCTAATAACAAACAAACTGATCCAGTAGCTGAGAGTCTGCATGTGAAAAATAATCAGAATAAAAGGGGTTCCAAGAAGAAGTTCCAGAAGAAGGAAGAAGGTGGAGTATGGAAGGAGAAGAGAAGCTGTCACTACTGTAAGAAACCGGGCCATTTAAAGAAGCATTGTTTTGCTTGGAAGAGGAAACAAGAGCAAGAAAAGGCTGGGAACATAGAGACTGCTGATCTGGCTCAGGATGTTGAAGATAATGAAGCTTTGAATATCCACTCAGGGGCCAAGATTGAAGAATGCTGGATCATGGATTCAGGGTGCTCCTTCCACATTTGCTCACACAAATCTTGGTTCCAAGAATTATCAGCTTGGGAAGGATCAGTGATGCTAGGAAATGATCAAGTGTGCAATGTCAAGGGCATTGGGAACATCAGATTGAGGATGAAGGATGGGAGTATGAAGACTCTCACAGAAGTCAGATTCATTCCTCAAATCAAGAGAAATTTAATATCTCTTGGAATGCTAGAGTCAAAAGGGTGCAGATTCAACTCTGGTGATGGGATCCTCACAGTAACAAAAGGCACCAGAATTGTGATGGAGGCCCAGAGAAAGAACAGCCTATACTATTTGCTGGGTGAAACCGTGGTTGATGCTGTGAATCTTGCCCAGACAGAAGACCTGCATCTATGGCATGCCAGGCTTGGACATGTGGGTGAGAAAGGCATAAGAGAGCTGGCTAAACAAGGAGTGATGAAGTTAAGTGCATCAGACAGCCTAAAGAAATGTGAATCTTGCATTCTAGGAAAGGCAAAGAAGCTGCCATTTTCTGGTGGGAAACACACTTCATCAGCCCCATTTGTGTATGCCCACAGTGACTTGTGGGGGCCATCCCAAACTGAATCCATAGGTGGAGGTAAGTATTTCATCTCCATCATAGATGATTACTCAAGAAAAGTGTGGATTTACATTCTAAGAGAGAAGTCCCAAGCTTTTGAAAAATTTAGAGAATGGCATGCTAGATATGAGAATGAAAAGGGCTCAGTGCTTAAATATCTAAGGACTGATAATGGCATGGAGTTTCTGTCTGCGGAGTTTGATAGTTTCTGTAAGGTGAAAGGGATAAGAAGGCATAGGACCGTGCCAAGAAATCCTCAACAGAACGGGCTGGCAGAAAGAATGAATAGGACATTGCTAGAAAGGGTGAGGTGCATGCTATTCTACTCTGGAATGCCAAAGAGATTCTGGGCAGAGGCTGTCTCTACTGCAGCCAATCTGATCAATAAGTGTCCATCATCTGCTATATCCAATGAGACCCCAGATCAAAGATGGTATGGAAGCCTAGGTGATTACTCAGCCTTGAAGGTGTTTGGGTGTGCTGCTTATGCACACATTAAGCAGAGTAAATTGGAGCCAAGGGCAAAGAAATGTGTGTTGTTGGGATACCAAGATGGGGTAAAAGGATACAGACTGTGGAATTTGGATAGAGAAGGCAGAAATATCATTGTGAGCAGAGATGTGACATTCAATGAAGAGGAGATGCCATTTAAAGATGATGGGAAGCCCTCTGGTGGTGGCAGTAGCTCTGAAATGCAAAACCTTGAGTTTGGTGGAGAATCTGCTGGAACAGACACTGATGAGGATGTTGTGATCACAGGAAATCAAGAAGAAGGTGGAGCAACTAGCTCTCAACATACTCAGAACACAGGTGAGCAGGAGTCACCAGTGCAGCAAGCTGCTGCAGCTCAAGGGGCCAGAAGAAATCCAAGAAGAAATGCAGGCCTACCTAGCAGATTCTCAGATTATGACATGAGCTTCTTTGCTCTATGTGTAGCAGAAGTACTCATGTTTTCAGAACCCTCAACCTATGAAGAAGCCATGAGTTGCAAGGAAAGTCAGAAATGGATCAAGGCCATGGAAGAAGAAATAGAGTCCTTGCTGAAAATGGGACTTGGATTTTGGTGACTGATCCAGGGACTCAGAAGCTGATCAGTTGCAAATGGCTGTTTAAGAAGAAAGTAGAGGTGGGGGAAGTTGAAAGCATACGGTTTAAGGCAAGGCTGGTTGCTAGAGGATTCACACAAGTAGAGGGTATTGACTACACAGAGGTGTTCTCTCCAGTGGTGAAGCACACTTCCATTCGGATCTTATTGGCCATGACTGCTCATTTCAACTGGGAGCTGCATCAACTTGATGTGAAGACAGCATTTTTGCATGGAGATCTAGAGGAAACGATCTATATGATGCAGCCTAAGGGTTTTGAGAAGCCGGGAGAAGAAAAGAAAGTTTGCTTGTTAAAGAAAAGCCTATATGGGCTCAAGCAAAGCAGCCGGCAGTGGAACAAGAAGTTTCATGAGCAGATGGAATTGATGGCATTTGAGAGATCCAGTTTTGATAGCTGCGTGTATGTCAAGAGAAGTGGAAATCTAATACTGGCCTATCTACTGCTGTATGTGGATGATATTCTGCTGGCAGGATCAAGCAAGAGTGAGCTGCTGTCTGTCAAGGAGGAGTTGAAGCAGAGATTTGATATGAAAGATCTTGGGGAAGCCAAGAGAATCTTGGGTATGGATATTGTCAGGAACAGAAAGAAGAAAGAACTGAAATTGGTTCAGGCTGATTATATCAGAAAGGTGGTAGAAAAATACCAGGTAAGGAGTGAAAAGTCAGTATCCACTCCATTGGCTAGCTGCTTCAAACTCAGTAAAGAACAGATGCCAAAGACAGCTGAAGATAGAGAAGAGATGAGCAGGATACCCTATGCAAATATAGTGGGAAGTGTGATGTACTTGATGATATGTACAAGGCCGGATGTGGCTCATGCCATAAGCGTTGCAAGCAGATATATGGCTGATCCAGGTAGGGATCACTGGGCAGCACTAAAGTGGATTCTGAAATACCTGAAAGGGTCTGTCATGGTTGGCTTGAAGTTTGGTGGTGGAGTTTGGTCTGAGGAGAGGGAAAGTCCTAGAAGGATTCTGTGACTCGGATTATGCGGCTAACTTAGACAACAGAAAGTCTCAGAGTGGTTACATCTTCACACTATATGGCACAGCAATCAGCTGGAAATCAAATTGCAGTCTGTGGTTGCACTGTCCACAACCGAAGCTGAGTATATTTCTCTGACTGAGGCTGCAAAGGAAGGAAAATGGTTGCAAGGAATCTTGGAAGATTTAGGAATGAAGCTGGGAGCAGTGAAGATTAACTGTGACAGCAACTCGGCTATATGTTTAGCAAAACATCAAATGTTCCATGAGAGGTCGAAGCATATAGATGTGAGGAGACACTTCATCAGAGATGAGATTCAAAGTGGAAAGATCAATGTGGTGAAAGTTCCTACCGAAGAAAATGCATCAGACATGTTGACAAAATCTCTGCCAACTTCGAAATTCAAACATTGTTTGAAGTTGGTTGAGATTGTGGAGTGTTGAAGCTTGTAACAAGGATTGAGAAGGGAATCCAGATATTGATGGAGTTTTGCAAGGACAAGGTGGAGATTTGTGAAAGTGTGTCCATGCAAACTACTGGAGCTCGGCTTCTGAGCTCGGAAATGAAGCTCGGCTTTGAGTCCGGTTGTGATCGAGTGGTGGAGCCTCGGCAGCTCCGAGAAGAGATCAAGAAATAAAGCTCGGCTTTGAGCTAGCCGAGAAAGGCAGTTCGGTTGATAACCGAGAAAGGCAGTTCGGTTGATAGCCGAGAAATGCAGTTCGGTTGCTAACCAAGAATGGCAGTTCGGTTTTAGCCGAGCAGCGGTTATAACTAACTTTGGGAAATAGAGTTAGTTGGATTTTATTTTCTTGATTGCATCTTGTATAAATAGCTCGATAGAGCTCAGTAGTGAAAGACGCAGAACACAGATTACACACACAATTAGAAGAGAATTCTTGCACTAGCTAGCGTTTGCTTAGAGTGATAGATTGTGAGTGTGAAGTTCTTGTATTGAGAGTTCCATCAATAAGATTCCGGTCATCTTCTCCGTGGACGTAGGTGAATTATCACCGAACCACGTTATATCGTTTGCGTGCTTTATTTCCTCGTTCGTGCGTGTGCGAGATCGGCGGTATCACGACCCAACACTAGTAATTAGCTAGCAAGATTGTAGCTTATCTTTATGCACAACCTCATCAGTTCACACATGATGTGGGCTTGTTGAGAGGCAAAGCCTGTATTTGAATTAAATGTGTGCACCTTTAATTTGAAAATTCGAATGTGATGAATCAAATTAGCATGGTTAAAAAAATGTACGTACTTATAATACTAGTATGAATGCATGATGGTGGGCACCGACGTGACAAGACTCTTGTGACTGCATTTAAAGCTTGTCCATTTTAATCAAGGTATATACTACCCCTATATTTACATAAGTCATTTAATTTTCTGGAATTTAACTTTAATAGTTGAGGCGGGAATTACTACTTAACATTTATTTATTTTTTTGTTTATTTAACTTTAAATGACCAAAACATGTGCATCTTGGAAAATTGCATTTTGAAAAATAGGCCAATTTAACCTAGCTAGAAGAAAATGGAGTTAATGTGGTGTATGGTGGGCGTGTAACGATACATAGCGGCTCAAATTTATTATACTCCTACTATACAATTCTAATGTATTTATACACATTGCTGTGATCTACTTTACACATATATAAACATTGAAGTCATAATTCTACCACAAATTGAAATGTACGTAGATGGCATTTGGCATTCGCAAACACAATTGTTACTCTTAATTTGCAGTCACAGGGAAAGAAAAATGTTTTAATATGTGAACAGAAATTTAATATTTTTATGTGACAAAAAATCTACAAAATATATGAAGAAGCATAATAATTAATATGAAAGACAATATTAAATTATTTGTAGGGTAAAGATAAAAGTATTAATTAAATAAAGGAGTTAGTTTAGCAAGATATGTGGTCAACCCAAATTGTATCCATTTTATAGTAAAAGAAAAACACAACACGCAAACGCTTACTATTTTTATGTTAGAGCGCAAACGATAATAAATTTTCTTTTATTCAAATACTCCAAGATAACTACTTAGCCAGTGAAATAAATTGTACATGTAGGGCTGAATAACTAAAACATTTAATTAAGGTTTGAATGTTTGATAGTAGTATTTTGGTTCCTTAAAATGTTTCGTGATCGCAACCTTTTGAATTAAATCACACTTTTTAAAAGAATAAATTGAGGCTTCTCAGTGTAAGAGTGATTCTTCACCCTTCTAGATCCCTAATTTAACAACCAAACAAATTTTTGATTTTATTTTTTATAAAATCATCAAATTGAACACATTTTGTAGTACAAATGATGGTGCAAAAAAAGGCGGTTTGATTTGCATATGTTCGGTGAAGAGGTAGGAAGGTGTTCACTAAAATAATCCATTCAGCCCCCACCAAACAAGTTTTATTTTTTGGCAACGTCATTCTCTTATACAAAAACCATGCTTGCTTTACTTGTACAAATTATACATAAAAGCAACAAAAAAATTCCACTGGTGACTAATTGCACAGCCATGGTACAGGGGCTTCTCCATTAAAATTGTCTGTTGTTACACCTTTTCTCTCTATACAAATCCATAAAGGAAAATGTATAACAAAGTGACCCCTACCATTCACCTTAAATTTTGGGTTTTCGGATTCCAAAAATGACAAAACATCATCTCTTATTATTGATAACTACTGTACTAAACTAATCATCACATTCATTGGTCCTACTAATTACTAAACAATCAAAACGGATCCCCATTCCCATTATTCAAGATTCTCCTATTCACAATCCCAAAAAAAAAAAAAAAAGTCACCACCCATAAATACTTATGTGTTGAATTCAATTGCGTGAATCTGAGGTCTCTCATTAACTGAAAATCGTTCATCCGTCTCTCTCACTTTCTTCCTCCGCCCTATGCCTTTTCACCATTGTTTCTCGGCATCATTTCTTCCCCCTTTTGTCAATCTTTAAAAATTGAAATATGGTTTCCTTTCTTCTCTGTTTAGACGGCACCTTATTTTATCACTGCAAAAATGGATGTTAAATCTTGAATTCCTTTGACTCTTTCAAGAGAAACATGCCTGTTTACCGATCCTTCGTCACGTGTGACGACCCCAAAGGCGTCGCCGACTGCAAGACCGTCGCAAAATCCAACAAAGCCCGACAAAAAAAACTCCATAAAACATCAACATCATCAAACTCAAAGGAGGAGGGCGGCTTGTGTTTTCAAGTGATGGAGGTTTCTAGAGGCGCAGAGAGGCTCAGCAAAGCGGTGGAAAGGCCGCACACCTCCACCGACTTGCTGAGAGGCGCTCTGCATTTGCAGCACTCCCTTGTTATGTTTGGGAAATTGCACAAGGAGAAGAGGCCTCTTGATCTACTAGATGATAATCTTAAGCCTCGAGTTTCTGCATCCAGAGATTGCTATGATGAGCTGAGGGATGTAATTAGGGAGAGCTTCGCCAGGCTGAATTTATTGCCCAAGGAGAAACTAGTTTGTGATGCTGATAGAAAGCACTCTGAGTTGTGTGTCGATCTGCCGTCTTCTAGCTCGAGCCAGACCTCGTCTTCGCTGCTCCACTCGGGCTCCTCGGGGTCTCCCAGCATCTGGCTCGAGAAGAAGTCAAACTTGATTGCGAAGCTCATGGGGTTGGAGGAAGCAATGCCCTTAAAAGCAGGGGATGGTGCGTTTTTGAAGGAAAGGAGAAGCCCTTTCCTTGATATTCATCTGCCGAGGCCTAACAACAAGCCTCAGTTCAAGCTAGCTAGAAGAGAGACAAGAACTTTAGAAGAGATCATTGAGACTATGCAGTTTAAGGGGATTTTGGGGAGAAAGTCTTTACATGATTACAAGTTGCATTCTAATGCGTTGTTCTTGAGGAATGAATCGGCTGTTGATACTCCGCCTATCGTGATCATGGAGCCTCTTCGTGTTCGTGCTGATCAGTGTACCGATGGTGGGGAGCACCTCAAGAGTCGACAAACGCCAAGAAAGACGGGGGCAGAGCTTCCACCTAGACCAGAGTTGAAGGCAAAGAAGCCTAATGAGAAATCTGCAGTAGATCATTCTTCTAAACAGAAGCTCGATAAGAGAACTCAAGCGAGGCCAGTAAAGAAAGCAGCACTAGATAGCCTCTCTACGACGAGGACGAGCCAACCGAAGCCTCTTCCTCCACAAATACAGAAGAAAGAAGTTCCCAAAATAAGGAAACCAAAAGATGCTAAGCCTCAAAGGTCTGATAAAACTCAAAATGTAACCAAACTTGCTGCAGTGAAGACTGTGAGAGGAAACAATGTCTCTAAAAGTCTGGTTGCTATAGGAAAGGTTGCAGCCGCAGATAAGGGCATGAAACCGACACCTCTTAGTCGAACTGTTCCAAAGAAGAGTCCGCGGAAAGGTGAATCCAATAGCAAGCCCTCACCACATGTAGTAAGTTTCATCTTTCTATGTTAGCATTTAGGCTGTTATATTAATGGAGTCTGCATACTAATACTGAGCTAACAAAATGATGCAGGTTGAAACTATCGTCAGCGAGTTCGTGCTGAAGAATACAGAACCAAAACAAGCTACTGAGGAAGTGGCTAAAGCTTATAATGTGTCTGGTAAATCACTAAATCCAATCAATATGATTTTTCGTAATGCTTTTTGTTTCTGCTATAATGGTTAGAACTGTGTTCATTATATTCTAGAGGACTATTGGTTATTTTGAAAACCATAGAATGCCATCTGCTAATAAGTAACTATATTCTTCAAAACATTGTAAAAATCTTACATTCTATTTATACACAAAACTAGTGGAATTCTAGTGGAACCTTGAATCGTCTCTCTTGGTGATAGAAAGTGGTACTCTGTATTGTTGACACCCAAAGCATACTAGTATTGTTAGAACTGTGGCGGTTGATTTACACGAAGACATTAATCAGATAGATGCAACTATTTTTTGTATCTACATAGTGATTCTCTATTCAATACAGATAGTTCAACGAATGCAACAAGTTCTCCTAGAGATGCTTCGGACGTAACTAGCAAGGATGATCCCCATCATATTGAAAATGACACTTTGTTTCCAAGTTTAGATTCAGATCAGATCAAAGGCTGCAAAATCCTAATGAATTCAAGATATTTACTCCTAAGAAGTGCTTCATTTCTCAATCATGTAGAGGAGCTCTTCGACACAGGCACTCATGACTCTACAGTCTTTCAAAATTCAGTTGATAGTGAAGGGCTTTATGATGCTCTTCTCCTCGACTGTGCAAAAGAAATACTAGAGCGTAAGAGCCTAAGCTGCAGGGGCACGAGAAATCTTTGGTCACAAAACCTCTTGAGAAGGCCGAAATACCATTCATCTATAGAGCAGTTGGTAGAGGAGATAGCTGATATCATTGAAGGTTTGCAAAACTACAGTGAAGTTTGTGGAAATATAGTTGTCATAGACAGCATATACCCGATGCTGGACAAAGACCTAAGGCGGAATGAAGAGGTGACAGGTGCTTGGGATTCTGGCTGGAGGAAGGGATATGCAATGGAAGCAGTTGATGAAGTGATGCATGAAGTGGAAGAGCAAGTTTTGAGTGAAATAGTAGCTGATGTGATTACAGAAATTATGCAATAAATTATTGAGCTTTTGGTGTAAAAATTTCATTAGATTAATCAGTACATATCCTGACAAAACATAGAGATGTAGAGAGTTCTACTATACAATTCTAATGTATTTACACACATTGCTGTGATCTACTTTACACATATATAAACATTGAAGTGATAATTCTACCACAAATTGAAATGTACGTAGATGGCATTTGGCATTCGCAAACACAATTGTTACTCTTAATTTGCAGTCACAGGGAAAGAAAAATGTTTTAATATGTGAACAGAAATTTAATATTTTTATGTGACAAAATATATGAAGAAGCATAATAATTAATCTGAAAGACAATATTAAATTATTTGTAGGGTAAAGATAAAAGTATTAATTAAATAAAGGAGTTGTTTAGCAAGATATGTGGTCAACCCAAATTGTATCCATTTTATAGTAAAAGAAAAACACAACACGCAAACGCTTACTATTTTTTTCTTAGAGCGCAAACGATAATAAATTTTCTTTTATTCAAATACTCCAAGATAACTACTTAGCCAGTGAAATAAATTGTACATGTAGGGCTGAATAACTAAAACATTTAATTAAGGTTTGAATGTTTGATAGTAGTATTTTGGTTCCTTAAAATGTTTCGTGATCGCAACCTTTTGAATTAAATCACACTTTTCAAAAGAATAAATTGAGGCTTCTCAGTGTAAGAGTGATTCTTCACCCTTCTAGATCCCTAATTTAACAACCAAACAAATTTTTGATTTTATTTTTTATAAAATCATCAAATTGAACACATTTTGTAGTACAAATGATGGTGCAAAAAAAAAGGCGGTTTGATTTGCACATGTTGGGTGAAGAGGTAGGAAGGTGTTCACTAAAATAATCCCCACCAAACAAGTTTTATTTTTTGGCAACGTCCCTCTCTCATTTATACAAAAACCATGCTTGCTTACTTGTACAAATTATACATAAAATCCACAAAAAAATTCCACTGGTGACTAATTGCACAGCCATGGTACAGGGCTTCTCCATTAAAATTGTCTGTTGTTACACCTTTTCTCTCTATCCAAATTCATAAAGGAAAATGTATAACAAAGTGACCCCTACCATTCACCTTAAATTTTGGGTTTTCGGATTCCAAAAATGACAAAACATCATCTCTTATTAATTACTAAACAATCAAAACGGATCCCCATTCCCATTATTCAATGATTCTCCTATTCACAATCCCAAAAAAAAAAAAAAAAGTCACCACCCATAAATACTTACTGTGTTGAATTCAATTGCGTGAATCTGAGGTCTCTCATTAACTGAAAATCGTTCATCCGTCTCTCTCACTTTCTTCCTCAGCCCTATGCCTTTTCACCATTGTTTCTCGGCATCATTTCTTCCTCCTTTTGTCAATCTTTAAAAATTGAAATATGGTTTCCTTTCTTCTCTGTTTAGACGGCACCTTATTTTATCACTGCAAAAATGGATGTTAAATCTTGAATTCCTTTGACTCTTTCAATTGAGCTCAGAGAAACATGCCTGTTTACCGATCCTTCGTCACGTGTGACGACCCCAAAGGCGTCGCCGACTGCAAGACCGTCGCAAAATCCAACTGATGGATCCGCGAATTATTGATGTTAGTAAATGCTGGTAGAGAATTATGACACAATGAATTTACGTGGTTCGATTTACTGAGGTAAATCTACGTCCACGGGGAGAAATGAGGGCAGGTTTGTATTGCTTGATCTGCGAAAATACAGCTTACAACACAGACTGGCTATATGCTATTTTATCTCTAGAGAGCTTAACCCTTTTCTATCAGATCTAAGTTCTATTTATACATTGAACTAGGATCGTGGTTTGCAGCCCCACTAACAAGATCGTGGGTGAGCAATAACTGCTCAATAACTGCTTCATACCACTAAATAGATCGTGGGTATAGTGGAGGTCGTGGAGGCCTTTCGTGAGTCCACCAACTCCTAGTTCGGTCGAATGCTGAGACCGAACTGTTGGACTTTACCGATCAGCTCTTGCCGATCTGAGAGGAGAGCTTGACTGGTCGGCTTTTACCGAGCTGTAGGCTGAGTCCGAACTCTTTGGTCGTGCCGAACTCTTTGGTCGTGCCGAACAGATACTCTTTCTTGGGCTCTGGGCTGATGGGCCGTCACTGTTATTGGGCTTGCCATTAGGGTTTAGTTCGTACCCCATCACTACCCCCCCCGAAAAGCGAAGTGGATCACTTCGGCGAGGTGAGTCACTTCGGCATTCTGGATAACGGTAAGGGGGAGGCTGACGTCAGGGGACGTGCCTAGCGCATGCCTGCATTAAATGCGACAGTAAAATCCGGCCATTGATTCCTGAAAAGGTGGGATTCGAAACGGCGCAACGATTTCGAAATCTTTCCCGTATCTGATAAATACGCTCTTTCTTCATCATTGAAGCACTTTTGCTGTTGCGTCTTCTATACTCTCTTTCTTGCGAAAATTCCCTCTCCGCTTTCAAGAATTTTTTCAGACTATCTTCACCTTCAAAAAGTAAGAAAAATGTCTTCTTCTTCTTCGGAGTCGGGTAGCGGTAGGAAAGGGGATAAGGGGTCTTCTGGCCGGAAAGGGTCCGGGGAGAAGACCGTAGAGTATTTCCATAGTATTTTGAGTAAGGATACTGTGGTATCCCTACCCGAAAAATACTTTTTTCCTGGGGGAAAGGCGGTGGTACCTGACGGTGACCATAGGGCTGACTCCCCGCCGGAGGGGTACGCCACCGTGTACGAGGCCTGCTTAGAATGCGGGCTTCGTTTCCCCCTCCCTTCTGCCTTTATAGATTTACTAGATTTTTTTCAGCTTCCTTTAGGCCAAGTGACTCCGAACTCTTGGAGGCACTTGTCGGCCTTCGCTGCCGAACTCCGTAGGTTAGGAAGGGATTTGTCTTTGAAGGCGATCCTTAAATTCTTTCAATTTAAGAGGAAGGGGTCTTGGTTTTACTTGATCCCTTTACAGCCCTTTAGGGCCTTTTGTAAAACGAAGTGGCCGAAGTGGCAAAATCGCTTCTTCTACTATGATAGGACCGCGGCTCCTAGTTTTCCCTGGAGAGGGCCGGAGTCCGTTATCCGTCACCCTCGGCCTGAACCGTTGGACGAGCTCGATGGCGAGCTCAACAAGATTCCCATAGTTAGGAAACAATACACGGAGTCTGAGCTCGTCAAGGGCGACGTCGTGTTCGACATCTCGTCTTCGGACGAAGAGGCCGAGGGTGAGGATTTCTCATTATCTTTATGCTCTACTGCTTTAACGAAGAAAATCTGACTTTGCTTTCTTGCTTTTTGGCAGTGTACATGCTGAGTAAGGCTAGCCGCAAATCTTCGGAGTCCAAGGAGCCGGAGAGGCCGAAAACCGCCAGCTCGGCGTCTGATGCCGAGAGGACTCCGAAAAGGCAAAAAACCTCTTCGGATCCGAAGAAGCCGGAGTCGACTTCGGCAAGTAGGAAGGGGAAGGCCCAGAAGCCCCCGAGAGCGCCAGAGAAAGACGTGGTCTTGGCGCCTCCTTCGGAACATATCTGTGAGCCGTTTTTATGGCCCACGGACTTCGCCGAGGTGAATTCTCTTCTTGATTTTCTGGCCTTGCTTTTTTCCTGTATTTTTTGTGGCCCCTTTGTTGACTTTTTTCTTTATTCATTTTCAGAGGAACGATATGCTCTCCAAGCTCGTCGCCGTCGAACTCTCCAAAGCGTCCAATGACTATGCCGAGATGCAGAGGAAGTTGGCGGCTGCTTGTCATCGGGCCGAACAGGCTGAGGCTAACTTTGAGAAGGCCAGAGCTGCTAGGATTTCGGCCCAGGATGAAGCTCAGTTTGCCAAGAACCAGCTCGTCATCCAGCGAGAGCAGACGAAGCGGAGCGATGCTGCTGCCGTGGTTGCCCAAGGGGAGGCTCTCCGTGTTTACACGGAGAAACTCTTTTTGAGCAGCCAGTTCTCGGCCTTTGTCGGTAGCCTGGTAAGGCTAATTGCCGATAAGGGCGAGCAGGGGGCCGACGTCGTGCTGCCTCTGTACAGCCGAGAAATAGCAGCTCGGCTTCAGAATCTGCCGCTCCTTGAGGAGCTCGCCTCATCTTCGGTCCTGCTTTCTGCAAACCGAGTTCGGAGTTGCCGAGCTGATCGGGACGAGAACCTGGAGGCTATCTTTGCCTCCGTGGGACCCGTTTCACCCGCTTCGACTTACAACGGAGAGGGTGAGGCCGAGCCGCTGGAGCTGGAGGCCGAAGTCGAGCGGGCCGGGCATCCGGAGAAGGAGGCCGATCAGGAGGCGGAGGCGAGGCCGGCAGGAGGCGAGGCGGAGGCTGAGGTAGTTCAGGAGAAAGAAGCTGAAACAGACCAAGGAGCCGGAGACGAAGCTGGCGGAGTATGATTTCGTCTCCCTTCTCTTAGTCTAGTTTCTTCTTTGTAAAATGGCCTTGAAGCCCTCCTAGTGTAAAAAATTTTCCTTGTGAATGAAAAATTCTCTACACTTGTCTTCGTATAGCTTTTCGTACTCGCCTTTATTCCTGTTGTATTTTACTATCTGCTCGGTACAGCTGCCGAACTAACATAGCTGCTTTGTACTCAAGGAGATGGAGTTACTTCACTGGAAACGGCTGTACTCTTCGGCTTTAGACGAAGCTGAGAAAAGAGCTATAGCCGATCAGACGAAGAATGACGAGCTTCTGGCTCGTTTAGTGAAGCTGGAGGCCGATAATAAGGACTTAGAGTCCGATAAGAAGGATCTGGAGGCCGAGCTGAGTACGACCATTGCTGAGAGGACTGCGTACGAGGATTACATCCGTGTGCGCGGGGGATTGACCATATCAGATGTTCAGAGTCGAGTTGACGAACTGTGGGAGGAATATCTTGTACTCCGGAGGAACAATGCGCTGGAGAGCTCGGCTTGCCAACAAGTTGTGAAATCGTTACGGCGCTGGGCTTCTCGGTACGACATTGTTCTTTCTCGGCGCCCCTCCATAGAAAGATTCCTTCGGCATGTAGTGCCAACAGATGCTCGCACTCCAGATCAAGCCTCTGGTTCCCTTGTTCAAAATCCTACTTCCAGTCATCAACGAACTCCGGAACAGCCGGAAACGTCAAGACGAGAACGGGCTCAGGAGCAACCGGAATCGTCAAGACAGGGACGGACTGACATTCGCCGAGGAGTTGTGACTATGAGCGAGCAAGATCAGCAGATGATTATTGCAGAGACTCTTCATCGCCGAGGTGTTAGGACTTCTCGGGCTCGGGGAAGAGGCGCTGGGTCGAGGATAGCATCTCGTCGACCTGCTTATTCTTCATCTGCTCGGAACAACCGAACTCGGCTTCCAGAGGATTTTGCAGATAGGTGGCTTAACTTCAGCAATCCTGGACAGTAGAATAGTCCTTTGTAATAGCGTAACGCCATTTTGTAAGGTAGCTGAGTTGTATGCCGAACAAGATTTGAAAAATGAAATTTTGTTTTCGCTTCTAACACTGTATTTACAGCTTAGCGAAAAAA
Source organism: Salvia splendens (assembly GCF_004379255.2). Taxonomy (NCBI): domain Eukaryota; kingdom Viridiplantae; phylum Streptophyta; class Magnoliopsida; order Lamiales; family Lamiaceae; genus Salvia; species Salvia splendens. Next base: position 27,625,893 of record NC_056038.1, read on the forward strand.
TTTCATCGTACTTGTCCTCGGTCTTATGAAGTAAACTTCTTTGACCGAACTCGTCTTTGGTCTGATGAAATAAACATCTTTGACCGGACTCGTCTTTGGTCTGATGAAATAAACATCTTTGACCGGACTCGTCTTTGGTCTGATGAAATAAACATCTTTGACCAGACTTGGTTTGTGTTCTAATTTGGCGATTTTTGTCGCCGGGATCGAACTTTCCCTTGTCCTAATTCGGCGAGTTTTATCGCGTGGATCGGACTTTCCCAGTTAACCGAAGTGGTCTTATGCAGTAAACCTCTTTGACCAGACATGGTCGTCCCCTGTCTTATGAGGTAAACTTCTTTGACCGAACTTGGTCGTCCTAATTCGGCGAGGTTTATCGCGTGGATCGGACTTTCCCTTATTGCAGTTCGTTTCAGACGAAGTGCTTGTTAAGCTGAATTGCGGTCTTGTATCCTCCTTGGAAGCTTGGACTCACAATCGTTGGCTTATTGCAGTTCGTTTCAGACGGACTGCTTGTTAAGCTGACTTGTGGTCTTATATCCTCCTTGGAAGCTTGGACTCACAATAGTCTTTAATAATCGATCTAAAAAGGGGATCAGTCTTTAAAGAACGATATACCTTGGTACCATTTGTAAGAGACGACAAGCACATAGAGACAAAACACATAGAGAAAAAATGAAAAAGACGAAAGAAAAAAAACTTTAATAAACCTTTCATAAAACGACAAGTAAAAAGTACAAGTAAAAACAAACAAATAAAAACATGTACCCCTATGACCGAACTAGACACAAGACAGACTGACCGGACTTTGTCTCTTACAAGTGGAACTTCTTGAGGTTGGAGACGTGCCATGTTCGGGGTACTTGTTCTCCTGACATGTGAGTCAATTTATAAGACCCTTTGCCGAGGACCTCTGACACCCGATATGGACCCTCCCATGTGGGTTCGAGTTTGCCCAGCTTTTCTGCTCGGCTTACTTCGTTGTTTCTCAAGACGAGATCTCCCACTTGAAATTGAAGCTTTTTCACCCTTTGGTTATAATACCGGGCTACTTGCTCCTTATACTTGGCTGCTTTTATGCACGCCAATTCTCTTCTTTCTTCGGCGAGATCTAGCTCTGCTCTCAGTCCGTCGTCATTCATTTCTGAGGAGAAATTTAGAGTTCGGGGACTGGGTACGCCGATCTCCACCGGAATTACGGCTTCAGTGCCGTACACCAGACTATACGGGGTTTCACCGTTGGAGGTTTTGGGTGTAGTTCGGTAGGACCACAGGACTTGAGGGAGATTTTCTACCCATTGTCCTTTGGCTTGTTCTAACCGAGCTTTTAACCCTTTCACCAGAATCCGGTTCGTTACTTCCGTTTGTCCGTTTGCTTGGGGATGGGAGACCGAAGTGAACCGCTGTTGAATGTTCAGCTCTTGGCACCAATTCTTGAACGTCTTGTCGGTGAACTGAGTCCCATTATCCGAGATGAGGATGTGGGGTATGCCAAATCGGCACACTATGTTCTTCCAGACGAAGTCCAATGCCTTTGAGCTCGTTATCGTAGCTAATGGTTCAGCCTCCACCCACTTCGTGAAGTAGTCCACGGCAACGATAAGGAATTTCATTTGCCGAGGAGCTTGAGGAAGTGGTCCCACTATGTCTATGCCCCATTGCATGAAAGGCCAAGGGCTTTGCATAGTGTATAGATCGGTCTGCGGCATCCTTGGGACATTTGCATGAATTTGGCACTTCGTACACTTCTTGACGAGCTGCACTGCCTCTTGTACCATGGTTGGCCAATAATATCCCCATCTCAGAACTTTTTTAGCTAAAGCTCTGGCTCCGATGTGGCTACCGCACGATCCTTCATGAACTTCTCTGAGGATGTAGTCCGTCTCTTCTGGTCCTACGCACCGCAATAACGGCTGGAGGTAAGACTTTCTAAAGAGGACTCCTTCATGAAGTTCGTACCGAAGTGCTCGGCATGTGATCTTCCGAGCTTCTCTCTTATCCTCGGGCAATTGTCCTTGATCCAGATACTGCAAGATCGGCGTCATCCAGTTCGGCGAGCTGGATACTGAATGTACCTCGGCTTCATCAACGCTTCGATGCATTAATTCTTCCGCCTTTGAGTTCGGATCTGAGGCCAACTTACTTAAGGTATCTGCTCGGCTATTTTCCGCTCTGGGAATGCGGATTATCCGAAAATAGGAGAAACTTCGGCTGATGCTTTGCGCTTTGTCCAAATACTTCTTCATTCTCTCGTCACGGGCTTCACTTGTACCCAACATGTGATTTACTATGACTTGTGAATCACAATGGACTTTGAGAGATTTGACGAGCAGACTTTGCGCTAACTGGAGTCCGGCCAGGAGGGCTTCGTACTCGGCTTCATTATTAGTAGTGGGGAATAGGAACCGAAGTGAGTAGGTTACCTCGTGTCCGTCGGGAGCGACAAGTAAAATGCCAGCTCCACTTCCCATCTTGTTTGAAGCCCCATCTACGAATCCGCTCCAGCAGTCCGGCGGTTCTACTTCGGATTCCAAGGGCTGTGCTAGTTCGGCATTGGCAGAATTCTTCTGTTCGGCAATAACAGGAATTGCTTGATCGAACTTTGCTTCTGCAAGAAAATCTGCCAAGGCTTGTCCCTTGATGGCTTTCCGAGGTAGATATTCAATTGTGTGCTCTCCCAACTCTATAGCCCACTTGGCGATTCTGCCTGATGCTTCTGGTTTGGTCAACACTTGCCGAAGTGGCAGATCAGTTAAGACGCATACCTTGTGAGCATAGAAGTATGGCCGCAGTCTCCTTGCTGCATTTACTAATGCCAGAGCAATTTTTTCCAGAGGTTGATACCTGGTTTCTGGACCTCTTAATGCTCGGCTTGTAAAGTAGATGGGAAGCTGCTTTAGGCCTTCTTCTCGTACAAGCACCGCGCTGATGGTTTGATCCGATGCCGCTAAGTATAAGAATATCACTTCGGCTTCGGTTGGAGCAGAGAGAATAGGAAGCTCGGCTAGATAACTTTTGAGTTCGTCAAAGGCCTTTTTCTGCTCGGCTCCCCACTTGAACTTTGGTGCCTTTTTCAACACCTTGAAGAACGGCAGTTGCTTTTCGGCTGCTTGGGAAAGGAATCGATTCAGTGCGGCTAGACATCCGGTTAGCCTTTGCACGTCATGTATGGACTTCGGCATTGCCATGTTCTGAACGACTTGAACTTTTGAGGGGTTTGCCTTGAGTCCGTCCTTTGAAACCCAACAACCCAGAAACTTTCCCGAATCTACCAAAAAGGTACACTTTTGGGGATTAAGTTTGAGGTTGGCTTTCTTGAGCACGTCGAGAGTGGACTTGAGGTTGTGCTCGTACTCCGAGGTGCTTTTGCTTTTGACGACTATATCGTCAACATACACTTCGACCTCCTTTCCAATCAGGTGCCGAAAAAGCTTGTCTACCATCCTTTGATAAGTGGCTCCGGCATTCTTTAAACCGAATGGCATCTTTTTATAAGCGAAAATGCCGAAATCAGTAATGAAGGCCGTTTTTGAAGCGTCAATCTCATCCATTAAAACTTGATGGTATCCTTTGTACAGATCAAGAAAACAAAAAATTTCAAAGCCTATCAAAGCTTCTACTTTTTTATCTATGTTCGGAAGGGGATAGCAATCTTTGGGACAGTGCTTATTTAGATCGGTGAAATCTATGCACATCCGCCATCCTCCTTCCTTTTTCTTGATCATGACAGGATTGGCCACCCACGAAGGATACTTCACTTCGAATAACACATCCGCCTTCAATAATTGACGGACTTCGTCATGGATGACTTGACTTCGTTCTGCCGCAAAGAGTCTTTGCTTCTGTTTTATCGGCCGGACTGAAGGATCAATATTTAACCGATGAGTGATTACCTCGGGGGGCACTCCGGTCATGTCCAACGGAGACCATGCAAAGACGTCTTTATACTCCTTGAGGAGCTGGATGGTTTTTTCCCGAAGTAGGGGCGTTCCCGCGAAGCCGATCTTAACCGTTCTGGAGGGATCGTCTTCGTACAGCTGAACTGTCATTGAGTTCGGCTCCGGTATGACTTCGGTCATCGCCTCTGACTCCGGCTGCTGTGATTGCTATGCTTGGTGGTGCCGATCTGACTGCTCGGCACTTCTAAGCGCAATTTGCAGACATTCCTTTGCTCTCTTTTGGTCACCTCGGATGACCGCTATCCCTCCTTTAGTAGGGATCTTGATGGTGAGGTGATAGGTGGAGCAAACGGCCCGAACTGTGTTGAGCCAGTCTCTTCCCAGGATGACGTTGTACGGGGACCGAGCTTTCACCACGAAAAACTCAATCATCGTACTGGAGCTAGTAGGCGCTTTCCCCACCGTGATCGGAAGGCTGATAATACCTTCAGGGCGGGTGTCCTCCTGAGTGAAGCTCTTCAGGGGAAGCGGAGCCGGATTGAGCCGAGCTGGGTCCACTTCTAGTTTGTCGAAGCACTCTTTAAAAAGAATGCTAACCGACGCTCCTGTATCCACAAACACCCTATGGATCAGTTTGTTTGCCACTCCGGCTTGGATGACAATGGCGTCTTGGTGAGGAGAGATGGCCGGGACGGGATCAGCAGCCGAGAACGTAATCACTTCGTCCTGCTTCAGCCTTTTATGCGTTGGCTCCTCTCGATTGGAGCCTCTGCGTTCTGACTTTAGGGACGACTTGGTCTTCCCGGCAGGGAGCGCGTCAATAGTCTGGATTACTCCATCATATTGCGGCTCGTCATCGTCTTCGGGATCCGGCTGCCTTTTCGGATCCTGAGGAGCGCAGTTTGCACCACTCTGCTTTTTATTCTTCTTTGGCTGCTTACTTCGGTATTTTTTCAATGTCCCTGCCTTCACAAGAACATCGATACCTGCAGCCAAGTTTCTGCACTCCTCAGTATCGTGACCGTGGTCTTGATGGTAGGAGCAGTAGTTATCCTGTGGTCGGCGCGCGGCTGATTTCGTCATCCGCTTTGGCTTTTCGAATAGGTCAGAGTGCAGTTCGAAAATTTCCGCTCTCGGCTTGTTCAGCGGTACGAACTGAGCGGGCGGCTTCTCGGGATTGAGACGAGGTCCCAATCTGTCTTGCACCGGAGCCCTTTGAATTCTTTCAAATGGAGTCCGGCGAGGATGCCCCTGATCGCTATGATCGGGCTTCCTTCTGTCTCCTCGGGACGATGAGCTGTCTAACGACCGTTTGCGACGGTCTGCCTCATCGGCCCGGGAGTACTGGTCCGCAATGTCCCACATTTCCTGAGCTGTCTGCGGACCGCACTCAACGAGCTTCCTGTAGAGAGCTCCGGGCAGGATTCCATTTTGGAATGCCGAGATGACAAGCAGATCGTTGAGATCGTCTACTTGCAGGCATTCCTTGTGGAATCTTGTCATAAAGTCGCTGATTTTTTCGTCGCGACCTTGACGAATGGAAAGCAGCTGAGCCGAAGTGATTCGGGCTTCCGCTTTCTGAAAGAACCTCCTGTGGAAGACATCCATTAGATCTCGGTAAGATCTGATGCTGCCCTGGGGGAGGCTATCGAACCACCTTCTCGCGTTCCCGATGAGCAGCTCAGGAAACAGCTTGCACATGTGGACCTCGTTGAGACCCTGGTTCGCCATGTTATATTGATAGCGCCCCAAGAAATCGTGAGGGTCCACGAGCCCGTCGTAAGTCATCGACGGAGTTCGGTAGTTTTGTGGTAGGGGAGTTCGGGTGATGTCGTCCGAGAACGGAGTCTTCAGTGCTCCGTACACGGCGAATCCGATATCTCGTCGGTATGGAGGAGATTGAGTTCTCCTGTGATTCCGGTACCGAGGAGGAGCTGGAATATGTCGGGGTTGAGGATTCTTTCTCCTGGGAGATGCGACACTACTGCGGTAGTGACTTTCTTGTGCGGAGGGAGAAGGAGAATCCGTCGTTTTCGTCTCCGGCTGCTTTTGGCTTTTTCGCAGGAAGGTTAAGAATTCCTCCTGCTTTTCAGCCAAAAACTGCTTGACAGCCTCATTCAAATCGGGCTGCTGGGAAGACTCAGTGGGGCGATTTTTGGAGCGGCTTGTTCCTTCGCCATGAGAACTGGTGGTGGATTTATCCCTAGGCTGTTTTCCCGACCTATGGGATGGATTGGCTTCCTCCTGGTTCTCACGGGCCGGAATACGGGTATTCTGCGATCTGGTATGCATTTTTTTTTTTTTTTTTGGGTGGAAAAAATGGATCAAAAATTCGCTTTATCACAAATTTTGTTCTCTGCTTCCCACAGACGGCGCCAGTGATGGATCCGCGAATTATTGATGTTAGTAAATGCTGGTAGAGAATTATGACACAATGAATTTACGTGGTTCGATTTACTGAGGTAAATCTACGTCCACGGGGAGAAATGAGGGCAGGTTTGTATTGCTTGATCTGCGAAAATACAGCTTACAACACAGACTGGCTATATGCTATTTTATCTCTAGAGAGCTTAACCCTTTTCTATCAGATCTAAGTTCTATTTATACATTGAACTAGGATCGTGGTTTGCAGCCCCACTAACAAGATCGTGGGTGAGCAATAACTGCTCAATAACTGCTTCATACCACTAAATAGATCGTGGGTATAGTGGAGGTCGTGGAGGCCTTTCGTGAGTCCACCAACTCCTAGTTCGGTCGAATGCTGAGACCGAACTGTTGGACTTTACCGATCAGCTCTTGCCGATCTGAGAGGAGAGCTTGACTGGTCGGCTTTTACCGAGCTGTAGGCTGAGTCCGAACTCTTTGGTCGTGCCGAACTCTTTGGTCGTGCCGAACAGATACTCTTTCTTGGGCTCTGGGCTGATGGGCCGTCACTGTTATTGGGCTTGCCATTAGGGTTTAGTTCGTACCCCATCACCAACAAAGCCCGACAAAAAAAACTCCATAAAACATCAACATCATCAAACTCAAAGGAGGAGGGCGGCTTGTGTTTTCAAGTGATGGAGGTTTCTAGAGGCGCAGAGAGGCTCAGCAAAGCGGTGGAAAGGCCGCACACCGCCACCGACTTGCTGAGAGGCGCTCTGCATTTGCAGCACTCCCTTGTTATGTTTGGGAAATTGCACAAGGAGAAGAGGCCTCTTGATCTACTAGATGATAATCATAAGCCTCGAGTTTCTGCATCCAGAGATTGCTATGATGAGCTGAGGGATGTAATTAGGGAGAGCTTCGCCAGGCTGAATTTATTGCCCAAGGAGAAACTAGTTTGTGATGCTGATAGAAAGCACTCTGAGTTGTGTGTCGATCTGCCGTCTTCTAGCTCGAGCCAGACCTCGTCTTCGCTGCTCCACTCGGGCTCCTCGGGGTCTCCCAGCATCTGGCTCGAGAAGAAGTCAAACTTGATTGCGAAGCTCATGGGGTTGGAGGAAGCAATGCCCTTAAAAGCAGGGGATGGTGCGTTTTGAAGGAAAGGAGAAGCCCTTTCCTTGATATTCATCTGCCGAGGCCTAACAACAAGCCTCAGTTCAAGCTAGCTAGAAGAGAGACAAGAACGTTAGAAGAGATCATTGAGACTATGCAGTTTAAGGGGATTTTGGGGAGAAAGTCTTTACATGATTACAAGTTGCATTCTAATGCGTTGTTCTTGAGGAATGAATCGCCTGTTGATACCCCGCCTATCGTGATCATGGAGCCTCTTCGTGTTCGTGCTGATCAGTGTACCGATGGTGGGGAGCACCTCAAGAGTCGACAAACGCCAAGAAAGACGGGGGCAGAGCTTCCACCTAGACCAGAGTTGAAGGCAAAGAAGCCTAATGAGAAATCTGCAGTAGATCATTCTTCAAAACAGAAGCTCGATAAGAGAACTCTAGCGAGGCCAGTAAAGAAAGCAGCACTAGATAGCCTCTCTACGACGAGGACGAGCCAACCGAAGCCTCTTCCTCCACAAATACAGAAGAAAGAAGTTCCCAAAATAAGGAAACCAAAAGATGCTAAGCCTCAAAGGTCTGATAAAACTCAAGATGTAACCAAACTTTCTGCAGTGAAGACTGTGAGAGGAAACAATGTCTCTAAAAGTCTGGTTGCTAGAGGAAAGGTTGCAGCCGCAGATAAGGACATGAAACCGACACCTCTTAGTCGAACTGTTCCAAAGAAGAGTCCGCGGAAAGGTGAATCCAATAGCAAGCCCTCACCACATGTAGTAAGTTTCATCTTTCTATGTTAGCATTTAGGCTGTTATATTAATGGAGTCTGCATACTAATACTGAGCTAACAAAATGATGCAGGTTGAAACTATCGTCAGCGAGTTCGTGCTGAAGAATACAGAACCAAAACAAGCTACTGAGGAAGTGGCTAAAGCTTATAATGTGTCTGGTAAATCACTAAATCCAATCAATATGATTTTTCGTAATGCTTTTTGTTTCTGCTATAATGGTTAGAACTGTGTTCATTATATTCTAGAGGACTATTGGTTATTTTGAAAACCATAGAATGCCATCTGCTAATAAGTAACTATATTCTTCAAAACATTGTAAAAATCTTACAATCTATTTATACACAAAACTAGTGGAATTCTAGTGGAACCTTGAATCGTCTCTCTTGGTGATAGAAAGTGGTACTCTGTATTGTTGACACCCAAAGCATACTAGTATTGTTAGAACTATGGCGGTTGATTTACACGAAGACATTAATCAGATAGATGCAACTATTTTTTGTATCTACATAGTGATTCTCTATTCAATACAGATAGTTCAACGAATGCAGCAAGTTCTCCTAGAGATGCTTCGGACGTAACTACCAAGGATGATCCCCATCATATTGAAAATGACACTTTGTTTCCAAGTTTAGATTCAGATCAGATCAAAGGCTGCAAAATCCTAATGAATTCAAGATATTTACTCCTAAGAAGTGCTTCATTTCTCAATCATGTAGAGGAGCTCTTCGACACAGGCACTCATGACTCTACAGTCTTTCAAAGTTCAGTTGATAGTGAAGGGCTTTATGATGCTCTTCTCCTCGACTGTGCAAAAGAAATACTAGAGCGTAAGAGCCTAAGCTGCAGGGGCACGAGAAATCTTTGGTCACAAAACCCCTTGAGAAGGCCGAAATACCATTCATCTATAGAGCAGTTGGTAGAGGAGATAGCTGATATCATTGAAGATTTGCAAAACTACAGTGAAGTTTGTGGAAATATAGTTGTCATAGACAGCATATACCCGATGCTGGACAAAGACCTAAGGCGGAATGAAGAGGTGACAGGTGCTTGGGATTCTGGCTGGAGGAAGGGATATGCAATGGAAGCAGTTGATGAAGTGATGCATGAAGTGGAAGAGCAAGTTTTGAGTGAAATAGTAGCTGATGTGATTACAGAAATTATGCAATAAATTATTGAGCTTTTGGTGTAAAAATTTCATTAGATTAATCAGTACATATCCTGACAAAACATAGAGATGTAGAGAGTTCTACTGTATTAACTGCTTGATTCATTCTATAATTGATAATACACTTTGGTCTCCAATTTCCTTCATCTGCACTAAACAATTACACAAACACATAATACATTAAGTTCATCTTCTTACATAATACTCCCTAGTATCACTAAGGATTTATTTAACTAGTTCATACCGAAAGAAACAACACAAATACATAATACAATAAGTTCATCATCTTATGTGAAGTCACACTAGTATCACTAAGGATTTATTTCACCAGTTCATTCATAAAAACAAAAACAGAGAGAATATACTGCAACATGCTAGCCTAACGTTGAAACTAACTCAGAAGTTTCGGATATGTTCTTACTTGTTTTGCTGGCTGCAAGGAGAAAGGAAATACAAATAAGTACTCTCAAGTTCCACAAAAGAAACTATCATAGATGATTTTATGGGCTGAAAATCAAGAAATAGTACACAGCTTAACACCTTTCAATTAAAAATGCTAACCCCAGGTCCAATTTTCAATCAGTGAGTAATACTACAACAGCATAAGATTGATTTTCAGTACATATTTGAAGTAGACATCTTAGCTTGAAAATTGAGTGTTTGTATCATTCTAGAAGGATCCAAAAAGTTAATGCAATCCCTTCCTAATATACTTTAGAAATCAGATTTTAATCAAAATGATACATAAGGTGGTAGAGTGAGAGAGTTACCAGTCTTGAGATATTTTAATCAAAATATCTGCACAACAAGTAAAAATATGCTTCTCCGGCTCCCCATGATCCCTTCAACAGCAACAACTCCCAAAAATCCAATAATAAAACCCAAGGCCATTGATATGCCAAATTCTTGGCTCACAATGCTGCCATCTTTCTAGATGTTTTTTCCTTGATAAGTGATGAGTGGATGATCTCCTGGGCATAACTTGAGAGGGAGTCCACAAAGTCCATCGTTCCCGGCATAAGCAGATGCATTGAAACTCTGTAGTTGAGTACTAGCTGGAATTCTGCCCCACAAACTATTATTTGCCAGATCAAGAACAGCCATAAATTTTAGTTTTGCTAAGCTATTGGGAATGTGACCAGAGAGTTGGTTCCTAGACAGATCAAGCACTTCTAGCATCTCCATTTCACCAATATCTGAAACTATGGTCCCTGTCAACATATTTCTTGATAGGTTCAAGGAAATTAATGCCCTCATACTGGAAAATGATCTAGGAATACTCCCTACTAATCTATTGTTGGACAGATCAATGAGTTTGAGATGTTGAAGAATCTTCCGATATTCAAATTCCCCACCTTTCCACTCAACAAATGCATACTCGAACACTTTCAGAGGCTCGTATAGTGTAGGGTAGAAGGTGATGGCAACTCCGAGCACAGTTGTATTCTTCTTGCTCAGTGAGGTAAATATGTTGAAGCAGTGAGGAATTTCTCCTGATATATTGTTTCTGGAGAGGTCCAACACTTGGATGTGAGTAATACTGCAGATTTCTAGCGGGATGCTGCCATAAAATCTATTGCGTCTAAGGATTACATATACCAAGTTCTTATATGCACCTATCCATGCAGGGATATTTCCTGTTAACTTGTTCCCTCCGACATCAATGAACATCAATTCTCCACACTTGCTTAAAGTAGAAGGCAACTCGCCAGACAGATTATTGGCATGCAAGTTCAAAGAGTTTAGCATTGACATGTTGCCCAAAGTACGTGGAACTTCACCAGAAAAACTGTTGTTACCTATATTAAGATATTCCAAGTTACTTATTTTCTCCCAACAATTTGGTATCTCTCCATCCAATTGGTTGTTGGAGAGGTCAAGGATCCTCATTTCCACAAGCAATGTTGAGCATATAGATGAAACTGATCCTGAAAACATGTTTTGACTCAACTGAACAGTCAACATGTCTTGTTGAAGCAATGGTAGAGGCCAAGAAAGGTTGTTAGAGCTGACATCTAAATATTCGATGGAAGTGGGCAGGAGATGAGGGATAGTCCCACTAATATGATTATGAGATATATTTAAACTCAAAAGTGCAGACAAACTCCACAGCCATCTAGGTACTTCATCTGATATATGGGCATAAGAAAGATCAAGGAAACGAACGTTCCTCTGAGTTTGAACCCATTGGGGGAAATGAGGGTTCATGTTGCATCCTGCTAACCTGATAACATCCAACTGAAAAGGCGGACTCCAGTCCTGGACGATTTGCAAACTCAGCGAATTGAAGGACAAGGCAAGCACCTTTAAGTTGTGAAGTATCGTGAAGTAGGCCTCAGAGATGATACCTTGCAATGAGTTAAAAGATACATCAACTTCTTCAAGAACTGAATGCTGGCTAAGACTTTGAGGCATTAATCCTACAAACTTGTTGCTTCCTACATTGAGTTTTTTCAATGCTGAAAATTTCTTCAATCTCCAACTTCCCATTGACATGTTTGCTTTAGTAGATAGATTCCCAAATAAAAAGTCCTCAAGATCTCCACTAAAGTTATTACTGGACAAGTCTAAGGCTTGCAAATGACTCAAATTCCTCAATGATTCAGATATGCCACCTTCAAGCATGTTGCTAGAAAGATCAAGATCCTCAAGGTCTCCCAAACACATGAGGGATTTGGCCATCTAATTTATTCTCTAGAGTGTATAATTTAGAAAGGCTCGTGCTTGTGTTAAATAAACAGTCAAGGTTGAAAGACACGAACTCGTTAAATGACAAATCAAGGATGGAAAGAGATGCAAATGAAGAATTAGCAGAGGGTGGTCTAGCTGGTATAGCAGCTCCAATGTTGGAGAAAGCTAAGTGCAATTCTTGCAATGAACGAAGCTTTAGTATTTGTTGTAGCCAACTCGTATGACTTAAGTCAATGAAGCTCGATCGAGTCGATGCAGAAAAGAGAGATGAGAAAGCCAATCAAGATTCTCAGACCTTAAATTATAATCACCCCAGAGATAAAGTGTCCTCAGGTTGGTCAGGTTTCCTAGTTGAGGAAGAAGAGTCCCATGAAGGTTGCATCCACGAAGATTCAAGTGCTCTAACTGTTTCATGGAACCCATAAATTGTGGGTACTGATCATCAAAATCATTCATGCTCAAATCCAACTTAGTTAAATGACGCAATTCCAGCAAGGCATCACTAATTTTACCTCTCAAAGGTTTGGTGTAACGATAATATTTGTAGTCATAACCAAGTAGTAGAGCGATCACATGAGCAGAGGTGGTGTTGGTGTTGGTGTTGGTACATACAACACCCTTCCATTTGCAGCAATCCTTCCTGCTGTCTTCACTTCCCCACGATGAGAGAATACCTCTCTCATCTATAACACCTTTCTTGAACCTCACCAGAGCTTCTCTCTCCCTCTCCACGCACCTTACTTCGCCTGAAACAAACCGGAAATCACAACATTCCATGCACAGTAAAACAACAAGAAGAAATTTTATAGCTATTCTTTTTTTAATATTCATCTTTTTGCTTTTTTTTTCTTGAAAGTTTGGGCAAAAATGCTTCATGGAAAATAAGTGGTCTGGTTTACTTGATAGTTTGAAGATCATGAGAAAAAAAAACTAGATTCCACGCCTTGCTTTTTGAGTTGGATTATTCGAAAGACTTTTGACTTTGAGTGAAGAAAAATCTCATTTTGTTATAATTTCAACTATTTATGAAATAAGTTTCTGAATTAAAAAGAAAAAAAGAAAGTTTTCCAAAGAATTAATAATAATATTCACATAAATAACAAGTACGATATCTGTTTATGTAAGTATTACTTTTAAGCATATGTAGTAAAACACTAAAGCCCAAAATTGGTCTCATACATTTGCCCAGAAAAACTTTTCAGTCCTAGACATTAAGTGTGTTAGAGCATGCGCAGCGGTGGCGTCCGTCGCCACCGCCGTCCGCGCCGCTGGCACGGACGCCATCCGCCGCCGCTGCGCTCGCGCCGGAGCTACTCGATGTATCGAGCACGTCCGTGCCAGTGGACGCACACGTGGCGCGCTCTCATTCGTCAACGGCATAGCCGTTGTGTTTAAACATTTTTTATTTTTATTTTTTTTAAAATCGGTTTTTTATTAAAAAACCAATAAAAAATAAAAAAAAATTTACTTCCCCAAAAAAATATAACCGTTTTTTACACCTTTTTAATTTTTTTTTTTCATTTTTTTACCCCAAAAATACAAACTTTCATCTATAAATACCCCCAATTTCACCCTAAAAATTCACATCAAACTACACAACTCTCATCATCATTCTCTCATATCCATTCTCATCTCAATTCTCTCATATCCATTTTCATCTTCATTCTCTCATACCCTACAACATCACTATGTCCGGCCAAGACGATAACCCTTCGGACTCCCACGGTTGGAACCCCGAATGGTTCGGTTCACAACCGTTTCCTAGTCCGGAAACGGAATATTCGGCCCCTCCTCTCACCCAAGATTCGGGTGGACACCAGAGCCTAGGCCTCGCGCCCCTTCCCAAATGCCGACTCCTCCATCTCGCGTCGGTGTCCGCACACCGTACTCACCGGCGGAGATGGAAAGATTGTTCAAGACGTACTTGGAAATCTCCGAAGATGCGGTGGTTGGAACGAACCAATCCGGCAATCACTTTTGGTGGCGCGTCTCTAGCCGGTACAATGCAAACCGGCCGCCGGGAACGATCGAGCGCAACGAGAGTATGGTGCGCAACTGCATCGGCCGAGCCAACGAAGAAATTGGCAAGTTCAACGGCTATTTCATCCAGGAGTCCCGGAATGCCGGGAGCGGCCGAAGCGAGGTCGACATCATCACCGCCATGCTGAGCACCTACCAATCCATGAACGGTAAGTCGTTCAAATATCTTAACGTTTGGCAGGAGACGCGGACGCACCCGAAGTATAAGGGAGGCATAACATCCTCCTCTAGCGGCTCCTCCAAACGATCAAGGTCGGTAGCCCTATCCGACTCCGGCTCGGAAGAAGTGGCTAGCCAACTCGCCGGAGCTAACTTGGGTAGCCCCGACGCCGGACCGAGCGGTTCCCAACGCCGCCCCCAAGAAAGGAAGAAGGCGGCGGCCAACCGTCGTCGCGGCTCGACTCCCGAAGCCGCTCCCGCTCCCTATGTGCCACCTCCACCCCCGAACAACTCGCTGTGGATGCTCTTAAGCCAACTCAATATGGCCGATAGGTCATCTATGACCCCCACGCAACTTGAAACATACGAGACCATGATAAAAGATCTCCAAAAACAATTGGGGTTGATCCCGCCGGATGCGTAGTCTTATTAGGAGTTTAATTATGTAATTTTTAATTTTTAGGATTTTAATTATGTAATTTTTAATTTTAAGGAGTTTAATTATGTAATTTTTAATTTTTAGGATTTTAATTATGTATTTTTTAATTTTATTTGTAATTTGTAATATTTATTGTGGTTTTTAAATGGATTTTAATATTATGGAAATGTTTTTGTTTAATTGAATTTTATATTAATTGTGCTCGTCCTTGCGGAAGAGCACAGTTGTGGGTGTTGTGCTCTTGCCAGAGAGCAGGCATGAATAGTACCGCCCGGGCCTACAACCATGCCGTTGGTAAGAGCACGATTGTGGATGCTCTTAGCTTCTATATCTAAACCATAGGTTTTTATCTATATTTAACGGTTCCATTAAAATTAACAGTCAACCGTGTTTTGATCCAATTGATGAGTTAAATATGACCAAATCAAAGTTTTTTTTGGCAAATGTACCAAACCAATTTCCGGCTTTAGTCTTATCATAAATCAGTAGTACTATTTTCACTAATATTTTCTTCCTCGGAAAATTCGCACAATCAGTTACAATGGACGCTACAGCTACAGAAAGTGTAGCGTCGAGAATTGAATCATCAACTACGGCAATTATAATGTGCATATATGTAGATAAACAACAGACGAAGAACTATATGTTGACCTCCACATTCACTTCCATAAACATTTGCAGCCAAAATATTAAAATTCATTAAAAAAACTGAAATAATATTACAAATAAAATAAAAAAGACATAATTAAAATCCTAAAAATAAAAATTACATGATTAAAATCCTAAAAATTAAAAATTACATAATTAAAATACTAAAAATTAAAATTTACATAATTAAAGCTAAAAATATCCCCGTGGAAGACTATTCATCCGGCGGCACTACCCCCAATTATTTTTGGAGGCCCAATATCATGGCCTCGTGCGATCGAAGTTGCGAGGGTCTTAGTTGACCTATCAGCCATATTGAGTTGGGCCAAAATCGCCCACAACGAGTTGGTGTGGGGTGGAGGAGGCGCATAGGGCATGAGAACGGGAACAGGAACGGGAGCGGGTTCAGGAGCATCGCCGGATGGAGTCACGGCGCGACGGCGGTTGTCCGCCGCCTTCTTCGTTCCTTGCGGTCGGCGTTGGGAACCGCTCGGGCCAGCGTCGGGGCTACCCAAGTTAGCTCCGGCGAGTTGGCTAACCATGTCTTCGGAACCGGCGTCGGATAGGGATACCGACCTTGACCATTTGGAGGAGCCGCTAGAGGAGGATGTTACGCCTCCCCTATACTTCGGATGCGACCGCGTCTCCTGCCAAATGTTGAGGTACTTGAACGCCTTGTAGTTCATGGATTGGTAGGTCGACATGGTGAAACTGATGATGTCGACCTCTCTCCGGCCGCTCCCCGCCGACCGCTCTTCCTGGAGGTAATACCCCTGGAACTTTTAGATTTCTTCGTTGGCTCTGTAGATGGCGTTGCACACCATACTCTCGTTGCGCTCGATTGTTCCCTCCGACCGGTTTTCATTATACCAGCGACAAATGCGCCACCAAAAGTGATCGCCGGATTGGTTCGTGCCTACCTCCGGATCTTCGGAGATTGACAAGAACGCCTTGAACAATTGCCCCATCTCCGCCGGAGTGTACAGTGTGCGGACACCGCGAGTAGGAGGAGTCGGAGATTGGGAGGGGGCGGTCGACCTCGCTCTAGGTTCGGGTGTCCACACGTATAGCCCTTCGGGGGCATCTTGGTCGTTGATCGGGTAAGGCCGGTAGCCACCTGAAACGCCCGAACTTTGGGTTTGAGGAGGGCCCGAATATTCCATTTCCGGACTAGGAAACGGTTGTGAACCGAACCAATCGGGGTTCCAACCGTGGGAGCCTGGAGGGTGATCGCCTTGGCCGGACATTGTTATGTTGTATGAGTGGAAGAAAGATTGAGAATGGAGATGAGAGAATGTAGATGAGAATGGAAATGAGAGAATATAGATGAGAATTGTATAGTGTGGTGTTAATTTTTTGGTGTGAAAGTGAGGGTATTTATAGATGAAAATATGTATTTTTGGGGGAAAAAAATTAAAATAAATTAAAAGTGGGTAGAAAACGGTAGAAAATGGATATATTTTTTTTGGGAAGTGGGAAAATATTTTTTTTATTTTTAATCGTTTTTTTTTAATTAAAAACCGATTTTTTATAAAAAAAAAATTCAAATGCAACGGTTATGCCGTTGCCCAATCACGTCCGGCCATGTACCTGCTCGCTGGCAAGGACGTGCTCGATGCATCGAGCAGCGCCATGCCAGCGGCGCGAGCGCAGCGGCAGACGACGTCTTCCGTGCCGCTGGCACGGACGGACGGACGTCGTCCGTCCACCGTTGCAGATGCTCTTAGCATCGAGCAGGCCCTGTGCTCTTGCCAGCAGCACGGCCCTGCTCGATGCATAGAGCACCGCCGTGCCGCTGAGCAGGGTGATGTGGCGGCATTGGCCAATCGTAATTTCGTTGGATATATTTTTTTTAAAATCGAAAATAATACCAAAAATAAAAAAATATATTTTCGGATTCCCAAAAATATGGCCGTGTTTTTTACCGTCTTTTAGAATTTTTTAAAAAAATTTTTAATCCCAAAATCATCTATAAATACACACATTCATCATTTGTTTTTCACATCAAATTATCTCTCAATTCATCACCTACATCTTCATCTCTCACTCAAACACTCTCTAAATTCAAAAATGAATATGAATGATATCATTGCGGAAGCGGAGCGCGAAGAAAAAGAATACTATCCACAATATTGTGCCGCCTATGAAGCCTATGTCGCCGTCGCTCCCCCGCCCCTCCTCATTGACCAACGAGATCAAATCGCTGCTACATCCCTCGTGACCGGGAGGGAGCCCACGAAAGGCTCGTTGCCGACTATTTTTCCGACAAGTCGCGGTTTCCGGCAGATTACTTCCGGCGCTATTTCCGCATGTCAAAACAGTTGTTTATGCGTATTGTCAACACATTGTCCGCCCGTGTTGAATACTTCCAATCATGTTGAGATGCAATCGGTCGGCAAAGTCTCTCGGCGTTGCAGAAGTGTACCTGTGCCCTCCGACAACTTACTACCGGGCAAACGACTGACCTCTTCGACGAGGATCTACATGTTGGTGAGTCAACTGGAATCCTATGCCTCAAAGTTTTTTGCACCGACGTTCGTTCTACTTTCGGTGGGGAATTCCTTTGGGCACCCACCACCGAAGATTGTCAACAGTTGCTTCATCTTCACGAAACAATCCACGAATTTCCCGGTATGCTTGGCAGCATTGAGTGCATGCATTGGAATTGGAAGAATTGTCTGAATGCTTGGAGGGGGCAACACTTAAGCGGCCACAAAGGCGGCGGCCCAACGCTTATCCTTGAAGCGGTCGGCGACTACTGCCTATGAATTTGGCATGCATATTTCGGTGTTGCTGGATCCAACAACGACTTGAACATGCTCTATTCTTCACCACTCTTCAATGATGTTTTGAATGGTGTAGCACCGGTGATCGACTTCACCATCAACGGAAATCCATACCACATGGGGTACCATCTCGCCGATGGTATCTACCAAAGGTGGCCGACTTTCGTGAAGAGCTCAACAATCCGCAAGACCCGAAATGGGTTCTTTATTCGCAACGTCAAGAGGCCGCTCGGAAAGACGTCGAAAGAGCTTTTGGGGTCCTTCAAGCCCAATTCAACATTGTGAAGACCCCGGCTCGGCTGTGGTGGTACACAAAGAATATTGCCTACATCATGTACACGTGTATTATCTTGCACAACATGATTATAGCTGACGAAGGACCGAGGGCGGCTAACTTTTACGATGAGGATGAAGCCGGAAGCTCAACCGCGGTCTCCCCCACGCCGAGGTGTGCATACGACGTTGCGCGAGAGGATCGAAACAAGACACACAATGCGCGATACTAAAGCCCACATTGAGCTACAAGAAGACCTAATCCAACAGATTTGGGCGAAATTCGGCCACGAGTAGTGGGTTTTTTAATGTTATGAATTTAATTATGTAATTTTTAATTTTTAGGACTTAAATTATATAACTTTTAATTTTTAGGATTTTAATTATGTAAATTTTAATTTTTTAGTAATTTGTAATAATATTTCGGGTATTTTTAATGCATTATTATATTGTGGAAATGGTTTTATTTAAATTGCATAATAGAATGGTGGGACCCTTGAGCATGCTCTTGCGGAAGAGCATGCTGTGGTTGTTGTGCTCTTGCCAAAGAACATGGAGTAAAAGTGGGTTCGGGACTCACTTTCATGTTCTTGCCAAATAGCATGAATGTGGTTGCTCTAATTCATTTTTCAGTTGTTTTGTTATTTTATTTTAAAATACTTCTTTTATTTGATATATTTTCCTATTTCACGTAATGATTTTATATATATTTGATGATATATTTTAGTAAAGCCACATGGGCTTTCTTTCATGAATAATTTCACGCAAATTATGATAGTTCATTTTTGTATTCCAAAACATAACTCTATGTATTTATTTAAATTTTCAAAATACAAATCAGTGCGTAACCAATTAAAATTTGGTGAAAAATCACTTTACATTGCTTTGTGGTTGTAACACACAGTATGAAAACAAAATTGCTGGAAAAATTGTGACTTTTGATCAACTTGTGATCTATTTTATAATTTTAAAATTTATAAAAAAAACAATGATTTTTAATATATATTTTTTAATTTCTTCCTGGTGAAATATTATGATTTTCTATTTGTAATATGATGTTAATTTAATGTGTACATGTTCAAATTGGTGACGCGGTTGAATTATTTGCATAAGTGTGTTAGAAAAAATGATAAACTTATGGACAGCCTCGTCCTCGTAGAATTTCTCGAATGTCACCCAAATTAGACCAGCAAGAAGTTGTGAAAAATATTAAAATTCATGAGTTTTATGACGGATTAAAGTCATAAGACGAACTAGAATTTGACCAAAATTCATGAAAATTTTTAACAATTTATTCAATAGTAATATTTATATAGACTATTTTTCATCAATTAATGATATAGTAATTAGAGCATCCACAATGGGGCACCCTATAGTCTCAGCATTTTTATCCTCCTATCCATTCACCTGCAATCGGGCTCCCTATAGCCCGCTCTACAGTCCGCCCTATAGCATTTTATTTATCTTTTGTATTTATTTTACTTTTTATTAGTATTTGAATATAATAAAATTGTAATTTAATAGTACTACAAAATAAAAAAAACATCATTTTATTGAAAGTCGAAAGAGTATAATACAAAATACTTAAAAAAACTACAATTTCAACGGCGGTTACATGCCTAAATTTCTTCAACCATGTCGGACATGAGTCGAGCATGATCTTGTTGGTTGCACATTGAGGCATGTGTCGCTAGAACCTCATTGTAGACAATCGGTAATCCTCGAACGTGGGGCTGGATCACCGCACCGAAGCTAGGTCCAGCTTCCTCATCGCCATAATCGGTGACTCTTGTACCTTTGTCTTCGGCTATCATGTTATGCAAGATGATGCACGCATACATGACATCGGCGATAACTTCCTTGTACCAGAAATGCGTCGGACCTTTCACTATTGCTGAACGCGCTTGGAGCACACCAAATGCCCGCTCCACATCCTTCCGCGCAGCCTCCCGCCGTTGCGCAAATAAAGCTCTCTTCCATTGGGTAGCTAATCGTCTTTAGAAAAGTAGGCCTCCTCGGGTATATGTCATCGGCCAAGTAGTACCTTGTATGATGTTGGCGTCCATTTGCAGTGAACTCGATGGTCGGGCCGTTGCCATTGCATTGCTCGGTGAAGAGATACGATGTGTTCAGGACGTTGATGTCGTTGTTCGACCCCGCCACACCGAAGTAAGCATGCCAGATCCAGAGCCGATGATCATGGATGGCTTCGAGGATCATCGTCGGGTGGCTGCCCTTAAATACACTTGTAAATTGTCCTCTCCATACCGTCGGGCAATTCTTCCACTCCCAGTGCATATAATCTATACTTCCTAGCATTCCAAGAAAGTCGTGCACCCACTCGTGCATGTTCATTAGGGCCTGGCGATTCCGGCAGCGGTCGGCCTTCGTAAATATGTGTTGCGGAAAGCCTCTACAACCCCCTCACAAAATTTCTTCAGGTATTTGTGGCCAGTTGTCTTCCCGACGTAAAGATACTCGTCGAACATGTCTGTCGTGGAACCGTACGCTAACTGCCGGAGCGCAACCGTGCACTTATGCAACGGCGTAAGTCCGAGTCTACTGATGCCATCAGGCCGATACTGGAAGTATGTATCACGTACCTCCAACGTGTGAACAATGCGGAGAAAAAGATCTCGCCGCATTCTAAATCAGCAGTGAAAAATTATCGGGCCCACCGTAGTTCATCGGCAAAATAATCTGCGAACAGACGTTGGTGAGCTACGTCATGCTCACGGGGGACAAAGGTCCGACATCGGATTGACCTCGGGACCTGTTCAACTAGTTCATGCTCACGCTCACTCTCCATTTCGGTCAAGCAATCGGTCGCGGCCTCATGAACGCAATCGAATAAGGCCTGAGTCAAGGCCCGAGTGATGTGAATCCGGGTGTCCTGAAGAAAAATAAAAGAACCGGATTTGAGGAAAAATCCTTTCTAAAAGAAGGAGAGGATGATGTGAATCCGGAAAACGCCAAACCAATAGAAGGAGTGAAGACATACAATGAGTCAAACCGGAGTTGGGGTCTGATTCAAACCGTTCTTTATCTATCATGACGGCGTCCAAATGGACTTATCTTACCACCATTATCTTCATCTTGGAAATATCTTCACTTAGGTACCTTGCACGCCACAATCGGAGCCTGGATGAAAAAGTTATGGCCGTGTGACGAAGGCTGCGCGGAGCAGTGCAAACCCAACGACCGGCCAGATTCGCAAGCATGCGACCATGGCGACCCGCCAGCTGCCTACGAGATTTTTGAGCATTTCACCAACAGGTCACCAGCTACGGGACTTGTTTGGAGGCGTGTTTACCGTGTTTTTAGTTTTTTTGAACTATTTTTCTCCTTAGTATAAACACTACACTAGGGTTTGTTCTTGGGGAGTGTTGAACTCATTTGTAAACAAAAAAACCCTCAACATTGTCCATCCTTCTTCATCATTGAAGATATATCAAAATCCCTGGTGGGTGCACTTAATCTATTGTCGGGCTTGGATTAAATGTTAAAGTATGCAATTCTAGTTCTTGTGTTGTTATTTTTGTGGAGCCATTAGATTTTTGTTTAAGCAAAAGTTGCATTGGGTTGTCTTCATTGTTTTATAGAAGGTCCATAGGTTTCAAGCATCTATCTAAATCTTAACACCTTCATTTTCTTCCCTTTCCACCATTTTTATTGTTTCATTTCTTGTTGGGTTTGTTTGGGTTGTTCAAATATTTGCAAGAGCAAGTACGAGGCAAACATATGTGTCTTGAATCATTAAGATTCACATTACCAAGTTATGCCCCCCCGAGGTACTCCAGTTGTCTTCGGGATTTATTTTTATAGAGTGAGAGAGAATTGAGATGGGAAAGAAAGATTGGTGTGAAAAATGAAATGAGAAATGAGGTATATTTATAGATAAGAAAATATAAAAAAAAACGCGTCGCATCGTCCGGACCTATCGTCCGCATCACCCCAATGAGGCGGACGATAGGTCGGATGATGCATAATCCGAGGCCATCGTCCGCGGAGAAAGCATATGGCGTGGAGGAAGGAGAAGCCATCGTCCGCCGTGCTACAGTGGTGGACGATGGGGCGGACGATGCATCGGGCAGGCTATCGTCCACCCCATTATGGATGCTCTTAAGTAAATAGCTTTAGCTAATCTTAACAAACTTTTCTCTAAAATAGAATTTTTAGTTAAAATAAAGAAATTAACAAAATAATTTACCATAGTATAGTTTATCTCGGTTATAAAAATAATGCAACCTAATTCTGAATTAAATTTCGATTGGTTACCCACTATTTTAATTTTAAAATATAAATAAAAATATTATAAAGTTATTTTTGAAGTACTAAATAAACTATCAAAATTCACGTGAAATTATTTTTAAAGTCAGTTTATGACTTTGTGAGCCTTACAATAAACCTATCTCTATTTTCAGAACCTTATCTCCATATTCTCCTGCCACATCAGCTAGCACATCTTAGAGCTTATCTTCCTGCAATGAGAGCTCATCCCAAAGCTTATATTAGAGCCTATCTCATTTCCACATTATCACTATTTTTATATATTTCACTTTTAATTATTGGTGTTAATTAAAGACAACGATATACGACAAAAATCAAATTTCATTAAAAAGAAAAAATATCCTACATTAAAAAACACAAGATAAAGATAGATAAAAAAACATAGAAAACAACGGGAACGCACATCAATCAGACTAGGGTTCCGGCTCGTCCTCCTCGATAAGACTCATCTTTCTCTTCATGTGCATGCCGTAGAGGTCCACCATCGATTGCGCGAAGGCGACATTGCCCAATGCATTGTCGTCCTGAACCGGTGCGGATTGGGCATCTGCCCCGCTGGACTCTACCTTCCCCTTCGCTTTCGCCTTCGCTGCTTTCCCGCCAATTGGGCGCTGGGGAGTAGGCTCACTGCGCGTTTGTTCCTCTAACAAGTCGATAGGGGTCCTCTGACAGGTGCGTCCTCACCAATCTTGTCTGCAACGCCTCCGACAACTCCTTCAGCGACAACTCTCTGACAGTAAATTCGTTCTCTCCACTACGCATGTCCCTCAGGTTACCATCGTAGATACAGTTAAATTTAGCGCACTCGAACACCACGCGTCTTTAATGCTTGCGAGATCGTCGGGCTTGTGTGTCGGGGCTTCTTTGGGCTTGACTTGTTTGTATCTTTGCGTGATATGCCCCCAGAAACCGCCCTCGCCCTGATTGTTAGCTACAACCGGGTCCTCAGAGATATCTGCCCAACAACGAGCAAGAGTAATCGACTCCTATATAGAGTAGGTACTCCTCGTCCGCCCACCCGCAGACGTCTCCCCCACTTTCTCCTTCTTCTTCCCCTTCGCCACCTTCGACTTCGGCCTAGGAGGAGATGGCTCCATGTCGGACACCTTGTACTCGTCGGTGCTGAAGTTAGCGTCTATCATCGGAACTTCGGTCGGTTGAATAGTGGATTCGTCAGACCCGGGAGTACCAAACACGTTTGGGCTCATAGTTGGGCGGTAGACATTGTCGCCGAAAGTCGGTGTGTTCATCGGTCTACCAGCACCGACGTAGCCGCTTTGTGGAAAGCCGACGTATTAGGGGCCGTTGAAAAAAGGGAGACCTCCTTGGTCCGGAAGGTGGTTTCCCCCCATCACAAACTAGGAGAATTGGTTTCCCACCCCGAAGACGTTTCCCGTAGGAAATTGACCGCCCTCGGGAAATTAGCTACTCCCGGGAAATTGGTTTCCCGCAAACTGGTTCCCATCGCTGGAATTAGTGGACTCATCGGAATTCATTTTGTTAGAGAGAATTAAAAAATTGAGATTGGAGAGGGATAAATGTGAATTGCGGAATGACGTATATATAGTGTGTAGATGAGATGATTTAAATTTAAAAAAATAGATATCGACCCAGCATCGGTCTGAAGACCTCGCAATGGAGGTCGATAGACGAGCCGACCGATAACCCTATCGGCTGGGGCGATGCAGCAGCCTTGGGGCGGAGGCGGAAGAGAGTGGCCATCGGCTCCCTCTCCACAATGGGAGCCGATCGCTTGACCCTTGCCATCGGCCCCCATTGTGAGTGCGTACTAAATATAAAATGAAATAGAAGAGACATTTTAAGAGCACCCACAATGGGGCGCCTGATGGCACGCCCGATGCGTGCCATCATCCTCGGGCGCGCCCAATGGCTCCATTATGGGTGCCCGGACGATGGCACGCCCTACGCCCACGCCCTAAGCTTCGGGCGCGGAATAAGCGCGGACGATAGGCCATCGTCCGCGCCATTGTGGGCTCCGCGTACGATAGGCACGGACGACGAGACGCGTTTTGAATTTTTTTTCCGAATCTTGTCTATTTAAACCTCTTCACTTGTTCATACGAATATCTCGTCTCTCTCATTTCTCTCATCTCTCACATTTCTACCTCTCTTACATACCAAAATGAACCACGACGACGACACCACTAGTTCCTCGGAGGAAGGTAGTCCGACCGGGGATGGCTTAGATGCAGCCGTTGAAGAGGCCATGGCGGAATGCTTAGCCGAACTGCAGCGCGAGGAGGTGGCGGCGGATCGGATCCACAGGCCTATTCGACGTCGGACGGTTGTCCGACGCGACCACGCGACA
Organism: Salvia splendens; assembly: GCF_004379255.2. Classification (NCBI taxonomy): domain Eukaryota; kingdom Viridiplantae; phylum Streptophyta; class Magnoliopsida; order Lamiales; family Lamiaceae; genus Salvia; species Salvia splendens. Next base: position 27,650,882 of record NC_056038.1, read on the forward strand.
ACTCACCAACGTCTGGTTGCAGACTATTTTGCCGAGCAACCACGGTGGGGCCCGACTGTTTTCCGCCGCCGGTTTAGAATGTCGCGTTACCTTTTTCAGCATTGTCCGGACGTTGGAGTCACGTGATGAATACATGACGTATCGGGAAGATGGCGTCGGCAGACCCGACCTTACACCATTGCAAAAGTGCATGGCTGCACTCCGTCAGTTGGCCTACGGCACCACGACGGACATTTTCGACGAGTACCTCCACATCGGGGAGACAACAGGCCGGGAGTGCCTGAAGAGATTTTGTAGGGGAATTGTGGAGGCCTACGGGGACACATATTTGCGTAGGCCGACTGCTGTTGATTGCCAGGGCCTGATGAAGATGCACGAGACGGTGCACGACTTTCTTGGGATGCTAGGGAGCATCGACTGTATGCATTGGGAGTGGAAGAATTGTCCGAAGGCGTGGAGAGACCAATTCACTAGTGGATACAAGGGCAGCCACCCGACGATGATCCTCGAAGCCGTCGCTGACTATCGGCTCTGGATCTGGCATGCTTACTTCGGTGTAGCCGGGTCGAACAACGACATCAGCTTCCTCAACTCATCCACCCTCTTCACCGAGCAATGCAATGGCAACGACCCAACCATCGAGTTCACTGCCAACAGGCGCCAATACCACATGGGGTACTACTTGGTCGATGGCATATACCCACGGTGGCCTGTTTTTGTGAAGACGATCAGCTGCCTAATTAGTGAGAAGAGGGTTTTATTTGCACACAAGCAGGAGGCGGCGCGGAAGGATGTCGAGCGGGCATTTGGTGTGCTCCAAGCACGGTGGGCAATAGTGAAAGGGCCGGCTCGTCTCTGGTTCAAGGAAGTCATCTCCGGTGTCATGTATGCGTGCATAATCATGCACAACATGATAGTCGAGCATGAAGGTGAGAGCATCACCGACTGGAACGATGATGAAGGTGCATCTAGCTCGTCCGGCACGATGACCGCGCCCACCGCTAGAGGATTACCGACGGGCTTCAATGAGGTTCTATCTAGACATGCCTCAATGCACAACCAACAAGAGCATGCTCAGCTCATGAACGACATGATTGAAGAAGTGTGGGCCCGTAACCGCCGTCGCTGAGTTTGTGTATTTTTTTAATTCGTATTGTAATGTATTAATTTTTATAGATGAAATGAAGTTTTTTCCCAATTTTTGTAGTTATTTAAATATTCAAATAAAAGAAAATGCATAGGGGCGCGCCTTAGGGCGCCTCATTGCAGGTGAGATGGTAGAAGGATAAAAATGATAACGTGGTGTTGCATAGGGCGCGCCTAAGGGCGCCCCATTGCTAAGAGTGTCCACTATGGTATAGCCCCCGCCGGGGCGATCTCGGGGCGGTTATAGTGGAGGTGACGTCCGCCCCCGGGGCGGACGAGGAGTGTGGGTGCGGTAGGCGGCGACTCCGGGGCGGACGCGGCGGATAGGCGGGGCTCCTATAGTGGAGCGGTGCTCGGCGCGGCGGTAGGCGGCAAAATTTTTTTTATTCAATTTAATTCACCTATAAATACACACAATTCCATTCATTATCAGATTAAATTTTCGTTATATAATTTTTCGTGTACTTTAATACGATGAAAATTTGTACTTTAATTCTAATTTCTTCACGTATAGTCATTTTCTTCTAATTACGTATAGTCCGATAAATTTATTCATAATTGTTTGAAACATTAAAATAAAAATTTTGAGGCTATTGGTGTCCACTATAGTGGTGCAACAAAAATTTGGAGCTGTGAATAAAAAAATTGGGGCTATAGATAAAAGCTGGGGCGGAGCTATTTGGGGCTTCCCGCCAAACGGCGGCCGCGTCCGGATCGCGCATCCCCCAGTCTGCCCCAATCCCACAGCCCACGGTGCAACCCCACGAGGTATTGGCCAATAGCATAGACGTAACGTTGATGCAACAACTGCAAGACGTATGCAGGTCATACGCAGGGGAAACTGACCCGTACGCCAGGAACGTCTACAAGAGGCTCATCAATCGGCTTGGGAGTCGACTGGGGTTGGTTGATAATGCGCCTGGGGATACCGCGGCCGGCAGCAGCATGAGAGGAGGAGGAGGAGAAGAAGAAGAAGAGGAAGACGAGGAAGCCGACTCCGACACCGAGTAGACGGTGCCGGAGTTTTGTTGTTGTATTTTATTTTCATTATTCGTTGTATAATTTTACCGGTATGCAATACAACGAATATTCGGCCTAATTACCTCGTATTCTAGTTATTTACACTGCGATTATTTAAATTATAATTGATTGAAACTAAAAAATATTTAAAAATGAAAATTGATTATAAAATTTTGGGGCTATTGGAGTTGTCCACTATAGTGGCGGAAATAGAATTTTGGGGCTATGGACAAAAAATTGGGCTATGGAATAATGGGCATAAAATGAAAATTTTCCTCTACGATACGTTGTGGCATTAATTGCTGTGTCGTGTTTTCACTTTTCAGTTTTCAGGAAGAGGCGACAGCTGGCATCATCATACGAATACGGGTCCAAATAAATACTCGCACTTTCCAGACAAAATTTGTTGGTTATATCTTGATTTAAATTAATTACGCAAAACCCGTCGCTGTCGTACGAATTGAGCAAACCCACATGATAAAAGTAGAACCACCTTTGCACATCCAGAGTTAAGGAAGATTAGCGCCTAGTTTATCAACTCTGGTAGGTTTTCCACTTCCGCTGCTTTACTGTCGTCTTTATCCTTCTTTTTTAAAAAATTTTTATCGGGCTTTCTCTAAATTCGTCTGCATTTACTTTTGTGATCTCACTCCAAGTAACTTCTTGAATCTGTTGAAATTTCACTTTACCAGGTTCTATTTAATTTTTATACAAATGCTAATTGATTATTTTTAGGCATGAGGGGATAGTAAAAAAGTACTGGAGAATGGGAGAAAAAACACGATGTTTGTTGCTTTATCAGTATGATTCTGTTACGAAATTCAATCTGTTGGTGTGAATCATGTGATAGTGTGGACGAAATTAAAGATTTATTATACATTTTCGGCTGTGCTTTGACAATGGTTCGTTAATCAATTATTATTGTGGCGGGAAGTTTGTAGCAATTGTCATATGAGAAGAAGGGAAGTTTCTAGCACTATCTGAGAAAAGGAGTAAAGATATGTTGGCAGACTTGCGAAGATCATCAGCGCATAAACGAGCAATGGACCCTAGGGACTACGATGAATCCACTGATCTTGTAGATGATACTGGTAAACTTAAAATGTTAACATCTTTTTTGTTTTTTTACCATTAATTTGTATAGTCCATTCATTCTGAGTAATATTGTGCCCTAGCTTGGAGCCGACTTCCACATTGTCCTTCTTAGTGCTGCATAGATATGTGTTCTGTTCTCTGATAGAAATTAAACAAAAGAATGCTTACTGCTAAGTTACATTGGCTATGTTTTGAATCTGAATTGAAGGAGATCATATTAAGTATTTCTAGTTACTCTACATTGGATAAGTTTTGAATCCGGCAAAATCACTATCTCAAAGTGAAAAACCATTCAACAGGTTGGTGGACTCGTTATCATGACTTGAAAATGATTGTCATAATCCTTCAAAGTTCAAACAGAATGAGCCTATAGGATGTTGCTAAGAAAAATTTCGATCAATTTTATTGGTTTTGTTCTAGACATACAATGATTCCTTTGTGGTTGTTTCAGAGCTTCTAGAGAGTAGTATGGAGCAAGAAACTGAAAATCCACCTTGGAAGCTTTCCATTCCACATGTGCTGGTGGCTACTATAGTTCCCTTCTTATTTGGCTATCATCTTGGGTTTGTTCTCTTACAGCTTTTCTTCCGTCTTTCTCTGATATCTCTGTTTCTTCTGAATTGATATCTACTATTTTTCCTCAGAGTTGTCAATGAGCCTCTTGAAACAATTTCTGTTGATCTTGGTTTCCATGGGAATATCCTGCAAGAAGGTTGATTGAACTTTACAACTTGTTATTAATATATGTGCTATAAACTGCACATTGACTTTAATACTATATATTTTACAGGCTTGGTGGTTAGTACTTGTCTTGCTGGAGCTTTTGTTGGATCACTGATAAGTGGTTGGATTGCTGATGAAGTTGGACGCCGTAGAGCTTTTCAGTTGTGTGCTTTGCCTATGCTTATCGGTGCTCCGATATGGTAATGTGTTTTCTTTAAAGCCCCCTTTTATGACCTCAAGACCATATGCTGCTGTGCTTTATATGCATTTGTCTTTCTTTGATTCTGGTGATATGGGTATTCATTGTGGATTTACTATGTGTTTCACTAAGCACATCATGGAGTATGAAGAAGTTAACCAATGCTCCCTCCTTGTGGTCCGTTTTTTTTAGATTATGCTAGTCATATGGCACATATCTTAGATAAAAAGGTACTCCAGTTTTCATGCATAAGCTACGGTAGACCAGCCTTTTCTGCAGTAATTTTATTGCAAACTAGCATATAAACAGTAAGCAGATTTAAGAACTACTCCCTCAGTCCACGAATAGGAGTCCCGTTTTTCCATTTTAGTCTGCCCGCGAATAGGAGTCCGGGTTCACTTTTACGATAAATGGTAATAGGGTCCCACCTTCCACTAACTCATTCCACTCACATTTCATTTAAAACTAATATATACAAGTGGGACCCCTATTCCACTAACTTTTTTCAACCCACTTTTCTTAACATTTCTTAAAACCCGTGCCACCGATAAATGGGACTCCTAATGGCGGACGGAGGGAGTAACAATTTATTTCTCCCCTGCAACACCCATAAAACTGTGTGACTAGTAACTACTGAGTGGTGCAATTTGGAAGCAACTTAAAAGACAAAACCTAATTCAGCATTAAACCAGTCTAGCAATTTGTTGATCTAAAGGCTGTGCATTTCTCTTTGACTCGTGCTGGTATATGCAGAAGTGGGACAGTAAAATTTAGACCAATGTAAAATGGCAGAGACCCCCCTCCCCTGAAATAAAAGAAAAAAAAACTCATTAGCTGAAAACAAGATGGGAAGCTATCTAAGGATTGACAAGTCTAAATCGACAATGTTTTAGTGGAATCTCCACATTACGTCAGAATATGTTATTTGATACTTGATGTGGTAGAGTGGAAACTAGGATATTCAATGCTGGCCTATATAAAAATATATTATTCAAGTATTGAAGTAGAGTCCTCTTTTCATTTTGCCAAAAATATTCTTTCTGGTGGTTTTCTTTATGACCTGAAGGGGCGCATTATTCTTCTCAAACCATAGTCGCTAAGGTCTTGCAGGTGTCCTGTATGATCATATTTCATAGTATAACTTGATATACTATTCAATTTTTCCATTTTCATATTTATCTTTGATTTTGAAAGAGGTGCTACACTCTGTATTTCCAGTGCCACATCTAGAAATTTGACAGGAATGCTTTTGGGAAGAATTTTAGTTGGCATTGGCTTGGGTATTGGTCCTCCAGTTGCATCTCTTTACATAACTGAGGTACAAACACCTTCAGTTTCATGTGCATTTAGCATTGCTCTGTAAAACAGATATGGGCTTATCTTCTTGGATTCTACATTTATTTATGCGCTTATTTGTTTTCTTTCAAGTAGATATCACCTGCACATGTGAGGGGTACTTATGGCAGCTTTATTCAGATAGCCACTTGTATTGGGCTGATGGCCGCTCTAGTGGTTGGAATTCCAGTAAGGAGTATTTTTGGATGGTAAACGATTTTACTGAGATTGATTCTGGAAAAATGATTAATATTTTTCGTTTTTGGTTAAGATCGTTATGTTTAATGGGAAAGGAAGGTTACCGAACTAATCTCATCTATGTGGTCTTGACCATGTATTTGCCTAGGTGGCGCATCTGCTTTTGGATATCGATCTTTCCTGCTTCAATGCTATCTCTTTTAATGGCGTTTTGTGTCGAATCTCCACACTGGCTATACAAGGTTCAACTATTTTAATATTCTTAATTGAATTGCTTCCATGTTCTGATTTAGGAATTTATTTGGAATTTTAGAAATCAATAGTAAACTTATACATGTATTTAAATGCTATCACGTTCCTTCCCCCTTTACCCAAAGTGCTTTAGTTGTTTCTTCTATGGTAATCTGTAGCCTAGTCCCTCTGTCAAGTCTGCTTCAGGTTTGTCGTTGGTGAAATCTTTTGTGCTTTATTTTAATTTATTATGTTGCAGTGTTCCATGTATGTTATCACTAGGAATTCTTTTGGCTGTAGCTTGTCCAATATACTTCATGCAAAGCTATTTTAGTGTATGCTTCTGAACTTTATGCAAGTTATATGTGTTGTGTGATTCAAGTGACTTCAAAAGTTACTACACACTTTGACCTTGAAGAACTAGGAAGGGGTGAGGGGTCTGATTTTTCCTTTCATGCTCGATCATCCAGTAGGCTAGAATCAGTCTCCAGATGACCAGTTGCTTTAGAAAATTAGAAGTACAACTTCGGTTATTAAATATATAGAGCAGGCTAGTGCCCTGTAGATTAAGTATTTTATCATTGTGATATCAATAGACGATTTGTAACTCTAATCATCAGTTTCATCATCTTTGACATGCAGCAAGGAAGACATGGTGAAGCTGAGAATGAACTTGAGAAGCTTCTCGGAGCTTCTCATGCAAAAGATGCAATAGTAGAGCTATCAAAGACTCAGAGAGAAGATGAAACTGATACCATAAAGCTTGCGGAATTGCTCTGTGGGCGGCACTCAAGAGGTACATATGATGACCTGCTTATCGTATAGCTGAAGCTATAGGAATAATATCTGAAGCATTATGTTTTAGTTTTACCCAAAAATGCGTTGTTTTTTACTCAGTTCTTTTGCAGTTGTTTTTATTGGATCAACGCTACTTGCTTTACAACAGCTTTCTGGAATAAATGCTGTGTTTTATTTCTCTTCTACTGTATTTAGACGTGCTGGAGTTTCCTCGAACCTAGCAAATGTTTGTGTGGGGATCACAAATTTAATAGGTAATATGTGTTTTCTTATGCACAACATCATGATTTGCATTTTCAGTTTATTTTTCTCACTCACATTCTTGTATGTTGAATATATGTATTTTCTACAGGCTCCTTTATCGCTCTGGCATTGATGGATAAGCTAGGAAGGAAGGCGCTCCTGCTGTGGAGCTTCTTTGGCATGGTTAGATGATTGACATTTCTGGGTTGAAATCTGGCTTTTTGAGCAATGTGATTCGAGGATGATGTTTGAATCTCCTAGGAACCTATTAATAAAATATCAAATGCTCAGAGCTGTTATGATTTCATTGCTTTGCCTGCTTAGATAATGTAAACTTTTTGCTTATTATTTCTAAGAGGGAGTTTCAGCTTGTTGCCATTGAACTTACTGCTTCTCACTGCATCTTAAACTTCTCTTACTGATCAGTCCCAGTTTCTTAACCCTCTTTCCGTTGTCTGAAAAACCTAGATAAAAATAACAAAGCTAATAAAAGTGAACCACTAGATATTATCTCAGTGATTCCATTACGCAAGGTAATTGGAATTACACGACATCTGGTTTTGAGAGGTAGCAGAGAGCTTATGTACCGGATACCTGTGCAGTTGTGTAATTAGTTGTTGCTAAATACCTGTGCTACCGCATATTAATGGATATGATATCTAGCATTTTTTAGTTGCATGATTCATATACCCAGCTGCTAGTAGTCCTAATGCATTTATGATTTTAACACTATTCACTTTCATGCATAACATGACTCTGCATTTCACTGCTTTTTCCTATCAGGCTGCTTCAACGGGTCTTCAAGTTCTTGCAGCAGCTTCACCTTCTTCAAACACGATTGGGTTTTTACTATCTGTCGGTGGAATGATGCTGTAAGTGCTAGTTTTGGCTTTCCATTCTTCAGCATGAATTTATACATGTCCACATAATTTTTTTGCAAGTACTATTATTATGAAAAACTTGACCAATAATAAAGAATAGCTGCAAGTAGTGGAAATTTAGTGTCTCCTTTGATTCCCATTTGGAAGCAATATGTGTATGTGCCCTACACTGCAAATTTAGTAATGAGTTTGGTTATGCAGGTTCGTCTTAATGTTTGCTGTTGGAGCCGGTCCAGTTCCTGGTCTTTTGCTCCCTGAAATATTTCACAACCGAATCAGAGCAAAAGCTATGGCTTTTTGTATGTCTGTGCATTGGGTAATTGGCCTTCACCTTTTTATTTGATGCAACAGATGGTTTCCCGAACAGCTGTTATAACACACATATATTATACATGCCTTTTGTCTCAATCTAAACTAATTTCCGGCTACTTTCAGGTGGCAAATTTTCTTGTTGGGTTATTGTTCCTGCGTTTGCTGGACCGCATGGGGCCTCAGCTGCTCTACTCAATGTTTGGCTCATTCTGCTTGCTCGCAGTTGTCTTTGTGAAGCAAAATGTGCTGGAAACCAAAGGGAAATCACTACAAGAAATCGAGATAGCTCTCCTTGCTCAGGATCAGTCTTAAATATAAGCTCATGTGCTATCCCACCAGTACATTGTCGTCATCTTCTACTTCTACTTCTACTTCTACCACGAGTAACTTATATAGAAGAGTGTGCACATTCAGGTATATCGATGTTCACGATAACGTTTAGATGAGGACGATGATTGTAGAATAGATAGTAGCAGAAGGCGCTGTCGCATCACTTGTGAAGTGATGGCATTTGTGGGGTCAATGATTACTGGTGATGTATGTATGTATTCTTTGAGAAATAGTATTACTATGAAAAAAGTTTACGATTGGGAAAATGATCAGTAATGCGTGACTGAAAAATGCATCTCGACATTTAACAGACATGCTATTCTCTTGTGTGTTAACTGCTAACAGTAATATTTATTTCTATGCGCTTTCTGATTTATATGGAGCTTTGGCTTGAAAAACATGAGTTTTATAATTTAATAAAGACAAGGGAGTGCATCTTACTCGTGAATCACGTCAAATTGTTAATGAAGTTACTCCATTTTACTAAACAAAAGGTGTATGCATGTGAATCTTTGATTGCCAGTGATTGTTGATTTCACTCTTACGAAAGAAAGGGTAACTTCAATCCACGGGGTTTTTTCTTTTTTTGTTCTAGAATAAAACTTAGATTCCGTAAGTGTACTGGAGTTTTTTTTATTCCAGGTTTGGGAGAGACGCATGACCGTCATGCGTCTCCTTTTAATGAGACGCATCACGGACATGCGTCTTTAGCGTCTCTCAATTTTTTCAAAATTTTTTTAACGACGCACAACCATCATGCGTCTTAGGGAGAGACACATCATCCTTGAATGTTTTATGTTTCACTTTCGATGTGGGACAAAATCATTGTTGATTATTTCTCTTTTATAGAGACATCCTTGAATGTTTTATGTTTCACTTTCAATGTTGTCACGACCGCATTTTCTAAGGATAGAAAACACGGTTGATCGTGACTAGGGGAGGATTAAAGAAGCGGGGAAGAAAGGGGAAAACACAAATCGGCCATAGCTCGAAATAAAATCAGAGTTTTGAACAAAATAGACTTGAGTCTTTTAAGATGCACAACGGAAACAAATGAACGCGGTTCCATGTATGAAGACATGAACCTCCGAGAGTCAAAATCTGACTGAATTAAATGTCTTGTCTCAATAGCACTTCCTCCACCACTTCGCTGCTCAACCTGCACAATTTAGAAATATATGCAGGGCTGAGTACAAAAAGTACTCAGTGAACACATTGCCAACAATTACACATATACATTTGAAAATATTGTCAAGCCATCATCACAGTAACACTCGGGGTGTTGTTGAAAAGACCCGAGCTTACTAAAAATATCACATTGGACCGCAGCCCCTTTTTTTCCTGTACTTAGCCATATCTGATCACATTGTGCCGTCGAGATGGTGTTCTCGCACGGTCACCTTCTCTGCCCAACATGTCAGAGGTATTCTTGTGCCGGGAAGGTGGCCACCTTCCTCGGTCACCTGCTCTGCCCAACATGCAGAGGGAGCTTGTGTACACTAGTCCGAGTGGGGACACCACCCTTACTGGGACCCGAATTCGACTTATATCATCATTCATAATTCACTTGGCCGTAGCCAACAGATAGGCATCATACACAAAAACATTTATGGCAAGACAACATCTTTAAAAATCACGAACATGTGTTCAAGTTTTCATAAAATACAATTTATATTTTTTGTATAAGAAAGCTCACCTGGATCATTTAGTTCCTTTAACTTGAATCATTCGTTCCGACTTTACTTGCGGACGTACCCTTTTGAAAATATCACAATATAATAATACACTAATTAGACTCAAGGACAAAACTACTTAAATTAGAATGCATGCACCCTCATTAAAGTCTTTTATCTCGTTTCTCGGTTTTCGCGTATTTTTGATTATTCGGCGGCCGCCCAAGGTTCCTCCGTTGGCTTCTCGTATTTCCCTCCACGATATCGAATTAAAATCCCAAAATTATTTAAGCGCATAAATAAATCATCGAAATTATTTCCCCTCGAAATTTATATTTATTTCGGCCTTGGAAATATTCTGGAAATTTATTAAACAATTCCTCACAATTAATTCAATTATCAATCCAAATATTTATTTACAAAAATCCAAATTTAATTATTTCCCCACCTTATATCTCCAATTAAAATTTAAATGCCCAACAAAATTTAATTGAAGCCCAACTAACCAAAACATCCCATTTTAATTTAATAGGCCCACTTTCTTTAAACAAACAAAGGCCTAATTTAATAGTCCCTAACCCACCTATTTAAAAAGGCCCAACAATAAAAAAAATAGCTAAAACTCCAAAATGCTTTCTTCTCCAAAACTCAACACCGATCTATCTCTCCTCAATTTCTTCCCAATTGAGAAATTCCAAAATTCAAAGAAACTAATCTCTATCTCTCTCTATCTAATTCGTCAACCCCATTCTTTCCCAAATTCACTTTCCTCATCTCTTCTCTCTTAATTCAGCCTCGCTCCTCATTCTCAAATCAACGGAGCTCCAGGAGTAATTACCGCCGCCCCCTTCTCGCCGTCGCTGCCAAAGTCCAGCCGCTGCCTCCGTCAGACGCCGGAAGAGCTGTTGCTGTCGCCGCCGGGAGCCGCTGCTCCGTCGGTGGTCGTGCAGCCCCGAAACATCACCGCAGCCCCCAACTTCAAACGGGGCAGTCCCGATTCACCTCCGAATAGCCCCGACACTAACCCGATTTCAACCGAACAGATCGGTTATCATTCAAAGTATGCTTCTTTTCGTTTTTAGTTTTCAATTCGCAGCAAGGGGGTTTCAATTCGTGATGTTCGATTGGTTTTGATTGTGTTATGTGTGGGAGTGATGTATGATGAACATGATATGTATAACAACGATCAAAGGGAAGGGATTTAGGGATTTATACCTCACTGAAGAGATCGGCTCAAGCCAGGCTGTTGGTTTTCTCCTACCTGAATTTGGATTCTTGGTTTCTTGAATTTGATTGAGTAGAAGTTGAGAAGAATAAATCTTGTTCTTGTTGCAGAGGAACGAAGTAGGAGAAAATTGATTTGTGAAAGAGTATTATAGAGGGGATAGATGGTGTGGTGGTGATGTGGGGTGAAGAAAAGAAATGATACAATGCATAAAGATGGAGTGAAAGTGACGGTGTAGAAGGAATATGATTTGATTTGCCTTTGTCAGGAAGGAAGGAATATGATTTGTGTGCACTAATTAAATGCAGCATTAAATGATGTGTCTAAAAAAAAATTCGATCCATTGGATCTGCCCTCTCTCTTTTATTTTATTTTATTTAATTATTTAATAATTAATTGAGTATTTATTTAATTGTTTATTTAATTTGGTGTAGATATAATCGGTTCAAGTCCGTGGCTGCCCGCGCTGAAGTACCCAATTTGCTTAGAGTGCGATGTATTAAATTTTGTTGGATGTATCGGACATTAAAATTTTGATTATGGGTCTTGATTCTTTTATTATACATATATATATTTTTTATATACTTGGTTGTCGTTAGAAACGACAACGACACTCTATCGTAAACAACCCTCTATCGTAATTCGAAATTAATTACGCAAAAAGTTACTTATATGTGTATAATTACGCCAACATTATTGTTTCTAATAATATCGTTTTAGCGAGTCGTTACATACTATCCCCCTTAAAAGAAATTTCGTCCCGAAATTTAGAAAGTAGTTAGACAAAAAGCTCTGGATATTTTTTTTTCATTTCCTCTTTCAGCTCACATGTTGCCTCTTCCTATTCATGGTGTTTCCACAAAACCTTCATTGTAGTAATCGACTTATTCCGAAGTTGTTGCACCTTTCGATCTAGTATTCTCACCAGCTTTTCTTCGTAACTCAGGTCAGACTCTAGAGCGATTACTTCGTGGCGAATCACATGTTTTGGTTTGAACACGTACCTTCGAAGTTGGGAGACGTGGAATACTTTGTGTACGTTCCCAAAGTTGGGTGGTATTGCCAAGCGATATGCTACTGGGCCCACTTCCTCCAGAATCTCATAGAGGCCAATAAATTATGGTTTTAGCTTACCCTTGAGTCCAAATCTGGTTATCCCTTTGGAAGGGGATACTTTCAAAAAGACCAAAGACCTTCTCTCCGATGTTAAATTTCAATTCGGTTCGACATTCGTCGGCGTAGGAATTTTTTTTTTTTTTTGCCGGTCTTGCGCTTCCTTGATTCGACTCCGGATTTGTCTCACGAAGTCGTATTGTGTTGTATCGCAGTTGACATTAATATCACTTTTGGCATTGCTACTCCAATTCCAAAAGTTCTATCGCAATTCTTTGCTTGTTCTTTCCCCGCTTCTAGGTCATTTCCCGTTCGTTCTCGGTTGTCAAACCTTCTTTCATGTCATCATTGTAGTATAGATCTTAATTAGTTCGATTACATGAGCAATTTGGTTCATCACAAACTCTCACCGATAGCTTGCAACAAATGTTTTCATGAAGTGCAAAGACTAGGCTCAATTGAGCTCATTATGCTCACTCCCATAAAAGAAAAGATACAACTTCAAAGGGCTTGAGCTATACCCATAGAACTTGAGAATTTCATTGTGGGAAGAGCTTGCCAGATGAAATAAATTGCGAAAGTGAGGGTATGATGAAAAGAATGTAGATGTCAACAATAGGTTGCCAATAATATAATCAAAACGAACAGTCAAATAAAAAAAAGGTTTCGAGTATCCCAGATGATAACAGTAAGACCTGAGATGGTTGGTTACAATTGGATTTGAGAAAGATTAGGAAAAACAAATAATTGCAATTTGCTCGACAACACTGTGATAGAATATCGTATCAACAAAATTTTTAGAGTTTATAAGCAATTCAGGGAAACTAACTAATAAAGAGGGCAACAAGAGGAAACTAGCCAAGGAAGAAGCAATATGCCAGCTTTAAATATAGAGCTGTAGAAAAGCTCAAATCAAGAGACAACAGTCATATTTGAATTTAGAAGATGAGAGTACTCATATAAAACAAAGAACTTGTCAATAAGTATGTCTTAAAACACAAAGGGTCAAATTAAAAGGTTTAAGGTCTCACCAGATGGCTGTTCCAATATAGTAAGACTGAAAATAACTGGTCTCAAGTGGATTTGAGAAAGAAGAATAACAAGGAACTACCCTTTTGGGTCAACAACATCGTGATACTATATCACGTTAATGAATTCACAAAGTTTTTAACCAAATCACGGAAATTAACTAGTAGAAAAGACAATCAGAGCAAACTAGTTCAGGAAGATAGCAAATTACTTTAGACTTGGAGTTGCTAAAGAGCTCAAAGCATGATGGAATAATTTTTAGTGGAATTAAGAAGAGGGAACTACTCATATAAAATAAAGAGCTTGTCAAGAAGCACTTTTGAAAACAAAAAAGTCCACTAATGATCTTTGAAGAATATTATCATTGAAGAGACAATAGTTTAGGGAAACATGTTCATTCTGAAGGCTATAAATAAAGCAGCTCCGAGTATAAGAGTTTGCTGGCAAGAATTCAGAGAGTCAAAGTATTGCTTTTATGCAGAATGAGTAAAGAAGGACCGTAGTCACTGGAGGTTATCAGAAAACATGAGGGAGTAAGCTCAAAACTGAAAGTGATTCACAATCTTGACATAGAAGAGGGAAAGTAATGGCACATTACCTTGCAAAAGAAGTCATTTAAGTTCTTAATTCAACAAAAGGTATTTTGATCAAGAGGGGTGCGAGAAAAATGGAATTCATGGGAATCCAAGTAAGCGTTGTTGATGAATCTTCTTGGTTAACTACAATGGTGATACTCCGTTGTTTAACTCTTTATAGAGGATGGTAAATGAGTTATGGGAAACTTTGGTCACAAGCTACTTTCACCTTACGATCACGCCAGATGACCATATGTGGGGATTACGACTCTTTGGTACTCTCGGTTCGTCAGAACGCCCATCCTCGTAACACGCCGTTTCTTTAGTCTTGTTCTATGTTGGATTGCTTTTCTCGTGACGAAGTTTATTTCTTATCGCGTCCTTTTCTTTTCATCGCTCGGGAAAGCGAGAAATGTTCATACTGTACTTCTAAGTTCGAGATCATATTGTGTTCTAGAAGGAACGCATAACTAAGTATTCTAAGTTCTTTGGAAATTTCGATTTCCCTATACTAGCGATTCAATTACTAACTCAAAAAGAGATATCATTTCACCAACTCAAAAAGAGATATCATTTCAACAATTGGTACCATACTCATATACTTTATACTTTCATATTCCAGTACCTTTTCCCATTTAGGAAAGTTACTTCTTTTATTCATGCATTCACAGTCTTTAGCCAAGAAAAGACATAGTAACTCTTTCTTTAAGCACGTTACTCAATCAAGAAACATCAACTCTTTCTTTGAACTTAATATTTTCATCTGTTCACTCAAATTAACTGCATGCGTTATTTCTCAATTTCAAACTTTCAAACATCTTGACTTTCTTGTGAAAAAGAACAAGTTACCTTTTTCCTCATTGAGCGCGATTGGTGGGAGTGCTAAGAGCATTTTCATCGATTAGACTATCTAGTGGAACAAGGCTTGACAAAAAAGATTTTCAAAGAAGACTCTCGGGTTCAGAGCGAGAAAGAATGCTCTGACACCACTTTGTCACGACCGCATTTTCTAAGGATAGAAAACACGGTTGATCGCGACTAGGGGAGGATTAAAGAAGCGGGGAAGAAAGGGGAAAACACAAATCGGCCATAGCTCGAAATAAAATCAGAGTTTTGAACAAAATAGACTTGAGTATTTTAAGATGCACAACAGAAACAAATGAACGCGGTTCCATGTATGAAGACATGAACCTCCGAGAGTCAAAATCTGACTGAATTAAATGTCTTGTCTCAATAGCACTTCCTCCACCACTTCGCTGCTCAACCTGCACAATTTAGAAATATATGCAGGGCTGAGTACGAAAAGTACTCAGTGAACACATTGCCGACAATTACACATATACATTTGAAAATATTGTCAAGCCATCATCACAGTAACACTCGGGGTGTTGTTGAAAGACCCGAGCTTACTAAAAATATCACATTGGACTGCAGTCCCATTTTTTCCTGTACTTAGCCATATCTGATCACATTGTGCCGTCGAGATGGTGTTCTCGCACGGTCACCTTCTCTGCCCAACATGTCAGAGGTATTCTTGTACCGGGAAGGTGGCCACCTTCCTCGGTCACCTGCTCTGCCCAACATGCAGAGGGAGCTTGTGTACACTAGTCCGAGTGGGGACACCACCCTTACTGGGACCCGAATTCGACTTATATCATCATTCATAATTCACTTGGCTGTAGCCAACAGATAGGCATCATACACAAAAACATTTATGGCAAGACAACATCTTTAAAAATCACGAACATGTGTTCAAGTTTACATAAAATACAATTTATATTTTTTGTATAAGAAAGCTCACCTGGATCATTTAGTTCCTTTAACTTGAATCATTCGTTCCGACTTTACTTGCGGACGTACCCTTTTGAAAATATCACAATATAATAATACACTAATTAGACTCAAGGAAAAAACTACTTAAATTAGAATGCATGCACCCTCATTAAAGTCTTTTATCTCGTTTCTCGGTTTTCACGTATTTTTGATTATTCGGCGGCCGCCCAAGGTTCCTCCGTTGGCTTCTCGTATTTCCCTCCACGATATCGAATTAAAATCCCAAAATTATTTAAGCGCATAAATAAATCATCGAAATTATTTCCCTCGAAATTTATATTTATTTCGGCCTTGGAAATATTCTGGAAATTTATTAAACAATTCCTCACAATTAATTCAATTATAAATCCAAATATTTATTTACAAAAATCCAAATTTAATTATTTCCCCACCTTATATCTCCAATTAAAATTTAAATGCCCAACAAAATTTAATTGAAGCCCAACTAACCAAAACATCCCATTTTAATTTAATAGGCCCACTTTCTTTAAACAAACAAAGGCCTAATTTAATAGTCCCTAACCCACCTATTTAAAAAGGCCCACAATAAAAAAAATAGCTAAAACTCCAAAATGCTTTCTTCTCCAAAACTCAACACCGATCTATCTCTCCTCAATTTCTTCCCAATTGAGAAATTCCAAAATTCAAAGAAACTAATCTCTATCTCTCTCTATCTAATTCGTCAACCCCATTCTTTCCCAAATTCACTTTCCTCATCTCTTCTCTCTTAATTCAGCCTCGCTCCTCATTCTCAAATCAACGGAGCTCCAGGAGTAATTACCGCCGCCCCCTTCTCGCCGTCGCTGCCAAAGTCCAGCCGCTGCCTCCGTCAGACGCCGGAAGAGCTGTTGCTGTCGCCGCCGGGAGCCGCTGCTCCGTCGGTGGTCGTGCAGCCCCGAAACATCACCGCAGCCCCCAACTTCAAACGGGACAGTCCCGATTCACCTCCGAATAGCCCCGACACTAACCCGATTTCAACCGAACAGATCGGTTATCATTCAAAGTATGCTTCTTTTCGTTTTTAGTTTTCAATTCGCAGCAAGGGGGTTTCAATTCGTGATGTTCGATTGGTTTTGATTGTGTTATGTGTGGGAGTGATGTATGATGAACATGATATGTATAACAACGATCAAAGGGAAGGGATTTAGGGATTTATACCTCACTGAACAGATCGGCTCAAGCAAGGCTGTTGGTTTTCTCCTACCTGAATTTGGATTCTTGGTTTCTTGAATTTGATTGAGTAGAAGTTGAGAAGAATAAATCTTGTTCTTGTTGCAGAGGAACGAAGTAGGAGAAAATTGATTTGTGAAAGAGTATTATAGAGGGGATAGATGGTGTGGTGGTGATGTGGGGTGAAGAAAAGAAATGATACAATGCATAAAAGATGGAGTGAAAGTGACGGTGTAGAAGGAATATGATTTGATTTGCCTTTGTCAGGAAGGAAGGAATATGATTTGTGTGCACTAATTAAATGCAACATTAAATGATGTGTCTAAAAAAAAATTCGATCCATTGGATCTGCCCTCTCTCTTTTTATTTTATTTTATTTAATTATTTAATAATTAATTGAGTATTTATTTAATTGTTTATTTAATTTGGTGTAGATATAATCGGTTCAAGTCCGTGGCTGCCCGCGCTGAAGTACCCAATTTGCTTAGAGTGCGATGTATTAAATTTTGTTGGATGTATCGGACATTAAAATTTTGATTATGGGTCTTGATTCTTTTATTATACATATATATATATTTTTTTATATACTTGGTTGTCGTTAGAAACGACAACGACACTCTATCGTAAACAACCCTCTATCGTAATTCGAAATTAATTACGCAAAAAGTTACTTATATGTGTATAATTACGCCAACATTATTGTTTCTAATAATATCGTTTTAGCGGGTCGTTACATACTATCCCCCTTAAAAGAAATTTCGTCCCGAAATTTAGAAAGTAGTTAGACAAAAAGCTCTGGATATTTTTCTTTCATTTCCTCTTTCAGCTCACATGTTGCCTCTTCCTATTCATGGTGTTTCCACAAAACCTTCATTGTAGTAATCGACTTATTCCGAAGTTGTTGCACCTTTCGATCTAGTATTCTCACCAGCTTTTCTTCGTAACTCAGGTCAGACTCTAGAGCGATTACTTCGTGGCGAATCACATGTTTTGGTTTGAACACGTACCTTCGAAGTTGGGAGACGTGGAATACTTTGTGTACGTTCCCAAAGTTGGGTGGTATTGCCAAGCGATATGCTACTGGGCCCACTTCCTCCAGAATCTCATAGAGGCCAATAAATTATGGTTTTAGCTTACCCTTGAGTCCAAATCTGGTTATCCCTTTGGAAGGGGATACTTTCAAAAAGACCTTCTCTCCGATGTTAAATTTCAATTCGGTTCGACATTCGTCGGCGTAGGAATTTTTTTTTTTTTTGCCGGTCTTGCGCTTCCTTGATTCGACTCCGGATTTGTCTCACGAAGTCGTATTGTGTTGTATCGCAGTTGACATTAATATCACTTTTGGCATTGCTACTCCAATTCCAAAAGTTCTATCGCAATTCTTTGCTTGTTCTTTCCCCGCTTCTAGGTCATTTCCCGTTCGTTCTCGGTTGTCAAACCTTCTTTCATGTCATCATTGTAGTATAGATCTTAATTAGTTCGATTACATGAGCAATTTGGTTCATCACAAACTCTCACCGATAGCTTGCAACAAATGTTTTCATGAAGTGCAAAGACTAGGCTCAATTGAGCTCATTATGCTCACTCCCATAAAAGAAAAGATACAACTTCAAAGGGCTTGAGCTATACCCATAGAACTTGAGAATTTCATTGTGGGAAGAGCTTGCCAGATGAAATAAATTGCGAAAGTGAGGGTATGATGAAAAGAATGTAGATGTCAACAATAGGTTGCCAATAATATAATCAAAACGAACAGTCAATTAAAAAAAAGGTTTCGAGTATCCCAGATGATAACAGTAAGACCTGAGATGGTTGGTTACAATTGGATTTGAGAAAGATTAGGAAAACCAAACAATTGCAATTTGCTCGACAACACTGTGATAGAATATCATATCAACAAAATTTTTAGAGTTTATAAGCAATTCAGGGAAACTAACTAATAAAGAGGACAACAAGAGGAAACTAGCCAAGGAAGAAGCAATATGCCAGCTTTAAATATAGAGCTGTAGAAAAGCTCAAATCAAGAGACAACAATCATATTTGAATTTAGAAGATGAGAGTACTCATATAAAACAAAGAACTTGTCAATAAGTATGTCTTAAAACACAAACGGTCAAATTAAAAGGTTTAAGGTCTCACCAGATGGCTGTTCCAATATAGTAAGACTGAAAATAACTGGTCTCAAGTGGATTTGAGAAAGAAGAATAACAAGGAACTACCCTTTTGGGTCAACAACATCGTGATACTATATCACGTTAATGAATTCACAAAGTTTTTAACCAAATCACGGAAATTAACTAGTAGAAAAGACAATCAGAGCAAACTAGTTCAGGAAGATAGCAAATTACTTTAGACTTGGAGTTGCTAAAGAGCTCAAAGCATGATGGAATAATTTTTAGTGGAATTAAGAAGAGGGAACTACTCATATAAAATAAAGAGCTTGTCAAGAAGCACTTTTGAAAACAAAAAAGTCCACTAATGATCTTTGAAGAATATTATCATTGAAGAGACAATAGTTTAGGGAAACATGTTCATTCTGAAGGCTATAAATAAAGCAGCTCCGAGTATAAGAGTTTGCTGGCAAGAATTCAGAGAGTCAAAGTATTGCTTTTATGCAGAATGAGTAAAGAAGGACCGTAGTCACTGGAGGTTATCAGAAAACATGAGGGAGTAAGCTCAAAACTGAAAGTGATTCACAATCTTGACATAGAAGAGGGAAAGTAATGGCACATTACCTTGCAAAAGAAGTCATTTAAGTTCTTAATTCAACAAAAGGTATTTTGATCAAGAGGGGTGCGAG
Organism: Salvia splendens; assembly: GCF_004379255.2. NCBI lineage: Eukaryota > Viridiplantae > Streptophyta > Magnoliopsida > Lamiales > Lamiaceae > Salvia > Salvia splendens. The sequence goes on from NC_056038.1 coordinate 27,670,811, forward strand.
AAAAATGGAATTCATGGGAATCCAAGTAAGCGTTGTTGATGAATCTTCTTGGTTAACTACAATGGTGATACTCCGTTGTTTAACTCTTTATAGAGGATGGTAAATGAGTTATGGGAAACTTTGGTCACAAGCTACTTTCACCTTACGATCACGCCAGATGACCATATGTGGGGATTACGACTCTTTGGTACTCTCGGTTCGTCAGAACGCCCATCCTCGTAACACGCCGTTTCTTTAGTCTTGTTCTATGTTGGATTGCTTTTCTCGTGACGAAGTTTATTTCTTATCGCGTCCTTTTCTTTTCATCGCTCGGGAAAGCGAGAAATGTTCATACTGTACTTCTAAGTTCGAGATCATATTGTGTTCTAGAAGGAACGCATAACTAAGTATTCTAAGTTCTTTGGAAATTTCGATTTCCCTATACTAGCGATTCAATTACTAACTCAAAAAGAGATATCATTTCACCAACTCAAAAAGAGATATCATTTCAACAATTGGTACCATACTCATATACTTTATACTTTCATATTCCAGTACCTTTTCCCATTTAGGAAAGTTACTTCTTTTATTCATGCATTCACAGTCTTTAGCCAAGAAAAGACATAGTAACTCTTTCTTTAAGCACGTTACTCAATCAAGAAACATCAACTCTTTCTTTGAACTTAATATTTTCATCTGTTCACTCAAATTAACTGCATGCGTTATTTCTCAATTTCAAACTTTCAAACATCTTGACTTTCTTGTGAAAAAGAACAAGTTACCTTTTTCCTCATTGAGCGCGATTGGTGGGAGTGCTAAGAGCATTTTCATCGATTAGACTATCTAGTGGAACAAGGCTTGACAAAAAAGATTTTCAAAGAAGACTCTCGGGTTCAGAGCGAGAAAGAATGCTCTGACACCACTTTGTCACGACCGCATTTTCTAAGGATAGAAAACACGGTTGATCGCGACTAGGGGAGGATTAAAGAAGCGGGGAAGAAAGGGGAAGACACAAATCGGCCATAGCTCGAAATAAAATCAGAGTTTTGAACAAATAGACTTGAGTATTTTAAGATGCACAACAGAAACAAATGAACGCGGTTCCATGTATGAAGACATGAACCTCCGAGAGTCAAAATCTGACTGAATTAAATGTCTTGTCTCAATAGCACTTCCTCCACCACTTCGCTGCTCAACCTGCACAATTTAGAAATATATGCAGGGCTGAGTACGAAAAGTACTCAGTGAACACATTGCCGACAATTACACATATACATTTGAAAATATTGTCAAGCCATCATCACAGTAACACTCGGGGTGTTGTTGAAAGACCCGAGCTTACTAAAATATCACATTGGACTGCAGTCCCATTTTTTCCTGTACTTAGCCATATCTGATCACATTGTGCCGTCGAGATGGTGTTCTCGCACGGTCACCTTCTCTGCCCAACATGTCAGAGGTATTCTTGTACCGGGAAGGTGGCCACCTTCCTCTGTCACCTGCTCTGCCCAACATGCAGAGGGAGCTTGTGTACACTAGTCCGAGTGGGGACACCACCCTTACTGGGACCCGAATTCGACTTATATCATCATTCATAATTCACTTGGCTGTAGCCAACAGATAGGCATCATACACAAAACATTTATGGCAAGACAACATCTTTAAAAATCACGAACATGTGTTCAAGTTTTCATAAAATACGATTTGTATTTTAGTATAAGAAAGCTCACCTGGATCATTTAGTTCCTTTAACTTGAATCATTCGTTCCGACTTTACTTGCGGACGTACCCTTTTGAAAATATCACAATATAATAATACACTAATTAGACTCAAGGAAAAAAACTACTTAAATTAGAATGCATGCACCCTCATTAAAGTCTTTTATCTCGTTTCTCGGTTTTCACGTATTTTTGATTATTCGGCGGCCGCCCAAGGTTCCTCCGTTGGCTTCTCGTATTTCCCTCCACGATATCGAATTAAATCCCAAAATTATTTAAGCGCATAAATAAATCATCGAAATTATTTCCCTCGAAATTTATATTTATTTCGGCCTTGGAAATATTCTGGAAATTTATTAAACAATTCCTCACAATTAATTCAATTATAAATCCAAATATTTATTTACAAAAATCCAAATTTAATTATTTCCCCACCTTATATCTCCAATTAAAATTTAAATGCCCAACAAAATTTAATTGAAGCCCAACTAACCAAAACATCCCATTTTAATTTAATAGGCCCACTTTCTTTAAACAAACAAAGGCCTAATTTAATAGTCCCTAACCCACCTATTTAAAAAGGCCCAACAATAAAAAAAATAGCTAAAACTCCAAAATGCTTTCTTCTCCAAAACTCAACACCGATCTATCTCTCCTCAATTTCTTCCCAATTGAGAAATTCCAAAATTCAAAGAACTAATCTCTATCTCTCTCTATCTAATTCGTCAACCCCATTCTTTCCCAAATTCACTTTCCTCATCTCTTCTCTCTTAATTCAGCCTCGCTCCTCATTCTCAAATCAACGGAGCTCCAGGAGTAATTACCGCCGCCCCCTTCTCGCCGTCGCTGCCAAAGTCCAGCCGCTGCCTCCGTCAGACGCCGGAAGAGCTGTTGCTGTCGCCGCCGGGAGCCGCTGCTCCGTCGGTGGTCGTGCAGCCCCGAAACATCACCGCAGCCCCCAACTTCAAACGGGACAGTCCCGATTCACCTCCGAATAGCCCCGACACTAACCCGATTTCAACCGAACAGATCGGTTATCATTCAAAGTATGCTTCTTTTCGTTTTTAGTTTTCAATTCGCAGCAAGGGGGTTTCAATTCGTGATGTTCGATTGGTTTTGATTGTGTTATGTGTGGGAGTGATGTATGATGAACATGATATGTATAACAACGATCAAAGGGAAGGGATTTAGGGATTTATACCTCACTGAACAGATCGGCTCAAGCAAGGCTGTTGGTTTTCTCCTACCTGAATTTGGATTCTTGGTTTCTTGAATTTGATTGAGTAGAAGTTGAGAAGAATAAATCTTGTTCTTGTTGCAGAGGAACGAAGTAGGAGAAAATTGATTTGTGAAAGAGTATTATAGAGGGGATAGATGGTGTGGTGGTGATGTGGGGTGAAGAAAAGAAATGATACAATGCATAAAAGATGGAGTGAAAGTGACGGTGTAGAAGGAATATGATTTGATTTGCCTTTGTCAGGAAGGAAGGAATATGATTTGTGTGCACTAATTAAATGCAACATTAAATGATGTGTCTAAAAAAAAATTCGATCCATTGGATCTGCCCTCTCTCTTTTTATTTTATTTTATTTAATTATTTAATAATTAATTGAGTATTTATTTAATTGTTTATTTAATTTGGTGTAGATATAATCGGTTCAAGTCCGTGGCTGCCCGCGCTGAAGTACCCAATTTGCTTAGAGTGCGATGTATTAAATTTTGTTGGATGTATCGGACATTAAAATTTTGATTATGGGTCTTGATTCTTTTATTATACATATATATATTTTTTTATATACTTGGTTGTCGTTAGAAACGACAACGACACTCTATCGTAAACAACCCTCTATCGTAATTCGAAATTAATTACGCAAAAAGTTACTTATATGTGTATAATTACGCCAACATTATTGTTTCTAATAATATCGTTTTAGCGGGTCGTTACATACTATCCCCCTTAAAAGAAATTTCGTCCCGAAATTTAGAAAGTAGTTAGACAAAAAGCTCTGGATATTTTTCTTTCATTTCCTCTTTCAGCTCACATGTTGCCTCTTCCTATTCATGGTGTTTCCACAAAACCTTCATTGTAGTAATCGACTTATTCCGAAGTTGTTGCACCTTTCGATCTAGTATTCTCACCAGCTTTTCTTCGTAACTCAGGTCAGACTCTAGAGCGATTACTTCGTGGCGAATCACATGTTTTGGTTTGAACACGTACCTTCGAAGTTGGGAGACGTGGAATACTTTGTGTACGTTCCCAAAGTTGGGTGGTATTGCCAAGCGATATGCTACTGGGCCCACTTCCTCCAGAATCTCATAGAGGCCAATAAATTATGGTTTTAGCTTACCCTTGAGTCCAAATCTGGTTATCCCTTTGGAAGGGGATACTTTCAAAAAGACCTTCTCTCCGATGTTAAATTTCAATTCGGTTCGACATTCGTCGGCGTAGGAATATTTTTTTTTTTGCCGGTCTTGCGCTTCCTTGATTCGACTCCGGATTTGTCTCACGAAGTCGTATTGTGTTGTATCGCAGTTGACATTAATATCACTTTTGGCATTGCTACTCCAATTCCAAAAGTTCTATCGCAATTCTTTGCTTGTTCTTTCCCCGCTTCTAGGTCATTTCCCGTTCGTTCTCGGTTGTCAAACCTTCTTTCATGTCATCATTGTAGTATAGATCTTAATTAGTTCGATTACATGAGCAATTTGGTTCATCACAAACTCTCACCGATAGCTTGCAACAAATGTTTTCATGAAGTGCAAAGACTAGGCTCAATTGAGCTCATTATGCTCACTCCCATAAAAGAAAAGATACAACTTCAAAGGGCTTGAGCTATACCCATAGAACTTGAGAATTTCATTGTGGGAAGAGCTTGCCAGATGAAATAAATTGCGAAAGTGAGGGTATGATGAAAAGAATGTAGATGTCAACAATAGGTTGCCAATAATATAATCAAAACGAACAGTCAAATAAAAAAAAGGTTTCGAGTATCCCAGATGATAACAGTAAGACCTGAGATGGTTGGTTACAATTGGATTTGAGAAAGATTAGGAAAAACAAACAATTGCAATTTGCTCGACAACACTGTGATAGAATATCATATCAACAAAATTTTTAGAGTTTATAAGCAATTCAGGGAAACTAACTAATAAAGAGGGCAACAAGAGGAAACTAGCCAAGGAAGAAGCAATATGCCAGCTTTAAATATAGAGCTGTAGAAAAGCTCAAATCAAGAGACAACAGTCATATTTGAATTTAGAAGATGAGAGTACTCATATAAAACAAAGAACTTGTCAATAAGTATGTCTTAAAACACAAAGGGTCAAATTAAAAGGTTTAAGGTCTCACCAGATGGCTGTTCCAATATAGTAAGACTGAAAATAACTGGTCTCAAGTGGATTTGAGAAAGAAGAATAACAAGGAACTACCCTTTTGGGTCAACAACATCGTGATACTATATCACGTTAATGAATTCACAAAGTTTTTAACCAAATCACGGAAATTATCTAGTAGAAAAGACAATCAGAGCAAACTAGTTCAGGAAGATAGCAAATTACTTTAGACTTGGAGTTGCTAAAGAGCTCAAAGCATGATGGAATAATTTTTAGTGGAATTAAGAAGAGGGAACTACTCATATAAAATAAAGAGCTTGTCAAGAAGCACTTTTGAAAACAAAAAAGTCCACTAATGATCTTTGAAGAATATTATCATTGAAGAGACAATAGTTTAGGGAAACATGTTCATTCTGAAGGCTATAAATAAAGCAGCTCCGAGTATAAGAGTTTGCTGGCAAGAATTCAGAGAGTCAAAGTATTGCTTTTATGCAGAATGAGTAAAGAAGGACCGTAGTCACTGGAGGTTATCAGAAAACATGAGGGAGTAAGCTTAAAACTGAAAGTGATTCACAATCTTGACATAGAAGAGGGAAAGTAATGGCACATTACCTTGCAAAAGAAGTCATTTAAGTTCTTAATTCAACAAAAGGTATTTTGATCAAGAGGGGTGCGAGAAAAATGGAATTCATGGGAATCCAAGTAAGCGTTGTTGATGAATCTTCTTGGTTAACTACAATGGTGATACTCCGTTGTTTAACTCTTTATAGAGGATGGTAAATGAGTTATGGGAAACTTTGGTCACAAGCTACTTTCACCTTACGATCACGCCAGATGACCATATGTGGGGATTACGACTCTTTGGTACTCTCGGTTCGTCAGAACGCCCATCCTCGTAACACGCCGTTTCTTTAGTCTTGTTCTATGTTGGATTACTTTTCTCGTGACGAAGTTTATTTCTTATCGCGTCCTTTTCTTTTCATCGCTCGGGAAAGCGAGAAATGTTCATACTGTACTTCTAAGTTCGAGATCATATTGTGTTCTAGAAGGAACGCATAACTAAGTATTCTAAGTTCTTTGGAAATTTCGATTTCCCTATACTAGCGATTCAATTACTAACTCAAAAAGAGATATCATTTCACCAACTCAAAAAGAGATATCATTTCAACAATTGGTACCATACTCATATACTTTATACTTTCATATTCCAGTACCTTTTTCCATTTAGGAAAGTTACTTCTTTTATTCATGCATTCACAGTCTTTAGCCAAGAAAAGACATATTAACTCTTTCTTTAAGCACGTTACTCAATCAAGAAACATCAACTCTTTCTTTGAACTTAATATTTTCATCTGTTCACTCAAATTAACTGCATGCGTTATTTCTCAATTTCAAACTTTCAAACATCTTGACTTTCTTGTGAAAAAGAACAAGTTACCTTTTTCCTCATTGAGCGCGATTGGTGGGAGTGCTAAGAGCATTTTCATCGATTAGACTATCTAGTGGAACAAGGCTTGACAAAAAGATTTTCAAAGAAGACTCTCGGGTTCAGAGCGAGAAAGAATGCTCTGACACCACTTTGTCACGACCGCATTTTCTAAGGATAGAAAACACGGTTGATCGCGACTAGGGGAGGATTAAAGAAGCGGGGAAGAAAGGGGAAAACACAAATCGGCCATAGCTCGAAATAAAATCAGAGTTTTGAACAAAATAGACTTGAGTATTTTAAGATGCACAACAGAAACAAATGAACGCGGTTCCATGTATGAAGACATGAACCTCCGAGAGTCAAAATCTGACTGAATTAAATGTCTTGTCTCAATAGCACTTCCTCCACCACTTCGCTGCTCAACCTGCACAATTTAGAAATATATGCAGGGCTGAGTACAAAAAGTACTCAGTGAACTCATTGCCGACAATTACACATATACATTTGAAAATATTGTCAAGCCATCATCACAGTAACACTCGGGGTGTTGTTGAAAGACCCGAGCTTACTAAAAATATCACATTGGACTGCAGTCCCTTTTTTTCCTGTACTTAGCCATATCTGATCACATTGTGCCGTCGAGATGGTGTTCTCGCACGGTCACCTTCTCTGCCCAACATGTCAGAGGTATTCTTGTACCGGGAAGGTGGCCACCTTCCTCGGTCACCTGCTCTGCCCAACATGCAGAGGGAGCTTGTGTACACTAGTCCGAGTGGGGACACCACCCTTACTGGGACCCGAATTCGACTTATATCATCATTCATAATTCACTTGGCTGTAGCCAACAGATAGGCATCATACACAAAAACATTTATGGCAAGACAACATCTTTAAAAATCACGAACATGTGTTCAAGTTTACATAAAATACAATTTATATTTTTTGTATAAGAAAGCTCACCTGGATCATTTAGTTCCTTTAACTTGAATCATTCGTTCCGACTTTACTTGCGGACGTACCCTTTTGAAAATATCACAATATAATAATACACTAATTAGACTCAAGGACAAAACTACTTAAATTAGAATGCATGCACCCTCATTAAAGTCTTTTATCTCGTTTCTCGGTTTTCGCGTATTTTTGATTATTCGGCGGCCGCCCAAGGTTCCTCCGTTGGCTTCTCGTATTTCCCTCCACGATGTCGAATTAAAATCCCAAAATTATTTAAGCGCATAAATAAATCATTGAAATTATTTCCCCTCGAAATTTATATTTATTTCGGCCTTGGAAATATTCTGGAAATTTATTAAACAATTCCTCACAATTAATTCAATTATCAATCCAAATATTTATTTACAAAAATCCAAATTTAATTATTTCCCAACCTTATATCTCCAATTAAAATTTAAATGCCCAACAAAATTTAATTGAAGCCCAACTAACCAAAACATCCCATTTTAATTTAATAGGCCCACTTTCTTTAAACAAACAAAGGCCTAATTTAATAGTCCCTAACCCACCTATTTAAAAAGGCCCAACAATAAAAAAAATAGCTAAAACTCCAAAATGCTTTCTTCTCCAAAACTCAACACCGATCTATCTCTCCTCAATTTCTTCCCAATTGAGAAATTCCAAAATTCAAAGAAACTAATCTCTATCTCTCTCTATCTAATTCGTCAACCCCATTCTTTCCCAAATTCACTTTCCTCATCTCTTCTCTCTTAATTCAGCCTCGCTCCTCATTCTCAAATCAACGGAGCTCCAGGAGTAATTACCGCCGCCCCCTTCTCGCCGTCGCTGCCAAAGTCCAGCCGCTGCCTCCGTCAGACGCCGGAAGAGCTGTTGCTGTCGCCGCCGGGAGCCGCTGCTCCGTCGGTGGTCGTGCAGCCCCGAAACATCACCGCAGCCCCCAACTTCAAACGGGGCAGTCCCGATTCACCTCCGAATAGCCCCGACACTAACCCGATTTCAACCGAACAGATCGGTTATCATTCAAAGTATGCTTCTTTTCGTTTTTAGTTTTCAATTCGCAGCAAGGGGGTTTCAATTCGTGATGTTCGATTGGTTTTGATTGTGTTATGTGTGGGAGTGATGTATGATGAACATGATATGTATAACAACGATCAAAGGGAAGGGATTTAGGGATTTATACCTCACTGAACAGATCGGCTCAAGCCAGGCTGTTGGTTTTCTCCTACCTAAATTTGGATTCTTGGTTTCTTGAATTTGATTGAGTAGAAGTTGAGAAGAATAAATCTTGTTCTTGTTGTAGAGGAACGAAGTAGGAGAAAATTGATTTGTGAAAGAGTATTATAGAGGGGATAGATGGTGTGGTGGTGATGTGGGGTGAAGAAAAGAAATGATACAATGCATAAAAGATGGAGTGAAAGTGACGGTGTAGAAGGAATATGATTTGATTTGCCTTTGTCAGGAAGGAATGAATATGATTTGTGTGCACTAATTAAATGCAACATTAAATGATGTGTCTAAAAAAAAATTCGATCCATTGGATCTGCCCTCTCTCTTTTATTTTATTTTATTTTATTATTTAATAATTAATTGAGTATTTATTTAATTGTTTATTTAATTTGGTGTAGATATAATCGGTTCAAGTCCGTGGCTGCCCGCGTTGAAGTACCCAATTTGCTTAGAGTGCGATGTATTAAATTTTGTTGGATGTATCGGACATTAAAATTTTGATTATGGGTCTTGATTCTTTTATTATACATATATATTTTTTTTATATACTTGGTTGTCGTTAGAAACGACAACGACACTCTATCGTAAACAACCCTCTATCGTAATTCGAAATTAATTACGCAAAAAGTTACTTATATGTGTATAATTACGCCAACATTATTGTTTCTAATAATATCGTTTTAGCGGGTCGTTACATACTATCCCCCTTAAAAGAAATTTCGTCCCGAAATTTAGAAAGTAGTTAGACAAAAAGCTCTGGATATTTTTCTTTCATTTCCTCTTTCAGCTCACATGTTGCCTCTTCCTATTCATGGTGTTTCCACAAAACCTTCATTGTAGTAATCGACTTATTCCGAAGTTGTTGCACCTTTCGATCTAGTATTCTCACCAGCTTTTCTTCGTAACTCAGGTCAGACTCTAGAGCGATTACTTCGTGGCGAATCACATGTTTTGGTTTGAACACGTACCTTCGAAGTTGGGAGACGTGGAATACTTTGTGTACGTTCCCAAAGTTGGGTGGTATTGCCAAGCGATATGCTACTGGGCCCACTTCCTCCAGAATCTCATAGAGGCCAATAAATTATGGTTTTAGCTTACCCTTGAGTCCAAATCTGGTTATCCCTTTGGAAGGGGATACTTTCAAAAAGACCTTCTCTCCGATGTTAAATTTCAATTCGGTTCGACATTCGTCGGCGTAGGAATTTTTTTTTTTTGCCGGTCTTGCGCTTCCTTGATTCGACTCCGGATTTGTCTCACGAAGTCGTATTGTGTTGTATCGCAGTTGACATTAATATCACTTTTGGCATTGCTACTCCAATTCCAAAAGTTCTATCGCAATTCTTTGCTTGTTCTTTCCCCGTTTCTAGGTCATTTCCCGTTCGTTCTCGGTTGTCAAACCTTCTTTCATGTCATCATTGTAGTATAGATCTTAATTAGTTCGATTACATGAGCAATTTGGTTCATCACAAACTCTCACCGATAGCTTGCAACAAATGTTTTCATGAAGTGCAAAGACTAGGCTCAATTGAGCTCATTATGCTCACTCCCATAAAAGAAAAGATACAACTTCAAAGGGCTTGAGCTATACCCATAGAACTTGAGAATTTCATTGTGGGAAGAGCTTGCCAGATGAAATAAATTGCGAAAGTGAGGGTATGATGAAAAGAATGTAGATGTCAACAATAGGTTGCCAATAATATAATCAAAACGAACAGTCAAATAAAAAAAAGGTTTCGAGTATCCCAGATGATAACAGTAAGACCTGAGATGGTTGGTTACAATTGGATTTGAGAAAGATTAGGAAAAACAAACAATTGCAATTTGCTCGACAACACTGTGATAGAATATCATATCAACAAAATTTTTAGAGTTTATAAGCAATTCAGGGAAACTAACTAATAAAGAGGGCAACAAGAGGAAACTAGCCAAGGAAGAAGCAATATGCCAGCTTTAAATATAGAGCTGTAGAAAAGCTCAAATCAAGAGACAACAGTCATATTTGAATTTAGAAGATGAGAGTACTCATATAAAACAAAGAACTTGTCAATAAGTATGTCTTAAAACACAAAGGGTCAAATTAAAAGGTTTAAGGTCTCACCAGATGGCTGTTCCAATATAGTAAGAGTGAAAATAACTGGTCTCAAGTGGATTTGAGAAAGAAGAATAACAAGGAACTACCCTTTTGGGTCAACAACATCGTGATACTATATCACGTTAATGAATTCACAAAGTTTTTAACCAAATCACGGAAATTAACTAGTAGAAAAGACAATCAGAGCAAACTAGTTCAGGAAGATAGCAAATTACTTTAGACTTGGAGTTGCTAAAGAGCTCAAAGCATGATGGAATAATTTTTAGTGGAATTAAGAAGAGGTTACTACTCATATAAAATAAAGAGCTTGTCAAGAAGCACTTTTGAAAATAAAAAAGTCCACTAATGATCTTTGAAGAATATTATCATTGAAGAGACAATAGTTTAGGGAAACATGTTCATTCTGAAGGCTATAAATAAAGCAGCTCCGAGTATAAGAGTTTGCTGGCAAGAATTCAGAGAGTCAAAGTATTGCTTTTATGCAGAATGAGTAAAGAAGGACCGTAGTCACTGGAGGTTATCAGAAAACATGAGGGAGTAAGCTCAAAACTGAAAGTGATTCACAATCTTGACATAGAAGAGGGAAAGTAATGGCACATTACCTTGCAAAAGAAGTCATTTAAGTTCTTAATTCAACAAAAGGTATTTTGATCAAGAGGGGTGCGAGAAAAATGGAATTCATGGGAATCCAAGTAAGCGTTGTTGATGAATCTTTTTGGTTAACTACAATGGTGATACTCCGTTGTTTAACTCTTTATAGAGGATGGTAAATGAGTTATGGGAAACTTTGGTCACAAGCTACTTTCACCTTACGATCACGCCAGATGACCATATGTGGGGATTAAGACTCTTTGGTACTCTCGGTTCGTCAGAACGCCCATCCTCGTAACACGCCGTTTCTTTAGTCTTGTTCTATGTTGGATTGCTTTTCTCGTGACGAAGTTTATTTCTTATCGCGTCCTTTTCTTTTCATCGCTCGGGAAAGTGAGAAATGTTCATACTGTACTTCTAAGTTCGAGATCATATTGTGTTCTAGAAGGAACGCATAACTAAGTATTCTAAGTTCTTTGGAAATTTCGATTTCCCTATACTAACAACATGATTCAATTACTAACTCAAAAATAGATATCATTTCACCAACTCAAAAAGAGATATCATTTCAACAATTGGTACCATACTCATATACTTTATACTTTCATATTCCAGTACCTTTTTCCATTTAGGAAAGTTACTTCTTTTATTCATGCATTCACAGTCTTTAGCCAAGAAAAGACATATTAACTCTTTCTTTAAGCACGTTACTCAATCAAGAAACATCAACTCTTTCTTTGAACTTAATATTTTCATCTGTTCACTCAAATTAACTGCATGCGTTATTTCTCAATTTCAAACTTTCAAACATCTTGACTTTCTTGTGAAAAAGAACAAGTTACCTTTTTCCTCATTGAGCGAGATTGGTGGGAGTGCTAAGAGCATTTTCATCGATTAGACTATCTAGTGGAACAAGGCTTGACAAAAAAGATTTTCAAAGAAGACTCTCGGGTTCAGAGCGAGAAAGAATGCTCTGACACCACTTTGTCACGACCGCATTTTCTAAGGATAGAAAACACGGTTGATCGCGACTAGGGGAGGATTAAAGAAGCGGGGAAGAAAGGGGAAAACACAAATCGGCCATAGCTCGAAATAAAATCAGAGTTTTGAACAAAATAGACTTGAGTCTTTTAAGATGCACAACGGAAACAAATGAACGTGGTTCCATGTATGAAGACATGAACCTCCGAGAGTCAAAATCTGACTTAATTAAATGTCTTGTCTCAATAGCACTTCCTCCACCATTTCGCTGCTCAACCTGCACAATTTAGAAATATATGCAGGGCTGAGTACAAAAAGTACTCGGTGAACACATTGCCGACAATTACACATATACATTTGAAAATATTGTCAAGCCATCATCACAGTAACACTCGGGGTGTTGTTGAAAGACCCGAGCTTACTAAAAATATCACATTGGACTGCAGTCCCTTTTTTTTCTGTACTTAGCCATATCTGATCACATTGTGCCGTCGAGATGGTGTTCTCGCACGGTCACCTTCTCTGCCCAACATGTCAGAGGTATTCTTGTACCGGGAAGGTGGCTACCTTCCTCGGTCACCTGCTCTGCCCAACATGCAGAGGGAGCTTGTGTACACTAGTCCGAGTGGGGACACCACCCTTACTGGGACCCGAATTCGACCTATATCATCATTCATAATTCACTTGGCCGTAGCCAACAGATAGGCATCATACACAAAAACATTTATGGCAAGACAACATCTTTAAAAATCACGAACATGAATCATTCGTTTCGACTTTACTTGCGGACGTACCCTGGATCATAAAATCACGAACATGAATCATAAAATACAATTTATATTTTTAGTATAAGAAAGCTCACCTGGATCATTTAGTTCCTTTAACTTGAATCATTCGTTCCGACTTTACTTGCGGACGTACCCTTTTGAAAATATCACAATATAATAATACACTAATTTGACTCAAGGACAAAACTACTTAAATTAGAATGCATGCACCCTCATTAAAGTCTTTTATCTCGTTTCTCGGTTTTCGCGTATTTTTTATTATTCGGCGGCCGCCCAAGGTTCCTCCGTTGGCTTCTCGTATTTCCCTCCACGATATCGAATTAAAATCCCAAAATTATTTAAGCGCATAAATAAATCATCGAAATTATTTCCCCTCGAAATTTATATTTATTTCGGCCTTGGAAATATTCTGGAAATTTATTAAACAATTCCTCACAATTAATTCAATTATCAATCCAAATATTTATTTACAAAAATCCAAATTTAATTATTTCCCCACCTTATATCTCCAATTAAAATTTAAATGCCCAACAAAATTTAATTGAAGCCCAACTAACCAAAACATCCCATTTTAATTTAATAGGCCCACTTTCTTTAAACAAACAAAGGCCTAATTTAATAGTCCCTAACCCACCTATTTAAAAAGGCCCAACAATAAAAAAAAATAGCTAAAACTCCAAAATGCTTTCTTCTCCAAAACTCAACACCGATCTCTCTCTCCTCAATTTCTTCCCAATTGAGAAATTCCAAAATTCAAAGAAACTAATCTCTATCTCTCTCTATCTAATTCGTCAACCCCATTCTTTCCCAAATTCACTTTCCTCATCTCTTCTCTCTTAATTCAGCCTCGCTCCTCATTCTCAAATCAACGGAGCTCCAGGAGTAATTACCGCCGCCCCCTTCTCGCCGTCGCTGCCAAAGTCCAGCCGCTGCCTCCGTCAGACGCCGGAAGAGCTGTTGCTGTCGCCGCCGGGAGCCGCTGCTCCGTCGGTGGTCGTGCAGCCCCGAAACATCACCGCAGCCCCCAACTTCAAACGGGGCAGTCCCGATTCACCTCCGAATAGCCCCGACACTAACCCGATTTCAACCGAACAGATCGGTTATCATTCAAAGTATGCTTCTTTTCGTTTTTAGTTTTCAATTCGCAGCAAGGGGGTTTCAATTCGTGATGTTCGATTGGTTTTGATTGTGTTATGTGTGGGAGTGATGTATGATGAACATGATATGTATAACAACGATCAAAGGGAAGGGATTTAGGGATTTATATCTCACTGAACAGATCGGCTCAAGCCAGGCTGTTGGTTTTCTCCTACCTAAATTTGGATTCTTGGTTTCTTGAATTTGATTGAGTAGAAGTTGAGAAGAATAAATCTTGTTCTTGTTGTAGAGGAACGAAGTAGGAGAAAATTGATTTGTGAAAGAGTATTATAGAGGGGATAGATGGTGTGGTGGTGATGTGGGGTGAAGAAAAGAAATGATACAATGCATAAAAGATGGAGTGAAAGTGACGGTGTAGAAGGAATATGATTTGATTTGCCTTTGTCAGGAAGGAATGAATATGATTTGTGTGCACTAATTAAATGCAACATTAAATGATGTGTCTAAAAAAAAATTCGATCCATTGGATCTGCCCTCTCTCTTTTTATTTTATTTTATTTAATTATTTAATAATTAATTGAGTATTTATTTAATTGTTTATTTAATTTGGTGTAGATATAATCGGTTCAAGTCCGTGGCTGCCCGCGCTGAAGTACCCAATTTGCTTAGAGTGCGATGTATTAAATTTTGTTGGATGTATCGGACATTAAAATTTTGATTATGGGTCTTGATTCTTTTATTATACATATATATTTTTTTTATATACTTGGTTGTCGTTAGAAACGACAACGACACTCTATCGTAAACAACCCTCTATCGTAATTCGAAATTAATTACGCAAAAAGTTACTTATATGTGTATAATTACGCCAACATTATTGTTTCTAATAATATCGTTTTAGCGGGTCGTTACATACTATCCCCCTTAAAAGAAATTTCGTCCCGAAATTTAGAAAGTAGTTAGACAAAAAGCTCTGGATATTTTTCTTTCATTTCCTCTTTCAGCTCACATGTTGCCACTTCCTATTCATGGTGTTTCCACAAAACCTTCATTGTAGTAATCGACTTATTCCGAAGTTGTTGCACCTTTCGATCTAGTATTCTCACCAGCTTTTCTTCGTAACTCAGGTCAGACTCTAGAGCGATTACTTCGTGGCGAATCACATGTTTTGGTTTGAACACGTACCTTCGAAGTTGGGAGACGTGGAATACTTTGTGTACGTTCCCAAAGTTGGGTGGTATTGCCAAGCGATATGCTACTGGGCCCACTTCCTCCAGAATCTCATAGAGGCCAATAAATTATGGTTTTAGCTTACCCTTGAGTCCAAATCTGGTTATCCCTTTGGAAGGGGATACTTTCAAAAAGACCTTCTCTCCGATGTTAAATTTCAATTCGGTTCGACATTCGTCGGCGTAGGATTTTTTTTTTTTTTGCCGGTCTTGCGCTTCCTTGATTCGACTCCGGATTTGTCTCACGAAGTCGTATTGTGTTGTATCGCAGTTGACATTAATATCACTTTTGGCATTGCTACTCCAATTCCAAAAGTTCTATCGCAATTCTTTGCTTGTTCTTTCCCCGCTTCTAGGTCATTTCCCATTCGTTCTCGGTTGTCAAACCTTCTTTCATGTCATCATTGTAGTATAGATCTTAATTAGTTCGATTACATGAGCAGTTTGGTTCATCACAAACTCTCACCGATAGCTTGCAACAAATGTTTTCATGAAGTGCAAAGACTAGGCTCAATTGAGCTCATTATGCTCACTCCCATAAAAGAAAAGATACAACTTCAAAGGGCTTGAGCTATACCCATAGAACTTGAGAATTTCATTGTGGGAAGAGCTTGCCAGATGAAATAAATTGCGAAAGTGAGGGTATGATGAAAAGAATGTAGATGTCAACAATAGGTTGCCAATAATATAATCAAAACGAACAGTCAAATAAAAAAAAGGTTTCGAGTATCCCAGATGATAACAGTAAGAGCTGAGATGGTTGGTTACAATTGGATTTGAGAAAGATTAGGAAAAATAAACAATTGCAATTTGCTCGACAACACTGTGATAGAATATCATATCAACAAAATTTTTAGAGTTTATAAGCAATTCAGGGAAACTAACTAATAAAGAGGGCAACAAGAGGAAACTAGCCAAGGAAGAAGCAATATGCCAGCTTTAAATATAGAGCTGTACTCAAATCAAGAGACAACAATCATATTTGAATTTAGAAGATGAGAGTACTCATATAAAACAAAGAACTTGTCAATAAGTATGTCTTAAAACACAAAGGGTCAAATTAAAAGGTTTAAGGTCTCACCAGATGGCTGTTCCAATATAGTAAGACTGAAAATAACTGGTCTCAAGTGGATTTGAGAAAGAAGAATAACAAGGAACTACCCTTTTGGGTCAACAACATCGTGATACTATATCACGTTAATGAATTCACAAAGTTTTTAACCAAATCACGGAAATTAACTAGTAGAAAAGACAATCAGAGCAAACTAGTTCAGGAAGATAGCAAATTACTTTAGACTTGGAGTTGCTAAAGAGCTCAAAGCATGATGGAATAATTTTTAGTGGAATTAAGAAGAGGGAACTACTCATATAAAATAAAGAGCTTGTCAAGAAGCACTTTTGAAAACAAAAAAGTCCACTAATGATCTTTGAAGAATATTATCATTGAAGAGACAATAGTTTAGGGAAACATGTTCATTCTGAAGGCTATAAATAAAGCAGCTCCGAGTATAAGAGTTTGCTGGCAAGAATTCAGAGAGTCAAAGTATTGCTTTTATGCAGAATGAGTAAAGAAGGACCGTAGTCACTGGAGGTTATCAGAAAACATGAGGGAGTAAGCTCAAAACTGAAAGTGATTCACAATCTTGACATAGAAGAGGGAAGTAATGGCACATTACCTTGCAAAAGAAGTCATTTAAGTTCTTAATTCAACAAAAGGTATTTTGATTAAGAGGGGTGCGAGAAAAATGGAATTCATGGGAATCCAAGTAAGCGTTGTTGATGAATCTTCTTGGTTAACTACAATGGTGATACTCCGTTGTTTAACTCTTTATAGAGGATGGTAAATGAGTTATGGGAAACTTTGGTCACAAGCTACTTTCACCTTACGATCACGCCAGATGACCATATGTGGGGATTACGACTCTTTGGTACTCTCGGTTCGTCAGAACGCCCATCCTCGTAACACGTCGTTTCTTTAGTCTTGTTCTATGTTGGATTGCTTTTCTCGTGACGAAGTTTATTTCTTATCGCGTCCTTTTCTTTTCATCGCTCGGGAAAGTGAGAAATGTTCATACTGTACTTCTAAGTTCGAGATCATATTGTGTTCTAGAAGGAACGCATAACTAAGTATTCTAAGTTCTTTGGATATTTCGATTTCCCTGTACTAGCAACATGATTCAATTACTAACTCAAAAATAGATATCATTTCACCAACTCAAAAAGAGATATCATTTCAACAATTGGTACCATACTCATATACTTTATACTTTCATATTTCAGTACCTTTTTCCATTTAGGAAAGTTACTTCTTTTATTCATGCATTCACAGTCTTTAGCCAAGAAAAGACATATTAACTCTTTCTTTAAGCACGTTACTCAATCAAGAAACATCAACTCTTTCTTTGAACTTAATATTTTCATCTGTTCACTCAAATTAACTGCATGCGTTATTTCTCAATTTCAAACTTTCAAACATCTTGACTTTCTTGTGAAAAAGAACAAGTTACCTTTTTCCTCATTGAGCGAGATTGGTGGGAGTGCTAAGAGCATTTTCATCGATTAGACTATCTAGTGGAACAAAGCTTGACAAAAAAGATTTTCAAAGAAGACTCTCGGGTTCAGAGCGAGAAAGAATGCTCTGACACCACTTTGTCACGACCGCATTTTCTAAGGATAGAAAACACGGTTGATCGCGACTAGGGGAGGATTAAAGAAGCGGGGAAGAAAGGGGAAAACACAAATCGGCCATAGCTCGAAATAAAATCAGAGTTTTGAACAAAATAGACTTGAGTCTTTTAAGATGCACAACGGAAACAAATGAACGTGGTTCCATGTATGAAGACATGAACCTCCGAGAGTCAAAATCTGACTGAATTAAATGTCTTGTCTCAATAGCACTTCCTCCACCACTTCGCTGCTCAACCTGCACAATTTAGAAATATATGCAGGGCTGAGTACAAAAAGTACTCAGTGAACACATTGCCGACAATTACACATATACATTTGAAAATATTGTCAAGCCATCATCACAGTAACACTCGGGGTGTTGTTGAAAGACCCGAGCTTACTAAAAATATCACATTGGACTGCAGTCCCTTTTTTTTTCTGTACTTAGCCATATCTGATCACATTGTGCCGTCGAGATGGTGTTCTCGCACGGTCACCTTCTCTGCCCAACATGTCAGAGGTATTCTTGTACCGGGAAGGTGGCCACCTTCCTCGGTCACCTGCTCTGCCCAACATGCAGAGGGAGCTTGTGTACACTAGTCCGAGTGGGGACACCACCCTTACTGGGACCCGAATTCGACTTATATCATCATTCATAATTCACTTGGCCGTAGCCAACAGATAGACATCATACACAAAAACATTTATGGCAAGACAACATCTTTAAAAATCACGAACATGAATCATTCGTTCCGACTTTACTTGCGGACGTACCCTGGATCATAAAATCACGAACATGAATCATAAAATACAATTTATATTTTTAGTATAAGAAAGCGCACCTGGATCATTTAGTTCCTTTAACTTGAATCATTCGTTCCGACTTTACTTGCGGACGTACCCTTTTGAAAATATCACAATATAATAATACACTAATTTGACTCAAGGACAAAACTACTTAAATTAGAATGCATGCACCCTCATTAAAGTCTTTTATCTCATTTCTCGGTATTCGCGTATTTTTTATTATTCGGCGGCCGCCCAAGGTTCCTCCGTTGGCTTCTCGTATTTCCCTCCACGATATCGAATTAAAATCCCAAAATTATTTAAGCGCATAAATAAATCATCGAAATTATTTCCCCTCGAAATTTATATTTATTTCGGCCTTGGAAATATTCTGGAAATTTATTAAACAATTCCTCACAATTAATTCAATTATCAATCCAAATATTTATTTACAAAAATCCAAATTTAATTATTTCCCCACCTTATATCTCCAATTAAAATTTAAATGCCCAACAAAATTTAATTGAAGCCCAACTAACCAAAACATCCCATTTTAATTTAATAGGCCCACTTTCTTTAAACAAACAAAGGCCTAATTTAATAGTCCCTAACCCACCTATTTAAAAAGGCCCAACAATAAAAAAAAATAGCTAAAACTCCAAAATGCTTTCTTCTCCAAAACTCAACACCGATCTCTCTCTCCTCAATTTCTTCCCAATTGAGAAATTCCAAAATTCAAAGAAACTAATCTCTATCTCTCTCTATCTAATTCGTCAACCCCATTCTTTCCCAAATTCACTTTCCTCATCTCTTCTCTCTTAATTCAGCCTCGCTCCTCATTCTCAAATCAACGGAGCTCCCGGAGTAATTACCGCCGCCCCCTTCTCGCCGTCGCTGCCAAAGTCCAGCCGCTGCCTCCGTCAGACGCCGGAAGAGCTGTTGCTGTCGCCGCCGGGAGCCGCTGCTCCGTCGGTGGTCGTGCAGCCCCGAAACATCACCGCAGCCCCCAACTTCAAACGGGGCAGTCCCGATTCACCTCCGAATAGCCCCGACACTAACCCGATTTCAACCGAACAGATCGGTTCTCATTCAAAGTATGCTTCTTTTCGTTTTTAGTTTTCAATTCGCAGCAAGGGGGTTTCAATTCGTGATGTTCGATTGGTTTTGATTGTGTTATGTGTGGGAGTGATGTATGATGAACATGATATGTATAACAACGATCAAAGGGAAGGGATTTAGGGATTTATACCTCACTGAACAGATCGGCTCACGCAAGGCTGTTGGTTTTCTCCTACCTGAATTTGGATTCTTGGTTTCTTGAATTTGATTGAGTAGAAGTTGAGAAGAATAAATCTTGTTCTTGTTGCAGAGGAACGAAGTAGGAGAAAATTGATTTGTGAAAGAGTATTATAGAGGGGATAGATGGTGTGGTGGTGATGTGGGGTGAAGAAAAGAAATGATACAATGCATAAAAGATGGAGTGAAAGTGACGGTGTAGAAGGAATATGATTTGATTTGCCTTTGTCAGGAAGGAAGGAATATGATTTGTGTGCACTAATTAAATGCAACATTAAATGATGTGTCTAAAAAAAAATCCGATCCATTGGATCTGCCCTCTCTCTTTTTATTTTATTTTATTTAATTATTTAATAATTAATTGTAATAGCCGAGACTTAGATTTCTCGGGAGTTATGAAATAAAATACTAGAACTTTTATTGACAAATGAAAGAGTATTTTTATTTCTTGAAAAAGGGTACAATTACAATTTTCAGAATCTCAAACTAAATTACAATCTTTGACAATGAAAATAAAAGTCGAGCTACACTACTACATTTAGAAATCTCTAAGGGCTACTTTGGCCTTCGTCATCGGGCCGTCTCGGCCCCAGATTTTTCAAACGAGCCGGGAGGGCGAGACCACGAGGGAAGACAGCCTCGTTGGCCAGTCGCAACTCCTGCCAAAGCGCACGAAAGAGAACTAGTTGCATGAATAGAGACTGTTGGTGGATTGTGATAGCTCGGCACCAAGCTCAGCAGTTCGCCACCAAGCTCGGCAGTTCGGCAGGGAGCTCAGCAGTTCGGTACGAAGCTCGGCAGTTCGGCACCAAGCTCGGCAACTCCGTGATCTGGAGAGAAAGATCAAAACATGAAGAAGAGCTCGGCTGTTATGACAACTCGTTTCAACAGCCGTTAGATCTCCTCAATTGTTTACAGAGACAACAAGAGAAGTGTATTAAGAAAGGGAAGGGGAAACAATACCTTTCAGAAATGTGAGTGAGTGTTGGATCGAAAGAGGCAAACTCCAGCCAGCAGGCTCCCCTCCAGCTAATACTCTGCAAAAGAAGACAAAATTCATGAATGAATCAGAGTACAAGGCAGCACAAAACACCAAAATCAGTTAAAGGATGCTGCAAGGTCAGCCAACACTCAGCCTCTGCAGCTTTCAGTTACAAGATATGTGTTTATATACACATTCTAAGCCCCTCGGTTACTATACCACACCACAACACCTTCCACTTAGTAGCAAAGTAACAAGCTAAAGAGAGGGAGGGAGAACCGAGAGAAAGCGGAAGGAATCGAGCAAGAGTAAGAGCAGCCTCACTCAGCAATCACAAGAGGTAAATCCTCCAAACCATACTAGCATCATGTAGTACACAGTAGATAGCCAAGAATGAGAACTTAGGAACACATGAGCTCAAGAACATAGGAGTATGCCTTAGAACCCCACATCAGAACATAATCAGTAACATAGAAACGGCTACCACTGGCTCAACCCCTCCATGAAATCAAATCAATCATAGCAGAATGTAAGAAAATCCCCTAATGCTCAAGTCACAGTATCTTTTTCGCCAGCTTCACTTAACAACACTAGAAAGATTTAAACAAGAAACTTAGCTTTGGAGGGAGAATGGCTCTGGCCGAGGTGCCGTGCTGCCAGAGGCGGAAACGCTAGACGAGAGGCAGCGACCCGACGGCGGGGGTGTCAAGAGCGGTGGCGAGCCGAGACAGCAGGCGATCCCGGCATACAGTAACGGCAACGGACCCTACCGTGTTCAGCCTAACCCCCTGCGAACAGCGACGGCGTAAGCCTCGCGAAGCTGGATGCCTCCCCACTGGCCCTCGACGGTGGCGGCTCGACGAGCTCACGGGAAGGGGGGACAGCACCGACGAGGGACTGCTGCCTCGACGCGACGGAGGGTGAATCGATGGTGATCCCGCCGAGGAACGGAGGAGCGCGGAGGGTCGCCACTTCCCTTCACTGGCGAGACGAGACGGAGCCGATGGATGGGAGCACGGCAAGACTCGCCGTGGTTGGAAGGGACCGACGCGGCGAGGATATTCCCAAATCAGGGAGAGAGTTCGCTCTTGCAGGGATGAGCGAGGGTGAGACAACGCGTCGCGCGTCATCGGACCTCCGCCGGAGCTGGAGCTTCGCGGAGGGAGCGGACGTCGAAGAAACTAGGGCTTTCTCAATTTGGGGTTTTAATTTTGGAGAAAGGAGGAAATGAAGAATGGGGAAAAGCCGATGGAATCGGCTGATTGAGGAAGGGAGTATGTTTTTTTTTTTTGGGCCAGAAATTATTTAGTTGGGCTAGATTTAATGTGAAGGGAGTCTTCGGGCCTTTCCACTATTCATCTTTTGGGCCTCTTTTAGAAAAGAATAAAAGAAAAGAGAAGTGGGCCGAAGGATACTTTCTGGGCCAGATTAATAATTTCTAACTGGGCCTGAGAAATTATTTAGTAGGACCATTATTTTGGGTTGGAGCCATTTTCTTAAGATTTTTCCAAGAGTTAATGGAATTAATTTCCTAAGCTACGGAAGAAAATGAAAAGAATGTTCGCCGTGATAAAATAAAAGCCAATAAATAATTAAGCGAACTCTTAGCCCGGAAAGTATTTTAAGATATTTAAATTAATGCGGGAAATAGTTTTCGGCCAGTTTCCGAATAAATTAAATCGCAGATTTAATTAAGAATTAAGATTTCCTAATTTAGAAGAAAGGAAATAAAATAATAAAGGAGCACGCTTAGGCATGCATTCATGCAAATCAGTAAATTTTTTAAGCCTAATTCAAATATACGAATTTTTGTAAAGGAACGTCGTCGCTCGACGCATAATCTCAGAACCGGGAAGCACCTATTTGCAAGAGTTAAGCAATTGAGGTGTGAGCTTCTTTCCTTTTTATTTACAGAACTCTATGAGAATAAGTGTGAATATTTGAATGAGTTGTCATGCCATATTTTATTTTGTGATTGCCATTCATGGTTAAATCGAATTCGGGTCCCAGTAGGTCAGTAAATCCTACTCGGACTAGTGTACACGTAGGGACCGTGAGCTAGCGCTAGGTTGGCCGGTCCGTGGGTCGTGAGCTAGCGCCAGGTTGGCCGGCCCAGTGATCGTGGAATGTGGCCACATTCCCGATTCACACAGCTTGATATGGTATATCATCAGAAAGTTAAAAGACTGCAGTCTATTTCAGAAAGAAATAACAGATTTTAGTGACCGGGACTTATTTTCAGAAAAACCCCGCGTCCACTCAGTTTGGCTGACGACTAAAAGAAAACAGTTTTCGGCATAAGCCACTGGGTATATAAAATACTCAGCCCTGCATATTGTTTTCCTTAATGTGCAGATTGATCGATCGAGGCAGAGGAGGTGTTGGGACAGAAGACCAAATAAGTAGGAAGGTAGCGGGTGTAGTGTGTCTTCATACATACTACATCTGTCTTGGTACTCTTCCGTTGCGCAAATTCAGAACATTCATTTAACAAAGACAATTTCTCATAACTACTCTGATTCAGCATGATTTGTACCCTCAACACACTTCAGATAATGTTTCTTTTGATTTAAGCATCTTATGATGAGTTGAGACAGTTTCAGTATGTTTTAGTCGCGGTAAAGCTACACTTTCTTTGACTAGGGAGATGTGGTCGTGACAGAGTGGTATCAGAGCACTTTTCTTTCGCTCTGACCCAAGAACCTTCCTTCTAAGCCTCAGTCCAGAAAAGATAGTACTAGGCTAGAAAGTGAACAGAATGTTAAGTACAAGATCCCAACACCTCAGCTCGACACGATCAACTGCAGCAGAAACAGGGGTCGACGCCCGCTCGTCCAGAAAAGAAAATTTTAAAGAAAGAAAATGAAAATTTTGAGATTTTCAGAAAAAGGAAAGAATTTTCACAGCCCTTTATGGGAACGAAAATGTTTAATTGAGATTTTTGCAAGATGCAACGTGATAGCTGATACTTTGCATGAGATATGCTTAATGTATCTGTGATTTATGTTTAAAGAGCTTGACATGAATGTATAGATGTCATGGGGACTATGTATGTGAACCTAGAGTGCTTTAGAAAAACACCTTAGGTGAGACTTTCAGGATCAAGTACTAGCAGAATAAGAATTTGTTACCGCCTTCCAGGGCGACGAGACCAACTAAAACCCATCAGTTTGGGCAAGCTTCAAATTCCAAAGGAATTATGAGAAAGAAAAGACGAGCCAAAAAGTACTATTGTACTACTTATGGACAGCAATTAAAGGAAGTCCATTCTTTTAAGCACACAGATAGTATACATATATATATGTATACTAGACGATGAACCAAGAAGTTCCCAATGTCTTTACAAAGACCAAGTTATAACGAAAATAGTTTACCTTCCAGCTTGTTCGGGAGATGCATCCCTACACGGAAAGAGATCGTACCCGCGATCTAGTAAAGTGATCTAATGTGGCGTAACAAGCCCAAGTGGCTACGTGATCCAGAAGCGATACTTATAGCGTGCTACGAAGCACGATGGAGAATGTGATGTTTTACCAGAATCGGCGTTCTAAGTTATCAAGAACGATATGAAAGTATGACCTCCAGCTGCAGTTATCAGTTTAATAGCACGAGAAACCCCATCTTGAAATGTATGGTTTCCTAGAACGCGTTTATCATGTCAGAACTCCACAAGAACAAACAAAGAAGTGTCACATAACTAGAACCGATGAATATAATCAATAGTACTTACTTGGATCCCAGTGAAATTCTTTCTAAGAGTCCTCCCAGAGCACGGTACCCCCGTCTATTCAGACTTTAGTTTGACTCACAAGTAACATGCCAGTATTCATTTCTCTATGCGAGGTTTGACTCACTTCCAGCTTATGGACTGCAGTCCTTTTTGACTCATCGTACATAAAGAGTAAAGTTTTGACTGTTTAAGCTCCAGTCGTAAACCCTAAATTCTACAGTTGTTCATATCCATGATCTTCGGAATGAGCGTATTCCTCAGACATTCTTTGAACCTCCGGGACAACGATGTCCTGTCGGCTATTAAGACCTTTGATTGACTCACGTTCTGCAAGTAGTACGCCACTTTCATTCTCTTCAGGAAAGCGGCGACTCAGTTTCAGTTCCCAAATTTTGGATACCTTTATGTTTCAAGCATCGTTATTTGTTGTTGTCTCCTTTGAGCCCCAATATTGGAGATTTATATCTCGATTTCTTGGACCTATGCAATGAAATTTCATTCTTACGATGCTTACGTTGTGATCCCCAGAGTGATCAAGACAGTTAAACATTTTCCTCAGGGAAGTTCATGTGGTGCTGGAACTTTTTACCTCCCTATTTTGAGATCCTACAAAGGTGAAAATTTTTCGACCTCGATTCCAGCACATGTATTATTCCTAGTCTCGGAATTTTTCTGCAGCTCGAAGTTAAGGCAAGCATATTGCACCTTTCCCTAATGAGCTTGCCCTAGCTGATTTTTCTGGATAGTTCATTTCAGTGCGTTGCCTTAATGAACCTATGAAATCATTGATGTGATTTTGTTATTCCATATCAAGATGCCTTTGAAACATGATCAATGTTCCTTCATTGCAATCGCCTACGTTTATAAATTTTCGTGGTTGATCATCTTAGGCGATGACATGTTTGAACCACTGTCCTTGATGCCCAGATCCTTTCAGTTTCATTGGACAACTGTATTGTCCTAGTTTGCAGCTTACTATGGGAATTTACAGTTAATTCATTTCCATCCAGTTTTCATGACCTATCTCATGATTATTTCTAGCTCCCACCAGGGGTGAGCCTCAGCTTCTATGAGTTTGCCTGGAACCAGTTGAACTACGTAGTTCTTTGAATGAACTCAATACTTACCTTCAAGGTCGTTTATCGACAAAAAAAAATTCACATAAGTTGAACAAGAGATGTTATTCTAGTCCAGTTGGGTATTCAGTAGCCCTTCAAACTTTCAGTCATACTCTCTTGTGTGAATAATAATCCAAGTTAAGACTATTAGATTAATCATCGAGTTATTGATACGAGGCTAGCAGAAAAAGGCATGGTCTCAATTTCTTTCAGATACGCATAATAAATACGTCCCCATGGAGACACGTGCAGGAAATGATGCACCAACCAGAAGCGTCGCATAACCGACAGCAAAGCGTTAAATACTTCGAATCTACGTACCGCTTGTGACCAGCAGGTGGAAGATCGAATATTTTGTTGTATAGAGAAGCAACTAGCCTTGAGTAGAGAAATATCAAGGAATATTTGTGGATTAAATGATGTCCGAAGACGTAAAAGACCTATATGGTAGTTTGAACGATCAAAATGCTTACTCCGAGTAAGATAAGTAAGCCACAAGAACAAAGACTCAATCATGGGCATGTAATGAAAGCCATGGAGAAAGTACGAGTGTATTCGTAGTTTATGTTTGACGGAACAAATCCCATCAGCAAAAGGGATTCGTCTGTGAGGTGGCCAGGAAAAGCTAAAGCTGGAGAGACATTCGGGAAAGAGGAACGCGTGATAGCATCGCTACCCTCACCATCCCTACGATGAAAGGATAAATCGAAATTCTTCTGTAAAGAGTTATCGCGGGAGAACCGAAGTAGAGCTCTATAATATAAAAGCAAGGGAAGACGCTAGCAATAAAACGCGAAGAAGTACTCTATGAAATGCCACCCCCAAATTAAACGGCTCAGAAAGGAGCTGTCGATAGAGTTTTATAGACACGAGATCTAGACCATGTTGGAAAGTCATGCTAGATTATCTCACCAAGAATCGCTTAGTCGAACCAAAAGGGCATGGAGACAATAGCGTTGGGAGAAAGAAGCCAACACATCCACATGCACCGGCCCAGTGTTCAAGAATTAACGCGAGTAGAACAGAGTGTGCGCTAGATCATGACGAAAGAGTCGCGGTAGGCACAAAAGTATCTTGGAAGAAGTGAGAGTAGACTACCTCAGCTAAGCAAGAGGTTACGAGGTTAATATGCAGCTCAACTGACGATGAAATCTAAAACGAGGAATGGTTTCAACAGCCAGACGAGATGAAACGTCTAATGGATGACTCGAATCAGTCATAAGATCTCAGTCACCATATAGAACGGCGCTTAAGAAATAAGATAAACTTAAGATCCAGTTACAAGAATAAGTAGACCTAGGTTTCATCCGACCCAGTGTATCGCTGTTGGGCGCACCAGTACTCTTCGTGAAGATGAAGGATGAAACTTTGCGAATGTGTATCGACTATCGAGAGCTGAACAAGTTAACCCTCAAGAACAAGTACCTTTACCGAGGATCGACGACCTCTTCGACCAGCTGCGAGGAGGTGGTGTGTTCTCGAAGATGGACTTGAGATTGATTTATCACCAGCTAGGAGTTCGACAGAACGGTATACCTAAGACTGCATTTCGCGCCAGGTATGACCAGTACGAGTTTACAGTAGTGCCTTTTGGGCTTACAAATGCCCCAGCCGTGTTCATGAACCTAATGAACTGTGTGTCCCACCCACAGATGGACAAGTTGTCCTAGTTTTGTAGATGACGTGTCCATTTACTCGAGGAACGAGAAGGAGCCCGAGGATGCATTTGAGGGCCACTTTAGAAACGTTAAGAGGCGAGAAACTCCATGCTAAGTTCAGCAAGTGTGAGTTCTGGCTTAATGAAGTGAATTTCCTTGGACACATAGTGACAGCAGAAGGGATCCGAGTAGACCCCGCTAAAGTTGAAGCCGTGCAACGTTGGCAGTCACCAGCGACGCCCAACGAAATTCGAAGTTTCCTAGGTCTAGCAGGGTACTACCGGAGATTTATCAAAGGATTTTCTAGGATAGCGAGGCCAATGACTCAACAGCTCAAGAAATGAATTAAAGTCAACTGGACCCCAGAATGCGAAGCAAGTTCCAGTTGCTTAAGAAAAAAAATTGACCACAGTGCCAGTTATAGCCGTTCCAGAAGCGGGGGGTTGATTATGTGGTGTATACAGATGCATCTAAGGTCAGACTCGGGTGCGTGCTGATGCAGAAGGGTAAGGTGATAGCATTTGCATCACGCCAGTTGAGGCCGCACGAGTTGAACTACCCGACGCACGACTTGGAATTAGCAGTAGTGGTACACGCCTTGAAGATTTGGAGGCATCACCTATATGGAGTTCGATGTGAGATCTTCACAGATCATAAGAGTCTCAAATACTTTTTCGAGCAGGAGGATCTGAATATGAGACAGCGCAGATGGCTGGGACTAGTCAAAGACTACGACTGTGGTATAAACTACCACCCAGGCAAAGCCAATGTGGTAGCAGATGCCTTGAGCAGAAAGACTGCGCCTCAAGTGGCTGCTTTCCTCACACAAGAGGAAGAGCTTATCCGGGAATTTGCCAAGATGCGACTGGAAATAGTAAGAGCCCCGGAGACAGTGGACAGCAGAATTTCCACCTTGGTCATAGAACCAGATTTAAGAGCCAGAATCGTTGAAGCCCAGAGAGACGATGACGCTCTAGAAAAGATCCGTCTCAGAGTAAGGACGGGAAAAGGGGAATACTACCGCGAAGAGGCGGATAATGCTCTCACTTTCAAAGGGAGATTATGCGTACCCGACGAGGAGGCACTCAGAAATGAGATCATGAGTGAAGCTCATGAAACACCATATACTGCCCATCCTGGAGGTACGAAGATGTATCAGGATTTGAAGAAGCAATTTTGGTGGGACGGCATGAAAAGAGGCATAGCGTCGTTTGTAGAAAGATGCCTGGCTTGCCAGCAAGTGAAGGCTTTGCATCAACGACCCTATGGAAAGCTACAACCTCTCGAGATTCCAGAATGGAAATGGGAGCACATAGCAATGGATTTTGTGACAGGATTGCCAAAATCACAGCGAGGAAACACAGCCATCTGAGTAGTTATCGATCGCCTCACCAAAAGTGCTCACTTCATACCAATTCGTATCACACACGGTTCGGACAAGTTAGCACAGATTTACGTGCGAGAGATCGTACGCTTACATGGTGTCCCAGTAACGATCACCTCAGATCGAGATTCAAAATTTACTTCTAGATTTTGGATAAGCCTACAGCGAGAGTTAGGCACTCAGCTAAATTTCAGCACAGCGTTCCATCCACAGACGGACGGACAGTCCGAAAGGACGATCCAGACATTGGAAGATATGTTAAGAGCTGTAGTGCTCGACCGTGGAGTAAGCTGGGAGCCAGTACTTCCACTTATAGAGTTCGCCTACAACGACAGTTACCAGGAAATTTTTGATATGGCCCCATATGAGGCACGCTATGGGAAAAAGTGTAGATCACCACTTTACTGGGATGAAGTTGGTGAGAGAAGGATACTCGGACCAGACTCGGTGGAGGAAATGATAGGAATTGTCCGACAGATCCGAGAGAGAATCAAAGAAGCTCAAGATAGACAGAAATCCTATGCAGATGCTCGCAGAACGGATTTACAGTTCAAAGCAGGAGATATAGTCTTTCTGAAAGTATCCCCATCGAAAGGGATAACCAGACTTAGCGTCAAGGGCAAGCTAAAACCGCGTATTATCGGACCTTACGAGATCCTAGAAACAGTCGGCCATGTGGCGTATTGATTAGCGCTCCTGCCAAGCTTCGGGAATGTTCACAATGTATTTCATGTATCACAGTTGAGAAAGTACGTGTTTGACCCCAAACACATAGTACACCAAGAAGAGATGGTGATAGAACCAGATTTGAGCTATGAAGAAAAGCCAGGAGCAATTCTGGACAGAAAAGTTAAAGAATTGAGAAATAAAAATATTGTAACAGTGAAAGTCCTTTGGAAGCATCACGACCGCAAGGAGGCGACGTGGGAGCTCGAGGACCAGATGAAAGAGAAGTACCCACAGCTTTTTGCCTAACCGAGACAAAATTTCGGGACGAAATTTTTGTTAAGGGGGGGTAGAATGTAATAGCCGAGACTTAGATTTCTCGGGAGTTATGAAATAAAATACTAGAACTTTTATTGACAAATGAAAGAGTATTTTTATTTCTTGAAAAAGGGTACAATTACAATTTTCAGAATCTCAAACTAAATTACAATCTTTGACAATGAAAATAAAAGTCGAGCTACACTACTACATTTAGAAATCTCTAAGGGCTACTTTGGCCTTCGTCATCGGGCCGTCTCGGCCCCAGATTTTTCAAACGAGCCGGGAGGGCGAGACCACGAGGGAAGACAGCCTCGTTGGCCAGTCGCAACTCCTGCCAAAGCGCACGAAAGAGAACTAGTTGCATGAATAGAGACTGTTGGTGGATTGTGATAGCTCGGCACCAAGCTCAGCAGTTCGCCACCAAGCTCGGCAGTTCGGCAGGGAGCTCAGCAGTTCGGTACCAAGCTCGGCAGTTCGGCACCAAGCTCGGCAACTCCGTGATCTGGAGAGAAAGATCAAAACATGAAGAAGAGCTCGGCTGTTATGACAACTCGTTTCAACAGTCGTTAGATCTCCTCAATTGTTTACAGAGACAACAAGAGAAGTGTATTAAGAAAGGGAAGGGGAAACAATACCTTTCAGAAATGTGAGTGAGTGTTGGATCGAAAGAGGCAAACTCCAGCCAGCAGGCTCCCCTCCAGCTAATACTCTGCAAAAGAAGACAAAATTCATGAATGAATCAGAGTACAAGGCAGCACAAAACACCAAAATCAGTTAAAGGATGCTGCAAGGTCAGCCAACACTCAGCCTCTGCAGCTTTCAGTTACAAGATATGTGTTTATATACACATTCTAAGCCCCTCGGTTACTATACCACACCACAACACCTTCCACTTAGTAGCAAAGTAACAAGCTAAAGAGAGGGAGGGAGAACCGAGAGAAAGCGGAAGGAATCGAGCAAGAGTAAGAGCAGCCTCACTCAGCAATCACAAGAGGTAAATCCTCCAAACCATACTAGCATCATGTAGTACACAGTAGATAGCCAAGAATGAGAACTTAGGAACACATGAGCTCAAGAACATAGGAGTATGCCTTAGAACCCCACATCAGAACATAATCAGTAACATAGAAACGGCTACCACTGGCTCAACCCCTCCATGAAATCAAATCAATCATAGCAGAATGTAAGAAAATCCCCTAATGCTCAAGTCATAGTATCTTTTTCGCCAGCTTCACTTAACAACACTAGAAAGATTTAAACAAGAAACTTAGCTTTGGAGGGAGAATGGCTCTGGCCGAGGTGCCGTGCTGCCAGAGGCGGAAACGCTAGACGAGAGGCAGCGACCCGACGGCGGGGTGTCAAGAGCGGTGGCGAGCCGAGACAGCAGGCGATCCCGGCATACAGTAACGGCAACGGACCCTACCGTGTTCAGCCTAACCCCTGCGAACAGCGACGGCGTAAGCCTCGCGAAGCTGGATGCCTCCCCACTGGCCCTCGACGGTGGCGGCTCGACGAGCTCGCGGGAAGGGGGGACAGCACCGACGAGGGACTGCTGCCTCGACGTGACGGAGGGTGAATCGATGGTGATCCCGCCGAGGAACGGAGGAGCGCGGAGGGTCGCCACTTCCCTTCACTGGCGAGAACGAGACGGAGCCGATGGATGGGAGCACGGCAAGACTCGCCGTGGTTGGAAGGGACCGACGCGGCGAGGATATTCCCAAATCAGGGAGAGAGTTCGCCCTTGCAGGGATGAGCGAGGGTGAGACAACGCGTCGCGCGTCATCGGACCTCCGCCGGAGCTGGAGCTTCGCGGAGGGAGCGGACGTCGAAGAAACTAGGGCTTTCTCAATTTGGGGTTTTAATTTTGGAGAAAGGAGGAAATGAAGAATGGGGAAAAGCCGATGGAATCGGCTGATTGAGGAAGGGAGTATGTTTTTTTTTTTTGGGCCAGAAATTATTTAAGTTGGGCTAGATTTAATGTGAAGGGAGTCTTTGGGCCTTTCCACTATTCATCTTTTGGGTCTCTTTTAGAAAAGAATAAAAGAAAAGAGAAGTGGGCCGAAGGATACTTTCTGGGCCAGATTAATAATTTCTAACTGGGCCTGAGAAATTATTTAGTAGGACCATTATTTTGGGTTGGAGCCATTTTCTTAAGATTTTTCCAAGAGTTAATGGAATTAATTTCCTAAGCTACGGAAGAAAATGAAAAGAATGTTCGCCGTGATAAAATAAAAGCCAATAAATAATTAAGCGAACTCTTAGCCCGGAAAGTATTTTAAGATATTTAAATTAATGCGGGAAATAGTTTTCGGCCAGTTTCCGAATAAATTAAATCGCAGATTTAATTAAGAATTAAGATTTCCTAATTTTAGAAGAAAGGAAATAAAATAATAAAGGAGCACGCTTAGGCATGCATTCATGCAAATCAGTAAATTTTTTAAGCCTAATTCAAATATACGAATTTTTGTAAAGGAACGTCGTCGCTCGACGCATAATCTCAGAACCGGGAAGCACCTATTTTGCAAGAGTTAAGCAATTGAGGTGTGGGCTTCTTTCCTTTTTATTTACAGAACTCTATGAGAATAAGTGTGAATATTTGAATGAGTTGTCATGCCATATTTTATTTTGTGATTGCCATTCATGGTTAAATCGAATTCGGGTCCCAGTAGGTCAGTAAATCCTACTCGGACTAGTGTACACGTAGGGACCGTGAGCTAGCGCTAGGTTGGCCGGTCCGTGGGTCGTGAGCTAGCGCCAGGTTGGCCGGCCCAGTGATCGTGGAATGTGGCCACATTCCCGATTCACACAGCTTGATATGGTATATCATCAGAAAGTTAAAAGACTGCAGTCTATTTCAGAAAGAAATAACAGATTTTAGTGACCGGGACTTATTTTCAGAAAAACCCCGCGTCCACTCAGTTTGGCTGACGACTAAAAGAAAACAGTTTTCGGCATAAGCCACTGGGTATATAAAATACTCAGCCCTGCATATTGTTTTCCTTAATGTGCAGATTGATCGATCGAGGCAGAGGAGGTGTTGGGACAGAAGACCAAATAAGTAGGAAGGTAGCGGGTGTAGTGTGTCTTCATACATACTACATCTGTCTTGGTACTCTTCCGTTGCGCAAATTCAGAACATTCATTTAACAAAGACAATTTCTCATAACTACTCTGATTCAGCATGATTTGTACCCTCAACACACTTCAGATAATGTTTCTTTTGATTTAAGCATCTTATGATGAGTTGAGACAGTTTCAGTATGTTTTAGTCGTGGTAAAGCTACACTTTCTTTGACTAGGGAGATGTGGTCGTGACATTAATTGAGTATTTATTTAATTGTTTATTTAATTTGGTGTAGATATAATCGGTTCAAGTCCGTGGCTGCCCGCGCTGAAGTACCCAATTTGCTTAGAGTGCGATGTATTAAATTTTGTTGGATGTATCGGACATTAAAATTTTAATTATGGGTCTTGATTCTTTTATTATACATATATATTTTTTTTATATACTTGGTTGTCGTTAGAAACGACAACGACACTCTATCGTAAACAACCCTCTATCGTAATTCGAAATTAATTACGCAAAAAGTTACTTATATGTGTATAATTACGCCAACATTATTGTTTCTAATAATATCGTTTTAGCGGGTCGTTACAAATGTGGGACAAAATCATTCTTTGGTCGTTTCTCTTTTATAGAGACATCCTTGAATGTTTTATGTTTCACTTTCGATGTGGGACAAAATCATTCTTGGTTGTTTCTCTTTTATAGAGATATCCTTGAATGTTTTCTGTTTCACTTTCGATGTGGGACAAAATCATTCTTTGGTTGTTTCTCTTTTATAGAGACATCCTTGAATGTTTTATGTTTCACTTTCGATGTGGGACAAAATTATTCTTGGTTGTTTCTCTTTTACATAGATATCTTTGGATATTTTATGTTTAACTTTCGATGTGGGACAAAATCATTCTTGGTTATTTCTCTTTTATAGAAAAATCAAACGTAGAGCTCTATCAAACCTTGGTATGAATAAACTAAAGCTCATTATTATAATAATTGAATAAAATTAATCTACTAGAGCTTGTTAATAATTCTCGAGTGTTAAGTTTGATTTGAGACCCTTATCTAAACTGAAGTAAAAGAAGACTAAATAATCATTCTTTAATAGTTTCCAGCTTATACTAATAGATATAGAAATAGTGTTAAAGACTATGATCCCACTACATTAGTGAATCTCAAAATTAGTGAATGAAAATTTTGATAAATAGTTGCTGGTCATGATTAGTATGCAAATAGTTACATGCATCAAGGAAAATAAGCAAAGAGGGAAAAACCCAACCCGAAATTCCACTCCGAGCATACATACGGAGAAAAAAATAAAGTCCATTGGCAGCCACTTGCTTCACAAGATCATATCTTCCTTCAAAGACATACTGAAAAGCCAAGCCATATATCAAGAACAAAATTAATTGATGCTCTCAAAAAATAAGAGTGAGTTGCGGAAAAAAGTGCGTAAACTATACCTG
Organism: Salvia splendens; assembly: GCF_004379255.2. Classification (NCBI taxonomy): domain Eukaryota; kingdom Viridiplantae; phylum Streptophyta; class Magnoliopsida; order Lamiales; family Lamiaceae; genus Salvia; species Salvia splendens. The sequence goes on from NC_056038.1 coordinate 27,705,384, forward strand.
TCCCCTTACTGGCTCATGACCATTCCAAAATACATATGTTTCGATAACGTCTACTCCACCTTCATTGCTCTTAGAAATCAAATCAGGCCACATCTAGAATATATTGAACAATCAGATGGAGACAATTTTGTAAAAGTGGACAAAATGTAAAAGATTGAAATTTTATCTTTCGATGTTCACTGTTTATCTTAAACACCGAACAAAATATAGTAACGAGAACAAATTGACCAAGTAAACGTTAAGTCTTTCGAAGTATGTATTTTAGATTAATGATCAATAAAAAAATAAGTACTAGCAAAGAGCATTAACCAAGAATAATTTTGTCCCACATCGAAAGTAAAACATAAAACATTCAAGGATATCTCTCTATAAAAGAGAAATAACCAAGAATGATTTTGTCCCACATCAAAAGTGAAACATAAAACATTCAAGGATGTCTCTATAAAAGAGAAACAACCAAGAATGATTTTGTCCCACATCAAAAGTGAAACATAAAACATTGAAGGATGTCTCTATAAAAGAGAAACAACCAAAGAATAATTTTGTCCAACATCGAAAGTGAAACATAAAACATTCAAGGATATCTCTATAAAAGAGAAACAACCAAGAATGATTTTGTCCCACATCAAAAGTGAAACATAAAACATTCAAGGATGTCTCTATAAAAGAGAAACAACCAAAGAATGATTTTGATTCAAGGATGTCTCTATAAAAGAGAAACAACCAAGAATGATTTTGTCCCACATCGAAAGTGAAACATAAAACATTCAAGGATGTCTCTATAAAAGAGAAACAACCAAAGAATGATTTTGTCCCACATCGAAAGTGAAACATAAAACATTCAAGGATGTCTCTATAAAAGAGAAATAACCAAGAATGATTTTGTCCCACATCGAAAGTGAAACATAAAACATTCAAGGATGATGCGTCTCTCCCTAAGACGCATGATGGTTGTGCGTCGTTAAAAAAATTTTGAAAAAATTGAGAGACGCTAAAGACGCATGTCCGTGATGCGTCTCATTAAAAGGAGACGCATGAGGTCTCCCAAACCTGGAATAAAAAAAAACTCCAGTACACTTACGGAATCTAAGTTTTATTCTAGAACAAAAAAAGAAAAAACCCTTAACCCACGCTTTTTGTTTGTAATCTCATGCTCAAGAAAAAGAATGATCCATTGTTTGGTTTGATACTAGAAAATAAAGTAAAATGACACATTAGCGATAAGCTATATGCTTTCCTATTTAGAATATCCCTCCCTCCTAAAATAAATCATTTCCATTTTTAACCAAAAATAACACATTTTCTCTTTTTTTATTCTCTCCCTCCACTTAACTCTTTAAATATCATTTTGTCAAATCTCGTGTTCAAAAATGCGCCTCACTTCAAGCAGGGCAGAGGGAGTATGTTTTTACGCTTTCTTCGTGAATCAACCTCAATTTGTTCAACACAGACCATAATATAAAACTCAAACAGCTCAGACATTAACCTCCAACATTATACAGGAAAAAAAAATCAGAAATTGAGAAGGGAAGTTCCATGAAATGAAGCAGTGAACACTCAATTGCTCTCATACAACTAAGTAAGCTGATATACACACATTTCGCATGGATCAGGACGACCAGCGACTCACCAGAACCATAGTGTATGTGTGATGAGATGGCAGTGTTTAAAGAGAACTCACTCACTGCAGTTGTCGCCATCAACTGAGAAAACAAGGCCAATTGGTGTTGTACACAAGTTATAAGGTATACTTATCATCGCCCAAAGTCTTTCATATAGGGCTCGCTTTTGGACTATTGATGGATAAAAGCATAACCAACTTCTTTCATAATCTGGGTACATAAATAGCTATATGCCTATATCCCTCAACTCACAACTAAGTGATTTATTGGTAGAGTTGCACAGTTTCTCCAGCAATTTCTCTCTTCAAATATGATCATCCTTGCTGCAGAGTGATCCACAAACATTTCTTCCAGCTGCAGAGGTCTATCTTCGCTTATTAACAGAAGCGAATTGAGAAGCCGTTATCCGTGCTAGTGACCAGTGATGGCCCAATATCTTCAAAATCTGAATCCAGTTCAAGACCTTCATAATCGTTCCAGTTAACAGAGGAATCCTCGTCAGGACTCCCATGTTTGGAGGGAACCCTCAACTCAGATATAGGAACTGGTAAAGGTTCTTCATTCAAATACTTATCATGAAGCAATTCCATCGCGGTAGCTCTGCTAGCTGGGTCATAGCACAATAGTTTTCTCACAAGAAGAATCTCATCAGGAGACCGATTAACAAGGCATGCTTCTATACCACTGGGTTTTTCAACTTTACAAAATGAGATTATATTGTAGTCTGGAAGATGCACACAACCAGGCCAGACCTCCTCGGTCAAGTTACCCAAGACGCTAAAGATTTTACCCAGCTGATCAATATCTGACGCGCCTGGGAATAATGGTTCGAGACTCAGGAGCTCACCGAATATACAACCGAGTGACCATAGATCAATCTCTTGCCCGTAATTTATGGAACCATAAAGTAGCTCGGGGGCTCTAAACCACCGGGTTCCAACACAGGAGGTAAGAGCACCATTCCCATCAGCCCGGCCCTCCTCAGCTTCATAAGAATAAGACTGCTGGAAGGGATCCTCAAGATCACTTGTCGTGCATGTAGCAAGACAAGAAGCAGCTCCATCATGAGTTACACTTTCTTCATCACCATCATTGTGAAACTCACCCATTCTAAGGTCTTCTGGCTCTGAAGCCCCCTTTCCACTTATCTTTTCCACATGCTCTTGAGGGAAGTGGCCATCTAGTCTGGGAGGAACAGTTTCAGATGATTGAGGAAATCCTGCTTGATTTAACGAAGGCTGTTCGTTGAACTGATTATAAGTGCCCTCATCAAGAAATCCAGGAGCAAGGAGTATCCTAGCCTGACCAGGGAAACAGATGAAATTTCAATGCATGTGTAAACATTGATTTGCCAGGTAATAAAGATTAACCATGACAAAAGCAATTGTACTATGACACTTACCTCTTAAACTGATAAAACTATAATTTTCAAGAGGCCAGATGGTGCCTGCAGTTGAGGTTTGAGCTAACTTCTTGACTCATATACATCAATATAATTCAGGACATACTAATATTTTGTTTAATGCAGCACATATCGTAGCTACTTTAAAAATCAACAACATTGATAAATAACCAAATGGCAGTTCTCATCTTTTTAACTTTAAATTAACAATTACTTAATTAGTTAAGCTGCAATAGTTTTAATACCTTATAAATTTATAATGTAGATAAGGACACATCTCTAAAAAATCCCCATATTGTCAGTAGAGTCAAGGGGTAGCAAGGCAATGATAATGGGTGTTTAAAGAGAAAAATTCCAAATGTTATTGGTGTGTTCAAATTTTATTCTTTATTTTGTTTGAATTTTAAATGACAATGGCGTGTTTCCCCTTCATAGAATACAAAAACAATGTTCTCAGCCAAGGAATCTTTTCTCTAAAATAACCCAACATTACAATTTTGTCTATAGATGTATTATCCCAGTGGTACTACATCTCAGGTAACAAATCTCCTCACCCATCTACTGTGAAGTAGTAACATAACAAGGAAGTTATAAATCTCCCATTCCTCACAAATATCACAATCGACATCATTACAAAATGCTACATTTTCTTTGATTCAATGCAGTCAAAAACAATATGTGAGCATAAGCACGGAAAAAATGGCCAAGAAAGGGGAAATATTATGTTCGAGAAAACGCAACTCTCCAGATTTGACAAGCAAAAGATTACCAACTCTAATGTAACATCAACAAACACTCACTCAGAGGAAAAGCCCTAAATAAATGCAATCAACTTATCCATACCTGACCGAAATCGGCGATTTTGAGAATTCCGTCGGCGGAAATGAGCAGATTCGATGGCTTTAAATCTCTGTGAGCAATCGAATTGCGGTGGCAGGCGTCGACCCCGCGCAAAATCTGCACCATCCAGCGTTTGAGCTCGCCGGAAGTGATCCCGCCCTTCCAGTCTTTCTTGGCGGCCTTGACGACGGCGGAGAGGTCGGTGGGAAGGTACTCGAGCACGAGAACGGCGTCTTCGTCGTCGCTCCAGAAGTACTCGTGGAGGAGGACGACGTTAGGGCAGTTCTGGAGCGTCTGGAGAGCCTCGATCTCACGGAAGGCGGACTGGTAGTCGTGCACCTCCTTCAGGGCCACGATGGTTGAGTCGGATAGGCGCCGGGCCTTGTAGACATCGGAGTAGGCGCCGGAGCCCACGCGCTCCAGGATCTCGTAGTTGGCGGTGATCTCGCGGCGCGTGTGGATGCTCCAGCTCTTCGACGGCGGCGGCTCCATAGTTGAAGATCACTGAATCACTCTTTCTGACTTCTCTCCTATTTCGATTTTTTGGGGATCTGGATTTTTCGCCCTTTCCTTTTGTAGGATCCAACAACAATTCGTGGGTAAATCGATCAACATATATAACCGGTTTGATGCGATTTTTGTATTGATTAGGGTGTCCACGGTAAGGCATACACCCCCAATAGCCCCACCACCCCCAATAGCCCCACCCCAGTTTTGTTGTCCACAGTCTCAAAATTCTATGTCCGCATCTATAGTGGAGACTTGCAATAGCCCTCAAATTTTATAATCAATTTTTATTTAAAAATATTTTTAGTTTCAATCAGGCGAACTTAGAGTGGTTGTGTAGATAGTGAGTGGATGGATTTGGTGAAAATGGTGAAAAATAGGTGGTAGAGAGTGGTATTTATAGAGGAAAAAAAAATTTCGAAAATCAGCAGCGCCGCGGCGGATGTCCGCCACTATGGTCGCCACGCCTATAGGCGCGGCTAATTCCTCCCCGCCGCGTCCTCGCCCCAAGCCCGCCTATCCGTCGTCCGCCGTCCCTCGCCCCCCAATCGGCGTCCACCCCGGGGGCGGACAACTTTCCCACTATAACCCGCCCGCCCACCGCCCCCACACGCGGCTATCGCCGCGTCCAGCCCATAGTGGACACTCTTAGGGTGTCCACAATAAGGCGGACACCCCAATAGCCCCGCCCCAGTTTTTGTCCATAACCCCAGTTTTTTTGTCCATAGCCCCAAAATTTTGTTTCCGCCCACTATAGTGGACACTTCCAATAGCCCCAAATTTTATAATCAATTTTCATTTTAAAATGTTTTTATCAATTGTTTGTATATTTTAAGTCAATTAGAATTAAAATTATCCGGATGAAAATTACTCAAAAACACATAATTTAATTAAAAAAATTAAAACCAAAGACCAATCTTGTTTATTAGCTTTTTAAATAGTACTAAATGGGTTAGACCAAATCATTTTAATTGGAGTAACTTGATCAAATTAATCAAAACACATTTAAAAAAGCCCAATGCAATTCATATAAGCCCAATGCAATTGACCAAATTAATCATAAATTGGAGTCATCTTCTTCCTCGCGGCTTCAGTTCTGATCTGCATTTTTTAATTTAATTGAATTAAAAAAAATAAAAAATTCGCCGACCCCTGCCGTGCCGGACACCGCTGCACTATAGCAGCCCCGCCTATTTGCCGCGTCCGCCCCGGAGTCGCCACGTCCTCGCCCCAAACTCGCCGAATGCCCGTCCGCCGCCTACCGCCCCCATCTCCTCGTCCACCCCGGGGGCGGACATCTCCTCTACTATGGACCGCCCCGAGATCGCCGCGAGGCGCGGCTACCATTGTGGACACTCTTATTATACCATAAAAAACTGAATTTTTGATATATTATAATTTTTGGTACGATGTTGATATGAATTTTCTTATATTGGGGTATACTAAACATACATTATATACGGACATGTTCGGTATCGGTATATTTCAATACATACTTAATCTATAATATACACGATATGTACCAATTTTCAAATGATATTTTCGGAATACGGGTGTAAGAAAGATATGGTCGAACAATATAGTTAACTGAAATTTAATAATCGGTATATACCATAAAACCGGTACGGTAACGATATTCAAATTGTTCTATACTGAAACTTTGATACTGAAAAGTTTGGTACAATAACAGTTTGATATTTTCCCGATATTTTCGATACAGTATAATACGATATGACACTTTTGGTACAATATATCGTACCTTTCCACCCCTAATTTTATTATTTGATGGATTATTATTTGATTTGGATAAAACGATTGATTTTTTTCTCATGGGTTGGACATTTATTAAATACATGAGTCATTGTATATTTAAGATTAAAGTCTAAAATTGATCTTAAAATTTGATCATTTCATTATTTTAATTGCATAACATTATATTTGCTACTTTATGTTAGTAACTTATAAAGTTGGTTGATCCGTTTTTTGGCGTTTTTGACCGAATTATAAAAAACTAGCGGTCAAATATAATCAAGTTATTTATATCCAATTAGTATAATAAATTATGATTAATTAGAATTTTTAAAATTTTCAAAATAATTGACTGTTGATTTGAAAAGTAAATAAAAAAAAACTAAGGAAGATTTCAAAAGGTAAAACCATAATGAATGCATTTTCTCCCATCCTGAATTTTTGTTGAAACCTAGTGTAAGCCATAATGAACGCGTTTCCTCCCACTAGTTATCACTCTCCTTTTACAGTTCTTCCGGTGGTACCCACGAGATAGGAGGACAAAGTTGATAAAACAAAAGAAGCCATCCATCCCCATTCGAAAATGAAGAAGATGATTATGTAGAAAAGTAAAAATGCGGAAAATAAAAGACACTAAAAGCTTTATGGACTACATTGTATTAAAGTTGAATTGAATTCTCTCCATGGTTACACCACCTTTTATATGCTCTAATTCTAGCTATACATGGAAAATATATTCTAATTCCTTAAATATCTTCTTTATTTGATTTTCCATAATCTTTAATTGATTTCCTTCATTATTCTTGCCATAACTTCATCTCTTGTCTTCTTGTTCTCCAATTAATTGATTTTCTTATTCCAACACTCCCCCTCAAGTTGAGTATCGAGTTTTTCGACACTTAACTTGCATGATCTTTAGTTTGATAAATAGTTTATACTCGTATTTAAGAGTTCTTCAATTTCCATTTACAGTTTATGCTCGTATCATAGAGCTTCTTCAATTCATCATTGAAAGTTTAGACTCATTTCATGGAGTTCTTCAATTTTTTTGTTGACGGTTTTAACTCGTGTGAAGGAGCCAATCTAGACAGTTTTAATTCGTGTTCGGGAACTTGTCTAAACAGTTTTTACTCATATTTAGGAGCCATCTGAGATAGTTTTAGCTCGTATCCAGGAGCCATCTTAGATAGTCTTTGCTCGTATCCAGGAGCCATCTTAGATAGTTTTTTTCTGACTGACAGTTTTTACCCGTGTCGAGGAGCTCATTCTGACTGACAGTTTTTTACTCTTGTCGAGGAGCTAATCTAGACAGTTTTTGCTCATATCTAGGAGCCATTTCATTTTTTTTGATTAACTTGAACTGGTTCTTCTTTAAATTTTTGCAAAAGACATTTAGCCTTATTGCAATTCTTCAAGCATTTGGATATATTATTCAATCTTCTTCAAATAAGAAACTGATTTGCAATTCCATCGCCTCTTTCAAGGCTGCACTCTGTCCGGTGAGCTTCTCCTAGGCTGTCCAAACCTTCCCAATAGCTCCACATATTTTATTGATCAATTCTCCATCTTCCTTGATTGCTGCATCCCCCATAGTAATAACAGACGCAGCCACACCAACAACAGCTAGGGTGTTGAGCTTCTCCTTTTAAGGTTGTTCTCTTCCCCATCCAACTGATTATCCACCATCGTTGGTCCTATTTTCGATGGCTATTTCCATAGTCTCAGCTTTCCGGTGACAATCTCCCCCCTGTGACGGATTCTACTTGAAGCCGACACAAGCTGTCAACGGATATTTGGTCTCTCAAAAGAGATTTGAGTTTCCTTTTTCGATTTGCTTCTTTTCTTATCTCGGAGATTCTCAACTCAATTTGGTGAGGAATTGTTCGGTCAGACACACTCTCCTTCTTGGTCGGGCAATTCGTCAACTTCTTCTGGAGATGAATCTTCCGGTAGGTTACTTCCTCTCCCCCTCTACCGGATAATTCTTCGACTGCTTGGCCTCCTTTCCTGATCTTGGCGACAACCTGTTCAGCGATGCCAATTCCAACGAGTAATCGTCGAACTCTGCGGAGCCTCTGCTCCATAGGTCCTTCTTCTCCGGCTAATATTCTTTCTTGATTACACCTCAAGATTCTTTGCTGCGTACATAATTGGCTATGGATGTAGGTTCAATAGCTCCCCATTCAATTCTGCATCAGCCACAATGCGACTCCTCTTGACCTTTCTTCTTCTTCCTTATTCCTCCGTCATTGACGGGCGGACGTTCTTTTGTGCTGCCTTTTCTCAGCCTTCTTTCAATAGTCCTTATGCCAATCTCTCGCCTTCTCGCGGTGGGTAAAATCATTCGACAATGGTAGTGTTCTCCTTCTCTTTCGGATGATTTACTGAGTAAAGACTTCATTTTTGGATCTGCTTCAGATATGCTTTTGTGTTGTATACTTGCACTTCCAACATCAGAGACTGCTTTCTCGGCTCCCTTTCTGGAAGTCTTGGCTTCTCCTTCTCCGATCCTGCTCAGAATGCATCACTGCTTTATCGGCTCCCTTTGCATCTCCGAGATTCATTCCAGCCTCCAGGCATTGGCGTGTGGGTTCATCATTTGTAGGTTTCTCGCCCTCTCATCAGATCTTTGCTAGGGTCAGCGGCAGAACGAGGCTGAGCGCGGGAGTATTCCCGTCGGTAGCAATTGATTTAGGATTTTTGTGATTCAAGCCAAGTTGGGCGAAATACTGATTACATTAATTGGTTGAATGCATAAAACGATAAAAATTTATCTTATTTATAATATTAGAACTACTACCCTAACTTACCGAACAAGATAACAATATATGGAAAGATACGGTGAATCAAAAGATAACTAAATAATTGGGGAAACCTAAGATATGGGGATCGTAACACTCTCCCCCTCGGCCGGAAAAACCAGGGACTCCTCTATTTTCGGCTATGCGACGCTGCTCCATTAGTGACCACATGGCCGGACAGCTTGTGGAAAACTATTCTTGGCGGCGACATCTCTAGCCACCTCAGCCTACTCGGCATTCTCAGCGTCTCCGAGCGTGAGGTTTCACCCACATGCTCTTTTATCAAGGCGGGCCTCTCTCTGGCCAGCTCTTGGTCATTAGACTCCTTTTGGTTTCTCACTGGCATCTGCTCGATCATTGCCTCGCCCTTCTCGGCAACTCATACTCTACAGCGACGGGCTGCTTTCTCTTCTCTTTTCATCAATCTTCTAGGCGCCCTTACGCCAATTCCTCCATCATCTGCTCCAAGAGTGTTTCTATTACGAGCTGTCCGGTTGGTCAGGTTCTTATCCTCTCAGCCGGATAACTCTTCTTTTTCCATGGCCATCTTCACCCGACCATTGCAGTTCCGAAATCAGTGACAACCTTTTCAGTGGTGGATGCTTCGTCTTTTCCGGTGGCTGCCTCTATGGCCAGCGACCATTCTATCGTTGGCTCCTTTTCTGGCGGTCTTCTCTTCAGCCAGCTCTCAGAGCTTCCTTTTCTTCCCAATGACATCCTCCTTGACGGCTCCACTAATGTCGGCAAAGAGCTGTCTTAAATATGGTTGGTATTTAGATCTCAGGGGTGGTTTTTGATTTGGTTTGCTGTTGGTTAGGTGGATTTGAGAAGGATTTAGGTGAAATTCTTGCTACAGACAGGAACATCTTTGAAAGATATTTGGGACAGTTTTGATTTTATTTGGCTGGTAGGATATTTGATCTGTTATGAATTGGAAATATATTCTAATTCCTTAAATATCTTCTTTATTTGATTTTTCATAATCTTTAATTGATTTCCTTCATTATTCTTGCCATAGCTTCATTCTTTGCCTTCTTGTTCTCCAATTAATTGATTTTCTTATTCCAACAGATTAGCTGGGCTTGATTGTCATTTTTTTTACATTCGTGGAAAGTATGTTTCTATTTTTGAGTCATCCCTCAATTTTCAAGAGTGAGTGTGGTCCCTTTTTTGGAATAGTGGTCCAAACACTCTATATTTTGTCCTATATTATGATTGTGTGTTATAATATTTTCCTATAATAGTGATATCAATTTGATGGTAATTAAGATTTGTATGGTAAGTTGATTTGTTGATTTTGCAGGTCAGGCAACATTAGCATGTCGGTGTCTTCAAATGGACTGACAATAACTGGAATTGATGATGGGAGATATTGGAGCCGAATATTAAGTGAGGAATCAAGTTTCATTCGCATTTTGAAGTTTATGAGAAATTTTCTTTAATTTTTCCTAGAATTTAGGATTATATCGGTTGATTGGTTCCTTTTTATGGTTGGTATTAATTGCAAAAGTAAAATATGTAATGTTGCCACACATCTAATTAGGATTACTTCAAAACAATTTGGGTATATAATTCTTGAAGCCTCCAGTTGAAAAAATAATGTAATGAAATACATAATCTTCATAACTGGATGACATGGAAATTTACATGATAATGATATGAGGAATAAAAACTGCAGAAAGTAAAAGCAGAGAGCTAAAATGAAAACAAAATATTAAATTGAATCACACAACACAAGTAGTAGAAGTAGTAGTAGTATAGCATAAATCATAGACTACTACAATACCCTGAGAGAATGAACAGCAAACATTGTTACATTTTGCAGCACAGCACAGCTGCCTGCATTAGGCGACGCAACCACCACAAACAATACCTTTCCTGCACAAAATGTTAAAACTCTATCACTTATTTTGCTCATAGTGGTACCATAGTGATGGTTTTGGTTTGATAAAGTAATTGATGATAATCTATAAGCTTACACAATTGAGCAGCCACTACTACTGTGTCGCTTCTTGCGCGGCGACGCCACTTCCTTTCTGCGTGGAGGTTGAAGCACAACTTTGATTGCAGTATCAAACACACCCTTCACATTCTGCCACCAAACAAAGTAATGAACAAATTCAGAATCCAAACTTGGACCAAGGCATGAATTAGAAATATATAAATATCCAAGTATCCTTACCTGTTGAGTCTTGGAGCTGCATTCTATGTAAGCTGCTGCACCAATCTGTTTCCTCAGCTCCTCTCCCTACACATTGTTGTCAATGCAATCCAATAATAACTATACAACAAATAGAGCAACGAGTCGATAAACACTACGCACTTGGGCTGTGGTGATGATGTTGGATCCCATATGATCATCCCTCAGATCTACACAAGGGAAGCAAAAATGTGAGCCACAACTCTCACACACACCCATCCACAAACCAACTCAAAATTCTTACCTAACTTTGTTCCAACAAGCACAATTGGAACATTGGGGGCAAATCTACGAAGTTCAGGCATCCACTGTAGAAACAAACAAGACTTATTAATCAGAGTTGTGAAGATTAAAGAGAGAGAGAGTGAGAAAAGGGGTGGGTACCTTCTTGAGGACATTTTCATAGCTAGCCCTACTGATTAAAGAGAAGGCCAAAACAAATATGTCTGCGCCTCTGTAACTCAGGGGCCTCAACCTGCTGTAATCTTCTTGCCCTTTCCAACTCAACAAACTAAAATTAGTACAGTTATACTAAAAGGGAAAGGGGGAAATAATATACATACCTGCAGTATCCCAGAGGCCTAAGTTGACAATGCTGCCATCAACAGCCACATTAGCACTAAAATTGTCAAACACTGTTGGAATATAATCCTGCCATTTACAAACCCCTTCAATTCACAAACTAATTCCACTATTCAACACAGAGAAAGAGAAAGAGACTAACGGTAGGGAATTTGTTGCTGGTGTAGCATATGAGCATGCAGGTTTTGCCAACAGCTCCATCTCCCACAGTCACACATTTGATGAATTTTGAAGCACTCATTATTGAATCTTGAGAGTTAAAGGAAGAGAGAGAGAAAGCCCCAAATGCAAATGCAAATGCAGAAGGAAGGAAGAGAAAAGGGGAAATGGTTGGATATAGAAAGAGAGCAAACTTGGAGTTTCAAGAATGGCATAAAAAAAACAAAGCTACGGACAAATTAAGCTCATGTTTTTGTGGTTATGTGTGCATATTGAGTGTGTGTAATGTGTATCTATTTCTATTGCAGAGAGAGAAGAAAAATGGGTGGGATGGATGGTTTGACTCTCGCTTTTTGTCCCTCTCAATAAATTTGAAATATCCAACAGAAACATTTTTTTAAAAATATGCTTTGATGGGACCCGCTTTCCCAAACCAACCCAACTACCACTATACCTGTTTCCTCTCAATATTTATTACTGCTGAATATTTTCAAATTAATAACCTCTTTTTCTTGCATTTATAACAACATTCACTAGTCTAGTAAATGTGCTATTGGTATGTTTGAAATAATGAACCAATCAAAATTTATGTCTAATAATATCTAGCAACTTCATCAACACATATAAGAGCATCCGCAATTGGGCGGATGATAGGCCGCCCGATGCCTCGGGTGCGCCATCGTTCGCCCACTGTGGGTGCGCGGACGATGCCCGATGCATCGTCCGCCCATTGTGGGCGGCGCGGACGATGCAACGCGTTTTGTTTTTGTTTTTCGAATTTTTGTCTATTTAAATCTCGTTTGTCATTCTATTTTTCATAAGAACATTTCTCTCATCTCTCACATTCCGTACGGATATTTCGATAATCTCTCACAAACAAAAATGAACCACGGCGACGACTGGAGTACCTCGGAGGGCGTTAGTTTGGGCTCGTAACCGCCGTCGTTGAGAATGCGTATTTTTTAAATTCGTATTGTAATGTATTATTTTTAAATAAAATGAAGGTTTTTTTTTCCAATTTTTGTAGTTATTTAAAGGGTAAATTGCTTCAAAAGTCGTCAACTTTGCAAATAGTTTGGTATTTCCCGTAAACTTTAAAAGTTGCATGAAAAGTCATGAACTTTACCAGGTGTTGCAAATTTCCCGTACTACCCGACCCGATACATTTCCGGCAAAAAACTAATCCTACGTGGCTCGTCGGAGGCGTGACATGGCAAAATCTCCGGCAGAACAATAAAAGACGTCGTTTTTTAGTTTCAATTAAATTAAAATGTATATCAATTTAGGGTTTATGTCTCTTCTCTCTATGACAGAAATCTCAATTCCCATCGAGATTTCAACTCTTTCTTCTCCATTGCGACATGTAACTGGTCGCGATTCGTCAATCTACAATCCCATCGCGATTCGTCAATCTACACTGCTCTAATACTCCCAATTTAATTAACGTGTATTGTTTTATAATCTACGATGCTACATTAGAATAATCTAATCCAACTTAAAATGATGATTTATTTAGTCGATAATATATAGGATAGTGATAAAAGAATAATTAAACTCTAATGCATAATTAGGGATCAAATTTTGACCATCTAAAAGTAACTTTCATATTTGGTTATGCATTAGGATTTGGTTATTTTTTTAACTTACTCATCCAACTCAATTATGATCAAGTAATAGTATAGGGTAGTAACTTCTAGTAGTATAGTATTTTGATCAAAATTTCGTGACAAAAATATTAATCGAATACAAATAAAATAAACTCAAAATTCTATGTCACTTTGATTAGAATTCAGTTCATTGCCAGCTTTAAGGTTTATAACATTGCCTTCGAAAATTTGGACAAGTTAAAAGGCTACTTTGGCCATTCGAATTGAAATGGACGTTAATTGGAAAAATATTTTACAACAAAAGCCAACATACATTTCACTATTGTTCATGCGTCTACCACTTTTGTCGGGGTTTTTGGGCTTCTATACTGTTTTCATAAAAATGTGAGTTTTTCAGTCTTATTTGAAAAGGTTTATGTTTTTATATGGTATACAGATTAAGTTATAAAGTGATATGAAAATTGACTTATTTTTTGGTTTTGTTATAGAAAAATATTTTTGGGTTTTTTGGGTCTTCCATGTGTTGTATAAGTTGTGTGGTGTTCGTATTCATGTCAACCATATTCTTATGGTATCGTAATCGGATTTTGCCTTCTCGTATCGTGTTGTGTCGTTATCGTGTTCACACAATTAACTTAAATATCTAACATACTTTACTCAAGCGCAGAAAACCGAATCTAATGTGATTTTTTTAAAATTCCAACTAAGTTTGTAATTCCTGTATTTTCTACAAATACTTTATTAATGCCATAGTGGAAAAGATTTTCATGAATTATATATAAGTACTAGATTTTTTATTCAAATACTGGAATTACTTTAATAGAAATACCTCCAATTTACATTGCGCCTATACGGTACAAATAGTTAGATGGGCTTAAGTTGTAAAGCCTTTTGGGCCGCACAATTTCTGTAAGTTTGTTCATAACAATGTAATATGAATATGATGGTAGTAAATAAATTTGTAATTGTATTCTTACTATAATTTTATATAAAATAATTTCAAGTTATAATTGTATAATATATTTTCAATTATTTTCTAATAGAATAAAAAATTGATATAAAATCACTCCCTATCCTAAATTTGTAAATTGAAAGTAAATCAATAAAACATTAATTTAAAGAGAATGAAAAATTACACAAACTTAAATTTAAATGTACCATAAGAAAAACGAAAATAAAGCTAAAAAAGAAAATGAAAGAGAAAAGAAACGAGAAAAAGGAGAACGGCTAAAATATAAATTTGGGATTTTCTGTGAATGCATTATGTATTTTCATGTGTGTAGTTAATTATTGTCGTGTTGAAAGAGAGATATGTCTACCAAATATTTAGATTTTCAATTCCAATTTCAAATGTTATTGTAAAATCAAGCGATGGATTTAGAATTGGAAGATCTATTTGCAATTCCAAAGCACCGATGATGCCAAACATACCCTAATTATAATTTAAGTTTAATATATAATAAATTATATTTTAAACACGTTTAGTACATAATAAAATAAACATTTATTCCTTCTAAAATTAGTTTTCGCAACCACAAAAACTCCCCACTTTCAATGTTCTATAATGCATAAGATTTTGAAATGACTAAACTAATATTATGCTGCCAAATTATAAATTAACGGTTGGTAGTTGTGTTTTAAAAAACTAGAGGTACATTGACGAAAAGAATATTTTCAATCTGATGAATTGCTTAAACTAATAACAAACTTAAACATGCAATTTGTACTTATATACTCTAGACAAAATAGTAGGTATGTGATACGGTTTAAACTGTTATTTAATTCCAAAGCCAAACAACAAATTTTCATTTCGACAACATCAACAACATTTTGTCACTTATTATGTACTCCATGTATATACTTAATTTTGGGCTTGATTATTCTGGAAATCACAATGAAATTAACTATACTCCGTAAAAAATTAAAATGAAATAAAATTTTTGCCTCTCATGGACTTCAAAGGCCGCACTCCAAAACAAACCCTCATTTGCTAGTACCGATTTGCTTGGTAAAATGGCTTTTTTGCTCGCAAATGACGTATTTGCGAGCACTTAGCGAGCACAAACTTTTCTTACATTTTTTTAGGGGATTTTAAGTTTCTTAACGAAGTATACGTACATAGGGTTCGGAAATTAATCGTTTCAAAATTCAAAATGAAGTGGTAGTGCAAAACACTACAACATGAATGAGCATGTAAATCAATATTCCCCAAGTGACTGCATAATTGTGACCCTTGATCCGATACATGCAATGCAATAAAGTCATTTTTGTACAGTGTATATATAAAGAATCTTTTATCAAAATAGGCCTCCCATTTCCCAACTTTAACTCGGTGTTGAAAGGCTAAAGTGAGTGGAAAAGGACATAAAAGGAAGAAAGAATACCTAGTAAAGAGGGGCCAGAAAGCCAGGTTAGAAAGATAAAGCTTCTCAAACCATTTTACATTACAATATTTTATTATTTTATACTATTCCATCTTAATATTCTCATTCTATATAGTTTTAGTTGTAACAACTTTTGCATTAGGAGATCAAGAGAGTAGAAGTGTGTACGAGGCCATTCTCAAGAGCTTGAAAGAAGAAAGAAAGAGGGCTTAAAGCGAAAGTGAAAAGACAAAATAAAAGGTCTCTCTCGAGTGAGTAAAATAGAGAGTAGAAAGCAAATTAAGCCATTTGAATACTTTTGATTTTATCTTTAGTGAAATAGAGATGAATGAAGGGATTCTTCCGCTGCAGCAAATGGTGGCCGCCGGTGCCAACAACTGGTTTACCACTAACGGCCACCCTTTGCTGCAAAATCATACCTCTCAGCCTCACCAATCACCCGCGCCACCACCTCCCTCGTGCCCCGCCTCTCAGGAGTTTCCACACTCATGGAGCCAACTAGTCTTGTAACTCTCTCTCTCACTTCTTGATGCATGGAATAAATTGGAGGGTGTCATGCATATTAATATTCCAAAATGTTGATTAATTATAGGAAAAAATTGCTACTATTATTTATTTCCAAAACCCTTGTAAAAATTAGGTTATACTCACATGCTGAATTGCTTTGATTTGATTAAATGTGCAGAGGATTTGCTGGAGAAGATGATAAGACTATGGAGCAACCGAAGACCTACGTCGGAAATCTTGAATTCCGGCCTCCCAAATCATCCGAGGTAAGATAAACCATCAATGTGAAATTATTTAAATTATCGAGCTAGATTATAGTTTTGTGATTAAATTGTAAAAATATCAAATTAATCATAACTTGGATTTTTTGGAATCGGTACTTAGATTTTGATGAAGTGCAAGAGTGGAGCTGCCAAGAAATCGAAGATGAATCCAACGACTTTAGCCCAATCTGGCATCAAGGTAACTCAAAATCAAGTCAATTTTAGAGTCACCCACTTTATTTTTTTTGTTGGCAGCTTTTTTAATTTATGATCAAGTTTTTCATTTTATGTCATAATAAAGTTGTCCTTTCTTGTTTGTCGTTTCTCAATATATGCATATTCCCCTTGCTGGTATTAAGCATATAGTCCCACATAGAAAGAGAAATGTTTTTAGATGTGATGTTGAATTAATAATTCTATTACTTAATTTTGCTGATATCTCTAAATTGCGACCTTGATTTGATTTTCAAAATAGGCGAGAAAGGAAAAACTGGGAGACAGGATTACAGCCCTTCACCAGCTCGTCTCCCCTTTCGGCAAGGTAAATAAATTCAATATACTAAATATTTATTGGCCCCACAATTAGGGTTAATTTTTTTATTTTATCATAATTATGTGAAAGATCATTTAATAGAATTTTGTGTCCTCGAAAATTAGGGTTGAAGTGAACATATATATCACTTTCATGAATAGTACTATATGATGTCAAGCTTCGTATATTTTGTTTGTAAATTTAAAGGAATTCATTCTAAAAATCTTATTGCAGACTGACACAGCATCAGTGTTGTTGGAAGCAATGGGATACATTAGATTCCTTCAACGTCAAATTCAGGTGACATTTTGTTGCACTTAATTTCATGATTTTTTTTAATGTTTTTTCCAAGCTAGGAGAAAATTCTTGTTTTTTTTGTATGTATGAAATTCCCCCTTGAAATATGCAGGCCCTTAGCCTACCGTACTTGGCCACTGGATCAGGAAACATCACCCAACCACAACCACAACCACATGTAAGTAATATATATACATACCAACAAATATTTTTTTTACATACTACTAATGAAATTAATTTTTATATTTGATGGTGTTAATTAGAAATGTGAAGAAGATGGGAAGATGGATTTAGAGAGTAGGGGGCTGTGCTTGGTTCCATTATCATGCACACTAGATTTTGGGAGTGAGAATGGATCTGATTATTGGGCTACATGAATGAACTTGGGTAAAATTATTGATGTGAGATCATAAGCAGTGAGTTCTTAAATTTCATGAGATTCACTGGGCATGATGATGATATGCATTTTTTTAGTTTAGATTAGGTGGGACAGAAATGTTGCACGTGCTTGCAACCAAAATTTAGAATAACTTTATGTATAATTGTGTTTTCTGTGAACACATGGTCCACCAAACTATATAAATAAGAAAACGCTCTTGGAATATTTGTAATTAAGTTTTAGGGGATTGATCTCTAATTTGGAAATGGATAATGGATATCAATTCAATTGCATTGTTTGTCGTTTATTACAATTTATAGCGAAAAGAAGCGAATGCAGCACCGTATTTTGCACTAATTCTAATGAATAAATTCCAACAGAAGTATCTCTGTTTTACGAGAATTGGGTAGTAATCTTTTCTCTGTGTCCTCAGGTAAGTGAGTGTTTTTTTTCAAATTTTTCTTAACTTTTTTTTATAAAGAATAGTGATACAAATATGCCACAAGAATGACTGTCGTATCTATACGTCATGGGGCAATGTCGAAAGGCCGTCGTCCATAATTGAACTTGCAAATATCAGCTTCTTCTCGTTCATATGGCGGTGGCGACCTTCCAATGGTATGTATCCCTAGGGTTTCATTTATCACCAAGGATGTGATGTTATAAAAAACTATCATATCGGCAAAAAAAACAAATTTAATCTCTCCATTTATTTATCTATTTTGTTTTATCTGCACTTATCTATTTAAACACCACGTTCTTAATTCTTGTGCATTAAAGAAAAGGCTTACTCATTGTGGGATAGAGGGCGTACTAATGATATGGCAATCCATGAAATGCTAAACTTAAAACAAAATAATTAATTTAAAGATAATAACAATGATGAAAAGGGAGTGTGTGACGCAGCTGCAATGCCACAAATTACACTGACTTCATGCTGTTTGGTTCTACATATACACTGTTTCTTGAATAATGACTCTCAACATTTATCAAGAGGTATAAAAGTAAAAGGGTGAGCGACATGTGTATCTTATTTTTGTTAGAAAAGCACATGTTGTTAAGAATCAAGACTGGTCACAGAAATAATGAACTTGATCCAACGAACTTCTAAAGCAATAACGAAAATTTGTACTATTTCAAAAACTAAAATCTCTACAAAAATTTTGTACTTTCACAATCAAAATTTCTCCCTCCAAGTTTCGACATTTGCAACTGCGTTTTGTTCTAACAAAAAGAATAAAGTAAATACCTGCTGATAGAAATCCATGGATTCCATCTTAAAACCAATTGGTAATAGGAGGAGGGGTTCATGAGACTTACATACTAGTTTCAGTTTTATCTTGACACCGATGTGAGACAGTTATATGTTATATTTTTAGTTTCAATTGCCAACACCCTCCCCCAAACCCTTCAAGGTGAACCTTGGAGGGGTTGGACTTTTTTCTAATCGATTGGACAATCGGCCCAATTTTTTTTCGATCGGTTGGACCACTTGGCCCAAATTTTTAAGTCCAGATATACTGCTGGGTCAGTCATTTTTTCGGTTTCGGCCCGGATATACTGCTGGGTCAGTCAAATTTGACCCACAGTCGGCGACCCGCTCTGATACCATGATAGAAATCCATGGGTTCCATCTTAAAACCAATTGGTTTTAGGATGGAACCCATGGATTTCTATCATGGTATCAGAGCGGGCCCAAGTCGATGATGGTTTTCTCTTATCTCTTATCTACCTCACGAGTGGAAGACCGGTGTCCTTTCCGGCCCACATCGATGATGGTTTCTCTTGCATTGCCTACCCACGTGATGGAAGACCGATGTCCTTTCCGGCCCACACGTGAGGGGCGTGTTAAATTCTCTAAATTCTGTCCCACATCGACTTGGTGAAGATCCCATCTAATCTATATAAGTGTGGATAACCCTCCCCCTTATGAGGCCTTTTAAGAGGTGAGTGGCCCATTTCTAATACCGGCAGTGTAGAGATAGCTCCACTGAGCAGCTCATATCAAAATTTACAGGTCTCACTCTCCGAAATGAGAGTGGAATTTCCCCACCGCGCGTCTCAGGCTTGCTCTTCGACTACTGCATCACGTGTCTCCCCAAGAGTTTGATGTTCTCCCCCAGTGCAGCAACAGTTTGCTTCACCAGGTCCTTCACGAGCATCGTATCGTTCTTGATGTAAGGTTGCTCCAGAAGAGCCAGCTCTCCGAGCCTCTTTGCGATTCTTCCATCAACAATCTTCTCTCTTATGCTCTAGGGCTTCGACTGAAGATCCTCCCTCTGCATCTCCAGCTCTCTCTCTTTGGTAACAACACTTTCTGGGACATCTTCAACTGATACGTACTGCACCTGTGGGGAGGCCACAGCTTGCATCGCCAGATCTTCAACCAATTCTTTGAAGTTTTCACTCCTCGGTTTCACAGTTAACTTCAATCAGAACTCCGATGTGGGAATCATGAATATAGGATCCGATTCTCCCTTCAGCAGCGATTTTTTGTCAGCTGCTGCAAGCCCCTTCTTCCTCAGATACTCGTGTGCCTTCTCAAGGTCTCCCCGGCCCCAGTTTCTGAGAGAGCTTTCTTGCAGTCCATCATTCCAGCTCTAGTTTCCTCGCGCAGCAGAAACTGCAGCTTTTGGAGTCCTTAAAGTAGCCATCAAACCATATTAGCTTATTTCATAAGAAGAAATAGATACTTGTAGAAGATGAGGACAAAAGATAAACACAGCAAGATCATTCAACACTATGAACATCCAAGCAGGCGAAAGTAAGATTAGAGCAACTACTTAGTGAGATTAGAGCTGCTAAAACTCAGCAGCCTAAAATCTGCTCTCACATCTTTACTGCATGTCCAGTTTTTTTATTCATTGGTATCAATAAATACGCATCAATTTGCACAAATAAATGCTATGAAAGATCATATACTTACTCATGTACGGTTTCTTTGGTCTCAGAAGCAGCAGGCTCCTGGTTTGTAGATGTTGAAACTGGTTTAGCCGCAGTCTGGGCAGCAAAGTTCTGCCTTTTCTTTTCTAAACCCTCCCCGAGGTTGTAGCGGATAAACCTCTTGACTTTTATATTTTCTCCAATCGTTGCAATGGTCTGCTTCACCCAGTCCTTTACCACTACTTTATCATCCTTGATAAACGGCTGTTCCAGTAAGGCAAGCTCGGATCTAATTTGCTCCGGCTTTGACAGTAGATCTTCCTTCTGCATTTCTGTTTCTTTTTCCTTATCAACAAACTCTTGTGAAACATCTTCTGGGCTAAGATACTGTACTTGCGGCCACTTGCATGGCCAAGTCTTCAACCAGTTCTCTGAATATGTCACCTCGAACGGTGAGCTTTGAATCCTTATCTCAATTTTTTTTATCATCTTTCCATATTCTTGCTAAACTCGCTAATGACTGTAATTTTTTCCAGTTGTTTGAGTTTACAGTTTCAGTTTTACTTTAGAGCATCTCCAATGGCGGACGTCCGCGACGGGCGACCGGGACGTCCTCCATTGTGGCGTCGAAGGTCGGATACGGACGTCCCGTGAGGACGTCGGGTGTCCTCGGACGTACGGGCGACGGGCGGGCGGACGTCCGCTTGGGTCGGACGTCCGGTAATTAATTTTTTTTAAACTCTATATATACGGCTCGTTGAACTTCATTTCATTCGCACCACTTGTGTTAACAAGTTTCTCTCTTCTTTTACTACAAATTTCATTTCTACTTAATGGAGAACGATAGGAACTCCCCTGCCACGAGCGAGTCGCAGACTCCGGCGTTTCCCATCGACCTGGAGGGAAACGTTAGCGGAAATGCGACAACAGTTCCGACAATGTCGGGGATGGGTGGAATGGGTGGGATGATGTCCCCTTATATGTACAATTGGATGGGTGGGATGGGTGGTATGATACCCAGGGCTGCGGGGATGGGGGCATGACCCCAAATATGATGATACCGGGGATGGGGATGGAGATGGGGATGGGGGGCATGACCCCAAATATGATGATGCCGGGGCCGGGGATGGGGATGGGGGACATGACCCCAAATATGATGGGGATGGGTGGGATGATGGCGGGGATGATGCCGGGAGAGGGGGTGGCAGGGGCCCACAAGCGGACGATGTCTATCGGCCAGTTATCGATATGCTGTCTACTGATACCCCCTCCACTTATGTTCCGGAGACTCAGTTCACCAGCTTGGAAACTTTCTCTTTAGAGGAGTTGGGGCTATCTCCAGTCAGGGAGACTCCAGGCAGGGGGAAGGGACGTGGCAATGGCAAGGGGAAAGCCCCGGGCTCTTCCTCGCGAACGGTGGCAGAGGAGGAGGGTGAGGATGAGACTGGAAAGAGGACGGTATGGAGCCCGTGGGAAAATGTCGCGCTTGCGAAGGCTTGGGTTTCAGTAGTCGAGGATCCCTATGTCGGTGCCAACCAACATATTGACAGATTGTGGTATCGCATCGCTGAAGCCTACCACACACACAAACCGGCTGGGGCGAAGCGTCGCGTTCCCGAACAGTGCCGGAAACAGTGGGAGCGGTTGAGGCCTAAGCTTAGTCGATTTGCGGGCCTCTACCAAAACAATCTCCGCCAGGCAAGCAGCGGTATGTCCGAGGAGGATGTCCGGAACCGTGCCTTTGCTCAGTACCCCGACAGAGCCTTGAAGTTCAAACAATTCGATCAGTGGGAGGCCTTTCTCGTGGTGAAAGATTCCCCAAAGTTTTGTGGGGGAGTCGAATCGGGCTGGGCGAAACGGACGAAGATCAACGCTTCTGGTGAATACAGCAGCAGTGCTGGTTCGCACGAGCTCCCAGAAGCCGACGAAGTGTCCCCGCTACCTCAATCAGACTCTCGCCGCCGTCGTCGCCCGGTTGGGCAAAAGGCTGCGCAGCGGAGGGCTAGGGGAAGCAGCAGCGGGTCATTCGAGGTCCAATCGGAGGCCCCTGCTCCCCCAGAAGATATCGACCGACTCGCCCGCGCGCAGTTAACGACTAACTTGGTCCGGACCATGCATAGGTGGCATAACACGACCGATCCGGTGTACAAGAGGATGTTGAAGGATGTCATCGATGGATGTCGGCGCGATTTGGGGATGCCACCCATTGGAGATGATGGCGCTGAGATTAGCGGCGGGGACGACGGGGCTGGCACGGGCGACAGGGGCGGCACGGGCGACGAGGACAGCGCGGAGTGAGCCGGGGATATTGGACTATGTATTTTTCTTTTTTTGAATGACTATGTATTTTATTTTTTTTCTAACTATGTTTTTTTTATGTTTTATGACTATGTATTTTTGCCCGTATTTTGCTTTCACGTATTTCGTGTCAAAATTATAATTCCGTTTTTACATAATTACATTATTGTGATTTTTTTTATTGTGGGAAGTCCTAGTGGGAAGGGCGATGGGAAGAGCGGATTGTGCAGGGGATGTCCTAGTGACGTGGCAGTGGGATGGGAAGTCCTAGTGACGTGGCAGGAGGTGTTTTTGGGATGTCCTAGTGAATGTCCGAGTGGGACATCCGCCCATTGGAGATGCTCTTATAAAGGTATTTTTCCCAACAATTTCTATCATAGCAACATGTATAACCCAATTTTACCTTTTTTCATATTTTAAAATTTAAAAGTAATAAAATTACAAAATAGCATGATTAAAAACACAACTACTAAAATTAGAAATGCAAAAATGAAAAGTATTAGTTGTAAAATAAAAGTACAACACGCCAAAGTCTCAAATCAGCGCAAGGCATCTGGATCAAGTCAATGCATTTGACGCTCTTCCTCGTCTTTATCCTCTCTACACAGTTTCATAGTGGACTTCGCCATCGATGCAGAGGTAATTGCTTTACGCTGGGATTCATGCCCTCCGCTTGGATTGTCCCGGTCAAACTTCACGCCCTTCCTCTTGAACTTTTTATTGGCAACTTTTTGGCCTATGGAATGACTTTTTGAGTGCCAAAACTCTCCTTTATATGAATGTTTAAGCTGAAGGCATCACCTTGTTGCTGGTGTAGTTGTCGTGAGCTTTGGCAAATGAGCACGACAACTATATTGATTCAAGCTTCAATTTATTAATTGATTTGATATATGTAAACGAGCAACTGACGGAAACAATATCAAAATCGAGTTGTGATTTTTATGAACTTTTTCGCACGGGGAGTTACTCCCTCCGTCCCCCACTAATTGGCACCGTTGACTCGGCACTAAGAAATATAGTGGAAAGTGAATGAAAAAAGTTATATAGTGTAATGTGAGTCCTACTTTTATATATTAATTTTATAATAAAATGTGAGTGGTGAGTTAGTGAAATGTGGGGTCAATTACCAAAAATTCGTAAAAAGTTAGGATGTCAATTAATTGAGGACGGACGAAAAAAGAATTTGGTGCCAATTAAGCGGAAAGTAATATAAATGGTTAATGAAAGGATGAAACTTATATCTAATTGTTTATTGCTCTTCATAAAAAATAGTTTTATCTTAAAATAGTCTTATTTTTTCATTTCATTCTTTCTACCAAAATTGGAAAGTTTTCCGCATTTATTTCTACCCCCATCCTTTAAAAAAATATAAACTATTTTAAGAGTGAGCATTCGGGTTTCGGTTCGGTTTTTTTCCAAAACTGAAAAACCGAATTTAGTTCAAAACCCAAACCGAACCGAAAAACTGAAAACCGAACTTCAAAAACTGAACAAAACCGAAAAACCTGAAATTTTCAAAAAAAACCGAAAAAAATATGGAGTATACATTAATAGGGGAGCATTAACTCCTATTGCCACCTTAGTGTTAAGTTTCAATTAAAAATCAACCATTAGATTACTGGGATGGACTGACTAGATTATTAGGAGATATCTAATCCCGTGTTACATTATTAGTTCAAATCGGTACATTATAAGGGTATAACGGTAAAAGAACAAAGGATTTAACACGTTTCAAAACGGAAGGCGCGATAATTCAGAGGGATTCATTGAAACCGAATGACCTTCCATCTACTCACTCTCTTTCTCTCACACACAATACCTCTCTCATCCCTCAACCCAAGATCAAAACCCTTTATCTCCCATTTCCATCCATTTCTGAACCCTAGCCGCTTCAAAAATCGGAGAAACTCCACTGGAATAGTCGATTTTTGCCGGCTTAACACCCTTCGATCGACGCAAAAACGTTTTAATCAGTGGAAGATTTGCAATCGACAACAAGGTAGGGTTCCAAAGTTTTGATTTTTGGTTAGAGACCAGTCCGAGAGTCGATTTTAGCCGGAAAACACCACAAAGTCGTCGATTCAGAGATTTCTACTAAAAAAGTGACGATTTTGGCAAACATTTGGTCGATATTATTGAAAATCATAACAGTTTGTTCATTTTTGTTTAGGCTTTTGTTCATTATTCACCCTTTTAGTTAATTTGTGTGTTAGATGTGTGTATTGGTCGATTTTAGTTGTCCGAAACACTCTTACCATTCTCTAAAACATGTTGTCGTTTTTTCTGTAAATCATGTTCATTTTTGTTAGGGTTCTATCCATTATTGAAGTGTATAGTTAATTATTGCTTTTAATTGTGTATTGCTCGATTTTGTAGAGGAAATCTTATTGTGTTGTGATTTCTGATCTGTATCATAGAACAACAATGTCGAAGAGAGGGAGACCGTTCAAAATCCAACCAACCGAGAATGCAGGTGAGCAATCTAATGGAGTAAGTGTACATTCTGGTAGGTGGTGGTGTACATTATGTTGTTTTTTTAAGCTAAAGCTATCAGTTTCATAGTATGCTATTACCTCTGTTGAATTTTATGTGCCCCTGAGTTGTGTTGCCGTGAATGGGTTGATGTTTTAGTACGTTTGTGCATTTTTTGCTTGCTTTTGTACATTATAATTCTAAAAAAATGTTTACATTAATTTAAATAACTGTAACACATTATTTATCCAGTTGTATGCATTACATTAGCTTCATGTGATACATTATTGTCAATGTCGCGGATAAATAATCCTGTTCTGATGTCTTACTCTCGACAGCAACGAAGCAACCAAGGATGGATTTTTGATGAAGCAGTTGATGATGTCATTCCTCTTGCCATTGCACATAAGTTTCGCCAGCGATTGGCCGAGGCAGAGTCTAGTTTAGCCCAGGAAGAGCTTGTGCAGAGAAAATGTAGGGGGAAGAAAGAGAACCACCTTTACTGCAGACAGTGCCCGACAGAGTTTCTGAACTGTTTGAAAAGGCTAACTCCACGAAAAATTGAAGCAGTAAATGAATAGGGTTTCAGAGCCATACTCAACTTCGATATTACAGAAATTCATGGTTACCTAGCTCATTGGGTTCTATCTAGATTTAATGTAGCTCGTTGCCAGATTCCACTGTCTAGAGGTGAGAGCCTGACCCTGTATGAGGAGGATGTGCATCTTACATTAGGCTTTCCCAAAGGTGAGATGCCCATTCAACGCCCAACAGATAGACAAACCAATTTTCAGTTCAACGACTATGTTGCAATGCGATGTAATAAGGGGTGGTTCAAAATGACCCCTGGAGACGTTGCGGAATTGATGATGCAAGACGTTGACTGCGGTGCAGATTTTAAGAAACTGTTCATGTTTATGCTCGAGAATGTTGTTATAGAGACACCGTCCGACGACAATTGCAAGCCAAAGATTCTGCATTTTATTGACGATGTGGACGAGATTAGAAACATGAACTGGTGTGGGTATCTGTTATCGGTTCTAGAGGCCACGTATCCCAATTGGATAGATGGTCAAAGTGCGTCGTTCACCGGTCCTATTCATTTCTTAGTGGTGAGTGGAATAATAAGTGCATTATAAGCCATATTTCATACATTACTAACAAATTACAGTATGCAAGATGTGTTAGGTGTAATACATGCATTATATATATAGTTTGTTACATTATTTATCTGTTATTATGCATTATCTATATATGACAATCTTGTTGTAGTTATGAACTATGCATTATATGAACTTCTTGGTACATTACTGATTTGCATGAGAAAAATTTAATATGTGTTTATACATTAGTGATATGTTATCTTGCATTATGTGTTATTGTTCATACATTACTGACATGTTACCGTAATCATGAATGTTGTAGCTATTAAAAATGCATTATACATTTATTTTTGTTTATTATTGATTAGTTACATTATATGTGTATACGGTTACATTACTGATCTGTTACATGATTTACATTAGTTATATGAATCTGGTTTGGTGCAATTGATCATGACACAGTTATGTGGTTATTGTCAGTGCGCATATATAGACCATATTGTTCATTGTCGGAGGAGAGTGAGCCGTGCCTGGCCTACAGTAAAAGGTTGGACTGCTGAGGCACTCAAGCAAATGGAGGAGGTAGAGCGAAACCAGTTCGGATCAGGGAGATTGGAGGACAGGATAGACAAGGAAAAGTATCTTCAAGAGGAGGAATTGAGGAGGTTGGAAGGTTAAAGTTTATCATTCTTATGCAATGTGTTGTCATTTGTATTACAGGTGAATGAAAAGAGAAAGGCCAAGGCAGTTGACAGTGGGCATGAAAAGATTACGACCACCAATAAGGTTGGGACCGCAATGACTGTCAAGGTATTTTCATCAAAACGAGGATTCCTACAAACTATTGTTAGCATAGGGATGAAATTTCATGATACAATCAAGGTTTCACATGTATCATATGCATGTATTGGTACATTATATGCATGAATTGGTATATTATATCAGCAATGTTATACATGCATTATATACACGTATTGGTAGATTATTTGCACTACAGTTGCCTACATTATTGTACGTGAATCATCTGCATGTTTGGCTACATTATATGCTTACTTGGTACATTATATGCATGATTTTGTTCATTATATGAATGTATTGCTACATTACATAGTTGGTTCCCTGCATTAATTTATTTTGTATTTTTCAATAAGGAACCTGCTGCTCAAAAGAGGAAAGGTGTTGAGATTGGAGTTGAAAAAACTACAAAACCAACAAAGGATGGAGCTGCAGAGGGTGGGAAGGGAAAAGAGTTGGTCATGGAAAAGGGGGGTGCTGCAGGAAAGGGGAAAGGCAAGTAGATCCAAATAGATGAGGCCGAGGATGTGGTATAACCTAACTTATTTAATAATTACAGTATATTGGGTTGTTTGTTATTTGTTGTAAACATTGTGTGCATTCGTCCAGGAGGCTAAGAGTCAAGCAACCGGTCGTTTGAAGAAGGCAAGTCTCGTTGCGCGTTCTCCATTAAACTAGAGGGCAGTTCGAATTACACAGCCAAGCCGAACAATGTGGACAAAGAACTGTACTACTAGGTACTTGACACAGCTGAACGAAATCAGTAAGTATTGCAGTTAGGGTTTTGCTTTTGCGTGAACATCAGTTAATTTGTTGAACTATTAATGTTGGTCATGGATTCTGTTGTCTACGAAGACAACTTTAACAGAATTGTGCAGAGTGAGTTCAACTCTTTGGCTCCGTTCAAGCCAGTGTCGCTTGGTATCATTGCTGCTTGGAGCTTGTACCTTAATAATATGGAAAAGCTCAAGGCTCCGGAGACGGTTTACAGGATTTTCTTCTCAACACGTCCCTGCGTGAGTACAAACTTTATTATGTTATAAAACAGTTACTTTGATAATTAAACATGATTAACTAAGTAGCACAAAAAAATTATAGACACACACGTGGTGGACGCACCACCTGATTTGGAAGAAAAAAGGTTGTTCGAGGCATTCTGGACTTTTTTTTATGATGAAGCGCTGGGTACAGGTGACATTCAGTGGGAGAACTATGACTTGGTGAGTGATGTAGGAATAATGTATATTATGCTGTTAATGATGGTGCAATATAATGTAGAATATAATTTACTTTTGCTTGTGCAGTTTTTCTTCCCAATTTGGGGTAGCAGCCTCAAATACGTAGTATGTTTCGACCTATCTGATGGTAAAATGAATATCATTGACAATAGCCTGGCTGAATCTCATTCCTCATTCAATGCCAAATACGGAAAAACACCATCAATGCTGGTATATAATTCAACTTCTGTTGTGATGTCTATATTATGTTACATTGCATTATATTGCTGGTAACTTACATTA
Organism: Salvia splendens; assembly: GCF_004379255.2. NCBI lineage: Eukaryota > Viridiplantae > Streptophyta > Magnoliopsida > Lamiales > Lamiaceae > Salvia > Salvia splendens. The sequence continues at coordinate 27,734,286 of NC_056038.1, forward strand.
TTGGGAGTTAATCGCACATTATCTGTTTATGCAGAAACAATTCCTAGCCGATGCACTTACCAAGTGCAAGGTAACAAAAATGGCGACTCAAATCAGAAAATGCACTACCCACGTGGTAACAATGCCGTGGAGGAACAATATAGTCTCAATGGAGAAAGGGGTGTATGTGATGCACCATATAGAGACCTACTTTGGCGAAAGGAGAAAGAGTGAGAGTGCGGGTTCACTGCAAAGGGGGGAAAGAGCTTGGACATGTTGCGAATCAAGTTTGCAAAGACACTACTTACATGTGCACACAACACTAGAGGTGCCATCAACCAAGCTTGCCGCCACTAGGCATTGGAAAAGCCGCAAAGTTCAACTTTGATAAGTGGGTCGACGAATATGGGCTGGAGTGATGTTCTGGATGCCGAATGGAAAACTTTGTTTTTATACACTTTAAATCTATTTTGTGATAACTTATGTTGGAAACAAACATGAATGACTTGGTACTAGTTTTGTTTTGCACCAAAGCAACTTTGGTAAACTTGTTGGATTTGGAATCACATTTTGGTATTAATTTATGAGATCATTATCTGTGAACATGTACTGGATATTATTATACCTCATTTCTGTTAGTGATACATTTGACGGTGTCAAATGACTTAAATAATGTACCAAAATCTTTGTAATGTAGGATAAGGGAATAATAATGTAGTTTAAACTACTTGAATTTGATTAAAATGACTGTAATGTAAAATAATAGAAGAATGATGTTAAAAAATAATAATGTTACGTAATGGATAATAATATACTATAACTAAGTAATAATGTACCAGATGTACGCACATACTGCATATTACAACATTTCCTCATGTCTCTTAGTGATACAGTTTGAAGATGTCGAATTTAATAATGTACCAAAATATTCGCAAATGTAGGATAAGGGAATAATAATGTACAGAATCGGTATAATAATAGAAGAATGATGTTAGCAAAATAATAATGTAGCGTAAGTGGATAATAATGTGCTAACAATGAGTAATAATGTACCAGATGTCAAAATCATTCATAAATGTATTATTCGAAACAATATGAATAGAATGTACCGAATAAAAAAAACAATGCGAACATCATAAGTAATACCAGTATTTTGATAAAATAATCAACATTTCCTCTTTCCCTTGCGCAGCTCTTTCTCGTTCACCATCTCTTTAAGCATTGGACAGTTTCTAGAGTCATGATGGCCCATCTCATCGCAAGCCTTACACCGTCGAAGGGGCCTAGTAGCCAGCTTTTATAGCCTCTTCTCTCTTCGAAATCAGACGACTAGCGGAACTGCTAGCGTGGCCCTTTGTTTTGACAACATTCGAAGGATGGACTTAACCACTTCAGGTCTTGCCATTCCATAAACTCTTCAATCATTCTCCCATTTTCAGAGAAGACGTTGTAGGAGTCCCAAATTGAAGAGACTACTAGTTCTTCAGCACCACCTACGAAAGAACGAAGCATCATCAATGTCCGTCTCAAATCGTCGAAGAAAACCATAGAACATCGAAATCTCTTGCTTTGAAACGATTTTCCTGTCATCACCGATGGATTTGGCAGGTAAAGTGTCATCAAACTGACGCATGGACAGCCTCGGCTAACGGATTCTTCATCTATCTACTTTGCAATATTTATCTGGAATTTTTTTCACTTCATTGTTCCTGAACAAAAAAAAGATATGGCTGCACAAATATCCCTGCCTACCGAACAATTTGCAATCGCAACGAGTATGACTCATCAGTCTTATCGTGTCTCACAAAGTACGAATTACGATTGTTGTCCCCAAGTTGTAGGTGTCAACCATATCTGTAGATGAAAAACCCAGAACGCGGCATCTATCATTACCCTCAATAATTTCCTCTTGTATTTTCTTGAACATACTATCGGTGTACATCGTCGAAGCATGTTTCTCGAATGGCAAGGTAGTGCCCAATATGGGCAGGGCAGTTGCATCGTGGTAGTCCAATTTTGTTCTACTATTACGCTGAATTCCAGAGCATAGTTGAAATTCAAGTAGAATTCGGCAATGTTGGCGGGTGGCTTCAAAAGGTTTTTATAGAAGCTGTTCTCCGATTCAGATATGGAGGTAGTCCTAATCATCGACCCAAGTGGAAATCTCTGAAGTACGCAGGTATCCAGACATGCTTATAGTCGTACAAGGTGTTGAACCAGCCAATCTCTTCCAGGCCATGACTTCAACTACTCCATTCTACTCTCTTCGAATTCGTGGGTTCATGCAGGTCCGACCAGACACATGCATTGAATTCTTTCTTGAAATCTTCGTCCCTCAGTAACCTGTTCGGAACTTTGGTGGCCAACTTATGGCTAATATGTCCATACACCATCTGTGGCGAGTCCGGACAAGAACCTCTTCATTAGCTGATCTCATCCCCAAATCTTGATCTGTTACAATCATCTTTGGAGCAACACCATGCATTCAACGAAATGTTTGAATAACCAAGCAAAAGCCCCTGTTTTCTCGTTGCACACCAACCAGCGACGAAAGTTACAGGTCTTCCATGATTGTCCTTTTCCGTGAATGGCGTGAAAATCATATAATACTTGCATATCATAAGCACAGAAAAAATGCATCATTAGCTACGAATAATGTATAAGAGACGAGTGGTAATGCAGAGAGTAATGCACATATCCCAGTGTTGTAATGTAAACCGTAAGTAATGCAGTTTATTAAGTAATAATGTATACCTGTTTGTGTTGTAGGTAGAGTCAAACGCCACAATATCACCAAACATATGACAATTCCTCTTCATCAAACCATCGCACCAAAACAGAGCAACCAACTGGTTACTAGCATTAACCTCATAGTGATATGTGAACGCCTCAGACAGTTCCTTCTTCTTAGCAATATCATCCAACACCATTTGTACGTCGAACCCATGTGCGTATCCTTTGATGTCTCGAGAAGTGTTCCTGATATCCTCGACATTGCACCCAGCAAGATCAAATCCACCGAGAATTTCCTTCAACACCTTGAAGGTAAGTGTGGGGCCTATATTAGCCTTCGAACAATCAAGAATGAATTTGTGATGTACATCATCTAACTTTCGATTAAGTGACATAAACTGCTGATGCGGAACCTCAACCATATAATGGTAATGGTTATGAACCTCGTTGAACTCCTGGATAATATAACCTGGAAGTCCTCTTTCGGAGAAGAACTTGAACGATATGCTCGCTTTACAACCACAACGCTTAGATAATCGTGTGCATTTCATAGAAAAACCAGAACGTGCATTCAATTGGTTATCGCCGTTTGTCTTCTTGCTGTCTTCCCTATTGCATATGTCATAATACCAAGTAGTAACACCTTCCGTCTTCCTTATTCTTTGTTTGCGCGTATCAAATCCAACAGCGTGAGCATACACATCGTAAAACGCGAAAGTGAAATCTAGTGATTGGAACTTTTGACCGACGATGAGTTTCAATTCTGGAGAACACTCGGGTACAACCAACACTGTAAAAAATCACAACAACAACGGCTCAGAAAAATATACATTACATAATACATATCGTACATTACTGAGTCAATAAAATACATTACACTGAAATATTTGTACATTATATTTAACAGTTAAAACTACTCCATTGCCTAATTGATATCTAAACCCTACAAGAATGACACAAACTCGTGAACTTTGGCGACGTTGTGTTACTTTCTCCATACTACACCCTAGCCCCAAGGATTTCTAAACCCTAGGGGAATAAATTAAAAGTTGCGCTTTTCATGTCAAACACTGCCAATGTTAAACACGACTAAGAAAAATATACATTACAATTCACACATCATCCATTACTGAGAAAATAAAATACATTACACTGAAATATTGGTAATTATATTTATCAGTTAAAGCTACTACCTAGCCGAGATGGTATCTAAACCCTAGAGGAATGACTGAAACTCGTGGACTTTGCCGGCGTTGTGTTACTTACTCCATACTACACCCTAGCCCCAACGATGATGAACCCTAGGTGAAAAAATTAAAACTTGCGACATACAATCAAGCTCTGCAACTCTTAAACTACTCATGAACTTGAATCAGTTTAATAAAGATACACACAATTGTATAACGATTAGTAAAACAAATCGATTTTTAAGTAAACAAATCAGTTTAATAATCAATAAAGGAACACATTAATTTACCTTCTTTCATTGTTGAAGAAAACGAAAATTTTGCATGACTGCTCCAACAAAAACGATTTTTAACGTGGAAAAAAAATCGACTAAATTTTAGAGAGAAAGTCTTCAACGGCGTTGGTCTTCAATAGAGAATGTCTTCAACGGAGAAGAAACGATGAAAGTTTGGAGAGAGAATAAAGATTCGTGTAATTCAAGAACAAAAACCGCTGAGATCTTTTGATGGAGAAAATCAAGTGATGTGTAATTTTCAAGTTCAAATATCAAGTGCAAGATCACACAAGTTTAATAAAAATAACTCTAATATTACAACGATACTGCAAGAATACAGCGTCGAATGTAGTACTTCGAGTGTCGAATCACATGGAGGCGTTTGATTATTTAACAAGAATTGACAAGATTAATAAACTAAATTTAAGAACTAAAGTACGAAAATGGAGTTACTCAAGAGATAAAGAACGATTGCTCCTAACAACATTCAGATGAATCACTATTGTATTGATTCTATATTCAAGTTCATATGCTATTGAGAACGATGATCAATTTTACACTCTAAAAGTATTGAACATACTTAAAGAATTATAGTACTAATGCTAGCTGAACACATAGCCAAAAGTACATACTCATTAGACTAATATTCCTGCGGAAGCGCGATAAATACTAGATTAACTTCTCAAGACTAACAAATATTATGGTTAGTTGAACACTTAACACATAAACATCTTCTCATCAAACTAAACTCCTACGGATGCATAGTAAGTATTAATTCAACTTTGAAGGCTTTTTTACATCAATATTCACTTGTACATTTATCTCTGAACAGATAAAATTAACAAGTTTTTCATCTAAGTTTTCATCCAATTTCCAAGTTAAAGAGACGTTGGAAAGAAGCAATTAATATACTACATTTGATGCATCAAAACATAGCATAAATAAAATCCGAACCATAGACGAAAACCAAAGCGAATGATTAAATATAGAATCTCTACAATCAATTCATCCTACTAGTGTTAGGAGCAATGAAGACAAACTAGCCACACATGCTAAAGAAGAAAAACCGAAAGATTAATGGTGTTCTCCGGGAGTCGATGGTAGTCCGTCTCCGAGATGATGAAGATTGGATTCCGAGGTCCTTCTTCTTCTTCTTCTTCTTCTTCTTCTTCTTCTTCTTCTTCTTCTTCTTCTTCTTCTTCTTCTCCTCTGATTTCTCTCCAATTTCGTATCTCAAAACCGTCCTCTTTCTCTGTCTAATCCTCCCTTTTCTTCTTTCTTCCCACAAAACTGCTGAGAAAACTGCTGAAATGCAGTTGAAATTGATCCACCCGGCCGGGTGGATTTTTGCAACTGAAAATATCACCCGGTCGGGTGGCATGCCTCTGGACTCTCTATGCTTCGCGAATCTCACCCGACCGGGTGAATTTTTAGCACACAACTCACCCGGTCGGGTGGCATGCTCTGGACTCCGCGTGTAATAAAAATTGCACCCGGCCGGGTGGAATTAGCAGGCATAAAAATACACCCGACCGGGTGCCTCCCTTTGAGAGCTTTCTGGGCAGTTTGGCGAATTTTTGCACAACTTTTTCACCATCCGGGCTTCATTCCTACACCATAAAACATACTTTTGCAAGCATCAAACTATATAAATCATGTAAAGTTAGGGGAATAAAAACGTACAATTTGATTCGCATCATCAAGCAACTTACCATAACCAACTCAATTGTGTATACCAAGAATAACCTTTTCGGTTTATTTAAACATTTTAATTAAATACATGAGGCATTATTTTCGGCCACCAGATCTAGAAATTGAAGGGCCGAGATTTAGTTGGAAAATTGAACACAAATTAAAAAAAAGATATGAATACATCCCTACATAAATATATATATATATATATATATATAATATTTATTTTATATATACTAATAGAATATAATATATACATATATAATATAAAATTAATAGAATATATAATGCATATTATACAAAATATATTAAAAGAATATGTATTATATATATGATATAATATATTAAATTAATAGAATAAATATATATAATATTATATTTAAAATATAATTCGGGTTTTCGAATTTTTTTTTTCGCCCGAACCGAACCGAAAAACCAAAATTTTTGAATTATTAAAACCGAACCGAACTGAAAAAAACCGAACCGAATTTCAAAATTTCGGTTTGGTTCGGTTCAAATATTCGGTTTTCGGTTTTTTTGCTCACCCCTAAACTATTTTCATTTTGGTTTGTTCCTTAAAATTAGAAACTTTTTATTTAGGAAACACTCTTCTCTTTGATGAAGTGAGGCTCATTCGCCACTAATAATACATCAATTACTTCTTTTTTCTATATCTCCTTTTTACCAATTGTGCATTCAAAGCAGTTTCATTTCAAAAGTTAGTATCAGGCTTTATGCATTTTTTCTCTTTCTCACTCCTACATTATCCACATTTTCTGCTTTCCTCTCCTACTTTACTCATTTTATATATTTATGTCTCATAATTTCCAGAATTCATATTAAAACTGTGGTGCTTATTAGTGGTGCTTTCAAAGTGTGTGTTTCTGCGACTTGTTTTTGGGGTGTCTTTTGGTTGAAATTATAATAGAGTAGGTATGACTTTTTCTTTTGTTTTTGTCTTGCTTCTTGTCTCGCTTGCCTAGCTTTTCGGCCCGAGCATTGGATTTTGCCATGTTTGATCTAAACTAAAAAAAAGGTTAAAATTGAAATAAAATAATTTAGTTGGACATGAGAAACTATTGTAGTTACGTTAAGTCGTTAACAATATTGTGATATCTGATAACAATAATGGAATGTCTATGCAAAAATCTCAACAAATGAATTTTGTAACAACCTATATATCCACATTAAGAGTATATTGTAATTCTGCGAAATGAAATCATAATGAATAAAATGCTAGTATATGATTCAGTCAGAAGGTTCACCAAAGACAATAGCATAAATGTTGGATAGGAGTACCACTGTATTTTTCTTCCAAGCCCGTGAAAACTCCAAGCCCAAAAAACTATTAGGTCACCCAAATATCTAACAGAAACATAAACCACAATTGGGTACATATCATTAAGAAATTTGGGATATTTTCATTCTAAAAAAAAGTAAAAAAAGAACCTTATCTGTGGTTATAACTAATAATACCTTATGTTCAAGTATTAATGGTGATATTTTTTTAGCTTAGGGATCGCGTGCGTGTAAATGATATAATTCAGGAAATGAAGTTCACTCTTGGTGTTATAAAAAAGGATAAATTGAAGATGCAATTATGAGAAATAACATTTCAGCGGAATCATCTCATAGAATATATTCATATAAAACATTATATATATATATAGGTGTGATTAAATACAAACTCTCTAAAATACAAACTATACAAACTATGTCATCGGAGTGTACAAATTATGTCACCGGAGTGTACAAATTATGTCAACGGACTGTACAAATTCTGTCACCGGGGGTCGATGTCAACGGAATGTACAAACTATGTCACCGGGGGATGTACGGAGTGTACAAATTCTGTCGACGGGGGTGTCCAAATTCTGATTTTTCGATGTCAAAATGTTGATATTAGAAAAATCTCTTATATTAACCGTTGATTAATTGTATTAAGTGAGTATGATTAAAGTTTGTATAGTTTGTATTTTAGAGAGTTTGTATTTTATCACACCCCTATATATATATAGATATATATATATAGGAAAATGATCAATACAAAACTGATCTCAATACAAAATCCAGACGAAATCCTGACCATGAGATTTGATAATCCAATGGTCAATAATTAAACAAAAACACGGAGGGTCATTGTAAAGCAGTCTTATGTCATATTATAAACTTTGGGTTTGAGGTCATGTTAAGATCATTTCATGTCATCCTTACTATAATGACGTAAAAATAAGCTTACAATGACCTAAAAATGACTTTTGTATGCTTGGTCTGCATTTTTGTATTAAGAAAGAGTTTGCATAGATCAAAACCTATATATATATATATATATATATAATATATATATATATATTTGGAGTGATTATACTTTTGGCATAATCTTAAGTAGCCTGAATTGGAAATTGGCAAGAAATTCCAAAAATGTTAAAAAGAATTTCAATCTCTCTATCTAATACTCATACAAATTCAAAACTCATGCCCATAGTTAAACTATAACAAACCTAATAATCTATTACTACAAACTAGTAGTATTAAAATAAGAGTAAGTATGCACTTTAATATCTTCCAAAATCACAAAAATAGAATTAAGTAATGAAGTAAACAAACACAATCATGCTGCTAATTATAATAGGAGTGATCAATCTTTTAGAAGAATCTTGGATGCATGATTGTTTAATAAAAAGTTGGGAAACAATAATGTGATCTTAAAGCATCCACAGTGGGACGGATGTCCCGGCGGACATCCCGACGGACTTCCAAAAAACACCTCATGCCACGTCATAAGGACATCTCACTACACTGCCACGTCATAAGTACATCCCACTACACAATGGCAGACATCCCCAAGGACATCCCGACGGACATCCCACAATAATAAAAATTCACAATTTCACCAAATTAAACAATTTACAGAATTAAATAAAAAAATAAAAAAGTACATTTCATTAAATAAAAAAATATTAAAAAGTACATTTCAACAAAAAAAAATAAACAAATTACATTCTAAATATCAACGACGACCCCTCCCCATCCATATCTCTTCAATAATATCGTTCTGGAGTCGAATATGGGCTTGTCGTTGGCGCATGTCGGCAAATACACGGACTCGATCGGCCTCTTCATGGGGTATCTGTAACACCCCGACTTTTCCTACCTTTATACTTTTTCTCTCGAAGACGTCGTTTGTATACTTGAAATTTTTTAAAGCTTAAGTTCTTTGTACGTCGATAGGAAATATGAAGCGAAGTAACGAGACATGTAATATTGACGATGAGAAATTTTATATATATATATATATATATATATATATATATATATATAATATATATATATATATATATATATATATATATATATATAGGGTCATGATCTATGGCAAACACCTCGTAACCATATAAATAGGAAACAAATAATAGCCACAAGATCAAAAACATCAAGGGCTAGGATTTAATTTTGAATTTAATGAATATTAGTTCCCTCAATCACAAATTACTCCACAATAATAAGGCGGGGGTATAATGGTCAGTGCACATCCAAAAGTAGATTACACATTGGCATTGAAAAAAGAAAACGCGGTTTATCTTATCCACCTATTCCTTCTTATGCAAATAGTTCTCAGCTCTCCTACCGCCGATTCGTCCGATTGAAGAGGAATGCGATTGGAAATTATCAATATTTTCGCGATTAAAGGTGACTCTTTCCCCGACGAGGGAATCTGCATCGGGTTTCTCCAATATTCACTATTTTCCGCGGCCAAAAAAACAACGCCACGTCAACAAGGCGGTTCCGGAAGGAGCCTCATGCGGTGATCAAGGAGGAGAAGAGAAGGGAGGGGCGATGGCCAAGGGCGGGCAGCTCTAGGGAATCTTGTCGCACATGGTCGTGGACATCTGACCACGAGCTGGCACACAGAGGTGTAGATCTATGATATGATTGCCTGCATTTCCCAAGTTATCTTCTGTTTGTCTTAGTTTTGATTACTATCCTCTTGAGTTGGCCGGTCTAGTGGCTTGGAATGTGGCCAATTCCTTGCATGAGTTCAGATATGGATGGGATTTGATGATGTTGAGGTTGATGACGATGATGATGTTAGTGAAATGTTTTAGTGACTCGGGCTCTTTCAAAGTTTAAACCCCGCTGTCACTCGTTAATGGTATGATAATAAATATTTTTATTGAAAATATTTTCGACATGAGTCCACTGAGTGCATCAAGTACTCAGCCCTGTATTTCTTTTTAAAAATGTGCAGTTGAGCTGTGACGAGCGCGGTGGGTGTTGAGCATTAAAAGTGAAGAATGTCTATCAAATGTCTAGAATATGTTGTGTCTTCATACATAGCATTATTCTACTCTCGAAATGCTTCCGCTAAATATTGTTTCTTTGAGTTCGTGTTGTATTATGAGATATATTCATTTAGAGTGTTGATTATTGAAATGATACTCTGATTTGTTCGAGCTATTCCCATTTATTGGTTGAGTTTCGTGCTTTCCCCTTTCTTTCCCACTTCTTTCATCCCCCTAGTCGCGATCAACCGTGTTTTCTATCCTTAGAAAATGGCGTGACAGTATCCCCATACGTACATTGGCGGTGGCCACGCCGTGGCTTAGACCGGCAGCATCAACATCATCATTGGCCCAATCAGTCAGTACTGGACCTCATCTTCGACAAATCATGGTTGTGCATGATAATACATGCGTACATGATATCAGCGATGCTGTCAATGTACCACAACGTGATGGACCCTTCACTGCCGCCCATCGAGCCTGGAGCACACCAAATGCCGCCTCCACATCCTTGCGCGTTGCTCTCCTTGGCCTGACGACCCGCAAAATAGACCTTCTTTTCTTCAGTGGGGCATCTGATCGTCTTTACAAAGACGGGCCACATAAGGTATATCCCATCCGCCAATAATAGCCCATGTTGTGCTGGTTGCCGTTGGCGACGAAACTGACAGCCGGACCAACACCCATACACTGGTCGTTGAAAATGGGCGATGACTGGAGGACATTGTTGTCGTTGTTCGACCCAGCTACTCCAAAATACGCATGCCAAATCCACAGCCGGTAGTCAGCTACCGCTTCAAGGATCATCGTGGGATTCTTGCCCTTGAAAACCGGTAGTGTTAGTACCCCCTTTCCAGGCGGCGGGGCAGTTCTTCCACTCCTAATGTATACAATCTATGCTGCTCAACATTCCTGGAAACCCGTGCTGACTTGTGTGCATATCCATCAGAGCCTGGAAATCTTCGGGGGTAGGCTTCCGAAGATACCTATCCCTGAATATCTCCCTAACGCCCTCACAAAAATACTTCAGACAATCGCTGGCAGTCGTCTCGCCGATGTGGAGGTGCTTATCGAACATGTCGGCCGTACCTCCGTATGCCACTGCCTGATTGTGGCAGTGCACTTCTGTATGGGCATGTGGCTGGGGTTTACCAACCGCATCCTCCCTCATCCCGAAATACTCGTATCGACTCTCTAAAGCGCCCACGATACGCAGAAATAGCGTACGATGCATCCTACACGTCGCCGGAACATGTTCTCCCAAAACCGCGGCTGCGGAGCGAAAGTAGTCCTCATACAAACCGACGGTGTGCAGCGATGTGGTCTCGGGGTACTATAGTTCGACGATGGATAGGTCGAGGTACCGCCGGCTTCTGCTGCTGCAAGGCCACTTGTATCGCGCGATTTATCTCCATAGATGGAACGGCCCGCAACTGTTCTCTAATTCACCGACGTACGTCATCAGAAATTCCACGACTACCACCCGGCACCACTACCACCTGCACCACTACCACTACCACTGCCACTGCCACTGCCACTAACCATTCTGGATATATAAAAGAAACATAGAGAGAGAGAGAGAGAGAAAAACTCGTTAAAACAAGTGGTGCGAATGAAATGAAATTCAACGAGTCGTATATATAGAGTTTTTTTAAAAAAAATGAAAAATCGGGACCTCCACCGGGAACCCGCAATGGCGGACGTCACGACGGACGTCGTCGGAATGCCGCGGAACTCCGGTGTCCGCAACGGACGTCCGTATCCATCCCTCCCATGCCTAATGGCGAACGGCCGCCGTTGTGGATGGTCTTAAGCTCGGCCAATCTTTTATAGACTTTTTGTGCGACCAATATACTCACCAGCACAAGAATCTTGTATTATGCAATAAATCATGAGATTAAGGTTGATATGGTGTCACACACCCATGTGGGTGCGTACACATACATTTAATAAATAAATAAATAATTAGGCGCCAGCATCCTTTGAAAAATTGGTTTAATTGCTTACATTTTGGGGGTAGCACTGTAGCATGTGCCCACAATCTACAGTAGATATTCTTCTCACATCATATGTACACAAATGCATATGTGCGAATCTTTTATCTTAAACAGATTTTCATCCAACATAATCCCTTGTTTCCTTCTCTGCCTTTGCTAATTTTATAATAGTATATATAACTAAAAAGGCTTGCCTTTGGCTTTTGTATTTTATTCATTTAATTCGACTTTCGTAGTCATTTTTAAGTCTTCATTTATGTTGCTAAATTATTACACTGATTAATTGTTACTATATAATGCAAGGGACGTCAAATTTGAACTTGACTTAACTGGGTTTTCAGATTAGTTGATTTGGGGTCACTCTAAAACAGCTAATTTTTATTTTTTTTCGGAAGTATTTTAATATTGTGTTATGTGTGTGTGAATGTATGAAAATTAGTTTGGTAATAACTTTACCTGAACATCAACTTATAGGCTTACACACGTTCACTCTTCGTATTTATGATTCGAAGTGCAAGATTTGATTCCAATTTTTTTAGAATATTATTAAAGTAAATTGACACGTTATTGTACTAAAACATGTGTGTAACGCTAGAGCTTTATTTTGTTTTTATGGAGTACATAGAAATTTGCATGTTTCGCTCATGGTTCTTGCAAAATTAATTAGTTGTAATAAAAGGACTATTATTAGATGTATATACGAATAAAAAAGATTAAATGGAGTATAATTTACATATTGTTCGATCAATTTCGTGGTTTTTTTTTTTATTTAATTTAAGTGTAGTTCATGTGATATACGTTTTGGTTAAATAAAGCAAGGATAAAGGAGGCAGCCGAACTAAAATTTTTATATATAGGGGCATGGAAACTGTAGGATATGTCAATATCACAATTTTGTTGCTTAGATTTTACAAATGTCGCTTTTGCATCATTGTACACGTCAACATTTCAACGAAAATAAGAATTAAAAATTGTGAGATTCATCGAACCTTCTCTGGATTACAGTCTCATTATCTCCATTAATTTAGTAATCAACTAATTTCGCAATAGTTAGTGGACCAATTAATAAAGCTATTCAATAAGTAGACTTGTTTAACAAAAAGTAATTACTTTCGCTTTCTATCATCACCGTTTGTTTCCAACATTCAAAGGATTATATCCTCATGTACAGACTATTATTGGTGATTGAGATTCAAAATGGTGTTTGTTCATATATATGATATACTACACCATCACTTAGAATATTTTTTAGCATGATATTTAAAAAAAATAAAATTTAAGTGGGAAAAAAATATAAAGTAAAAAAGAAAAAAAAGTATGAGAGAGAATAAAATTTTTAATCAAAAAATGACTCAAATAACTTAGAATAGACTACAAAATACGATTTAAATAACTTGGGACTGAGATAATATCTTACAAGTGTTCGGATATATGATAATATACATATGATTACGAATACGAGAATCAAAATTCTGATGCAGAATTGTACCCCTTCTTCGTCCGTCATAAGCGAGACGTTTCTTTTGGCATGAGATTTAAGAAAATGATGTTTACAGAGTTAAGTGTATAGCAAGTAGAGTAGGATAGAGAATAAAATAGAAAAAGTGAAGATAAAATAAAATAGGATATAGAATCAAATAAAATAAGAGAAGGTAATTACAGTATTATATTTTGCTAAAAAGAAAATGATTCATTTTAGCTGGGATGACACAAAAATGAATACTACAAGTTGTTTACGATAGGACGCAGGGGCGGACCCATGTATAAAATGGGTAGGGCTAAGCCCTTAATAAAATTGTATTGTAAGTTTTTTTATATATTTTTATAATTTATCTAAATTTAAGGCAAATTATTATGTAAAAGCCCTTATAAATAATCTAAAACACTCAAAAATATACTTTAAAACAAAATTTAGAAATCACAGCCCTTATCGTTATTTATTTCTGCGTCCGCCCCTGGTAGGACGGATGGAAAACATTATAATTTGTTTCTCGTGCACTTCCTCTTACTCACACGAGCCTAGCAGTGCATCATTGTGCCTTGCTTGACATAGGTTTTTATTCACGTCTCAAGGCGAAGAGGCCCGTGGAATCGGGTGGAGGTTCGTGTCAGTGTTGGAAGGAGCATGACGGTGGCTGGCGATCGCCCTTCGCGATTGAGAGGCAGTGGTTCTAAGGCTTCTTCGAGAAACCCTATTTCATTTGTCCCGCAGTCTAAGGACATTAACAACTAAACATACTAAAATTGCATTTCTCTAACACTCTGCATATCATCACTTCTCTTTTTCTCCGAAATCATTTTACTTAACGTTATTCGTGTATCAAATCTCATATTTATTTAATTCATTCTTCTAGAGTAATTTGCAATTGTATATATTTATATATATATTCTCATACACTCATACTCCCTTCGTCCCATAAAAATATGTAATACTTTCCATTTCCGTTTATCCCATAGACACTTTCAATTTTTAATGTGTTAAATTAAATTAAATGTATAAAATAAAAAATAATATTAAATGTACGTTACACTATAGTAGTGTTCACTTTCACCGATGTATGTAGCATAATATTTTTCATACATAGGTGCCATTTGGTTATCAACTAATTATCTATCATATGATCATAATTCATCTAGGATTAAGTTGTAAGATTATTTTAATTGTAGTGGGGTGAGTAGGACTAATTATCATATTTTTATCCATTTAGAATTAAGTTGTGAGATTCAATCTCATGAACCAAATATAATACATATTTAATCATGAGATATAATCTTCCAAAAAAATAATTCCATAATTGTGGTGTATAATTTAAGTTAATTTCTATAGTACTATTCATTTAACTACGTAATTAGTACTATCATGCATAGCGAATCTAGCTAATTATTATAAAAATCAAGTTAATTTTCACATACAATTACAAATTCACTTTCAAATTATAATAGAATATTAAATATAAATGATAAATCATACTAAATCCGATAGAGTTAAAGTCAAATCCCTAAACTTAAAAACAAAACTAATGGGATATATTGAGAATGTGTTAGAATTCTTTTGGTCTTAACATAAATGAAATGTTGGATGTTTTAATATAATGTGTCTGTGCAATTGTGCAAATATAGCAAATCTTAAAATTAAAATTAGAATTAAAAAATAAATAAAACATAGCTGCCAAGTAATAATAAAACAATTGACACGACAGCGTTATGGATTGTATTTGATGGATTTATAGCTTTTGTAATTGCGTGGGAGTTCACATGTTTTAACAAAATAATAAGAGGATGATTCTCTCTCCCACTTTCCACCACACAACACAACTCATATAATATGTCCCACAAATCATGCGTGGAACAGCTCGATTAGATTTGGTGCATGGCAACTCTATATAGTTTTATTTAATTTATTTAATTTATAATATTATCATCGATCTATTATTTTTTTATGACGTAAACTCTAAGGCCCATAAGTTAATTCTTGAAGCTTACAAAGATACCATACAGAATATTTTTTTGCAGATATGTGGCATTAATATGTAAATGATTCGGCCAATCATATATATGTAATAAAATCTTTCTTTCTCCAATTGATATCTATGGTTATGAAGACGAGGAAATCTTTCACCTTTAGTGACAATCCCCAAACATTTAATTTCCTGCAGGATTTTCTGCAATCTAAATGTCATAATAATGTTGGATCTACTAATATATTGTAACATTAATTTTCCCTAAAAAAAGAATGGGAAAAAGGGAAAAGAAAGTATACTACTACATGTTATTAGTTATTACTTCCTTCTCTTTTACCTATAAATATTACATTAATTTCATGATCATATAACATGTAAATGATTCGGGACTTAGCCATGAAATTGCCCAAAAAAATATTTAAAAAATAAACATTGGGTCCAATTAAATAATAAAATTTTTGTGAAGAACGTGGTGCAGAAGCGCGTGGGTTAGGTTTGAAATCTTGGGAAAATATTGTGTGCATAAAATAAATGAGTTGCAATCAGAAGACAATCCCTTTCAAACACCATACCTTTTCTCTCTAAGCAATAATATACAATAATTATGGAAGTTGTCAAAACGAGCTCACACTATTTTTTTTTTAAAAAAAGAAAAATATAAAGAATAAAAATAGAAGCATAGTATATAAACAGAATGAATCACACAAAATCTACACACAATCAGATCCAGCGATGCAATTATTACCAACAGCTTAAAAGGCTAATTCAGAAGATCTCATCTCACTGCAAACAACAAATCAAATCCCTAATTTTTTCGATCAAAAAGTAAAGGATCGGAAAATGGGAAGCAACTACTTCGGCGAGCACAATTACTTCGGCGGCAGCGATAGGGGGATGTCGTCGTCGTCTTCATCATCGTCGTCGAGGAAAGGGAAGAAGAGCGGCTCCGATAAGCCTAAGCAGCCGCAGAGGGGGCTTGGGGTTGCGCAGCTTGAGAAGATTAGGTTACACAGTCAACTCGGATGCACATATTTGCCTTCTCTTCAACACGCCCCTTATGCTTCTAGTTTCACTCAGGTTTGTTTATTTCTTCTGATTTTGTTTTTTTGATCTATATGTATATTTCTATAATTTCATGGCTGGAACTGTGCAGGAGGATGTGAGGCTGCAAACAGCTCATTCTTCGTCGTCGTTCTCGTATTCATCGTCCTTGCCTCCTTATGGCTTCCAGGGCCACCATGGAGTCATGGTAAGACTTGTTTGATTAATACATAATTAATTGAGAAATTGGTAGATCGGTGTAGTTGTTTGGATGATGAAGATCTCAGTTTTTTTTTCTTATTATGGTAAATTTGTAAATGTTAATTAGCCACTATTTTTTTGAGTTTGTAAACCCTAGAATATTATAGAGAAGACTTAATATTCAACAATTTGATTGCTGTTAACGGTGAAGATTGTAGATGCTTTGGTAATATTAATTTGATTTTTTTTGTTTTAATCACATTCAAAACTGTTCAAAGATGCTAATTACTTGACAATTATTTTCAGATGGGATTGCCAGATTTAGATAGGGCAAATCTTGCACATGGAGATTCCCAACCCACCAATGTTGCAAGGTAATTTGCATAAAGATTCTTGATTTCTTTTCATAAATTGGATATTATTCCAAACATGGGATAGTCTAATCACTAATGAAATATTTTGTTCTCATTAGTTTCTTTTCTTGGATTGAAATCAGATGGCATCAGGGCAATGCAGGCTACGGAAGTCATAATTTTGTTGAGCCCAGCATGACTAGATCCTTCTTCGAACCGCCTGCTCAGGTAACAATCAAAATCAAACAAGTTTTTAAACATAATTTGTGATATCAAGGTGGAAATTCTGATCATGTTTCACTATGTTTTGATTGATGTAGAGCTCCCACAATATGAGAGATGGTTCAAGTAGTCAGAAGTCAGACTCGAGTAGCTCACAAGAGATAGATTTGGAGCTCAAACTATCGTTGTGAATTTCGTCTAATGCAACTTATAGCGTATGTGGATTTTCGCCTGTAAGTTGGAGGATGCACCCGTCCTTATAAATCCAAATAGCAATTATATGCACAAGTTTAAGAGAAACATTGTGTATTTGATTACAGTTTGATAGATTGCTATGTGATTGGAATTGATAACCTCTTATAATGAAATGAAGTTTGTCAATTTTCTTCTCTAGCTTTAAACTAATTTTGTTTTAGCTATGTGTCACCAGAATACAGACTTAGAAATACTGATTTTTTGTACTTGCATGAATTCATATAGACTTTTGTGCATGTCTATTTAATGCCTGGATGTATTCTCAGAAAAATAAATGCAATCATGTGTGATCTGGGAAGCTTTTCTGGTATTATTGGATCACAAAATATTCTCATATCCTTACATCTATGTATATGTATTCTCTTTTGCTTGTTGGAGGACAAAGGGAAAAACAAAGATTAGATACCTTTTTCACATTCCTCTTGTCTGAGGAAAACACACAGAAACTAGGATAAATCCACATATAATATAATAATTTCTGTTTATTTAAATCTATGATCATATTCTACAGCAGTACTATTGATTTTCCTTTTCACTTTTCAGAAATTGGTATTATTAAATATAGTTCACGCTAGTAGTGATCAACAAGATGTCAAATAATTTCAAGTTTGATCCATAATTAAGCCCTATAGCATATGCTTAACTACGCGAAATTCTAAATATAAAAACTCAACCCCGTGACAAATTAAAGGCAACGATAATATTTAAATATTTATTTCGATGAGCAGAAAGTAAAGAAATTTATGACTTAGCATGAATTTGTAAAATATAGTCTCTCCGCCCAAAAAAATAGATTATGTTTGCTATTTTTGTCCACCATTATAATTAGTCAATTCTATTTGAGAAAATTTTCTCTCTAATGAGGTAGTCATATTCTCCTCCAACAATATTCAATTATTTTTCTTTTTTTCTCTCCTTTACTGTATCAATTGTGCATTAGCACCTGTGTTACTCCAAAGTGCTCATTTTTATGGGATGGTGGAAGTATCATTTTATTTAAACTATGCTACCCTTTTATAAAATTAGAACCAAGAAAAAGGAGAAAATCACACTCCAGAGGAAGTCATCCGGCCAGGGTGAGATTGGCATCAAACGCCACTTGATTGCGTGAAGATAAAATGTCCAAAGTGTAGGTATCGACCGGGTGCGATCGGGTAAAGGTGATAGGCTCCAGAGAGAGGACTCGGCCGAGTATGATTGGTCCTAAATCCACCCGTTTAGGTGAAATTGATCAAGGATTCTAGGGAGTTGGACCCGGCACAAAGCCACCCGGTCGGGTAGAATAGACATCAAATGCTACCTAGCCAAGTCCACTTCAACAGTCCACATTTTCGTGAGGGATACACGGTCAGGTGAAAGTGGCTCTTAAAGCCACACGGTCCGGTGAAATCGTGCAACACTCAGTTTTTGAGCACATTCGACCCTTGTTAGATCCAAAACCCATGCATCGGCGTTCCAAGTATAAATAAGACCTAAACTTGAATTAGAGAAGGACTTTTGACTTCCACTATGGTATTTACAGATATTGATTTCATCTTTTTAACAATAATGAGTGGCTAGATCTTCAGATTACTCATAATTATAGTAGGGTTTGCTTAAACGTGTTTTCAAATAATTGAATGATTGGGTTTTGTTGTGTTATTGAATTCATGTCTATTGTCCCACTCTAATGGAACCATTTTCTTTTTTATGATGTCCCACTCTAAATGACACATTTCTAAAAATAGAAACACCACTCTCTCTACTTCTCTTACTTTATCCTCTCCACTTAACTAACAAAACAACACTACATAAAATCTCGTACCGGAATTGCCTAATACTATTTGATGTCTCTTTAACTCTGATTTTTAGTATAGCGTAGATTGAAAACCTTAAGGGCTAGAAGCATGTGTGTTATAGTCTAAGAGGTGATCGTTGACCCAATTTAGAAATTAATCCGTAGCCTACTGTACTACCCAGCAGAGGTAAAATGTTAGTGAGTAGAATGTAGAAGACGTGATCAACATATTATAGGTATACAATTTTCCAGCAAGTGATTAAATATAGAGAAGCATAAAATATCATTAGATCTTTGTAACCAAATTAGAAGTAGTTCTTCTCATTATATAAGAATAAGCACGAATCAAAAAGTACTATACTATACTATACTATATATTTATTTTCCGTTTAACTTTATCCCTCTTAAATTTTTTTAAGCACGAATCAAATAAGTACTATACTATAAATTTATTTTCCGTTTAACTATATACTCTAGAATTTTTTTCTTCTCACATGTTGTATTTTTATATACTTATATGTATAATATACCTAAAAGTTGGATATTAGGGGATACTGTTGCGACAAATTGATACAATCTCGGTGGAAAACGCAATATACATGTGGTGTGAAGTAGATAAATTTGGAGGAAAAATCGGAGATGTCTCCAAACAATGTAATCGTGCCTAATTCTTCCTCCGACATCACCTTTTTGTCTCCCAAAACTTCATGTCGGGAACAACATTACATGTTATACACTCACATGTATGTGAAACGCATTTTCACCTTTCACCCTCCTATTTATTGGGAACATATATTGTTAAAGTAGTTGGATAGTTGAAATTATAATTTAGGAAGAGAATTGCAAATTCCAATGTATAAGCTGGCTAATAATTAGAGTAAAGGTCAAAACTGGTCCTGAACATATGTCATTTTATGATTTTGGTCCTATACTTTATCTTTTGAATTTTTGCATCCTGAACATTTCAACTCGGATCACAATTGGTCCTACACTAACAATTTCGTCAATTTTTAAACAGTTTTAACCCGATTTTGATGGTTTTAACAGTCCCATTCGGGTTAAAACCATTTAAAAATTAACGGAATTGTTAGTGTATAGGACCAATTATGATCCGAGTTGAAATGTTCAGGATGCAAAAATTCAAAAGATAAAGTATATGACCAAAATCATAAAATGGACATATGTTCAGGATCAGTTTTGGCCTTTACTCTAATAATTAACCTATTCTGCCAAATTAAAAAGAAAAGATGAATTTGACATTTTCAAAATTAATAGTAGTAAATGAATTCCGTTTGGGTCCGGTGAAGTGCACCATACGCAGCCCAAGTCATAATATGTGTAGGCCACTTTTGGTAGGCCTTAATAAAGAAAAAAATATTGCCCCAAAAATGTTAACTACTATACTTAGTAGTATCAAGGTTGAGGCATGTATTTCTTAACTAGGACTTGTCATGGGTCGATATTTTGGGTTTTGAATTTTTATTCGCTTGCAAAGCTGCGGTGATTCTGATTCTCGACAAAATCAAACATAGTCTCATTCCGTGGATTGTTGACCCGATTTAGAAATAAATATGTAGCTTACTGTGCTATATATAAGCAGGGGTGAAAGAGTAGTGAGAAGAGTCTAAAAAGCGTGATCAACATATTGTAGAGAAATAATAAAACATGAACATATTATTAAAAGAGTTAAATGATTAATTCAGTCCGAATTAATCAATCTATCGAAGTGAAAGAGTATATTAGCCTATAATATTGTTTTAATGTCTTTATCTCTCTCATATATAGGCACTTAGAATAAAGCCTTGATAAGTTCCTAACAATCCAATTTATCAGCATTCGACTGGCACTATGACCATGTTTGGTTGCCATGATTCTGTCTGAGAAAGTAATCAGATTCTTTAAATTTTAAATTCCTGTGTTTGTTTCGATTTTTAATTAAACTGGTAAAGTAATCAGAATCCCGAGAACAAGGAAAGCTAGTAAACTTTCCAGGATTCTAAATCCTAGCTTTTGTTAGGTAATTTTTTTTCTCAATTTTAGGATTCTTACATATGTAATGCAATATATTATTATTATTATTATTATTATTATTATTAATTACAATGTTTTAAAAATAATTTAAAATTATGAATTATACTTAATTTCATTATAATAAATAACTATAATTAAAATGATCATAGTTATAACTATATTATTATAATATTGATATATATTTGTTATTATAATAATAATAATTAATAATTTATTAAATAATTAAAATATAATTATATAATATAAATCATATAATAATAAATATTAATTAATTTTATAAATTAATAGTTAATCAACTCATAGTGAAATTTAAAATTATAAAATTTATTTAATTATAACATTCGTAAATATAATATTAATATTAATAATAATAATTATTATTATTATTATAATTATTTATGATTATAATACTCCATGCAACTATATTTAAATTATATTATTATATATTATGATGGATAATCCATGTTTAAATTATCCATCGTAATCATAAATATAATATTATAATTATTATCATTTTTAATTAATAACTTATTAAAAAATTTGTATTACTATTTATTTTATAAATAAAAATAATAAGTATTTTATTAGTTTGGTGTTTAAATCAAATATAAAATATAAAATGTTGATTTTTTCAAATATAGGAAAGTAAAGTTATTAGGAATTATATTCCGGGGATTCATTTTCCCATGAATAATTTTTCTTGCCAACTTTATTTTCCCGTCAATCAAACATGGCCTATGTGTTGCACTTCACGATCAGTAATATAGCATGTGTATCAAGTTCCATTAATAAAAAGGTTTATTTGAATGCATAATTTCCCAAATAAACTTTGAACTACGCGAGAACCAAAATAATGATTGATGAATAGTATACAGAGACATCATTTTTTTACCAATGTATTCTGTCTACCAGTCAATAGTTTTCCATATATTTTTATTCGTATATCAATCATTAAATGTTCCATGTCATTGTACTATTTTTATAAGTGAATCTCATATTATACTTGTTTGTCTTATTTATATATTTTATTATAAGTAATAGAGTATATAAAAATAGCAACTATTTTATAATTTTTTTTAAAGTTAAACAATTTCTTAAAAGAGTATATACTATCAAATATGACACAGGTAAGGAGGGAGTACTTATTAAGATTTGATGAATTACCGGTTAGTATCCATTGTATTTTATCATGCAAAGCCATTTTTTTAATCTGTGCTTGGCGTCGCATTTATATTTCTTTGGCAACATTGATATAACGCAATGTTTTAAAAACCGGACCGGCAATTGAATCGGCGTCATTATTGGTTCACTGGTTCAACCGGTTCACTGGTCGAACCATTGGTTGAACCGGAATACTGTTTATATATATATTTATTTATTTAGTAGTAAATAATAAAATTTAATTAAATGTTTTATCAATAAATATTATAGTATTATACATTTAATAGTATTATTATAGAAAACAAGTCGTGTACTAGTATATTAGAATATTTAATGACGTTAAGTTTAAATACAATAATAAATTATAATACACAATATTAAAAACTAGTATTAAACTCTATGTATAATTATAAACTCATATATTATAAAACATTAGTGATTGTAAAAGTATAATTAAAATATAAGAAATATATTATAATTAACAATTTCTTAAAAGAATATATAAAATTAAAATGAATTATCTTAAAAGAATATAAAACTAAAAAGTATATATTTTTAGTGAATGATAGAATTTTATTAATTTTTTATCAACAAATATAATTAAATATATAAATTATACTCGTAGTAAGTTATTGTAAATAAAAATTTTAATATTTATGTATAAAATAAATAATTTAAAACATATATTTAGTAAATACTCCTAGTATATAATCAAATAGTAGTAAACTTTTAATATAATTAATCACATATTCTTAATATACATATATACGTATTAAACACGAATTATTAGTTTATATAGATAAAATATTTCGTGTTTAACATATGAAAATAACTTATGTTCATATTACTTCCAAGAAGTCCTTGTGGTGTAGTGGTAGAATTGTTAGTAAGTTCATCAAAAGGTCTTGTGTTCGACCCCTATCAAGGCCAAAATTTTAGAATAAAATTTTGAAAAGCATTTGAACCGGTTTCCGGTTCCCGGCCAGACCGGTCCGACCGGCCAGTTTCGGCAGTTTATGGCGGTTAAACATGTCACTGGTTTTATAGTGCTAACCAGACCGGACCACCTACCGGTTCGCGGTCAAACCGGCCAGTCCGGTCCGGTTTTTAAAACATTGATATAATGTGAACGACTTGCTTATCATCCATTTTTGGTTTCTGAGATTTGAAGCAATGATTCGAATTTCATTGGAATTCTGCAATAAAAAAAAAGGAACATTAATTAAGAGGCGGTTAAATGAATTGATTGTGTATGCACCTATCCAAATTGCGTGGTCCCTACGGAAATTTCTCATCGACTTGTTCTCCAAGAAATATACTTTTGTAATGTGATTTGCTTTTGCTGACTATGAAGATATCCGAATTCCAATATTGCCCCGCACCGGCTTACGTCCCAGCTTTAGGTCATCCTAATTTTTATGAGACTGCGCAAGCTTCATCTATTTATTTATAAATACAATTATGATACATAAATTTTACTCATAGACTACTTACTAATATTATTATTTATACTTAAGAATAGGGGTGGGGATTGGATATAGGGTATTGGGTTTACCCGAACCCAATATGACTCAATTTATTATTTTGGGTATTGGGTAATGAAATCTAAGATATTTCGGGTATTGGGTATTACCCGAATACCCGATTTATTATTTAGACTATTTTTAATACTCAATTTATTGTTTAGACTATTTTTTAATATCCAATTGGTTTTTGACTTTTGAATTATATTGTCGAATGTTTCTATATTTGATTCGAGGTGTAATACTAACATTTACATATTGCATAACCAATTCCCGTAAAGACAAAGATAATCGTGCACTTTAAAATAAATGTGACCCATTTTGTAGTTTTATACAATAAAGTATAGTATGCAATATTAATGATATTGCATACTATTTAAATGTTTTCTATATTTATATTAATATAATACTGCATAAATTTAAATTTTATTAGTTACTTACATATGTAAAGAGTCGGGTATTTGGGTACCGATTCGTCGGGTTTGGATACCCGGTTTTTTCAGGTCGGGTTCCCATAGGTACCCGTATTCCCACCCCTACTTAAGAAATTTAATCGATAACTAAGTACCCTCTCCGTTCCATGTTAATTGAGTCATTTTTCTATTTTAAAAATTCCAACATAATTGAGTCAATTATATTCTGGTAATAAGTAACTCATCTTTTAATTTATTCTCCCTTATTTTATTCACAATCTATTTAACACTATTTTTAAACTGGCATCCAGAAAAAAATACATATCAATTAACAAACAACAAGGGAGTAAAACTTTATTTGAAGAGGATGCATTGTACCTTGAATATGTGCAAATTATTGCCATTATTTACTACTCCTTCCATTCCATTGTAATGGAGTCATTTTGTTATTTTGATACATTCCATAGTAGTGAAGTTATTTTTCTTTTTAATAAAAGTTAACACATTATTTGCGCACTTACTTTATTACTCTTCATTTCTCTACTTTTTTCATTTCCTACTTTAATCTTCATTTACTAATTTCACTTAAAATATTTTTTCTTAATCTTTCTACTAAATAGAAATGCCTCCACTACTCTGAAACGGAGGGAGTACTACTGACGTATTTCTATTATACTTAGAAGTCAAGCCCGTTTTCGTCTTTTAATTACTTTTCTCCAGAATGCTCCACATTAATTAAATTATTTTAAATAATAATTAATGTTCATGAAAAGGTCAAAAATGGAAATAGGCCACCGCCTCCAAACAAGTTGGATAACCGCAATTACCACTATACCCCTATACTATATATGCCACCTTCTGGAGCCACAAACTCACACCAGAAAAATCACAGAAAAAACTTGATCAATAACCTATCCTACAAAACCCCAAATTTCGCTACTTAATCCTAAACCTAAAACAAAATGATGATGAGCCGTAGCGCAGCGAAGGCATCGCGATCGGCGCTGCCGCGCTACTTCTCGACTGCCATCGCGCGCGGCAGCGCTGCGGGTTGTGCTTCATTGGTTAGGACCTCCGTTCGTGGAGGCGCCTTCACTTTCTTTCCTAGTACTGCCAAGTCTTCTGAGAATGTGGTAGAGAAGTGGATGAGGTTCTCCACTAATACAGGATCGCGCAACGCCAGTACGGTGGCGCTGGGTGAGAATCAGCAGGAGGAGAAGGTGAACGGCGGATCTGCTGGAAACTCTACCCCTGCCGGCGGCGGTGGGAATAATAACAAGGGTATTATCAGCTATTGGGGTGTTGAGCGCCCGAAGATTACCAAAGAAGATGGATCGGAGTGGAGATGGAGCTGCTTTATGGTAATATTATCCATACGCGCGGATACTAATAGTGTTGTTTTCTCATTCAAACGTTTAATTGATGATGTAAAATGCTTTGATTCAGCCATGGGAGACGTACAATGCTGATTTGAAAATAGATCTGGAAAAGCATCACGCGCCGGTCACGTTTCTCGACAAGGTGGCCTATTGGACTGTCAAGGCACTCAGATTTCCTACTGATATATTTTTTCAGGTATTTTTTTATAATTTTAGCTCCATATTGCGTATGATTTTGTTTTGACGTCTGCGAGTTCCGATGCGGTGAACGGCATCCCGGCATTGTTGGAGGGGACGCTGGGTAGGGCACCGGTTGTGGGCAGGGCATTTTATTTTAGAATTTTTAATTATAAATTATTTACAGTATATCATAATTTTTTTTTGAAAATTAGTTTTTTTATAAAATAAATTGAAATTTAAATTATGATTTTGTTATTTATAGTGGTATTTAATTTTGTAAATTGATTGGTAATTAAAAAATATTAAATTTAAAATTGTTGGATTAGATGTATGGGAAGAGATATGGGGTTGTAGCGTGTTGAGAGAGGTATGGTTGGTTGGAATACGGGAAGTAGTATGGGATACCATTGCTCTTAATTTAGTACGCAATGTATTGAAATACTTTGATGTTCGATTAAGTTCGTTCAATTTAGAGCATCAGCAAAGGCGCCCTTCCCGGCATGCCGGAAGTCCGCGCGGGACGTCCGCCATTGTGCAAGGGAGGCATGGATACGGACATCCGCTACGGACACCGGAGTTCCGCGGATATCCGTCGCGACGTCCGTGCGGACGTCCGCCATTGCGTTGACTCCCACGAACGTCCGCGCGGAAGTCCCTATTATTGCATTATTTTTTTTTATTGTGAGAAGTCCGTCGGGATGTCCGCCACTGTGCAGTGGGATATCCGTATGACGTGGCATCCGCAGTGGGATGCCCGTATGACGTGGCAGGAGGTGTTTTTGGGATGTCCGCCGGGACATCCGCACCACTGCTAATGCTCTTATGTTGCTTGCGGTTGTTATTATTACTCACTCCGTCCGTCATTAGGAGTCACATTTCATGACGACACGTATTTTAAGAAATGTTGAAAAAGTGGGTGGAAAAAATTAATGAAATATGAGTCCCACTTGTATATATTAGTTTCAAATGAAATGTGAGTGAAATGAGTTAGTGGAACGTTAGACCCTATTATCATTTATGGTAAATGGTAAAAGTGAACCGAGACTCTTATTCGCGGACGGACTAAAATGGAAAAATGGGACTCCTATTCCCGGACGGGGAGTATCATATAATCAATTTTTTTATTAGTGTACTTGGATCTTACGTACACGTATATTTCGTCTTGATATAGTGTTCGGCAGTATTGAAAATCAATATACGAAATCAAACTGTTTAAGTTCAAAGCAAATTTTCTATTGAAAAAACTATTTAGCCTTTTCAAATTGCTGGATTAAATCTCTTACAAATGACCAAATTTAAAGATCATATATTTCATCATAGCCGTCAACGTTCCAACTTTTATAGACTGGTTACATTAAATTTTTATTATTTTTTTCTGAAATTCATCACAGAGGAGGTATGGATGCCGTGCTATGATGCTTGAGACGGTAGCAGCCGTTCCCGGCATGGTGGGAGGGATGCTGCTGCACTGCAAGTCCCTGCGGCGGTTTGAGCAGAGTGGTGGATGGATCAAGGCCCTTCTCGAGGAAGCCGAGAATGAGCGGATGCATCTGATGACCTTCATGGAGGTGGCTAAGCCCCGTTGGTACGAGCGTGCCTTGGTGTTTGCCGTCCAGGGCGTCTTCTTCAACGCCTATTTCATCTCTTATCTGGTTTCGCCAAAGCTTAGTCATCGCATCGTTGGGTACTTGGAGGAAGAAGCGATCCACTCCTACACTGAGTTTTTGAAAGAGCTTGACAAGGGAAACATTGAGAATGTTCCTGCTCCTGCTATTGCCATTGACTATTGGCGCCTCAACCCGGATGCTACCCTCCGTGATGTTGTGGTTGTTGTTAGCGCCGATGAGGCTCACCACCGC
This sequence comes from Salvia splendens, assembly GCF_004379255.2. Lineage (NCBI taxonomy): Eukaryota > Viridiplantae > Streptophyta > Magnoliopsida > Lamiales > Lamiaceae > Salvia > Salvia splendens. The sequence continues at coordinate 27,762,288 of NC_056038.1, forward strand.
GATGTCAATCACTATGCATCTGTAACTGGCTGTAAATTTTTTAATTGGTGTCTCATTTGTTAGCTAACAAGTAATGGTGTGCTTGTTGCAGGATATTCACTATCAAGGAAAGGAGTTGAACGGATTGCCAGCGCCGGTTGGATATCACTGATTGGGATAGTTGGATTTGGTCCAAACATACAACTGAGTCTGTTTTGATGTAATCTTGTCTACTTTCATGGTTATTTCAAGTGATACTCAGAAATGAGTAGCAAACTATGCTCTCATTACACACATTCATGCAACTAGGATGTCGTCGCACATTTAGCTATTGAGTATGTGAATTCTTGGTCATTTCTTGTACGACCTAGTATTATTGATTGTGGCGAAAGAAGGTCCCCTCTGTTTTTGTCATTGCTAAATGTAAAGATAGTTGTATATTGGTGGGATTCTAATTGATGTTCCAAACATGATTCTAATTTCAGGATTGTGTATCCTGCAATTATGTTGGAACAGGAAACAGTGTAAAACGGAAAGATGCTATTCAAGTACTACTAGGGTGGTGTTAGGTTTTCACGATAAAATAGTGCCAAGATATAATCTAGGATTGAGTTGTGAGATTATTTTAGTCATAGGGGGTTAGCAATGACTAATTATCCCATGATTATCCATCTAGGATTGAGTTGTGGGATTGAATCTCTTAAACCAAACACACTACAAATTTAATCCCGAATACAATCTTACAAACCGAACACCTCTTAGGAGTACAAAATAGTGCTACAATGGTCGGCCTCCTGCAGCAGGATACGGTATCGATTTTATAAACGTTGAAACATAAAATTTTAAATAATATAAGTAGTAGCTGCATTCATAATTGGGAGAGTCCTTCCAAAAATTCCTCTTGCCACATTATCATCCTATCTCAACATTCCTCGTGCCACATTATCATTCTATCTCACAGTCCTCCAATAGCCCTCTCAACCTTCCCAACAACCATCCAATTTAATTTAACTTAATCGTTAGTGTTTATCAAATATTAAAACAAAAAAAATGAAATCAATTGGAGTAAAAAAACATAGAAAACACTCAAACATACTTCATTAAAAAAATTAATATGGCGCTCGGCGCCTGCTTGGCGGTTTGTTGGCGCACGATAGCCATCGTCCGACCGCTGAGTGGGCATCGAGCGGAGTCCGACCATGCCCTTCCCTACGGCGATCTTCGAGTGCCGTCCCACGACGCTCCTCCTCCAATAGGCACCATCTGCACGGCGGCAAGACGACGTCCCTATTGTAAATGCTCTAATACAAAATGTAATTACCTATTCATTTCAAAACGAAATAAAATTTAGCAACCAATATATACAACTATGAACCTTGGATAATCTCTTAGAAAATTAATATCCCCCATTAATTTTGAAAAAAATGGGAAATGACTTTGGTTGCATTATGGCAATCATTCAGCGTTGTACAAGAGGAGAGGAAGAAGCGTTATCAGTATTATGTTATCTATGCTCATTTTTCACTTTAATACACATATTATAAACATAATTAATATTTGACTAAATATTTATTGTTGTATATAAATATCCCCGTCCCATAATAGAAGTCACTCTTATTATGGGCACGAGTTTCAAAAAATGTAAAGAATAGTGGGCAGGAAAAATTAGTGAAATCTGAGACTCACTTTTTTATATTGGTTTTATAATAAAATGTGAATAAAGTGAGTTAGTGGAATGTGAGACTTACTTACATTTTATAGTAAAAATGAAGTGTGACTCTTATTATGGGACGGACCAAAATACCAAAGTATGACTCTTATTGTGGGACATAGGGAGTAATTATGATTGAATGATTACATATGTAATCTGTCCAATTAAAAAACTTGTATTGTATATAGTGTCAGACCTAAGATTTTGATACTAGAGGTCCAAACACCATTAATTATTGTTGCATATGTTTAACAAAACTAGAAATAGTCACGATATGAATATTATAGAGTTTTTAGAAATAAATAATTTGAGATTGAACATTAGGAGTATAAATTAAAGATACATACGATGACAATATCAGTGTCGAAATAATTGAGTAATAGATTTTTTAAAAATAAAAGGGGTATTGGCGATTAATATCACGAAACTTTCCAAAAGTTTTTTTTTCACGCAAACTTTAAACTTGACATATAACATCACGAACTTATATAGTTGTTGCATTTTTATCAGACGACAAAATCCGACTATATTTAACTTACTATCACAACACTCAGATATGGTTATCACTTAAAAATGATAGTTATGTGATTACAAAGTCCCTAGAATGAAGATATGATCATCTATCTCATTTTAATGTAGTCGGATTTTGTCGTCGGTGATTAAAATGCAACAACTATATAAGTTTGTGATATTATATGTCAAGTTTAAAATTAGCGGAAAAAAATAAAATGTTGAAAAGTTTCATGATATTAGGTGTCAATACCCAAAACAAAAGGCATAACTTTAAAATTAAATTTACGAATACTATTATACCATACTACATGGAGATGATCAAAATAAAAATGCATTTAAATCCAGAAATGCAGCCCAAATCTTGACCCTGGGATTAGATGATCTGATGGTCAATAATTAACCAAAAATACGGAAGGTCATAATTAAGCAATTTTAGGTCATATTATAATATTTTAGGTGACCTAAAATGATCTTAGCATGACCTAAAAATTAACTAACTATGACCTAAAAGTGCCCTACGTATGATATTGTTCTGCGTTTCGGTATTTAAATCTAGTTTTGCATAGATCAAAACCCTATATATAAGCCTGTTTTTTTAAATAAACAAATACTCTCTTCATCCTATGCTAGTTGACACATTTTTTTTCGCAGTCATTTTGAAAAGAAAGATACTCTTAGAGCATCCACAATAGTGGACTAACGCCCGCCCTAGCCACTGGCTAGCGGCTTGGGCGTAGCATTAGTCCACTATTGCATTAGGCGAACGGGACGGACGAGCGCCCGATGGACGAGAGGTCTGGCGCGGACTTTAGGCGTTAGCCGATTGTTCGCCGATCGCTTGCCGCCTATTGTGCGGTGAGCGATCGGCTAACTTCCTAATTTTTTTATTTTTATTTCAAGTCTAAATATACGGCTCGTTGCACTTCATTTCATTCGCACCACTTGTTTTAACGAGTATCTTTTCCTACTCTGTCATTATTTGTAGAAACAAATGGCTCATGATGGTGGCGATGGTCCAATGCAGCGAATTGACGACGAGTTGTGGTCCCGGACATCTGCGGAGATAGATCGATTGGTGTAACAACACGTGCGGCAACAGATATAGCCGGCGGTCCCTCACCCCATCTAGCATCGACTTACAGTCGCTCGGGACCACGTCGGTGTCCACCAACGGTTGTTTGATGACTACTTCACTGAGGAGCCGCGGTTTGGGTAGTCGTTTTTTCGTTGGCTTTTTAGAATGCACCGACCGCTCTTTCTGCATATCATGTCGGCATTAGAGGCTCAATACAAGTATTTCCGGCTCAGAGAGGATGCGAGCGGTAGATCCGGTCTATCACCGATACAAAAGTGTGAAGGGGTTTGCTGCAGAAGCGTGCGTTCTAACGGATCACATAAACTTGATCTATTTAGCAGATTATTTAGATAAACTCTATTCGCGTAATTCTCACATGTATCATGCTCACAACTTTAATTTAAACATGCTTTAGCACAAATAATCCCTAAAATATGCTTGCTACAGAGTTAGCCAATTTACCTCGATGATTCACTTAAGAATCGAAGATGGCTTGCGTCTTCTCCACGTGAAGATTTTGAGTACTCGACCTCGGATCCTCTGACTGGTATCACGGACTGTAATCTGATATTTGTGTGGGGAAATCTCACCAGAATACTAGGACTTGAATAAAGAAGACAGAACCTTGCTCACGGAAGGAGAGCAAAAATCATTCCACTCCTTGGAATAGGGGGGACGAAAATTGTCAAAAAAACAAGTGTGTTTTCTGTCTCCTTTATTCTCCTATTTATATTAAGTCACATATTGGGTCCAGTCAGGGATTTAAGGAAGAATTTGGATATGGCCTCCCCCAATTAGCTTTTTACTAATTAAATTGAACCCATAATTTAATATGAGCTTATATTGGAATATTACAGTCAGTCACTAAAGAAGTAATATTACACTGCCCATCCAAATCCGAAATTACAAGTATTCCGGGTTTCCATTTATTTGTCATTTATTTCCCGCGCTTTAAGATAGAAACATCCATTAATTAATCAATGTCTGCTATGGACTTAATTAATTAACATATTATAAACTCCAAGAGTGGACTTAGCAAGAAACACTTATTTATTATTCATAGAGTAATCAAACTTCAACTAGCTAGGTTCCGAATAATAAAACCTTGTTTCGAGCTCCTCTTGTGGATGTTATCAAACGAGACTCACCTCGCGCACGATTCAATATAATAGCAATCCTAGCCCCGCTAGATATTAATCGCCACTACCCAAGATACCAGGATCGTTAGGTTACGAAAAACCCACACCTATTGGTAAGTCAAAGTAGTAGATAATCAATATCGTATGTCCAATGCTAACATACATTGATTAAGAAATTAATTATCAAGACCTCGTCTTTCAGTGGATAGCATAAATACTCGTCTTGCTGTTTTAGATCCAATTCAGTAAGGATAATCGGATACCCAAGTTAGCTCTGGCGTCGGATAGGGATACCGACCTCGACCGTTTGCTGGAGGAGCTGGAGGAGGATGATACGCCTCCCTTATACTTCAGATGCACACGCACCTCCTGCCAAGTTCTGAGGTACTTGAATGGTTTGTAATATTGGGATTGGTAAGTCGCCAAGGCAGCACTGATGATGTCGAGCTCGCTCCTGCCGCTCCCTACCGACCGCTCTTTCTGGAGGTAATACCTCTGGAACTTTTAGATTTCTTCGTTGGCTCTAAAAATTGCATTGTGCATCATACTCTCATTGCGCTCGATGGTTCCATCCGGGCGGTTTGCATTGTACCGGCGAGAGACGCGCCACCAAAACCTATCCCCGCTTTGGTTCGTGCCAACCTCTGGATCTTCGGAGATAATCAAATAGGCTTTGAATAACTGATCCATCTCCGCCGGAGTGTACGGGATGCGGACTTGATGATTGTAGCCACGACCCTGAACACGAACGCCACGAAAAGTAGGAGTAGGAGTAGGAGGAGTTTGAGTGTCGCGGCTCCCTCCCGATCCGGGTTTGGGTGCCCACCCGTATCGCCCATCGGGGGCATCTTGGTCGTCCACCGGATAAGGTCGGTAGCCACCCGGAATTTGAGAACCTTGGGTTTGAGGAGGGGCCGGACTAGGGAAAGGTTGTGAGTCGAACCATTCGTGGTTCTAACCGCGGGAGTCGGAGGGGTGATCGCCGAAGCCGGACATTTTTTTTGTAAGAGTGAAAAATTGAAAATTGATGAGAGAATTTAGATGAGAATTGTGTAGTGTGGTGGGAAATTTTTTGTGTGGAAATAGAGGTATTTATAGATGAAAATGTAAATTTTGGGGGAAAAAAATTGAAAAATAAATTAAAAGTGGGGAGAAAACGGATATAATTTATTGGGAAGTGGAAAATGTTTTTTTTATTTAAAAACGATTTTTTAAATTAAATTCGAATTTAAAAAAAATTAAAATGCCAACGGCTATGCCGTTGGCCAATCCCGTCGCGCCACGTCAGTCTGGCACGGACGTGCTCGATGCATCGAGCAGCGCCGGACAGCGCGTTGCCGTACCAGCGGCACAGACGCCGTCCGTCTCGGAGATCACCGATGCGGATGCTCTTAGAGTCCAGTTTGCATCCTCGATTCGAGTTGAATGTGATAAGCAACTATGGTTAAAAATGACTTCATTTATTTTTCAGGGAGTCTTCGCAGATTACTGTGATGTCAAAAGTAGCTGTAGGTCTAGCCAGTAAACAACACTCTGTCAAAAATACAGAAGATCTATCTAAAAGATAGTAGTAATAATCAGAGCATGAATTGCAATCACCCAATTTGAAAGGTCCAAGATTTTTATATTTGAGCCTTTGGCTGTATAAGAAAAATTGCTTCTCATCTGAAGAATGAAATCCTGCCAATCTATATGAAATCATAATCTTCAACTCTTCTCTATGCAGTGACTAGAACTGAAATGCCGTAATGAAAAAAATTCAGCAGCAGCATAAAGCATGGCATACATTTTAAGCTCAATAACAAAGCATTCAACTTTTGCACTTATTAGATAATTATATACTAATTGAAATTTATGCATGATGAACAAGAGAAAAAAGCAAATATTTTTTAGTATCAGATGGACAATAGACAACTAAAAAGAAGAAGACTGGAACTTTGATTTTCATGATGCATCTCAAACTTAAACATGTATCATAAGCTACACAGAAAACTGCCAGAGGATGTGACAAGTAGAAATTCAAATCAATAAAGACATTGTGGTATGTTATGTAAACAACTTGAGAATCACTTCAAGACAGTAAAGTAGGAATAGCTACCTCCATCAATATCAACACCATCAATGCTCTGGCAACCAAACTTTTAGCTATACAAACTGAGATTAAGCTTGTAAAATTGAGAATACCACATCACAGTAGAATAACTGAAATCGGAAAATATAATTAAAATCTTCCAAACTCATATTACCTATAGATATGGTGACCAACCCACTAATGCATCCAATGTCAAGGCAATCATTGCCCTCGAACCATTCTCTTTTAGGGCATCCAACTTCTTTACGATTTCAGGCCGTTTCATTTAGAGCATCCATAGTAGGACGGACATCCCGATTGTGAATCGATAGTATGAACAACAGTAACCAAAAACAAGAAATGTAAAGCACACAAGCGATTACGTGGTTTGGATGAATCCTACGTTCACAGGAAACTCAAGCTTCGATTTATTCAATGTTGAAACAGATACAGGATGAAGAACAATCAATCAAGATTCACCACAACTACAATCTCCAAATCCCTAGCTCAAAAACACGATTGAACCAAGCAAACTAACCAAACATCCGCGGCTATTTCCACCGCTATCCTCCACTGCAATCTTGATCCTGTTGATCCAGCTCGAGCACAAATTTCTTGCTCTATGTTCTTTGCCGAGAGAGAGATATCAATGAGAGAGTGAGAGAGTAAGTGTTGTGTCTGTAATGTTTTTTTCAATTTCTGACTAAATGAGTATATAAGTGTGGGCTCATAACTGCTCCGACAAACTTACTCTACTCCTTTTAGTCAGCTGGTCTATTGTTACGAGCCTATTATTAGTATTTAGTTTAGATATATTAGGGATTTGCATATCTTCTTTTCTTATATTTGTTTCTTGTTCATTAAGTTAGGTTAGTAGTTCTAGTATTATAAATAGGATAGATTGTTATCGTTTTATTCATTCAATCAATAAATGAAGAATTATTTTGCCCACATTACTTGTGCAATACTCCTTATCAAACCTTGAAGACTGCCGACGGAGGAAGTTCTCCGCGCCAGCCACGAATTGAGCCGCCGACCCCAACGTTCGGGGCGCCGGATTGGTGTGTTGCGAGTGAAATCGCAGGATTTCTTCGTTAAGAGAATTGTGCTCTTAACAACTGGTGCTTTCATCCAGAGCTCAACCATGGCTGATCAGCTCCGACGCTTCACGACGAGTGGCCGCATCGGTGACGGATCGCAGCGGATACGGCGCTACGACCCGGATTCAAGCAGCGCGACGCGCAATGTATCGGGGGCGTTCGAATCTACCGTGTCGGCGCTGGACAAAATTATGGCAAGATTTGATCAATTGGAATTTATATTGGATGCGAGGGATAGAAGGGTTGATAGGTTGGAAGCCAGACGCCTTCCCGAACCGGATCAGCTCTATTTCTCGGACTATGCGGAATTGGACGGATATCGCTTCCAGCGTGATGTATGGACGGCCGACGAGGATGTCCCCCGGAATTTCAACCACGACCGGCGTGACCGTGGTTGGGATATTCGGCGTCGACGAGGTACCGTTCGCGTGACACACTGGCCAGAGGGCCGCCCTCCACGACACGGTACAACAGCAGCCCCCTACCGCGCTTGCCTTGATTCGCGGCATGGCTCGAGCTGGGATAGGCCGGCAGATCGCTACCCTCAAGGACCTGATAGGGGCTTTAGGAGTTATCAGCAACCCACGTCTTGGGGCTCCCCTATCAACCGTCCGAATCACGGAACCGTGAGAACCGATAGGCCAAAGGATCTCACCATGAAAGCGCCCCAATTTGAGACGACAAGGAAGTTCATTAACACCTGCCTAGACCAGCGACAACCCGAACGCACAACAGAGAACTCTCTTGTGAATCAGGAGCCCGATAACCAGCGACTTCATCGAATCGAGGAAGTCCAACAGACAGTTATTGTTGTTACGGATCACAATGTAGATGGCGATCATAGTGACCAAACTTGTAGTGAGTTGCTTATGGCTAGTGAGATCATCATCGACGATGATATCAAGGGCGTCGGGTATGACATGGAGCAAGCTGCGCAAGTTCAGGCTCTCACTGTAACCATTCTGTCAAGGGAAGGCCCAACGGATCAGGAGGATCGTGATAAGACCATTTATAATGATGATGAGTTAATAGAGATGGAGCATCAATCTAGCAAAGGTAGAAATGGCAGACTCGAAGACCAACAAGTGTCATCTTTTGTGGAAATCTGCCCACCGCGCAGCCCCGATATGAGTACAGAGGAAGAGGAAAAGGCATTGTTGAACGATGTAGAGGAGGACGATTCCACTAATGAAGTGAAGAAGGTCGTCGCCTCACTCAATGTTGTTCAAGTGTCATCCAACAATGTTGGAAATTATTGGAGCAATAAAGGAGATGGTGCTTACACCGGTTTGCCCGTCATTGCTTGTGTCGGTGATGTACCAAGTATGAATCATCGATCTACATCGCTCGATACCGATGCAAGGTTGATCCCTCCGCGCAATGACATGATGGTTGCGAACATTCTTGGAGGCGTGGACAAGCTTGTCGTTGTGGCGTGGAATTTTGCCGACCACATTGGGTCTCCTTTGTTGATTTTGTATCGAGATGATGGGAGACGTTCACCTATTTGGTGTGTGTTTGATCCAGGAGGAGATGCCTCGCCGAAGCTTCTGCTTTCAACTCTCTCTGTTGCTTCGTGGTTCCCACCTTGAGGACAAGGTGGATTTTAACCGTGGGGGAGTTGTTACGAGCCTATTATTAGTATTTAGTTTAGATATATTAGGGATTTGCATATCTTCTTTCTTTCCCCAACAATTCTCAACAATAGATTTTGATTGCAATTGAACAACCGGGAATGAGGCGATGACCTTTGGCCCTTCCTCAATGGAAGCGTCCTCATCTGCATCGTCTAACGATGAAACTCGTTGGTCTTCGGGTCTGCCATCTCTACCTTCCCTAGATCCATGATTCTCACTAGGCAATCGAATGACAACATTTAATACAGATTCTGTATCCGAATTGTCGGCATCACTATCCTTGGTCTCCTTTGTTGCTGTCTCTAATACAGAGTCCTCAAAATCACCAAGCTCATCTTCGCCGTCGTCTGTCGGGTATCCCTGCTGCTTGTGCAATCCAGACTGGTCCCAACAGGTGGGCGAGCGCAAAGGCTGGTACGGGGTCTGATTGGTCACCCGCGCGGGCTGACCGTACATGTCCCGCGGTGGAAGGCTCAAGTAGTGGGGCTGGTGGCAGGCAGAATGGCCTCGTGGTGCTCGCACCTCCTCCCGATGGTGAGGCCGGTCCCAGCACGTCTCCGCGCGTCGGGGCCGGTGATCTAAGGATGGGTAACTGTGGTCCTGCTGCTGCGTTGGTGGGTCCCAGCACGTCGGGCGGTGTGGCCGCATTGCGTGAATCGGGTGGCGATCGAACCCTAATTGGATTCGTTGATCCCCATGATCAAATAGGTGGCCCCTCTCGGCATAGCCACCGCGGCGTCGAGGGCGCGCATCCTGCGCGCAATCACGGTACCCGATGGGCGAGTATCCCGTCCGTGGGCGACGATCAGGTGGATCCAAGCGGCGTAAGACGTAGGGTGGTTTTGGCTCAGGCTGAGTGGGCGGACGGCGGTTGTCAATGCGCCGCTCTGCTGCGTCCAGACGATATTCCATCATGTCCAATAGGCGATCGAGTTTTGCAATAATAGGGTGTATCTGGTGCGGGGGCTGATATTGTTGGTGAGTCCGCATAACGGCGGCGGTGAAGCTCGGCAGTGGGAGGTGATCGGTGGTACCTTTTTTTTGGTGAAGAATATATCTTCTTCTTCTTTTTTGATTGCTGAGATTTGGGTTATGGATGAACGAAGACGGAGGATGAGCTCTCAATGAAAGCACCAGTTGTTAAGGACCGTCCTCCTTAACGTCGATTTCCACACAAAATCAAGAAACGAGATGTCGTCGTTGTCGAGCGCCCAACGTTGGGTCGTGACTTGGACGGCAAATCTATGCTGTTATGCAACGGCCCAATCTTCCAATTTGTTGAATATTTGTGAACCAATACCCAACAAATCTCCACCTTGGTTCCAACATTTTCAAAATCAGTTTTCATTGTCTCCACCTACAACCTTCACTTCCTTTGAACCTTCACCAACTCCAAGCCATAAGCAAACATGGCAGATGGTAATGCTTTTGTCAAAGCATCTGCAGGATTGTGCTCTGTCCCAATCTTCTTCACCTGGCAGCTGGTAATGCTTTTGTCAAAGCATCTGCAGGATTGTGCTCTGTCCCAATCTTCTTCACCTCTACTTCCCCTTTGCTCACTTCATCTCTCACAAAATGAAGTTTTACATCCATATACTACTCTATTGCCTTTCCATCCCTCTTCTTGAAATAAACACAGCTATCATATTTGGAGCTCTCAAAACCAATCTGCATCATATGTAGGTCGAATTGCTTGTTCCACTGTCTACTAGTCTGCTTAAGACCATACAAACTACTTTTCAACAGGCATACTTTCCCTTCATCACCTGGTTTCACAAAACCTTCGGGCTGCTCCATGTAGATGCTCTCTTCAAGCTCACCATTGAGGAATGCTGTTTTCACGTCTAGCTGATGTAATTCCCAGTCATATCTTGCAGTCAAAGCCAATAGCCTTCTTATTGAATTGTGCTTGACCACGGGAGAAAAGATCTCATTATAGTCAATACCTTCCCTCTGATTTTAGACTTTTGCCACCAATCTAGCCTTGTATCTGACTCTATCATTATCTGATGCCTCAATCTTTTTTTTGTAGATCCACTTGCATCCATTAATCTTCTGCAGTACAGTTCTTATGACCAAAATCCAAGTCTTATTTTTTATGAGTAAATCAATTTCTTCTTGCATTGCTTTGATCCATCTATCTTTCTCCTTGCTTTTCACAACTTGTTTGTAAGAACTTGGATCTGATGACTCCACTTCTTCTGCAACACAGAATGCATAATGAACCTGGTCTTTTCACATTCTGTCTTCTTTCTCTATCTCCAGCAAGCAAGTAATCTGAGAGATCCTCTCTTTGTTCATCAGTTTCCCCCACTGCTTCATTCTGAACAACCTCATCTTCTTCAGAATCAGTAACTGCATGCTGCTCATCTGTCAACTTCAGATCATCCAGTAGTTCCACCTCAATTGAAGTTTTTCCTTCATCTGCTGTAGTCTTCTCATTAGCTTTGAATGGCATTTCTAGTTCTTGAATGTGACATCTCTGCTGATGGTGACCTTGTTATTGTCTGGCTCTACAAACCACAATCTGTAGCCTTTAACTCCCTTCTGATACCCAAGCATTACACATTTGATAGCCCTTGGCTCTAATATACTTTGCTTGATGTGAGAGTAGGCTCTGCACCCAAAAGGCTTCAACATTGAGTAGCTCCCATAAGATCCATACCATCTGTAATCAGAAGTCTCCATTTCTATGGAAGATGAAGGACATTTATTGATCAACACAGCTGCAGTACATGCAGCCTCACCCCAAAATCTTTGAGGCATACCAGAAGAGATCAGCATACATCTCACTCTTTCAAGGATGGTTTTGTTGGCTCTCTCAGCCACTCCATTTTGCTGATGATTATTAGGCATTGTTCTATGCCTTTTTATTCCTTTCACCTTGTAGAATTCATCAAATTGGTGTGATAAAAATTCAAGCCCGTTGTCAGTTCTCAGACACTTTAGTGACAGGCATTTCTCTATCTCTGCCTCTTTACACCAAATTCTGAACTTATCAAAGGCTTCTGATTTCTCCTTCATTACATAAATCCATAATCTTCAATATTTTCAAGATCATCAATACATTTAACAAACTCCTCAAGCTGCTCTCCTATACTTCTTGAATCAGAAAATCTGAAGGTAAATAGCTTCTGTTTGAGATGCAGCCTGTTGGTGAGGGATTTAGTCATGTATACAGTGTTGAAAAAAAAATTCAAAAAATGCTCTTGTCCGTCCGCTCGTCCGTCACCTAACCACAATAGCGGACGGACGACGCCTCCCCACCACGGACGACCTCTCGTCCGTCACCCGCTTGCCAGTTGCAATAGTGAACGTCCGCGACGGACGAGCTGCTAGCCAGTCGCTCGTCCACCGGGACGTCCGCTATTATGGATGCTCTTACATCGTGCTCTTTTTGTTCTTATCCATTTTAAGAGGGAGATTTGCAAAAATTTGAAGGAGAAAACTAAAATACTCTAATTTAAGGATGAGAGAGGCGCCCAGGGTTACTGGAATTGGGTCAGCTCATGGAAATGGAAATGGAACTGCGAAGGGACATTTAGAAAAAAGTATTACTACTAACATTCTACTATTTGAAGGGTAGATTAAAACAACACCAATTTATAAAAAAAAATGATAATTCCTCCGTCTCATAATAATAAGCTAAATTTCTTTTTTTGTCCGTCCTCATATCCATTTATTGAAATCTTTTCTTTTTCATTTTTACTTTATCATTTATGGGACTCATCATCATCCCTTACATTATTTCAACTATTTTGTACATTAAAATCCCTCTCGTCCTCAATTAGCCTATTTTTATGGGCCGAGAGAGTATAATTTTATGCTACATCAATTTCAATGTTAATCATTATAAAACAATTGAATCTTGTACATAGAATTATATATATCTTTTGAAAAACACTAAAAATGTTGATAATTTGTACATAGAATTTTGTCGGATCTTTTGTACTGTATTACCATTATCCCCTTATTATTCAAAAATTAATACTATCTCCGTCTAAAAAAAATTAATTATACCATTTTGGGCAGGGGCGGACGCAAAAAAAAATATTGATAAGGGCTGAAATTTAAAAATTTTGTTTCACAGTATATATTTTAGGTATTTTAAATCATTTATAAGGGCTTTTACATAATAATGTACACTAAATTTAGATATATTTCAAAATTTTATAAAAGAAAATAGTGTTAAAATAATTTATTGATGGGCTCAAGCCCTTCCTCTCTACCACATGGGTCTGCCCCTGATTTTGGGGTGTCCACCGAAATTAGACCAATTCTAAATGCGAAAAGTTTTAAACATATATTAACCCAGTAACCTTACACATCATTCTAAATATGGACTCTAAAATCCACTAACACTACTTTCATTACCTTTTTTCTCTACATATCTTTTACTTTACCAATTGCATATTAAAACTCATGCATTTTACAACTTTGTCTATTTTTAGTAATATACTGTACATAAAATGGGCATTTATCTTTCAAACATGATAGGGTCATGGCATGCCCCATTCTCCCGCCAGTCGCCATACCCCAAATGCATCACCCCACTCGGCCACGAGCACCCACAACCATGGCATGCCCCATCCCTGCTGCGTTTAAGGCGCGGCACCACAACCATGCCATGGTTATGGATGCTCTTATAGAACCGAAATTCCATGATGGAGTATAATAAGACTGTAATATATAGATGTGATTAGGGTCATGATCTCCTTAGATCAATTCTAAATCCAAAAAACTAAAAATCAATATAGATAATTGGATTAGAAAATAGGTGATCTGAAAATTAAAAAATTAATCTAGATAGTTGGATTAGAAAATAGATCATCACCAGATGTTTTATGATGATCGATCTGAAAATTAAAAAAAGTTGGATTAGAAAATAGATCATCACTTTAACGGATGTTTTACAATTGATCAACAAGAAGCCTCTTAGTCCTTTAGCTAAGGGAAAGCTCTTTAGGCCATCCACAATAGGAATAGCCCAGCAATAACCCAATCATAGCCTAGCCACAAACTCCTCCTACCACATCATCAACACTAAAAATCCTCCTGCCACATTATCAAAACAATCAAATAGCCAAGACATAGCTCAGCCATAGCTCAGCCATAGCATAGCCACATCACTAATAACAATTATATAAAAATGAAATAATTAACAATCACACAATATACAGAATTTAATTTACGAGACATATACGGGAAACATTAATAATACTATTAAAATTTTAAAAAGTACAACAATTTAAAAAAAGTACAATAATTTAAAAAAAATTGCAATAATTAAAAAAAGTACAATAATTCACTCCTCGTCTCCGTCGTCGTCTCCTCCGTCGCTGTCGCCACCATCGCCTCCGCCTCCATCGCCGCCGCCTCTACTCACGCCGGTTTCCCTCTGTGCCGCCTCCAAATCCTCCTGCATGCTCAGGAGCAATGTTTGAAGCAAACTCTTCTCTACGAGGTCCACCGTCGCCCGCCATTCGGCCATCGTCTTGACCATCTGATTGCGCGTTTGTTGACGTGCGAAGAATTTGAGATCCGCTGTGGATTGGCCAAGGGAGGATGCGGACTGGACCTCGTGTGAACCCCTGGCTGCCCCCCTCGCCTCCCGTTGAGCCCGCTTGTGCCAAACCGGGCGAGTTCGGCGAGCGAACGAACGAGGGGTCAGGACCTCCTGGGCCGTCTCGGGGAGGTCGTGGGAACCACCACTGCTGCCGCTGAAATCACCGGTATAGTTCAATCGTTGCTTCTTCGGCCAGCCAGCGTCGACACCTACTCGGAACTTCTCGGAGTCGTTCAGCACAAGATAGCAGTTCCAGTAGGCGAAGTCCTTATACAACCCGGGCTGGGGGAAGGCTTTCTCCGCTATCCTCCTGCAGTCTTCCTCCGTTTGGCCACTGCTCTGCATGCGGAGGGCGTTGGCGTACAAACCAGAAAATCGGGAAACGGCAGCCCTGATTCAGTCCCACCCCTTCGGGCAATCCTCTCCGTTGCGTCGCCTCCCCTCCGGGAAAAATCTCTGGTAGGCTGCTGCTATCTTGCCCCACAAGTTGACGATCCTCTGGTTGTTAGAAACGAGAGGATCGTCGCAAACACTCACCCACGCCTTGGACAGCGCGACGTTCTCCGCATCCGTCCACCTTCTCCGTACCGAGCCGTCGTCCTCACCCGGCTTCGACGACTCCCCGACCTTCTTCCCCTTGCCCTTCTTCTTTGGGGCGCCACGACCCTGCACTGCTCCCCCCGGCTGCCATCCCGGGCATCATCCCCTGCTATGGGTACATGTTGTAGTACCCTAGCGTCGGACCCCATCCACCTCACACGGGTACCGGGGGAGCTTGAGACCCGCTCGTCACTGGAGTACCTTCTTGGTGTTCTCCATTTCTCGGTGTTGATCTTGTACAGAAATTAAGATAGAGAGAGTACTCGTTAAAACAAGTGGTGCGAATGAAAATGACGTACAAACCGTGTATATATAGTGTTTCGAAAATAAAAAATAAAAAATTCTGCTCAACGGTGCGTTAGGCGATCCGGGCTCTGCAATAGCGCCGAGCGGATCGCCCAGCGCACCGCCTAGCGCCGCGAAACCGCAGAGCGCTCGGCGGTTTTTAATTCCGAAATCCGCTGGGCGGTTGCAATGGACCGCCTAGCGCCGGCGCTCGGCTAGGCGGTGCGCTAGGCGCCATTGCGGAAGGCCATAAGGATGAATGAAATATACACCACTATCTGTTTGAATTTACTGGGAAGAACACGATAAAATGGAAGAGAATGATTGATTCACCTAAATATATGGTCAATTATTCAGCAAAAAACTAGAATCTTTTCATGTAATGGACAGAGAAATGAACTATAATGGACAATATATTACTGTCTGAGTGTTGCAGAATGCATCGATATGGGATATTATAAATTTTCTGATTCTGGTAGCCTTCTTCAGCTCCTATGACTCAGAAGCCACCTAACTTATTCTACAAAACCGAACCCAATAGATGTTTTACCGCCACATCAATTTGAGCCGATGAACTTGGAAATATTGGTCTGACACTTTTCTCCGGTTCGCTGGAATTGTAAATTGTGTACAAATAGCTCACTCCAGCTCCTTGAGAAAATCAATGTTATCAACAAAAACCTGCAAGATTCACAAGACCATTATAAATAGTTAAGCCGGACAAAAATTGCATGCACTTCCTCTAAAACATAGATAAACTCCATGCGCAAGGACAATACCGTCTTCCAACCATCAGGATCCAGACATGCAGTAATCTTGGTGTTAATACCAGGTAAAGGCCCAGGTTCTCTGGTAACTTTTCCACCGGATAGCTTAACTGCTTCAGCAGTTTTGTAAACATCATCTGTCCCTATTGCTATCTGCAAGATATAGTCACTCAGATGTTAAAACGTTGTCTTTTAAGTTATAACAAAGCAACAATTGCATAAGATCAGGAATCAGAGGAGAGATAACCTGAGCATAAGCATTGCCTTTGTCATATTCAGTAACACCATAATTGTATGTCAACTCCATCACAGCATTTTTATCTTCAGGACCATACCCCAGCATTGCAATTGTATACTGCAAGGACAGTAAACTCTACTGAGCACACATCGTTGTTGAATAAGGGTGATTTTAAAGATGAGACTGGCGTGACATGATTCAAGCATTGAATCAGATCAAAGATTTGGCGCAGTGGCTATATTTAATTTAATGGCTCTCAACATTTTCTTATAGACTAAAAATTGCTTACATGTGAATATTTTCAAGTCTTTTTTAGTTCCCTGCATAGCACACTGCCCCTTGGAACTTAAAGAGAATGAAAATAACAACCATGAAGTTTTACATACAAAGAAAGCTATAATCCAATACAACATCAATCATTAAAATAATAAATTGCATGTACTACCAGCTAGATCTGATGAGAAACTCAATTTTACCTTGTATTCAGGATTGTCTCTCTTACGAAGAAGCTCCATGCCATAAGCCTATAAAATTGTGGCTCGAATAAATGATTTGGCAGAGGTGTCAGGAAAGATGAAACACTATGATACAAAGTTCATGAATTTGTACTGAATGAGAAGACTTAAAATGTACACCTTCTCATAGAATTCAATAGCGCGATCAAGATCTCCTACTCTAAGCATAACTTGACATAATGGCTCGGGTGTGGGACCCCTCTCCAAAAGCTCAAACTTGTAGCCATCAGGATCTTCTATAAATGCTATCACTGTATTGCCACCTTTGACGGGCCCAGGTTCTCTTGTTACTTTACCACCTTTGGCTTTTATCAAGTCCACAGTTTTTGCTACCTGCATATCCAATGCTATTATGAAGGAATCTTGTAATTTCTAGAAATAACTATCAAAACTCGTATGCATGTAAGCAACAGCGAAATTTAGAACATCTATGAGAATTCTTAAGAGTTACCTTATCCTTATGTGACAGATTTTATAGTTTAGAAGATAAAATAAATGGTAACAGATATTTGGTAGCCTTTCTACTTTTACTCAAGAATGAGGTGCAACAATTATTGTTAATTTCCAAATAATATGCAGCATGGTAACATAAATTGTGTGAGAGCTTACATCCTCCACTGCAATCCCAAAATGGCCAAAACCACTGCCGATATCATATTTGTCAACTCCATAGTCTGAAATATCAACAGATAAATTATTAGTCAGCACTGTGAACAATATATAACAGTGTGCTGTGTGCCTAGAGCCAAAGTTCAAAGCTTATGTATCCAGGCAAGAAATTATGATGTCAGTATAAGACTAATTCAGAAATGGCAATTTCTTACTGTAAGTGAGTTCAATCACGAAGTGTGAATCTTCAGGCCCATATCCAAGAAATGCATTGGTATATCTTTCTTCTGGTATATCTCGCTTTCGCAGCAGTTTCATCCCAAGACACTCTGTGTAGAATCTGTGGCCAACATGTAATTATACTAAGGCAAGATGAACAGCCTATCAAATGCTATATAAAAGAAATATACTTTATTGTCCTGTCCAGGTCCCCCACGCGGTAAACAACATGAAGCATTCTTCTCTTGTCCTGTTTAACCCACTCAAAAACATTTTCCTGTGTAGTAGCAGTGCTTGCTTGGGTCGTATTTGTATTTCCTGCAACGATTACTGATCTGCTAGATATATCTTCTTTGAACAGCTTAGATGTTTTAAGCCCAAAAGGATGCAGCTGTGGAATTACTGGACAAGCATAGAGATCAACACGTAAGACATCCGTTTTTCCAGTCACCAACATCACAGAGTTAAATCAGGATTGAATGATTGATGATGCTGTGATATTGATGGCCAGTGCTAAGAGTTTAAAAAAAAAGCAATCAGCACAGTTCCAAGCATTAATTTTATTTTTGAAATTCTCTGTCAAATACTCCAGACAACTGAAAATTTACAGAGTCTATTTTGCTAGCACACAGATAATATTAAAACATAACTCAATTCTAATAAAACTTGATGAAGTAAACCATAAAGAATTCACGGCATGGATGAAGGAAATTGAATGTAAATTGTAATTAAACAATGCCATTAAAAGCAAAAGTTCTGCAAGATTGAATAGGGTCAGGAGGTAACAAATCTTGGTATTGGCATGTTTCATCTCTTAAAGAGATAGGGATACTAGAAACCCAAAAAAAAGAAAGAAAAAAGATGAGTTAGAAAAAACTAAAATATGCCTACCAGAGAGCCAGTTAAGTAGCAAAAGATGTAGAGTATTCCTCCGGTCAATAAATACCCCAATTGTTCCCTCACTAGCTGCCTCTGATATTTTAGCAACTGATATTACAAACAAATTTATAAAGTTAGCCATTCTTTTCCTCTCCTAAACACGACAAGAAACGTAATCCGCCCCAGATTGTTGGCTCATCAACAGCAACCACTTTCCTATCCAAAACTGCTCCTTCAAATCCAGCAATCAGTGAGACGCACAAAAACTCGATTAACCAAATTCACTATCTTCATTGTACAGATTATGATTACTAACAATCCAAATACACAGAAATTCACATAAATTCGGACGAGTCTCGTAAATAGGAGAAAAAAAGTGCATAGATTAGGGGTGGAGAATCAACGAAACGTACCACTGGATAGGTGCAACGAAGCGACCTTACTGCATAAAGTAGGGGAGGAGCGAGGAAGAGCGAAGCGAGCAGTGGGAGAGAATTTGAGAGAGGGTTTAATTGATGATGCCATGGGAACAATCCTGGCCATATCTAGGTCGAAATCAGTAGGGGAGAGAGTGAGAGAAGGAAGAGGAACAAAACAACAATTTTTATCAAGTGAAAGAAGCTCCACTCATTTACCGTTTCTTTTCCTTTTTTCAACAAATCCTTAGGAAATGAGGGAATATCAAATAAAATTTACATCCTTTTCTCTCTTTTCCAACAAATTAATTTTAATAGAGCGGATAAAAAAAATTCACTCTTTTATTCTACATGCCTAATTTTTTCAATCTTCATATTTCTTTTCTTGTATTTTTATACCTACTAGTACCCCAGTATCCTATCCATCGCACCATCCATTATATTTCCTTCAAAAATATGGAGTATATAATGTCAAATTGTTATTTATAAAGTACAAAAAAAAACTTATTAAAGTTAACTCATAAATATTGGTTAAAATTCTTTAAATATATAAAAATATGATTCATAATTAAGAGTATTTTTAGAGTTGTTCATGACAACCTAAAAGTTCTCGTTCACAAGAAAAAGTAATTTCATGTTGTGAATGGTATGCTAAAATCTCTTATTCCAATAAAAATAATTTAAGTTGTGAATGATTTTGTTTGATTTTTATATGATTAATACTTTTTAGATTTACTGTTCAATTAAAATAATAAAATCACTCTAACTGAAAATGAGCTCAGAAATCAAATTACTATTATGTTTAGGGATGTCAATTTAGTCAGTCCAATACATTTCAGATCAATTTTACTTGAGTTGTAGGTTAATCTGATGCAAACTATTCGAGTTAGAAATTTACCTAACCCTCTAAACTTTGAGATTTTGGGCTAGCCTAATAAGCTAATCATTAAAAACTATTATCTCTATCTCATAATAGATGACTCACTTGGATAACGACACATAATTTTAGGAGATGTTTTATCTGTAAAGTGAAAAAAGAAATAGTAATATATTTAAATAAATGTGAGAGAAAATTTTTTCTAAAAAAATGTGATAGTAGTATCTTTTGTGAGATAAACTAAAAGAAAAGTATGATATCTATTAATGACGGGTGAGGATCAATTTTTTATGTAACCTAATGCATTTTTCATTCTAAATTATTTTATATTTATAAAATATAAATACATGTATAAAAATTAAGGATAACAATCATAAGTCAAATACGATTAATTATCACAATATAAAATTTGAAAAATGACATTGGATAAGAATTATATTTGATAAATCTTAAGTTGTTGGAATGATTTATCATATAATAATATGTTATGGTGAATATTAATGTGTTAAAAATTAATTGAATCATAACTTAAGGTAGAAAAATAGGGTATAGATGCACCTAGAGGCTAGAGCCAACCTAACGGCCCTACCCATTCGGATTCTGGTCAAGTTCTAATTGAGTGCAGACTAATCGTATGCGGAATTTTTTTATAAGATTAGAAATTCGGAACACCAACCATACAAATTTAGCGGGTTATTAAGGCTAGTCAACAGCTTTTAGGCTTAGTTGACATGTCTTATTATGTTCTCCTCATAGTCATGCCATGTTAGAAATATGAGAAAAATATCAAGTCATGTATAAACGGTATTCTAATTATTACTTCAATGGAAGAGCACTAACAAAAATAAGTGAAATGAAAATTATAACAAAAATAATAAAACAAACCGAACTAACTATAAATCAAGTTGGGGAAAGCTCTATTTCTGTAAGACTAATTACATACCCTACTAATGCTATTGGATTGACATATTGTTTCAAAAGATAAAACGATTTCCTCTAAATATGTAGAAGCACCTACAAACCTGCTAGACATTAACGAACTCGATGAGGTTTCAAGAATTGAGCAAGTAAACTTCTATGCAAATGCAAATGCTACAAGTACTATTCCAAGAAAAAACTAAAGAGAAGAATACTTTTAAAAATTATATTTATCAATTTTAAATTGTACCCTTATTTATAAATTAGGGAAAGGTACTTCAGAAGATATAGCCTTCAAGTTCTAGGTAAAAGGTCAAAAGGTTGGGCCATAAAAGGCCGACTCCTTTACCATCTCACGTTTCCAATATGCCCGTTAATGTACTCATAAAAATAGCCCATTTTTCCCATTAGTGGGCCGTCATCCCGTGAGCCTAGAAATATACACAAGATTATGGAGAGTTAATACAGAGTATTATAGTCTCACATTTTAATTTCGAAAATAATATTTGGGAATCAATGTATTTAAGGAAAAATCAGGCCTAACATCACCAATGCAAATTGTTGTATTACATACCCTACTAATGCTATTGGATTGACATATTGTTTCAAAAGATAAAACGATTTCCTCTAAATATGTAGAAGCACCTACAAACCTGCTAGACATTAACGAACTCGATGAGGTTTCAAGAAATTAGCACCTAGAGCATATGGGTACCTGAAATTAGCATTTAATGATGTAGGATAATATGAGTTATTGATCAAAGTTTATACTACTCCATAATAATACGATTAGTGATAAAATGCAAACTCTATATATTGTACAAACTCTAACCTATAATCTGGACAGTTAGAAAATGTTAACAGATGACAAAATAATAGCAACAAAAATGGCAACACAGTGTCAACACAATTTCAACCGTTGACACCGTGTTGACATTTTTTGTTGCTGCTATTTTGTCATCTGTTGACATTTTCTAACAGTCCAAATCATAGTTTGGAGTTTGTACAATATTTAGAGTTTAAATTTGATAACATCTCATTACACTAATTACCCAAACAAAATTTATACAATAAATAAGTATAATGAAATTCATACATACTAATAAATAAAGTCAAGTTAATTTCCTCATCGTGTGAATTGCAGAATCCCGTGAACCATCGAGTCTTTGAACGCAAGTTGCGCTCGAAGCCATTTGGCCGAGGGCACGTCTATCTTGGCATCACGCATCGCGTCGCCTAATAAAAGTTAATTTCCTCATTTGTGGACGATCATAGGAAACAGGTTCTTGTGACTATGATAGGAATCAATCTGATATATCATGACCTTTATGCATGTTTTGTTTATAGAGGAAACATTTATGTGATCTTTTACGGTGCATGAAAATAATAATATTATTATTATTATATATGTGTCATATAATGGTAAACCATGCAAAAATAAATAGTCCAAAATTATATTTTATAATTTCGAAAAGCATAATTCATATTGAAACGCGCATGATGAAAGTCATGTGTACCACCACCCTAATTGGTTAATTGAGTTTTGGAATATTGGAAATACATTTGCATGTGCTTGTTGAGGGAAGCATGCCGGCTAATGGGTTTGAATGTCAACAAATTCCTCCCAAAATAGACATCATACGTTTGCTTTCTATTTTACACAAACTGCATAATTTAT
Organism: Salvia splendens; assembly: GCF_004379255.2. Lineage (NCBI taxonomy): Eukaryota > Viridiplantae > Streptophyta > Magnoliopsida > Lamiales > Lamiaceae > Salvia > Salvia splendens. Next base: position 27,785,080 of record NC_056038.1, read on the forward strand.
TAAGTAATCCCACTTGCAAAATTCAACACCGCCAGTTTTGTTATTCAGGGTAGGCTGCTACTCCTGCTCACGTCTCCTATTTTATGTATCATACTATTAATCAAATGCCAAAACTCTGAAACTTTACTCTTGGTTTGGGCATATAGTTGTTTCTTATTCTTGAAATATGGACTCCAACATGCATGAATTCACACCAATGACCCATTTTAATTAATTAAATAATAACCTTTGAATTTTGATGTAGTACATGACGAAGTGTGCTACTGGTCTCATTTAGTGTCGAGTAAAATATAGTCCTAATCTAACTCATAAAATCGAATGATTTATTTAGGTTGAATATTTAATAATTCAATGTAATTTTAATAATTTAAATGGAAAATTCAATGAACCGAGTAAGCCAACTAGTGATTTCAGCAACCATTGTTTATTGTGTTGGAATCTATGTCCGGTCAAAGGATTTTGACCAATTATAATTTCAACGAGACATTTAATTTTGTGAAATTAAATGATATAGCGTCGATCTATGTTCGGAGTAGATGACCGTGGTATATTCATTTTCTCAAATCCGATTCCCGGTGAGTGAGAAATAATGGATTAAAGTTGTGCAAAATTGCAAACTAATTAAATGAGCTATTAGAGAAGTCATGAGATTAATTAAGAGGGTTAATTATCCCACATTGGAAGTTACAACCTTATTAATCAAGTACTCCCTTTAATAAGAAGAATTATTCCATGTAATAATTATAGTGGACTAAGATGGGCTATAGAACCCACACGCGCGCGCCGCCACTAGCCCAAGCCCGTGCTCGTGTCCTTGTCCTTTGGACTGTTCTTTGGGCTTGGTCGTGGGGCTCGGTGCTTGGGTTCGACCCGAGGCTGGTCTAGTTCTTTTTAGACCACCGCCGTTTCCACGTCAGCGAGCCAAGCGGGATGACACCTCGTCAGTATGACGCGGTAAAGCCAACGTGGCTGACACGTAATGAAGTCCACGTCGTGAATGAACCTAGACGCGCAGTGTGTCCCGATACGTCCGTCCAGGATCAGCCTCTCCAGCTTCGTAACGGTTTGTAACGCCTTGTAATGCTCGACGGTTACGGATCCACAATGATGACAGCCATCATGGCTGTTGACCCCTGCAGTGGACTATGCATCTCTACACCAATTCACAAGCCTTCTGCATCATAAGCTCTTTCCCTCTCCTACATTGTTTTTCTGTCGAAGCTCTGCCCTCTCCTCCATCCAGTTCGCCGGAGCTCTGCTGATAGTGGTACTGCTTCACCAGAGACGTATCCGTTTTATCTTTGGGGACGAAACGTCAATCCGAGAGCACTAGTGGGGCGTATCTCGTCTTGCGGAAAGAGGACTCCTCGACTCGGCTAACAACTTGTTCACGATTTGCTGTTTCATTTTCAGTTGTAATTTTGTTATCGTTTTTCCATTCTGTATTCCTTCTTTTGGGTTGTATTACGCCCGATTATCTCTTGTAATCCAAAAAATCAACAATCGCAAGACGAGATAACTTGCCTTTGAAGGAGATGTCGACTGAATCCAACACTGCTGCTGCCATCACTCCGGCCACCACCGCCGCTGTCATTTCTTCCACCATGTCGACCACTGCACCGGTCAACACGTCGTGGATCGACTGATTTCCTCGATGATGCCAACCCCGGGTTCATTCCATCTTCATCAACAACCCCTTGAGAGTTTATCAACCCCTTTGGGCCCACTGGCGGATCCACCTCGAGTGGATCGGTTGGCTCCACTTTTAGTTGTTCCATTGGATCCTTTAGTGGATCGAGTGCGGGGGCCTTTGGGTCTTACACGAGTGCTGGTTCCTTCGGGGCCGGTACGACCATGGCGGGCTCTATGCCCAACATGAAAGTTTGGAGCTCTATTCCTAACCAAAATGTTGGTCCCTTCGGGAGCAACGGGATTGGTTCCTTTCATGGACCAAGCGCGGCACCTTTGGCACCAAGAATGATGCCATCTGCCGAGAAGCCACCAAAGTTTGGAGGATCTGACTTCAAAAGGTGGCACCAAAGATGTTTTACTTAACAACATTGGGCGTCGCAAGCTTCCTCACGGAATATGAGCCGCCCGCGCCAAGTGATAAAGAGACAAGGATCGAAGTCATGGCAGACTATGAAGCTTGGCGGAAAGGAGATTATCTTTGTCAAAAAAAAAATTCTAAGTGCTTTAGATGATAGTTTGTACAATGTATACTCCGTTGTAACCACATCAAAAGAGATGTGGGAAAGTCTAGAAAAGAAGTATAGCATAGATAATGCAGGTACTGAAAATTTTGTAGTAGCCAAATTTTTGGACTACAAAATGGTCGACTCTTGACCCGTCATGGAACAGGTTCAAGAGTTCCAACTGCTCATCCACGGACTCGTGGCTGAAGGGATGACCTCGCCCGACAACTTCACAAGGTGCACGATCATTGAAAAACTTCCTCCTAGTTGGAAGGACTTCAAGAGCTACCTCAAGCACAAGAGAAAGAGGATGACTCTCGAAGACTTGATCGTGAAATTGCGCATTTAGGCTGATGTGCGCAAAAATGACCAAAAGGCTAAGGGCTACAACCCCATTGATGCAAAAGCCAATCTGCTGGAGCGAGGCGGTCCCTCCAACAAACGCCCTAGCCTAAGTCGTTGACACACTTGGATTTTACATGGTTTCAGAGGGTGGTTTTGTATGAATTTGATCATATTTCATCTATTATTAGGCGTGTTTACATCTACTTCTGTATTATGTTGGTATATTGACCATTTTGTTAAGAATGTGTAGAAAAATGTGCAAAATAGGTGGATGTGCAGCAGTCTTGGCTTGAGACAATTTTACTGGAGATTTTGAAGTCCAATCAACCCCCAATGCACATCATTCTCTTCGTCTTCGAAAGAGCTTCGCGTAGGTACCTCACACGCCCCAATCGGAGTTCGGATGAGAGAGATATGGTCGTTTTACGAACACTGCGCTGTCCAAAAAATCTCACGCGGCCGGGTGAATTATTACCCTGTAAATCCACCCGGCCGGGTGTCTCAAATGGAGCAGAATCTGGTCGAAAATCATCACCCGGCCGGGTGAATTTTACCCTTTATAATTCCACCCGGCCGGGTACGTTGTTTTGACGTATTTTTATGCCAAAAACGCGATTTTTGAAGGGGATTAAGATGAGAAGAAGCCTAGGGTTCATTCCACACCACACCTAACGCCTCCTACACTCACACACCACCCCAAGCACACCTTTGAGAGAGAGAATTGAAGATTGAAGACTTCCAATCGGGAGATTGAAGTCACCTATCCATCGATTGATCTCACAGGAGTCTTACTATCTTTACTTCATGTATTTGTTGAATTCATTTGTTTTGAACATGGTTTTCTCTATAAACATGAGTAGCTAAACATCTCTTGTAGAATTCTTGGTGATGATGCACTGATTTCATAGTTTTTATCTGATTGATTTTGTTCTTGCCTTGCTCTTGTAGTTATTTGATTATTCTTGGGTTTATTCCTTTCAATTGCTTGATCACCACTTGATTGTGTAGGATTAATTAGATTAATCGGAAGATGAAATAATTAATCCGGAAAGAAGAATAATTCACACCTTAATACAATAGAACTCGTGAGAGTTGAGGTTTTGAGTGAGGTCATTGACCTAATCGAGCTTTTGGGAGTTAGGAGTTTAGGATTAGAAGGGGACTTCGATCCTAGCACCTAATCTACAGGTTTCTCACCTCGGGAGGGGGTTTAATCTATAATTGCGGTCGGCTTAGTAACTCTAGAGACACCAAAAGGTAAAGCGAATTGACTGGATAAGAGCTTGGAATTGTGCATCGGATCCTTGAGTTCTGCAATTTTCTCCATATTATCTTTTCACATCCTTTTTACACCGTGTTTTCTTGTTCTTAATTGTTACTTGTTTACTATATGCTTTTATTAGTTGTTAGAACAAGCCAATCTTTTCTTGATTGTCTAGATAGTAGTTGATTTTTGTTCGTGGTAGTTAAGTGATACAAAATTGTCTCTGTAGGATACGATACTCTTGCTTACTAATTGCTACACTAGCCCCGTACACTTGCGGGTATCACTTGTGTTAAAATAAGTTGAGTCAGTCGTCCAAATAAAAAGGACAAAGGGAAGGGAAAGCAGCCTGCAAAGAAGTTTGAAAGCGATTGCTACAAATGTGGCAAACCTGACCACTTTGCCAAGGACTGCCTCAGCAAGAAGAAGAAGCCGACTGCCCACGTCGTTGAGAAGGAGTTCAAGGACTGGGATGAAAATACCTCGTTGTCGTGGTTACCTAAGAAGTGAACCTTGTGAATAACAAGAGTGACTGGTACATTAACACCGGTGCTACTGCTCATGTCTGCTCCGACAAAAGCAAGTTTGCCTCCTACACTGCTGTTGAAGGGATGAAGATCAACATGGGGAATCAAGCATCGTCCGAAGTCCTCGGCATTGGAAATGTGATCCTCATGATGACGTCCGACGTCACAATCACCTTGAAGGATGTGTTGCACGTCCCGGACATCCCCAAGAACCTAGTGTCAGGATCAATACTAGTGAATAAGAGGTTTAAACTTGTATTTGAATCTGAGAGGTTTGCTTTGTACAAGTTTGGGAAGTCCCTTGCAAAAAGGTTATGTAACCGATGGAATTTTCAAGCTTAGTGTGGCTACACGCCTTGTCCCAAAGTCATTGACTAATAATAATAAAACATATACTTCCTCTTACTTGACCGAGTGTTCAAATTTGTGGCATTGTAGATTGGGACATGTAAATCAAAACGCCTTTAAGAGATTAGTAAATTTAGATTTACTAAAGGCAAATGAAGTGAATACCCAAGCCAAATGTGAAATTTATCTTGAAGCAAAAATGGCTAAATTACCGTTTCACTCAGTTGAACGAAAAACAAAACCCCTTGAATTAATTCACACGGATGTATGTGATTTAAAGATGGTGCAAACTAGAGGTGGTAAAAAGTACTTTATCACTTTTATAGATGATTGCATAAGATATTGCTATGTTTATCTTTTAAGAAGTAAAAATGAAGCAATTGAAGCGTTCAAAAATTATAAGAACGAAGTTGAGAATCAACTTGGTTGTAAAGTCAAAGCGATTCGAAGTGATAGATGAGGCGAATATGTAGCCACGTTTGAGGAGTTATGCAACACAAGTGGTATAATTCATCAAACAACTGCTCTATATTTACCACAATCTAATGGTGTTGCAGAACGCAAAAATCGAACTCTAAAAGAGATGATGAATGCGCTGCTACTTAGTTCAGGATTACCTCATAACATGTGGGTGGCTATCTTTACAGTCAACTATATCCTAAACAAAATTTCACTCAAAGGAAATGACATCACTCCTTATGAGTTATGGAAATGATAGAAACCATCCTACAAATACCTCAAAGTGTGGGGATGTTTGGCGAAGGTAATGGTTCCCCCGCCCAAGGAAGTTACAATTGGCCCTAAAACAGTCGATTGTATCTTCATTGGATATGCACTTAACAGTAATGCATATAGATTTGTTGTACACAAGTCTGAAATATCGACTATAACAGTAGGACAACAATCGAATCAAGGAATGCCGTATTTCTAGAAAATACATTTCCTTGCAAAGACAAAAAAGAGGTCACAACCAATTCTGAGACAAGAATTGAAGATGAAGCCACTAGTTCTAAATCAGTGGATGAAGAACCTCAATCGCGAAAGCGAGCAAGACCTGATCCAAGTGATGCAGTACTAAGACGTGGTAGTAGAGTCAGAACACCAAAAATATTTAGTCCTGACTGCATTGCTTTTATGTTGGATGAAGAACCAACATCAATAAAAGTAGTCTTTGTAGGCCTAGATGAGTTACATTGGAGAGAAACTGTTCAAAGCGAAATTAACTCTATTTTGCAAAACCACACTTGGGTGTTGGTTGATCTACCCGAAGGTGCTAAACCTTTAGAGTGCAAATGGGTATTTAAAAGGAAATTTAAGGCCGATGGAGCAGTGGATAAATATAAAGCCCGACTGGTGGTAAAGAGTTTTAATTAAAAGGAAGGACATGACTTCTTCGATACCTATTCACCTGTAACGAGGATTACATCTATCTGATGCACTTTTTATTAGCACTAAAAATACCGGCAAGTATACAGGATAGATCTAGTATAGCTAAAGGTCAGTACCGGCATATCAAACACGAGAAATATAATTACAACTGGCTATCATGTACTAAGCATCAAATACTAACTAGAGAAACAAGAGAATTTTGGGTTTTTGAAAATAAAAATAATTTAAAGCAAGTAAACATCTAATTGCAAATAAATCACAAAGATAAAAGATAAGAGATAAGAGAATTCCAGGGATGTGCGTTCACTGTTATGGTTATACAAATTCCAACTACAACACCCTAGCACAGTTCTTACTTTGATAGAACGAGTCACCTAGCTTATGCTCATGCGATGCAAACGTTGATTACAAACACTAGGGTTGTCAATCCTAGATACGTCACTCATAAAAGCTCCTAAGACCCTTAAAAAGTCTTCACTCTCAATTAACAGTGTCATTTTAAAGGAAGCTAATTGTAGTATCTACTATGTTGATCTAACTCGCCAACATCCTCTCACGATTATGTAGCAAGTTATATTAAATCATCCAAGATTGTGTCACTCAATCATGAAGCATCATTATTCACTTAGAGAAGAAACAAAGTAAAAATAAAACGGATATTAAATAGAAAATGAATTGTATAACCAAAGTTGTTACTAACATATCCCTAGAATCCTATGAGTTTAGTTACACATGATAGAATAAAATAAAAACATAGATTGAAGGGAAATCAATGAAAACATAAGAACTAAAGCAAAAAAACCCGAGGGTTAAATCCTTGTAGCCTTGATGATCTTGTTGAATCCTTCTCCAACCCCATGCACAATGAAGTACTCTTAACTTTTGAACTTTGGAAATATTAGGCAAAGAGAAGGTCTAGATGAAGGATTAGGGTTGGAGGAGGAGCTATGAAGGCTCCCCTTTTAAGGGCTATGGAAGGGTGAATATTATGAATTAGGTTATGGGGTATATATAGGCTTGAAAAGGATTTAAATTTGGTAAAAAGTTTTCTCCAAGTAAAAGTAAATATGGAATTTTCGTGCCCTATAGTAGAAGGAAAAGATTTAGCTTCACAAGGTAATGTCTTTTTTCTTTCTTTAAATTTCCGCCTAAATTGCATTTGACAGCTGTGCGCGACCTTCGTAAAATGACCATAACTCTCTCCACAGAACTCCGATTGAGATGAACTTGATACCAACGCTAAGCTCTTTCAAAGAAGAAGAAAATAACATATAGAATGCCATGACCAGACTTCAGAATCGTCGGAAAAATGAGTTTGAACACAGGCTGTCGTGAGGCGCGTTTTTGTGGCGGACCCCTGCACCTTGTCCAGCGGTCGCCATGCATTGATCCCAAGTTTCTCTCTCTTGGGTGGCGGTCGCCACGCATCTCCCGGCGGTCACCGGGCTTGTCTTCATTTCATGCACAGATTTCCCGAAACGGACCGCTACAGAAGTGGCGGTCGCTGGCAGTGTTGCGGAGGTCGCTGGACGCTACCGGAACTCCAGATTTCCTACTTCGCGTTTAGACTCCCTTTTTAGGCTCAAATATGCACGTTTCTCACAAAACATGTCAAAATACCAAAATGTATAAAATATGCAAATAATGGACATGTAATGCAATTTTGACATTAAAAACGGACCAAATAATGGCCTTAAAACAGTGCAAAATCCGAGCGTATCACTATCTGAGTGCTTCTCACGATTGCTGCACTGCACAATCTTGAGATTCATCAAATGGATGTTAAGACTACGTTTCTAAATGGTGAATTAGAAGATGAAATCTATATGGAACAACCCGAAGGGTTTGTAGTACCTGGACAAGAGAAAAAGGTATGCAAACTGGTAAAGTCTCTATATGGATTGAAACAAGTGTTGTTGCAGTGGCACTTGAAATTTGATAATGTGATGTTATCAAATTGGTTTAAAATCAACGAATGTAGTAATTGTGTCTATATTAAGAACACTGATAACAAATATGTTATAGTGTGTCTTTACGTTGATGACATGTTAATCATGGGTAGTAACACTCTAGTGATTAACGAAACCAAAGCCATGTTAAAAAGAAACTTTGACATGAAAGACATGGGTCTAGCCGATGTAATTCTTGGAATGAAAATTCTAAGAACATCTGATGGAATCATCTTAACCCAATATCATTATGTTGAGAAAATATTGAAGAAATTCAAGGTCTATGATGACGCGCCGGTTACGACTCCAATTGAACTCGACGTTCACTTGAGCAAAAACAAAGGCGAACCGTTGCACAAGAAGAATATGCACGGATCATTGGGTGCATTATGTATTTGACTAATTGCACTCGACCTGACATTGCTTGTGCTGTGAACAAGTTGAGTCGCTACACGAGTAAGCCAAGCAAAGAGCATTGGAGAGCTCTAGTAAGAGTTTTGAGATACCTATAACATACTCAAAATCGTATGCTACACTTTTCGAGATACCCCCGGTACTTGAAGGGTACTGTGATGCTAATTGGATATCCGACAATAAAGACTCACTTTCAACAAGTGGATACGTCTTTACTATTGGGGGTGGTGTTGTCTCGTGGAAATCCACGAAACAGACATGTATAGCCCCATCAACCATGGAATCAGAATTCATAGCTTTAGATAAAGCTGGGGAAGAAGCCGAGTGGCTTAAGAACTTCCTTGAAGATATTTCATGATGGTCTAAGCCAGTGTCTCTAGTGTTGATTAACTGTGATAGCCAATACGCTATTGGAAGGGCAAATAATGACTTACATAACGGTAAGTCTCGACATATTCGTCGATGACATAATACCGTGAGACATTTGATCACAACATGGGTGATTACAATTGACTATGTGAAGTCAATAGATAATCTAGCGGATCTGCTAACCAAATGATTAAACCGTGATCAAATGAACAAGTTGCTAGAGGGAAAGAGTTTGAAATTCACAAACTAAAGAATTGTCATAGTGGTAACCCAACCATGATGACTGGAGATCCCAAGAACTTGGTTCAATGGGAAAATTAAGCTATGAGAGTTCGTGTGAAACGCTTATCTATATCTATTCCCTAGAGAACAATAGAGTGTTGAAAAACTTGCCTTGTGGTGAGGCTAAGTCTATAACTTTTAATGATTCCTAAGGATCTCGAGGAGATTGAGTTCTCAAGAAGACCGAGTAGGGCAAGATACTCGACTAAGAATCACCAATGCAAGTGTGAAGAGTGGCCACTTCGTATAACACACTTATAAATCCAAAGTGGTGTCCAAGGCCGCAAAGGACACAAAACATGAGAACGGATGAGGTTGAGGTGTTTAAGTGTTAACACCATTGTCTCGGTGCACGCCGTGGAGGAATAGTTCAAAGCATCGCGCTACTAGGCCGTCTGTGTATTCAGTGGTGTTGACTATGGATGGTTCAAAGCCAACAACTACCTATCCTTATGCTTATATGCCTCTCGAGGGTTGAGCTTGTGTCTGCATGCATATGCATTTGGCTATTTCCACTCATGTGGGGGATTGTTGGAATCTATGCCCGGTCAAAGGATTTTGACCAGTTATAATTTCAACGAGACATTTAATTTTGTGAAATTAAATGATATAGCGTCGATCTACGTTCGAGGTAGATGACCGTAGTATATTCATTTTCTCAAATCCGATTCTCAGTGAGTGAGAAATAATGGGTTAAAGTTGTGCAAAATTGCAAACTAATTAAATGAGTTATGAGAGAAGTCATGTGATTAATTAAGAGAGTTAATTATCCCACATTGGAAGTTACAACCTTATTAATCAAGTATTTAATAAGAAGAATTATTCCATATAATAATTATAGTGGACTAAGATGGGCTATAGAACTCACACGCGCGCCGCCGCGAGCCGCGTGCCTCGAGCCTGTGTCCTTGTCCTTGTCCTTGGACCTTGGCAATTGGTCTTTGGGTGGCCTTTGGACTGTTCTTTGGGTCTTTGACCTTGGCAATTGGTCTTTGGACTATGCGTATAAATAGGCTAGTCATTCCATGCATCTCCACACCAATTCACAAGCGTATTCCTTGGGCCTTGGACCTTAGCAATTAGTCTTTGGACTATGCGTATAAATAGGCTAGTCATTCCATGCATTTCTACACCAAATCACAAGCCTTATGCATCGTAAGCTCTTTCCTCTCCTGCGTTGTTTTTATGTGTGAAGCCCAAAATCAATCTCACGACTGCATGACAGCGTACTATTGTATTGTAGTCCATATTGCAATTTTGTTGCGTTAACAAATTTGTTATATTTGAAAATTGTTATAAAATATACAAATACGAACGAATTCTAAATTTGCACGAAATAAAATACATCGATTCTTTTTCACTTATTTAAAATTATCCTAACATAGAACTAATGTGGCGGCCGGAATTTGCCGCCTACATAAAAAAATAGTCCAACAAACTTAATGACAACATTTTCAAAATGAAATCTGCTCTGTAATTTGCAAGGAAACAATATTATTTTCTTCAACAAATATAATTTTGTTTATCGAATAATTATAAATAAAATTATACGTAAAGATATTTATCAAAGAGCACACTATATATACAAGTTTTATATACCCAAACAAAGGAAGATCGTTCATTAAATTAAGAATATATCCCCAAACAAAGGAAAGATTGTTCATTAATTTAATTATATAAATAATAGTTAATTTAATTAATTATAGTGGTACTAATTAGTTAAGAAACATAGATATATAGGATGCACACTGCAACTAACCTGAGTAATGTAGGAATTAAATGATCGCATTAAAGAAGATACACATCAATTTAAATCCTACTTACGACTCTTATTATTAGGCAGGTGATAGGAATTAATAAGAGATTAATTCTATTGGAGAAATTATTTGAGAAAAGATTGAAGAAGAGGAAAATAGCTAGCGTGGATTTGATTGAGAGAAAAAGAGAACAATCCTAGTTGTAGGAAAGCAAATAAATTCCTAACCACTAGGAAAAGTAAATCAACACATAATAACTAAATAATAAAATATAAATAAGCTAAATAATTATACGGAGAGATTATCAGCTCCCTTCTGGAATAAAATAAAATACCGGGTCCTTATCAACTCCCCTATCATTGAAAACCACCTTGCCCTCAAGGTGAAAGTCAGAAAAATAATCTTCCATCTCGTTGTCTTTGTTTTGATCTTCGTCTGCAAATAAAATTGTATCGTTTGGGACCTCAACGAGTGATGGAGAAATCGTCTTTGGACATGAGATCTCTTCCGCGACTTCAGTGACATAACCAATTATGCCAACAGTGATTTTTGGGCTATGAGATTTTGGAGGAAATTTGGTTTCCACCAAAACCATTAGCTCATCCAACTTTTGAGGCGATTCGTCATCAATTTTTACCATCTCTTCGATGATGGGATCAAACTTGACATTTGTTGTTGACTCATCGTTGTTTTTTGCAACAGTCTCGACGATAGAATCAGATGTGGCCTCCTTTTTAGCCATGGCTTCTTTTTTTGCTAAATATGCAACTGCCTCCATTATTTTGTTGAGAAGTTTATTCGTCTCGGCGAAGTAAATGACATTCTCATCAAAGTTACGATAAAACAGCATCCAGAAATTCTAGCCATGAGCAATCGGGATTCGAGCGTCGATACTCGTGGAGCCATACGGATGCTGGATGGTCAAAAAATAACCTCACAAAAAACAGACGGTCAAAGTCAGAGAACAAGTAATAATCAAAATATTCCTGAATATCCAAAATCCATCTCACGGGGTTAACACCAGAAAACCAAGGAGGAGAGTCTGGAGGAGAGTTTGACAGCAAGACGGTCATGGTGGTAGAAAGTAAATCAATGGGAGGATCAGAACCTAATGAAAGCACCAATTTAATAGGAATTAATATGAGATTAATTCCTATTGGAGAAATTATTTGAGAAAATATTGAAGAAGAGGAAAATAGCTAGCGTGGATTTGATTGAGAGAAAAAGAGAACAACCCTAGTTAAAGTTCTAGGGGGCGTTTCACGCCAGAGAGAGAATGAGATTAATATTTTAATTCTTCATTCTGCTTAATAATAAAAAAGACTCCACACATTTATAATATATGGGATAAAAAAAAGTGTGTATAAATTAGGAAAGCAAATAAATTCCTAACCACTAGGAAAATAAATCAACCCATAACAACTAAATAATAAAATATAAATAAGCTAAATAACTAGCTCCCTTCCTAAATAAAATAAAATAGCATGTCCCTATAAGCAGGTTAGGGATAATTGTATATTTGTATGATGACAGACTGTTTTCATGCAAGTCAACTCGATTGATTACATGTAATCACCAAAAAAAAATGTAAAACTAAAATATCATAAAATAATAAAAATATGACGCAATTATTGATGTATTCTTAATCAAACAATGGCGTAGATTTTCAGTCGGTCGTGTTTCAATATTACAACGGGCCAAAGATTTTAAAATAGCCGTGATGCGTGCTCATGTTACGTGTTCGACAAATGCACATAATAAGGACTTTCGTTCTAACTTTTTTTCATTTTTATTAATGAGTTATATGCTTTAAACTTCCGTCAATACTTTGATTTTATATATACTATTCCTTCCATCATATCATTTCAAATTCAGCATGAGATTTTGTGTAGTGCTGTTCTATGAGTTAAATAGAGAAAAATAAAGTAAGAAAGAGGAAAAAGTAGAGAGAGTGATGTTTCTATTTTTAGAAATGTGTTTTTAGAGAGAGACATTCCAAAAAGGAAAATGGTTCACTTAAAGTGGGACGGAGGAAATACTATCTTTAAAGATTCGTTTGTAAACAATATTGATTAGGGCGATCAACCGCTTAGATTATGCCATGTTACAGATATAAAATTTATTTCATGCAGTAAGAGTAAAATAGGGAATAATCTTTTTGTAGATATAGAATAATCTACAATATTGTATACTCAACTGGATAATATCATACTCCAATACGGATAATGAAGTTGATGTGTTGTTCTAATGTTGTGCTCCCTCTGTTCCATTAAAAATAAAATATTTTTCTTTTTGGATTGTCCTATTAAAAATGAAACGTTTCCTAAAATAGAAACAACACCATCTCTACTTTTTCATCGTTCTTACTTTTTTTCTCTCCTCATTAACTCATAAAATAACACTACATAAAATTTCGTGCCGAAAACAAATACTAGTGGTATTTCATTTCTAATTGGACGGATGAAGTAGTTTTCTAGCTTTTCGAATGTTCAGTGTCAAATGTCACTTTCAATAACTATGGACAATCCTTAAATGTCAAAACACTAAACTTTTATATAAATCTCTAGAGTTAAATTATTACTGTATATCAAATTTGAGGTAACGTGCGGAGTCTAACAAAATCCCAATTGTATTTGTTTGGACGAAGAACTTTGAACAAAAAAATACACTTCTTCTATCTTATTAAAAATAAAACTGTTTTTCTTATTGGATTGTCCCATTAAAAATGAAACTTTTCGTAAAAAGGAAACAACATCATCTCTACTGTTTCATCTCGCTTATTTTATTCTCTCCTCATCAACTCACAAAATAACGTTATATAAAATCTCGTGCCGAAAAATAAATGTTTCATTTCTAATAGAATGGAGGGAGTATTTTATAAGTAGTATATTATATATTTATAACGACCAATATAATTACCGCTCTTTATTGCGTTGTTATAATATCATATGTCAATATAGACATTTTAGTATAATAAGTCTAACTTAATTATTAAGTCAACTCATACCCAAGCCTAGCGAGAGACCTGTCCCAGGCATTTCATGAATCACATAACTATTAACTAATTATTTAAAATTAATTATGAACTACACTAGTGTGTTTTATATCTATCCAAAATGGATGTATATCCGCCTGTCAAAAAGACGAGGAACCAACTGTATACATATGTATAAATACGTGTATTAAGTACACAAGATTTACATATTATTTAGAGCAACCATATAAAAAAAAGATTAGTGTATGACATAGAATACCATTGTCAAACCACCCACACATAAGTAATTTGGATTCTTCTCCAAAGAAGATAAGTATTTCCTTTGGCATCAAACCCTCATGGCCTAAATTTGCCCATTTCTCCATCAAGCCATGAAAATCATCCTCTTCCTCCTCCTCCTCCCCACTTTGATCCTCACCACCGCCCAAACCCCTCCGACCCCACCACCCCGGCCTCCGTCAACAACTTCCAGCCCAGCCTCGCCGTCGTCATCGGCATGCTCGCCGTCATGTTCTCCCTCACCTTCATCCTCCTCCTCTACGCCAAGTTCTGCCACCGCGCCGCCTCCTTCACCGCCAACAACACCCGCCACATCCACGATGGCCTCCCTCGCTCCCGCTCCCTCGTCTCGGGCGTCGACAAGACCGTCGTCGAGTCTCTCCCCTTCTTCCGCTTCTCCTCCCTCCGAGGCTCACGCGACGGCCTCGAATGCGCCGTCTGCCTCGCTCGATTCGAAGAAGTCGACATCCTCCGCCTCCTCCCCAAATGCAAGCACGCCTTCCACATCGACTGCATCGACAAGTGGCTTGACAAACACTCCTCCTGCCCCCTCTGCCGCAGCAAGGTCACCGCCGACGACCTCTCCCACCTCCCCCCTCTCCACCAGCCTCCGATTTTTATCCAATCCGCCGCCGCCGCCGGAGCTAGAGCGGCAGGAATCCAGCCTAGAGCTCTACGTGGAGAGAGAGGAGAGCCGCCATGGATCCTCGAGATTCTGCATTGGCGGAAGCTTCCGGAAGAAGGAGGAGGAGGAGGCTCCGATACCGGAGAGCATGGACTGCGAATCACCGCCGTCGCCGGCTGCGCTGCACCGGTTCAATCACAAGATCGTGGTATCGGAAGCCGTGCTCAAGAACCGGTGGAGCAATGTTAGCTCCTCCGACATCATGTTCCTCAACTCAGAGATACTGATGAACGACGTCGCGGAGGAGGAGGCGACGAGATTCTCATCAGTGGAGGAGAGGAAAACGGCGGAGGAGACGGTGATCATGAGCATAAAGGAGGAGATGGGGAAGAAGAGAGCGTTGGAGGGAAAGGTGAGAGAAATCAATAAAGAAATGAATTTTCCCGCCACGTCATCGGGTGCTAATAGGGCGAAATTAGGGTTTGAGTCTAGCTCGATCAATCCCAACGACAAGAGATCCATGTCCGAAATCGTAGTTCATCCGAGATTCCAAGATTTAGGGAATAAAGATTCGCGGGTTGAAGAAATTAATGTCAAGGACGAAAGAACGAGAAGGCTTTGGTTACCCATCGTGAGAAAAACGGTCCAGTGGTTTGCAAATAGAGAGAGAATAACTCCACAGTCTCAAGAATCAAGGTTAAATATATGATCAAATTCAATTCATCAAGAATATCTATGCTTACAAATATTTCTGGGATATGTTGGTTTAGTTTTATTGTTTCTGACGTAAATATTCGACAGATTTAATATATAAGTAGCATTTTTGTACATGGAAAAAAGTCCACATGGTGGGGTTGAGGCCCCTCAAAATATATTGATGTAGAGGAAAGGAAATGGAATTAGATTCGATACTTTGCTCTCTTTGGGGATTATTTTGAGATTCAGACCTTTTACAGTTGGATTAATCGAATCCAAGATTGATAGTATTTTTTACAGCTGTTTTCATGTTTTGATTATGTGAACAACCATGCTATAGTAGAATTTATTTTAATAATTCAGATGCAAGTCTGGCAAAAAGTTACATTTTTTAAAATTCAGTTAAGACGACATTATTGCATTAAATTAGGGGCAACTTATGCAGCAATCTTTGCCAACCTGTTTTTTTTCCTTATGTTTAAATTATTTATTACTACCGTTTTAGTTAATAATTATGCTAATCAGAGACAGCAATTTTCAAGATTACTTATTCTAGGACATGTTTTTAGAGAATATCTCTTTTGGTTCTGACAAAACCGAATCCGAGTATTTGATAGTAATATTCAACTTTTACCTTTTGTTCAGTAAATTAATTAACCAAATGTAACTTGAGCACGCAGTTTTAGAACTTTTTGAAATTTAAAATATGGCTAAGACAAAGATGTGAGTGTAAAAGAACCATTGATTTCTCCTAAAAATAGAACCTTCAATTTTAAATCAATTGTTGCGGCAAAGAAGCTAATATATCTAATGCAGATAACTCGAATTATAGGATATCTAATTGCAGAATATGTATCACGGTGATATCATCATTAAGTATTCCCAAATATATGTATGATTAATTTAATTGGAAGAAAGTAACTTCATCTATAATCACATTTCACAAAGGTGGTACTTTGAGTGAGATAAATCGTGGTAAAATTTGTAAAAGATTAAATTAGTCATGAGTGAATGTGAGATGATTAATCATGAAATATAATCTAATTTTGACATTATGGAGGTGGGCGAAGCCACATTGTCATGAACTGAATTTTTGGAAGAAAAAAATGCAACTAAACAAAATATAAGAATCTATATAAACGAAAATGAAAAGATAAAACGGAAAACAGTAAATATATTGAGATTGCTTCCAAGAAGTTGCGTGTTGAATATCCTAATGGTGATGATGCGAATGCAAAACCTAACCCAATATTATCTGTTCAAATGAAAACATTTGTAAAAACAATAGTATTACTATACAGTTAAAACAATAAATAAGACCACGTCCTGTCCATGTTAGCAAATAATGTAATTATATTAGTAATTATTTTATTTGATTGAGAAGGATGGCGCCATTTTGTGCTTTACTCATCTTGATTATAGGAATCCTTGCAGGATTTAATGCTCATTATATTGTTGCTTGTTTCCGTGTCTCGTGTTTATTTTAAGTATTTTTTAAATTTGAAAATTGCTTCTCACCTACTAAATTTTATAGATTCAAGGCATCAAGAAAGTTCCCAAAAGAATCGAGAAAAAAAGTAGAAAATATTCAGATGGAGTATTATTTTATGAATTTAAGATATCTTTATAAACATATTTTTACGATCGATTCATGCAATTAATTAGGCTAGGACCTGCCTGGACCACTAAGTTTGCAACAAATTCTACCTTATATTACGATTTTCGTCACCGAATGATGATGTGTATGTTTTGTTTTTATTGTCAATATTGATTCAGCAAAACAACGATGTTTTATCCAACCTTGCTTGATCTACACTACCTTCTCCTTGAAAAATATAAATTTTAATATACAAGTGGTAAAGTAAAAAAGATAAATTGATAAAATAATAGAGATAAAAAAATGAATAAAATAAGAGAGCAAGAAAAAAAAAGTATAATATTAGTGGATTGTGAGGTCTACTTCATGAAATAAAAAGTTAAAAATATCTTTTTTATGAGACGGACTAAACTAAAAATAATTTATATTTTTAAAGTTGAAAATAATATTAAATAAAAACCAAAAATAGTAAAATACACATTATCATTCCTCTAACGAAAATTATAGCCCAGCTCATATTTGATACATAAGTGATAGTTCAGACTTTTAATGAATATTATCAATAGTTTAAGACATATTATCAATAGGTTTTAATTGATAACCATAATCACCACCTATTTAAAACTTGTTATATGATTAAGATTTGTTGATTAGTATTCTCTGGTAAATTCTTATTGTATTGATAAAAATAAAATTGGCTCAAACTAATTTGATGATAAAGCAGCACTTATTTAATACTGATGTTACTCATTCATTTAAAGCATCCGCAATGGGCGGACGATGGCACGCCCGATGGCGCGCATCGTCCGCGCCATCCATCGTCCGCACCCATTGCGGGTGCGTGCCATAGGGCGCGGACGATAGTCACGCCCTATACTTCGGTCGCGGAGGATAGCGCGGACGATGGCCATCGGCTGCGCCATCGTCCGCCCCATTGCGGCTGTCGCGGACGATGGCCGCGGACGATGGTCATCGTCCGCGCCATCGTCCGCCCCATTGTGGAGGTCGCGAACGATCGACGCGGACGATGGCACGCGGTTTTGATTTTCTATTTAAATCTCGTTTCTCATTCAGTTGTGCATACGAACATATCGACACATCAACCGACACACCCGATAGAGGGTTACCGTTAGGCTTCGAAGAGGTTCTATCTAGACAGGCCTCAATGCGCAACCAACAGGAGCATGTGCAGCTCATGAGCGACATGATTGAAGAAGTGTGGGCTCGTAACCGCCGTCACTGAGTTTGCGTTTTTTTTAAATTCGCATTATAATGTATTAATTTTTATTAAATGAAATGAAGTTTATGAAATTCGTATTTCAATGTATTATTTTTTTTTAAAATTCGTATGAATTTTGTAAATATTAAAAAAATGATGACGTGGCGCGCCTTAGGGCGCCCCACTGCAGGTGGGGAGGTAGGAGGATAAAACTGCTGACGTGGCGCGCCATAGGGCGCGCCCCATTGCTAATGCCCTTAGTAAGTTTGAGTCATCCCGAAAGTCGTGAGAACCATTATTGTTTTTTATAAAAAACAAGCACAATTTGGTTTAATAAATAAATGTTAGTAGGATTTTCGGTCCAAAAATTTAGATGCTCTAAATAGAAAAGTTGGAACAGTAGGCGTCTAGATATAAACAAACAATAAAGAGGTGATCAATTTTCTAGATAAAATAATACCAATATATAATCTAGGTGGATGTTCAGTTTGCAAGATTGTATCCGGGATTAAATTTGTAATGTGTTTGGTTCATGAGATTCAACCCACAACTCAATCTTAGATGGATAATCATGGGATAATTAATCATAGGTAACCTCCTATGATTAAAATAATCTCACAACCCAATCCTAGATTGTATCTTGGTATTATTTTATCTTGGAAACCGAACACCACCCTAGGATTGAGTTGTGAGATTATTTTAGTCATAGGGGTAGCTATGACTAATTATCCTATGATTATCCATCTAGGATTTAGCTGTTAGATTGAATCTGATGAACCAAATACACTATATATTTAATCTCGAGATACAATCTTGCAAACCGAACACCCTAAGAGTATTCCTATCTTCATACCTCTTCATTTATTACCCGTAATTAAGAAAATTACAATTGCGAGGATTAAGTATTGTAAATGGTCTCTAGTTATATTCGTGCTAAAATTTATTAGAAACAAATTAAAAAAAACACATGAATATGCTTAATATTTTTATTGTCATATATACTTGACATATCTATTTGCAACTTTATACCATATTATCATTCATTAATTATATTTACTTTGGGGATGATTAACTCCAGAGTCAATCAAATCGAGTTATTCAAGTGTGGTTTAACTCGTTCTATTCAATGTGTAAGTCATTGCATAACAAATACCCTAGCAGCATGTACTCAAAATAGTTATGATACTGCAAAACACATGTCATTCTGCCTTCTTTTGTGTTTTTGAACAACAACGATGCATCACCTGAAGAAGAACGTTACATGTCTGTGAGATCGATGATGTAGACGCTAACACCAAAAGGACTGTGTGGAGGACTCTTGCACCATCACGAGCATAATTTGTTTGTAACTTCATTATTCTAACTAATGCATTTTTATTTAAAAGGTTTTTATACTTTTATTTTTAATTTGGTTGGATCTTTATTTAACAGACTTCATAATTTAATTTTTTTTGTGTTAGTTAAAATTTTCTTTTTATTTTAAAATTATTTTAGCAACAATATCGGCTCAATAATCATTGAAAAATGAAAAATTTATAGGTATTGCTCGTTTTCAACTTATAGCTTTATCATTTTCAATAAGTCGATATTGCAACTGAATTAATTTCAAAATAAATAAAAGAAAAAAAACTTAAATAACACATGATAAATTAATTATATTCTAAATTTATCAAATAAATATCAAATCTAATTAAAAGTAAAAGTATAAATTCTCTTAAATCAAAATGCAATACAATAAAGACCTAACTAACAAATTGTAAAAAAATCTACTGAAATAAAATATATTGAATTAAGAACTTCATAAACCAAAAATTTATAAAAAAAGAAACACGTAACAAAATAAAATATACCAGTACAAAGACTTCTAAATATACTTTAAACTATATATATTTCTAGTACAAGGACTTCTAAATATACTTGAACTATATATAATTCACATTATATACGAGTACATATCATGAGACGTCATAAAACTGTTAGACATGCTAAAGGGATTCGAATACATGAACAATTTGGATGAAGACGAGGTATATGAATAAAATTGAAAGAGACATGTCAGGTAACTTATATTCGCAGCCACAAAATCTTTTATGTATATGATATATCCACTAAGGTAGAAGTTAAAATATTTATATGGATAGGACCACAACTTTTTGCCATAATTTTCTGATGTCCTATTACTTATTTTATGTTTTAGATGCATTACCGGTTAGGGACCATAATGTCATGCCTCATGAAATAATGACTAAATATATTATTATATAACTATTTATTTTAGTAGGTCCTCCTGTATTTTACTTGTTTAATAATTAAATCCTTTTAGTTTTATGATATCTAGGGCTGGACAAAAATACTGAAATACAACACTTATCGTACCGAAAAAATTCCAAATTACCGTTTTTTCTGTATACCGCAATTTTTGGTACGGTATGATACCGTACCGAAATCGTTCGGTACGATAACGGTATCAATTTTCCTATACCGCGGTATACCGTGATATACCGAATATTTGGTATATAACGTAGAATCGGTATACGGAATCCTCGGTGCATACCGAAAAAATCGGTGCATGTTGAAATATTATATATATTACATTATATTTATATAATATAAAATAGAAATAAAAAGAAAAAATCTCCGAAAATCCTACTTTTAAATATTTTGTGTATAAAATAGATTTTTTTTTGCATAACGATACTACAGTATACCATACCGTACTTTGGTATACCTCAATAACGATAAGGTAACAATATCAAAAATTAACGATACCGAGTTTTCGATATGATATCGGTATGACATTTTATCATACCGCAGTTTTCAGTAAGATATATGGTACCGATCCACCCCTAGATATCAATCAATTAATTCTTATTTAACGGTATTATTTGTTCGTTAACTTTTTTGTCACGTAAACAACAATAAATTTTAGTTTTATTAAAAAAGTTCCGTGTCATATATTCTAGTGGGTAGCTTAGTTCTTTTATTTTTTATTTTTATTTTTATTTTCTAGCTAATTCATCTATTTAGTAATCAATTCATTTTTTCTGATTCTCATATAATTTATTTATGGTTTTAACTTTTGCTTATTTTTTTCATATGGTAAATATTGTCTTGTGAAATCCTAAAATAAGGGAAGTGTTATATTGTTAACTCAATACTTAATTGCTAACTACATTTAAATAATAGTCCTTAGATATTCAAATCAAAGGCTTAGATCATCAGTCCCGGAATGTCAATACGATAAAAAAAAACGAAAATAAGGTATTAAGGTCAATTTACAACAAATTAGTTGTAACTAACTTTTGAAACATATCTCATAACTTTAAAACGCATATAACTTTTTCGATTTAAATTATTTTTTCGCACAACATATATCAAATTAAAGATAATTTTATAAGGATTCTAACGAGATATCACTTGCATATGTTCCGATGTCAAAATTTGAAAAAAATTCAAATATTTTTTAAATTTTTCAATTTTTTCGTACAGCAACAAATGTCAACATAGTATATAAAATATGTCAATATAATAGATGTAGAATGTCATTCTTAAAGCAATGTGTTGACATTCTCAAAGCATTGTGTTGATATTTTCAAAACACTATATTGACATTTTCATCCAAAACCCTAATTTGGTAGTTTTTTTTTATCTTTTTCGATTTAATTAATAAATACGAAAATTACACATGGAAAATTTTAGACCACTAAATTTCTAAAATCATATGGTCTTAAATTAGTTGTAGTTAGCAACTAGAGAGTGAGTTAGCAATTGATCACTCCCCCTAAAATAATTATCTATATAATCTTATAATAAAAGGGGTGTGTTATATTGCTAACTATTCTTTGAATTGTTAACTACAACTAAATGATATGCATTAGATCTTTAAATTAAAGGTTAAGATCATTCAACTTCGAATATCAATATATTGTACAAAAAAATGTCAATAAGGGTATTAACGTCAATTAACAACAAATTAGTTATAACTAAATTTTGAAAAATATCTCAAAACTTTAAATCCATATAACTATCACAATTTAAATTATTTTTGCACACAACATATATCAAATTAGGGATAATTTTATAAGAATTCCAACGAGATCCTACATGCATATGTTTCGAAGTCAAAATTTGAATTTTTTTTTGAATTTTCATATTTTTGAAGAAACAGTTTTATTTCAATACAACTTACATAATATGTCAATATAATTGTAACATCCCGAATTATAGGCACCAATAAAAGGTTTGGATATGTGGTGAGGAATAGTAGTTAAGTTAAACCGTAAGGTATAAATTTGATACGAAATGCCGATTAGTCAATTTTCGGCAATTTCTTTTGTCCGTGTAAAATCATAAATCGAAGCTAAGGGGTAATAATTTTATAAATTACAAATTATGGCCTAGAATAATTGTTGATAATGTGAGGAATTGTTTTGGGCCATTTGAAGGTAATTAAAAAAATTTCTATCGCCGATAATTTCAGTTTTTAACGAAAACGATCGGCGAAACTTTTGAAGATATAGACAGGAATAATTTTGCCTTAAACTAGAATTTAAATGCTAAATGATGATATAAAGAGTTCCTAAATGTGATATCATATGATAGGGCAATAAAATGTTACAAGATAATTAATTTATTTAAAAACTAACTAAATAATTAAATAATGATTAGAATTCTCTAGAGAATTCTTTTGTCTATCATCAACTCCAAACCCCCCCTCATTTCAGCCACAAGCACGTCCTCCCCCTCTCCATGGAAGACCAAAAGCTTAAGCTTTTTAATTTCCAAATATTTGTCATTTAATCGGTAAATCGATCGGGTAATCTTGTATCCGCCAGCAAATCGAGGTAGCCCTTTCTTCCTATTCTATTTTTATACCTTGAACTTGAGTATATGTTGATGTTGAAGGGCTGAAATTTCATTCACTCGGGGGTAGGAAAACTAACCGATTAAATTTCGATATATTGACGTTTACGCGATCATAGGCCTTCATTTGTCGTTGTTTGATATTTGAATTAGAAGTTTGATTACATGGATGTGAATTTGGATGAATATTGAACAGGGGGGGAGCTGAATTGATGATATTTGATGTGGAATGGTTGGGTTTGAGATAAAAGCTTGAGAAGAATCAAACTCTCTAATCTGCCGCCTCCTAGTTTGAATTATTAAGCATTTTAAGAAAGGTTAAAACTTTTGTTTAACAATTTTAAAAATAACTATATTTAGTCTTGAGGTCCCCTGAATTTTATGGAGAATTTAGGAGTTCAGTTACTGCATGTATAAATTGTTAAGACAATACCGCCGGAAACTGTCAAAATTGTGGTAAACTGCCATATTTTAGTATGTTCTATCCGAATTATTCAGGGCATTTAAGGTCAATGAAAACTTGATTTCATAATTTCTAAATTAACTATAAGGTGTCTCGTTGTTCTCTGAATTTTGTGACTAATTAAAGAGTACAAATACTATTTATAAAAATTGTGTAGAAAATGTTGCCAGAAACTGTTCGATTTTGTTAGTCTCTGGTAAAAGGAGAATATCTCTCAAACCATTAGAAATTTTTGAATGAATCTTGTTGGATTATAAACTATACTTCTTTGGGCATTTAAAAATATTAGGTCAAGCCTCTAAATCCTTCCGAATGAATATAGAATTTTTATGACGAATCAGTCCTGTGCAGTTGTATAGTTAGATGATTTAAGTTAATATAGCAAATTAATTTATTTAGATGATTTAATGATGAAAACATGATCATGGGTAAATATGAGTTATTAATTGGTACGCTATTTATATTATGCATAAAGCGAAGGAGCATATAGTGCGTTTTGATCACAAAGGAGTGGATTTAGAGGGTAGAGAAGTATCAAGGTGAAATAGGCTTATGTTCATAAGCCTGCGAGGTAGCGTATCCTCTCTATGGTTTTCGATTCTTTAGGTTGAGATGATGTGTGCTATAATGTGATTATATGTGAGATGTTTAAATAATGTGCTTAAATATGCTTATAATTTAATATGTGGATTATTATGATTCTTATTAATTTTAATATGAATGATCTGTGGAAAAAAAAATGGTACGAATATGAATAAAGACAATGGATATGATATGCAATGAAGTGTAATAAATTATGAAGATCTGAATAATGTGAAATATGTCTGAATAGATTATGAAAAAAAATATCTGAATATATATGAAAAAGAGTGTCTGTGAATTCGATAAGAATGATTATCTGAAGTGATATTTGGAAATGGAATAAATGTGAAAAAGAGATTTGAAAGAAGAATATGAAATAAAACGTCCTGTTTGCTTGGTCATATGTGTTGGGTACAATTGGCATGCCATAGGACAGCAGCGCTGCATTATCTGTGATCACTCGTCTTCTGGATAACCGAAGCGAGGATCGTCTGTTATCTGATGGGCCCCTATCTGATCTGTCTGATCTGCACCCTAATGGGTGGTCTAATTATCTGTCCGCACCCTCATGGGTGGTCTGATTATATGTCTGCACCCTCATGGGTGGTCTGATTATCTGTCTGCACCCTATGGGTGGTCTGTGCGGAGTCCTCTCGAGGACAAAATCCGCGTCTGCATCTGTTTCTGTTTCTGATCTGGTCCGTGTACCCTGCCTGAAACCAAGTAGATATTGGGGCTATAAGATAAAATAATATCTGATGATTTCTGAATAAAGGATCTGTAATCTGTAATCTGTGATATATGATAATATAAGATAAAATAATATCTGATGATTTCTGAATAAATGATCTGTAAGCTGTAATCTGTGATATATGATAATATAAGATAAAATAATATCTGATGATTTCTGAATAAATGATCTGTAATCTGTAATCTGTGATATATGATAATATAAGATAAAATAATATCTGATGATTTCTGAATAAATGATCTGTAAGCTGTAATCTGTGATATATGATAATATAAGATAAAATAATATCTGATGATTTCTGAATAAATGATCTGTAATCTGTAATATGTGATATATGATAATATAAGATAAAATAATATCTGATGATTTCTGAATAAATGATCTGTAATATATGATAAGATAAGAAAAAATTAATATCTGATGACTTGTGAATAAAGGATCTGTAATATGTGATATGTGATATGTGATTTGTGAAATATGATATATGATATGATTGTTGATCAGTCCTCACGGAGGAAATGATATTTTATGTTGAACGGTCCCCGCTCAGGGTAATTAACACGGAAGAATAGTATACGAAAATAAATGGTAAAATGAGAAAAATGTGATACGAAATGATATATGATGATATGCGAAATCTGGAGAAACCAAAGCTATAAGATACAATGAAAATGTTGTAGTATAGAAATAAATATATGAATATGTTATCAAGAGACCATAAGAGAAATATGACGAGGATGATATGATGAATATATATGGGTATCTGAACAGGTATGCTTTGGTGTGAAAATTCTGAGAATTTGGAATATATATATTGTAATAATAAGTCAAGATAATAAGGAAATGGCATTAAGAATGAAATCTCTAAAGAGACATGAGTAAGAATATATGGAAAAGTTGTATGACGATAATACAAATAAGTTTGATATAATGTGATTGTAAGTAATTTTGGAAATCTGTGAAATTGAAATGAAAACAAGCAAAAGATTAAAAAGGAAATAATGTAGTTATTATAGTTACTATTGTCTTAGCTGAGAGGGTTGGATTCTGTAGTTTGGATATTGCTACTGAGCTTTCGAGCTCACTCCCCCTCTTTCCCCCCTGCAGGTTAGAGTCGACATTATGTCAGTGGTGTTGCGCAGCTTTGCATCTTTGGCGAGTCACTGGTGGTCAACTTGGTTTAGTAGTCGTGGCATGTTATGTAATAGTTTAATCTTTAACCTTCCGCTGGATAAATGTTAAGTTTTTAAATGTAATAGATTTTAATTATGCTTTTAAGCTAAAAAGAAAAAGGAAAAATTTCAGCACGGGTTTTCGATACTGAAACGTGACATCACTTATTCGGTGGGTTACCTACCGGGTAAGGGGTGTTACAATAATGTTTGTACAATGTCAACATGAAATTGTGTTGACATTGCCATGTCTTCGTGTTGATGTATTTCATACACTATATTGACATTGTGTTTATAAACCCTAAATTTGATAGTTGCTATTATCTTTTTAATATTAAAAAATAAAAAACGAAATTACACATGACAAATTATACTCCCTCCGTTCTACAGTAATAGAGACATTTCATTTTGCGCACTCATTTTGAAAAAATAATTATAAATAGTTAAAGTGGAGAAAAAGTAAAGTAAGAGAGAATATTGTAGATAAGACTACTCTCTACATTATTCTCAATCTTACTTTACTCTCTCTCCACTTTCACTATTTAATAGTATAATTTTTTCAAAACAAGTGCAGAAAATGAAATATCTCTATTACTGTGGAACGGAGGGAGTAGAACACAAGATTTCTAAAATCCTATAACCTTAAATTAGTTGTAGTTAGCAATTAAATGATGAATTGACAATTGATCACATCTCTACAGTATATTTTAAGAAAATATATTTATCTTTTTGAATAAGTAAATAAGAAATATATTCTTAAATTTGACTTTTGTACTCAAATTTCTAAACATGTATGGAGTTTGAAAGATGACATTTGACTTTTGAGCATTTCGAATTTGAGATCAGAGCATTATCTTATTTGGTGCTTGTAAGATTAAAACTTGTTTGGGTTAATCATATAACCGGAGCTTATAAGATCATTACCGAGCATCATATGTATAAATTCCAAAACAAGATATCGTATGGACTAATTAACAAACCACTTCTAACTTAGAGCATCAAATAGTATAGAATTTGAATGACCATAATTGGTTTTTGGGCATCATCCTGTTTAGATTGATAAACACAAAATTTGCTTGCTTTTAAGGCTTAAATCATACGACGTGTGTGTTAGAAGTTAGTATACTGAAAGAATATTTCGAATGCTTGCATATGTAATACTCTTTAATCCATTTTTACCATTTTATGAGAAGGAATATTTTGTTATAATGTGTTTTGCTTTTGCATTTATATGAGATGTTCTAATTTACATTAAAATACATAAGAAGCAAAACAAGTGTAAGTCCTCTGCATAGTAGACTATTTATGAACGACGTTCATAGTAGGTCAGTGACAGAACCACACAGTGCCAAGCCCCCGCGCCAGCGGGGGCTTACCCGGCACCAGACCTCAAATCACCCTTATACCGCCGTGCTCCGACCGATTTCCGCCCCGGCGCCGCGGAGCGAGCCTTGACTCCATCTCTCGCCTGTAAATCCTAAAATTGAAATTGGGGGTTGGGGAAGAAGAAGAAGAAGAAGAAGAAGAAGAAGAAGAAGAAGAAGAAGAAGAAGAAGAAGAAGAAGAAGAAGAAAACGTGGGTTATTAGTTTTGGGCTACTTATTTTACCTTTTGTGCTACCTTTTTCTTTTGGGCCTCTTTTTCTTTTGGACTTTTAACTTAATAAACTAAGTAGTGATAATATCAGCCCTAGCCCAAGACCTTACTCAATTAGTCAATTGGCCCAAATATTCTCATCTCAGCAGACAACACGCAGCAGCTTGACGTCGGTGCTAGAGTTCTTCAGCCGTTCAGCGGTTTCGTTCAGTCGTGCCTTTCGAGATTCAGGATTTCAGGTAAGAATTGATCAATCGATGGTCAACGGGCGATGTATATAGACTTGGTATGAAATTTAGGGCTTAGTGGCAGTGGCTTAGTGCAGCAGCTCATCTCATTTCAGATTTCAAGATTCAATTTTCAATTCTCATGTTTAATTGCCTAAAATATAATTAAACTTTGTAGTAGTAGTCTCATGTTGACACGTTTGATGTTTCTATATAATATTTTTTTGCCTCAATGCTTTTAAGTTCAATTTGTCTACATAATCTAGATTGCAGTAGGTTAGAAGAATTAGGAAAAAATTATTTTTATTATGATTTGTGCAAATAGTATCATTGTATCTTTATTATTGTATGAAATATATATTATATAACACTAAGAAATCTTATTCTTATTGATTGTAGCTATGCATCGGTATTTTTCCAAAAGAGCAAGGAACGATTCAACAACTACAAGTGCTCCAAATGATAGTAGTATTTCAATTCCGAATCCGATCATGAATCAAGAGAGAATTAATGTTGCAAGTGTTGAATCTAGTGCGGAAAACATAGATCGTGACCAGGGAAAGCGGAGACGTATTGTTGAGTGTGAAGTCCAAGATAGGGACCGTGATACGATCCTAACTCTCTTCTATTATAATTATTTTGTTTAGATATCATAGGGATTTAGCATATCTTCTTTTATTATTTTGTTTAGATATTATAGGGATTTAGCATATCTTTTTTGTATCCACACATATTATAAATATGTGTGGAGTCTTCCATAATATTCATTCAATGAAATACAATATTATTTTGGCCAAGTCCACGTGTGATTCTTTGAATCCCTAATTCCCTACGATACCTGCTGCCCGACGGAAGGTCTCCGCGCACAACAGGAACGTATATCTGATCTGTAGCCGTTGCCCGACGGGTTGGAACCCGTGCACAGCCGCCCAGATCTTTATCTCCGCCGACCCTCACGGGTGCCGGATTATCTTTATCTCGTTATTGTCCGTTTTACCGGATCGTTAGGGATTTATGACCTTAACAACTGGTGCTTTCATCGTGATCTCACCCTCCCACCATCTCGAACCGAAGCTACACCGCTGCCCGACGGAAAACATTCCACGCACAGCAACTGTTTTGGTTGCCGAGTCCTGCCTGTCCGCCGAGCTCTAGCCGCCGGACAACTCTACTTCTGCAACGCCCGACGGGAAAGATTCCCGCGTGCCGCGTCAAAGTCAGACGCTCATCATCCACCACAGCCACGCTTCAGTCCGTCGACATGTCATACGACTACGTCGGCTATCGCCGTCGTCAATACGACGTCTCTCAGGCCACACAGCCATTCCGTCCCTACCAGCTGGCCTAACCTCGCAGTGTAACCTGTTGGGACCCTCCGAGCATCCGGGTGGAAGTACTCCGTTCACCGTCGTGGCCTGATCCAGAATCACCCTACGTCTCACACCACTTGGATCCACCTGATCGTCGCCCACGACCGAGATACCAACTCCAAGATTTCGATCCCTATGACCCTCCACCGACGCGGCAGCCCTCTTGTTGGGAACCACCGCCTCACCGGGCATCGCAGGGATACTCGGATTATGATCAGCCACCGCCGCGTCCACCTAGTTGCTGGAATCCACCCAGACATCGAACCAATCGCCGCTGTCCACCGGCGCAACAGCAGGACCGCGGCTACCTGCCTTTTGACCGGCCCCGACGCTCGGAGACGTGCTGGGATCGACCTCACCCTCAGGAGGAGGTGAGAGCGCTGCGAGTCCAGCCCCCCTCCCACCGGCCCCGCTACTCCACCGAACAGCCACCGCGGGACCTATACAGTCAGCCCACACTTGTGACCAGTCAAACTTCTGACCAACCTACGCATTCGCCTACCTGTTGGGATTCACCGGAAGAGTTGCACACACAGCCTATGTACCAGCCACCACCGCGCGACCGATCGTTGGGTCACCGCACAACGACGTTGCCTGTTGTTGCCCCCAGTCTCAAGGTTCGTTCGCCTTGCCCGGCCCAACTAGCTGCCGTAAGTAATTTCAACGAGAAGTTATGTAGTTGTAGATTGGAGCAAGCCGCCCTTCTCGCCTGCGTGAATGCATTGTTTGAGGAGAATATTGATGACGACAATCTAGCTGAGGATGTTCCCGACAACGTTGCTCACAATGGGAGTGCTAATCTTGTTGTACCAAATGACGAGTCCCTGGAAGAGATCATCAAGACCAACAATACGCCGCTGCAAGTGCTTGTCGGGGCATATGATGAGAAGATTGATGATATTAGTGTTCCAACACATAAGGAATTGGAGATGAAAGATGATGTAGCGACTTTGCTGGAGAAAGGAAATAAAACCGAAGCCCTTCGATCTAGTTTAGAGCAGAAAGAAAAAGATTTCAGTGTGTTGAGTGAGAAGCCGAACAAGAGAGAGAGCATGGAGAATCAGAGCCTTGTTGATGGCATCGAGGCTGGATTGGATATGAAAAAAACAGGACAATCAAGAGGAAATGGAAGACAAGCGAAGGTTGTTTGAGGATGAGCTTAAATTAAAAGCAGATGAATTGGGTAAGACAGGTGATGCTCACTCCGGTTCGCAAGCACTTGTTTGTGTCTATGTGGATTTGAATGTCAGTAATGTTACAAGTATGAATCCTCGATTACCGTCGCTCGCCGCCGATGCAAGGTTGATTCCTCCGGGAAATGACACGCCGTGTTTGAGCATTCATGGAGGTGTGGCAAAACTTTTCATTTTTGCGTTGAATTGTCACGACAACAATATGGCGGGGGTGTCCACCATATCTTATACCCAACACGGTTCTCTATTGGTGATTTTGGGTGGAAATGATGAAGGGAGACACACAACTATTCGGTGGGCGTTTGATCCAGGAGGAGATACCTCGCCAGAGCTTCTACTTTCAACTCTCTTCGTGGTTTTATGGTTCCTACCTTGAGGACGAGGTGGATTTCAACCGTGGGGGAGTTGATACGATCCTAACTCTCTTCTATTATAATTATTTTGTTTAGATATCATAGGGATTTAGCATATCTTCTTTTATTATTTTGTTTAGATATTATAGGGATTTAGCATATCTTTTTTGTATCCACACATATTATAAATATGTGTGGAGTCTTCCATAATATTCATTCAATGAAATACAATATTATTTTGGCCAAGTCCACGTGTGATTCTTTGAATCCCTAATTCCTTACGCTACCTGCTGCCCGACGGAAGGTCTCTGCGCACAGCCGGAACGTATATCTGATCTGTAGCCGTTGCCCGACGGGTTGGAACCCGCGCACAGCCGCCCAGATCTTTATCTCCGCCGACCCTCACGGGTGCCGGATTATCTTTATCTCGTTATTGTCCGTTTTACCGGATCGTTAGGGATTTATGACCTTAACAGACCGCATTCGAAGAGAATACATCTTGAAGGGACCTTTCCAACCAAAAGGCCATGTCTTTAAGAAAAGCTCATTTGGTAAGGAGAAAAGGAGTTTCCAATGTAAATGGTTTGAAAGACATGCTTGGTTGGAGTATAGTGTGGAGAAAGATGCAGCATTTTGTTTTTGGTGTTATCTTTTTAGGCCTATTAATGACAATCGGTTTGGCGATGATGCATTTGTGAGCGCGGGGTGTAAAAATTGGAAAAAGGCTCTTGCTATTTTTAGAGAACATGAGGGTTCAGTTAATAGCACACATGATAAGGCCAGAATACTTTTTGAAGGATTTAAAAATCAAAGCCAAAGTGTTGAATATAATTTGATGAAATTTGATAAGGAAGACGAAGTCAACTATCGGATTCGTTTGACTGCTTCTTTAAATGTGACTCGAATATTGTTGAAACAAGGGTTGGCTTTTCGGGGAAATGATGAATCATTGGAGTCTGAAAATAGGGGAAACTTTCTAGAGATACTTGAATGGTTGCGTGAGCAAAAACTTGAGGTAGCAGCGGTAACATTGGAGAATGCTCCTCGCATTAATCAGATGGTTAGTCCATTAGTTCAAAAGGAATTGACAAATTGTTGTGCCGTTGAAACTACAAAAGTTATTTTGGAAGATATTAAAAATCGCAATTTCTCTCTTTTGGTTGATGAAGCGCGCGATGCATCGATTAAAGAACAAATGGCTTTGAGAGAGAATGGGTGGAATGAATTCTTGGGACAAGTCGAAGAGTTTTGTGTGGCTAACTCCATTGACGTCATTAGTATGAATGATGCCATCAATCATCGTGTGCGTATGAAGCGGGATGGGCGCGTTACTAATTATCATCATTACAAAGTGGAGATTTACTGTCAAGTAAGCTTCACATTTTATTTCTCAATTATAATTGCAATTAATTATCATTTATAATTAAATACTTAAGTTTAAATTTTTGTATTATTAGGTTCTTGATTTACTTACTCAAGAGATGGAGAATCGTTTTTCGTAAATAAACACAGAATTGCTTACTTGCATGAATTGCCTTAGTCCAAAAAACTCATTTGCTAGCTTCAATGTGGACAAGTTAGTTCGTCTTGCAGAACTTTATCCGGCTGACTTCTCATCTATTGAATGCATGTCTCTTCCATATCAACTTAAAACTTATATCAATGATATAGTTGATAAAGTTGAGTTCTCCAACATTGAAGATTTGAGAAATTTAGCAAAGATTTTGGTTTCTACCTCAAGAGATAAAGTTTTCCCATTGGTGTACCGTTTGATTGAGTTGACACTGATCCTCCTGGTTGCAACAGCTTCTGTCGAGAGAGTATTTTCTTCCATGAAACTTATTAAGACAGATTTGCGCAATAGAATGGGAGACGAATGGATGAATGATATCATGGTGGTATACATTGAGAGGGGAATTTTAAAAAAAATTGGAAATGAGACTATTCTGCGGCGATTTCAAGACATGAAGACTCGTCGAAAACAGTTATCATCTAGTGTGTCTTAAAAGTTGAACAGACATTACATGTAAAATTAAATATTTTAGTATATGTATATTTTTTTTTAATTTCAGCCATGGCTTGTTAAATTTTCTGGTTCCGTCACTGTAGTAGGTAACCAAGTCGGTTCTTGCATAAGAAAAAGAATTTTCACGACCTAAAAAGGTTTTGGCTTCTATCGTGAAAGGTTGCGACGTCAGTCCAAAAGTTCCTTACCTAAGGAAATGAGCTCCTAATGCAAACACTGATGTTTGACATCGAGTGCAAATCCATATCCAAGGATTGATTGGGGGCCGTAGGGCGAAGCAAAGGGTGAAACAAGGGTCACGAAGATGCATCGATCGCGCGGCCACCTAACTCGGTGGTTCGAGGGACAGCAAGTTACCTTATCGGGTGACTCACACGGGGGGGGGGTGTGCAAAGAGGCCGGGTGGCCACGAGAAAAATTCCACTTGGTCGGGTGGCGCACCTGATGGGTCGATTTTTTGCTTTTAACACCCTTGGTCTTAATCCTCTTTATCCCTTTCTCACTCTTATTTTAACACAGAATGTACAGAAAATCTCATTGAGAGCACTCTTTGGTAGAAGTGCAGTGTAGCTAGTGGTGAATCTTTGTAGATAGTTGCTTGGATGAAAGTTGTCAAGAATTGCCTGCATTATTTTGATGGAGGTTCTTGGGTTTGGATCCCCTGATTTCTGTGTTTGTTCCTTCTTTATATGTATTCGAACACCTATCTTTTATACTTATTTTTAGGAGTACAGGAGTAAATCTTGGACTGGTGGCGTGTTTGATGATTCGTATCATCTCCACTTCTTCGG
This sequence comes from Salvia splendens, assembly GCF_004379255.2. Classification (NCBI taxonomy): domain Eukaryota; kingdom Viridiplantae; phylum Streptophyta; class Magnoliopsida; order Lamiales; family Lamiaceae; genus Salvia; species Salvia splendens. The sequence continues at coordinate 27,818,717 of NC_056038.1, forward strand.
AGAAGTCGACAATTTGTTAGTTCTTGCGACCTTTGGGAACTAGGGAAAGAAGTTGAAAATTTATAGGAGGGGAATAGACGGTAGGATGATAAAAGAAATCGACGAACAAGGCCAATCCTGGTCCCGTTGTTGATGGCCAGATGAATTCAGGAACAATAGAAGCATGCTTTATTGGAGGGTAAGATATGTTCTTTACAAAGATTGCATTTGTTTTCCATTTATTTTCTTGTGAAAAAGTTGCACAGCACAGAGGTTAAAGGAGATCACTGATTGAAAACTGTATTGTAGTAGTTGATTAATAAAGGCAACATCATAAGTACAAAATTAAGTGTAGAGAATGGCAAGCTTAGAATTCCTGAGACAAACACACTGTAAATACACAATACATTAATTATGAATGGTTATCCATATTGTTTTCAGGTTGTGAATCTCTTCCAGAAGCGGTGGTTCTGCCACAGCAAGTGTATCTCTTCAATGGGGACTTGCTTGGTCTCCGGCAACAAGAAGAAGATGAAGCATGTCATGATGAAGATTAAACCCGCGAAGAGCAAGAAGATGCCGTATTTTAGATGGCAGAGCGCCGCCAGGAAGCACTGCGCAATGAGCGCCGTGAAGAGCATATTCACACACACCACAATGCTCTGCCCCGCTGATCTCGTCTCCAGTGGGAACAGCTCGCTAGGGACCAACCACCCCAACGGCCCCCACGATCGCCCGTAGGCCAGCACGAATATGCATATCACCACCACCAGGAAGATCCCAATACCTTTGGGCAGCTTTTCTCCCTCTCCAAATTTCAGTGCTAGAGTAATGGCTATTGCAACCTACAATACCAATCATATTTTGCACTTGTATGGCTCAGTCGTAAAATAGAAACGTATAAAGAATGACTTAACTGGTGACGTTAGAAGAAAGGAATACCGAGCATAGGAAGAGCTCACAGCCAGCTTCCAAGAAGAAAGCTCGTCGACCAAACTTGTCAACAAAGGCCATGGATATGAGAGTGGCCACGACCAACGTGGCGCTGGTGATGGCAGAAGAGTAGAGAGACACGCCTGAGCCAAAACCCAAGCTCTGGAAGAACACGGGGGCGTAGAAAAGTATCGAGTTCATCCCAGTAAGCTGCTGAAACGCTGGTATACCAATGGCACCAAGGACCAACTGGGGCCTATTCTTCCTCTTCAACAGGTTCCGAAAAGGATGCTTTATAGCCTTAGCCGCATTGCTCGCGTCAATCAGGTCTTGGAACTCCGCATCAACCTTTGGAGTGCCTCTCACCTGTCGGCAATTGAAACGTAAATGAATACTTATAACAAAGAACTGAAACCTCTCACGAGCCACTCCTATCATTACCTTCTCCAATACATTCCTCGCCTCATCGTACCTTCCTTGTTCAACGAGGCTGTTGGGGGTCTCGGGGAGGATAATCCCGCCCACGAACATGAACAAGGCCGGCACTGCTGCTAGCCCGAGAGACAGCCTCCACCCCCACGGATGGATCCTTTCAACTCCATAATTCACAAAGTTCGCCACAAAGATCCCGAGGCACGTGGTGAGCTGGAAGAGCTGGTTGATGGCGCCCCGTATCTTCGCAGGCGCCATCTCTGAAAGGTATAACGGCACTGCCTGCAGCATAAGGCTTTAGCATCATTCATTGCTCATATAAAACAAGACATGAAAAAAAAGAAAAAAGAAAAAGGAACTAATGTTTGCTGACTTGATTGCCGAAGCCAATGCCGAAGCCGAGGAGGATTCGGCCGATGATGAGCATTGCGATGTTCTGAGCAGCGGCGTTCATGATTGCGCCGGAGAAGAAGCTGATGGAGCCGCAGATGATGCTGGCCCTGCGGCCCCTGTTTCGGGTGACGTGGGAGGCTCCGAAGGTAGAGACTAAGGCTGCTAAGTAGAGTGAGGATGTAAAGAGGGTCAGAATCTGGTTGTCGTATTTGCAGTAATCTGTTTCTTTGAGATGCAATTGCTTCCTTCTGTATACTCTGGGGAAGAATTCGTATAAGAAGTCATCCATAGAAGTCACCCCACCTGCAATTTTCAAACTCTATTGTTATGATTTAGGAATGGTTGGAACAACGAAAGAATTGGGAGAAAGTAAAAGTGACCTGAAACGCCGAGATCGTAGCCAAACAAGGAGCCGCCCAAGGAGCCAACAATGCAGGCGAAGATGAAATAAGGAGTGATTGTGTACTCATAGAGATGAGCTCTGGCTCCGCCATTTGAATCCACTATTCCCCCACCCGCCATCTCTCTCTCTCTACTCTCTACTACTCCTATTTTGTGGATGATAAAGATCAAGATTTAAAGTTGATTTTTCAAACCTAATATAGTGGACTGGAAAGAAATCTACTTTTTTCAAGACAGCCTGTTATGTTTTGTCAAATGGGGCTATTAATTCATTCACATTTCACAGCTTCAATTTGCAAATTTCCATTATTTTATTGCCATATTCCGATAACGGTTGACTGTATTATGCATATTCTTTGTAGAGGAGTAATAAATTTCCGATACTAATTTTGTGTGGGCCCATGTCTTTTATTGTCTTAAAGATGATGTTAACAGGTTGACTTTGAATGTTTTGGCCTTGCAGATAAGCTTAGAAGACCATGTCGCATAAGCAGTAAGCACACATACTACTACTACTACTAAACTTTTCGAAAATTAAGGGATTTATCCATTTTAATTGAATTTCCATTTTAGCTGATAATGAGTCATCTTTCCTTAATACTCCACAACAACCACTCATTTCCACAAATGAAAACATTAATTAAGAATGAGATAATAATTAATCTTTCCTGAAAAGCAGATTTTCTATATGCAGTTCTACAGTTTCCGTTTATTGACATAATTAATTCATAGTAATATACAGTAATGATTTGTTTCCTAAAATAGTAGTGTGAAATTTTTTCTCCCAAAACTATGCATTGAGGATAAATTAATTATGAAATTACGTCTCTAAAAATAAAACCAGTTAAAGAAAATCAATTTCGGTCTAATCAAAATTAAGGAGCCTCATTTATATAAATTTATCTTTTCTCGAATAGAAAAAAACTAAACGTTGTAAATATATATATGTTTGATTTGACTAGATTAATACTTAACAAAAACTTACATTTATTTTAATAAAGTAGTAGTTGATAAACAGAATAACCATTCCTGCCATATGAGATATACATGCGAAATCCTACTAATTTCACCGTAAAAAAACATGCTACCTTCATATATTGCAAATTTAGTTATTACTAGTATAATGCAGATTCATAAAATTATTTTTTGTCTAGTATAAAAAAGAAAGATTGATAGTTTTAAGCATATCCACCCCTGACCCTGACCCATCAATCTCAAGGTATTTATTTTAAGTAAACGTAGCTAGTAAACTGCTAATTTTTTATTTGAAACCAGCTGTGTGAACATGGATATAAAATACTTTGTTCAAGTGGGCATAATATAAAACAAACACACATATCCTAGTAAAGATGTTAAACTTAATTATTGTATAATTTCATGCCTTGGTCATTTCAAGGTTTAAGTCTAAGTGACTACTTAGTATTTTTATCAATCGATTTGACCAATGTTAAATAAAGGTAACTGGATAACATGCTGCAAATTATGTTCTCAAAACCAGTTCATATGACCATGCTCATGTGGGTACATTATATTTTATATAAGCATGTGTATAGGTATATTATATACTTCATTACTAATTACTCTATACAAAAGGACATGTAATTGTCAAAAAATGATGAAATAGAAATGAAATTCTTAATATGTTCATAAAATTCATGCCTAAAACCATGAATATATTTAGTATTGTTATCGAAGATCATAATTTAAAAGCTATAAATAAGTGTAGTATATAAGTATTTTAAAGTCAAATTTATTGTAGACTTCCATATCATGTCTTTGTCAATTAAATGATCCATCATCCATCGCTGTTTGTTATTGGTGTGAAGAAAATGAGTTTAATAATATAACCTATAAATATCTTGTCTTTTACTTGTGAATGAGAGTAGTGGAGAATCATATCTACATAGATATTTGTTAAGTAAATAGAGTTGAGTAGTTGACCCGAGCCACCTCAAATCGATCCACCAGATAAACAAAATGGATTTGAGACAGACTCATTGGTTGCGACGTTCATTAATTGAATTCTATCCAAAGCTCACTGCTCCATAGAAGTCCAATTTAGTAATTAGCTCTAGTTAATCATTTTGTTATATGAATGTTCTTGCTCATCAAAGTGTTGGGATTGGCCAATGCACTTTAGTTTGATATTGTCCGCTTTGAGTGGAGCCAAACTCATACGAATTTATTTTTGGGTCACTTCAAAAGTCCTTAAACTAATTAGGGGCCGATAGCACTTATATACTAATCTATCTATCACTCAGCCTAAATGGGATGAATTTGTACCTAACATAGAAAAACAAAAACAAAATGGGTTGATCTTGACACAATGGTTGTAGTGGGCTTTAATGTAAATCCAAGACCTCCCCCAAAGTATCAGTTGTAGACTTAGAGATGTCAAGTGGGCTAGGCCAGCCTAACCCGGCCCATGCCCATTTTATTTAAATCCAAGACCGCCCCAAATGTATGATTTAAATTATAATATTTTTTATATTTATTACTCTCTCCGTCCGCCATTAGGAGTCTCATTCCTTTGTAGCACAGATTTTAAGAAATGTTAAAAAAAATGGGTGGAAAAAGTTAGTAGAATATGAACCCCACTTGAATATATTAGTTTTAAATGAAATGTGAGGGGAATGAGTTAGTGGAATGTGAGACCCTATTACCATTTATGGTAAAAGTGAACCGAGACTCCTATTCGCTGATGACTAAAATGGAAAAACGGGACTCCTATTCGCGGATGGAGGAAGTAACTCGTTATATTTTTTTGGTAGAAAAAAAAGTGGGCATAGTATGAGAAAAGAACAAACATATATAAGAAACGCCCAATTTATCATGTACAAGCCAAATATATGTATTGTTTGGCACATGAACGCCCTTATGGACCATATACGCATAGCTTGATAAGTAATCAACAATAAAGTTCTCTTCCCCCTGTGCACATACCGCAACATGATTGAGTTAAAATCTTGAAGCATTATGAGGATTCTCAGCACTGGTTCGATAGATAGATCTCAAAGTGTTCCAAAATCATAGCAATAGCCACATAACTCTCTCTACTTCCAAAAAAGCATTCGCAATGTTCTATCTAGTTCTAACTCATGAAAATATATCAAACCTCAATAAGCAAAATTGATCAAACCTTAATATTAGCCACAATTCATGTCTCCAGTTACCTGCATCATCTCTAATCAGTCCTCTGCGATAGGCACAACCAAATTTCCGCTCCAAGAAAGCATGCGTGTTCAACTATAGAACTCCCAGTGAAAGTGGCCTCTGGCAGACTAAAACTGCACTTCGTGTCATCCCCTCACCACCAGAAGCTGCTAATTTGACATCGTGAATATTCCTTACCATAATAATAGTTTGTGATATACTCCCTCTGTCCGCGAATAGGAGTCACGTTTTTCTATTTTAGTCCGTCCGCGAATAGGAGTCCCGATTCATTTTTATCATAAATGGTAATAGGGTCTCACCTTCCACTAACTCATTTCACTTACATTTCATTTAAAACTAATATATACAAGTGAGACATCTGTTCCATTAACTTTTTTTCATCCACTTTTCTTAATATTTTTAAAAATCCGCACCGCCAAAAAATGGGACTCCTAATGGCAGACTGAAGGAGTAACAGCCGGTGGACTCATGTGCGTCTCTGCATAATGAAGCCACACTTTTTTTTCCCAAATGAGCTATCATTTAACTTCAAAAATTGTGCACCATATCATCCAACTCCCTATAGTTAAATCAGAGGTCTCATTATGAAGCCCCAATCATCAAAACTTAGTGTTTGTCAAAGAACCACTTAACCCCAGCAACCGGCTGAAGCCCAACCCATGTTCGTTGCGGAGCATATTAATAGTACTATAAACTTTATGACTCTATAGCTGGTTATAGTTGGGCCCAAATTTGAACCCAACTAGCTAAAAAAAATAAGAATGGCCCAAAACTGTCTTCAACCTCGTCTTCTCCGAACTCTTGTCTTATCTTATTAGGCCATCCACTACGCTGTCTCTATACCGTCCCTTAAACCGTCCCTTAACTACTATTTGACCACTATTTGAGGGCCCCACTGTACTTTATTCCTCTATCCCTTAACTAAGGGACGGAACCTGCAACGCTCCGTCCCTTAACCGTCCCTTATTCCGTCACTTAATTACTATTCATTCAATTTCATTTTTTTTTCAACCCAATTCAATTAAAACAAACACACTTCATTAATATTAAAATAACATTACAACATAAAATAAAAATACAACTTAAAATTTAAAAAAAAACATAATTAAAATCTTAAAAAAATAAAAATGACATAATTTAAAATACTATTTTATATGGACATCATTGAATGTTTTATGTTTCACTTTCGATGTGAGACAAAATCATTCTTGGATGTCTCTATAAAAGAGAAACAACCAAGAATGATTTTGTCCCACATCGAAAGTGAAACATAAAACATTCAAGGATGTCTCTATAAAAGAAAAACAACCAAGAATAATTTTATCCCACATCGAAAGTGAAACATAAAACAATCAAGGTTGTCTCTATAAAAGAGAAACAACCAAGAATGACTTTGTCCCACATCGAAAGTGGAACATAAAACATTCAAGGTTGTCTCTATAAAAGAGAAGCAACCAAGAATGACTTTGTCCCACATCGAAAGTGAAACATAAAACATTCAAGGTTGTCTCTATAAAAGAGAAGCAACCAAGAATGACTTTGTCCCACATCGAAAGTGAAACATAAAACATTCAAGGTTGTCTCTATAAAAGAGAAGTAACCAAGAAGACTTTGTCCCACATCGAAAGTGAAACGTAAAACATTCAAGGTTGTCTCTATAAAAGAGAAGAAACCAAGAATGACATTGTCCCACATCGAAAGTGGAACATAAAACATTCAAGGTTGTCTCTATAAAAGAGAAACAACCAAGAATAAGTTTGTCCCACATCGAAAGTGGAACATAAAACATTCAAGGATGTCTCTATAAAAGAGAAACAACCAAGAATGAGTTTGTCCCACATCGAAAGTGGAACATAAAACATTCAAGGATGTCTCTATAAAGAGAAACAACCAAGAATGAGTTTGTCCCACATCAAAAGTGGAACATAAAACATTCAATGATGTCTTTATAAAAGAGAAGCAACAAAGAATGAGTTTCATAAATGCGCAAGCCCATCAAACATATCTGGGCTATTACGAATATCTTGTATTTATTACGAATATAAAAACAATTTTATAAATAAAAAGTATTTTTTTTAAAATTCAATTTTTTAAAAAAAATTGATTTATTGCGTCAGCACGTGACGACGCCCACCCGCGGGCCGGCGAGTAGGCGTCACGCACGATGCCGGGTCGCGCCACGTCGCCTAGGCGCGTGGCGAGATGGCCCGTCGCTTGTCTCGGCGACACGGGACGCGGGACGGGGCGCGGGACGGGACGGCGAGCTGCAACGCGTCGCGCGACGGACCCGTCTCTCCGGGATGGGTCGCGGGACTCCTGCGCGACGTGTAGTGGATGCTCTTACCCTTCTGAAATAGATCTGCTTTATCCGTTTAAATAATTGATAGTAGCAATTAATAGCTCACTATCAGTAATTTTTTTATTTTCTTTATTTAATTGATCTCGTCATAAGGAAACATCTTAATTAAGTCACTCAAACACATTTGGAGGCGACAATATATATTGGGGGATATAATTTAACATATACACATCCACATAAGAAACAGTACTCCTATAGAATAATCAATTTAGGGAGTAAGCAATAAAATTATTAATAAATTAATGATGGTCAGCGAGTAATTTTACTAGTAGTATTTAAATTCTTCCATCATAACGAAGGTCACTGCAACATGCTATGAGCCCTACTTTCAAAACCTCAGGCTTTAATTTTAGATTCTTTGACGTTTTATTTTATCATGTTTTTATGATATTACTAATAAATACTGTAATTTACCAATTTAGGATTACTTGCCGCCACTGGTCGTAATTAATGTTTGTATATTACTATTCTGGCTAAACTGAAAATCATGCATGTCATTGAAATCTTATTTATATTATATGTGTCTTAGAGCAGAAAACAAGTTGGCCATATATTTATATTATGTGTATGTATGCGTGTTTTTGTAGTAATTTTCAAACCACGACTCAATCCTGCAATGAGGATGGATACAGTAACAGAGGGAGGGGTTAAGAGATGATCAGTAGGATTGTAGGGTGCACATTATTATCAGTATTTAAATATTTAAAACTTTTCAAATTTAGAAAGTAGTTTAATTTGGTGGATGACTTAAAATAATAAATCTTGTCTATTTTTTGTCCACAAAGGAGTATAAATTTTAGTAGTATTCATTATTATTAAATAATTCAAAGTTCAAACACAGTTTATTCACAGCTCGTGCATTTATGTTATTAGTTCAATTTTTATTAACACACTCAGATACAATGTTTTTACCGAAAACATTATTTAAAGAAAACAGATACCAAACAAACGTTGTACAAGTATTAATTTGTTACTACGATGTTTGGTATCTTTCGTGGATCCAAGCACTCAGATAGTTAGGAAGATATTTAAATAAAAGGCGGTGTGAACATTTACTAATAATTTGTGAATATAATGAAAAAGATTCTTACAGGAAAAAGTGTTAAAACGTACTTACAGGAAAAGTTAAATAATAATCACGCAATACTTGACCAATTTATGAGTTCAATAAATTTACTGCGAAATTAATACCTAATTTTGCACAAAATTAGCATGTAGCTGTATATACTTGCAATTCCATTAGTAAGAACTAATTTAGTAAATAGAACACATTCTCGATGTCGATAAAACGATGCTACTTAAATTCCTAATATATGAATCCTCTTGAATTTGATTTATATGATGCACTTCAAGCTCCACATATAATTCAATTGAATTTAATTCAATTAGGTGAGGTACAAAGTAGTCTTCCATAGCAAAGTATATGTATCAAGCTAGGGATTAATTTTCAACATATGTCCTATTATATTTAAATGCTTGTAGTATAATAATTATACTACTATTGTAACGACCCGCTAAGCCGATATTATTGTAAACTATATTATTAGCTTTATTATCTATATAAGTGACTTTTAGGCGATTAAATCCGAGCTACGATAGATTGTTGTTGATTGTTTGACGATAGGAAAATGAATAGAACACGTAAATATATTACACCTATATGAATATAATAAATTTAAATAAATAAATAAATAAGATCTCAAAATTTAAAATTTTAATGTCCGATACATCCAACCAAAAGTCCAACAAAATATAATCTATACATCATGCGTTCTAAGAAAATCGAGCACTTCAGCGCGGACGGCCACGAACTTGAACCGATTATACCTACACCAAATTAAGTGAACAAATACTCAAATAATTATTTTAATAAATAAATAAAAATTTTAAAAAAAAGGGGCCGATATTTTTTTAGACAAAGCATTAAGTACTGCATTAATAGATTGCAGAAGAAATCATACCCTCTGACACAATTGATATCATTACTGACAAACAATATTATTAGGAGATACATGTGGCCACTTGCATCTTATATACAAATCACTTTCTTCACTTTCTTATATACGCCCACTTTCTTTTATGTACATGTACTCCTATATAAATTACTTTCTTCACTATAACACATCACCATCAGCATGTCCTAAGTTCTCTTCACAAACCCCCACATAAACATTTACTCCACAATCATTCTTCCAACAAAGCTGAAGCAAGAGGAGAAAGCAAATTCAGCAACTCCTTTTCACAATTAAACAAAAGTAAGTACCACAACTCAGTTATCCACATATTAAAACTGTACATGTAGACAAACTTAGTCTTGAAGAACATAGCTACAATATTCAATATGTTGCAAGTAGGAATATAACCAATCAAGAACATAGTTGCTATGACACATCTAAGTATAAAATGGCAGTTTCTCATTAATGATAGGAACTTATCTTAAAAGATGAATCTTGCCACCCCCAACAAATTACATTAGAATCTGCCAAAATCTAGTAATTTAGAATTATAGCAAAGATTATAGGAATAACAATTTCGAACACAGAGATTTAACTTACACAAAAATCTGCTGCCCCATCACCAAAGAACACAGATTTTTTTTAAAGGTTGGAACTTAGAAGATATAGGATGGAGTAGTTAACAAGAATAATAAATATCATTCCTTACCTCTCAGAAATCGGCGTCGGCGGCTGGAGGGGGGAGATCCTCCGCGACGGCGGCTGAGGCGGACCCGCGACGGCGGCGATCCACAGCGGCGATGGTGGCGCGACGGTGAAGAGGGGAGAGAAGAGAGAGAGATGAGGAGGAAGGGAGCACCGATCTACTGTTGTACGGAGACAACCGGACTGCCGGAGGAGGGCGGCGAAGCCGCTGCCTCTGCATGACGGCGGTGAAGGAAGATCCGCGGCGGTGGCGGATCCGCGGTAGCAACGGCGGCGGTGCGGTGGAGAGAAAGAGGGGGGCGGCGGCGGCGTGAGGAGAGAGAAGAGGGAGAGAGGGAGAGGAGAGATGGAGAGAAGAGAGGGAGAGAGGGCCGCCGCCGGAGAGGCGGCGCTGGCAGGGCGGCGGATCGGCGGCGACGAGAAAGAGAGGGGAGAGAGGCTGTGCATTTGTTGAATGAGGGAGGAAGAAGAAAGACTTAGGTTTTAACTTAGGATTCTTAATTTGGGCTAAGTTTTGGGCTAGTTTAACTTGGGCTAATGAATTAAATGGTTTTGGGCCATGAATATAATTAGAATAGCTATGCAAAATAAATCCGAGCCCAATCCCCTTCAAATTAATTTGGGGCTGCAATACATAGTTAGTGTGAGGCCATTTTCGGATTTAATTAATTTATGGGCTTAATAAATTAATTGGATGATCTATTTAAGTTGGGCTCCACTTAATTTGTTTTGGGGCTTTAGAATATCAATTTGAGAGATAAGGTGGAGAATTTGGGTTTTGTAAATAAATCCTTGGATTGATAATTGAATTAATTGTGGGAAATTGTTTAATAAATTTTAGAATATTTTCCAATGCCGAAATAAATATAAATTCTCGGTGGGAAATTATTACGATAAGTTAATCATGGGATTAAATAAATTTTTAGGAGTTATTTAATTAATTTTCGAAATAATTTTGAAATATGAATAATTTATCCCAAGTCCGGAAAACATATAATTTTTCTTAACAAAGGGAAATAGTTGCAATAATTCAATTATGCGCTTAAATAAATTTTGGGATTTATTTTATTCGATATTATGATGGAAAATACGAGGAGTTGCCGGAGGAATTATGGGCGTAAGCGGCCGACCGACATCGCCCCGCGACGCCTTGGGCGGCCGCCGAATAATAAAAAAATACACGAAAACCGAGAAACGAGATAAAAGATTTTAATGAGGGTGCATGCATTCTAATTTAAGTAGTTTTGTCCTTGAGTCTAATTAGTGTATTATTATATTGTGATATTTTCAAAAGGGTACCTTCGCAAGTAAAGTTGGAGCGAGAATTCAAGTTAAAGGAACTAAATGATCCAGGTGAGCTTTCTTATACTAAATACAAATCGTATTTTATGAAAACACACGAACACATGTTCGTGATTTTAATGATGTTGTCTTGCCACAAATGTTTTGTTATGATGCCTATCTGTTGGCTAAGGCCAAGTGAATTATGAACGATGAAATATGTGAATCGATTCGATTTTTAGTCCGGGTAGGGTGGTGTCCCTACTTGGAACCTCTGGCCGTGAACGGCAGAGAAGGTGACCGTGGAAGGTGGCCACCTTCCAGGCACAAGGATACCTCTGACGTGTTGGGCAGAGAAGGTGACCGTATGAGAACACCATCTCAGCGGCACAATGTGATCAGATATGGCTAAAGTACAGGAAAAGGGGTTGCAACCCAATGTGATATTTTTAGTAAGCTCGGGCCTTTTCAATAACACCCCGAGTGTTACTGTGATGATGGCTTGACAATATTTTCAAATGTATATGTGTAATTTTCGGCAATGTGTTCACTGAGTACTTTTTGTACTCAGCCCTGCATATATTTCTAAATGTGCAGGTTGAGCAGCGAAGTGGTGGAGGAAGTGCTATTGAGACAAGACATTTAATTCAGTCAGATTTTGACTCTCAGAGGTTCATGTCTTCATACATGGAACCGCGTTCATTTGCTTCCGTTGTGCATCTTAAAAGACTCAAGTCTATTTTGTTCAAAACTCTGATTTTATTTCGAGTTTTTCCCATTTTTTTTTTGGAGCTATGGTCGAGTTGTGTTGTTTTTCCCCTTTCTTCCCCGCTTCTTTAACTCCCCCCTAGTCGCGATCAACCGTGTTTTCTATCCTTAGAAAATGCGGTCGTGACAGAGTGGTATCAGAGCATTCTTTCTCGCTCTGAACCCGAGAGTCTTCTTTGAAAATCTTTGGTCTAGCCTTGTTCCACTAGACTGTCTAATCGATGAAAATGCTCTTAGCACTCCCACCAATCGTGCTCAATGAGGAAAAAGGTAACTTGTTATTTTTCAAAAGAAAGTCAAGATGTTTGAAAGTTTGAAATGGAGAAATAACTCATACAGTTGATTTGAGTGAACAGATGAAAATGTTAAGTTCAAAGAAAGAGTTAATGTTTCTTGATTTGGTAGCGTACTTAAAGAAAGAGCTAGTATGTATTTTCTTGGCTTGAGACTGTGAATGCATGAATAAAATAAGTAACTTTCCTAAATGGAAAAAGGTACTGAAATGTGAAAGTATAAAGTGTACGAGTCTGGTACCAATTGGTGAAATGACACATCTTTTTGAGTTAGTCATTTAATCATGTTGCTAGTATGGGAAACTCGAAATTTCCAAGAACTTAGAATACTTAGTTATGCGTTCCTTCTAGAACACAATATGAACTCGAACTTAGAAGTACAGTATGAACATTTCTCGCTTTCCCGAGCGACGAAAAGAAAGTATGCGATAAGAAAGAAACTTCGTCACGAGAAAAGAATACCAGCATAGAATAAAACAAAATGACGTTTTACGAGGATGAGCGTTATGACGAACCAAGAGTACCAAGGAGTCATAATTCTCACATATGGTCATCTGACGCGATCGTAAGGTGAAAGTAGCTTGTGACCAAAGTTTCCCATAACTCGTTTACCATCCTCTATAAAGAGTTAAACAACGGAGTATCACCATCGTAGTTAACCAGGAAGATTCATCAGCAACTCTTACTTGGATTCCCATGAATTTCATTTTCTCGCACCCCTCTTGATCAAAATACCTTTTGTTGAATTAAGACCTTAAATGACTTCTTTTGCAAGGTAATGTGCCATTAATTTCCCTCTTCTATGTCAAGGTTGTGAATCACTTTCAGTTTTGAGCTTGCTCCCTCATGTTTTCTGATAACCTCCAGTGACTACGGTCTTTCTTTACTCGTTTCGTATAAAAGCAATACTTTGACTCTCTGAATTCTTGCCACCAAACTCCTATACTAGGAGCTGCTTTATTTATAGCCTTTAAAATGAACATGTTTCCCTAAACTATTGTCTCTCCAATGATGATATATTTCTCAAAGATCATTAGTGGACCTTTTTGTTTTCAAAAGTGCTTCTTGACAAGCTCTTTATTTTATATGAGTAGTTCCCTCTTATTAATTCCACTACAATTATTCCATCATGCTTTGAGCTCTTTAGCAACTCCAAGTCTAAAGTAATTTGCTCTCTTCCCAAACTAGTTTGCTCTGATTGTCTTCTCTACTAGTTAATTCCCGTGATTTGGTTATAAACTTTGTGAATTCGTTAACGTGATATAGTATCACGATGTTGTTTACCCAAAAGGGTAGTTCCTTGTTATTCTTCTTTCTCAAATCCGCTTGAGACCAATCATTTTCAGTCTTACTATATTGGAACAGCCATCTGTTGAGACCTTAAACCTTTTAATTTGACCCTTTGTGTTTTCAGACATACTTATTGACAAGGTCTTTATTTTACATGAGTACTCTCATCTTCTGAATTCAAATATGACTGTTGTCTCTTGATTTGAGCTTTGCTGCAAGCTCCATGTTAAACCCGGCATATTGCTTCTTCTCCCTTGGCTAATTTCTTCTTGTTGCCCTCTTTATTAGTTAGTTTCCCTGAACTACTTATAAACTCTAAAAATTCTGTTGATATGATCTTCTATCGCAGTGTTGTTGAGCAAATTGCAATTGTTTGTTTTTCCTATTCTTTCAAATCCATTTGTAACCAACCATCTCAGGTCTTCCTATTATCATCTGGGGATTCTTGAATCTTTTCTACTTCACTGTAAATTTTGATTATATTATTGACAACTTATTGTTGACATCTACATTCTATTCATCATACCCTCACTTTCGCGATTTATTCCATCTGGCAAGCTCTTCCCACAATAAAATTTACAAGCTCTATGGGTATAGCCCTTTGAAGTTGTATCTTTTCTTTTCTGGGAGTGAGCATAATGAGCCCAATTGAGCCTAGTTTTTGCACTTCACGAAAATCTTTGTTGCAAGTTACTGGTGAGAGTTTGTGGTGAACCAAACACTCACGTAATCGAAATAATTATAATCGTTTTATTTTCATGACTATCTTGGAGCGTACACAAAGCAAGGACGATTCGAATATTTCTCTTGGAATCCCAAATCCAGTTCCTATCATAGTTAAAACGGTTAGATCAACTCTATATTTCCTCGAGTGAGACCCTCATGGGAGGCAAGACATTGATCACAGCAGAAAAAAAAAATCATACGCCGACGAACGTCGAATCGGATTGAAATTTAACATCGGGGAGAAAATATTCTTGAAAGTATTCCCTTCCAAAGGGATAACTAGATTTGGACTCAAGGGTAAGTTAAAACCACGATTTATTGGACCCTATGAAATTCTGGAAGAAGTGGGCCCAGTAGTATATCGTTTGGCATTACCATCCAACTTTGGGAACGTTCACAACGTATTCCACGTCTCCCAACTTTGAAGGTACGTGTTCGATCCAAAACATGTGATTCGCCACGAAGAAATCACTCTAGAGCCTAACCTAAGTTACGAAGAAAAGCCGGTAGAAATACAATATCGAAATGTGCAACAACTTCGGAATAAGTCGATTACTACAATGAAGGTTTTGTGGAAACACCATGAACAGGTAGGAGCAACATAGGAGCTAAAAGAGAAAATGAAGGATAAATATCCCGAGCTTTTTGTCTAAATACATCCTAAATTTCGGGACGAAATTTCTTTTAAGAGGGGTAGAATGTAACGACCCGCTAAGCCGATATTATTGTAAACTATATTATTAGCTTTATTATCTATATAAGTGACTTTTAGGTGATTAAATCAGAGCTACGATAGATTGTTGTTGATTGTTTGACGATAGGAAAATGAATAGAACACGTAAATATATTACACCTATATGAATATAATAAATTTAAATAAATAAATAAATAAGATCTCAAAATTTAAAATTTTAATGTCCGATACATCCAACCAAAAGTCCAACAAAATATAATCTATACATCATGCGTTCTAAGAAAATCGAGCACTTCAGCGCGGACGGCCACGAACTTGAACCGATTATACCTACACCAAATTAAGTGAACAAATACTCAAATAATTATTTTAATAAATAAATAAAAATTTTAAAAAAAAGGGGCCGATATTTTTTTTAGACAAAGCATTAAGTACTGCATTAATAGATTGCAGAAGAAATCATACCCTCTGACACAATTGATATCATTACTGACAAACAATATTATTAGGAGATACATGTGGCCACTTGCATCTTATATACAAATCACTTTCTTCACTTTCTTATATACGCCACTTTCTTTTATGTACATGTACTCCTATATAAATTACTTTCTTCACTATAACACATCACCATCAGCATGTCCTAAGTTCTCTTCACAAACCCCACATAAACATTTACTCCACAATCATTCTTCCAACAAAGCTGAAGCAAGAGGAGAAAGCAAATTCAGCAACTCCTTTTCACAATTAAACAAAAGTAAGTACCACAACTCAGTTATCCACATATTAAAACTGTACATGTAGACAAACTTAGTCTTGAAGAACATAGCTACAATATTCAATATGTTGCAAGTAGGTAATATAACCAATCAAGAACATAGTTGCTATGACACATCTAAGTATAAAATGGCAGTTTCTCAATTAATGATAGGAACTTATCTTAAAAGATGAATCTGCCACCCCCAACAAATTACATTAGAATCTGCCAAAATCTAGTAATTTAGAATTATAGCAAAGATTATAGGAATAACAATTTCGAACACAGAGATTTAACTTACACAAAAATCTGCTGCCCCATCACCAAAGAACACAGATTTTTTTTAAAGGTTGGAACTTAGAAGATATAGGATGGAGTAGTTAACAAGAATAATAAATATCATTCCTTACCTCTCAGAAATCGGCGTCGGCGGCTGGAGGGGGGAGATCCTCCCGCGACGGCGGCTGAGGCGGACCCGCGACGGCGGCGATCCACAGCGGCGATGGTGGCGCGACGGTGAAGAGGGGAGAGAAGAGAGAGAGATGAGGAGGAAGGGAGCACCGATCTACTGTTGTACGGAGACAACCGGACTGCCGGAGGAGGGCGGCGAAGCCGCTGCCTCTGCATGACGGCGGTGAAGGAAGATCCGCGGCGGTGGCGGATCCGCGGTAGCAAACGGCGGCGGTGCGGTGGAGAGAAAAGAGGGGGGGCGGCGGCGGCGTGAGGAGAGAGAAGAGGGAGAGAGGGAGAGGAGGGATGGAGAGAAGAGAGGGAGAGAGGGCCGCCGCCGGAGAGGCGGCGCTGGCAGGGCGGCGGATCGGCGGCGACGAGAAAGAGAGGGGAGAGAGGCTGTGCATTTTGTTGAATGAAGGAGGAAGAAGAAAGACTTAGGTTTTAACTTAGGATTTCTTAATTTGGGCTAAGTTTTGGGCTAGTTTAACTTGGGCTAATGAATTAAATGGTTTTGGGCCATGAATATAATTAGAATAGCTATGCAAAATAAATCCGAGCCCAATCCCCTTCAAATTAATTTGGGGCTGCAATACATAGTTAGTGTGAGGCCATTTTCGGATTTAATTAATTTATGGGCTTAATAAATTAATTGGATGATCTATTTAAGTTGGGCTCCACTTAATTTGTTTTGGGGCTTTAGAATATCAATTTGAGAGATAAGGTGGAGAATTTGGGTTTTGTAAATAAATCCTTGGATTGATAATTGAATTAATTGTGGGAAATTGTTTAATAAATTTTAGAATATTTTCCAATGCCGAAATAAATATAAATTCTCGGTGGGAAATTATTACGATAAGTTAATCATGGGATTAAATAAATTTTAGGAGTTATTTAATTAATTTTCGAAATAATTTTGAAATATGAATAATTTATCCCAAGTCCGGAAAACATATAATTTTTCTTAACAAAGGGAAATAGTTGCAATAATTCAATTATGCGCTTAAATAAATTATGGGATTTATTTTATTCGATATTATGATGGAAAATACGAGGAGTTGCCGGAGGAATTATGGGCGTAAGCGGCCGACCGACATCGCCCCGCGACGCCTTGGGCGGCCGCCGAATAATAAAAAAATACGCGAAAACCGAGAAATGAGATAAAAGATTTTAATGAGGGTGCATGCATTCTAATTTAAGTAGTTTTGTCCTTGAGTCTAATTAGTGTATTATTATATTGTGATATTTTCAAAAGGGTACTTCGCAAGTAAAGTTGGAGCGAGAATTCAAGTTAAAGGAACTAAATGATCCAGGTGAGCTTTCTTATACTAAAATACAAATCGTATTTTATGAAAACACGAACACATGTTCGTGATTTTAATGATGTTGTCTTGCCACAAATGTTTTGTTATGATGCCTATCTGTTGGCTAAGGCCAAGTGAATTATGAACGATGAAATATGTGAATCGATTCGATTTTTAGTCCGGGTAGGGTGGTGTCCCTACTTGGAACCTCTGGCCGTGAACGGCAGAGAAGGTGACCGTGGAAGGTGGCCACCTTCCAGGCACAAGGATACCTCTGACGTGTTGGGCAGGGAAGGTGACCGTATGAGAACACCATCTCAGCGGCACAATGTGATCAGATATGGCTAAAGTACAGGAAAAGGGGTTGCAACCCAATGTGATATTTTTAGTAAGCTCGGGCCTTTTCAATAACACCCCGAGCGTTACTGTGATGATGGCTTGACAATATTTTCAAATGTATATGTGTAATTTTCGGCAATGTGTTCACTGAGTACTTTTTGTACTCAGCCCTGCATATATTTCTAAATGTGCAGGTTGAGCAGCGAAGTGGTGGAGGAAGTGCTATTGAGACAAGACATTTAATTCAGTCAGATTTTGACTCTCGGAGGTTCATGTCTTCATACATGGAACCGCGTTCATTTGCTTCCGTTGTGCATCTTAAAAGACTCAAGTCTATTTTGTTCAAAATTCTGATTTTATTTCGAGTTTTTCCCATTTTTTTTTGGTGCTATGGTCGAGTTGTGTTGTTTTTCCCCTTTCTTCCCCGCTTCTTTAACTCCTCCCCTAGTCGCGATCAACCGTGTTTTCTATCCTTAGAAAATGCGGTCGTGACAACTATCTCTATCTCTTCTAGGGGAATAAGGAGCAAAAAATAATACTCTCTATCTCTTCTAGGGAAAGAATCATATTTTTTTATCATATCATTTATAACAATATTCTTTTTTTTACAATATTCTACTATATCAATTAATTCACACTATTTAGCGCCTATATCTAGAGATGCACAAGGTTTATGGTCAGGCGGTTAACCATGAAACCGTAACCGGCGGTTACGTTTCTGAAATAGAACCGTGAGATTTAAATGAAAATGAAACTGTCACTTTTGGAACCGTGGTTTGGTTCAAGTTCTAAAATTTCGAACGGAAACCGTGCCGGAACTGCCGGTTTCGAACGGTTCTAGACCGGAACCGTGAAAAACCGTGAAACCAAGCCGGAACCGCAAAAAGTCACTGAAAACTGCCGATTTTGGAACCGAAACCGCAACCACGAAACACCCTCGCGGTTTGGTGCCGGTTCAACAATTTCCAAAACCGGAACTGAACCGTGGGTATCTCTACCTATATATCCCGCTACCTGATTCAAGATTAATTACATTGTGATTATGTACTATGTTTTGGCGGATTGAACACAAATTAGCATGTAATTCCATTTTAAGCCGATTTCTTTAATCTGTATTAATTTTGATTGGATTTTGGATATCTTCTTATCGATTCATTGTCATATATTTAATATAAACTATGTATCTTGTATGTTAAAAATATTAAACCGATTATCAATTAATACCTCTTCAATAAGAACTGATCATACATGAGGTAGTCAATCAAAATTTAAAATAGTATTTTTATCCTTTTTTCCTAAAGTGAAATTGGTTTTTTCTTCAATATATTTGAACGTTATATACAAAGGTGTATGCGCATATATAAATGGCCCACAAAGTTTGAGCAACGGAGATTCCACTTTATGTATACCAAGAAATAAATACATACCTTTCCCGAACCTACTAAATCCAAAAAATAATTGAGACATAATGCAAAATTTGTAACTGTACATAAACTATAGGCCGATATATGATTCAATAAATTAAATGCATAATTCAGTAACGTCCCTGGTTTAATCTACAATTTACGCCTTAACTCAAACCACCATTTATTTTAACTACTACTCATCCCTTCTCTTTGTATAAAATACATCTAAACACGTGCTACTTAATTATTTGAACTGGAAATTGTTGGGTTAGGGCTCCCAACTTGTGAAAAAAGACCCCTATATTATTGACCCATTTGTTTACTTAAATAGGTCAATGGAGAACTTATAAATACCTATCAAGAGTGTAGTTAGGGCTCCCAACTTGTGAAAAAAGACCCCTATATTATTGACCCATTTGTTTACTTAAATAGGTCAATGGAGAACTTATAAATACCTACCAAGAGTGTAGGAGCCGCAATAATTGAGAGAAGAGAGAGAAAAACGTGTAGAAGGAAAGAATGGGAAAAGAGTGTTCTCCAAGTTTTTGTACTGCGCAGTCTCGGATTTTGTCTCGATCGGGGATCCAAACGTTTTCCGATCGACTCGAAATTTTAACTGAAGATAGAAGACTCGTGGTTCTTGATTCTGACCAAAGGAAATTGAATTTTAACGGTTAGATCTTTAGTTATAAATTTCTGAACGTGATTGCAGTTCTTGAGATATTTATTTCATCTATTTTGAAGTTGTTTTGATTATCTAGTGACTTCGTAGTGTTGTTAAGGATTAGATATCATTGTAAACTTCTTGGTTGTATTATCTCCTTGGTGATATTGGATTTGGTAGACCAGTGGGTCTTGTCGTTTTTATCTCTTCACATTAAAGAGAGCTTTCCACGCAAAATCTTGGTGTTGATATTTCATTATCGTATCTCATTGTTATATTATTGATTCGTCCACATTAGGTGCTATTATATTGTGCTCCTATCAAATTCATGCAATTGGGGAGGTTTGTTTATCCGCTGCCCCTTAGAATTAGGCCATTCCTCCTAACAGAAATAGATAATAAAAAGGGCTACAAAAACTGTAATAATGGAGTGCTCATTTCAGTTGGAAGAAGCTCGGCTAGAAAGGAGTTCGGTAAGCTCGGCTTACCGAGCTGGAACTAGCCTGGAACTAGCCGAGAAGAAGAAGGCAGAAGTCGGTAAGCTCAGCGGTAAGGAAGCTCGGTAAGGAAGCTCGGTAAGGAAGCTCGGCGTTGAGCTGGAATGAGCCGAGAAGGAAGAGTTCGGTTGTAAGCCGAGAAGGAGTTCGGTTGTAAGCCGAGGAAGGAGTTCGGTCGTAAGCCGAGGAAGGAGTTCGGTCTTGAACCGAGGAAGGAGTTCGGTCTTGAACCGAGAAGGTAGAAGCAACCTAGCCGAACTAGCCGTTGGAGCAGCAGTTAGTTAGCTGAGATGTAGCGGTTATTCTTCTTGCTTTCTTGATTCTTCTTGTAGTTAGTTAGTAGCAGTTGCTACTTGATTATAGAGCTTTAAATAGCTCACCGTGTATGTAGTTTAGAGTAGAGTTTAATCAATAAAGAGTTTTCCAGTTTTCTCTCCAAGATTATCATCTTCAATACTCAAAGTGTGAGTGTGTGTGTTTTCTGCATTGTGTGATCTCATACAACAGTGAGTGTGTGTGTGATCTTATTGAGTGTGTGAAAGCCTTGTGTGTGCGAATCCTAACAAGTGGCGCCGTCTGTGGGAAAGGGATATTGAAACTGATTTGCAGAGGATCAAACGGTTTCAGAGATGGCAGCAAGGCTTGATGCAGAAAAGTTCACAGGCAAGAATGATTATGGCCTGTGGAAGATGAAGATGAAGGCGGTTTTAATTCAACAAGGCTTGGCGGCAGTTCTTGCAAAACCAGAGGAGAAAGGAAAGGCTCCAGTGCTTGATGAAAAAGCTCAGGCAAAGATGGAGGAAATGCAGCTCAAGACACATTCTGCAGTGATTCTGTGCCTTGGAGATAAGGTCTTGAGGGAAGTTCAAGAAGCCAAGACTGCGGTGGAGATCTTGGACAAGTTAGATGAAGTTTACTTGGCCAAATCCTTGGCTAACCGGCTGTATCTCAAGAAGAGGCTGTATGCCTATAGTTTTTCTGGAGATAGGTCCATCATTGAGCAGCTAGAGGAGTTCAACAAGATCATTGATGACCTGGGATCTGTTGATGTCAAGATCTCAGATGAGGATAAGGCCATTCTCACCTTGAATGCCTTGCCTAGCTCGTATGACCAGCTAAGTGATGCAATTATCTATGGAAGAGATAAACCTATCACCTATGCAGAAGTCTATTCAGCCTTGATGGCCAAAGAACTCCAGAAGACAGCCAACAGAGGCTCTGCAAGCTCCAATGTTCAAGCTGCAGAGGCCTTGAATGTGAAGAAGTTCAAGAAGCAGAACTTCAAGAAGAAGTTTGAGGGCCCTAAACCCTCAAGTTCTGATGCTCAGAAGGAAACCAGAGCTTGCTATTGGTGCAAGAAACCTGGACATTTGAAGAAAGATTGTCATGCATGGAAGAGAAAGATGGCCTCTGAGGGACACAATCAATCTGATTGTGTGGAGAGTGCTGATCCCCCGGCTCAACTCATGAATATCAGTGATAGTGGGGTCAGTCATAGGTGGATAATGGACTCGGGGTGCAGCTTCCATATGTGCCCCAATAGAAGCTGGTTTCATGATCTTCAAGAAGCATCGGGTACGGTTGTTCTTGGTAATAACCACATTTGTCAGATCAAAGGAATAGGGAAGGTAAAGCTAAGCCTACAAGATGGCTCTATAAAGATCCTAACTGGGGTGAGGTATATTCCAGAAGTGAAGAGGAACCTCATTTCATTGGGAATGCTGGAGCAGAAAGGGTTCACCATATTGATGAGTCAAGGAAAATTGTTTGTGAAATCTGGAGATGCAGTGATGATGGAGGCTGACAGAGAGCATATTCTCTATTATCTGAAGGCTAAGGCTGTTGATGGAGAAAGCAATGCAGTGTCAGATGATTCCATAATGCTATGGCACAAGAGATTGGGCCACCCAGCCGAAGGAAGCTTGAAAGAACTCATCAAGAAGGGTCTGATCTCTGGAGATTTCAACAAGATGGACCCCTGTGAGCAATGTATACTTGGAAAGGCTAAGAAGGCACCCTATCCTACAGGTATTCACTCTTCTACAGCCCCTTTAGACTACATACATAGTGATCTTTGGGGGCCTTCACCGGTGTGTTCAATTGGTGGAGGAAAGTATTATCTAGCTATCATTGATGACTATACAAGGAAGTTGTGGGTATATATTCTTAAAGAAAAATCTGAAACACTCACAAAGTTCAAGATATGGTGTAAGGAGGTTGAGCTAGAGAAGGGTAGAAGTGTTAAATGCTTAAGGACAGACAATGGCCTAGAGTTCTTGTCTGCTGAGTTTGATCTGTTTTGTAAAGAGAAGGGTATGAAGAGGCACCGGACTGTTCCTGGTAATCCTCAGCAAAATGGTGTTGTGGAAAGGATGAATAGGACAATCCTAGAGAGGGTGAGGTGCCTACTTCTTGGGTCTGGTTTGAGCAGCAGATTCTGGGGTGAGGCTGTGTATACAGCAGCCTATCTCATCAATAAATGCCCATCTACTGCCCTGAAATCTGAAACTCCTGATTACATGTGGTATGGAGCTCATAGTGACTACTCAAAATACAAGGTGTTTGGGTGTGTGGCCTATGCTCATGCTAGGCAAAGTAAGCTTGAAGCTAGGGCTCTGAAATGTATCTTGCTGGGGTATCAGAGGGGTGTTAAGGGGTATAGGCTCTGGTGTATTGAGCCCGGTAAGCAGAAGGTCTTGGTGAGTAGGGATGTGGTGTTCTTGGAGGATCAGATGCCATACCTGAAAGATAAGCTGGACTCCAGTGAAGATGAGGGTGATTTCTTCAAGGTGGAGCCTGTGGGGGTTGGCCTAGGAGCAGGTGGAGTTATTGACTCAGGGAGTGAGTCTGATTCAGATAAAGAAGAGGCTCCAACTCAGGGCAACCAGGCTGGTGAGTCTATATCAGACTCTATCAGAGACTATCAGCTTGCAAGGGACAGAGTTAGAAGAGAAACAAGGCCACCAACAAAGTTCTCTGATGTTGTGTATTATGCTCTGTGTGCAGCTGAAGGTATTGATGGTGCAGATCCACTCACATATAAAGAAGCTATGCAGAGTAAAGATAGAGAAAGATGGATTGAAGCCATGAATGAGGAAATAGAGTCTTTACTCAAGAACAAAACATGGATTTTGGTGGACAAATCCAAGCTGAATACAGATGGAAAGGAGAGGAAGCTGATCAGTTGCAAGTGGTTGTTTAAAAAGAAGGTAGAGACCACTGATAAAGACAGAATCAGGTTCAAGGCAAGGCTGGTGGCTAGAGGCTTTACACAGCAGGAGGGAATCGATTTCAATGAAGTGTTTGCACCTGTTGTGAAGCACACTTCGATTAGGATTCTATTGGCTGTGGTGAATCAGCTTGACTGGGAGCTACAACAGCTTGATGTGAAGACAGCCTTCCTCAATGGAGATCTAGAGGAAACTATCTTCATGGAACAGCCAGAGGGCTATGTGAAGATTGGAGAAGAAGGCAAGGTGTGCCTGTTACAGAAAAGTCTTTATGGACTTAAGCAAAGTCCTAGACAGTGGAATAAGAAGTTTGATGCACAGATGAAGAAGATTGGCTTCTCCAAGTCAGAATATGATGATTGTGTTTACATCAAGAAGGCAGGCAGGACTCCCATTGCCTACCTATTACTCTATGTGGATGATATGCTACTTGCAGGGCCTTCTATGACAGAAATTCAGAAAGTTAAACAAGATCTGAAGTCAAGCTTTGAAATGAAGGATCTAGGAGAGTCAAGGAAGATCCTAGGCATACATATTCAGAGAGATAGAGGCTGCAAGAAGCTGTGGATGCTGCAAACTGACTATATTGAGAAAGTTTTGCAGAGATTCAAAATGGAAAATGCAAAAGCTGCATCAACTCCTCTGTCCCAGAGTTTTAAGCTATCAAAGGAACAAGCCCCTAAAACTAAGCAAGAGGCTGATGAGATGAAGGCTATCCCTTATGCTAGTGTGGTTGGAAGTGTTATGTACACTATGATTTGTACAAGACCAGATTTGGCTCATGCTATCTCAGTGACTAGCAGATACATGGCAGACCCGGGGAAGGAGCATTGGAATGCTCTTAAGTGGATATTGAGGTACATGAAGTCAACTAAGGACTGGGGGATTGTGTTCAATGGCTGGGAAGGTGAATCTGAGGAGGTTGTGCAGGGCTATTGTGATGCAGACTATGCTGCAAACCTGGACAACAGAAAGTCCCAAACAGGTTATCTTTTCACCATGTTTGGAACTGTAATCAGCTGGAAGTCAGGGTTGCAAAGTGTTGTTGCTCTCTCAACAACAGAATCAGAGTATATAGCTCTCACTGCAGCTGTACAGGAGAGTTTTTGGATTCAGGGAGTGATTTCTGACTTCGGTTTTGACCAAAAGACAATGGTGATTCATTGTGACAGCAGCTCAGCTATGTGCTTGGCTAAACATCCGGGTTTTCATGAAAGGAGCAAGCACATAGACATAAAGTTGCATTTCATTAGAGATGAGATTGAAAAGGGGAGAGTGAAGGTGATTAAGATTAACACCTTGCACAATCCGGCTGACATGCTAACAAAGTCTCTAGGTAGAGACAAGTTTGATCATTGCAAGAAATTGATCAATGTTTGTGCAAGAACTGAGATGAGCCCTCAGGTGGAGAATTGTAATAATGGAGTGCTCATTTCAGTTGGAAGAAGCTCGGCTAGAAAGGAGTTCGGTAAGCTCGGCTTACCGAGCTGGAACTAGCCTGGAACTAGCCGAGAAGAAGAAGGCAGAAGTCGGTAAGCTCAGCGGTAAGGAAGCTCGGTAAGGAAGCTCGGTAAGGAAGCTCGGCGTTGAGCTGGAATGAGCCGAGAAGGAAGAGTTCGGTTGTAAGCCGAGAAGGAGTTCGGTTGTAAGCCCGAGGAAGGAGTTCGGTCGTAAGCCGAGGAAGGAGTTCGGTCTTGAACCGAGGAAGGAGTTCGGTCTTGAACCGAGAAGGTAGAAGCAACCTAGCCGAACTAGCCGTTGGAGCAGCAGTTAGTTAGCTGAGATGTAGCGGTTATTCTTCTTGCTTTCTTGATTCTTCTTGTAGTTAGTTAGTAGCAGTTGCTACTTGATTATAGAGCTTTAAATAGCTCACCGTGTATGTAGTTTAGAGTAGAGTTTAATCAATAAAGAGTTTTCCAGTTTTCTCTCCAAGATTATCATCTTCAATACTCAAAGTGTGAGTGTGTGTGTTTTCTGCATTGTGTGATCTCATACAACAGTGAGTGTGTGTGTGATCTTATTGAGTGTGTGAAAGCCTTGTGTGTGCGAATCCTAACAAAAACTTAGAATTTTATAACCCACGTGATCGAATAGCATCAAACTCAGTCTATTCTTAACGAAATGGTTAGAAAATTAAATGAAGAATCGACTTGAATCTATAGATATGATTTCAACCTTTTAAAATGTATCAACAAATCAAATCAAAATGATGAAAACAAATCAGCCATAAAAGTTGGGTCGGTGGAGACGACCCAATTTTATTCAACACCAAAAATCAGAATAAAAAAATAAAAGAAAAAAGAAAAGAGGTTGCTCCCTCCTCTCCTACCAACCGATACATACACTATGCATACAGGAACACGGAAGTAGAAAAAAATAAACTCACGTATACTTTCAATACTCTTTGCACACCACACACTCAACAGATTGATAAAATAATTGTAATAAAAAATGTTAGAACAGTGTGAACACACTATCAACACGTTGACCTTATATTGATATTTTTTAGTATTACTATTTTATCATTCAATATGATATTTTCTAATGGTCCAAATTATAATTTAAAGTTGGTTCAATATTTATCATTCAATGATATTTTCTTTACGTCTCTACCTATATATATATAGAGAGAGCGCAACGTAGAGTAGGTGTATCTAAATCTAAGCCTTGATTGAGAAATTGACATCATTCCTTTCAATGGCTGAGTTGGCCGAGTGCAGCAAAAAGAGAGGCGGAGATGAAGCCGCGGGGTGAAGAAAATGCAGTAGACCCATATTTAGAAAGAAAGGATCAAAACGCTGGATATGAGATTCAATGTTTAGTCACTTCATAAGGTAATAGATGATGAAGAACATACAATTTTATCCCAATATATACTGCCCTATAGAAGGATCTAGACTAACACACCTTAGCATAGATAGTTAAGAAACGAGAAAATGAGAAGACAATTTCTCATAATTGAAAGACAACTTTACATGTTCCTCTTTAATGTGTTGTATAACCGCTGACTCTTCGTTCTTCATTATGAGGTTTCTCGACTGATTCATGAGGAATGCTAACACTTCCCCTCAATTCGAGGGAAGAGAGAGGACATATCCCGAGCTTGTTCCGAAGTCTTCCAAAGAATTGGTAGCTAAGAGGTTTGGTCATGATATCCGCCACCTGATCGGCAGTTGGAACATGTCTCAAGTCGATCTCTTTCTTCGCAACTTTATCTCTAACAAAATGTACATCGAGTTCCACATGTTTGGTTCTCGCATGCAATACAGGATTAGACGCCAATGCGATTGCACTCAAGTTATCAACCCAAATTGTTGGAGTCGTCCTTTGCTTCACTTGCAATTCACTCAACAGTGAGCTGATCCATAGAGAAGATAAAAAAAAAAACAGTGAGCTGATCCATGTTACCTCACAAGCTGCATGAGCTAGACTACGATATTCTGCCTCTGTACTCGACCTAGAAACAACTGATTGCTTCTTGGAACTCCATGAAATCAAATTAACACCAAGATAACAACAATACCCACTTATGGATTTTCTATCATCGAGATCAGTAGCCCAGTCCGAATCTGAGAACGCAGTGACCACTGTGTTCGAGGCTCGAATATGTATACCATAGTCAATTGATCCTGCCAAATAGCGAAGAATTCGTTTCACTGCTTTCCAATGTGAGTCCAAAGGGCATGACATGAATTGGCTCACTTTGTTCACGCTGAAACTAATTTCAGGACGTGTGATTGTTACATATTGTAGTGCTCCTACTGTGCTTCGAAACATCTTCCCATCTACAGTTGGATTCCCCTCCGATTTAGAAAGATGAGAATTAGAGATCATAGGTGTAGAATATCCCTTGGCTTCTTGCATACTCAATTTTTGGAGAAGATCTCTGATGTAGGCAGCTTGGTTGAGGTGAAGTCCCTCTTTAGTTTTAGACACCTCAACACCAAGAAAATGCTTCACTTCCCCGAGATCTTTGAGTGAAAAATGAGTGCCAAGTTGATCAATTACTTGCTGGATCGAAGAAGGATTAGAACCTGTGATTAGAATATCATCAACATATATCAATAAGTAGATAACTTCCGAATTGTTGATCTTGTAGAAAAGTGAGGCATCGGCTCTTGATTGAGAGAACCCCAAGGATAAGAGGACAGAGTGGACAGTAAAGAACCAAGCTCGAGAGGCTTGTTTGAGTCCATAGATAGCTTTATTCAGCTTGCAAACAAGATTGGGGTTTCCTTGCTCAAAACCTGGGGGTTGCCTCATATAAATATCTTCCTTCAAATCACCATGTAAGAATGCATTATTCACATCAAGGTGAGTAACTTTCCATTGTGATGAAGTAGCAAGACTGAGAATAATCCTGATGGTGCTTGGCTTCACTACTGGACTAAAGGTCTCAGTAAAGTCGAAGCCAGGAAGTTGAGAGAAGCCTTGAGCCACGAGTCTAGCCTTGTGTCTTGCAATCGAACCTTCTGCATGCATCTTTAGTTTGAAAATCCAGGTGCAACCAATAGCAATTTTAGCAGGTGGCAGCATAGTTAATGTCCATGTCTTGTTTCTGAGAAGAGCTAGAAATTCTGCCAACATTGCATCCTTCCAAACAGGAATAAGAAGGGCAGCAATAACAGATTTGGGAAGAGTGTGGGAGGGTATAGAAGTATTATAGAGTTTGGGTTTAAAAATGCCTCTTTTAGCACGAGTGACCATTGGATGCACATTGGTAGTAGGTGCCGCAGCGGGAGGTGCTTCAGGAGGTGTGGCAGGGGGTGGATCAGTAGATTCTGTAGGAGTTGGGGAAAAGTTCACAGGATTAGGATATGAAATAGAGGTAGGAGTCATAATAGAGTTAGGTTGTGGTAAAGTAGGAGGAGTAGAAGGTGTTGAGACCGAGGTGCTGACTCTAGGTTGAGGACTCTGCTGAGTGTGTGGAGCGATATCAGGCTGATGTAGAGGGAGAGAGAAGGAGGGCAAAGGAACAACATGATTTATAGAAGCATGTGTAGATGGTGACAGAAAGGGAAATTTGGATTCATCAAAAAGGATATCACGAGTGACAATGATTTTTCCAGATGGGAGAAGTGCCTTATAACCCTTGTGAGAGGAACTATAACCTATGAATGTTGCTGCTTCAGATCTGTTTTGCAATTTGTTTTTGGTGTAGGGTCTCATAAATGGATAACACAAGCACCCAAATACCTTCAGAAGAGTATAGTCAGGCTTGGCTTTAAAAAGAAGTTCAAAGGGAGTTTTGAATAGAATAGGTTTTGCTGGAATTCTATTGATGAGAAAAGATGATGTAGTAAAGGCATCATCCCAAAATTTTGACGGAAGACCAGCTTGAGACATTAAAGCTAACCCCATTTCAACCACATGCCTATGTTTTCTCTCTGCTAAACCATTTTGCTGTGGTGTGTAAGGGCATGATATTCTGTGTAAAATACCACATTCTTGTAAAAAAGAAGACATTCCTTGAAACTCTCCTCCCCAATCAGATTGAAGAACTTTAATTTTGCAGGATAACATATTTTCCACCATAGCTTTGAAGGCTTTGAAAACATTCAAAACTTCCCATTTAGATTTTAAAAGATACAGCCACATATCTACTATAGTGATCAATAAACGTCACATAGTAGGAAAATCCATTTCTTGAAACAATGGGAGATGGTCCCCACAAATCACTGTGAATTAATTCAAGCGGAGATGAATGTTGAGCAGTAGAAGGAGTGTAAGGTAAGCGATGAGATTTGGCAATACAACAAGGATGACAAAGTAAGATAGATTTTATTGAGTTGAATGAAATATTGCAGCTTTGAAGAGCTTTCTCAACAACATCAAAAGCACAATGTCCTAACCTTTTATGCCATAGATCTATGCTAGGGACAGAAACAGAATTAACAAAACAAGGAAGTGAAATGGGAACAGCAGCAGGTCCTAGTTGAGCTGAGCAGACAGTAGGTTGCTTGATGTTGTTCTTGATTGAATTTGAAAGATTTGAACTGATAGGTGGCTTGGATTGCTTGGGAAGCAAGAATTGGTACAACCCTTGATCAAGGGTGCCCTTGAGAATGACTGCTTTGGATTCCTGGTCCTTGACAAGACAAAAGGTAGGATGAAATTCAAAGAAAACATTGTTATCCTTTGCAAATTTAGACACACTAAGGAGATTTCTAGTGACATCTGGGACATGAAGAATATTTTTGAGATGAAGATTTTTAGAATGAATAGCAGATGAAGTAATCACATGAGATTGACCAATATTAGCAATTTTAACTCCACTACCATTGCCAAGAAGAAGTTCAGTACCTCCTTGATACTCTGTGCTAGAGTTCAGGTTTGAGATGTCATTTGAAATATGGTGAGTAGCTCCTGAGTCGGGATACCATGAGGAAATGGAGTTGTTGTCAAACCCATATTCAGATATTGATTGATGAGCAGGCCGTGGTTGGAAGTGTGATCCCCGGGCCTGAGCTATATTAGCAGTAGGATTTGAAGGGTGAAAGGGAGTTTGCTGGTAGGAGAGATTTTGCTGCGGTCTAGGATGTGAGTTGAAGCCACTGGATTGTTCATATCTGCTCCAACATCTATCAGCGAAGTGCCCCGGTTTCTGACAGAGCTGACAAACCAAACGGTTGTTGAAGCCTCTTCCCCCCCTTCCACCTCTTCCACCCCTAAAGGAGTGTCCCCCCTATTTCCTTGAAACCTGTTAAAAAATTGTGGATTTCCTCTTCCATAACCACTTTCCTTTCTTGACTCGGACATGTTAACAACATTAGCAGAGGGTTGTGAACCATCCAGATTAACAGATGAATTTCTTCCAGATTCTAATCGTGTTTCAAAACTATGCAACAAAGCACTTACTTCTACTACAGTTGTAGGCTCAACCCTTGAAGTGATAGTCACCATAACGGGATCATATTCCATTCCAAGGCCACTCAGAATATGCAGGATCTGATCTTCATCTGTCACTTTGCATCCAGCAGCTCCAAGTAAATCACAACAATTCTTTATTTTGCTCAAGTAGTCCCTCATAGATAAGGATTCCTTCTTCATAGTCTGGAGTTGTAATTTATACTGCATCATCTTGGCCTTTGACTGATTAGAGAAGCTTGTTTCAAGAGCATTCCATATATCATTTGTAGATCTCAGTCCAACAACCAACACCATTGCACTTTCGGTGAGAGAAGACTAAATCCAGGCCGACAATCGTTGATCTTGACGATGCCAACTTAAATATTCTGGATTCATTCGCTCAGTTCCTTGGTCTTGAATCATTCTGGGTGGATGATCTCCTGTGAGAAAAGACTCCATCCCATAGCCTTCAATTGTGGCTAAAACTTGTTGCCTCCATATTAAATAATTTGTGTCATTCAATTTGACAGAGATCGGTTGGTTATTTGGTAAGGTGGGAATATCAGAGGTGAGGGAGGAAGAGGTAGAATCACTATGCAATGTACTGCTTGAGCTTGAAGACTCAGCCATGGTTTCAATAATAAAAAAAAAATGGAAGGGGAGATGGAAGGGTAAGAGAGACAGGTTAAAAACCTGCTCTGATACCATGAAGAAAATGCAGTAGACCCATATTTAGAAAGAAAGGATCAAAACGCTGGATATGAGATTCAATGTTTAGTCACTTCATAAGGTAATAGATGATGAAGAACATACAATTTTATCCCAATATATACTGCCCTATAGAAGGATCTAGACTAACACACCTTAGCATAGATAGTTAAGAAACGAGAAAATGAGAAGACAATTTCTCATAATTGAAAGACAACTTTACATGTTCCTCTTTAATGTGTTGTATAACCGCTGACTCTTCGTTCTTCATTATGAGGCTTCTCGACTGATTCATGAGGAATGCTAACACGGGGCAGAAGAGAAACAGAACTTGGCATGGTGTACACAGAGGAGTGAGAATGCTGGCCTGGGGGAAATGGGTATCCGAGATCCGACAGCCCAAGAAGAAGTCCAGGATGTGGCTCGGCACCTTCGCCACCGCCGCGCGGGCCCACGACGCCGCCGCCATCGCCGTCAATGGCGGCGCCGCCATCCTCAACTTCCCGGAGATATCCGATCCCCGCCCCGCCCCGCCACCTCCTCGCCGCAGGACGTCCACCAGCTGCAGGCTGATCATGCGTCGGCGGTGGAGCTGGGACTGGGAGAGATAGTGGGCTGCCGCGCCTCTGCGAAGGGAAGGAGGACGTGGAATGGGATTGCTATTTCAATCAACCGAGTCTCCATAGTTTAGAGGATAATTCAATGCTCATAGATGATTTCATGTCTCCCAGTTTTCAAGGCCTCTTCTCCAATCATCTTTTTTGTTAATGTCTCTTTTCATTCAATTTTGAGTTTTTATCTGCAAAATCATCTTCCTCGTTTTCTTTTCCTCTTACCCTTCTTTCTACTCATTACTAGTACTAGTATTTTCTTTATATTGTAATATTACATATAATTTGTTAATGTATAAAAAGTGTGAGGCAAAATAGTCAATGGCAACGCTACTTCCATTTCTTGATAATTTAGCATGACATCCAATATATGATTTTATCAATGCCTTCTGGCCGTATTTGTAGCTAGGGGGCGGATGTAGAAAATGTTATTAGTAGGGACTACATTTTTAAAATTTTATTTGAAAGTTTATTTTAGATCATTTAGATTTAGATCATTAATACTCCTATTTCGGCTAAAATGATTAACTTTTTTTGGTATATATTGTGAAAAATTATACCCCCTCCTTAATTAAGTTGGTATAAAATTTTGAATACAGCGATTAAGAAATTGTGTTGAATATATTAAATGAAAGTAAAATAAATAGGAGAGAGTAAAAAGTAGGATAGATAAAGAGATAATAAAGTATGTGGATAAAATAAAGTAAGAGTGATTAGACGTTTTATTTTTTGTCAAAAAAAGAAATGATTCAACTTTGTTGGGACGTCCCAAAACGAAATTCGACTCAATTTAATTGGGATAGATTGACTAATATATAGTTAAAATGGAAAGAAATTAAAGTAAGAAAGAGAATAATTTAAAAGAGAGTATCTTTTACATTATTCTCTATCTTATTTTATAATAACTCAATATTAACGATTTGTTATCATATTCTCCAAATATATACTAAAAATAAGTCAATCACGTCAATTGAGATGAAGACAATATAAGCTTTTGTACAATACAATAGTAATTTGTATTAAAGTTGAATACATTTTACAAAAATATAAGTAAAACATTAAAAAAAACAATTCAATAGGGGCCTCAGCCCCCTAGAGCATTCACGGTCGTGGAACAGCCTATAAATCAGCTCTATCTCTATTTTCCTTCAGTCATGTCAACATTTTATCATTCAGACCAAATTCCTGCAATAGTACACTATAAATTAGTCTATCTCCATTTTCTACATCACCACTATTTTGTTATTTTTTGCAATTTTTGTTATGTTATCAAATAAAATAAAATGAAATACCAAACTTATATTATACAAAAATCTTCATTATATTGCAATATTGTTGGAAAAATATACAATGATAAACAAACCTAAAAAAATACAAATACGCATAAATAGTTATGTGACCAAATTTCTTCAATCATATTGCGTTGGACTCACGAACCAAATAATATGGACTTGTTCCTTGCAAGTATTATCAAAGGCGCAAAGATTGTGAGTGGAGTTGTGCGGAACCCCGATGTTGGGGCTCACGAGCCACACCGGAGCTTGGTCCAGTAGTGTCATAGGCTCAATTGGTGGCTTCTTCACCTTTACCCTCGACAATTTTGTTATGCATGATTATGCAGGCATATATGGCATCATTGATACACTCTCTCAAACAACGCGTCGAGCCTTTAATTATTGTTCAATGCACCTGGAGCACATCAAATATCTGCTCCACATCCTTTTTGCGCAGCCTCTTACCTCTGAGCAAAGAAAGCTCTCTTCGGGTCTGTTGGACAAGTAATCGTCTTCAGAAATACGGGCCACTTCAGGTATATGTCATCAGCCAAGTAGTACCCTATACGATACAGGTTGCCACTGACAGTGCAGTTGATGGTTGGGCCTCTACCATATGAACCATCATGTGAAACGAGACTGTGGCCACAATCTCTATCACTGGACCGGCCGACCTAGGGGACGGCTCACGATCCCCATCAGTGCACTAGCCTAAGTAGGGCGTAGACCCTAGTTAGACCCGAATTCGTTAACCATCAAAGTCTAGTAGAGTTTTATTCTAGTAGACAAATCAGATAGGCAGTTTCAAAACATAAACACGGCATGACATACTTATAAAAACATCCTTATAACACCGTAAACATATTGATTTAAGATGAAACGTTAAAGAATAAAGCCCACCTCAAAAGCTTAGGATTCCCGTAAAAAGTTCCTCGTTCCGACTTTTAGCGTTCGTGCGAACCACCTTTTCGGAAAACACATAACATTCATATCAATTCTCGGTAACGAAGGTATTTAGAATGCATGCACTCTAATTAGAATCTTTTAATTCTCTTCCTCAGTTTTCGTGAGTTTTCGGTTATTTGGCGGCCGCCCAAGGCGTCGCGTGCGACGCCGGTCGGCCACTTACGCTCGTTCTTTCCTCCGTTGGCTCCTCGTATTTTCCATGTCATCGAAAATAATTTCTAAAAATTATTCAAGCGTATAGTTAAACTATCGCAATAATTTCTCTTCGCAACTATATTATTTCGGACTTAGGATATAATTTATTCATACTTCAAAATTAAATCGGGATTTAATTAAATAATTCATCACGATTAATTATCGGCCCAACAATTTATTTAAAAACCAAACTCAAGTATTTACCTCACCTCTTATATCTCAATCTTAATTCTTAAAACCCAACAATTTAAATAGAGCCCATCTAACAACTAATCCAATTTAAATTAGAGGCCCAATTCTTTTAAAGAAACAAAAGGCCCAAACTTTATCTCCCTCTCTATCTTCTCTCTCTCTTCCCTCTCTCTCTCTCTCTCTCCCCGTCTCTCTCGGTCGACCGAACACAGCGGCCAGCCGCCGCCGGATGTACCGCTGCTCGTCGGAAGCTGTTGTCGCCGCCGGAGAGAGGAATGTCGCGACGTCGTGCTGCCTCCCCCCTCCGTTCGCCGCCGTCGCATATCGCAGGGAAAAGAGCCGCGGCCGTCGCCGTGGGAGGTCCAGCCTATGAACGTCGTCAGCACCGGCAAGCACGGCATGTCCGCCGCTGCCCGTCGCCGGCGGTGACCTCTTCTTGTTCGAAATTTTCCCGAACGACCCCGAATCAACCCGCAACACGCGTTTTCATTAAAAAGTTAAGTTCTTTCATAGTTTCGGTTACGTACGGCGATCGTTTGGTTGTTTCTTAGTGGATTGTTATATGTTTTGGTTATGGAACAAGAAGGTATAAAAACTTATATGCAAAGCTAAAATAAACTCACGCTTTGATAGGAATGGATTATACCTCCAACAATGGTTGAAAATGGTAGAAGAAACACAAAAGATGGTGGTCAAATCTTCCTCCTTTCCTCTCGGCAATTTCCTCTCGGCCCTCTCACTTTCCTTCTCTTTGATTTCTTTGTGGTGTAATGTGAAGTGTTTAGAGAATGGATTAAAGAGGAGTGGTGAGGCTCTTGGATGGTAGCATTGATGGGGAAGATGGGGAGGTGGAGAAAATGGAGAGTCCCCTCCATGAGGAAGGAAGCCGTCGGCCATATGTGTGAGGAAGAAGAAGACAAAAACTTTTGGGCTTGTTCCCAATTGTTTGGAAAGAAGAATGGGCTACTAAATTATTTTAAATGGTCTTGGGCTCAATTTAATTGGAAGCCCAAGATTGAAAATAATACTATTATTTGGTGGATTAAAAAGAATAATTAGGATCCAAATTATTTTGTAGTTAATTGGACTCTAATTTATTTTGAAAAGCCCAAAATAAATTCATACTTTATTTTTCGTATTTTCCTTTGTTAATTAAAAAATTAACGGGTCTTTATTTTATTTTGTTATCTTGTTCTTCATAACCAAAAGTTAAAGTACGGGAAATCGTACATAATTTATATTTGGTGTTGTTCCAAATATAATATTCCTTCAACCGTTTCTCGATTTACGTGCATCACTCTCCATAGAAACATATATTCCTTTCCACGTATTTTATTCGTTTTGCTAAACAAATAGCAATTTCATCGTCATTCTTTCTACGAGACCTTCCACATGTTTCCCATCGTTCACAATTTTAAAAAATAAAACAAGCATGCTCCTTTTCACATTAAACACATAAACCATAATTTTTCCAAATCTCATTTATCGAGAAGCATAGCATTCCGAAATAATTTTATCAATTATTTCGCTACATAAAATTCAAATTCGTACTTTAAAAAGTACGGGCGTTACATAAGGCTCATTTCATGCATCGGTTTAGGGTTAAAATGTACGCTACTTGATCAGTTTATCGCGCAAAGCAAGTGTTAAATATGCAGGAATGCCGCTTGACCAGGGCAACAAGGCCAAACTGATCAAGCGAGTACAATAGACGAAAAAGGCCAAATATCGGGGGAGTTAATCAAGGGGAGTAATCAAGCAGTCAAGGAGGGGACCACTGTTTCCAAAAGAAGGACACATGAGGCTATGAGTTGGTGATACGCATCATTCTGTTATCAAGGACAACGTTCTAGAACGGGACACGTGCTGATATATGAGACGCAAGGACGGAGCTGAGTCACGAATCTGTTACTGAAAAGCGTCATCATTCTAGAAGGAGAGCATGCAGCAATCAATGAGTCGCTCACTCTCAGCATGAGCGAATATTCCCTGCCAAGATCGTTATCCAGGTGGAGGTCGTGTCGAGCCTATAAATAGAGAATGTGCCACCACATGAAAAGGGGGGATCCTTTACTTTCCGTCTTTAGTTTAGTTTAGTTCAGCTTTCTAGTTCAGTTCCCTAGATAGCTTAGATAAAGTAATGCTTAGTTAGAAAGGGCAATTGAAGGAGCACTGCAGAATACTTGACATCTGTCGGCGTATTCTTAAGTTTCCCACCGAGGATCTCCTCGGTTTACTTGCGTTCGTAGTTTCGAAGTGTAAGCTTAGTTTAAATTTCACGTTGTACTGTTCTGAGTTTTAGTTTTAATCAAAGTTGCTTTCGTTTTCATCACCATGTTTACTGTTTTTAGTAATTAATTTTCATTCCAGTCTAAGATTTACTTGACCCAGTAGTTAAAGTTCTCTTGAGCAAGTAGTTGGTTACTTTTCTGCCTAAGTTAAAATCAGAAGTTAAAAACTCCCAAAAGTAAAGCGTGGCAGCAGCCAACCCCCTGTTCACTACTCACACACTTGATACACTAGCTTCTCTGTGGGATCGACCCCGAACTTGCCGCTTTACTGTTAAAGTAGTGCAAAATTGGAAGTTTATAAATTACATTGGTGGCGTGCGAAAGCGATATCAACTTGATCAAGTGGCAATGACATTTGCTAACTGATCCATCCGGTTCAGTTATCTCTTCCATATAACTTGAATAAAAAAACCGCATTTTCGTCAGTCCGGCAAAATGGCGCTGTTGCCGGGGAAGCATGGTGTTATCTTATGTTTGTGTGTAGCGCATAAGTGTATATAATTTTGTTTCTTTCTTTTCCCATTTGTGTTTTTTTTCTTCTGTTGATGAGAAGGTACCACCGCGGTAACCACTGGAATCACCCTCTTATATGCAGAGGCATTAACGCTCATTGGAGAGTCCAGGAAGCCGACGTAGTTACCACTCGTTACAGAGCCGCACTAGCCGCAGCAGCAGTCGCTGATCAACTGACCAACGAAGAAGGAGTGCAGAACGCACAACCTAGACCACCACCACTTGAACAAGCAAAAGAAGAGATGGCCCTCATCGACAACGACTCAGGAATTGGCTCTCTGCATGCTCATTACGAGAAGGAGCCCACACATGCGATTGCCGTTACTCCTGGAATGCGGACCATCACGATCAAGTCAGGAGTACTGGCCGTTTTGTCCCATTTTTACGGCCTTTCAAAAGAATGCCCGTACGCCTTCCTGGAGAAATTTTGTGATACTGTGATATCCAGCCCGTACCGGCTGGATCTACGTTTGAAGATTATAGGCTGAAAGCCATCCCTTTCGTTTTGAAGGGTGAAGCTGGAGTATGGCTGTCGAGACTGCAGAAGGGTCCATCAAAACATAGGCCGAGTTCCGAATGATATTCCTCGATCGCTTCTTTCCTGAGTAAAAAACGAGTGCCCTCAAGCGGGAGATTACAGAAGCCAGACAGGAGTACGATGAGCCCCTCGGCCAGTGCTGGGATAGATTCCAAGGGCTGCTTCAAGCATGCCCTAACCACAAGGTGGGGGAGCGGGAGATCTACTCGATCTTCTACGGTGGACTGACAGTCGATAGCAAGAATGATCTCAACCTCGCAGCTCAGGGGGACTTCTCAATGACCCCATTCAGCCAAGCCAAGAACATCCTAGAGATGCTCATTGAAGCCAAATGCTCGTACGAGACGTCCCGTGGCCAGTACCGAAGAGGTACAGTACACGCAGTAGAGGCGCGCAATGACGAAAAGCTGGAGGCTCGATTTGAGCAGATGGAGAAGAAGCTGGTTGAGGCAGTGGAGAAAGCCAGACTGCCTCCTCCACCTGCACCGAAAGAGACGCAGTATGTCCCGCCACCGCCCCCTCCAGAAGAGCATCACTAATACTATTGCGAGTTTCCTCCTAAGGCAGAGTCGCAACCTCAAGTGAATGTCGTGGGCCATTGGAATGCGAATGGCAACTGGATCCAGGGGAAACAGAGAGACGCTCCATGGAGAGACCACCCCAATTTTAGGTGGACTGATCAGAGTCAAAGCCAGCTACCTCAACCCTCAACACAGCAGATGCAACCCTCTGAAGGGCAGCCCAACTGGCCTGCTCGGATCCAGGATAGACCAAACACTGGAGGGAACAGAATACAAGGCGTACCTCAAGGCAACTGGTCAAGCAGACAATCGGGGAGAAACTGGGGATACAGACTTCAGGCCCCACAGTCAAGCAACCAAGGAAGACAACCAGATGGCCAGCTACGTTCCACTACACCAACAGGGAAATCTGCACCCTGGAAATCAACAACACAATCAACTGCAATATCAGCAAGAGCATTATGGGCAATATGACTACCCGCAACCCAACTACACTGGGGGACCGCCGAATCAAAGATACAATCGACACCCCAACGATGGCCAGGGAGATATGATAGTACCGTATCATCCTACGATGCGATGCGGGAAACCCAAGAGGCTCAGAAGGAGCAGTGGGCGGCGTTGGAGATGCTGATAAAGTAACTTTCTCAAGTTGCGATGTCACTGGGCGAGCTGAGGGGGAATGAAGGAAAAATTCCGGCTACAGTACGACCACCTACTAGGCGAGAGAATGTCAATGCAGTATCTCTAAAATCAGGAAGAGTTTATCAAAGCCCATCTGCGAGTTCTCCAGCACCCACAGCGGACCCAATCATGAAGAAGGCCTTGAGTCCAGCACCTTTGATCAAGTCACAAAAGAAGGAGAGTCTAGTGCCCTTGATCAAGTCACTGAGAAAGGAAGGACGGTCGAAGCAGGAAATGTAGCCGTGGTGATCCAACCAAGTGATCTTCCACCGAAGAAGACTGACCCAGGGGTGTTCACACTCCCAATTTCCATCAGAGACGTTCGAATGGAGCACGCAATGTGCCACCTAGGGGCTTCCATCAATATTATGTCGTATTCTATATACGAAAAGCTGGGAGAAGCTAAGCTTGTCAAAACCGGTATGGTGATACAGCTAGCGGACGGGTCTTACATTCACCTAGAGGGAGTTCTGGAAGATGAAATCGTCAAGGTAAACAAATTCAGGTACCCCGCCGACTTCTTCGTCATAAAGATGACAGAGCCAGGAGCGGAGGAGTCTGTTAGAGTCCTTTTGGGAAGACCATTCCTATCTACAGCCAGTACAGTCATAGACGTTCGCCATGGGACGATGAATCTGGATTTTAATGGAGAACGGCTTACATTCGACAGTGATAAAGCTGTGATAAAGCCACGGGACAGTGAGAGCATACAATCGGTAGATACTATCAGACCTTGGGAGCAAAGGTATCTAGAAAAGGAACTCTTTAAAAGACCGTCCACTGATTCCATTGAAGATGAACAGCTTAAGAAGGAAGTAGCTGAATGGTTCGACGCAACGATGACTGGGGAAATGAATGATCAAGCCATTGAAAGGGCAATTATCGATTTCTGTAAGCCGCCACGACTAGCTGAGTTAAAAGAGATCACTCAGCTAGCAAGGGTCGAAAAACCACCTGACCAAGCCACCCCATTAAGAAGAATATTGAAGGAAAGTCCCATGCCTACAAGACAACTATTGTCTTTACCTGTATTGTCAGTTACCCTC
Organism: Salvia splendens; assembly: GCF_004379255.2. Taxonomy (NCBI): domain Eukaryota; kingdom Viridiplantae; phylum Streptophyta; class Magnoliopsida; order Lamiales; family Lamiaceae; genus Salvia; species Salvia splendens. Next base: position 27,859,136 of record NC_056038.1, read on the forward strand.
AAGAGCCTGTCCAACCAGACGTACCAAGAACCAGTCAAACCAAATCTGCAAGGACAGGGAGGAAAATTGATGGAAGAACTGAGGCTGGGTCAAGAGGTGGTCAAGTGGAAAACAACAGACTTGAGAGAGATTAACCCAGATCTGTGCATGTATCTCGCCATGTTAGAAGAAGGAGTGACATCCCACCTTGATCGACAACCCAGACTCGACCTTGCTTTGAGAAAGGAAGAGCTCAAACTGGGGCACAAAGAGCTACTCTTCCAGTGTCAACTCAAACTAATACCCAGGAGGCGGAATTCAAAATGGGCGGACCCTCGTACCATCATGACAATGCACACACAGGAGGCAAACATACTCCCAGGAGACCCCCCAATTCGTTCTCATTCGTGGTTAAAAAGTTAACGGGTTGAGCCCTACAGAGACAAGACCGAAGCGGGCATAGTGGAAGAAATTCCACTAATCCTGCCTAATCTTATCCAGTGAGCAGGTAAAAGGAGTGATCGGGTACTCATGGGTAGTCTGCTTGATCAAGCAACAAATTCTTAATCTATTAAACCGATCAAGTGACATCCAGGGGAACTCGGTCAAGTCCTTTGTAGTTAGTGTAAATAGTTTTTTCATGTGTTAGTTTTTTATTCTTAGGTTATTAAAAGTCGGAAAAAGGAAGGAAACCTATCAAGTGGAACTATTTGAGTTTTCATCTGGAATTAATTGTCCACTTGATCAGTGTAATTCGAATTTAATTGGTGGTATAATACTTTTGTTGATCAGGGCAGGTGATGAAAGGACGTGCGCAGTCACTGGAGAGGTGTCAGGCAGCGCCAGCTGTCGCAATGAAAGGAGTCATGGAGAGAATGATGAATCGTATTGGAGAAGCTAAGCCAGTTGGCACTCTGAAAAGGGCGCACCTGTACGTGAAGAGTCGCATAAATTTGAACAGCGCAGGGATCTCAACGTCAGAGATCCCAACAGTCCTAATATCAGTATAATAGGCAGATTTCAGGACCGTATTTCACTTTCACCCAAAGCGACCACAATGCATTCCATTTATTCTCCCATACTACTCCAAGTTCCGAACCCTTGCCCAAAAAAAAGTCACCATCTCCATCACCAGTACCAGTAAGAATGTTGATTGAGAAAATTCCAACTTCATCCTCTTCCTCAGATGCCGGCGCCGAGAGTGGCGACCGGGAAACCTCGTTCCAGGCCCAAGTTGAAAACCCTAGCCCATCCTCTCAACTTCCACCACAAACCAGTGTCGCCGCTCCACCGCCCGCAGTGGACGAAGAGACCCTACGGTGCCTCGATAAAATCCTCCGAAGTATACCCTCCGAGATGGACAATGCGGCCGCTTATGCCGCACTCAAAGCTAAACTTGGGATTTCCCAGTTTAAAGAGCCTGCTTCGTCTTCTAAAATAAAAATCCCAACTAGCTCTCCTACATCACCTTCACCATCTCCCCTCCAACCTCCGCCATCTCCTATAGCCCAACCTTCGCCTCCTTCCCCAACATTTACCCCTATCCAGCTGGTGAAATACGGCGGGGAAGCCTCCGACGAGGAAGGCTGGAGGGAGGATTATGGGCAGCCATTTGCTATCCCGTCGCCAACAAGCGGTGGCGGCTCCACTTCGATCCACGAGCCGCATTTGACTGGGGACAATGAAATTAACGATGAAGAAGAGGAGGACCTCCACCCGTTGTTCGACTATAGGGAAGCTGAGAAGGAGGATGAACCACCACGCCGTCAGACGCGCCGTATGACAACAGACCGGCTCCTAGAGGAAGCTGAAACCCTAAAAACCCGAGGAGATGAGGAAGCGGTGATGCAGAGACCCCGCACAGTACGACGGCTGGTTGATGAAGAGGAGCCGGAGGAGCCAGAAAGCCAAGAGGCCGTTAAGGAGAAGGAGGCTAAGGAGGACGACCGTTAGAGGAGAGATAGAAAGAGGTAGGGAAGGGAAGTGCTTTCCCCCTCTAAAGAGAAGTCGTCCCGCCAACGAGGGGGTCATCATTACAGATGCTTCCGAACCCGCCTCCCCACTGACGAGAGAGAGAGATGAGGGCAGCGATGCGGAGGAACAGGAGTTGCACTGGACCCGAACATCCAGGAGGCAACAAGGAAGGCCTACTATATCTCCTTCCACCATCTACTCCGCTTAGCATGTGGCTTTAACCCCAGCTATTCTCCAACAGATGTTGAGATTTGATGATCCCAAATGGCAGGAGGAGGTTCACCAAAGAGTGACCTCTCAAAAGAGGTTGAAGGCGGGGAAGATGCTACACCAGCCGTCCTTGGAGAAGATTGAGATGAATTAGAGGTTTGCCGCCTACATTGCCGGCATCGGATTTGAATGGTTGCTAAAGGTCGATGAGACCCCCGTGCCAGAGGACCTGGCCAAGGAGTTTTTCACATCCTTCCGATTCACCGGAAGCTCAGACCTGAACGACAGAAGTGTCTCCTTTAGGGTCTTTGGCCAGGACCAACTGATGAGCCTCAATGAATTCTCCACCGGATGGGCCTCTACACAGAAAGCCAAGTGGCTAATGGGCTTTGGGTTGGGCGTGATATCGATTTCCCTCAGAAGAAACCCGAATTCGATCAGCAAGCCGTCTGGAAGGCCATATGCAATGGGCGTGCCCCTACCTTTACAGCCTCTGAATCCAGAGGTCATCACATTGCTGATCCTGCCCTCCGCCTAGCCCAGATCTACCTGGCCTGTAATCTCCTTGGACAGGCAAATACGATGTCAATCATTACCATGTCCGAACTCTACTTTATGTGGAGTATGAGAGAGCAGAGGAAGGTCCATCTGAGATTCTGGTTGGCCTACTCCATAAGTCAAATTGCTACCCACGTTTCCCGCCATCTTAACGTTTGCCACTTCCTCGGAGCCTATGTGAGGAGAAACTGGATTATGGAATGTGCCGAACATCCCATCCTTGGCCCCAGTCCTGAAATGTTTGACCTTGATTTCTTTGTTAGAACTCAGGTACTGGAGAAGACGCAAGAAGGGGGTTTTCAATTTTATGCTGTCGGTCGGCGGGAGCAACAGAGAAGCCAACCCAGAAGGAGAACTAGGCCGGAGGAGACCTCAGCAACCCTTGCCGAAGGAGAAAAGGAGGATGCACGTCTGGCGCCCACTCCGAGGATGGAGCAAGAGGAGGCTGCAAGTGCTGATGACGCATGGAAGCTCCGAGTGGAGTAGACATTGATGCAGCTGGTGGAGAATTCAAATTCTCAACTGGTCCTGTTGGCCAAGTTGCTGGGAACCACCCACAATCAAAGCCCTGCCAGCCAACCACCACCTCCCTCTACAAGCTCCCCTCCACCTCGACGCCCATCATCCTCCCGGCCACCCTCAGCATCCCCAGGTCAACCTCCAAGAAGGCATTGAGTATACCCCCCAATCTCAGTCATTTCAAGTTTAAACAATTTTACTTTTATTTATTTTTGGTTTGTATAACTGATATTCTGCTCCATCTCACACTTAGACCCGTGTTGGGTCTAAGTGTGAGAAGTTATGCATGTTTATTTTTGTTATGTTTGCCTGTCTTATCTGTTTTGGTTGTTGCTTTTTTATTTGGCATGTTTGATTGTTGGCACTGTCTCACACTTAGCCCAGTGTCTGGTCTAAGTGTGAGAAGTTTTCCTTATTTTTGTTGAGCCGTTGCCTGTGCCTAACCCTTTTTCCACTGCATCCAGTCCCCCGAGGACGAGTTCATATGCAGTGGGAAGGGGGAGGGTTAGTTCCAGAAAATAAAAATCATTCATGTCAAAAATTTTAAAAAAATTAAAAATTTTAGTTAGTAATAAATAGGGCAGTATGCATGAAATTGGATAAGTAGAAGACTTGATTACTTTGGGAAGAGTTAGAAAAATGACTCAGTATGTTTACATGAAGAAACTTGATTGCAAAAACTTGATCAGTTTGAACGACGCAAGTTTGATGAAATGCCCAATTTTTAAATTTACTGTGAAGCCTCTCTATATGTGAGTTATAAGCCAAAGTAGAACACTTTCTACTATTTTTACAAAGAAAAAAAAATATTTTACGAGAGGCTGATTTTAATATTTATATGAAAATTGCACAAGTAGTGAGGACTAAAGGCATTAGGACTTAACCAATTGAGCCTTTTCTTCTTTCGCTCCACGAACCCGCCTCGTCAAGCAAGGCACCCCTTAGTTAACCACATTGAGCCCAAATACACTTTTACCCGTTCTTTTGAAACCCAATCCAACTTCCATACACCTTTTCTTTTACAAACACGTGAGGAAAAGAGGTCAAGAGATTAGTCATTTCAAAGAAAGGGGTAGTACAATGGGTTGAGCGATTTAGTCAATCAAGTTGATCAAGTAAGAAATCAAGTAAAAAAAATGTTGTTACCGAGAAAAGTTTGAGAAAAAGAGGGCAGGAAAAAAGTTGTAACCTGACCCAGCAAGTCGAAAGGTAGAGAATAGAGCCAAAAATTCAAGGCTAGAAGTCGCCACTTTACCAAGTAAGATATCTAGTGGCGAAATAAATAGTTCAAATCTTTGGTCTCTTGACTCATGTGTTTTTCTTTGTTTATAGTTTATATTTTTAAACTTAGAACCCCTAGGACCCTACCCTGATACACCACTACCCTTAAGCCCCATTACACCCGAAACAAAGACCTTAAGGAACTATCTTGTGCAATCCGATTCGAGGTATTAAATTTGTGGCAATACCGAGTGAACAGTCCTACCATTTCTGGTGAGAAATGAGTGATTGAGTGAATCTAACAGTGGTTTCTATATTGAGCAATCTTGACGAACTGACACCTTGATCAAGTAAAAGCGAAAAGGAAGAAACATAAGCTGCTGGCAAATGGATTGACCTCGACCTTGGGTATTATTGTTGAAAATTTATTCGATCTAATGCATCTATGTGAATATGTGTTTTTATTTCGAGTCTTGTTTTCTTTTTCATCTTCTTTTACTTTCTTCAAATGAGTAAACCATGCTTGAAATTTGTCTTTTCTTTTTCTTTTCTTTTTCTTTATACTTGGGGACAAGTATGTTTTAAGTGTGAGCAGTTTGATAAGGCTCATTTCATACATCGATTTAGGGGTAAAATGTACGCTACTTGATCAGTTTATCGCGCAAAGCAAGTGTTAAATATGCAGGAATGCCGCTTGACCAAGGCAACAATGCCAAACTGATCAAGCGAGTACAATAGGCGAAAAAGGCCAAATATCGGGGGAGTTGATCAATGGGAGTAATCAAGCAGTCAAAGAGGGGACCACTGTTTCTAGAAGAAGGACACATGAGGCTATGAGCTGGTGATACGCATCATTCTGTTATCAAGGACAACGTTCTAGAAGGGGACGCGTGCTGATATATGAGACGCAAGGACGAAACTGAGTCACGAATCTGTTACTGAAAAGCTTCGTCATTCTAGAAGGAGAGCACGTAGCAATCAATGTGTCACTCACTCTCAGCATGAGCGAATATTCCCTGCCAAGATCGTTATCCAGCTGGAGGTCGTGCCAGCCTATAAATAGAGGATTTGTCACCACATGAAAAGGGGGGGTCCTTTACTTTCCGTCTTTAGTTTAGTTTAGTTTAGCTTTCTAGTTCAGTTCCCTATATAGCTTAGAAAAAGTAATGCTTAGTTAGAAAGGGCAATTGAATGAGCACTGCAAAATACTTGATATCTGTCGGCGTATTCTTAAGTTTCCCGCCGAGGATCTCCTCGGTTTACTTGCTTTCGGAGTTTCAAAGTGTTAGCTTAGTTTAAATCAAAGTTGCTTTCGCTTTCATCATCGTGTTTACTGTTCTGAGTAGTTAATTTTCATTCCAGTCTGAGATTTACTTGACCCAATAGTTAAAGTTCCCTTGAGCAAGTAGTTCGTTACTTTTCTGCCTAAGTTAAAATCAGTAGTTAAAAACACCCAAAATTAAAGTGTGGCAGCAGCCAACCCCATGTTCACTACTCACACACTTGATACACTAGCTTCTCTGTAGGATCGACCCCGAACTTGCCGCTTTACTGTTAAAGTAGTGCAAAATTGGGAGTTTATAAGTTACATTGGTGGCGTGCGAAAGCGAAATCAACTTAATCAAGTGGCAACGACATTTGCTAACTGATCCATCCGGTTCAGTTATCTCTTCCATATAACTTGAACAAAAAAACCACATTTTCGCCAGTCCGCTCGACCCAATATCCGTTTATCAAACACAAAAATATTCAATAAAAAAACTACAACAATTAAACTCCATACAATCACACAACGTTCAACGATATTTGTTTGGAACTAATTTAACTAAAATCTTATATTTGTTTGAAACTAATTGATTCAACGATATCAAGTTTTCCTAATTGAGTTTATTTGATTTTATGTTTACATGATTACCCGACAACTATAATGAGGCAAGATTTGATTTCTACATGTAAATATTTATTTGTGTGGTAAAAGTATGAATTTACTTGATATAATTTGGCAGATATTGATATCGGTATATATACCAAAAATTATGATATACACATATTTTCGGTATATACCTAAAATTACGGTATATACCGTATTTTCGGTATACCCCAGTATACCTCGGTATATGAAAATTCATACCGTTACCGTACCGAAATAAATCGGTAAGGTATGATATCTTACCGAAAATCCAGTATTTTTCGACACGGTAAGGGCGGTATTTCGGTATTTTTACCCAGCCCTAGGAGAGAGACTATATTTAGCAAAAGATAGATAGATTTCGTTGGAAAATGTATTAAAACCGGTTTCGTACCTCCTTTCTTGGAGGTCGACATTGATTCAACTCTAATCAAGAATGATCCAAGAATTGGGGTAGAATGGTTTTTTGAGTTTGTTTACGCGGGAATGGTTTATGCGCTAAGAATCTTTTATAATATTTATATTAATATAACTACGTGAATATTGCCCGGCCCAATATCCGTTTATCAAGTAGAATATGTATGCATCCCTTCATAATTATTTTACGTTTCTCTACTCTATATACTCCCTCCATTTCTAATAATTCGTCACCATTTAATCTGATACGGATTTTAAGAAATGTAAGAAAATGGGTTGAAAAAGTTGGTTGCACGTGGATTATATTTTGGGTATACCCCGTTATACCTCGGTATATTAAAATTCATACCGTTACCGCACCAAAATAAATCGGTATGATACCTTACCGAAAATCCGGTATTTTTTTGATATGGTAAGGGCGGTATTTCAGTTTTTTTACCCAGCCCTAGGAGAGAGACTATATTTAGCAATAGATAGATAGATTTCGTTGGAAAGTATATTAAAAACCTGTTTCGTACCTCCTTTCTTGGAGGTCGACATTGATTCAACTCTGATCAAGAATGATCCAAGAATTGGGGTAGAAGGGTTTTTTGAGTTTGTTACGCGAGAATGGTTTATGTGCTAAGAAGCTTTTATAATATTTATATTAATATGACTACGTGAATATGGCCCGGCCAAATATCCGTTTATCAAGTAGAATATGTATGCATCCCTTCATAATTATTTTACGTTTCTCTACTCTAAATACTCCCTCCGTTTGTAATAATTCGACACTATTTAATCCGATACGGATTTTAAGAAATGTAAGAAAGAGGGTTGAAAAAGTTGGTTGCACGTGGACTATATTTTCGGTATATGAAAATTCATACCGTTACCGTACCGAAATAAGTCGGTGTAGTATGATACCTTACCGAAAATCCAGTATTTTTTCGATACGGTAAGGGCGGTATTTCGGTATTTTTACCTAGCCCTAGGAGAGAGATTATATTTAGCAATAGAAAGATAGATTTCGTTGGAAAGTATATTAAAAACCGGTTTTGTATCTCCTTTCTTGGAGGTCGACATTGATTCAACTCTGATCAAGAATAATCCAAGAATTGGGGTAGACGGATTTTTTAAGTTTGTTTACGCGGGAATGGTTTATTGCGCTAAGAATCTTTTATAATAATTATATTATATAACTACGTTAAGATGGCCCGGCCCAATATCCATTTATCAAGTAGAATATGTATGCATCCCTTCATAATTATTTTACAATTCTCTACTCTAAATACTCTCCCTCCTTTCTAATATTCGTCATCATGTAATTCGATACGGATTTTAAGAAATGTAAGAAAGTGGGTTTGAAAAAGTTGGTTGCACGTGGATTGATATTTTTATATATTATTTTTAAATTAAAATGTGAGCGTGAATAAGTTAGTGGAATGTAGGGTCCACTACCAAAAATGGTAAAAGTGAAAGGAGACAAATTTTAGGGATGGACGAAAATGAAAAATAGGTGACAAATTTTTAGAGACGGAGGAATATTTATTAATCCCTCTGTCCCGCTAATGTGATGGTTTTCTTTTGAGCACGAGATTTAAGAAAATGATATATATTGAGTTAAAGTTGAGTTAATAAAGTATGAAAAAGGAAAATGTAAGAGAAATAAAGAGAGAAAAGTAAGAGAGAGGGAATAAAGTAAGAGAGGGTTAAAGTTTTGTTTTTTTTAAAAAAAGGAAATTGATCACTTGTAATGGAACAACCCAAAATAAAAAAGTTGATCACTTGTGGTAGGACGTCATTTTTTCAAAACAATATCCGATTTAGAGCGCCTCACTTGTAGCGGGACGGAGGGAGTAATGTGTTTAAGATAAATTGCTGGAGAGAGTAGGGATGGGTAGGTACGGTATACCTTACCGAAACCATCATACCGTGTACCTTACCAAAAATTCGGTATGAGAAAAAGTCATACCTTTACCTTACCAAAATTTTCGGTATACCGAACTTCGGTATACCTTATTTTCGGTATGAAAAATTTCAATATCGATACCATACCTTATTTTCAGTATGTCATATCTAAATTCGGTATACCGTACTTTTGCGGTATACCAGAGTTTTACGGTATATCGGACTACAGTACAACATACCAAAATATCATTATTTTGTAAATAGTTCTAAATACAAACACAAATGAAAATAAAATTTCAAAAATACTTAGAAAACATGAAATTTGATCAAACACAAAAATATTAAATAAAAAAACTGCAACAATTAAACTCCACACAATCACACAACGTTCAACGATATTTGTTTGGAACTAATTTAACTAAAATCTTATATTTGTTTTGAAACTAATTGATTCAACGATATCAAGTTTTCCTAATTGAGTTTATTTGATTTTATGTTTACATGATTACCCGACAACTATAATGAGGCAAGATTTGATTTCTACATGTAAATATTTATTTGTGTGGTAAAAGTATGAATTTACTTGATATAATTTGGCAGATATTGATATCGGTATATATACCGAAAATTATGGTATATACATATTTTCGGTATATAACTAAAATTACGGTATATACCGTATTTTCGGTATACCCCGGTATACCTCGGTATATGAAAATTCATACCGTTACCGTACCTAAATAAATCGGTAAGGTATGATACCTTACCGAAAATCCAGTATTTTTTCGATACGGTAAGGGCGGTATTTCGGTATTTTTACCTAGCCCTAGGAGAGAGACTATATTTAGGAAAAGATAGATAGATTTCGTTGGAAAGTGTATTAAAACCGGTTTCGTACCTCCTTTCTTGGAGGTCGACATTGATTCAACTCTAATCAAGAATGATCCAAGAATTGGGGTAGAAGGGTTTTTTGAGTTTGTTTACGCGGGAATGGTTTATGCGCTAAGAATCTTTTATAATATTTATATTAATATAACTACGTGAATATGGCCAGACCCAATATCCGTTTATCAAGTAGAATATGTATGCATCCCTTCATAATTATTTTATGTTTCGCTACTCTAAATACTCCCTCCATTTCTAATAATTCGTCACCATTTAATCCGATACGGATTTTAAGAAATGTAAGAAAATGGGTTGAAAAAGTTGGTTGCACGTGGATTATATTTTTATATATTATTTTTAAATTAAAATGTGAGCGTGAATAAGTTAGTGGAATGTAGGGTCCACTACCAAAAATGGTAAAAGTGAAAGGAGACAAATTTTAGGGATGGACGAAAATGAAAAATAGGTGACAAATTTTTAGAGACGGGGGAATATTTATTACTCCTTCTGTCCCGCTAAAGTGTTGGATTTCGTTTGAGGACGAGATTTAAGAAAATGATATATATTGAGTTAAAGTTGAGTTAATAAAGTATGAAAGAGGAAAATGTAAGAGAAATAAAGAGAGAAAAGTAAGAGAGAGGGAATAAAGTAAGAGAGGGTTAAAGTTTTGTTTTTTTTTAAAAAAGGAAATTGATCACTTGTAATGGAACAACCCAAAATAAAAAAGTTGATCACTTGTGGTATGACGTCATTTTTTCAAAACAATATCCGATTTAGAGCGCCTCACTTGTAGCGGGATGGAGGGAGTAATGTGTTTAAGATAAATTGCTGGAGAGAGTAGGGATGGGTAGGCACGGTATACCTTACCGAAACCATCATACCGTATACCTTACCGAAAATTAGGTATGAGAAAAAGTCATACCTTTACCTTACCAAAATTTTCGGTATACCGAACTTCGGTATACCTTATTTTCGGTATGACAAATTTCAATATCGATACCATACCTTATTTTCAGTATGTCATATCTAAATTCGGTATACCGTACTTTTGCGGTATACCAGAGTTTTACGGTATATCGGACTACAGTACAACATACCAAAATATCATTATTTTGTAAATAATTCTAAATACAAACACAAATGAAAATAAATTTTCAAAAATACTTAGAAAACATGAAATTTGATCAAACACAAAAATATTCAATAAAAAAACTGCAACAATTAAACTCCACACAATCACACAACGTTCAACGATATTTGTTTGGAACTAATTTAACTAAAATCTTATATTTGTTTGAAACTAATTGATTCAACGATATCAAGTTTTCCTAATTGAGTTTATTTGATTTTATGTTTACATGATTACCCGACAACTATAATGAGGCAAGATTTGATTTCTACATGTAAATATTTATTTGTGTGGTAAAAGTATGAATTTACTTGATATAATTTGGCAGATATTGATATCGGTATATATACCGAAAATTATGGTATATACATATTTTCGGTATATAACTAAAATTACGGTATACACCGTATTTTCGGTATACCCCGGTATACCTCGGTATATGAAAATTCATACCGTTACCGTCCCGAAATAAATCGGTAAGGTATGATACCTTACCGAAAATTCAGTATTTTTTCGATACGGTAAGGGCGGTATTTCGGTATTTTTACCCAGCCCTAGGAGAGAGACTATATTTAGCAAAAGATAGATAGATTTCATTGGAAAGTGTATTAAAACCGGTTCCGTACCTCTTTTCTTGGAGGTCGACATTGATTCAACTCTAATCAAGAATGATCCAAGAATTGGGGTAGAAGGGTTTTTTGAGTTTGTTTACGCGGGAATGGTTTATGCGCTAAGAATCTTTTATAATATTTATATAAACATAACTACGTGAATATGGCCCGGCCCAATATCCGTTTATCAAGTAGAATATGTATGCATCCCTTCATAATTATTTTACGTTTCTCTACTCTAAATACTCCCTCCATTTCTAATAATTCGTCACCATTTAATCCGATACGGATTTTAAGAAATGTAAGAAAGTGGGTTGAAAAAGTTGGTTGCACGTGGATTATATTTTGGGTATACCCCGTTATACCTCGGTATATTAAAATTCATACCGTTACCGCACCAAAATAAATAGGTATGATACCTTACCGAAAATCCGGTATTTTTTCGATAGGGTAAGGGCGGTATTTCGGTTTTTTTACCCAGCCCTAGGAGAGAGACTATATTTAGCAATAGATAGATAGATTTCGTTGGAAAGTATATTAAAAACCTGTTTCGTACCTCCTTTCTTGGAGGTCGACATTGATTTAACTCTGATCAAGAATGATCCAAGAATTGGGGTAGAAGGGTTTTTTGAGTTTGTTTACGCGAGAATGGTTTATGTGCTAAGAATCTTTTATAATACTTATATTAATATAACTACGTGAATATGGCCCGGCCCAATATCTGTTTATCAAGTAGAATATGTATGCATCCCTTCATAATTATTTTACGTTTCACTACTCTAAATACTCCATCCGTTTCTACTAATTTGTCACCATTTAATCCGATACGGATTTTAAGAAATGTAAGAAAGTGGGTTGAAAAAGTTGGTTGCATGTGGATTATATTTTCGGTATACCCCGTTATATCTCGGTATATTAAAATTCATACCGTTACCGCACCAAAATAAATCGGTAAGGTATGATACCTTACCGAAAATCTGGTATTTTTTCGATACGTTAAGGGCGGTATTTCGGTATTTTTACCCAGCCCTAGGAGAGAGACTATATTTAGCAATAGATAGATAGATTTCGTTGGAAAGTATATTAAAAAGCTGTTTCGTACCTCCTTTTTTGGAAGTCGACATTGATTCAACTCTGATCAAGAATGATCCAAGAATTGGGGTAGACGGGTTTTTTGAGTTTGTTTACGCGGGAATGGTTTATGCGGTAACAATCTTTTATAATACTTATATTAATATAACTACGTTAATATGGTCCGGCCCAATATCCGTTTATCAAGTAGAATATGTATGCATCATTTCATAATTATTTTACGTTTCTCTACTCTAAATACTCAATCCGTTTCTAATAATTCGTCACCATTTAATCCAATACGGATTTTAAGAAATGTAAGAAAGTGGGTTTAAAAGTTGGTTGCACGTGGATTATATTTTGGGTATAACCCGTTATACCTCGGTATATTAAAATTCATACCGTTACCGTACCGAAATAAATCGGTAAGGTATGATACCTTACCGAAAATCTAGTATTTTTTCGATACGGTAAGGGCGGTATTTCGGTGTTTTTACCTAGCCCTAGGAGAGAGACTATATTTAGCAATAGATAGATAGTTTTCGTTGGAAAGTATATTAAAAACCGGTTTCGTACCTCCTTTCTTGGAGGTCGACATTGATTCAACTCTGATCAAGAATGATCCAAGAATTGGGGTAGACGGGTTTTTTGAGTTTGTTTACACGGGAATGGTTTATGCGCTAAGAATCTTTTATAATACTTATATTAATATAACTACGTTAATATAGCCCGGCCCAATATCCGTTTATCAAGTAGAATATGTATGCATCCTTTCATAATTAATTTACGTTTCTCTACTCTAAATACTCCATCCGTTTCTAATAATTCGTCACCATTTAATTCGATACGGATTTTAAGAAATATAAGAAAGTAGGTTGAAAAAGTTGGTTGCACGTGGATTATATTTTGGGTATACACCGTTATACCTCGGTATATTAAAATTCATACCGTTACCGTACCGAAATAAATCGGGTAAGGTATGATACCTTACCGAAAATCTAGTATTTTTTCGATACGGTAAGGGCGGTATTTTGGTGTTTTTACCTAGCCCTAGGAGAGAGACTATATTTAGCAATAGATAGATAAATTCGTTGGAAAGTATATTAAAAACCGGTTTCGTACCTCCTTTCTTGGAGGTCGACATTGATTCAACTCTGATCAAGAATGATCAAAGAATTGGGGTAGACGGGTTTTTTGAGTTTGTTTACGCGGGAATGGTTTATGCTTTAAGAATCTTTTATAATACTTATATTAATATAACTACGTTAATATGGCCCGGCCCAATATCGGTTTATCAAGTAGAATATGTATGCATCCCTTCATAATTATTTTACGTTTCTCTACTCTAAATACTCCATCCGTTTCTAATAATTCGTCACCATTTAATCCGATACGGATTTTAAGAAATGTAAGAAAGTGTGTTGAAAAAGTTGGTTGCACGTGGATTATATTTTTGTATATTAATTTTAAATTAAAATTTGAGTGTGAATAAGTTAGTGGAATATAGGGTCCACTACCTAAAATGGTAAAAGTGAAAGGAGACAAATTTTAGGGATGGACGAAAATGAAAAATAGGTGACAAATTTTAGAGACGGAGGAATATTTAACACTCCTTCTGTCCCGCTAAAGTGTTGGATTTCGTTTGAACAAGAGATTTAAGAAAATGATATATATTCAGTTAAAGTTGAGTTAACAAAGTATGAAAGAGGAAAATGTAAAGAGAGAAAAGTAAGAGAGAGGGTTAAAGTTTTGTTTTTTTTGAAAAAAAAAGAAAATTGATCACTTGTAATGGAACAACTCAAAATAAAAAAGTTGATCACTTGTGGTGGGACATTATTATTTCAAAACAATATCCGATTTAGAGCGCCTCACTTGTAGCGGGACGGAGGGAGTAATGTGTTTAAGATAAATTGTTGGAGTGTGTAGAGGTGGGTAGGTACGGTATACCTTACCGAAACCATCATACCGTATACCTTACCGAAAATTTCGTATGAGAAAAAATCATACATTTACCTTACCAAAATTTTCGGTATACCGAACTTCAGTATACCTTATTTTCGGTATGACAAATTTCAATATCGATACCATACCTCATTTTCAGTATGTCATATCTAAATTCGGTATACCGTACTTTTGCGGTATACCAGAGTTTTACGGTATATCGGACTACAGTACAACATACCAAAATATCATTATTTTGTAAATAATTCTAAATACAAACACAAATGAAAATAAAATTTCAAAAATACTTAGAAAACATTAAATTTGATCAAACACAAAAATATTCAATAAAAAAACTGCAACAATTAAACTCCACACAATCACACAACGTTCAACTATATTTGTTTGGAACTAATTTAACTAAAATCTTATATTTGTTTGAAACTAATTGATTCAACGATATCAAGTTTTCCTAATTGAGTTTATTTGATTTTATGTTTACATGATTACCCGACAACTAAAATGAGGCAAGATTTGATTTCTACATGTAAATATTTATTTGTGTGGTAAAAGTATGAATTTACTTGATATAATTTGACAGATATTGATATCGGTATATATATACCGAAAATTATGGTATATACATATTTTCGGTATATACCTAAAATTACGGTATATACCGTATTTTGGGTATACCCCGTTATACCTCGGTATATTAAAATTCATACCGTTACCGCACCAAAATAAATCGGTAAGGTATGATACCTTACCGAAAATCCGGTATTTTTTAGATACGGTAAGGGCGGTATTTCGGTATTTTTACCCAGCCCTAGGAGATAGACTATATTTAGCAATAGATAGATAGATTTCGTTGGAAAGTATATTTAAAACCTATTTCGTACCTCCTTTCTTGGAGGTCGACATTGATTTAACTCTGATCAAGAATGATCCAAGAATTGGGGTAGAAGGGTTTTTTGAGTTTGTTTACGCGAGAATGGTTTATGTGCTAAGAATCTTTATAATACTTATATTAATATAACTACGTGAATATGGCCCGGCCCAATATCTGTTTATCAAGTAGAATATGTATGCATCCCTTCATAATTATTTTACTTTTCTCTACTCTAAATACTCCCTCCGTTTCTACTAATTTGTCACCATTTAATCCGATACGGATTTTAAGAAATGTAAGAAAGTGGGTTGAAAAAGTTGGTTGCACGTGGATTATATTTTCGGTATACCCCGTTATATCTCGGTATATTAAAATTCATACCGTTACCGCACCAAAATAAATCGGTAAGGTATGATATCTTACCGAAAATCCGGTATTTTTTCAATACGGTAAGGGCGGTATTTCGGTATTTTTACCCAGCCCTAGGAGAGTGACTATATTTAGCAATAGATAGATAGATTTCGTTGGAAAGTGTATTAAAACCGGTTTCGTACCTCCTTTCTTGGAGGTCGACATTGATTCAACTCTGATCAAGAATGATCCAAGAATTGGGGTAGACGGGTTTTTTGAGTTTGTTTACGCGGGAATGGTTTATGCGGTAAGAATCTTTTATAATACTTATATTAATATAACTACGTTAATATGGCCTGGCCCAATATCCGTTTATCAAGTGGAATATGTATGCATCCTTTCATAATTATTTTACGTTTCTATACTCTAAATACTCCATCCGTTTCTAATAAATCGTCACCATATAATCCGATACGGATTTTAAGAAATGTAAGAAAGTGGGTTGAAAAAGTTGGTTGGACGTGGATTATATTTTGGGTATACCCCGTTATACCTCGGTATATTAAAATTCATACCGTTACCGTACCGAAATAAATCCGTAAGGTATGATACCTTACTGAAAATCTAGTATTTTTTCGATACGGTAAGGGCGGTATTTCGGTGTTTTTACCTAGCCCTAGGAGAGAGACTATATTTAGCAATAGATAGATAGATTTCGTTGGAAAGTATATTAAAAATCGGTTTCGTACCTCCTTTCTTGGAGGTCGACATTGATTCAACTCTGATCAAGAATGATCCAAGAATTGGGGTAGATGGGTTTTTTGAGTTTGTTTATGCGGGAATAGTTTACGCGCTAAGAATTTTTTATAATATTTATATTAATATAACTACATGAATATGGCCCGGCCCAATATCCGTTTATCAAGTAGAATATGTATGCATCCCTTCATAATTATTTTACGTTTCTCTACTCTAAATACTGCTTCCGTTTCTAATAATTTGTCACCATTTAATCCGATACGGATTTTAAGAAATGTAAGAAAATGGGTTGAAAAAGTTGGTTGCACGTGGATTATATTTTCGGTATACCCCGGTATACTTTGGTATATGAAAAATTCATACCGTTACCGTACCGAAATAAATCGGTAAGGTATGATACCTTACCGAAAATCTGGTATTTTTTCGGTAGGGTAAGGGCGGTATCTCGGTATTTTTACCCAGCCCTAGGAGAGAGACTATATTTAGCAATAGATAGATAGATTTCGTTGGAAAGTATATTAAAAACTTTTTTCGTACCTCCTTTCTTGGAGGTCGACATTGATTCTACTCTGATCAAGAATGATCCAAGAATTGGGGTTGACGGGTTTTTTGAGTTTGTTTACGTGGGAATGGTTTATGCGGTAAGAATCTTTTATAATACTTATATTAATATAACTACGTTAATATGGCCCGGCCCAATATTCGTTATCAAGTAGAATATGTATGCATCCCTTCATAATTATTTTACGTTTCTCTACTATAAATACTCCATCCGTTTCTAATAATTCGTCACCATTTAATCCGATACGGATTTTAAGAAATGTAAGAAAGTGGGTTGAAAAAGTTGGTTGCACGTGGATTATATTTTTATATATTAATTTTAAATTAAAATGTGAGTGTGAATAAGTTAGTGGAATATATGGTCCACTACCAAAATGGTAAAAGTGAAAGGAGACAAATTTAAGGGATGGACGAAAATGAAAAATAGGTGACAAATTTTTAGAGACGGAGGAATATTTATTACTCCTTCTGTCCCGCTAAAGTGGTGGATTTCTTTTGAGCACGAGATTTAAGAAAATGATATATATTGAGTTAAAGTTGAGTTAATAAAGTATGAAAGAGAAATAAAGAGAGAAAAGTAAGAGAGAGGGAATAAAGTAAGAGAGGGTTGAAGTTTTGTTTTTTTTTTAAAAAAGGAAATTTAACACTTGTAATGGAACAACCCAAAATAAAAAAGTTGATCACTTGTGATGGGACGTCATTTTTTCAAAACAATATCCGATTTAGAGCGCCTCACTTGTAGCGGGACGGAGGGAGTAATGTGTTTAAGATAAATTGTTGGAGAGAGTAAGGGTGGGTAGATACGGTATACCTTACCGAAACCATCATACCGTATACCTTACCGAAAATTTGGTATGAGAAAAAATCATACCTTTACCTTACCAAAATTTTCGGTATACCGAACTTCGGTATACCTTATTTTTGGTATGACAAATTTCAATATCGATACCATACCTTATTTTCAGTATATCATATCTAAATTCGGTATACCATACTTCTGCTGTATACCAGAGTTTTACGGTATATCGAACTACAATACGACATACCAAAATATCATTATTTTGTAAATAATTCTAAATACACACACAAATGAAAATAAAATTTCAAAAATACTTAGAAAACATGAAATTTGATCAAACTCAAACATATTCAATAAAAAAAACTGCAACAATTAAACTCCACGCAATCACACAATGTTCAACGATATTTGTTTGGAACTAATTTAACTAAAATCTTATATTTGTTTGAAACTAATTGATTCAACGATATCATGTTTTCCTAATTGAGTTTATTTGATTTTATATTTACATGATTACCCGACAACTATAATGAGGCAAGTTTTGATTTACACATGTAAATATTTATTTGTGCGGTAAAAGTTTGAATTTACTTGATATAATTTGGCATATATTGATATCTGTATATACCGAAAATTATGGTATATATCATATTTTCGGTATATACCTAAAATTACGGTATATACCATATTTTCGGTATACCCCGGTATACCTTGGTATATGAAAATTCATACCGTTACCGTACCGAAATAAATCGGTAAGGTATGATACCTTACCGAAAATCATGTATTTTTCGATACGGTAAGGGTGGTATTTCAGTATTTTTACCCAGCCCTAAGAGAAAGACTATATTTAGCAATAGATAGATAGATTTCGTTGGAAAGTATATTAAAAATCGGTTTCGTACCTCCTTTCTTGGAGGTCGACATTTATTCAACTCTGATCAAGAATGATCCAAGAATTGGGGTAGAAGGGTTTTTTGAGTTTGTTTAAGCGGGAATGGTTTATGCGCTAAGAATCTTTTATAATACTTATATTAATATAACTACGTGAATATGGCCCGGCCCAATATCCGTTTATCAAGTAGAATATGTATGCATCCCTTCATAATTATTTTACGTTTCTCTACTCTAAATACTCCCTCCATTTCTAATAATTCGTCACCATTTAATCCGATACGGATTTTAAGAAATGTAAGAAAGTGGATTGAAATAGTTGGTTGCACGTGGATTATATTTTTGGTATACCCCGGTATACATCGGTATATGAAAATTCATACCGTTGCAGTACCGAAATAAATCGGTAAGGTATGATACCTTACCGAAAATCTAGTATTTTTTCGATACGGTAAGGGTGGTATTTCGGTATTTTTACCCAGCCCTTGGAGAGAGACTCTATTTAGCAATAGATAGATATATTTCGTTGGTGTAACATCCCAAAACTTTTGCGACTTTTATGTTAATATGTCGATTGAAAATTTCATTTATAAAATTTAATTGTTGCTACGTGATTGAGTTGACTATGTGGAACAAATTGTCATGGGTGATTTGGAATGAAGTGTTATTTATATATATATATATATATAATGGAAATTAAATTAAATAAGATCATGTATGTTGTTCTAGCCAAATAAAGTGGCTATTTTCAGCCCCTCCAATTATTGTAAACTATATTTTCTTTCTTGGATTTAATAAAAAAATATTAGGATTTTTATCCAAATTAAATCCAAAACAAACTATTCCAAACTTGTACTACATGAATTTCGAACCCTAGCCTATTCTTGAGGGATTTCGAAAAAAATCCCCTAATTTAATTAGGAGAATGGATTATTTCTTTGATTTAATTGGTACCTTGTTGGTTCCCTTTATTATTTTAAATCCAATTAAATCCTGTCACATTTTGTTTCCTCACCATAATTTGATTAATATTCGAATTATTCCCTTGTGGGAATAATACCCAAATTTTCGGCGCCTTTTATTAAGAAGGAAATAATATTTGTTTCCCTGCTTTGTGGAGTTCCTTCTATTCAAATAAATACCGAATTAATACCTAAGTCAAATTAATTTGGGATGTGAATATTTTCCTTGTATTGTGCTCTCCATATCACACGCCCCTTATGCTTCAAATTTCCTTGTGGAAATCTATTTAATTGTTACCTATTTTATGGGAGTCTTTTCCTATAAAATAAATTACCAAATTTAAATCATATTCTTATTTAATTGAGGATTTAAATAATTTTCCTTGTGCACACCTTTAAAATTTTCGGCCCCTCCCTCATTATTTCCTACTTGGAGATTTAATTTACTTTGTTCCCTTGTTTATGGAATAGTCACTGTTTTATTTCCTAAATTGTGAATCTATTTCTCCCCAAGTAAATACCAAGTAAATTCCTTATTAATTTCCTAGCCAAGTTTTCGAAAATTTCCTTTCTTTTAATTGTGGGATTTTATTATTGACCTCTATTTTATTCCTCCATAATTAATTAATTTTGTGGGATTAAACCTAGGACTATATAATCACATAAACTAAACCCTAGCCCCCATTCCTCCTCATTTTTCGTCCCTCTCCCTCCTCCCCCTCTCTTCACATGCCTCCCTCTCTTCATCCTCTCCAAAATTCCTTCCATCCTTGTTCTTGCACCCATTGGAGTTGGATTTTCAAGAATTCCCGATGAATCGCGTAAATACTTGCTTCTACCGTTTGATTTTTGATTCAAGAAGGTATAACTAAAATCTTTTCCTCATATTTTCCATTGAAACCTTGTTCTTGATTCCCTCATACATATAGTGAGTGTAGGAATCATAAGTCGCATAATTAATCAGTGGGAATTTGTGTTTTGTATGAGAAGAATTGTGAATATGCGATTTTTGAATGAATATGTGTGAAGTTTGAATGAGTCATTGGTGAATGATGTGTGATCATATGAGAACATGATTGTGAGAGCCTTTTGAAGCATTATTGTGTGTGGGAAGCATGGAAAATTGTGTTTGGATGAATGAGGAAGAAACCTTAATTTTGAAATTGTGAAACCTGAAAACTGTGGTGTTCGGACTGTGGATTCCGACGTGTGTTTGACTGACAAAACGACCTTATTTTGGTGCGAATTTTTTTTCTGAGTAAACTTCAAGGTGTTTTCTGTGTTGTGTGTATATTTCAGCCCCTTTTGACGAAAGATGAAATTTTAATAAATTTTTGAAGTCGACTGCGCAATTCTTCCAGAAACTTGTATTCTCGCCCAGAAAATTTCGTTTTCCATCTGACCGACCAAATGGCCTCATTTTCATGTGAATTTTGAACTGGATGAACTTGAATGTGTCTACTGTGTTGTGACCAAATTTTAGCTTCATATGAGGTCGGATGGACTTTTGGTGATATTTACAAACCAACTGCGCAGTTCTGCCAGATTTGTTGCTAAGTTAAGATATCATTTGTTGCCAAGTTGGGTGAATTATATGATGCATGTATGATTAAGGAATGTATCCTATGACGTGATTATGTATGATACGTTGAGAAATATTATGGCATGTTTTCCTTATGTTGATGAATGTTGGGATGGGTAATTTAAGAGAACGATGAAAGGAACGATAGGACATGCATGATAATGTGAATTGATAGAAGGCTGAATTGTGATGTGATCTTGGCAATGGTTATTCTGTGTACGTGAGGACAAGAAACGAGGGTTGCCTTAAGTTGGATATTGATTTGTTTAATCAAACGAGGTGGGCTTTCTTTTACAAATCTTTTTATTTTCCGAAAATATGATGTGGTGTTATAAGAGTTGTTTAACTTGTTATGTCATGCCATGTTGTTTTTGTTTGTGAGATTGTTTCCTGATACCTAGTTCGTCTGAGCTTGCTCCGTTAGGCTATAGGGCTGTGTTGTGAAACGAATTCGGGTCTGAGTAGGGACGCAAAACCTATCAGGCTGCGTACACTGGTGGGATCGTGAGCCGTCCTTGCTAGTCGGCCGGTCTCTTGGCGAATAGTGTGGCCACACTTTCGTCGCACTGTGATATGATGATTATGATTGATGGATTTATAAGAAAGTGGGGAGATTGACTGTCTGGCCAGACTTTGAAATATTTTTGTGTTCTCGTGATATTTCTTAACTACATGTAAAACATGAGATCACTGGTATGGATGACATAACTGTATAAAATGTTTTCGGCATGAGCCCATTGAGTACAACAAGTACTCAGCCCTGCATGTGTTTTCCCTATGTGCAGGTTGAGCGGGATGTTGCGGTGGATGTTGAGTCGGCCTAGGAAATGTTGGATGCGTTGTGTCTTCATACATATGAGTCATCCTTGACTCTGTTTGAAACCTTATCTCCGCTGCTATATTTTTGAACTATGCCTCAAGACCTTATTTTATTTCGTACTGTTTTTGAGCATGTCCATTTGTGTTAGCTTTAGCCTGATGTTTACCTTGTTACTCTAAAATGGTTTTTCGTAAACTAAACCAAATGCTTTCTTTTGGAAGTTATTGGATTTTGATATTTATTTTCCTTGCTGCTTCTTTTGAAAAAAAATCATTTGCTAAAAGTCTTTGCTAATTAATAATGAATTTATAACATTTAGTTTCTTTAAACTAAAAATTCGTTGTTTAACTTTTAATGAACTAAAAAAATATTTCTTTAAAGTTAACTAAGTTTTCCATATAAACCGTTATCCTTAAATGTTGTCTTTATTGCTATCCCTTGGTCACGATCACCTCGTTTATAGTACCCCTGGTATGGTCGGTTGTGACAGAGTGGTCTCAGAGCTTCGTTCTTTCGCTCTGGTCCGAGAGTCTTCTTTTACCTTAAGTCTAGATTAGTGAACCCTTATTGACTAGAAGTGTCACGAATGCTCAATATCCAAAGCATCACGCTCAACCAATTAAAGTGAGGTATGTTCTAAGTTGTGGATGAAATATGAGAACGATGTATAAAATTGATGATATGATGAGGATGTTTTGGGCAAAAGGATGCATGAGCATGTAATTACGTGATGATGTGATGTTATTTTCATGTTGAAATTCGTGAATAAATGATGTGATGACATAAAGAAGTTGAATGTGAGCATGATTGGCATGATAATCTAAACACGTGTATTATGTGGAAACAATATTGTGATAGTGTGAATATGTGGAATATGAGCATGAATTGACAAGATGATTTAAGCACGTGTTGTATGTACGAACATGATATTGATATGGTATGATTACGTGTGACATGAACAAGATTTGTATAATGACCTAAGTACATGCCAAATGGGCGAAAGTGATAAGACATGAGCATGAACTTCGTGATGTTAGATGTGTATCATGTGCGAAAATACTATGACGATAGCATGTGAAGATATGAAGCCGTAAGATAATATTAAACTTCAAACTACGTGACGGACTTAGGAATCATCACAAGCAAACAATGGTATAAAACGTGTTTTAAAAAGAAACTTTCGTTTTCCGTAGATGGTACGAACGAAACAAACCGCGCTTAAGAGCAGTCAATTTAGTGCCAGAACGCAGCAAGCAATATACGATTACCGCCACTACGAGAGAGAAAAAGGAAAAGCCTTAAGAGAGGTCGTCGCCCATTTCGAAACCCTGTGGCGAAAAGTCCGCGGGTACCATGCGACGTCCTATAGTGGCATAAGGAGGCTAGTCGAGTTGATGCCCGAGAGTTGGAACTCTTGGATGCAAGCAACGGCCAGTCGGTTTACGTGGTACGAACCACGAAGTAATGGGATGGATGGCGACATGAAAGGTTTCCTGAAAGCCTTACAGTGTGCTCTGATCGACTCTCGTTTTGAGCAACCACCGTCGGCGGAAGATGAGAAAGACGAGATAGTTTGGGAAGAAAAACCCATGATCGAGGTTAAGACCGCGACGGAAGGTGAAGCCATGGCACAAGTAGGGATGATTCCGGGCTTCGAGGATGATTATGTAGACGACATTATAGATGATGATAAGGACTTCTGTTGGCTCGAAGAGGACCCGGAAGAGGAAGAGTATATCGATAGATAGATGAATGTTGTTTTTTTAAGTTGTTATGACGATGGAAGTAGTACCTTTTGCTTTTGTTTCCGAATGAATGTTTTCGACTTTCCTTTCCACGTTATCTATGGAAGTTCACTTTTCGCATAATTGTACGTACTTGTGTTTTATCGTTCGTACGCGTGCATAAATTCAAAGAAGTGGTGTTTTGATAACAACGATTACTCACAACGATGCTAACTTGTGTTTTAGATCAATATGCCACCAAGACGTAGACGTGGTCCACGAGTGGAGAACAATGTGGGGGAACAGACAGAGGGAAGCGTCGGGAATCCACCCCCGCCTCCACCACCATCTCTACCCCAACCAAACGAAAGGGAATACATCAAGGCCTTTTGAAAAGAGAACCCACCCAAGTTTGATGGGTTGGGAGAGCCCCCGAAGGCGGAGGCATGGGTACGCGACCTTGAGCGTATCTTTGACTTTATGGGATGCACTGATAGGGAACGTCTGGCCTGCGTGACTTATCAACTGACAGGGCCCGCTGATTTTTGGTGGGAAACTAAGAGGAGAACCATGGACCCCGCTCGCTGTGAGGCGCTTACTTGGGAAGAGTTTAAGGAGGAAGTGTACAACAATTATGTTCCCATGAGTTACCGGCGATCGAAAGTAGTGGAGTTCCACACCTTAAAACAAGGAAACATGACGGTCACGGAGTACGACCGCGCCCTATGTGAGATGACCCGTTATGCGCCAGAATTGGTGGACACTGACGAGAAGATGGCGGCGAAGTTTGGTTCTGGCCTTAGACCCGAGATAAGGGCAGCTGTGGCCAGCCGCAGGGGAATTCCTTATTCCGAGGTGTTGGGCTGCGCCTTAGATGTGGAAGAAGCACTGCCCAAAAATGAGAGAGCAATAAATCCTACACCACCCGCACTCCCATTGAACTATAGAGACAAGAGGAATTGGGAAGGAAACCGAGCTCCTTTTGACAACAAGCGGCGTTTTTCCACTTTTCGGCACCCTCGGAATCATGGCCGCCAAGTTGTGCCACATCAGAGGGGAAACCCACAGAGAACACCCTACTGTAATCGGTGCTCCAAGTATCATGTTGGGGAGTGCAGAGTTGGAGGCATTCGGTGTTATACGTGCGGTGGAAATGGGCACATGTCTCGAGAGTGCCCAAATAACAACAAAGGTGGAGCGAAGAATGGGCAAGGACAGAGGCCACCGCAACAGCCACAACCGATCCGACAAGTGGCCCCACAACAAGCAAGGGCGTATGCACTGAAAGGAAATCAAGTGCAAGAGCAGCAGGCCAACAAGGGCAAGGAGAATTTGGCAGGTATGGGAAAGCTCCAACAACTACCTATTATCGTGCTGTTTGATACGGGTGCTTCGCATTCTTTTATTTCGATGTCATGTGTGAATGCCTTAGAACTCGTTACTGCTAAACTTGACTTGGGTTTGAGGGTGTCGTCACCTGTTGGAGGGTTAATTGATATTGTGCAAACTTGCTCGAACATAGAGTTTGCGTTAGGAGAATTATGAGTAGTGGTCCAACTTTTGCACGTTATACCTTTGGAAAACGTAGACATAATTTTGGGAATTGATTGCTTCACCGAGAACCACGCAACGATTCACTGTAAAGAGAGACAGATTTCTTTTCAAGCCCCGGGCAAAGAGCCGACTATCTTATATGGGATTTCCATGAACCGACGAACCTCCATAATCTCCGCATTGCAAGCAACCACGATGATAAGAAAAGGGCGTCCGACGTATCTTGTGTACCTGAACGGAGAGGAAAAGAAGGATTTGAAAGTGGAAGACGTGGCAGTAGTACGAGAATTTCCGAGGTGTTTCTCGAAGCTTTGCCTGGACCACCACCCGACAGACAATTAGAGTTCACTATTGATTTGGCACCAGGGTCTGCGTCAGTATCGAAGGCGCCATACCGAATGGCCCCTAAAGAGTTGGCAGAATTGAAGATTCAGTTGCAAGAACAGTTAGACTTGGGTTGTCCAGAGCCTTTGTCCTAGCGACAAAAAGCTTAGACATTATTGCATGAGGTGCTGAGTTCGAGCCCTCTTGACATCAGTTGTAATTTCCTCCTATCTATAGTATAGGAGTTTATTTGTAATTTCCTCCCTTATATAGGAGTTAATTTTTTTTTTTAAAAAAGTTAGACTTGGGTTTTATTCGACCTAGTGTGTCACCGTGGGGAGCGCCAGTGTTGTTCGTTAAGAAAAAAGATGGAACGATGAGGATGTGCATCGACTATCGTGAGCTCAACAAGATGACCTTGAAGAATAAGTACCCACTGCCGAGGATTGATGATTTGTTTGACCAACTTCGAGGAGCGGGCGTATTTTAAAAAATGGACTTGAGGTCGGGATATCATCAACTAAAGGTCCGACGCGAGGATGTGCCTAAGACTGCTTTTCGCACTCGTTATGGCCATTATGAATTCGTCGTGGTGCCATTTGGGCTGACCAACTCCCCGGCCGTCTTCATGGACTTGATGAACCGAGTTTTCCATGAGTATCTTGACAAGTATGTGTTAGTCTTCATCGACGATGTTTTAGTATACTTGAAGAACGAGGAGGAATATGGAGGGCATCTGCAAACTGTGTTGGAAACGTTACGAAGGGAGAAGCTTTATTCCAAGTTTAGTATGTGTGAATTTTGGTTGACTCGGGTGAACTTTCTTGGTCATATCGTGATGGCAAATGGGATTCAAGTAGACCCCGCAAAGGTCGAGGCTGTGTAAAATTGGAAATCGCCTAAAACGTCGAGTGAAATCCGCAGTTTCTTGGGATTGGCGGGATACTACCGACGCTTCATTGAGGGATTCTCTAAAATCGCGAGACCAATGACACAATTGTTGAAGAAAGGGATCAAAGTGGTTTGGAAGCCGGAATGCGAAGCGAGTTTCCAACTGTTGAAAGAAAAGTTGACCACAACACCTGTTCTAGCAGTGCCGACAGCCGGCAAGGACTTCGCCGTCTATACTGATGCATCAAAAGTAGGACTTGGATGCGTGTTAATGCAAGATGGGAAAGTGATAGCATATGCTTCCCTACAGTTGAGACCCAATGAGCTGAATTTTTCGACCCATGATTTGGAACTAGCATCAGTAGTGCACGCACTGAAAATTTGGAGACACCATCTCTATGGAGTGAGATGCGAGATATATACGGATCACAAGAGTCTCAAGTATTTCTTTGAGCAGAAGGAGCTAAACATGCGACAGCGACGTTGGTTAGAGATCGTGAAAGATTATGACTGTGGTATTCACTATCATGGGCAAGGCAAACGTAGTAGCCGATGCTTTGAGTAGGAAGAACCAACCGCAATTGGCTTATTTCCTAACGCAAGAGGAAGCGTTGATTTGCGAATTCGACAGAATGAGATTGGAAATAGTGAAAGCGCCCGAGACAGTAGGAGGAAGAATCACAACGCTAGTGATTGAGCCAGATTTGAGAACCAAGCTCATAGAAGCCCAACGACGTGATGAGAACTTGGAAGAATTACGTGTGAAGGTGAGAGCCGTGAAGCTTGATCATTACCGTGAGGATGTAGATAATGCCTTGACGTACGATGGACGATTGTGTGTGCCGAGCGATGAGGCGCTAAAAGATGAGATTTTGAGTGAAGCGCACGACATGCCTTACACTGCTCACCCCGGAAGCACGAAGATGTATCGAGATTTGAAGCAACGTTTTGGTGGAACGGAATGAAAGGGGACGTAGCGTCGTATGTGGAGAGTTGTCTAGCATATCAACAAGTGAAGGCCTTACACCAACGGCCATATGGGAAATTGCAACCACTTGAAATTCCCGAGTGGAAGTGGGAGCATCTAGCTATGGATTTCGTGACGGGTTTGCCGAAGTCACAAAAGGAAAACACTGCGATATGGGTAATTATCGATCGACTTACTAAAAGCGCGCACTTCTTACCGATTAAGATTACTTATGGAGCGGACAAGTTAGCTAAACTCTACGTGAGTGAGATTGTACGTTTGCATGGAGTGCCAAAGACCATTGTATGCGACCGCGATACGAAGTTCACATCAAAGTTTTGGATGAGTTTGCAACGAGAATTGGGCACACAATTGAACTTCAGCACTGCTTATCACCCACAATCGGACAGACAGTCAGAGAGGACGATTCAAACGCTTGAGGATATTCTGCGAGCGGTTGTCTTAGATCGAAGGAAAAGTGGGGAAACTGTTCTACCGTTGGTTGAATTCACCTACAACAATAACTATCAAGCGACGATCGATATGGCTCCGTATGAAGCTTTGTATGGCAGGAAGTGTCAATCCCCACTCTATTGGGATGAAGTTGGCGAGAGGAAGATGTTAGGACCCGACGCTATAAGGGAAATGACCGAAATTGTGCATCAAATCCGCGCAAGGATCAAAGAAGCTCAAGATAGGCAGAAGTCGTATGCTGACGTGCGTCGAACGGAAATCAAATTCGATGTCGGTGACAAAGTATTCTTGAAAGTATCCCCGACGAAAGGAGTTGTGAGGTTTGGAGTGAAGGGCAAGCTGAAACCGCGTTTTGTAGGGTCGTACGAGATTATCGATGAAGTAGGTCCTGTAGCATACCGTTTGGCGTTACCTCCCAGTTTAGGGAATGTGCACAACGTGTTCCATGTGTCGCAGTTGCGCAAGTACGTGTTCGACCCCAAGCATGTGATTCATCAAGAGGAAATGATCCTGACCCCCGACATGAGCTACGAGGAAAGGCCCGAGGCATCCTAGATCGGAAGGTGCAAGAGTTGCGAAACAAGTCGATAGCATCCGTAAAAGTGTTGTGGAAACACCATGGTCCCGAGGAAGCCACGTGGGAGTTAGAAGATAGAATGAAAGAAAAATACCCCGAGTTGTTTATGTGAGACGGTCAAATTTCGGGACGAAATTTCTGTTAAGAGGGGAAGGATGTAACATCCCAAAATTTTTGCGACTTTTATGTTAATACGTCGATTGGAAATTTTATTTATGAAATTTAATTGTTGCTACGTGATTGAGTTGACTATGTGGAATAAATTGTCATGGGTGATTTGGAATGAAGTGTTATTTATATTTTTTTTTTGCAATGAGGGAAATTAAATTAAATAAGATCATGCATGTTGTTCTAGCCAAATAAAGTAGCTATTTTCGGCCCCTCCAATTATTGGAAACTATATTCTCTTTCTTGGATTTAATAAAAAAAGTTTTGGGATATTTATCCAAATTAAATCCAAAACAAACTATTCCAAACTTGTACTACATGAATTTCGAACCCTAGCCTATTCTTGAGGGATTTCGAAAAAAATCCCCTAATCTAATTAGGATG
The DNA here is from genome assembly GCF_004379255.2 of Salvia splendens. NCBI lineage: Eukaryota > Viridiplantae > Streptophyta > Magnoliopsida > Lamiales > Lamiaceae > Salvia > Salvia splendens. The sequence continues at coordinate 27,888,133 of NC_056038.1, forward strand.
ATGGATTATTTCTTTGATTTAATTGGTACCTTGTTGATTCCCTTCATTATTTTAAATCCAATTAAATCCTGTCACATTTTGTTTCCTCACCATAATTTGATTAATATTCGAATTATTCCCTTGTGGGAATAATACCCAAATTTTTGGCGCCTTTGATTAAGAAGGAAATAATATTTGTTTCCCTGCTTTGTGGAATTCCTTCTATTCAAATAAATACCAAATTAATACCTAAGTCAAATTAATTGAGGATGTGAATATTTTCCTTGTATTGTGCTCTCCATATCACACGCCCCTTATGCTTCAAATTTCCTTGTGGAAATCTATTTAATTGTTACCTATTTTATGAGAGTCTTTTCCTATAAAGAAATTACAAAATTTAAATCCTATTCTTATTTAATTGAGGATTTAAATAATTTTCCTTGTGCACACCTTTAAAATTTTCAGCCTCTCCCTCATTATTTCCTACTTGGAGATTTAATTTACTTTGTTCCCTTGTTTATGGAATTGTCACTGTTTTATTTCCTAAATTGTGAATCTATTTCTCCCCAAGTAAATAACAAGTAAATTCCTTATTAATTTCCCTGCCAAGTTTTCGAAATTTTCCTTTCTTTTAATTGTGGGGTTTTATTATTGACCTCTATTTTATTCCTCCACAATTAATTAATTTTGTGGGATTAAACCTAGGACTATATAATCACATAAACTAAATTCTAGCCCCCATTCCTCCTCATTTTTCGTCCCTCTCCCTCCTCCCCCTCTCTTCACACGCCTCCCTCTCCTCCCTCTCTTTATCCTCTCCAAAATTTCTTCCATCCTTGTTCTTGCACCCGTTGGAGTTGGATTTTCAAGAGTTCCCAACGAATCACGTAAATACTTGCTTCTACCGTTTGATTTTTGATTCAAGAAGGTATAACTAAAATCTTTTCCTCATCTTCTCCATTGAAACCTTGTTCTTGATTCCCTCATACATATAGTGAGTGTAGGAATCATAGGTCGCATAATTAATCAATGGGAATTTGTGTTTTGTATGAGAAGAATTGTGAATATGCGATCTTTGAATGAATGTGTGTGAAGTTTGAATGAGTCATTGGTGAATGATGTGTGATCATATGAGAACATGATTGTGAGAGCCTTTTGATGCATGATTGTGTGTGGGAAGCATGAAAAATTGTGTTTCGATGAATGAGGAAGAAACCCTAATTTTGAAATTATGAAACCGGAAAACTGTGGTGTTCAGACAGTGGATTCCGATGTGTGTTTGACTGACAAAACGACCTTATTTTGGTGCGAATATATTTTATGAGTAAACTTCAAGGTGTTTTCTGTGTTGTGTGTAAATTTCAGCCCCTTTTGATGAAAAATGAATTTTTAATAAATTTTTGAAGTCGACTGCGCAATTCTGCCAGAAACTTATATTCTCGCCCAGAAAGTTTCATTTTCTATCTGACCGACCAAATGGCCTCATTTTCATGTGAATTTTGAACTGGATGAACTTGAATGTGTCTACTGTGTTGTGACCAAATTTTAGCTTCATATGAGGTCGGATGGACTTTTGGTGATTTTTACAAACCAACTGCGCAGTTCTGCCAGATTTGTTGCTATTTTAAAATATCATTTGTTGCAAAGTTGGGTGAATTATATGATGCATGTAAGATTAAGGAATGTATCCTATGGCGTGATTATGTGTGATAATTGAGAAATATTATGGCATGTTTTCCTTATGTTGATGAATGTTGGGATGAGTAATTTAAGAGAACGATGAAAGGAACAATAGGACATGCATGATAATGTGAATTGATGGAAGGCTGAATTGTGTTATGATGTTGGCAATGGTTATTCTGTGTACGTGAGCTAAAGGAACGAGGGTTGCCTTAAGTTGGATATTGATTTGTTTAATCAAACAAGGTGGGCTTTCTTTTACAAATCTTTTTATTTTCCGAAAATATGATGTGGTGTTATAAGGGTTGTTTAACTTGTTATGTCATGCCATGTTGTTTTTGTTTGTGAGATTGTTGTCTGATGCCTAGTTCGTCTGAACTTGCTCCGTTAGGCTATAGGGCTGTGTTGTGAAACGAATTCGGGTCTGAGTAGGGCCGCAAAACCTACACTGGTGGGATCGTGAGCCGTCCTTGCTAGTCGGCCGGTCTCGTGGGCGAATAGTGTGGCCACACTTTCGTCGCACTGTGGTATGATGATTATGATTGATGGATTTATGAGAAAGTGGGGAGATTGACTGTCTGGCCAGACTTTGAAATATTTTTGTGTTCTTGTGATATTTCTTAACTACATGTAAAACACGAGATAACTGGTATGGATGACATAACTGTATAAAATGTTTTCGGCATGAGCCCATTAAGTATAACAAGTACTCAGCCCTACATGTGTTTTCCCTATAGGTCGATATTGATTCAACTCTGATCAAGAATGATCCAAGAATTGGGGTAGAAGAGTTTTTTTTATTTTGTTTACGCGGGAATGGTTTATGGGCTAAGAATCTTTTATAATACTTATATTAATATAACTACGTTAATATGACCCGACACAATATCATTTTATCAAGTAGAATATGTATGCATCCCTTCATAATTATTTTACGTTTCTCTACTCTAAATACTCCCTCCGTTTCTAATAATTCGTCACCATTTAATTCGATACGAATTTTAAAAAATGTAAGAAAGTTGGTTGAAAAAGTTGGTTGCATGTGGATTCTATTTTTATATATTAAATTTAAATTAAAATGTGAGTGTGAATAAGTTAGTGGAATGTAGGGTCCACCACCAAAAATGGTAAAAGTGAAAGGTGACAAATTTTAGTGATGGACGAAAATGAAAAATAGATGACAAATTTTTAGAGACGGAGGAATATTTATTACTCCCTCTGTCCTGCTAAAGTGATGGATTTCTTTTGAGCACGAGATTTAAGAAAATTATATATATTGAGTTAAAGTTGAGATAATAAAGTGTGAAAGAGGAAAAAGTAAGAGAGATAAAGAGAGAAAAGTAAGAGAGATGGAATAAAAAAAAAATGGTTAAAGTTTTGTTTTTTTTAAAAAGAAATTCATGACTTAGTAATGGAACAACCCAAAATAAAAAGTTGATTACTTGTGATGGAATGTTATTTTTGCAAAACAATATCCGATTTAGAGCGCTTCACTTATAGCTGGATGGAGGGAGTAATATGTTTAAAATAAATTATTAGAGGGGAACTATATTTAGCAATAGATAGATAGATTTAGTTCGAATCTCCTCGACTTCAGTATGCCCGTTGGACTTATTAATATGGGTGGGCACCCGTAAACCCAACCCGGAAATAAGAATAGAAAAATAATAATAATAATAATAATAATAATAAAAAATAGAAGAAATATGTGCCTCACGCCGCATCTGTTTCCCCACTCGCCATACCCTCGTTTTCCGCCTCCGGCTCACCGGAGTCTGCTCGCCGCCGCCTCGTCACCACCGTCTCCTTTTTTCAAGACTCGGGCGCCCTCAAGAATAATCACCCCTTTTCGATAGAATTTGAACACTTACAAAACAGTGATTGGACATCTCCGAATTGGGGCAACGAAGAGGGGGAAGGTAGAAGCTCAATATTTGAATTTGGTTCACTTGTGCTGCTTCGTTTTGTCGGAAAAGTTGCTATTTGATCTGTGCCATCTGTTTCTTAGATTAATTTTGGGGTTATAGTTTAGTTTACCGTTTTGATGTTAGGGGTTTTGGCGTATGATATGGTTCCCTTTGGTTCATTGACATTTTTATGATATACTTATATGAGTGTAATTGATTGTTGGATGGTGAGCTAGGGATGTAGTAGCTGGATTGAAAGTTAACAAAATTGTTTCTTTTCTTGAAAATGCATTTTAGCATTATAGAACAGGTGTATAATGGTGATTCTAGTCGACAATTAATGTAGGTGGTAGCACTTCTTTCAATTTCTAGGTTTTGCGTTTCTGTTAATTATGGAAAACCATATTACAAGAATTGGGGGTGTTAGACCCAAGTTAATGTGGAATCAATAAACTGAAAATGCCTACTATAACTATCTGATCATCTGAGGCAGAGGCCGGAAACCTTTTTCAACCTAACTTAATACCCATCATTGTGGAAGAGTTGGACTGTATCCTCATTAGAACAGTTGATATATAGTGAGATGTGCGCATGAAATCAACTAAGAGCACACATAAGGTCTCTATATCCAGTCAGGGATTATTTACTTTGGGTGATAAAAACAATTTAAACTAATTCCCACATACTTAATTGGATTATTAATTTTAAGCTTGTTTTATTATCTAATACTTCAAATAATCACATGCATTTATCATTTTAATCCATGATCGAATGTAAGTACTCCCTTAATGGTTTGGCTGAATATGATTTTGGACTGGGTGTGGCTTAGACACTATTGTGGATCAACAAAGTTTAGATTTGGAGAAAAAATGTTTGAGGTTCTTTTTTCTCTTAAGCGTTATTGACCTGAGGATGCATTTACTCATAAGACATTATATCATAACAAGTGAATCTAGTGCTTGTGAATGTTTAGATTTTGGTCTATACTGTACATATGAATTTGAATTTCTGTCCTCGACTCCATCTATAACAAGATTAATGACTGGTTGACTTGATTTTATGCATAGGTCATAACATGTAGTACAACTTTAGATGAATTTGATACATGGAGCAAACTAAACTACATCGAAGTGCTAAGCTAAATGATTGTCTATATGAATATCTTTTGGATGCAAGTAGTTGTTTGTTCCAGTGTTTGGTGTATCTTGTCATTTCTTGATCTTGCATGTTGCAAATATCATTTTTCTTCTGAATCAACGACATAGTCATTTTTAAGATAATGTATCTGTGTGTTTTGGGTTGAGAGATTAAACTTTCATGTAGGAGTAGTATTCTTTAGTGGGATAAGTATGATACTTTCATATACACGCAAATTTTCAGTTTTATTCATGGATTTGGGTTTAGACCACTTGCTTCACTGGTTGAACTGTAAAAGATGCAAGTCTTATTTCCATTGCTCCTGTTTGAAATTAGTAGAATGTAGTCATGTACATAAAAAGGACTGGAGAATTGCTATATATAGCTGTTAACAATAGCATTGGTGTATCTGTAGGTAATAGCCACTGATGACTGTTGAGGCATGTAATAAGCAAAAGCTAATGGATGATATGGATGACGATGATGGACCATTAGTTTTTAAAAGAAGTAGCTCTTCTTCTTCAAAGCAAAAACAGTCAAACTCAGAAACTAAAAGATCAGTCCCTCATAAACATGATCAACAACTAGGGAGGCCAGCATCAAATGCACGGCCACAAAATGGTCAGAATAACTCTGTTCAAAGGAGTAAGATAGTCCCTGCTTCTAAGACACCTCCAGATAGACCTCCTCCACTGAGCCAAAAATTATCTAATTCTCTTCCCAAGGAATCGGAAGTAAAGTCTACCAGGGTAGATTCTAGACCTTCCACTTCAATGAGAGGTGAGTTAACCTCTGTCAAGCGTCAGATTAAAGGTGAGAATTCTTTGAGTGGATCTACTTGTGGACCAAAGGAGGAATCGGAAGATTCTGAAGATGATAAACCCCTTAGTGCTAGGCTTCAGGCTGGCCGATCAAAGATCAACTCTGGCAATGCTGATAAAGGGGCTAATGCTTCAAATTTTAGACAAACATCAAAGATTCCCAAATCAGAAGATTCAGATGATGAAATGCCTTTGTCTTCTAAGTTTCGAGTTAAGGCTGCTGCTGGGGGTTCAACTAACAGATCTTCAACATCTGGTGAGAAAAAACCTCTGGTGGCAGAATGTGGTCAAAATGGTTCAGCATCAACAGATAGGAAATCTTCAACTGTTTTGAAGAAGAGAATTGTAGATAGTATAAAACCTTCAGACGCATCTTCTTTAAAAAGGCCCAAGTTATCTGAGACATCTACACCTCATAAAAATAAAGATTCGTCCATTAAAGCTGAAATGAAGGAAGAAGATGATGAAGATCATGTTCCAATATCACAAAGAATAAAGAAGACGGCTGTTGCAGAGAAGAAATCAGCACCGATCAAAAAATTGACTGCACCTACGACTCCAATAACCAAGAAGTTCAATAAAAAACCAAATAAGACAATTAAAAACACAAAGTATTCTGAGTCATCAAAGGTTCCTCCTAGCTCTGGTGAAGGGCAGAAGTGGACCACTTTGGTCCATAGTGGTGTGATTTTTCCACCTCCATACAAGCCTCACGGTGTCAAGATTCTCTATAAAGGGAAGCCTGTTGACTTGACCCCGGAACAGGAAGAGGTGCTCTCTCTCTCTCACACACACACACACATGCACACGCACATGCACACGCACACTTACCTATCTAGTGCATCTAGTCTTATGACAGCCTGTTTCCCCCAGTAATAATTTTTTGTAGAATTGCTTTTATTACTTGGAATCATATTAATGTCTTCATTTCTCCTATTTGCAGGTGGCGACAATGTTTGCAGTGATGCTTGATACTGAGTACATGGATAAGCCTAAGTTCAAAGAGAACTTCATGGATGACTGGCGGAAGATTTTGGGAAAAAATCACATTATTCAGAGCTTAGAACACTGTGATTTCACTCCAATATATGATTGGCATCAGAGTGAAAAGGAGAAGAAGAAACAGATGACAACGGAGGTGTGCTGGGGTTACATTTGATGACTTCATATATGAAATATTCGTCGATATTCATCCTATCTGATTCTATGCTTTATTTGTTTCTTGATAATTGTGTCTAATGTGCTATAAACATGGCCTCACATGACATTTACATGTTATCTCTTTCTTATTTTTTGGGGCGACATGATATCTTTTTCTTGATGTAACTGTTTATAAACATTTCTTTTCCTCATAAAAGAAAATAACACATTTGAAGCAAGATAAAACTGCAGACGGACGTGTTAGGTTTTTGATCCTATGTTGTTGTTGGAGCTCTGGAGATGTTTTATATGAAAATATTTGTTGGTGTATTTAAGATAGTCTTATTGAAAGAATGGCATATCATTTTAGTCAAGATTTCAACATGATGTAGTTTTGTGTTGCTTTCCGCATATAAGCTCAGGATAACATCAGATAAGTGGTTTTTGTTAGTTTCGTGACCCTTTTTCAGTTTTCAGCATGAAGTAAATGTGGTTATTTGTGTTGAAAAATATTGATTTGCTACAATCTTGGAACTGCAAGTGATGTTTTGTCTCGTCTTGATCATGTGCTAGGCTGCTAGCAGTCTCGTTCCGTCAACTCTTACTTTGTTTAGTTGGAAATTTTTCAATACAGCATCATGACCAGAAGCGGTGAGAACCTGAGAATCTAATCAATGAGTTAACAGAAACAAAAAAAAGAAAAAGAAATCAACCATGTGGCTGATTTTTAAATAGTTACTTCTTTATACGGACATGCCTTCTTCACTTCATCTTTCTTTTCACTGGGCAGGAGAAGAAAGCTCTGAAAGAGGAGAAACTGAAGCAAGAGGAAAAATATATGTGGGCCATTGTTGATGGTGTGAAAGAGAAGGTATAATTGTTATATTGATCTATGCTTGATCTCTTTTCCCAATCGCACATCTCAAATAGTCTATGCTTTTCTCTTTCAACATTATCCATATATCAACGGGTGGAAGATATGGTGTAGTTTTCTGTTGATCCCTTCCCGTACTTTCCCTAGTTCACTAAAAAATCGAAAGCTAAGGAAAAAAGGAAAAAAGGTCTTATTTTCTACTCATATAATGTGGTCAGTCAAACTGTTGAAAGACATCTTGTCACAATCTTTACTTAGAGCCCTACGGGTGTAGAACTGACCCTTCATTTTCTTTCTTCATTAACTAATAGCTATACTGAAACTTTTGTAATCATCTTTTTGATGTGCCTATTTACAGGTTGGAAACTTCAGAGTTGAACCACCTGGATTGTTCCGCGGCCGGGGTGAGCACCCAAAGGTGCACTGAAGTTTTCCTTCTAACAGTCGAGCATTGTTGTTAGTGTGAAAATTTAAGCTTTTACATATTTATATTGTTGATGACTTGATGATCAATACAGATGGGGAAACTGAAAAAAAGAATTCGCCCAAGTGACATAACCATCAATATTGGGAGGGATGCTCCAATTCCTGAGTGTCCTATCCATGGCCAAAGGTTCTGCTAATGACTCCTTTTGTTGAAATGCCAATAGAATGAACATTTTTTTTCTGGTTCAAGTTGGAACTTTTCTAAAATTAATACTCTTTGATCTTTATGGCTGGCAGCTGGAAAGAAATAAGACACGACAACACAGTGACATGGTTAGCTTTCTGGAACGACCCCATTAATCCGAAGGAATTCAAATATGTATTTCTTGCTGCAAGTAGTACCTTAAAAGGTCAAAGTGACAAAGAGAAGTATGAGAAAGCCAGGCTATTAAAGGTTATTCAAAACTCCAAGTCCAATTTTCTTACCTGCTGTTTTTGTTGGTTGTGAAGATTGGTGTACTAATTGTTTGCATGTTGTGGTTTTCTAATTAAGAACTATATACAAGGTATCCGCACAGCATATACCAAGGACTTTACAAGCAAAGATCCTACTAAGAAGCAGATAGCAGTAGCAACATATCTTATTGACAAACTGGCTCTTCGGGCAGGCAATGAGAAGGTATAAGTTGCAAGAGATTTTTAGTGTTTTATCATTCTTTAAATTTCTTTTGTCTTGTCTTGATGTCTTCTAATGTGTCCAAGCTTTAGTTTAAATGAGGATTACATAGCTTTTAATATCTTTTTTGGTTATAGGATGATGATGAAGCTGACACAGTAGGTTGCTGTACGTTAAAAGTTGAAAATGTGGAACCAGTGCCTCCAAATATCTTGAAGGTCCCCTTCCATCTTTGATACAACCTTTTCATATTCACTTTGCTATATAGTCTCCTTGATTAGATTCACTAGTTTGATGACTGCTGATTAAAAATTATTACAAAGAACTTCGTTATCCTGAAATTAGTACAAGAAGACAAGAAGTTGAGGTTTTGAAAGGAAGTTGGAAAATTTAGCCCTGCAATGCTTACTATACTCACCTCAAAGTTTTATGTTGAATTAACAAATTACAATTCCCTATGTGCAGTTTGATTTTCTTGGTAAAGATTCTATAAGGTATCAGAATGAAGTCGAGGTTGAAGTTGCTGTGTTCAGGGCAATCCAAGAGTTTCGGAATAGTCAGTAACAGTCCACTAAAATAATATGCATGTGACTCTGGTTTCTTATTGGTATATTATTTACATGCATATTGTATTATGTCCAGAGAAAAAAGGTGGAGATGATATATTTGACAAACTAGATACTAGTAAACTGAATGCTCATCTAAAGGAATTGATGCCTGGTCTCACTGCTAAGGTCTTTCGTACATACAATGCATCTATTACATTGGATGACATGGTAAGATGCAATTTGATTATTCTCTCTGTGGAATGTTTGTTCATTAATAAGTAGCGTTGATGTGCGCAAGTCTAATTTCTCATTCTCCTGCCATGCTGTGGGGATGGGAATGGGTTTCAGGTGAAAGAACGGCAGACGATTCATTTGGATGTCTTAAGAGATAACATTGTACTAAAGCATCCGTGTTCAAGAATTTTCCCAATATTGAGTCAATTTGAGTTCTAACCAAGAATTTTCCTGAAAAAGTAGAGCAATGCCTTTAGGAGCTAATGGTGGCTACTTTTGTAGTTTTTATTTATTTATCGTAGTTTTAGCAGAGTAATATTAAACCCCTCCTCTTATGTTTCTATCAAAGTTGATGTGAACTTGTACTTTTACTTGAAGTTGATTATAAATAAATTATGATGACAGATTTCTGTGAGCTATCTAAGAATTTTTTAGCTGTATAACCTTTTCTTGTTTGGCAGACAGCTATTCTCTTGCTTTTGGTATGAGTAACATATACGAGTAGTAATTAAATCAGCTGAATGAATATGTCATGTGTACCTTGCTGTTAAACATGCATATAGTGTACGGTATTTGATACATGATGCTGATGCCTCCATGTTTATGGAAACAGTTTTACTTTATTTCAAGTGTAATGAAACCTCAGCTTATACCTGTTCTTAATAGTTAATAATAGCTTAATAATTGAATTCTACTCTCGATAAATCTTGTTAATGACTTAATGCATGGATCCCCTTGCATACAGCTGAGCAGGGAGACAAAAGGGGGAGAAGTTGCTGAAAAAGTTGTTGTTTATCAGCATGCAAACAAGGAGGCAAGATTGTCAATTCTGATGATCTCTTTTTGTGTGAACTTCTATTATAAATGTCTAATTCTCTACATGTCTTTTTTAGGTTGCCATCATTTGTAATCATCAACGTACTGTCTCAAAGTCCCACAGCGCTCAGATGACGCGCTTGAATGAAAAGATAGACGAACTAAAGGTAATGTCATGAATCTATTAGCTAGTAACTAAAGTGAATCGGAAATATTAAATAATTTGGGGATATACTGCGGAGGCTGCATCCCTGGAGAAGGCTTCTGCATGGGCTCTGTTTTTGGTGACTGATGTATCACATTTGTTTCCTTCTTCTGTTTGGATGTTTTCCTTCTTGTATAAGCTCATGTCTATTTTCTATCAATTGTTGGTGAATTCAGGGTGTTTTGGAAGAATTGAGGACAGATTTGGCTAGGGTCAAAAAGGGGAAGCCCCCCTTGATGAGATCGGATGGGAAGTCGAAAAGGAATTTAAATCCTGATTCGTAAGTAAATGGCTTGCTTTGTGGGCTAGTTAGGCATATGGTAGGGGCTACACGTAGCTTATGATGTTACTGTTGTGCAGATTGGAGAAAAAGATATCTCAAACCACAGCAAAGATTGAAAAAATGGAAAGAGATAAGGATACAAAAGAGGATCTAAAAACTGTAGCATTGGGTACGTCAAAGATCAACTATCTTGATCCTAGGATCACCGTTGCATGGTGCAAACGCCATGAAGTTCCTATTGAGAAGGTGAGCTTTGGGTTGCTAGCTTCAAATCTGTTTTTCATCCTTTTCCATCAATAATGGTTGGTTTCTTTTTATGTTGTGCAGATTTTTAACAAGTCCTTACTGGCAAAATTCGCCTGGGCAATGGATGTCGATCCAGGTTTCAGATTCTAAATTGTATGTTGGTTGTGTTCCATAAGCCCAGAGAGATGGAGTGAGAATGTCGAAAACGGAGTAAAGCAGAAACATTTTGTTAACAGGCATCTGCCTACAAGTGAAATTTGAAGATCCTTATTTCATTGTACGATCTCGATGAAATTGCGGGGCCGTAGCTCCCATCTGAGAGTTCATTTTGACCATTGAATTCGAGAAATTCAGCTCATCGTTTACGCTCTCTTTAACTCCCCATATTTTAGATCCAGCGAGTGATAACACATCTTCGATGAACATTCTTTTGATTTATGGCATTATAGAATATAATGATATTTTTGGCAACACTACCTAAATTTTATAGTAATTCTTTTGGTTGTTGCAGCTGATACTAGCCTAAAAGCTTGTATTGTAAATTGATAAATATCCCTTTACTTACTTGAAAATGCGTAGTTGCTTCGAAACAAATACTACTATCAATTTACAGTTGGCAGTGGTGCCCTAATCAATTTTTACAATTGGTATAATAAAAAAAGTTAAGTGATAATTAATGCTAATAACGTATAGTTAAGTTGAAAATACTCGAAAAATAATGCTATTCTATGAATTGACCTATCAACTACCACATTAAAAAGAGATTCTAGACAGACAATTCGACTAATCGTTTTCAGTCTGAAGAAGCATAGACCACTAAATTATTATTAACCTTTTTATGTTGGAAATTTTTTGGCGTAATAGTTTTATGAGCTGTTTTTTCAGAGTTTTATATAAATTTATGTGGAAATTATGGAGTTTGTTCCATTTAAAAAGTCAATTTCATTCGCACGTGTACTACTTATTTTTGTATTTCTACACTCCACTTGATGTAAAATGTCGGCATAACAAGATTGTGTGACGGATAATCAATCAATTCGATTCTGTATATTTTGGGGGGAACAGTTTGTTGTGTACACAGATGATGAAATAGAAAATAATTAATTTTGACTTAATTGGCTATAATAAAACAAAAAAAGAGAAAAAAGGACAGATGCAATAATTCAGAAGCAAAAACTGATTAAGAGGCAAACGCATTAGGGCATCTGCAATGGTGCGGATGTCCCGGCGGAATTCCCCGCGCAATTATCAAAAACACCTCCTGCCATGTCATAAGGACTTCTCACTGCACTGCCACGTCATACGGACTTCCCACTGTACAGTGGCGGAATTCCCCTGCGGAATTCCCGACGGAATTCCCACATTAAAAAAAACACAAATTCACTAATTAAACAATTTCCGGAAGTAAACAATTTACGTAATTAAAATTTCGACGAAAATAAGGAAAAATTTTCATTAAAATAAGAAAAGTACATTTCACCAAATAAAAAAAATATATTTCAATAATTAAAAACTACATCAACGACGACCCTTACGTTGCCACACTTATTCAATAATATTGTTCTGGAGTCGAACGTGGGCTTGTTTTTGGCGCATGTCGGCAAATGCACGGACTCGATCGACGTCGTCATGGGGAATCCCCATGCGTACATTGCTAGTGGCCACGTCGTGGCTTGGACCCACAGCATCAGCATCATCATTGGCCCAATCGGTCAGTGCTGGACCTTCATCTTCGACGATCATGTTGTGCATGATAATACATGCGTACATGATGTCGGCGACGCTGTCAACGTACCACAGCCGTGATGGACCCTTCACTGCCGCCCATCGAGCCTGGAGCACACCAAATGCCCGCTCCACATCCTTGCGCGCTGCCTCCTGACGTTGCGCAAAGTATACCTTCTTCGCATCCGTTGGGCATCTGATCGTCTTCACAAAGACGGGCCACATCGGGTATATCCCATCCGCCAAATAATAGCCCATGTTGTGCTGGCGACGAAGTTGACGGCCGGACCGACGCCCATGCACTGGTCGTTGAAAAGGGGCGACGACTGGAGGGCGTTGATGTCGTTGTTCGACCCGGCTACTCCAAAATAGGCATGTCATATCCACAACCGGTAGTCAGCTACCACTTCAAGGATCATCGTGGGATTCTTGGTCTTGAAACCGGTAGTGTACATCCCTTTCCATGCAGCGGGGCAGTTCTTCCATTCCCAGTGCATACAATCTATGCTGCCCAGCATCCCCGGGAAGCCGTGCTGAGCCCTGTGCATATCCAGCAGAGCCTGACAATCTTCGGGGGTAGGCTTCCGAAGATACTTATCTCCGAATATCTCCCTAACGCCCTGACAAAAATACTTCAGGCAGTCGCGGGCTGTCGACTCGTTGATGTGGAGGTACTCGTCGAACATGTCCGCCGCACCTCCGTACGCTAACTGCCTGAGTGCGGCAGTGCACTTCTGAATCGGTGTGTGGCCGGGTGACAAACTCATATTTTCATAGGTGCAATTGGTATGTTGAAGTGCTAAATGTTAATTTTATCACTCGATATTGTCTTCATCTAACCGATTATTATACCTTTGGAGTTCTATGTGTTTTGTTGAGTGTTCTAGGAAAGATAGGTGAAAAGAAGAGAAAATGGAGCATAAGTGTTCAGAGGCAGCAGGGGCACGAGAAGAAGGACCCGGGCGGGTCGAATTTACAGTGCAAAAATATAACCCGGCCGGGTAGGGCCTGAGTCCAGCAACGACCCTAAAATGGGGACCCGGCCGGGTTTAATTTCCAGTTCAAAAATACAACCCGGCCGGGTAGGAGTGTCTGACGCGTCTGAAGCTGAAAACGCGATTTTGAAGTGAATGAAATAGAGAAAATGCCTAGGGTTCGAAAGACATTCTACCTACCGCCTACCACACGCACTCACACCCTCAAGAACACCTTTGAGAGAAAGATTTGAAGTTTGGAGACTCTATATCGGAAGATTGAAGCTTCATTCCATAGATTGATCTCACAGGAGTACTTAGTATCTATATTTCATGTATTTGTTGAATTTCTTTGTGTTGAATATGATTTTCTTCATAAACATGAGTAGCTAAACATCTCTTGTAGAATTCTTGGTGATGATGCACTAATTTCATAGTTTTTATCCGATTGATTTTGTTCTTGCCTTGCTCTTGTAGTTATTTGATTATTCTTGGGTTTATTCATTTCAATTGCTTGATCACTACTTGATTGTGTAGGATTAATTAGATTAATCGGGAGATGAAATAGTTAATCCGGAAAGAAGAATAGTTCACACCTTTATACAATAGAACTCGGGAGAGTTGAGGTTTTGAGTGAGGTCATTAACCTAATCAAACTTTTGGGAGTTAGAGGTTTTAGGATTAGAAGAGGACTTCAATTCTAGCATCTAATCTACAGGTTTCTCACCTCGGGAGGGGGTTTAATCTATAATCGTGGTTGACTTAGTAACTCTAGAGACACCAAAAGGTAGGGCGAGTCAATTGGATAAGAGCTTGGAATTGTGCATCGGATCCTTGAGTTCTACAATTTCTCCATATTATCTTTCATTATCACACCGTGTTTTCTAGTCCTTAATTGATACTTGCTTATTATATGCTTTTATTAGTTGTTAGAACAAACCAAACTGCAATTGATTGTCTAGATAGTAGTCGATCTTTGTTCGTGGTAGTTAAGTTGATACAAAATTGTCTCTGTGGGATACGATACTCTTGCTTACTGATTGCTACACTAGCCCCGTACACTTGCGGGTATAACTTGTGTTAAAATAAGTTGAGTCAAGTTTTTGGCGCCGTTGCCGGGGACAATTGTGTGTCATTATAGCTTAATATCGTGATAATAATTGAGATTACTAATCTAGATTTTACTTGCTTTATTTTTAATTTTTATTTTTGAGTTCTCTAATAGATGTGTTTCCTTGTTCAGGGTGTATGCACACGCGTTCTAAAGGTCCACCTCTAGAGCCTATCGATCTCGAGATCGAAGCATCCAACAGAAGGAGGAACGCGCAGAGAAGGTTAAACCAAAGGATTCGGGTTTCTTCACCCGCGCACAGGCGTCTACCTTCTCCTATCCAGAGAACTCCATCACCCAGTCCATCTCCACCTCCACCTCCGTCACCTATCCAGTACGAGCCTCATTCTCCAATTCTAATGGAGAACGGCGTGGAGAACAATAATGAGGATCCTGTCATTCGTGAACTCCGTCTACAGCTGGCTAACATGCAGAGGCAACTGAATGAGCAGAACGCGAGGCCAGAGCCCGTACAGAATCAGTTTGCCTACAGACAGATCACTAATCCACCAGTCAACAATGCGGGGATAGCGGCCAACAGCTTTGAATTGAGACCGGGGTTGATAGACAGAGCAGAAGCAAACGCATTTGGTGGGACAGGTTCAGAAGATGCCAACAAGCACCTCACCAAGTTCATACAGATCAGCAACACAGTAAAGGCGAATGAGGTCACAGATGAGCAAGTCCGCCTCCGATTATTTCCATTCTCTTTGAAAGACGAGGCGAGGGACTGGTATGACAGCATGTGTCCTAATTCTATGCCCACATGGGATGCAATGGTGGAGCTGTTCTTGGAGAAATACTATCCACCTAGCGAGGCACTCAAACGCCAAGCTGAGGTCATTCAATACAAGATGCACCCTCAGGAGAATATCATGGAGGCTTGGAAAAGGTTCAAGCAGCTGATGAGAAGATGCCCCAATCACGGGCTAACTCCGGGACAACAGATCTTAACCTTCTACAGGGGAGGCACGCTGGAAGCAATGCGTGAACTAAACATGAGCGCCGGAGGATCTCTCTTGAAATTGGGGGAAGCTGAAGCACTTGAAGTGATTGAGAGGGTGGCTTCAAATGATGATGGATGGAGAAATGACAGAAGCAAATCTTATAGGGTGGCATCCACCTCCGATAATGATAGGATGGATGCAATATCCAAGCAGCTGGAATTCATAACTGACAAGCTTGGGCATATGGGAACGAGTCAGGTTGGGACTGAGATGCAACAAGGAGTCGAAGATGTGAACTACGTTCATTAGGGTGGCAACAACAGAAATTTCAACAATTACCGCCCCAACCAAGGAGGAGGCAATTACAACCACTATGGGAACAAGGTGCATCCCAACTTGTCCTACGGGAACCCGAATAATGCCCTGCAACCACCACCCGGATTCCAGGTATCAAATGGCCAAATCGTAGAACCGAAGAAGGATGAGCTGAAAGATGTGCTAATGGCCTTTATGAAGCAAACAGGAGAGTGCATGAAGGACTCCAACAAACGGCTAGTGCAGGTTGAAGCTAATGTGAATGACCTGAATATTCACATGAAGAGCATCGATAACCAAATGAGCCAGATTTCACAGGCCGTGGGTATTCAGCATCAACCGGGCCAATTTCCGTCACAAACGGTTGTAAATCCTAAAGACTTTAAGGATTGCAAAGCCATCAATCTTAGGAGTGGAAAGAGCTATGAAGGCCCAACCATGCCTACAGAGAAGGAGGGGATCTCTAAAGAAGAGACAGTTGTAGAAGAGGTGGTGGAAGAAGAAGAAGCAGTGGAAAAGGTGCCGCCTCCTAAGGCGAGTACCGTGATACCTGCACCCCCTGCTGAGGTCAAGATCCCTTTTCCACAGCGCGTGCAGAAGAAGAAACTAGATGATCAATTCTCTAGGTTTCTTGACATATTCAGGAAGGTGCACATCAACATTCCGTTGGTAGAGGCGTTACAGCAAATGCCTAGCTATGCAAAATTTTTGAAGGAAGTGATCTCCAAGAAGCGGAGGTGGGTGGAGCACGAGACCGTCAACCTGACAGAGAGCTGCAGTGCTATTATCCAGAAGAAGCTGCCCGCTAAGATGAAAGACCCTGGAAGCTTCACTATATCATGCATCGTGGGGGATAGCCAAGTGGGCAAGGCTCTATGTGATTTGGGAGCGAGCATTAACCTTATGCCTTTCTCATTCTTTCAGAAGTTGAAGATTGGGACACTGAGGCCCACTACCATCACACTCCAGATGGCCGACCGATCTGTGTCGTATCCTAGGGGGATTGTTGAAGATATACTCGTCAAAGTCAATAATTTCATATTCCCCGCTGATTTTGTGGTGCTTGATATGGAGGAAGACCGGCATGTCCCTCTCATCCTGGGAAGACCTTTCCTCGCTACAGGGAAGGCAATGATTGATGTGCAGAAGGGAGAGCTCACACTCCGACTTAATGATGAAAGTGTCACATTCTCTATCTACAATGCGATGCAAAGACATGATGACGAGGATGCAGAGAGAGTGGAGCACTGCAACATGGTTGAAGTGGTCGATGACTGTGTGAGAGGGGTGGCCCGAGCCATCTCCCCACAAGATCAATTGGAGCGATGCCTATCGCAATCTATCTTTTCTCCTTATTATACTGATGTTATTGAGCCTAATGATGATTTATTGAATTTTGTAGGGGCTCTTAACTCGGCTGAGGAAGTCCCAAAGTTTCGACAGAAATTCCAGCCATTAAGGGATCCGAATGAGGAGGAGAAGAAAGAAGAGAAGAAAGAGGAGCTTAAGCCGTTGCCTTCACACCTTAAGTATGCATTTCTCGGGGAGAATGCTACTTATCCGGTAATTGTATCATCCTCACTCAATACTAATGAACTTGATAAATTGCTGAGAGTGCTTAGGAAGCATAGGGGTGCAATTGGGTGGTCTATCTCGGACCTTAAGGGGATAAGTCCTACTGTTTGTATGCATAGAATTCTCTTAGAAGAGGGGTCTAAACCCAAGGCTCAAAACCAAAGGAGACTTAACCCCATAATGCAAGATGTTGTTAGGAAGGAGGTGTTGAAGTGGTTAGATGCCGGGATTGTTTATGCAATATCTGACAGTGATTGGGTGAGTCCTACCCAAGTGGTAGCTAAGAAAGGGGGAATGACAGTAGTGAAAGAGGGAGATGATGAAATGATAGCCACTAGGTTGGTGACCGGGTGGAGAGTATGCATAGATTATAGAGCCCTCAATGCTGCGACTAGGAAAGACCATTTTCCCCTCCCATTCATTGACCAGATGTTAGATAGGTTGGCGGGGTATGAGTATTATTGCTTTCTAGATGGCTACTCCGGATATAATCAGATCTTGATTGCCCCAGAGGATCAGTATAAATCTGCTTTTATTTGTCCTTATGGTGTTTATGCTTTCAGGAGAATGTCATTTGGCCTTTGCAATGCCCCAGCCACCTTCCAAAGGTGCATGATGTCCATCTTTCACGACATGGTGGAAGATATTATGGAAGTCTTTATGGACGATTTCTCCGTCTATGGTAGCTCCTTTGATCATTGTTTGGAAAATCTAACCCGTGTTTTGCAGAGGTGTGAAGAGACGAACTTGGTGCTCAATTGGGAGAAATGTCACTTTATGGTGAGAGATGGTATTGTGCTTGGGCACAAGATATCTGCAGGAGGACTCGAGGTGGACAGGGCCAAGATCGTGGCGATTGAGCAGTTGCCACCACCATCCAATGAGAAGGCTGTGAGGAGTTTCCTTGGACACGCCGGGTTTTACAGGCGTTTTATTAAGGATTTCTCTAAGATAGCAAGGCCTTTATGTCATTTACTTGCGAAGGATGTTAAGTTTGAATTTTCTCTTGAATGTTTGCAGGCATTCGAGACATTGAAGAAGGCGCTTGTGAGTGCACCCGTGCTTATCTCACCGGATTGGTCACAACCGTTCGAGATAATGTGTGATGCCAGTGACGTAGCAGTGGGATCGGCTTTGGGACAGAAAAGAGACAAGCTATTCAGGGTGATCTACTATGCCAGCCGGACACTGGACCCCGCGCAAGCAAATTACACTACTACAGAAAAGGAGATGTTGGTGGTGGTATACTAGTTCGACAAGTTCCGTCCCTATCTCATCGGGGCGAAAACTATTGTGTTCACCGACCATGCCGCCATCCGTCACCTCTTTGTCAAGATAGATGCCAAGCCGAGGTTGATAAGATGGGTCCTGCTACTGCAGGAATTTGATTTAGAGATCCGGGACCGGAAGGGATGCGAGAATGTGGTGGCCGACCACTTATCGAGATTGGAGCACTGTTTTGAAGGTGAAAATCTAAAGGTGCCCATCAATGAAGAATTTCCCGATGAGCATCTTTTCTTTGCTCAAGGCTCATCTCCGTGGTACGCCGATATTGTGAACTTTTTGGTGGCAAGAGTCATCCCCGAAGAGTACAAGGAATATCAAAAGAAGAAGTTCTTCCACGACGTCAAGTTCTACTTTTGGGATGAGCCGTTATTGTTTAGGCGATGTGCCGACATGGTGATAAGAAGATGCATTCCCGAAGATGAATGGGAACTTGTGATGAGGAAGTGCCACTCTAGTCCTAGTGGAGGACATTTTGGAGCTAACCGAACGGCGATGAAAGTGCTCCAATGTGGATTTTATTGGCCGAGTATCTATGGAGATTATCAAACCTTTGTGCTTCATTGCAACGAATGTCAAAGGACCGGGGGAGTTTCGAAGAAGAAAGAGATGCCCATGACGACTATAGTGGAGGTGGAGCTCTTTGATGTATGGGGGATCGACTTCATGGGTCCCTTTCCACCTTCATCCGGGCATCAATACATACTCTTGGCGATTGACTATGTCTCAAGGTGGGTAGAGGCTATCCCCACCCACGCCAACTCCTCCAAGGTCGTGATTACCTTTGTGCAAAAGAACATCTTCACAAGATTCGGGGCTCCAAGAGCTTTGATTAGTGATGGAGGGTCCCACTTCAAGAATAGGTGGCTCGAGCTTGTGTTACAAAAATTTGGTGTCAAGCACCGAATTACTACCCCCTATCATCCTCAAGCAAATGGTCAAACGGAGCTAGCTAATAGAGAGATTAAGGGGATACTTGAGAAGACGGTGAATGCCAATAGGAAGGATTGGTCTATGAAGCTCGACGATGCTCTTTGGGCATATAGGACGGCGTACAAGACGCCGATTGGCATGTCACCATATCAATTGGTGTTTGGCAAATCTTGCCATCTTCCCGTGGAGCTAGAACATAAGTCTTATTGGGCGGTGAAGCAATTCAATGCCGACTACTACAAGGCGGGGAAGGAGAGACAACTCCACCTTAACCTTCTTGACGAGTTTAGAAATGAGGCATTTGAGAACTCTTCCATCTATAAGGAGCGTCTCAAAAACTATCATGACAAGATGATCGAGAAGAGGGAGTTCTTCCCGAGGGATTCCGTGCTACTCTTCAATGCACGAATGAAGCTCTTTCCCGGAAAACTCAAGTCCAAGTGGTCCGGACCGTTCAAGGTGAAAACGGTGATGAAGAATGGAGCCATAGAGCTTCAAGGAGATGATGGAAGAGTTTTCACGGCCAATGGCCAAAACCTGAAGAAGTTCCACAGCTATGAGCAAAAGGAGGAGGTGTTCGTGCTCACCTTGGAACACTCCCAATGAGCTTGCAAAACGTCGAGCATGCGACGTTAAAAAGTTGCGCTATAGGGGAGACAACCCCTAGTAGGTAATTTTATTGCTTTTGTGTGTGTTTGTGGTTTATTGTTTTTGGCTTGTTTTATTTTTCTTCCTTTTTCTTTGGTGTGTTTGTTTCCTCCTTCATCTGGTGTTAAATCTTTCTAACTCTCAGTCGTAGTGGCTTCCTTTTGGTATTTTGGAATTGGGACTTTTGGTGTTTGAGTTTGGTGCAGGGATTGGAAGGGAAAAGATACATTAGACGACAGAAACTACCCAAAATTTGCTACCCGGCCGGGTTAATTGTCAGTTCAAATATTTGACCCGGCCGGGTCCGGTTTGCAAGTCGATGAATTCCAGGAAGAGGTCAAAATATGCAACCCGGCCGGGTTAATTTTCAGTTCAAAAATCTGACCCGGCCGGGTCCGTCTGCGCGAGCCCTAGATCTATATCAGGTACGAATTTTTCTTTCTTTTCTCTTCCTCCTTCATAACCAACGGCTCCCCTCTTTCCCACCACACAAATTGCTTAAAATTGTTCAATATTCTCTCAATCCCACCCACAATTTCCTCCACCCAACCCTTAAACTTGTGATTTGGAAGAGTTTCACCATTTAGTTTGTGGATTTCGGTCAATAACACAAAGAGCACAAGAATTTCAACATTTTTCTCCTTCTAAACACTCAAGGTATGTTTTCCCTCTTCCACCCTCCTAGTTCATGGAGTTATTGCTAGACATTGAGATGGGTTTGAAGATTATGGAACATGTGAGTTGACTTTGAGAAGTATGTTGCTTGAGATGTGAAATATGCCAATATGCTTGATTTGAGTTATAAATTTATTATGTGAGCTTGGTATAGGAATTGCGTCTAGCTTCCTTTTTCTGAATGAATTGCATTGGAATTGGGCATAGGGATTGAGTCTATCTCCCTAATTCATGCTAAGTGTTTTATTTGAGGTTTAGGAATTGAGTCTATCTTTCTAAAGTTCATCTTACTGTTTGCCCTATATGATTGAGATATCAATATAATTGAGATATCAATATAATTGAGATTGGAAATTGGTTTGTTGGGTGCTTGATGAAAGGTATAGGGATTGAGTCTATCTCCCTAATTTGATGTTATAGCTTTTGATCTTAGGAATTGAGTCTATCTTCCTAATTTCACCTTGTTTTATTTATAAATCCTTAATTGTGGACTAAAGTTTGGGGGAGTTGGCTCCTTGTTGTGGTTGATTTCAGGTACAATTTCAGATGGCCAACTTTGCTAACCCTCGGGCTTTGAATGTGACCTTAAGAAACAGAGATGAGAAGAACAGATGGGCAGCATTGGCTCTTTTGGATAGTATGCCGTCCCGGTACCCGGTGGTTGACTTACTCACCGATATGGGTATAAAGGAATCTTGGGAAACACTCAGGGAAGCGGGCCACCTTAACTTCCTCTTTGCACACCGCTATGGATCGTACAAGGCCTTAACCTTGGAGTTCCTATCCACTCTCCAAGTGAAATACGTCAACAGAGTATTGGTCTCCATTACCTTCCGCCTGGACAATGTCGCTCACACTCTCACTCTGGCGGAGTTCAATTCTATCTTTGAGCTACTCGATGACAATGAGGAAGGGTATACTGAAGAGCCTCAAGATTATGACAGGCACGACTTCTGGGGTCGCATTACATTAGATGAGGCTACGTCTAGCCAGGGCCCTACTTTTACCCCATCCCGTGCCAAAATCAACTCCATTCGGAACCCGGTGTTGAGGTACATGGCAAAGGCTTTGGTTTGTTTCCCGTTAGCACATAAGGAACTGGGAAGCATTTCCGAAGTTATACTCTTCATGCTATGGGGCATGTTGGCCCATCGAAGGATCAATACTGGATACTATATGATCAAACATTTGGAGAGACAGGCGAAGAAGAAAAGTGGCAAATTATGCTGTGGAGGTGTGATCACCCGCTTGGCCCTCCATTTTGGGGTTGACATAGAGGAGCGTCACCCAGATTCGGGGAGCATATCAATCGATTGGGACATTCTGAAGAAATCAGGCATAATCACTGTGGACAGCAGGGGCGCCGAGTACTTTGTTATAGACCCGAATACGTTCTTCAGATTCCCATCCCCTCAGCTAACCGCGGTTGGAGGGTGGACCTATCAGGCCAACTGGAGGATGAACTCCGAGGATCATATGGCGAGAATAGCAAGTGACCCCCCACAAGGCGAAGGATTTACAGGTCAACGGCCAATGCGTGTGGGCCCACGCCAATTCCCACAACCAGAGATACCCGACGAGCCCCTACCCATTCAGGATGATGATCCAAACACGGAAGAAGATGAGGAGGAGGCCGAGCCCAGCCAGCCGAAGAGGAGACGTCCGGTTGGCCGACCATCTACGGGCAACCAACTGGCCGAGATACTTGAAGGGATTCGAGGCATACGCGTCGACCAGCAGCAATTGCGAGAGGAGAATCAAATGTGGAGGACTCAACAGGAGTCAAGACTGGATCATTTTGGGGAGCAAATAGGCCACCTACAAGCTCAAGGTGACGCCAGGTGGGCGGAGGAACAGGCCTTCTATCGCGCCTACTACGCGAGATTTCCTCCACCCTCCGATTAGAGGTATCACACCCCATCCACTTCTTTTCAAACTTATTCACTCATTCGTATTGAATAAGTTTGGGGGAGTCTGACGTGGATTGGTGGTGCTTCCCTTCCTTCCCCGCTATTTCCGTGGATGTTTGTGAACTTTTTGTCTTATTTTGTTTTCTATTTGATTTGTGTACGTCTCTCCTGTGGGACTTGAATTTGGGCATGTACTGATCATATAATTATTCACACTATGAGGTGTATACTTCGGGCGCTTATGACGATATCTTCTGAAAATGCTTTGTGAAAATGGTGGGGATATGCGTCATTGGTTATGATTTGCTTTTGAGTGAATTGCTTGTTTGCTTGTTCAATGCCGATACCCAGTGAGATTTGAGTCGAACCTTTATTTCAGTGTGATATTGTCAAATACTTGTTGTTGTTTCTAGAACTTGCTCCCGATCATATTAAGTCTACATAGTGAATGTGAGTTTAGGAGATGACGTTAGGCCATCATTCTTAAGCCACGTTATATATCCAAATCTATGACCTTATTCAAAATATTTCTCCCAAGCTAGCCGCTTTGAGCCTTTTAAGCCTTTTTCTTTTGAAGCTAAAATAAAAGAAAAAAAAAGGAGGAATGTCCATACACTCTTGGTGAATTCAAATTTATATCTTGTGAAAAGAGTTGGAGAGATAAGGTAGAAGGAAAATTAGTGTGCTTACTTGTGAAAAGTGCATAATCATTTGTGTTGAATGAGATAATAGGTTGTGCATAAAAAAAAAGAGAGAGAGAAAAAGGAAAAGAAAAGGGTGTGATAAAAAAAAAAAAAAAAAAAAAAAAACTGGAGGTATAAGCTAGACGAAGTCTAGAGGGTCATTGGTTGGGTTCCTAAAAAAATGGGGACAGGATGGTAGGAAGAAGTTTGACACTAGTCGTACTTTTCTGAGATGCGTTTTGTGAATTGGTTGTCTGTGGGTAACAGTAAGTTGTGGGGTACTGGTGCTTCCTATTCTTTTAGTCACTTAAGCCAAAATATTCCCTACCGTCCAAAGAGCCACGTCACAACCTTAATAAAGTCCTTTCTGATCTCAAACTCACATTCACAACTTAGTAGAGGAGATGATTGATTTTGAGCAAGCTTATGGTAAACACTGCTTGTATTTTGATTTGAGAGAGTGGTAGTATTGAATCCTATACACTTAAGAGCGGGGAAAAAAAATGTTACACTTCATAAACCTGCGAGGGCATTGAAACCAAGTGATACACGAGACAGTAACTCAAGGTAATGTTTGATTGATTTTGCTTTCCATGCCGTTGTTTTAAATATGAATCTGAAGCAAAGCCCAATTTCACCTCTTGTATGAGTTTATTCTTCTTGCGATAGTCTTCTTGATTATTTGAGGACAAATAAGGTTTTAAGTTTGGGGGAGTTGACAAACTCATATTTTCATAGGTGCAATTGGTATGTTGAAGTGCTAAATGTTAATTTTATCACTCGATATTGTCTTCATCTAACCGATTATTATACCTTTGGAGTTCTATGTGTTTTGTTGAGTGTTCTAGGAAAGATAGGTGAAAAGAAGAGAAAATGGAGCATAAGTGTTCAGAGGCAGCAGGGGCACGAGAAGAAGGACCCGGCCGGGTCGAATTTACAGTGCAAAAATATAACCCGGCCGGGTAGGGCCTGAGTCCAGCAACGACCCTAAAATGGGGACCCGGCCGGGTTTAATTTCCAGTTCAAAAATACAACCCGGCCGGGTAGGAGTGTCTGGCGCGTCTGAAGCTGAAAACGCGATTTTTGAAGTGAATGAAATAGAGAAAATGCCTAGGGTTCGAAAGACATTCTACCTACCGCCTACCACACGCACTCACACCCTCAAGAACACCTTTGAGAGAAAGATTTGAAGTTTGGAGACTCTATATCGGAAGATTGAAGCTTCATTCCATAGATTGATCTCACAGGAGTACTTAGTATCTATATTTCATGTATTTGTTGAATTTCTTTGTGTTGAATATGATTTTCTTCATAAACATGAGTAGCTAAACATCTCTTGTAGAATTCTTGGTGATGATGCACTAATTTCATAGTTTTTATCCGATTGATTTTGTTCTTGCCTTGCTCTTGTAGTTATTTGATTATTCTTGGGTTTATTCATTTCAATTGCTTGATCACTACTTGATTGTGTAGGATTAATTAGATTAATCGGGAGATGAAATAGTTAATCCGGAAAGAAGAATAGTTCACACCTTAATACAATAGAACTCGGGAGAGTTGAGGTTTTGAGTGAGGTCATTAACCTAATCAAACTTTTGGGAGTTAGAGGTTTTAGGATTAGAAGGGGACTTCAATTCTAGCATCTAATCTACAGGTTTCTCACCTCGGGAGGGGGTTTAATCTATAATCGTGGTTGACTTAGTAACTCTAGAGACACCAAAAGGTAGGGCGAGTCAATTGGATAAGAGCTTGGAATTGTGCATCGGATCCTTGAGTTCTACAATTTCTCCATATTATCTTTCATTATCACACCGTGTTTTCTAGTCCTTAATTGATACTTGCTTATTATATGCTTTTATTAGTTGTTAGAACAAACCAAACTGCACTTGATTGTCTAGATAGTAGTTGATCTTTGTTCGTGGTAGTTAAGTTGATACAAAATTGTCTCTGTGGGATACGATACTCTTGCTTACTGATTGCTACACTAGCCCCGTACACTTGCGGGTATAACTTGTGTTAAAATAAGTTGAGTCACCGGGTTTACCCGCTGCATCCTTCCGCACCCTGAAATACCCGTATCGACGCTCCAAAGCGCCAACGATACGCATAAACAGCGGCCGCTGCATCCTAAACCGTCACCGGAATAGGGTCTCCCCAAACCGTGGCTCCGGCGCAAAGTAGTCCTCGTACAACCGACAGTGGGCAGCGAGGTGGTCGCGGGGTACTATAGTGCGACGGTGGATGGGTCGAGGCACCGCCTGCGCCGAGGCCTCTTGTTCCTCCCTCGCCGCAGCCTCCCGCACACGTGCCCAAATCGGAGCCATTACGTCTTCATGATGGACACTGCCACTACCACTACCACTACCAGCCATTACTATTATATAAAAGAAATTTAGAGAGAGAGAAACTTGTTAAAACAAGTGGTGCAAAATAAAACGAAGTTCAACGAGCAGTATATATAGACATTACAAAAAAACGAAATAAAGCGGAATTCCGCGTGGAATTCCGCGGGAGTCGACGCAATGGCGGACGTCCGCGCGGAATTCCGCTTAACGCCGCAGACCTGCGACGTCCTCAGCCCAATTCCGTATCCATGGCGGGCACGCCTAATGGCGGACGTCCGCGATGGAATTCCAGGACGTCCGTGGGAATTCCGCGCGGAAGTCCGCCATTGCGGATGCTCCTAATGAAATTCTTGGAAGTAAATGCGACAGAATTTAGTTCTCAAGTACCATATTTTCGACTTAGGGCATCCACAGTGGTGCGGATGTCCCGGCGGACATCCCCCGCAGGCCGCAGACATCCCAAAAACACCTCCTGCCACGTCATAAGGACTTTCCACTGCACTGCCACGTCATAAGGACATCCCACTGTACAGTGGCGGACATCCCCAAAAACATCCCGACGGACTTCCCACAATAATAAAAATGCACAAATTCACCAAATTAAACAATTTACGGAATTAAAATTTCGACACAAATACGGAGAAATTGCAACCACTTTATTTAACTTTATTGAATAAATCTTTGCCCCACCGGGTGACGACGGTGTTGGTTATTTTAGTGTAATTGGATTAACTTAATTGATCAATATTATCATAATGATACATCATATAAGTTTGGAAGTGCGGAGTGCATGCTTGTTTGAATTCATTATGATTAGACGGGGTTCGGGGGCAGCGTCCCCGAGTAGCGGGGTCCAAGGGGCAGAGCCCCTGGCTGGGGTCGAGCTGTGTAGAAAATTCATCCGGAAATATAATTTCTGATAGTCGAATGACTGATTTGCAATGAGCCGTATTTATAGAATTTTTTAAAAAAAATTAATAAAATAATCGGGACATCCTCGCGGACGTCCGTGGAGTCAACACAATGGCGGACGTCCCGGGAACGCCGCGGAACTCCGGCACGCCGGCCGGAAGTCTACCGGGACGGGCGCCATTGTGGATGCTCTTATACACTATCAAACAAAATAACTCTATATCATTTCTATTTTAACACTATTTTAGGTCAATTATATATTCTTGGTGAATGATGGGGGAATATAAGACTATGGTTTACTAGTTAAACAAGTACTACAAGCTAATGGCCCTACTTAATTTATTATAGGATAACAATAATGGAACGAGATTAGGACTACTCATTTAACAAAGCACAACTATTACACAGGAAGAAAGTACCAAAACTTCCCCACCTCATCCTTGATTTACTGTACTCACTCATTTTCTACTTTTCTTTCAAGTCAACCTTTTTGCTACTAGATAGTTATGAGATTGAGTGAATATATTATATATATACCCCTCAAATCCAAATATAATTATACACTTACAATCTAAATTAATTTGGATAATGTAATTAGGATTTAGGGCCAACATATACAGTGTCCGATGTTTATAATGAAATTAATTTGTAAGGGATATGGTATTAAGTTATTTGAGATGGTCTCAAAATTTAAACCTAATAATTGACCACCTACCTTTTTTTTATACCATTATAAAGGTGTGGCACACTAATGTTAGTTTTGATCTCACGGTTATGATTATTAATTTCAAAAGGTTGTGTCCTTTGAATTGAACTAGTAGTACATAGAATTTCCT
Organism: Salvia splendens; assembly: GCF_004379255.2. Lineage (NCBI taxonomy): Eukaryota > Viridiplantae > Streptophyta > Magnoliopsida > Lamiales > Lamiaceae > Salvia > Salvia splendens. The sequence goes on from NC_056038.1 coordinate 27,915,978, forward strand.
GCGTCCCATAATAGATGTTACACTTTCTTTTTTAGTTTATCCCACAAAAAGATGTCACATTTCTTATTTTGAAAAAAGTTATCTATCACATTAATATAAATATACTATTTTATCTCTCCACCTAACACACAAAATAACATCTCCTAAAATCTTGTGTCATTCTCCAACTATATCATCTATTATAGGACGGAGGGAGTATTTGAGTGGGATAGTGAAAAAGCCAAGATTTGGAAGCATTCAGTTAGACTCAGGTGTGAATTTCATTGTTCAAACGTTGAAAATGAGAAGGCAATAATAATAGTACTACTGTGGGCCGGTGGATAATGGATTTCACAGCCCACCAGCGGTCGGGTGAGGAACATTGGGCCCTAATTCCTTTTTGTCTGTGAGTGTGCGTTTGCGTGTCAATACAAATACTGAAATACACATATGTGTATGTGTAATTGAATTTATGTGTCTGTCTATACGTACATCAGTATATGCATCAATTAGTATATAAGGGTAGATGTACAAATAAATGTATGAGATATATATTCTAATTTTGAATTTAAAATTTTAAGAGAATAAATTTGTAGTGTATGAACAAATATGCATCCACGGTAAAAAAAAAAATCTAAAATTTGAGGGCTGAATTGCTGAAATGGTTCTCATTGTCTTAGAAGAGGGGTTCTTGCTTGAACCTTTTCTCTCTATATATATATATATATATATATAAAAGCAAGTGTGGATATTTTTGAAATTGGGTAAAATATTACTCCCTCCGTCCCATAAAAATATGGACAATGGGTATAACACGGGGTTAAGAAATAATTAGTAAACTAAAAGAGAGGTGGAGAATGGTATGGTAAAGTAAGTGAGAGAAAAAGAATGGTAGTTAAAAACTTAATGGATAATGGAGACCTACATTATTAAATTGATATAACTTTAAAAAATGAAATTCACATATTTTTGTAGGACGAACACAAATAGAAAGTGCACATATTTTTATGGGACGGGGGATTAATTAGATTCAAAATCCACGTGCGCTAATTGTTGAAGGCTACCTTTTCTTACATAAAATGCTGTCTTTTATCAATTTATCAACTATATTTATGTTGGAATAAAATTAAACTTGGTTTTTGTAGTAGAATTATCTAGATATGATAAATATCTAGATATTATGATGAAGAATTCTCTAGATATTAGTAGGTATTAAAATATCTAGATATTTTAGGAAAATTCTCTAAATTATAGATATTATGTAGAATTCTCTAGAATTAGTAGGTATTAAAATATGTAGATATTTTAGTAGAATTCTCTCGAATGTTAGGAAAATATCTAGATTTTTATGGAGAAAAAATCTAGATATAAAATATTAAAGAATCTAGTAAAGAATTCTAGAGTATGAAATGCATGCCTATAAATATGGCATAGTTGTACCATTTTCCATAAGTTGAGAACTTGAGAGAGTTTGAAAAATAAAGTGTCCTTAGGTTTCCCATATTATCTCTCCTAAACCATTTCCCATATATTCCACCCATTCTCCTCTCAAATATTTCATCCAAACTAAATTACTCCTCCAACATATATCTTATATATTCCAACAATTTGGTAGTGGTCGGAGGCGGCAACAATATTTGATTGCACACCAAGAGTATATAATCTCATGATTAAACCGACGCGGCAATCAAATTTATTGATTTTAACTATTCAAATTTATATACTCTTTCGTCCCTATTTAGAAGTCCCGGTCATTTTTATGCACTTATTTTATAAAATTAATAATAAATAATTAAAGTGGAGAAATGGTAAAATAAAAGAGATAATAATGTTGAGAAAGAAAGTATAATGATCAATTATAATTTTATTAGTACTAACAATTATTGATAATGTCTGGTGAGTTTGGACCAAGTTCATGTAATTTTTGTATATAATGATTTGCATTCATTATTATAATAATGTAAATTATTTCACATATGTGTAAAATACAGTTATTTCACCTATATAAAGTAGTACTACTAATATATTTTTCTATCCAGGGTTATGTTATAGTGATCTTGCTGTACAGTAAAAATTACAATAAAACTATTACTAAAACATGTTAAAATTGTTAACTGATATTAATGTTAAAAGAGAATTGGTTTTGCATTGAAAACAGATATGCCCAATTATACTGTTAACGAATTAATTATGATATTAGCTTAAAAATACAATAAAAGTATAAAACTATTACTAAAACATGTGAATGTTTTAATGGATATTGATGAAGAGGAGAACTATATGATTGTACACTGATATGTTTTGCATTGCAACCTCACGTTGAAATGTATAGAATAATTTTAGCTTCATTTTCCAGGTATAAAAAGAAATAAACATTTTGAGAATAATACCATTTAGAATGAAATTACAGAAAATTTGAAAATACTTAAGCTACGTGTGACATAAGCGAAATCATTTGAATCTTGATCGTAACGAGTGAAATTGATTCTAAGTTCTCATTTTATAATGTGATTCTTGTTTAATCTCACTCTTGTATGTATACATCTAATTCTGAAAAATATTACTCCTTCCATCCTTTAAAAAAATATTACTCCTTCCATCCTTAAAAAAACATGAATTATTTTCTTTGAGTTCGTCCCTTAATATATATTACAAACTTTCTAATTTAGAAAATATTTTAGCACTAATAATGTGAACCCTACTATTTACTAGTAGTACTATTTTCACTATTTTTCTCTTCGTCTTTCTTATTTTATGAATTATGCATTAAAATTTTGTGCCTTTTTTGACACCTATAATCCTTCCATTCCCTAATGTCGCTAAATTTGTGTAACATTTGTCTCAACAAAAATGGAAAGGTGAGCACCATCCTTTCAATTCACCCATGTAATAAGGCAAGATAATTTATTAAATAATGATTTTAAAGCCGTTTCCAAAAGATAGAGATAGTCACCGACACGGTAGATAATTTTTTATGCATAGAGGAATCATAAACTATTGACCACCTCTTCTTCAACTACAAGATTTCCAGTAGTCTCTGATATTTTGTTGCAAGCCATGGAATATGTGAATCTGTCTTTCTAAACTGCTAAAGGATGCATGTTCTATCTTAATCTTGGTTTTGGTATTCCTCTCAAAGAGTTTGACAAGCAACTATGAATATGTCCTACGTCATTTCGTGGTTTTTTGGGATATTTAGCCCATCCTCAAAATACCCTTTACTTTCTAAGCATAACACCATAAATTATAAATACAGTATATCATAAAGCCCTCTCTTTCCGGCCCAACCAATAAATTAGTACTACAATTTTCTTTTGAATATTCAAAAGGTCTCAACATGAATTTAATTCAACTGCCAGGCCAAACTAAATGGGCCTGCAGTACACGTTCAGCATCATGGGCTGATACAAATTACGGCATGTTTTTATTTCTATTTTTAATTGTAATGTTCAGAACCTGGAAATTCATCATCAGACTAATTTTTGGGTACTGAAATAGTTCGTGTAAGGAAATTATCCATGATATTCAATGTTTTAAAACCAAAGCTAAATGGGCCTGCAGTGGGCCATTTAGGCAACCATGGATGGGAACAGCTTAATTGAACTATATTTGGATCAATATTTATATAAGTGTTTGGCCCTAAAATTTGAATGGTGAGATTATTTTTGAAGACCTGAGTTTTACTACAAAGAAGCAAAATGATAAGTATCTATATATATAGAGTTGTGCAGAGCAGAGTAAGAAGATACAAAACTCTGGTACCAAATCCATCAACAGCTAACCCTTCATTTTTCTTTCCTGCTTCTTCTCAGATAGAATTTGGTAGTTCTCAGGCCAAAACTTGAATATATCATAACCATTTTCTCCAACTCGTGCTTCTTCTATCGAAAGGCAAGAACCGGGGCAGACTAAGAAGGCTATTAACTCGTGTTATACCTTCGAGCGCTGACCATTCATCCTCATCTGCACTCAAAAGGCACTCGGCCAGGCTCCTCCTCGACTGCCCAACACTCTTGTCAGTTGATTTCTCCTCCTCTTCCTCCACCACGGGCACTATCTCGCTTGACTCTTTTCTCACATGACTATCGATGTTTTGATAATCAGGGTCCGGCTCAGAGGAAGCCTTGGTTGTTTCTTCATCTAAGGGAGCCTTGATTTCCTCTTCAGGAGCAGATACCGCCCCATATTGGGGTTTGGACTCATTTGCATGTTCCAGAAACAAACATACAGCAGCACAGTCGTCATTCTTTGATGTTGGATACTTGAGCCTCCATGCTCTGGTGGCGCAATCCACAAGGGCTCTGGCGGCTGTTCCACGCCCGGGAGCTGAGGCCACTATGTCCACGGCTTCCTTATTGGAGAGAACATCCCACACCTATCCAAATGTTGAAAAACTTTTCAGAAACAGGTTCATCAGAAGAGAGTTATAGTAGAATGTGAGCAAGTTTATCTGAAGAGAATGGAGAATGATACCCCATCAGTTGCAAGAATAACGAACTCGTCCCTCTCTATAATGTGGTGGTGATAAACGTCCGGTATGGAGATCAAACCAAAGTCCTTAAGACAGAAATCCCCAAATGCTCTAGCCATGGCCAAGCCTGGTGAATCGCTATTGGGTAGCCATACACGTTCTACTTCTGGTTCATCTTGCAAGGCGAAAACTCTTCCTTTACATTTCTGGATCCTCGCGGCTTCCCCTGAAATCAAGAAACCACATATTGAGCTATACCACCTATGCATACATATTAGTTACCTATTTCTATAGTGCACCAAGAATATATGTAATGCAAGTCGTCTTATAGAAAAAGACAATCCATTGACATAGTTTGTCGGAATCTTGGAGGATTAATAGTATGGCTCCTTATAGTAGCTCCTCGAGTGCACTTTCTAGGTTCACTTCAAAGAGCTGTATTTGCTAGAGATTAGGAAATTTCATCATAAAACATGACCGCTTAACAAGAGAGGGGCGAGGGTTCAAAAAAGGTGTTGAATATTCATCTTAGTATTGTTGCATTCATAGTAGCGGAGAGAGACTCCATAAAGCATAGAAAGAAATATTTACAGCATTTGAGAGTGAGAGAGGGATACTTGGAAGATTAGGTTTCAAGTCGACAGTTAACTGTACAGCTGCCAAAACATTGTCCTTATCCCGGGTTGCAAGTACTGCTCTCGAGTCACCCACATTTCCAATTATAAGATCCAGACCCTGGAGGATCATGTTCACAAGTAGTTAGACTCATCGAGTAGCATATATCTTCGCCATAGACTAAGTCTATCTAATAAAGGCAGAAACAACTACTATATGCTATTGTATTGAAACCGATTATTTCATCATAAGACTCAACTAATCGACAAAAGAAGTTATCAATCTCTACAAGAGAATTCAAAGTAGCCTGAAGCCACCTTGCAAATGAAGATGTTGAAAACATGTCCGTGAATAGACTGATAACACAATAAAGCATAGCAATCAGCTGAGCAAAAATCTCAAAGGTTTTACTGCAAATAATGGGGGCACTACAGGCCATATAGACGACCTTGGATTGCGAGCTGAATATGAATTTCCTACCATAAAAGCACGAAAACAAATTCTGAAAGTCCTTATCACGCCAGTTCAGACTAGCACAAGTTGATATGGTTTCAAAGAGAGGTGGAGAAATACCTGCTTTATCAAGGCAACAGTGGTACTGCCACTGCAAAAGCAGTCCATAGACGGATGCAACTTCAGTTCCTTATCCATCAACCTGAAAGCCTTGAGCATTGAATTCTTGAGTGGAATATGCATCTCAGGCACTTTCTCAACTTCCTCTGCATCTACCGATTCACATCCATCCTCATCCATGAATTCATCAAATCGCCTCATCCCTTCAAACCCCACATTTTCTTGCACATGATTTTGCTCATCTTCAGCCTTACTTTCCCACTGAGAACGCAGCAAAATTGGAAGAGTATCGCGCACTTTCCTCGCTACCATGTGACCATAAGGACCATGACCATCAAAAACTCCACAAAATGTAGCGCTCGCATCGCCTCCAGCGCAGAAATTCTACCGTATAAACAATCCAAGCAAGTCATAAACTGACCCCAAAATACACAAAAACAAAAAAAATCCATTGTTCTTTCATTTCTTCGTAGATTTAGCCTATCATCAAACATAGCCTAAAACATAACATATTTTCTTCAACACTAGACTACAAAATTAAGTACTAATGCTCTACAAAATCAAACACATTACATGAACTAGCAATTTTTGCAAAAGTAAATAAATGAATCGATTAAAGAAAAACTGACCTCCCAAACGATCATGGCATCTTGATTAGTCCCTTTCTTGCCTTGCTGAGTGTACAAGCTAGCGATGCGGCTGGCCCCATTCGAGAACAGCCGCCCCGGGATTTGATGCAACGCCCGCTCCTCCGCTACAACGGCGGCTGCGCCTCCGCCGCCGCTTAACTTACTGATAAAGGTGGCGAAATCGCCGGAGCTACTCTTTTTCAACCGGTAATCCACCTTTTCGTCGCCGGTCTCCCACCCCGTGCTCCGATTTCCACTAGCCGACGAATAGCAAATACCCATTAAGTTACGCCAAAACCCAAAAAGATTCGATTTTTAGCCCAAAATACTCTGCCCAGTTGTAAGATAGTACTAATCAAAATGTAAAAAAAAGAAATTTCCCAATGGATCACAGTAGAAACATAATCTTGAAGAGTTGTTAACTGAGGAAAGAGTAGTATGGGTGTGACTGTGTGAGTGTGTGTGTGTGTGCGTGTGTGTGTGTGAGAGAGAGAGAGGGGAGAGAGAGAGAAAAGCAGGATTCAGGTGAGGAGGTGTGAGTAGTTGCAGATTTATGACTTTTAGTTACCAATCTTTTGCTAATTAACTGAATTAAAATTGCTGCTGTTTGAAAGTTTGAAACTGGAGTTGAGCTGTACTGTTGTAAATTGTAATCAAACGGATCACACGCGCGACACTTTTTATTTTTTAATTAATTTATAGTACTCCCTCCGTCCCGTGCTACTCGCACGTTTGCTTTTCGGCTCGTCACAAAGTCCTTACACTATTTATAATTTAAGTTAGAATTAATGCATTTAATTAATATGTTAGTTTAAGTTAAGAGCTCTTTTATTAAGTGATGTCTCATTACACCTAAAATTCTTTTTTAATTACACAAAAAAATCAATCCCAAATTTACGGCCTAAAATGAAAAGTGCGAGTAGCATGGGACGGAGGGAGTAATATTTTACTCCCTCCGTCCCAAGGAAGATGACCCCTTCCTTGGGCGGCATGAGAATTTATGCAACTTATTTTTTGTGTGAAGTGGAGAGAGTAAAGTAAGAGAAAGATAGAATAAAGTAGAGAGAAATGTGTTTTCATATTTAGTAATAGGTCATTTTGATTGGGACAAACCAAAAAGTAAAGTGGGTCGGATGGAGTATTTTTTTTTGTGGCTAGTTTGAACTTAGTTGGTTTAATTAAAAAAACAGTATGGTGATTCATTTTAACGACCTTTGATTCAACCGTTGAAAAACACTTCAAATTGACGCAATAGTTTTAAGTTTTAACTAACTTCAACGATTCAGTTGTATTTTGCAGAGATTAAATTTGAACAACGAAAAAACGTTGGACAATTATACACATATGAAAAGGAAGATGCTATAGTTATTTCATTATTTGTGTGTATTCTCGATAATATAATCTAAAGTAATGTAAGATCAAATTATAATAAAATTGCAAAGGGTTTTATTTAAAAGCGGGGAAGGGGACACCAGGAGTGCACCACCTTCGTGGGGCTACAAACTAGATACTTCGGTTTTAACAACAAACTTTGGTCATTTATTCACTTATTTAGAATATGGATTTAAAATTTGTTTGTCGTAATTTATAATGAGTTGGAGAGGTCGATGAGCTTGGTGACGGTAATAAAGTTGCAATTAATGTTACACATCATTAGCGTAAGTGCGTAACATATAGTTTGTACTCCATTTATTTATTAAAAATGAAACATTTTCCTTTTTGAATTGTCTCATTTTTATCTATTAAAAATGAAACGTTTTTCTTTTTTGAGTTATCTCTTTGAAAATGAAACGTTTCTTAAAATGGAAACAACACTCTCTCTACTTTTTCCTCTCTCTTCATTAATTTACAAAACAACACTACATAAAATCTCGTGTCGAAAATCAAATGTTTCATATTAAATGGGACGGAGGGAGTATGTGAGTTCAAATATACTCCCTCCGTTAGTGGAGTCATTTAGCCATTTTGATACGTTATATAGTAGTCAAGTCATTTCTCTTTTTAGTAAAAGTAAACACATTTCTTCTCACTTACTTTGTTCTTTTTTATTTTATTCTCTTTTCATTTCGCTACCCTTTTCATTTCATGTTTAGGTCTTTCTTTACTTAACTTACTTAACATAGTTTTTTTTAAATCACGTGGCAGTGAAAAGCAATGCACCCACTATTGCGGAACCGAGAGAGTAATTAAACTAATTAACGTCCCTTTGAATTTTGAAATAAAGTACTCATATGCATGGGAAATGCATTAACCACTTGAGAAATGAGTAAAGGAAGACGACAGCATTTATTAATTTAAATATTTATTTGGTACGTACCTCAACGAAGCATTGACCTCAATAAACGAATGTATGATCCATGCCGTTCATATTAATAACGGTAAATATTCCGTCATACGGAGTACTATAATTTTACATTTTATCCATCTATAAAAATAATAGTCTTATTAATAGACAGACAATAAGAGTTTTAGTACAAAATTGATAAAGTAAAAGAAAAAAAGATAAAAGTGGATAAAACAACTAAACAAGATAGAAAAAAAAAACTGAATAAATTAGAATAATAAATTGAAAGTACGTATGTCTTAATTAATTATTCACATTATGTATATATAGTATGTGGAATTATAGGGGGATAAAAGTTAATTAGAAAACAAGATTAACTTGATTGAATAGCTTGCTTAATTAGTAATCCGATCCATCTTGTAATCCCTAGTGTTTTACTAATAAATTTCAAATGGTAGTAATCTCACATTTCACTTCTCTTTACTATTTTTCTTGTGTTGCAAATTTTCCCTCATTAGAAATCCTATACATATAATGATAATTAAATAGTTAGTTGAAAGTTGAAAGAGGAAATGACAAGTAGAAGAGGTTGAAACCGATACCAAAATAATAGCAGCATGAAGCTATAAACCCAACCAATTAATTAGCCGTTCCTTGCAATCAACATCGTTATTTAATAGTACTACACATTAATAATTTAATTCTTTATTCTCATTCGTGTCGAAGTGTTCTAATGCAAGAATAAGTGAATTGTGTGTGTTATTCATCAATGCACGTCCAACAATTTAATAACCTCATTAAGGACCCTCACATTATTTTTTATTTTATTGATGTACATGAACGGACGCAGAGATAAACATTAGTAAGGGCTATATTTTCAAAATATACTTTAAAAATATTTTTTAAGTAATTTATATGATTAATAAGAGTTTTAATATAAATATAATTATAAAATAGGAATAAATTATAAAAATTTATAGAAGAAAGTTGTTAAAGTACTACTACTTCCTATTATTTAGTACTACTTCCTATTATTCATAAAGTAGTTTTTTTATATAAATTTTAGGTTTTGTAAATGACAGTTTATAGTTTAATAGTACCAAAATATTCCTCATTAACCCTCATCATTTTTGTTTTCAGCCGAAAATAAATGTTCCATTAAGGACTAATTATCACTCTAGTTCATTCATGCATGATATTCATGTCCGCGATAATTCTAAATAGAAGTCAGTATAATATGAAATCAAAAGGATAATAAATAAACAATTGATTGTAGCGCAGTTGGTAACGCAGAGCCATTGTGACCTTGAGGTACCAGATTCGATACCATTATGGTCAAACAAAAAAAAAGGACAATAAATAGAGTGTGAAATTGTGAATTGAATGGGACTGGCCATCATATATAATGTATGCAAAATGCAAAATCCAGAAGGATATAAACACAAGAATGCAAAATATTATTGTTTCTGGGAAGGAAACAAAATGGAAATTATAAAAGATTTATCATAGAATGTGAAAAAAAATTGCAGATAAGGTTGGTCGTTGGATATGTACATATGATTAAGGAGAAAATGCCCCTACAAATAAAGCAATATGTTGTGGTCACCCCCTCTTTACAGCTGTATTGTCCAAATAAAAGAAAATCCTCATATTTATTGCAATCCGATTGCCGATTAACAAATGTATTTTGTCGCAACATAACAATCACATAAATATTTGAAAGAATAATTTATTTTAAAATAAATTTCAATTTATCCGATTGAAAAATGTTTGTATGATCAAGCAACGGCTGGGCCGGCCCAAACAAATAAGAAAAGGAAATGGGCTAAAGTGAGGGCTGGGCCGGCCCAAACAAATAAGAAAAGGCAATGGGCTAAAGCGAGGAGAGTTTAGTTTAGCAGCAGCGATGAAGTCCAGTCGCGCCTCTCTCTTCTCCATACTCCAACCCGTCTTCTCGCTCCGGCGACCCGCCTTCTGCTCGGCTGCGGCCGCGCCACCGAAGCCCCAGACTCCCCTCCACCTCCGCCCCCCTGCCTTCCGCGCCACTCTCTCGGACCTCAATCGATGGCACGCGTGGGCCAAAACCCAGGCCTCCTCCGTGGGCTCCACTTTCTCCGCCCTCGACGGCGGCCCAGACTCCTCCCTCCTCCTCCGCGAGCTCAATTGGCTGGTCGAGGACGCCTTCGAGCACCCCGCCCTACTCTCGACGGAAAGCAATGCCTCGGCGGAGGTGGCAATTAAGGCGCGATTGGAGGAAATGTACGAGCTGTGGAGGCAGAGGATCGAGGAGAGGCGGCCGTTTCAGTACGTGGTTGGGTGCGAGTACTGGCGCGATCTCATCCTCAGCGTCGAGGAAGGCGTTCTCATCCCCCGCCCCGAGACTGAGACCATCGTCGATCTCGTAGACCGCGCCGTGAAGGCCGATTCCGAATTGAGGGAGGGTTTGTGGGCGGATTTGGGGACCGGAAGCGGCGCACTCGCAATTGCGGTGGCTAGGGTTTTGGGCGGCGGAGGGAGGGTTTTGGCGGTGGATCTGAGCCCCGTCGCTGCCGCCGTGGCGCGGTACAATGTGGAGAGATACTGCCTAGAGGGGAGAGTGAGTGTGAGATTGGGATCGTGGTTTGATCCTCTCAAGGATGTGGAAGGAGAATTGAGTGGAGTGGTTAGCAATCCGCCATATATTCCCAACAGAGACATTCATTCTCTCCAAGCAGAAGTCTCTAGACACGAACCGATACTTGCTCTTGACGGTGGAGCTGATGGAATGGATGACCTTATCCACCTCTGCAATGGAGCAGCTTCCATGCTTAAACCTCGTGGATTTTTCGCATTTGAGGTTTTCACTTGTCCAATTGATTTCCTATCAACATTTTCATGTCATCAAATGGAACTTCAAAGCTATTAGTTTGAATGTTGTGCAGACAAATGGTGAGATGCAGAGCAAACTTGTGGTGGACTACTTGCAAAATGAGATGAAAGGAAGCTTCTGCAGATTAGAGATTGTATCTGATTTTGCTGGAATCCAAAGATTTGTCACAGGATATAAAGCTTGAATTAAAGATCCAAATTGGTAGAAGTTAGAGGTGATTACAATTTACAAGTGATTGCTGACCTAATACTACTACTTTGTAGTCATTGTTTTAGACATTTGACAAGAATTTCACCACCATAAAATCAATGAATTTTGATAAGACATTGCATTGGTTGGAATGCTAATTCAACTATTCACTTTATTGCATCTTCTCAAGTGGTGTTAAGCAAATGTGTACACAAAACAGCAGCAAAGCAAAGCAGTTTTGCTATTCCTCGCAATTTCATTCTAAAGCTCAAGAATGCTGCAAAAACTGGTGTGTAACATAGACAAATCCCGGTTATGGTTATTTACATAAATTGAACCGTGCAATTCTTGATCCACATTCTCACCTGGTCCAAGCTTTCTGGGCACGACGACATCATTCAACGCTCTGCTAGGAGAAGTGTGGGTGGAAAAAGATGGATGGCGATTGATCGAGTCAGCAAAAATTTTCTTCTAAGATGATCTGCGCCACTGGTTTGTTCCTTTCTTCTGAGGCAGTTTGAAGGGACTCCAGCTTTTCCTACGTTTGGAAGTTTCACAAAACAGTCCAGCCGCGAGGGCTTGCTGGAGCCATATATCGAATTCATCCTCTTCATCAGTCATCTCAGCATCCAAATCCCATGGGTAACGGCTTGAGTTTGACCTTTGAGTTGACTTCTCCAATCCAACCATGTTTACATGGAAACTGGGCCTATGGGTGTTTGCTCTGCAAGACATTCCCTGTATCTCCCACAAAATTAGCAACTAAGATGCATGTTTCCCATGTATTTAAGTTTTTAACATACAAGATGCCAGGAAAGTGAGTGCAGACCATAACAGACTAACCTGACATGTAGCCCACTCCGACACATCAAAAATCTTGCTTTCAGCACATACAAAAGCACGGGGTATTTCCACCTACATACGGAGGACATATCAGCATACTTCTTAGATGCAACGAATAAGAAAGAGAAATGTGGAACACACTTCAGAAAAAGTTGTCAAACTGAACAGAAGTTGCTCCCTAATATCATCGTAGTATGCCTTACACAGCAAGAAATTTAAATACTCAAAGCTACTAGTGAGTTTCAGCAAGTTTAGAGCTCAAATCAAGAAGTATATTTCAATCCAGCCAAACCCAAGCATCAGGACTTGTTTCAAATACCATCTTCAATACCAGCTAATACTTTAGTGCTAAGCAAACAAAATACAAGCAATAAGAATACTCTATAAGAAGCACCTTCGGTACTATGTATGTGTACTACACCTTTTGCAGCCGATCAAACTCAAGTGAGCCCTTGTTCTCAACCCATCCATCGCCATCTTTAGCTTGATGATACTGGCAGCAATCCTGTATCCAAAAACCATAACAATTGGTATAGAGAGTACAATCAAAAGACAAAACACTGTATTAAGTTTCAAAGGGGTAGTCAAACCTGGCACCATCTAGCTTTCGCCTTGGTTCTATTTGTACAGACCCAAATATGAGAATTGCCGCACTTCGTGCACTGAATGCGCCTCGACTCCTCAGAGCAAACGTCAGTAGTCTGCATCAGGAAATATATAATTATCTCTTTTCTACCATGCCACCATATCAAGCAATAAGTAGTAATCAGGGTAGACACAGAATCCATAAAAGTTCAAGCCCAAATTAAAACACATTCAAGAATTGAATATTACCACAAGCTATGCAATACATGGTTAATCAAGCTCTACCTGATAAGAAGTGCTTGCTGATTTCTGCATAACATACTTCGATTCTTCTTTCTTGAGCTGTTCATCATAGTCCCTCTTCTTCACAGCATCAGAAAGAACCTGATCATTGCCAACATCAGCTGCCAGTGGAATCTATACCACAATTGTTTTCAGGAACTTTTTATAGACAATAAATATGAAGAAATACTCGCCTCATATGCACATTGAAGTTTCTTAAACGATTCACTTGCAAGTGGGCTTCCCATATTTTTGTCAGGGTGCACAAGCATGGCCTGAATATATTCAAAATGTGGTGTTTCATAAGAAACTGTACCAAACAGTTATTTTGAGGGGAATAACTGATACCCTAACCAAGGTATTAAAAGAATAATTTGCATGAATCAAAATCAGACATGCATACCTTTTTACGATATTCCTTCTTCAATAATAAAACATCAATCTTCTTATGGCGGGGAAACCCAAGGGCTTCATAGTGATTGCCACTACTTAAAATCCTCTCCATCTCAATCAGGGAATTCCCATCTTCTCTAACCACAGCCTTCAAAGCAACTTCTTTTGGCTTTTCAACAATTGATGAAGGACTAGCAGGTTTAGTTGTCGATTTACATGATTTCAGCTTCTCTTCTTCTACTTCTACTTCTTCTTCTATTTCTACTTCAGTAGGAGCAGAGTATTCGCACTTGGTGCAAAAATCATCTTCTGTAAATGAATCAGCTTCTTTATGCTCCTCAAAATGAGTGCTTTCACTTAAATTATCACACCACTTGATCATGTAGTTCCATACATCATTAGATAGGAAAGCAAGATTAATTGCGAGAAAAACTCCAAGCCATCCTACTTGGTTTTTAACGCAATATACAGAATACAAGGTTGCCATAAATACCACCAGCCGTGTGTGATTCAATGAAAATAGATAGCCTGTATACCCAAAGTCTTGATGTTATCAGCAGATTGTACAAGAAAATGCCAAATACTACTAGAAAAGGTCGAAGCAAGAGAAAACAGTTCGTAAAAAATCATCACTGTATAGTCTATTACAGGGAAAAACAATCATTGATTAGATCCCTCTACTTATTTTGAGAAACCAGTTAATGGTTAACTTCCAATTAAAATACTCCTTCAACATAAGGAAGCCAATAACTACATTGAAGATGATAAATGAATGAACGTGAATATGAAATAGACTAGTTGAAGAGTGAAATGATGCCAGGGTTAACTGAGTTGAAAATAAACAAAGAGTAGTGAGACGTACCACCAACTATAAACAAGGTACCAGTTATCCAAATGTTAGCATACATCCATAAAATTAGAATGGCAAACAGCCCCACAATAAAAAATCCAGGAGTGTAGCCTAAATACTGAACAGCAGCCGCAGCCACTCCCTGGAAGCACACAAACAAGCAAGGAGTAGTTAAAAGTAGCTGCTAGGTAGGCCACAGTACTATTGCAGAGTGCAGAAATACAGTAGAATTGTAGGGAATAAATAAAGTAAGCATTTGATAGATACATGTAACATAATATAAGTAGTAATAAATAAATCGAAAGTAACTGGACAGAAATATGCACAAACCAATTATGCTAAACAAAAATATTGCTTCTTCAGAAAGCCTCACAGAATTTCATTAGTGTCAACCTATAATTAAATAATTCTGGCAATGAGATTTAACGAGTGCATACAATCCAGGTCAGAGTACTGATCCTTTTATACAATCAGAGAACTGGGTCTAATTGAATATTCAAAATCAGGAAAAACTACTCAGGAGAATGAACTAATTGCATCAAAAAATATATTACTCCCTCCATCCCAAAACAATAGTCTCCTTTTGTCATTTTAGTTTGTTCCATAAAAGTAGTCCACTTCCATTTTTGGCAAGTTTTTCTCTCTTATTAAGTGGGTAGTTTTTTGATGCAGGGAAGGATCACGATCACCAGGATTAGAACGGTATCGAGAGCTTCACTGGATAATAGAGCTTAAGAGCTCGGCTGCAGAGTTGCAGAGATAGAGAGGATAGACTAAGGAGAAGAAGTTCGGATTTCATTCATTGATTCATTTAGTGTAGAAGAGTATTGCAATGCTGTTTATAGAGGAATATTGATAGCCACTCAACCTAAATCAGATTAACCACCTCCCTAACTAACTAACTACTCTTCTAACTGCAGCTGGTAGCTTTTCAATAGCTAATTACCTGCACTCTTGATTTATATGTATCATTTTTCTTTCTATCCCTCTCCTACTTTACCATTTCTGCATTAAAACTCGTGCCGTCCCCAAAGTCCCTATATTTAGAGGACGGAGGGAGTATAATTTTATGCCGGTTAACTTCTCAGAATTTATCATTTTATTAGTCTTCCATGAAAACAGTCAAAGATTAATCATACAAAATGTTTGATTAAACATTTGCGACAGGTGAATATTGTTCAGTGTACACTCCATCTTGAGTCTTGACAATCGAAAGCTTTAAGAAGTGGTTAAGTAAATAGGAATATCACAATCACTCTATGTGAAGGTCATCCTTCTATAGGTCCGTGAAGCCCTAGATTCATTCCCAGCATTACTCGAACCTTCTAAAGAGAAAAATGTGGGCAATATCAAAGGTAAGAATTTATCATAAGAATAATGGATCCACGCCCTCTATAATTTCCACAAACATTATAATCGAGCATGAAAGTTTCAGATGAGAAATCTTTGATCTTGACGATTAAACATTTCTGATAAGGGCTCAAGCAGAATTTGCACATACTTTCCATTTTCTGTCAGGGGAAAAGGAGGTAGAAACCTCGATCTTTACTGAAATAGAAGAAGTTGATCCAGATGACCCCCAAGTTTAACTGGTCCTACAAACTCCAACATAACGCCTTTCGCGCAGATCATCCAAAGACCACACATACGTCATTTTTGTTTAGATCAATAACATATTAGCCATAGACTCACAAAACAAAATCAGATCTTGGAAACCGCAAACAGCTAGGAAATACATATGCAGCACAAAACAAGCAACTACAAGTTAATGAGAATGGAAAACATACCATACTAAGAAGCACATATAGAAGACACGACATTGATGTCAAGCTTAGGAAGCAACTCCACATAATAACAAGAAGAGCTGCTGATCCCAGCCCAGCAAAAGACTGGAATCCTGAAATACAACATTTTTTCCAATAGACCAACAAAAACAGAAGAGCTCTGCCAAATTTTGCGCATCCGCAAAAAACCATCGGCCAATGCCGCTCCTTGAAAATCCCGATCTTGTCCCTTAAACAGCTTGCAGTAGTCCTCACTACAGAATAACAGTCCTTTGATTGCAGCCATTTCCACCCTTGACTGAATAGTACAATATCCTCCATCACCTCAAATCCCTAAAAATATCGACTAATAAACAATAAACTCAACATCAACGACCAAATCCGGTATAAAGCTTAGAGCTTTGTCCATATTGAAAAACTCCAGCTACCTAATTAGTAGAGAGGCGATCAATCAAAATGTGCGACGATATGGCGGTGCGGCATCTCATTATTTGCAACTCATTTATGCAACTATGAAGCCGGCTAAAGCGATCCGAAGTGCAAAAATCCACAGAGTCTAAGCAAACAAGTGGTATAAACAGGAGCGAAATGATCCAGAATATTCCTTCTCCACAGAGTTATAGGATTCAGCCATTCCGAGTGGGAAAATAACACTCATACTAAAACATTAGAATTTGCTTCACATGTACGTCTTCCAAAAAGCAAAAACACCAATAAATGAACTCACGGCATTTTCGCTTTTTGACCCTAACAATATCCCATAAAGCAACTCCCTCCAAAATCCAGGAACAATTGCACCAAGAAAAGGTGAGAAAGATCCACTAAATTGGCATAGCTACAAATTTAGAACTTGGAGCAAGTGAAGCTGAGGTAGAAGAAAATGTATGAAGTAAAATGTGGAGCAAGTATTGATAATCAGAGGTTGATTGGAGAAAAAGTGGGAACCCTAGGCTTTTTATCAGTGAAAAAATGTAGAGAAGAGATGTAAACATTTGCAAAAAGAGGTCATGAGAGTAAGACAAGCTGTGAGGAAGGAAGGGAGAGGTTAAGTCGGAAAAGTGGGAAAAAATAAGATGGGACGGGGGACCCATTTAATCTCAATTTTGTGAGGAAGGAAGAGAGAGGTTAAGGGCATCCGAAGTGGTGCGGATGTCCCAGGGCATTTCCTTGCGGAATTCTCACTGGTACGTCATAAGAACTTCTCGTTGCTTTGCCACGTCATAAGGACTTCCCAATGCACAGTGGCGGAATTTCCCTGCGAAATTCCCGACGAAATTCTCACATTAAAAAAAATCACAAATTCACAAATTAACCAATTTCCGGAAGTAAACAAGTTACGGAATTAAAATTTCGACACAAATAGGGAAAAAATTCCATTAAAAAAGAAAATAACATTTCACTAATTTAAAAAAATACATTTTAATAATTAAAAACTACATCAACGACGAATGAAGTGAAATTCAACGAGCAGTATATATAGACATTACAAAATAAATAAATAAATCGGAATTCTGCGCGGAATTCCGTGGGAGTCGACGCAATGGCGGACGTCCCTGCGGAATTCCGCTGAAAGCCGCGGACCTGCGACGTCCTCAGCTGAATTCCGTATCCGCGCCATTCGTGCCTAATGGCGGACGTCGGCCACGGAATTCCGGCAAATCCGTGGGAATTCCGCGGCCAAGTCCGCCATTGCGGATGCTCTAAGTAGGAAAAGTGGGAAAAAATAAGATGGGACGGGGGACCCATTTAATCTAAAATTTTCATATATGTCTTGTCTCCTTCCAATCTTATTTTTTTTGTCGGAGCCAATTACTTTAGAGCATCCGCAGAAGCGGATATCAACACGGACGAGCTCTCATCCACGGACTAGCACCGTTAGCTGATCGTTAGTCCGCTATTGCACGGACAAGCGATCAACTAGCCGATTTTTTTTTATATTTTACGTATATTTTTATTTATACTCTATATTTACAACTCATTGCAATTCATTTTTTTAATATTTGATAAACACCAACAATTAAAATGAATTAATCATATTTGTCAATTTATTTGCTTGGCTAGGGCATCAGCTAGTCCTAGTGCTAGCCTATTACTGGGCTGTGGGAAGTCCTGATGATGTTGCAGGATGTGGGAAGTCCTAGCGAAGTGGCAAGAGGTGTTTTTGGCTAGTTCTAGTGCTAGCACATTGGCTAGTTCGTTCTATTGTGGTTGATCATAGTCGCAATGAAATGAAACAGTAGGAGTTAAAATTACAATTCAACAATATTTAACAAAATCTTCAAAGACTAAACTAATTTCCAAACTGAAAAACTTGAAAAAATATACTTCTTCCATCTCATAAAAATATGTTCATTTAAAATTATACGAGAATTAATATACTATCGGTAAAGTAAGAGATGGAAAGAAAAAATAGTTAAAGTAGAGTATGTGGATTGTAGGACCACTGGCAGATCTAGGGGGCGGGAGGGACTGTCCCCTCCATGCGACTAATTTCCTCTTATCCGGACATAAAGAATCTATGTCCGCCCCTCCATTTGCCTATGATGTCGCTCCGAAGACAGAAAAAATAGTTATATCCGCGTAAACCAAGGTAGTGGAGTACTATATATTCTGCCCCTTCCGTTCTCGAATTCTGGATCCGCCACTAAGTAGAACCCATATTATTAGTGTTAAATTAGTTGTAATGGTGGGTCACAGTGGTATAAATAGTAAATAAATCGATGTATATGAATGATGAGTTGGGGATAACTTTTCATAAATGAAAAATCACATATTTTTATGAGACAAGGGAGTAGCAAACAACTACTCCCTCCGTCCATGAATTATTGTCCAAGTTTGACTCAGCACAAGTTTTAAGAAATGTGAAGAAAAATGAGTTGAAAAAGTTAGTGGAATGAAGGTCCCACATTTATATATTAGTTTTATAAAAGAATGTGAGTGTAAAGAGTTGGTGGAATGTATGGTCCATTTACCAAAAATAGAAAAAAATAAAGTGGACAACTTTTCAGGGACGGACCAAAATAGCAAAATTGGACAACATTTCATAGACAGAGGAAGTATTCAACATACTTGCATCCAAAAAAGCTAGAAGATAATTTTACATTATAGGAGTATTTGGAATGCTATTTTGCCCATAACTTGACATTTAATATAATCTCGTTTAGAAGAAATCATTAGATTATATTCGCTGATATTACTAGGAGTTCTATTTTTTCTGATACGAGTTTAAAAAAGTGAGTGAAAAAAAGTGAGAAGAGTATGAGTCTTATTTATACGCCATCAATCCCATAAAAATAGGGACACTGTCCAATTCCATCAGTCCCATAAAAATAGCTAATTTTCATTTATGAAAAATTCTCCCTAACTCATTACCCACATTAATTTATTTACAACTTATACCATGATAAGACTTATTTCATGCATCGGTTTAGGGGCAAAAAGTACGCTACTTGATCGGTTTATCACGCAAAAGCAAGTGTTAATTGTGCAGGAATACCGCTTGACCAAGACAACAAGGCCAAACTGATCAAGCAAGTACAACAGGCGAAAAAAGGCCAAAAATCAGGAAGTTGATCAAGGGGAGTAATCAAGCAGTTAAGGAGGGGACCACTAGCTTCCAGAAGAAGGACACGTGAGGCTAATGAGCTGGATGGTGCGCATCATTCTGTTAGCAAGGACGACGTTCTAGAAGAGGACACGTGCTGATACATGAGACGCAAGGACGGAGCTGAGTCATGAATCTGTTATTGAAAAGAGACGTCATTCTAGAAGGAAGGCACGTAGCAATCGATGAGTCGCTCGCTCACAGCGTGAGCGAATATCCTCTGCCCAGATCGTTATTCTGCTGGAGATTGTGCGAAGTGCCTATAAATAGAGGATGTGCCACCATAAAAGGAAGGGAGGAGAAAATAAAGAAGAGCTTTATTTTACGTTTTAGTTTACGTCTTAGTTTAGTTTACGTTTTAGTTTAGTTTCCCAGTTCGAGAGATAGTTTAGTTAAAAAAAAGGGCGACCGAAGGAAGTGCTACAGAATTCTCGATATCTGTCGGTGTTATCTCAAGTTTCCCGCCGAGGACCTCTCGGTTTTACTTGCTTTATTCTCCGAAGAGTTAGCTTAGTTTAAATCTCGCATTGTAGCTAAAAGTTTCGATCTTTTTACATTCCACATGTTAGCTGTACTGTTCTAAGTTCTTAGTATAAATCGAGTTGTTTTGTTTTTGTTCTCGTGTTTACTGTTTTCAAGTTCATTTTAGCTTGTAATCTTAGACCAAGTGTTTAATCATGTTGAGTGGCAAGGTGTTTCATGATTTCTGTAGCATGCTTAGTTAGTTGAGTTCTTATTCTCAGCCTGACGTTTACTTGATCCAGTAGTAATCAGTGACTTGATCCAGTAGATAGTTTACTTTGTGCCTAGTGTAAACTCAGTAGTTAAAACTCCCAAATTTAAAGTGTGGCAGCATCCGAACCCTATTCACTACGCACACACTCGATACACTCGCTTCTCTGTGGGATCGACTCCAAACTTGCCACTTTACTGTTAAAGTAGTGCAGATCGGGAGTTATATAAATTACATTGGTTGGCTGGCGAGAGCGAGATCGCCTTGATCAAGTGGCAACGATATTTGCTAACTGATCCATCTGGTTCAGTTATCTTCCATATAGCTTGATCCACTCACGCAAATCTCACTCCCTCCACTCCCAACCATACCACTAGAGTATACCATTAAACACTGATAATAATGTGGGTCTCACTATCTACTAACACTATTTTAACTATCATTTTCCTCTTCTCTCTTACTTTACCAGTTATGCATTAATTCCCGTGTCGTCTCATATGTCCCAATTTTTATAGGACGAAGCAACTATATATTACTACTACTAGTTTTAAATGAAATATGAGTGAATTTAGTTAGTAAAATGTGAGGCCTTAGCCATTTATAGGAAAAATGAACAAGGACTCCTATTTGTGGACGAACTGAGAATAACATGACTTCTAATCGCGATAGAAGGGAGTATAATTGTTTTTTCAAAATAATCGCTAGTTGCCTAGTATGTTATTCATGTATTAAAAAGTAAAGATCTTACTAGAACTTATTACTCTTGATAAATTGTCTCGATTCTAGGATGTTGGGTGATAGCGCCAAGCAGCGAATTCCAGGTTTCTAGCGATGTGCCGCGGCAATTTCAGATTAGAAGGAACAATGGAAACAAAAAATATGAGCTTCAACTGGAAAGTGAGAGGTGGAAATAATGAGTGACGACATATTCTCGAAATGATTCCCTAACCCTAATGAATTGAACTAAATTATAGTAACTTTTTAAAGAATAAAAATAATGAAAATAACAAAATTATTACTTGTAAATAATGAAACTCTTAAATACTTAATTAATGAAGATTAATTAATCAATGTGAAATAATTAATATATTAAGTTGATTATTACTTGTAAATAATGAAACTCTTAAATACTTAATTAATGAAGATTTATTAATCAATGTGGAATAATTAATATATTAACTTATTTAAGAACTCAATATTCAAGTGATCTAACTTTAGTCTACTAAAATTCATCAATTATTGAAAATATGTTTAGAAAAATATATATATATTACACTCAAAACGTAGATTGATCATATACTATTTACTATCAAATAATTAGACATTGCTGACTTAAACTACTTTTGGCTCAAGAAATTACCCGCAAGTGTACGGGCTAAGTAGTTAGTGGCAAGTGAAATTATCGGATCCACAAGGACTAGATTTTCGATTTAAGTATCATGACTTGATTTTATACACTATTTACACTACGAAAGGTTGTTTTTATTTTTTACATTACTAATGTTGGGGTTTTGGAGCCCCTTGCACAGCGGAAGACTTGTACAAACAAATAAATCAGACGTAGGATCTATTTGACAGATTACGGGATTAATCAATTCACATGTTAATACAAAATTGCATGCTAGAACGCAAATAATTCATGCTCATAGAATATAAATCCTAAACATGAATTCTACGGAGTTAGCCAATTTACCTCGTTGATTCTCCAAAGAATCATCGATTGCTTGCGCCTTCTCCACGATGATATTCAATACTAGACCACAGATCTTCTGACTGGTGTCCCGAACTGTATCTCGACATCAGGGTGGGCTGATCTTATCGAAACACTAGGACTCGAATAAAGAAGACAGATCTTTCTCACGGAGGAGGAGCTGAAAATCTCACGGAGGAGAAATTCCATTGAAATTTTCGTCCCCTACTGTAGAGAGGAGGGGAACGAAATTTCACTCTCAAAAATTCATTTTGTGTCTCTTTTATTCTCCTATTTATAATAGTTCATATTGGGCCCAGTCAGGGATCTATGGAAGGTTTTGGATATGGTCTCCCCCAATTAGCTTTTTACTAATTAAATTGAACCCACAATTTAATACAAGCTTATATTGGAATATTACGAGCAGCCACTACAGACGTAATATTGAACTCCCCATCCAAATCCGAAATTATAAGTATTCCGGGTTTTCATTTTATTTATTATTCATTTCCCGCGCTTAAGATATAAATGCCCATTAATTAATTAAAGTCTGCTATGGACTTAATTAATTAACATCTTATTAACTCCAAGAGTAGACTTAGCAAGAAACACTTATTTATTATTCATAGAGTAATAAAACTCCAACTGGCCAGTTTCCGAATAATAAAACCTTGTTCAAGCTCCTCTTGAGGACA
Source organism: Salvia splendens (assembly GCF_004379255.2). Classification (NCBI taxonomy): domain Eukaryota; kingdom Viridiplantae; phylum Streptophyta; class Magnoliopsida; order Lamiales; family Lamiaceae; genus Salvia; species Salvia splendens. The sequence continues at coordinate 27,939,046 of NC_056038.1, forward strand.
TTATCAAACGAGACTCACCTCGCGCACGATTCAACATAATAGCAATCCTAGCACCGCTAGATAATGATCACCACTACCCAATATACTTGGATCGTTGGGTGACGAAAAACCCGCACCTTTGGTAAGTCAAAGTAGTAGATACTCAATATCGTATGCTCAATGCTAACGTACATTGATTAAGAAATAGATATTTATCAAGACCTCATCTTTCAGTAGATAGCATAAAGACACGTCTTGCTGTTAGATCCATTCAGTGCTATACCACACCAACGTCATCTTATTTCAATAAGGCTTAGAAATAATCGGACTGACATTGCAACCTTTCACGATAGGTAGCCAAAGCCTATCTAGGTTGTGAAATTCTTCTTTTTCTTTTGCAAAGCATTGCATAGAACCGACTGTAGTTACCTTAAAGTGGACGACGCCCACAACCAGTCTACTAAGCAAAAGACTTAGGCTTTGTTTACTTCTTATGCATTTAAATGTTTATAAAACATCTTATAAACGCACAAGCAAACACAATGTAATAATATACTGATTCTATTCGTGCGAAATGCTCGAATAATACTGAATCGGGTCAAAAGTGGATTGTAGAGTTTTTTCGTACACAAGCAAGATTCTATTCGTGCGAACTCGCTCGAAACATGCTTTTCACTATACTAAACCTAACAATCTCCCACTTATACTCAAAACATGTTTTCGAGTATACCCACTGCCAAAAACTCTCCCACTTATACACAAAGCAGGTATTGGAGCTAGATATATCGAACTACCATTCATTTCACATCATGTTTGAAACATGTTGCCACAAAGGCATTTTTCTGTGAAAAATCTGCTTGGTTGTTCTCTGATAATATCTTTTGCGTCATTATGTCTTTGCTGCGTACTTGATCTTTAATTAATTTCATCTCTCTATGCGATTGTTTAGCTTATGATTTCGTGTTCCTCTTGAGTTAGCCTTTGCTAGAGTAAAAATACTCATAGGTATACTCAAACTTACGATCAAAGCTACTAGGAGTATACTCCTAATGTAAACACATAAACTGAAGATGACTTACTCTATCACTGATTAGTCATAAGACTTAGTCAGTGTAACCCTAAGGACATTACATGAATGACTGGTAAACTAGAATAGAGCGATTAGTCTTTCTCAAGTACTATGGTATATTCATTACCTCAATCAAAGTCCTTTGCCATGGTTAATATGATATATACTTGCTATGCAAAAGCTCAACTAATATCAAAATTAGTACACATCATAGCATACATGAGACATCTATCTGCAGAACTAGTCTCATAATTCTTGTTCTCACTAAGCGTCAAACGACACTTGATTAGAGACAAGACAATTCCATCTTGAAAGGTAGAAACCTTTGCATGGAAATTCTAATGCTAAAATGTTCCAAGCTATGTGTAAATATAGGATTTCTAAGAGAATCTCAACATTCTTTCTAGCAATCTTAAAGACTTTAGATGCTTAGAATGTAATTAGTTTCTCTATAATCCTTTATCTTTGGGTAGACAACCAGTTTCCTACGCTAGATGCCAATCTTAGTTGTTTGCAACTTTTGTAGATTTCATCATCGTAGAGTACCAATAATACCATATTTAATACACTTTCAACTTCCTTGTGCTTACTACACACTTAAAGAGCACATGTCAAATTCCAAACATTAGACAATCTCGACAAAACACTTATCTCTGATTTAGATGCTTGCCTAAGACCACAAAGGTCTTCATAAGCTTCTAATCATGTGTTTCTTGCCCTCTATTACATACCTATTAGGATGTTCCATGTAGATGATTTCTTCAAGACTTCTATTAATAGAAAGCTGTCTAGACAATCATGATACATACATTCTAATTATGTAAGTGCTGATAGACAATAGGATCGAACAAATCTTGGCACAACGACAGCGAGAAGATGATATTTCTCTTTGGGCATAGCCCATTGTCATTGTCTAGCCATTTGAGATCCACATTTACACTTGCAGATGTACTAGCTCCCACTGACTGACACAGCCTGTAGGTAGTATTGCAAGTCTTGTAAAAACATGTTGTCTATCTAGGATTGTAGTTTGGAATCTATCACCTTTCCAAGAATGAATATCCAAATGAACCAATTATACATTGTAGTTAAAGAGATTATGTTCAAGTTAATCTAAGACCGAGTCTTTCGACACTCTTAGACCCATGAACTTGTCATGTTCCTGGGAACGCTCCCACTACGACATGGTTCTAACAATCTTAGGTGTTGAAGTTGATTTTATTAGTGCAAAAGTTTCTAATGGTATGACTCTTTGGTAATATGGAAAATCCGATATCTCTCTATGTCCTGAGAGTTATCACGCTGTTAGGCTTTTAGTTCCATTCTTGATCTTCATACAAGAATTATATCTTTGAAGATTACAGAACTTATAATCTTACATCATTTGGGACAACCTTAAAACATACCTCAGTACTCAACTCCAATTACTTGGATACCTTTCCAACATGCGTTGGAACAACATTACACCTTGAGATGTGCTAGACTAGAGTCACTCTAGTCCACAACTCGTGTTTTGTAGAAGGTACTGTTGATGGTAGTTTCTTTAAGGTGTATCTCGTTATATCTAACGCTTATCCCATCAATGATAAGATTTTCATGAGTACAACTCATCACTTGATCAAACTTGTCTTAGAAAGACTTCGATTCCTTCTTACATAACTATCCCATTCTTTGAAAGAATGCTTGGATTCGTTAATGGAGATTAGACTCCCACTACTGATCATAAAGCTTTGCTCGTCTTCTTATTGGTGTAAACCATTGAGACTTGCTAGTCTTTCTACGTTGCACTTCTATAAGTATTCTGAATCATAGAATTCTAACTCATAGTGCATCAGATAGACATTCTTGACTTTCAAGCTATTTAACAAACAAATTGTTAAAAACTAGATAGTCTAGATCAGTTTGAACAATAACTAAGTATTTTCTTGGCCTTAAGACTAAGAGCCATAAACACTTTATCATTCATTGTTTAAGAAGTCGATGTGTTGTTTATTACTCAATCTTGTTGCATCTATATTGTTTCAATACTATGATGCCTTAAACATCAACCATAAAACAATAGTTGAGCATTAAGAGCTCCCACTGCAACAAAATCCTAACTGGATCAAGATCTCTTACTTAGAAGTTGCATTTTCATGTAAGTCATTGTCCTTCTATAAAAGAGGTCAATCTAACTTACAAAGCATCTTCACTCGCTTTAGACAAACTTTGATGACAATTCAGGCTCTCTCATTTCCATATCTAGTCTTTTGTTCAAATGAACTAGGACTTAGGAAAAATGCAGCCTTCATGAATTCGTCATCTATCATGTTACTTTCCTCTAACAGTAATATAACAACTAATATTCTGAAGGTTTTCTACTTTTCAGTTAAACCTTCTTGTAGTCATTTCTTATTACTTTAGGCGATGACTTGAGTCAGAAAACTATTTGAGTGATCAAAAGATTCCTCAAAACATTCTGTCCCTCTAGGATATTCCAATAGAATCATCTTGACAGATTCTATTGATATCCAACTTTCATCGTCACTAACCAAGACTTGTCGTGCTACTTAAAAGAAAATAGCTTGACCTTATTCCTCAAAGAACTTGTCAAGTACATGCAAAAAGCATTCTCAAACAATCTTCGTAGAATTATGTCGAGGAAATGGAGGACATGAATTATTGAGTATAAACTCCCAGTTTTAGCGATGAGAATCTTATCCATTTACATTTCCAGTCCACATAATTTTGGCATTCGAGTTCATTCCATTAAGATCGCAGACAAAATATGAATGACATAATGAAGATTTAGCAAATAAACTTATTATCACATACTTATGCTCAATACATAATCGCAAATAACCACAAAACAATTATGTATCTTGCAACTGTAAAATTAAAATTTTGTACCCTCCAGAGGAAGTCAATACGCATTAAAATCTTACAATTTTACTGGTCACAACACCGACGAATAGTCCAGAGACCACAGAGTGGCATGGCCGCCTAATGTTGCCTAAGCAAGACCACCGAATTTAGCATTACAGAGTCTCATTTCTACAACACACTCCCATAACAATGCTCATGTGCTGCTAACAAGATCAAGCTATCTCATAAATTCTGTGTGAACTTCTGAATCTCGCAGTTTCTTAGGATTATTGTCCCCACAGAGCAGGTGGCGATAATATTGGAAACCACATTCTAGTTCATACTATTTATTTTTGAGAAATCCGCCCTCATGAACTCGCTATTTCTTAGGATTATTGTCCCCACAGAGCAGGTGGCGATAATATTAGAAAAAAGCTTCATAAATTGCAGACCAATTGATGGAGACCATATACAACGCACTTGTTGTAATTATCGCTTAGATATTTTATATGGTTTTTGCATAATTATCACATAAGCAGATAAAACAGATAATCCACTTACAAAGATAAACACCAAATAAACAGATAAATCCATTTAATGCATGTCATTTAAACACACTGGATAATTAATGATAATTATTTAATCTAGTCAAGGGAGAATCAATTAAATAATTATGTTTTATCTTGGATAATTATTATCCTTAATCATTTAGGATTTATCAAGATAGTGTTAACTATCTAAATCCATTTAGGATCATTCTAGATTTTATTTTGATAAAATCAAATCCTCCAATTCAAGATAACGTTGATCTAGGATTATCATTATTTAAATCGTATCAGGATATTACTAGATAGAAATGTTTCCATCATAATCCATACGATAAATAAAATCCAATCAACCAAGATTTATACAAATCTTAATTCTATTTAGAATAGTTATCTAGAATATATCATACATTACTTAGGATTTCTTAGATAAATAAGTTTATCTAAATCCAATTAAATAAGGATTTTCTTATATATTATCTTTATCCTAATCTATCTAGGATATAAATCCAAAAGATAAGGATAACCTGGATTAATTCTTATTTTAATCCATTTAAGATTTGTCTTAATAGAATTAGATCTATTCAAATCCATAGGATAAAATAAATTGATATTAATATTAATCATAATCCATCTAGGATTTATTTTGGAGTAAATCCATGTAAATCCATAAAATTAGATAATATTATATTATAATTATTCAAATCTATCTAAGATTTATCTAGGAACAAATCCATATAAATCTATAGAATAAAATATTATATTATCACTATCCAAATCCATCTAGAATTTATCAATGAATAAATTCATATAAATTCATATGATAAGAATAAAATAATATTGTCATTATCTAAATCCATCTAAGATTCATCTAGGAATAAATCCATATAAATCCATAAGATATAGATAAATATTAGATGATTATTTTCCAAATATAACTAGGATTAATCTAGGAATAAAATCCATATAAATCCATTAAATAAGGAAAGAATCTAATTAATCCAAGATTTGATTCATAATCAAATCTCACATAATATATAAAATCCACAAAAGATATATTCAAATCTAATTTTATATTTATCTTGAATTATTTCCAAAATTGAATCCAAGGATTTAGAAATCCTAATCAAATTTGGAAATCGAAGTGACGGAACGAGGCAATGCGACGTCGCGCGAGTGGGACCCGCGCGAGCGTCGCGCATAGGACGAACCCTAATCTAGCACGGCGTTGGACTGCCACTGAGTCGGCCCGCCTCTGCATCGTCTCCGTCGCCATCGAGTCCGGGATCTGCCCACGAAGGGCTCCCACTCGATTCACGAACAACTGCTGTTCTGCGTCACGCAAGCTGCCCAGCTCAATAGCCTGGGCTGCCGACGCAGCTTTGCCAGCCTGCGACGATGTCGCTGCTGCGCTGCTGTTCGCTGCGACAACAGCTTCCTCCGAGCCCGGGAACTGCCCAAGAAGGGCTCCCACTCGAAAAGCTGTCTCGCGGTGCTGCGACGTCTCCGGCAGCCAAGAACCGCCGCTGTTCGTCGCATAACCGGCCTGCAGCTGCTGCTGGACATCTTCGACGCTGCTGCGTCGATGTCCCGATCGCTGCCCCGAACATGGACTGCTGCTGTCAGCAGGCTGCCACTGCGACAAGCGCCGCAAATCCTGCCGTTGCTGCAGCTGTCCGTCGTCGCGAAAGAATCGCGTTTTGATTGTTCGGAACAATCAATACGAATTGAAAATCAAATCACATATTGATTACTTAACATGTGTATCCTATAATCATGACACGTAATCATCGCAAATTTGGAATAAGTTTGCATACCCACAAGCCTTCAAATACACCCCAACGGGAACGGTCAAAACAAGGATATCTTCACATATTCAATCTTTGTTCATACGTACAAAACATATAAACAACCAACATGCATTCAAGCAATTCACATGAAATTAATCCACATAATCAGAGCCAAAATTGGCTCTGATACCAATTGTTGGGGTTTTGGAGCCCCTTGCATAGCGGAAGACTTGTACAAACAAATAAATTAGACGTAGGATCTATTTGACAGATTACGGGATTAATCAATTCACATGTTAATACAAAATTGCATGCTAGAACGCAAATAATTCATGCTCATAGAATATAAATCCTAAACATGAATTCTACGGAGTTAGCCAATTTACCTCGTTGATTCTCCAAAGAATCGTCGATTGCTTGCGCCTTCTCCACGATGATCTTCAATACTAGACCACAGATCTTCTGACTGGTGTCCCGAACTGTATCTCGACATCAGGGTGGGCTGATCTTATCGAAACACTAGGACTCGAATAAAGAAGACAGATCTTTCTCACGGAGGAGGAGCTGAAAATCTCACGGAGGAGAAATTCCATTGAAATTTTCGTCCCCTACTGTAGAGAGGAGGGGAACGAAATTTCACTCTCAAAAATTCATTTTGTGTCTCTTTTATTCTCCTATTTATAATAGTTCATATTGGGCCAGTCAGGGATCTATGGAAGGTTTTGGATATGGGCTCCCCCAATTAGCTTTTTACTAATTAAATTGAGCCCACAATTTAATACAAGCTTATATTGGAATATTACGAGCAGCCACTACAGACGTAATATTGAACTCCCCATCCAAATCCAAAATTATAAGTATTCCGGGTTTCCATTTTATTTATTATTCATTTCCCGCGCTTAAGATATAAATGCCCATTAATTAATTAAAGTCTGCTATGGACTTAATTAATTAACATCTTATTAACTCCAAGAGTAGACTTAGCAAGAAACACTTATTTATTATTCATAGAGTAATAAAACTCCAACTGGCCAGTTTCCGAATAATAAAACCTTGTTCAAGCTCCTCTTGAGGACATTATCAAACGAGACTCACCTCGCGCACGATTCAACATAATAGCAATCCTAGCACTGCTAGATAATGATCACCACTACCCAATATACCTGGATCGTTGGGTGACGAAAAACCCGCACCTTTGGTAAGTCAAAGTAGTAGATACTCAATATCGTATGCTCAATGCTAACGTACATTGATTAAGAAATAGATATTTATCAAGACCTCATCTTTCAGTAGATAGCATAAAGACACGTCTTGCTGTTAGATCCATTCAGTGCTATACCACACCAACGTCATCTTATTTCAATAAGGCTTAGAAATAATCGGACTGACATTGCAACTTTTCACGATAGGTAGCCAAAGCCTATCTAGGTTGTGAAATTCTTCTTTTTCTTTTGCAAAGCATTGCATAGAACCGACTGTAGTTACCTTAAAGTGGACGACGCCCACAACCAGTCTACTAAGCAAAAGACTTAGGCTTTGTTTACTTCTTATGCATTTAAATATTTATAAAACATCTTATAAACGCACAAGCAAACACAATGTAATAATATACTGATTCTATTCGTGCGAAATGCTCGAATAATACTAAATCGGGTCAAAAGTGGATTGTAGAGTTTTTTTGTACACAAGCAAGATTCTATTCGTGCGAACTCGCTCGAAACATGCTTTTCAGTATACTAAACCTAACAACTAACTACTTCAAAATGTAAACAAATAAAGTAATAAAGCAAGTAAAGGTATAACAAGGTCGAGAAAGTATGGTTTAGGATCCGATTACAAAGGGAAAATTTGAAACTCCCACAATGTTTGTGTTCACCTATGTTGCACCTCTAGGATTACTAGGGCAGTCACTAATTTAGATTAAACCCTATCACGGTGAAATCTCCTCCTAATATGTCAATGCTAACATATAAATTCCTAAGACTTAACCCTCTAACAATTTATTCCTTCTCTCAAATGTAAATTAGCTAGAAGTTGTTGATTAATTTATCACACCTAATCAAATATCTCTCTATATAGTGATTAATAAAGAAAACTCAATTGTTATCTAGACAATCAAAATAACTAACAAAGTAAGCACAAGAGATAAACAAACACAAAACATTGAATCAATACACAGATTCCATTGTAATCTTCACCAAAACCCTGAAATGAACTTAGCTACTCATAGTCAATCCAACCACATATGAAAAAACCATAGAAATTGAACTAGACATGGTAAACTTATAAAACGTACTCCTGAGATGGATGGTGGAAAGCCTTCTTCTTCAAGCTTGTTGATGAATAGACTTCTTGGCATGCCAATCCTCTCTAAAGTGTGGAAATTGGTTTTGGGGCATGTGTTTGAATGTTAGGCATCGGGCCCTAGGCTTTCTATCTATACCCGAAGTGAAAAAACCAGCAAAATAAGGCTTCAGCTCCAATTGCCCGATTGCAGTCTCAGATATGAGACATTTCCGACACAGGCGTTTTCGTTCTCTTGCGACACTAAATCAAATGCTCGATTGAAAGTTCCTTTCTTTAGCCATCTCCCGTCTCGAGCAAAGATCACTCCTCGCGATGTTTTAATGCCCGATCGGGTGATTGATAAACTCATGGTCTCTGATGTTTTAATGGGTATTTAACATGGGTTATTGAGTGATTTGTGGCTTTAATGTATAGGTTTTCATCCACTTATGCACTGTTTAGGTGATTTAACGAGTTTGTCAAAATTTTAGAGTTAAAACAGATGGAAACAGGCTTAAGGAGACAAAACAGAGAGAACGTCTGATAAGGCTCGTTTCATGCATTTGTTTTGGGGTAAAATTCTGTGTTTTTCAGGAAACTAATGTGTAATTTTGAGTAAGGTATGTAGAAAATCTGTCAGGTCCGAAAGATTATAAGGAATGACCAGGCAGACGCAGGATCAAGGAGAATTGGAGTGAATTACAACATTGCTGTTAAACTAACCTAGGAGAATCTAGAAGGACGCAGCAAGAGCGAAGAGGAGACAAAAGAGCATATTCTAAGGATCCTTTTGCAAGGGCACAACCGACATTTCAAAGATGGATTACTCTAGGGATTAGAGCCTCAAGCCTCCCTATATAAAGGGAGGGGAATGAAGAATGAGGCAGCTCTCTCTTTAGCTCAAGTCTCGAGCTCACTTTTACTCTCCATATCCATAGTCTAGTCTCTGCACACTTGGAAGGGGGTTGTTCTCTGGTTATTGGTGGTGTTTCTAGTTCGTTTTACCTGAGTTCCACCGTCGTACGAGGGCAAAGAAACAATCTTTAATTTCTGCCTATTTTTACTTTCGTGTTTTGAAACACTTGATGGCATTTGGGATACTTTAGTAGTTTACTTCTGTGGATGCTGTTGTTGAATCTGTAGTTTGTCTTTGGATTTTGTTTGGAAGTCGTTTTGAAACACTAAATCATGGATGCTTCGTTCCTAACTTTTCTGGTGAGGAATGAGTGACCGAGTGAATCCAACAATTAGAGAAAATAGAGACTATCTTGACGAACTGACAAACTGACTAGATAGACTAAGGGAGTGGGAGGAATCTGAGACTGTAGACGATTGGATTGACCTTAAGCTTGTGGAGACGATTGCTAAAACTTGAACCAGTTTATACATTTGTGCTTATCTGTGTTTTCTATGTTTTACTGTGTTTTGTTTTATCTATGCTATGTCTTTTGTTTAAGTCTGTTTACGTCTAGGTCTAGGAGTTTGTGTTTGTTTCTTTTCTTTTGAGTCAGTCAAGTGATAATCATGCACAAAATTTGCCTTATTTCTTTATTCTGTCTTTCATACTTGAGGGCAAGTATGGTTTAAGTGTGAGCAATTTGATAAGGCCAATTTCATGCATCGGTTATGGGGTTATATTCTATGATTTCTATGAACTAATACATGTTTTAAGTTTAGGTGTGTAGAGAATCAGTCAAGTCAAGGAAACGGATGGAAAAATCTACCGGGCAAAGGAAACCGAGGAAAATAGAGTGAAGAAGCCAGCTTGCAACCTGACCAAGGGGATTACGAAAGCAGCTGTGAGCAGAAAAGCACCTTTTGAAGGACTTTCTAGGAGGACAAAATCGACAAATTAGTAGAGAAATTACCCTAGAAGTTCGAGCCTCAGCTAAAAATAGAGACACAACATGAATGGAGGCATCATCACTCATCATATTCACTTTTTGCTCATAGCTCATCACTTCACACACATATTTCTCTGCGCACTTAAGCAATTATGGGGTAAATTCTGGGAGTTCGTGGCAGCCTAGTTCAATTCGTGTGGTGTAACACCGTCCTTGTGAAGGGCGAAGATACAATTGTTTATTTTCTGTTGTTTTGAGCTGAGACTTCTCTTAGGTTTGGTATACTGAAAAACATGTTTCTAGCAAGTTCGCGCGAATAGAATCTTGCTTGTATACGAAAAACTCTACAATCCACTTTTAACCCGATTCAGTATTATTCGAGCAGTTACGCACGAATAGAATCAGTATATTATTACATTGTGTTTGCTTGTGCATTTATAAGATGTTTTATAAATATTTAAATGCATAAGAAGCAAACAAAGCCTAAGTCTTTTGCTTAGTACACTGGTTGTGGGCGTCGTCCACTTTAATGTAACTACAGTCGGTTCTATGCAATGCTTTGCAAAAGAGAAAAAAGAATTTCACAACCTAGATAAGCTTTGGCTACCTATCACGAAAGGTTGCAATGTCAGTCCGATTATTTCTAAGTCTAATTGAAATAAGATGACGTTGGTGTGGTATAGCACTGAATGGATCTAACAGCAAGACGTGTCTTTGTGCTATCTACTGAAAGACTAGGTCTTGATGAATAACTATTTCTTAATGTACATACGTTAGCATTGAGCATACGGTATTGGTTATTCACTACTTTGACTTATCAAATGGTGTGGATTTTTCGCAACCCAATAATCCTGATATCTTGGGTAGTGGTGATTAATATCTAGTGGTGCTAGGATTGCTATTATGTTGAATCGTGCGCGAGGTGAGTCTTGTTTGATAATGTCCTCAAGAGGAGCTCGAACAAGGTTTTATTATTCGGAAACTGACCAGTTGGAATTTAATCATTCCATGAATACTAATTAAGTGTTTCTTGCTAAGTCCACTCTTGGAATTAATAAGATATTAATTAATTAAGTCCATAGCAGACTTCAATTAATTAATGGACATTTGTGTCTTAAGTGCGGGAAATAAACATTTGACTAAAATGGAAACTCAGATTACTTGTAATTTCATATTTGGATGGGCAGTGCAATATTATTATTGTAGTGGCTAATAATGATATTCCAATAGAAGTTTGTATTAAATTGTGGGTTCAATTTAATTAGTAAAACTAATTGGATGAGGCCACAACCAAACCTCCATAGATCCCTGACTGGGCCCAAATATGAACTTAATATAAATAGGAGAATAAATGAGAGACGGAATTAATTAATTTCTCTGCTGAAAATTTTGTCCCTCTCTAATTGGAGAAGGGGACGAAAATTTCATGTTTTTCCCCTCCGTGAGATTTTCCTGTCTTCTTTATTCGAGTCCTAGTATTTTGATAAGATCATCCCACCCTGATATTGAGATACAGTTCGGGAACCAGTCAGAAGATCCGTGGTCTAGTATTGAAGATCTTCGTGGAGAAGGCGCGAGCAATCGATGATTCTTTGGAGAATCAAATCGGTAACTCTAAACCATAGAAATCATGTTTTAGGATTTATATTCTTTAAGGATGAATTATTTGCGTTCTAGCATGCAATTCTGTGTTAACATGTGAATTGATTAGTCCCATAATCTGTCAAATAGATCATATGTTTGATTTATTTGTTTTGTACAATTCTTCCACTATGCAAGGGGATCCTAACCCCAACAACTTCATCGTTTTAGAAGCTCGGCGTTTATTATTTCAGTGTTGAACCTTAAATATCGTAGTTATGGAAGTTTATGTTTTCTGTTTAGCTGATTCTGATGTTGGATTGTTGGTATTTACTGTTTTGGATGCTTTTCGCAATTGATGTTTGATTCTAAGTTGAGATCGGGTTTATCAGAGTTGATTTGTCGTTGAATTGGTTGAATCGGAGTTGAGGAGTATGGGTTTGACGTATTGGAGTTGGTTTTTGTTGATCTGAGTTGAATTGTTGAACGGAGTTGTGGATCTGAATCGTGATGTTCTGAAATTTGCATGGTTATGGATGTTTACTGTTTTCTGCTTGTTTCGCTCGGCCTAGTAGTAGTAGATCTAGTCATTTCGTGTTTGATCGTAATGTTTGAAGTCGGATATGTGATTGTTGTGTATTCATATGCTTGATGCTCTGTTTCGCCTCTGTTTATTTAGATTGTTGGAGAAGATGAAGGTAGAAGTTAGTTAGGAGTCGGATATGTCACTGGTGTTGTTTACTTTCTGCAGCTTTTCTGTCGTCATAGCTAATTCGGGAAAATGGTCCCCACTGCATGATACGTATTGTCTAGCTGATTTTGGACCTGTTTACCTGGTCTAGTAGTTTAGTTGTTGAATTTCTCTAGTTAAATTTCATCTCTGTTGCTCATGTATGCGTACGTACTTTTTTTTGTTCCCTAGGTCTAGCAGATAGGATAGTCACTTTTAATTTCCTCCAAGTCTAGTAGTTAAACAAGTCTTAACTCATGAGTTGCGTGGCAGCAGCCAACCCCTTCCAAGTCCTCTGAACACTTGCTTACCCCTTCCATCTCCGTGGGATCGATCCTTACTACCTTATACTAGTCAATAGTAAATGAGTTAAGGTTTTGATAGTAATTGAGAGTATCCCAACGACATAGACAAATAGTTTAGGGAGTTCCTAGGCCTAGCGGTTGAGTGAATCCTCTGGACCTGTTTGATCTGCACTTTGCACACACGCACACCAGTCTTAGTCTCTTCCGATCAAATCTGTACTATCAAGTACTTTTGTTTAGATTCTACCATGTTTTCCTCAATTTCCAGGGATTTGTCCTTGTTTGTTGATGAGATGAAGTGTATCTAAATATCTTGTAGAAATTTAGTGATGATTACAATTGGTTGATGAATTATTTTAACGTATCAATGTTTGCCTACCTCCATATCTTATTTTGTTGGTTCAATTGTGCTATTTCAATCCAATTGCTTAGCTAACATTTGAGTTTCTTTGCTTCTTCGTTGTAATTGAGAGATACATGTCTAAGTGAGATGAATTGAACATCAACCCGTGATCAATTCACATTCGAGAGAAGGGATGGTTATGAGAGGGTATGAACCTTAGGGGCTCGGGAGTTAAATTAGTTGTATTGGGAGGAGACTCCGATAATCGAAGCTAATCCACAAATTGGGTGCACTCGAGAGATGCCCTAATCTAATTAAGTGATTTCATAATAAGATTGGAGGTGATCTTAGGTAAACTTATGCATTTAATGAGTTAATATAAAAGATTGTAATGGGTCTTTTAATTCGATCAATAATATATGAAAAATGCATTTGATATATGAAAGTTATGACAACATAAGTTTAATATTAATTTATTATGAGATATTTGGAAGTTCTGAATTAATTTATAATTTCAAAAAATAAATATATTGAGGTGAAAGAGATGATAATATGGTGTCATGTGGGGTAATTATTAAAAATAAACATCATAAATACAAAAGATACACGTTAGATGAAATGCCATATTTAATTGCGTTATAAATATTTTTCTAATTATATTGTGATTCAATGAAATACGTTATTTAATACTATCATTTATTTTAGTGACAAGATTTTGGTACACATAATGATACACATTGCAAGTTTATTACTGCAGATAATAATTTATCTCAAGGATGTATTTTGGTCGGTAAAAAGTATTTTGCATATTTCCAATATAAATACGTGTTTGGTCTTTGTCTATGCATCCTTGGTTGTGTTAACTAAAACAAATAAACTCAATTATGACACAAACATTGTATCCCGTATCATTAACGACGTGACATGCTAATAAATTTTATCCTTCTATCTATATCCAAAACATTAATCCAATCAATTTTATTATTATTTAAAATGAGAAATATTTTTAAATATATTAATAATTTAATCTAAATTTTGTAATATTTATTAAAAATATGCATATGTATATTAAGATCCAAAATTGTTCTAATCAACTTATTTTAGTTTTTAACTGATTAAATTTTATGTTTTTAGGTGTTATACAAAGTATTACTATTATATAATTCTGATTTGTAAAGTTCGCATAATTATATTATTTCTTACTGATTATATTTATATATTGAGAATATGCAAATAGTATATGAAAATTATTTGGGGCATGCACCGCATAGGAAGATAACACTAGTTACGTTGAAAAGGTAAACAATAAAAAATGCGAATAGATCAAGGCAGGGAGACCTTACGCGGGGAAAAAGCAACACGTATAATCCGGTCAACTGACTTGGAGAAATTAAATATATTCATCAATTCCAAATATACAAATTTTCCCACTACAATAATGTATATCATGTGAATACTTAGTGAAGGATACAATAAACAACCCCAATCATAAACTGCTGTTCTATTTTTAAAAGATTTGTGGCTTTATCATAATAGAGCTGGCTGTCAACAACCTATTCGAATTTGTCGTGTAACTATAATTTATTAAAAAAAAGAAGAAGAAAAAAAGGAGTTGTACATTCTATTATTAATGGATACTGTATGCCTTTGAAACAACAGATAGGAGGAAGAGATTAGGTGAGAGCGATTAGAGCAGGAATCAACTCTTAACTTAATTTAACTTAGCTTAGTAAAAAATATACTAGTATTATTAGTTGACCTTTAACAATAACAATTGCTATTCATGGGTTTGAAAAGTCAGCGATGTAAATTATAAGTTCATTATTTATATATCCATTACAAATTCCATGCGTGTTTATATGACTAAGCTTGCAAGTTGCAAACCTTTAATTTCACATGTTTATGATCAAATTACATATATAGAGATTGCTCCTTGTTTCAACAAATTGATTTATTTATTTTTTGTAGAAATAGCATATTAATATGAAATAAATTCCACTTTCACATTAATAATTTTAAACAAATATATTTCTGGTGTAAAAATGAAGGAGAGAGATGAAGATGGAGTAGGTTCACCTCTAAAATAGAATGAAGATAAACTATACATGGTTTCCATATTTGTAGAATAAATCTGACATAGATAACTTCATTTTCATTTACACAGCTCTCTCGTCTCGTCTCATGAGAAGCACAAGCTCGTAACAAAACCATGAAAAAAGAAAGAAAAGAAAAGAAAAAGAAACAATACAATCTAATAAGCAAGCAGGGTACAAATTGTACAAGAAACCTTGTCTAACAAATGAAAAATTACCCTCAAATGAGCGGATTCCCCTTGAGATTTAATCATCAAGAGCTGCGATCATAAACGGCGGTGAAGGAGAACGTAGCATGAGAAGAAGGTGCAGAAGTCCATGTTGAGTTCTCAGCTGTATCGGAACCAGATGAGTTGAAATTGGACGATGTGAGGTGTGCGTTGGGCTTTGGCTTTGGATCGGTTTTGATCTTCAAGTCCATGAAATCAGAGATCAGCCCCGGCTTCGTGATTGCATCTTCATCAAAATCTTGATCTCCGGTAAGCATCCGGACAACAGTCGACATAGAGGGCCGAAGCTTTGGAGAGTCCTGCGTGCAGAGCAGACCGATCTTGAAGAACTTGCAAGCCTGCTCGGCATCAAATTGTCCATTGAGCGCTGTGTCCACTAGTAGCACAAGCTCTTTTCTCTCATAAAGTTGCCATGTCTGCATCCCAAATACATAATGATCAAAACTCTTTTAAGGGCTATATAACAAATATGACAAGATTCTTCTCAAGAAAAATAACAAAACAAATATTGACAAGATAATAAAATGTCACCATGATGGGATCAGGCTGTACAAAGAAGCTTGAAAATAGACATCCAACGCAGACTAGTGTGGTTGTATGAAAATAATTCAAGCCATTTGATGGTTTATTTTTGCAAAGTGTTTTTGTCATCTCCACGGATTATTAGAACACAAGAGGTTTTCAAAGAGACGGTTGCAGCAAAGTTGAGATGTGTACCCTTTCAAGAATGTACTGTTCTTCTATGGGTAACCGTGTATTTGTATTGCATCTCCCGCTGACTATTTCAATAAGAAGAACCCCAAAACTGTAAATATCTGCACGCCGTGTCAACTGACCTCTTATCGCATATTCTGGTGCCAAGTAACCTCTGCAAATGATCAAAATTATCCATATTGAATCATTTGGATAAAAAGAAATCATAAGTCTTAACAAAAATATCTAAATAAACGCCAAATCATACAAGCCTTTGGATTCAATTCAACAAAAGCATGCATGCGATGTTGCAACTTACATGGTTCCAGCAACGCGTGTACTAACATGAGTCATGTTCGGAGGCATGAGCTTGGCAAGGCCAAAATCTGAAATTTTTGGGCTCAGATATTTGTCTAGAAGTATATTGCTTGCTTTGATGTCTCGATGGACTATATGCGGTCTAACTTCCTCGTGAAGATAGGCAAGCCCCCTAGCAACTCCTTTACAAATCTTAACTCGTTTTTGCCAGCTAAAATGGATGCTGCAGTGACCCCCACCTGCAGATGGTTAGAGATCATCAGACAAGCTTATCTAATAATGGAAAATATACTTGTTTATGATAGCAAGGACATATAATCTCTATAAGGTGTACCAAGAAGTGTCGCTGCTAGACTGTTATTCTCAAGGTAGTTGTAAACGAGGATTCTTTGATTCTGTTCCACACAACAACCATAAAGCTTGACTAAATTTCCATGCTCTATGTCCGAAATCACTTGAATCTCCGTCAAGAACTCTCTAACTCCTTGTCTCGAGTCAGCAGAGAGAACCTTAATTGCAGCCATCTGCCCATTCCTAAGTTTTCCCTATTTATCCCAAGAGAATTTCCATCAGAATTCTGTATAGTCGCCTCCAAAAAAGTAGAAGTAAATTCTGTTACCTAATGCAATGAAAATATGAGACAAGCCTCTTTACCTTATAGACGGAACCAAATCCTCCCTCCCCGATTTTATTCGCTTGACTAAAACCATTGGTTGCAATTGTCAGCTCCTTGTATGAGTATAGAGTAACATTTTGCACTCCTGAGAGCTCTGTAAATGATTTAGCCTCATTAGCATCAACTCAAAGATGATCATGAAATATAAAAATAAGTGAAAATAGACAAAAGAAATATGAACAAATAAGCAACAGCAGCTTCAAAAATGAACAGGTCACTAAAGAAGGAAGTACAACCAAAGTTAAAAGAAAGAATTATTATTCATCCAATAATTTGCAGGGATCATTTACATGCAAAAGTTTAAGAGGTTTACCATCTCCAAGCACCGGATCGCTTTGTGCTGAATTTCGTCCACATAAGAATGATAGACAGGTCATAACTATAGGATATACCAGTGACTTCAGCCTTGTATATCCACAGATATATTGCTTCACAATGTGGAAACTGCAACAAACAAAAGATATATATAGATCAAAATTAAATTACCACTCAAAACTAGTTGCTAAATCATACTCTCAATTACATGATATAATGTCGGAAACATGAAATCTTCTACTCTCAATTACAAGGGATGCCGTAGTGCATCGATAATCAATTATTGAGTTCATCTAGGGAGTTATATAAGACATCTCTTAGGATAAATGAATCAAGATTCTACAATGGCTTCCTCAATTTAACTTATAAATCAAAATCTACATGTGTTTCTCAAACATCTACAACAACAAGGCTATGTATTTCTGGTGAGGAGTATCATAATACCACTACTACCTAAAACACCCTGCTTGAGTAGTAGTGAAACACAAGACACTCTCATAAGAGAAATAAAGGAAGCCACATTTTATCAGAATCACAGTACCTACAATGTAACTAGCATCCTTACAAATCGCAATCTACATGTATTTCCCAAATATGTACAAAAATAACGCCATGCATAATTGTAGTGAGTGCTAGCTCAAGCATACATTCTGACTAACTAACATGTCTATCAGAATCAAGATTTAGAACTTCACATCAAGCTCTGATTTTAGACAATTGATATGAAGAAGTAATGAAACTCCAAATGAGATTGCTTCCCACTTTTATAAATTTGCACTCAATCAAAACTGGCATGATAATTGAAAACCGCCCCAAAAACAAAGATAATTTTAATGATTAAATTCATCGATCATGCCTATAAGCAGAAAAGAAAAACCCCTTTATCAATATGAAACAAGAGAGAGATGGGGATAGGGAGAGAAATTAGTGGAAACGGCATAAAATTAAAGAGAAGTTAGCTGAGATTAATAAGCACCTGAAGCCCAAGGACACGAGAAGCTCCGAAACCTTTGATCGGCGGAAAACGAACTACAGTTGAGAGGAGAGGAGAGGAAATAATAAAATAAAATAAATTGAAATCGCCGGTGATTTAGAGAAAAATGTTTTGTTCAAAAATTGTGACGTGAATTCTAGGAAGTTCCATGTGTTGCAAGATCAATAGATCTGCTGCCAAAGAAGAATGTATCAATTGAAATATCAAAACAGAAGACTATAAAAGTCAACCGCGGCGTATGACTCACTATCGTCTGGTCAAGTGGGTCACCTCGTTTTAACACGCCTCCACTTTTTTTATACCCACATTTAATGTATAATTTGCATTTTTAATCATTTTTTCTTAAAAATTCTCATCAAACTTATGATTAACGTATGATTTTTTACTTTTGTGTGAAGGGTAAAGCGTCACGCTTATTAATGTGTGTGAAGTGAAACCTTTTTTATAGTATGTGGGAATATGTGTTTTCTTCTAGGAAACGTATGATTTTTTACTTTTGTGTGAAGGGTAAAGCGTCACGCTTATTAATGTGTGTGAAGTGAAACCTTTTTTATAGTATGTGGGAATATGTGTTTTCTTCTAGGAAAGTTCAAATTTGAGTTTCCTACAGGGAATGATACGAGTATTCTATTATTATTATTTTATTTAGATATTATAGGGATTTAGCATATCTTTTTTATATTCACACATATTTGAGTATTCCATAATAATTAGTCAATGAATGAAATAATACTTTGGCTCAATTAATTGTTCTTCAAGAAACAACCCCTAGGCTGCCGACGAGAGATTCTCGCGCTCAGCCGCCACTTCGCCGGACAAGTCGCCGACCCAAACGCATTGGGCGTTCGACAACGTCGGCTTCGTTTCTTGATCGAGACTGAAATATACACGTTGAGGAAGCGATTCCTTAACAACTGGTGCTTTCATCCAGAGCTCTCCATGGATGGCGCAGATGACGTGGCTCCGCCTGCCGGCCTCCTTACCGGAGGCAACGCTCAGGAGTTTCGCGGCGATACATCACGCCACTTCTCGATGGTAACCCGCCGCAGCGATAGCAATCCGCGGTTACCCCCGCGCGACACTTCGGAATACAGCAACCAGCAACGCGACGTTGCGGGGACGGTCGACGCCTCATCGCTAGGGTTTGAAAAGATCATGGCTCGGTTCGACAGGTTGGAATCACGTTGGGAAGCAATCGATCGACGTGTGACAAAATTGCAGGCGTCAAGAGCAGCATATGGACAACAACACTATGTGGACTTCTATTCCGGATCTAGGCGTCGCCGGACTTGCTGGGATCCGCCATTCCGAACATCCGGTTGTCGTGAGGGAGAGATTCGCGCTCCTCCGCTGCTGGAACCACCGCCACAGCCGGTACCAGAACTGTTCTATGGCCCGCCGCATCGTGGAACATCGGACACTCCCGCGTCAAAACACACTACGCGCCCCTCTTTCGGCCCCTGGGGCTTTCTTCACGCTGATTCAGCCGTGTCATCACGATTCCCACCTAGCGCGTATACTGGCCAGCCGCGAGAGCAGCCCCAAAACCGAAACCGGCACCTGCACCTGCACCCCACATCCCAAGCCCCCTTACCCCCACACATCCACAGCTCATTCTCGACCAGAAGCCACCGCTGCAGCACGTGCTCGACCAACAACCACAGCCAAGTCACCGCCGCGCAGCAGCGCCACCGGCCGCTACTGCTGCACCGCCCCCACCACTGCACATGGATCAGCAACGATCGCCATCCTACTGCCATCCTACGACTCACCTCCGTCAAGCTGGGGCATGCCTCGAATTGCCCACTACTGTGAAGCAGTCCCTGCTCCAACGCCCGCCCTCCTGCCTGCATCCACCGAGCCTCCACTCCGCTACGAAGCTTGTTTCTTGTGAATAGAAATACTTGGGAATTGAGGGTGATTCAAAAGTGTTGAATCCAGTTGACTTGCGGCTCAATGAGAAGAAATTAGTAGATGAAGAAGTACGAGCTATAGAGGTGGATAAAATTGATGACGATGATGGTGTTCATGATTCAAGTAAAATTGCAACATTTGATTTCGATGGTTGTCTCGCAAAGACATCTGTGAAGGGAGTGAATGCAGATACATGGTCCCTTGTGTCTCCTTCAATACCAGAGAAGCTCCATAATCGGTATAAAGATGAGCTACATAATGCTCGCGAAGATACGGTTAATGGGTTGAAAGACATGTCAATATACTCTCGTATGGGTGTGAAGAGGATGGAGGAACTTGATAACAAGCCGTTTCATGTTACGATCATGAGGAAGTTCATTGAGGATGTTTATATCGAATATGCAATAGTAGGTTATTGGAGATTGAAACAACGATCGTGTCCGTTTGATCCAGGAGGAGATAAATCGCCAAAGCTTCTTCTTTCAACTCTTCGTTGCTTCGTGATTTCCACCTTGAGCACAAGGTGGATTTTAACCGTGGGGGAGTTGATACGAGTATTCTATTATTATTATTTTGTTTAGATATTATAGGGATTTAGCATATCTTTTTTGTATCCACACATATTATAAATATGTGTGGAGTATTCCATAATAATTAGTCAATGAATGAAATAATACTTTGGCTCAATTAATTGTTCTTCAAGAAACAACCCCTAGGCTGCCGACGAGAGATTCTCGCGCTCAGCCGCCACTTCGCCGGACTAGTCGCCGACCCAAACGCATTGGGCGCTCGACAACGTCGGCTTCGTTTCTTGATCGAGACTGAAATATACACGTTGAGGAAGCGATTCCTTAACAGGGAACAAAAAATGTTTTTATTAGGATCGCAAATTCAAAATACACGAAATTTGGGTCAATCTTTAATTGCAATTAGAGATTTCTATATCGTATATTGCCATGACTATGAGTTACAAAATTTCATCCCGATAGAATTTCACACAAAAATTGTTAATTTTGCATGGCAAACACAATTTCAGGACTTTTCCTTATTTTTATTTGTGGAATCATTTGATTATGTTACATTAAAATTTGTACATGGCAAACGTAAATCTATGATTTCTTTTTCAGTGTCATACAACAATTTCGAATCCAATATATCATTGCTTTTTGCTAAGCTATATACAAATATTTAATTATAAGGAAGGATTAATAAAAACTTTCTTATTACAATAAGAACTATATATGAATGCATTTGTTTTATTATTGACGATAGTATGGCTTAGCTGTAAATTGTATTCCTTCCTATATTTGGTCAAGTGGGAGAATCCATACTTATTTAATTTGTTTTGCTGCTGTGTGAGTATATATAATATTGTATGAAAATGTTCTTTAGCTTGACTCCTACACAAGAAATTCCCTTTTCAAATATTCAACATTAATCATACAAAAAAGCACACACGAGGTGTTCAGACACAATTCAACTTTTATAATATAAAAAATTCAGAATAGGATTAATAGTTTCATAAAGAAAATTTGGTGTAGATATAGTTACCTGCTTAAACATAATTATAATATACACTTTTCTTGAGGGAGCTGTACTGGCTACTTGATGAGCTTAGTTAAATTTGATTTTATTTTTCAAATATGACAACGTAATACTATAACTGAAACATTTTTTCGGTTGGAAAAAGGTACTCCCTATATTCGGCCATGGTTTTGTTTTATATATTATGAAGATGAAGATACGAATTTGGAACTTGGTGTATTAAAAGTTTTATGTCATGTCACACACTTTATAAATGTGCAAGAATTTACTTATAGCTAAAATTTGATCGGGTCTGAGTCGAAGAACCATTTCTCTTCCTGGTTGACGCAAATGTGACATTTAGGGTGTGATTGGTTCACGTGTTTTCATAGATTTACGTATAGGAAGCTCAGTATCTGACCACCGTACTCTACCAGATTTGTCAAGTAAGAATGCATATCTGCAGATCATCAGAGTTGAGGTGTAAGTAAGAAGCCACAAAAAATTGATCTGGGCTAATCACAAAGGCCGGGGAGAATAGATATATGACATAAATGATATACCCCGTGTGAGAAGTGTCAAACCTACCTAAATCAAAGGAGTCAAATTGGGGAGTCATTAAAGAGTAATTGATACACAATTGATATGGAATACTTGTATTAGAATAGATTTATTCTTTACCAAAAATACTTGTATTCCTCCTTACATAAAGGAGAAGAACGAATGTATGAGACACAAAAAAAAAACAGAAATCCAATACAAGTTCTCTTCTCCCAAAACGCTCCAATATGCGTAGTTCTTCCCATCCTCTCGATTACCATCGTTAAGATGGTATCAGAGCAGGTTTACGTGGGATTGAGACTCAGAAAAATTTCATCACCGTCTCAAATACCTTTCCCGACCCGTTGAAGCCTGCAAAACACAACAAAAAACGATGTCAGATTCCGGATCTGATGATCCACCAAAATCCAACCAACCAATAACTCTTTCAGCCGAACAATTTGCTGAATTCATGAAACTAAGCATGTCTCAGAAAACACAAATTCCACAGTCTTCATCCATTGAATCCCTAGGCGAAATCCGTCTGGCAGAAAAGCTCAATGGAGATAACTACCCCCTGTGGGTGAAGTTAATGAGAAGAGGAATTCGGGGGAAGGGTCTGTCCTCTCACATAGACGGAGTTACAGACCCCCCATCCTCAACAGATCCAAACTATAGTCGGTGGCAACAGCGGGACGATTGTTGCTTCAACTGGATTATAAGCAACATGGACACCAGCCTCATAAACGAGGTCACCCAATGCGAAACAGCATTCGACTTGTGGGATAGTCTCGCCACAACGTATGGGAGCGGCGCCGATCAATTCCAGATATCCAACCTGCACAGACAAGCGTATAGCATCAAACAAGGAGATCTAACCCTAGAAAACCTATGGCAAAAGCTTCAGGATCTCTGGATATCCATCGACACTAGAGACCCGAATCCAATGGATTCCCCAGCAAGTATCGAGAAATATAACCAGTATATACAGAGGCAACGGTTGTACCAGTTCATCTGGGCTCTGGATGACAACAAATACAGCAAAGTCAAGAGGGATATCCTCAATATGGATCCAATTCCGTCAGCAAGAAAGGCCTATGTCCTAGTGAGACGAGAATCCGTAAACGAGAAACTCCTCACCCCGGACACCGGCATCGGAATCTGTCTTGCAGTCTACGACCGTGATGGTGCAGGTTCACGGTGTCGTGTTAAGCATGGATGTATCCTACTGATCAGGATAGAAACCCCGGCTCAGCCTGAACCTGGTATCAAAGAAATTCCTCAACCCACTTCTACTGGTTAGTATAGTGGAGGTAAGGGTCGAATCCCACAGAGATGGATGTGCTTTGGGTAATTGTGGTGATAGTCTGGAGGGGGGTTGGTTAGCTACCACGCTTGGGTTGAGATTCTACCTAGACAGAAATTAAAGGTGGTACTCTACTGACTAGGTGGTGTGAAAGTGAACGACATGTGGCTGTGTACGTGAGAGTGGGGGACAAGGTGTTTCAAGGACATGTGGAAAGTGCTCGGTTACTATAAAAGGCTAAACGGAATATCAGAGAAAAAGTGGTGGTTGGGTGGCTACACTGTCAGATCTGTAGGGTACTAGCAGAAAAGTAAATGACAAAAGCAAAAAGTAACTAAAAAGCAAAAGTGGTCCCAAACTTGGATGTGGATGTTGTCTTCTTCAACAAGCATGAACAAAATCAACAGACTCAGATTCCATAGATGAAATTACAGATTAACAACTCCACAATTCAGATCCATAAATTAACTCACTAAAGTTCAAAAATTAAATGAGCGAAATCAAGAACTACACATACTGGACGACATGCAAGGTGGCAGAATCACGTAAACTCAGATTTCGCACTTAATCGCTTCAGGAATTTAAATCTAAACAGCAACTCAACTAAACATCTCAGATCAAGCAACTCCAAATGAAATCATACTTTCAACACTTGGAAATTACCGCTACAACTAGATCTAAGCTACCTAGGCAGAATGAAACAGATTCACACAGAAAGAGATGCATAAAAATGACTTCATTTCATTAAAACGTTTGGATCTAAACGAAACACTTCAAAATGCTAACAAGTATCGAAATTGCGACAGATCCAACGTAAGGAAACAAGTAAGATTTACTACGAAAGCGAGTAAAGATTGTTTTGCCACTCCGGGCGATGAAATTACAGATTAACAACTCCACAATTCAGATCCATAAATTAACTCACTAAAGTTCAAAAATTAAATGAGCGAAATCAAGAACTACACATACTGGACGACATGCAAGGTGGCAGAATCACGTAAACTCAGATTTCGCACTTAATCGCTTCAGGAATTTAAATCTAAACAGCAACTCAACTAAACATCTCAGATCAAGCAACTCCAAATGAAATCATACTTTCAACACTTGGAAATTACCGCTACAACTAGATCTAAGCTACCTAGGCAGAATGAAACAGATTCACACAGAAAGAGATGCATAAAAATGACTTCATTTCATTAAAACGTTTGGATCTAAACGAAACACTTCAAAATGCTAACAAGTATCGAAATTGCGACAGATCCAACGTAAGGAAACAAGTAAGATTTACTACGAAAGCGAGTAAAGATTGTTTTGCCACTCCGGGCGATGAAACTGCTACGACTACGAAATGAACTGGCTGGAACGATGGAAGGCGAATCTCCGGCGGACTGATGGAACTTCAGGTGACCATGGCTGTGGCGAGGAATGAGAAGATGTAGGACAATGCTGTAGGAACTGATCTACCGAGAGAGAATACTTTAACTAAATGCGAATGTAGATCCCCCTCCTCCATTTTTTATTCTCTCCAAGTGGCTTCCTTTTACAGGAAGGCCTGCCCTTGATTTTTAGGGTAGACTCTCTTCGTGAAATGACTATTTTGCCCTTGTTTGTGGTTGATCCTTCCCAGCAATCCTTCTTCTCCATCTGGAGCCTTTTTTGGCATGCATCCTGGTCAGTATTGCACCCTTCTGGCGTTCTTTCACCTGAGTTATCCGACTCCTTTCGTACTGACTGGTACCCTTTTCCTGCACACTTTAGCAACTATTTTGCAGATATAATCCAATTACGCACGTTATACTGACCAGTAACCAAGGCCTAGAATGCGACTTATCAAACTGCTCACACTTACCACATGCTTGTCCTCAAGCGTGAAGAACAAACAAAAGGAAATAAGTCGAATTCTAGCTTGGTTACACCCCTGACCGACTCTATTCTAAACTAGACTCTAAACTCTGACGCAAAGATAAACACATAAACGACGGACAAACACATATAAACAGACACACAAGCATTTAAACATATTGATCGGGCTATATTTTCAACCATCCTTCCCCTTGGGATCAGGTGCAATCCGGCCTTAGACAGCCTTGAACTTCTGCCGCCCCCTTTTCCTTCCCAGTCAGTATATCTGCTCGTCAAGATCACCCAAACTCTCGGCCAAACACCAGATTCGCTCAGTCACTCATTCCTCACCGGGGATGTTAGGACTGTCTTCTCTCAAAATGCTGAACCACAGATGCTTCGGACTCAGATCTCACGTGCGGCTCCTGAAGGGCTTTAAGGCTTGTAATGGGGCTATTGATTTGTAGTGTTTGGGGTGGATGTTCCTAAGGCTCTATGGTTCAAAAACTACTACTTTATTTTTATGTGGGGGAACTGTGTGCATTTGGGCTCTTGGCTGTTGCTTCTTTTCGGCTGGACGTTTCCTGATATTGGACTCCAACTGGTCAGTAGCTTCTTTGTGGCTTCGCCACCCTTATTCATTCTTCCTCCTTTCCGTGGTCAAGTGTTTTCGACCATTTTCTTCAACATATTTTTATGTGGCTTCACCACCCTTATTCCTTCTTATTTTTTTTGGACCTGAGATTTTTTCCTGGTCAATTTTCTCCTTGCCCCTCGACTTCTTTCTCCAGTTGGTTTTCCCTGTATGTCCTCCTGGCCAGTCGCCTTCTTGCCTTATGCCTCGCACACACACAGTCCCAGTGGCTAGTGGGTTATATCTGAGTATAGATTTGGCTAGAAAGAGGGGTTCTAAGGTATGGTTTTTTTTTGCATAAGGGGGGGAGGGGGGTTCCTACTGCCTTCAGGACTTGCTACACGTGGTCACCTTACCCTAGGCATCATGTGGCAGCCACTCTTTTCTTTTCTAAATTGGTGGAAAGTGGTTCCATTTAGGCTTATAACTCACCATATAAGAGGGCTTTTGTATCTGGCTCTAAGGATGGGTTTTTCTCTCATACTTGCATCATCCATACTGACTAGGAGATACTAAAGGGGGTGGTTTCCATTGTCCAGCGTGCCTTATACTCCTGTCCTACCTCGAAGGGTTGACAGTTTTTTTCAGAATGCTCTTTATCTCTCGGTTAGAGATCTCCGCTTGACCGTTCGCTTGTGGGTGGTAGGGGCTAGATAATCTGTGGTGAACACCATACTTCTTCATCAAGGCTTCGATAGTGCGGTTATAGAAATGGGTTCCCTGATCGGATATGATGGTACTCCGAACCGACTGAAAATATTGCTCGTGAGGAACTTGGCCACCTCTTTCTGTTAGGGTTTTGTATACTAGAAATCACCTTTCGAGTGATTGGATACTGTAAAACTCTAATGGTTATTTTCCAATAAATGCAACAGATTATTTTTGTCATAATGTTGTTATGTTTTACATTTAATGGTTGTTTATTGCATATTTAAATGTATGAGCAAACGTAACAAGGTCTAAGTCTTTGTTTTAGTAGACCGGTTGTGGGCGTCGTCCAATTTAAGGTAACACGGTCAGTTCTAAACAAAGAAAAATAAGAATTTCACAACCTAGATAGGCCTAGACTACCTATCGCGAAAGGTTGCAATGTCAGTCCGATTATTTCTAAACCTTATTGAAATAAGATGACGTTGGTGTGGTATAGCACTGAATGGATCTAACAACAAGACGAGTCTTTATGCTATCTACTGAAAGACGAGGTCTTGATAATTAATTTCCTAATCAATGTACGTTAGCATTGAGCATACGATATTAAGTATCCACTACTTTGACTTACCAAAGGTGCGGGTTTTTCGTAACCCAACGATCCAGGTATATTGGGTAGTGGTGATCATTATCTAGAGGTACTAGGATTGCTATTATGTTGAAACGTGCGCGAGGAGAGTCTCGTTTGATAACATCCACAAGAGGAGCTCGAAACGAGATTTTATTATTCGGAACCTAGCTAGTTGGAGTTTGATTACTCTATGAATAATAAATAAGAGTTTCTTGCTAAGTCCACTCTTGGAATTCGAAATATGTTAATTAATTAAGTCTATAGCAGACATTAATTAATTAATGGATGTTTCCATCTTAAGCGCGGGAAATAAATCAAATACAATTAAAGGAAACCCGGAATACTTGTAATTTCGGATTTGGAAGGCAGTGCAATATTACTTCTGTAGTGGCTGCTTGTAATATTCCAATATAAGCTTATATTAAATTGTGGGTTCAATTTAATTAGTAAAAAGCTAATTGGGTGAGGCCTGTTCCAGATTCTTCCTTAGATCCCTGACTGGGCCCAATATGTGACTTATATAAATAGGAGAATAAAGGAGACAGAAAATACAACAATTTATTCATAAAATTTTCGTCCCCCTCCTTTAAGAGAATTTTCGAAAATTGTGCTCTCCTCCGTGAGCTGAGTTCTGTCTTCCATTATTTGAGTCCTAGTACGTTGGTGAGATTTGCCCACACAAATATCAGCGTATAGTCCGGGACACCAGTCAGAAGATCCGAGGTCTTGTATTGAAGATCTTCACGTGGAGACGGAGCAAGCCATCATCGATTCTTGATTGAATCAACGAGGTAAATTGGCTAATTCCGTAGTAAGCATGTTTTAGGAATTTAATGTGCTAAAGCATGTTTTAATTCAAGTTATGAGCATGATACATGTGATAATTACGCGAATAGATTTTGTCTAAATAATCTGCTAAATAGATCAAATTCATGTGATCCGTTTTGTCACGCACGCTTCCGCTGCCAGCCCCTTTAGTTGGTATCAGAGCCAGTCTTTGGCTCTGATTATTTGGATTTAAATTTCGCGAAATTCATGTATGCATGTATTATTTGATTGCGAAGCATGTTCTTGGTGTTTTGTTTAATTTATTATGCATGGTGAACTCAAGAACTATCGAATCAAGAACTTGAATTACTCGATTGTACGAGACGTGCGATCGAGATAGGGATGTCGAGACAGTGGGTGCCGGGGAGCCGGGATCACGGGGCGACGCGCAGGCGAGCAAGGGCTCGCGCGCGCCGCCGGCCGAGACCGCTAGCCCCAGACGCACCTGCGTCGAGAGCGACATGGTGGCTGGCGTGGTGTGGTGGCTCGTAACTGAACCACCGAGACACTGGGCGCCGGGAGCCGCAACCCTAGGCGGAAGGCCGAGAGCGGGCGCACCTCCGTGTGCGCCGCTGGCTGAGAAGCTCGCGCCGCCGGATGGCTTGGTTGTCTGAGACAGGCGCCGAGACACTGGCCGAGAGTGGGCGCGCCACCGTGCGCGCCGCTGGCCGAGAGATGTCGGCACCCGACGAGCCGAGAAGCCGCGACGGATGCGCGCCGCTGGCCGAGAGATGTCGGCACCGGACGGGCCGAGAAGCCGCGACAGATGCTCGCCGCTGGCCGAGAGGGGCTGCGCCTCCGCGCACGTCCTGGCCCTGACGCTGGCGAACCGCGACGACCCGCTGGCCGAGACGATGGCGTGCCACCTGCGCGCCTGTGGCCGAGACGCCATGTGCGTCGTGATCCAACGACGAACTCGTCGGATTTTCGTCATTCATCGTTCGTGCGAACCTCGTACGATGAGATAACGATGAAGAATTATTTTAATGATTATTTAATTATTTTATTAAAAGATATCATTAAAATATTATTATTTAATGGAAATAAAATCTTTTTGGAAGATTTATCTAGATTTTAGGAATATTTTGATTATTATCTATATCTATGGAATTAAATAATATTATTTTATTCCTAGAAGATATGAATGAGAATAATTTAATAGTTTCCTAATATTTTATCTAGATTTAAGGAATATCTTATTATTTTCTATATCTATGGAAATAAATAATATTATTTTGATTCCTAGATGATATAGATAAGAATAATGTAATAGTTTCCTAATGTTTATATATCTAAGATCCTAATAAGGATAGATATGTATCAATACGTTAAATAATATAATATCTCTTCCTAATCTTGAACATGGAAATAATTTGAATTTAATTTTTCATGTCTTATTAAGAATTAAGTAATTTAATTATTTTAGATATATCTTATAGTCGACATGAATAAGAATTAAATTCTAGAACAATAATTCCTAATGAAAGATACCAATTAATAAAAGATTTAATTATCAGGCAGATTAAATACCAAAAGAATTTAATTAAGCCTTTAACTGCCTCAAGGCTAAGGATAATTAAAGAAAAATCATAACCCAAATATCTAAGCTATAATTATGAACTCAACGTTTGTATATGGTCTCCATCAATTGGTCTGCAATTCATGAAGCCTTTTTCTAATATTATCGCCACCTGCTCTGTGGGGACAATAATCCTAAGAAAATAGCAAGTTCATGAGGGCGGACTTCTCAAATATAAATAGTATGAACTAGAATGTAGTTTCGAATATTATCGCCACCTGCTCTGTGGGGACAATAATCCTAAGAAACTGCGAGATTCAGAAGTTCACACAGAATTTATGAGATAGCTTGATCTTGTTAGCAGCACATAAGCATTGTTATGGGAGTGTGTTGTAGAAATGAGACTCTGTAATGCTAAAGAGATGGTCTTGCTTAGGCAACATTAGGCGGCCATGCCACTCTGTGGTCTCTGGACTATTCGTCGGTGTTGTGACCAGTAAAATTGTAAGATTTTAATGCGTATTGACTTCCTCTGGAGGGTACAAAATTTTAATTTTACAGTTGTAAGATTTTGAAAAGTTTTATGGTTAATCTAATCAAACTTCTTACATAAGTTTATGACAATAGTAAAATACTTTGTTTTGCAGTGCAAATCAAATCGTCAATATGTCATTCAATCCTCTTTCCGCAATTCTCAAAGAAAATAAACTCGAGGGCCAAAATTACATAGAATGGAAACAAAATTTGGACATCGTTCTCACAGCCGATGAGTACATCTTTGTGCTCACCACCCCGCGACCTCCAGTGCCGGCGGCTACCGCTGCGGCAGGAGTCAGAGATGCACACAGACGGTGGCATAAGGCGAATGAGATGGCTAAGTGCTACATGTTGGCATCTATGTCTTCAGTACTCAAGCATCAGCATTCAGCCATGGAAACAGCCGCCGAGATCATGCAGAATCTCAAAAATCTTTTTAGTACTCAGAATCGAACGGCTAAGTCTCAAGCCTTTCGGAGTATCATGTCGAAGACAATGAAGGAAGGCTCGTCTGTGAGGGACCATGTGTTAGGTTTAGTATACTGAAAAGCATGTTTCGAGCGAGTTCGCACGAATAGAATCTTGCTTGTGTACGAAAAAACTGTACAATTCACTTTTGACCCGATTCAGTATCATTCGAGCAGTTTGCACGAATAGAATCAATATATTATTACATTGTGTTTGCTTGTGCGTTTATAAGATGTTTAATAAACATTTAAATGCATAAGAAGTAAACAAAGCCTAAGTCTTTTGCTTAGTAGACTGGTTGTGGGCGTCGTCCACTTTAAGGTAACTACAGTCGGTTCTATGCAATGCTTTGCAAAAGAAAAAGAAGAATTTCACAACCTAGATAGGCTTTGGCTACCTATCGTGAAAGGTTGCAATGTCAGTCCGATTATTTCTAAGCCTTATTGAAATAAGATGACGTTGGTGTGGTATAGCACTGAATGGATCTAACAACAAGACGAGTCTTTATGCTATCTACTGAAAGACGAGGTCTTGATAATTAATTTCTTAATCTACATACATTAGCATTGAGCATACGGCATTGAGTATCTACTACTTTGACTTACCAAATGTGCGGGTTTTTCGTCACCCAACGATCCAGGTATATTGGGTAGTGGTGATCATTATCTAGTGGTGCTAGGATTGCTATTATGTTGAATCGTGCGTGAGGTGAGTCTCGTTTGATAATGTCCTCAAGAGGAGCTTGAACAAGGTTTTATTATTCGGAAACTGGCCAGTTGGAGTTTTATTACTCTATGAATAATAAATAAGTGTTTCTTGCTAAGTCTACTCTTGGAATTAATAAGATATTAATTAATTAAGTCCATAGCAGACTTTAATTAATTAATGGGTATTTATATCTTAAGCGCGGGAAATAAATAATAAACAAAATGGAAACCCGGAATACTTATAATTTCGGATTTGGATGGGGAGTTCAATATTACTTCTGTAGTGGCTGCTCGTAATATTCCAATATAAGCTTGTATTAAATTGTGGGTTCAATTTAATTAGTAAAAAGCTAATTGGGGGAGCCCATATCTAAAACCTTCCATAGATCCGTGACTGAGCCCAATATGAACTATTATAAATAGGAGAATAAAAGAGACAGAAAACACAATTTTTGAGAGTGAAATTTCGTTCCCCTCCTCTCTACAGTAGGGGACGAAAATTTCAATGGAATTTTCTCCTCCGTGAGATCTTCAGCTCCTCCTCCGTGAAAAAGTTCTGTCTTCTTTATTCGAGTCCTAGTGTTTCGATAAGATCAGCCCACACTGATTTCGGAATACAGTTCGGGACACCAGTCAGAAGATCCGTGGTCTAGTAATGAAGATCATCGTGGAGAAGGCGCGAGCTATCGACGATTCTTTGGAGAATCAACGAGGTAAATTGGCTAACTCCGTAGAATTCATGTTTAGGATTTATATTCTATGAGCATGAATTATTTGCCTTCTAGCATGCAATTTTGTGTTAACATGTGAATTGATTAATCCCGTAATCTGTCAAATAGATCCTACGTCTGATTTATTTGTTTGTACAAATCTTCCGCTGTGCAAGGGGCTCCAAAACCCCAACAATTGGTATCAGAGCCAATTTTTGGCTCTGATTATGTGGATTAATTTCATGTTATGTGAGTTGCTTGAATGCATGTTTTGACCATTGCGTGGATGGATGAATTGCGTTGTGTTTTTCCGTGATTGTTGGAGTCGTAATATGTGGAATCTAATTCCTACTATTTGTAATCATAACATAATAATTATGTGGTAATGATTAGTTTGACTCCAATGGTTTTGAAAACATGCATGAACGAAATTTTGTTTTCGTGAATTGTGAGTCAATTCGACTTCGACTCTCGAATTGAAGACACCGCAGCAGCGATGAACGGGCAGCGCCGGCGGAGCGACGTCGACGCAGCAGCGTCGGAGACGTCAAGTTGGGCGAGCTCGCGAGTCGAGTGGGAGTCCTTCGTGGGCAGTTCCCAGACTCGACAGTCGACGGAAGCAAGAGAGTTGGCGACGGACAGCAGCTCCGGCAGCAACTGCTGTATCTTCGGACAGCAGCGCCGGACAGCAGCTGTGTCGTCGACGGACTGCACCAGCGACGCGGCAGTGTGGAAACGAGGCAGCAGCAGCACCGCGAAGGTGGCTGTGCAGCATCAGCAGTGGGGATCGGGCAGCGGCGGGTGCGACGACGCAGCGACAACAGCGTTGGTATCCCGCAGTGCAGTGCCAGCAATCCGACGATGACGCGCTCCAGCAGCCGAGGACGGCGGTCTGCCAGGAGCGGCGCCGGCGGCTACGGAGAGTAGCAGCTGTGATTCGAGTGGGAGCCCTTCGCGGGCAGTTTCCCGGACTCGAGTACGACGACGCAAGATTAGGGTTTACCCTATGCGCGACGCTCGCGCGGGTCCCACCCGCGCGACGTCGCATCTCCTCGATTCCGTGACTTCGCTTTCCAATTTTGATTAGGGTTTCCAAATCCTTGGATTCAATTTTGGAAATAATTCAAGATTAATATGGAAATAAGATTTGAATATATCTTTTGAGGATTTTATATATTATATGAGATTTGATTATGAATCAAATCTTGGATTAGTTAGATTCTTTTCTTATTTAATGGATTTATATGGATTTTATTTCTAGATTAATCCTAGTTATATTTGGAAAATAATAATCTAATTTTTATCTATATCCTATGGATTTATATGGATTTAATCCTAGACAAATCCTAGTTGGATTTAGATAATGATAATATTATTTTATTCTTATCCTATGAATTTATATGAATTTATTCATAGATAAATTCTAGTTGGATTTGGATAGTGATAATATAATATTTTATTCTTACCTTATAGATTTATGAGGATTTGTTCCTAGATAAATCTTAGATAGATTTGAATAATTATAATATAATATTATCTAATTCTATGGATTTATATGGATTTACTCCAAGAATAAATCCTAGATGGATTAGGATTAATATTAATATTAATTTATTTTATCCTATAGATTTGAATAGATTTAATTCTATTATGACAAATTTTAGATGGATTAAAATAAGCATTAATCCAAGTTATCCTTATCTTTTGGATTTATATCCTAGATAGATTAGGATAAATATAATATATAAGAAAATCCTTATTTAATTGGATTAGATAAACTTATTTATCTAAGAAATGCTAAGTAATGTATGATATATTCTAGATATCTATTCTAAATAGAATTAAGATTTGTATAAATCTTGGTTGGTTGAATTTTATTTATCGTATGGATTATGATAGAATTGTTTCTGTCTAGTAATATCCTAGAAAGATTTAAATAATGATAATCCTAGATCAACGTTATCTTGAATTGAAGGATTTGATTTTATCGAAATAAAATCTAGAATGATCCTAAATGGATTTAGATAGTTAACACTATCTTGATAAATCCTAAATGAATTTGGATAATTAATATCCAAGATAAACATTAAATAATTGTCATTAATTATCCAGTGTGTTTAAATGTCATGCATTAAATGGATTTATCTGTTTATTTGGTGTTTATCTTTGTAAGTGGATTATCTGCTTTATCTGCTTATGTGATAATTATGCAAAAACCATATAAAATATCTAAGCGATAATACAACAAGCGCGTTGTATATGGTCTCCATCAATTCGTCTGCAATTTATGAAGCTTTTTTCTAATATTATCGCCACCTGCTCTGTGGGGACAATAATCCTAAGAAATAGCGAGTTCATGAGGGCGGATTTCTCAAAAATAAATAGTATGAACTAGAATGTGGTTTCCAATATTATCGCCACCTGCTCTGTGGGGACAATAATCCTAAGAAACTGCGAGATTCAGAAGTTCACACAGAATTTATGAGATAGCTTGATCTTGTTAGCAGCACATGAGCATTGTTATGGGAGTGTGTTGTAGAAATGAGACTCTGTAATGCTAAATTCGGTGGTCTTGCTTAGGCAACATTAGGCGGCCATGCCACTCTATGGTCTCTGGACTATTCGTCGGTGTTGTGACCAGTAAAATTGTAAGATTTAATGCGTATTGACTTCCTCTGGAGGGTACAAAATTTTAATTTTACAGTTGCAAGATACATAATTGTTTTGTGGTTATTTGCGATTATGTGTTGAGCATAAGTATGTGATAATAAGTTTATATGCCAAATGTTCATTATGTCATTTATATTTTGTCTGCGATCTTTAAAAAAAACTCGAATGCCAAAATTATGTAGACTGGAAATGTAAATGGATAAGATTCTCATCGCTAAAACTGGGAGTTTATACTCAATAATTCATGTCCTCCATTTCCTCGACATAATTCTACGAAGATTGTTCGAGAATGCTTTTTGCATGTACTTGACAAGTTCTTTGAGGAATAAGGTCAAGCTATTTTCTTTTAAGTAGCACGACAAGTCTTGGTTAGTGACGATGAAAGTTGGATATCAATAGAATCTGTCAAGATGATTCTATTGGAATATCCTAGAGGGACAGAATGTTTTGAGGGATCTTTTGATCACTCAAATAGTTTTCTGACTCAAGTCATCGCTTAAAGTAATAAGAAATGACTATAAGAAGGTTTAACTGAAAAGTAGAAAACCTTCAGAATATTAGTCGTTATATTACTGTTAGAGGAAAGTAACATGATAGATGACGAATTCATGAAGGCTGCATTTTTCCTAAGTCCTAGTTCATTTGAACAAAAGACTAGATGTGGAAATGGAAGAGTCTGATCAGTCATCAAAGTTTGTTTAAAGCGAGTGAAGATGCTTTGTAAGTTGGATTGACCTCTTTTAAAGAAGGACAATGACTTACATGACAATGCAACTTCTAAGTAAGAGATCTTGATCCAGTTAGGCTTTTGTTGCAGTGGGAGCTTATAATGCTCAATTATTGTTTTATGGTTGATGATTAAGGCTTCATAGTATTGAAACAATATAAGTGCAACAAGATTGAGTATGAAATAACACATCAACTTCTTAAACAATGAATGATAAAGTATTTATGGCTCTTAGTCTTAAGGCCAAGAAAATACTTAGCTATTGTTCAAACTGATCTAGACTATCAAGATTTTAACAATTTGTTTGTTAAATAGCTTGAAAGTCGAGAATGTCTATTCGATGCACTATGAGTTAGAATCATTTGATTCAGAATAATTATAGAAGTGCAACGTAGAAAGACTAGCAAGTCTCAATGGTTTACACTAATAAGAAGACGAGCAAAGCTTTGTGATCAGTAGTGGGAGTCTAATCTCCATTAACGAATCCAAGCATTCTTTCAAAGAATGGGATAGTTATGTAAGAAGGAATCGAAGTCTTTCTAAGACAAGTTTGATCAAGTGATGAGTTGTACTCATGAAAATCTTATCATTGATGGGATAAGCGTTAGATATAACGAGATACACCTTAAAGAAACTACCATCATCAGTACCTTCTACAAAACACGAGTTGTGGACTAGAGTGACTCTAGTCTAGCACATCTCAAGGTGTAATGTTGTTCCAACGCATGTTGGAAAGGTATCCAAGTAATTGGAGTTGAGTACTGAGGTATGTTTTAAGGTTGTCCCAAATGATGTAAGATTATAAGTTCTGTAATCTTCAAAGATATAATTCTTGTATGAAGATCAAGAATAAAACTAAAAGCCTAACAGCGTGATAACTCTCAGGACATAGAGAGATATCGGATTTTCCATATTACCAAAGAGTCATACCATTAGAAACTTTTGCACTAATAAAATCAACTTCAACACTTAAGATTGTTAGAACCATGTCGTAGTGGGAGCGTTCCCAGGAACATGACGAGTTCATGGGTCTAAGAGTGTCGAAAGACTCGGTCTTAGATTTACTTGAACATAATCCTTTTAACTACAATGTATAATTGGTTCATTTGGATATTCATCCTTGGAAAGGTGATAGATTCCAAACTACAATCTTAGATAGACAACATGTTTTACAAGACTTGCAATACTACCTACAGGCTGTGTCAGTCAGTGGGAGCTAGTACATTTGCAAGTGTAAATGTGGATCTCAAATGGCCAGACAATGACAATGGGCTATGCCCAAAGAGAAATATCATCTTCTCGCTGTCGTTGTGCCAAGATTTGTTCGATCCTATTGTCTATCAGCACTTACATAATTAGAATGTATGTATCATGATTGTCAAGACAGCTTTCTATTAATAGAAGTCTTGAAGAAATCATCTACATGGAACATCCTAATAGGTATGTAATAGAGGGCAAGAAACACATGATTAGAAGCTTATGAAGACCTTTGTGGTCTTAGGCAAACATCTAAATCAGAGATAAGTGTTTTGTCGAGATTTTCAAATGTTTGGAATTTGACATGTGCTCTTTAAGTGTGTAGTAAGCACAAGGAAGTTGAAAGTGCATTAAATATGGTATTATTGGTACTCTACGATGATGAAATCTACAAAAGTTGCAAACAACTAAGATTGGCATCTAGCGTAGGAAACTGGTTGTCTACCCAGTTTAAGATAAAGGATTATAGAGAAACTAATTACATTCTAAGCATCTAAGTCTTTAAGATTGCTAGAAAGAATGTTGAGATTCTCTTAGGAATCTTATATCTACACATAGCTTGGAACATTTTAGCATTAGAATTTCCATGCAAAGGTTTTTACCTTTCAAGATGGAATTGTCTTGTCTCTAGTCAAGTGTCGTTTGACGCTTAGTGAGAACAAGAATTATGAGACTAGTTCTGTAGATAGATGTCTCATGTATGCTATGATGTGTACTAAGTTTGATATTAGTTGTGCTCATGCATAACAAGTGTATATCATATTAACCATGGCAAAGGACTTTGATTGAGGTAATGAATATACCATAGTACTTGAGAAAGACTAATCGCTATATTCTAGTTTACCAGTCATTCATGTAATGTCCTTAGGGTTACACTGACTAAGTCTTATGACTAATCAGTGATCGAGTAAGTCATCCTCAGTTTATGTGTTTACATTAGGAGTATACTCCTAGTAGCTTTGATCGTAAGTTTGAGTATACCTATGAGTATTTTTACTCTAGCAAAGGCTAACTCAAGAGGAACACGAAATCATAAGCTAAACAATCACATAGAGAGATGAAATTAATTAAAGATCAAGTACGCAGCAAAGACATAGTGACGCAAAAGATATTATCAGAGAACAACCAAGCAGATTTTTCACAGAAAAATGCCTTTGTGGCAACATGTTTCAAACATGATGTGAAATGAATGGTAGTTCGATATATCTAGCTCCAATACCTGCTTTGTGTATAAGTGGGAGAGTTTTTGGCAGTGGGTATACTCGAAAGCATATTTTGAGTATAAGTGGGAGATTGTTAGGTTTAGTATACTGAAAAGCATGTTTCGAGCGAGTTCACACGAATAGAATCTTGTTTGTGTACGAAAAAACTGTACAATTCACTTTTGACCCGATTCAGTATCATTTGAGCAGTTTGCACGAATAGAATCAATATATTATTACATTGTGTTTGCTTGTGCGTTTATAAGATGTTTAATAAACATTTAAATGCATAAGAAGTAAACAAAGCCTAAGTCTTTTGCTTAGTAGACTGGTTGTGGGCGTCGTCCACTTTAAGGTAACTACAGTCGGTTCTATGCAATGCTTTGCAAAAGAAAAAGAAGAATTTCACAACCTAGATAGGCTTTGGCTACCTATCGTGAAAGGTTGCAATGTCAGTCCGATTATTTCTAAGCCTTATTGAAATAAGATGACGTTGGTGTGGTATAGCACTGAATGGATCTAACAACAAGACGAGTCTTTATGCTATCTACTGAAAGACGAGGTCTTGATAATTAATTTCTTAATCTACATACATTATCATTGAGCATACGACATTGAGTATCTACTACTTTGACTTACCAAAGGTGCGGGTTTTTGGTCACCCAACGATCCAGGTATATTGGGTAGTGGTGATCATTATCTAGTGGTGCTAGGATTGCTATTATGTTGAATCGTGCACGAAGTGAGTCTCGTTTGATAATGTCCTCAAGAGGAGCTTGAACAAGGTTTTATTATTCGGAAACTGGCCAGTTGGAGTTTTATTACTCTATGAATAATAAATAAGTGTTTCTTGCTAAGTCTACTCTTGGAATTAATAAGATGTTAATTAATTAAGTCCATAGCAGACTTT
Organism: Salvia splendens; assembly: GCF_004379255.2. Taxonomy (NCBI): domain Eukaryota; kingdom Viridiplantae; phylum Streptophyta; class Magnoliopsida; order Lamiales; family Lamiaceae; genus Salvia; species Salvia splendens. The sequence continues at coordinate 27,978,255 of NC_056038.1, forward strand.
AATTAATTAATGGGCATTTATATCTTAAGCGCGGGAAATAAATAATAAACAAAATGGAAACCCGGAATACTTATAATTTCGGATTTGGATGGGGAGTTCAATATTACTTCTGTAGTGGCTGCTCATAATATTCCAATATAAGCTTGTATTAAATTGTGGGTTCAATTTAATTAGTAAAAAGCTAATTGGGGGAGCCCATATCCAAAACCTTCCATAGATCCCTGACTGGGCCCAATATGAACTATTATAAATAGGAGAATAAAAGAGACAGAAAACACAATTTTTGAGAGTGAAATTTCGTTCCCCTCCTCTCTACAGTAGGGGACGAAAATTTCAATGGAATTTTCTCCTCCTTGAGATCTTCAGCTCCTCCTCCGTGAAAAAGTTCTGTCTTCTTTATTCGAGTCCTAGTGTTTCGATAAGATCAGCCCACACTGATTTCAGAATACAGTTCGGGACACCAGTCAGAAGATCTGTGGTCTAGTAATGAAGATCATCGTGGAGAAGGCGCGAGATATCGACGATTCTTTGGAGAATCAACGAGGTAAATTGGCTAACTCCGTAGAATTCATGTTTAGGATTTATATTCTATGAGCATGAATTATTTGCGTTCTAGCATGTAATTTTGTGTTAACATGTGAATTGATTAATCCCGTAATCTGTCAAATAGATCCTACGTCTGATTTATTTGTTTGTACAAGTCTTCCGCTGTGCAAGGGGCTCCAAAACCCCAACACCATGTCCTCGAGATGATGGGCCACCTCAACCAAATTGAGGTCTTGGGAGGGACAATCGATCCCGAGTCCCAAGTAATTGTCATCCTTCAAAGTCTTTCCCCTAGCTTCCAACAGTTCAAGCTCAACTTTGAGATGAACAAAAGGAATTACACCTTGGCAGAGCTGTTGACTGAACTTCAGTCGGCAGAGGACCTTATGGTCCAGGCTAAGGCGGCCATGATGATTTCGGCACCTCGTTTCTCTGGCTTGAAGCCTAGAGCAGGAAAAAGGCAGGCACCGAACTCAGGACCGGCCAAGATAGCTAAGGGAAAGAAGAAGAAGAGGGCTAACAAGAAGCCTACGGGGAAGTGTTTCAAGTGTGGAGAGAAGGGGCATTGGAAGCCAGACTGTCCTAAACGGGGCAAGGCTACAGGTATGCACCAGGCTCTAGTTGTCGAGTCTTGATTGACTTCGACATCAATTTGCACTTGGGTTATTGACACAGGAGCCACTGATCATTTTTGTTTTGATCCTGACTTATTGCAGGTGACAAGACGGCTACATGATCGTGAGATCGAAGTCCAGCTGGGCGACGCTACCAAAGTGGCGGCCGTTGCAGTGGGAGACATTTATTTGCGTTTTAGTAGTGATAGATTTTTTATTTTGAAGAATGTTTTGTTGTTACCTTCTTTTAGAAGAAATTTAATTTCAGTTTCTAAATTGGTTTATGATGGATATTCGATTTCTTTTAATGACAACTACGTTATTAAGAAAGATGGTTCTTATATCTGTCGTGGTATCATGGAAAACAATCTGTACACAATCACTTCTACACAGTTTAATAATCGCAAATCAGAACTCAATACAACATCGAAAATTTCAAAGAAACGAAAAGAACCTTCAAGTTCAATGAACGAAACGTACTTGTGGCACCTTAGACTTTTTCATGCCAATGAAAGGAGGATCCATTCTCTTGTTCAACAAGATCTTATCAAAGGTCTAGAGGAGGAACCATTTCATAAGTGTGAGTCATGCTTAGAAGGCAAGATGACCAAGAGGTCTTTTAAGGCTAAGGGCAATAGGTCCAAGGAAGTACTTGAGCTCGTTCATTCCGATGTATGTGGACCAATGTCAACTGAGGCAAGAGGTGGTTTTTGATACTTCATCATATTTATTGATGACTTCTCGAAAATTGGATATGTCTACTTGATGCGTCACAAGTCAGAGTCTTTTGACAAGTTTAAAGACTTTAAGACTCTTGTGGAGAAATATCATGGAAAGAATATCAAATGCCTACGATCTGATCGTGGAGGCGAATACCTCAGTGCCGAATTCTTGGACTACTTATCGGAAGTGGGAATTCAATCCCAACTGACTGCGCCGGGCATGCCTCAGCAGAACGGCGTGGCTGAAAGAAGGAACAAGACCTTATTAAACATGGTTCGATCGATGATGAGTTATGCACGTTTGCCTATTTCGTTTTGGGGACATGCCTTGCTTTCCGCAAGTCACATTTTAGACAATTTACCATCATAATCCGTACCTAAAACTCCATATGAGTTGTGGACTGGGCGTAAGCCCAATCTAGTATATCTCAAGGTTTGGGGTTGCCCGGCTCATGTATTGGAAAATGATCCAACTAAGCTAGGATCTAGGACGGAGGTATGTTTGTTTATAGGATACCCCAAAGGAACGAAAGGTTATGAATTCTTTAGTCTCCGAGATAAGAAAGTCATTGTGAGCACTCACGCGACATTCTTAGAGGAAGACTATGTAATGAATCATAAACCCAGCAGTGAAGTGGCTCTTGATGAGCTAACTTCAGTCACAAGTTCCATTAACCAAGAACAAGTACCAAGTGTACAAACAATTCCCGAAACTTCAACTTCTACTCAAAATATTTTAGTGCCGCGCCGCAGTGGGAAGGTCTCACATGAGCCCGACAGATACATTGGTTTGGGAGAATCTATGGATCACTCCTCGGACAGCAATGTATTAGATCCCTGGAACTTTGCGGAGGCGCAGGCAGATATCGATCATTGCGAATGGGTAAAAGCAATGGATTCGGAACTACAATCTATGATAGACAAAGACGTCTACGATTTGTCCGTCCTACCCGAAGGTTGTACTGCCATTGGGAGCAAGTGGATATATAAACGTAAACGTGGACCCGATGGACGAGTTAAAGTCTTCAAAGCAAGACTAGTGGCCAAGGGGTATACCCAAAAGGAAGGCATCGATTATGATGAGACCTTCTCCCCAGTGGCCATGCTCAAATCGATCCGGATACTGTTGTCTATTGCAGCTTATATGGATTGGGATGTATGGCAGATGGACGTTAAGACTGCATTTCTAAACGGCAGTCTTGAGGAGACCATCTACATGGAACAACCCGAAGGATATGCCATAAAGGGCAAAGAACACATGGTTTGGAAGCTTAAGAAGGCCATTTATGGCCTCAAGCAAGCATCCAGATCGTGGAACCAATGTTTCGATCAAACTGTTTGCAAGTTTGGATTCGAAAAGTGCCCAAGTTAAAGCTGCGTGTATAAGAAAGTTGATAAGGGGAATGTGGTGTTCTTAGTTTTATATGTAGATGACATTCTTCTAATTGGAAACAATAAAAAGATGTTGTCATCAGTTCGAACATGGTTATCAAACCAGTTCTAGATGAAGGATATGGGAGACGCGGGACACATCCTCGGGATCAAGGTTCTTCGGAATCGAGATAAGAAGATGTTGTGCTTATCTCAAGAATCTTACATCGAAACAGTACTTAGTCGTTTTAGCATGCAGGATGCCAAGAAAGGTTTCTTACCTTTTAGACATGGCATCCATTTATCTCAAGAGATGTGCCCTAAAACGCCGTCTGAGATACAAGCAATGAGAAGGATTCCATATGCTTTGACAGTTGGAAGTCTCATGTATGCTATGCTTTGTACTAGACCAGATATTTGCTTTGCTGTTGGCATGGTGGCAAGATATCAGTCGAATCCGGGCCAAGGACATTGGACTGCCGTAAAGAACATACTCAAGTACCTTAAACGGACTAAGGACTATGCTCTAGTTTACAATGCAGTCGAGCTCTGTCCTTTGGGATATACTGACTCAGACTTTCAAGCTGATCAGGACTCGAGAAAATCTACTTCAAGATATGTGTTCACCCTAGGAGGTGGAGCCGTAATTTGGAAGAGTGTGAAGCAGAAATGCATCGCGGACTCGACCATGGAAGCCGAGTATGTGGCCGTTTCGGAGGCTGCAAAAGAGGTTGTATGGCTCAAGAACTTCCTTATGGATTTAGGTGTGGTTTTGAATCTGCCCAAGAGCATCACCATTTATTGTGACAATTCTGGTGCTGTGGCAAACTCGAAAGAACCAAGAGCTCACAAAGCGAGCAAACACATAGAGCGGAAGTATCATATCATTAGAGATATAGTGCAGAGAGGAGACATAAAAGTGGTCAAGATTGCGTCAGAGAACAACCTGACAGATCATTTTACAAAGGCTTTGGCGGTAAAACCGTTCGATTGCCACGTAGAAGGGATGGGAGTTCGACTCATTCAAGACCTCAACTCGCTTTCAGTATAAGTGGGAGATATTTAAGACGTGTGCACTACCATTTTGTATACTCGAAAGCTGTTTTGAGTATAAGTGGGAGATTGTTAGGGTTTTGTATACTAGAAATCACCTTTCGAGTGATTGGATACTGTAAAACTCTAATGGTTATTTTCTAATAAATGCAACAGATTATTTTTGTCATAATGTTGTTATGTTTTACATTTAATGGTTGTTTATTGTATATTTAAATGTATGAGCAAACGTAACAAAGTCTAAGTCTTTGTTTTAGTAGACCGGTTGTGGGCGTCGTCCAATTTAAGGTAACACGGTCAGTTCTAAACAAAGAAAAATAAGAATTTCACAACCTAGTTAGGCCTAGACTACCTATCGCGAAAGGTTGCAATGTCAGTCCGATTATTTCTAAACCTTATTGAAATAAGATGACGTTGGTGTGGTATAGCACTGAATGGATCTAACAACAAGACGAGTCTTTATGCTATCTACTGAAAGACGAGGTCTTGATAATTAATTTCTTAATCAATGTACGTTAGCATTGATCATACGATATTGAGTATCCACTACTTTGACTTACCAAAGGTGCGGGTTTTTCATAACCCAACGATCCAGGTATATTGGGTAGTGGTGATCATTATCTAGAGGTGCTAGGATTGCTATTATGTTGAAACGTGCGCGAGGAGAGTCTCGTTTGATAACATCCACAAGAGGAGCTCGAAACGAGGTTTTATTATTCGGAACCTAGCTAGTTGGAGTTTGATTACTCTATGAATAATAAATAAGAGTTTCTTGCTAAGTCCACTCTTGGAATTCGAAATATGTTAATTAATTAAGTCTATAGCAGACAATAATTAATTAATGGATGTTTCCATCTTAAGCGCGGGAAATAAATCAAATACAATTAAAGGAAACCCGGAATACTTGTAATTTCGGATTTGGAAGGCAGTGCAATATTACTTCTGTAGTGGCTGCTCGTAAATTCCAATATAAGCTTATATTAAATTGTGGGTTCAATTTAATTAGTAAAAAGCTAATTGGGTGAGGCCTGTTCCAGATTCTTCCTTAGATCCCTGATTGGGCCCAATATGTGACTTATATAAATAGGAGAATAAAGGAGACAGAAAATACAACAATTTATTCATAAAATTTTCGTCCCCCTCCTTTAAGAGAATTTTCGAAAATTGTGCTCTCCTCCGTGAGCTGAGTTCTGTCTTCCATTATTTGAGTCCTAGTACGTTGGTGAGATTTGCCCACACAAATATCAGCGTATAGACCGGGACACCAGTCAGAAGATCCGAGGTCGTGTATTGAAGATCTTCACGTGGAGACGGAGCAAGCATCATCGATTCTTGATTGAATCAACGAGGTAAATTGGCTAATTCCGTAGTAAGCATGTTTTAGGAATTTAATGTGCTAAAGCATGTTTTAATTCAAGTTATGAGCATGATACATGTGATAATTACGCGAATAGATTTTGTCTAAATAATCTGCTAAATAGATCAAATTCATGTGATCCGTTTTGTCACGCACGCTTCCGCTGCCAACCCCTTCACTTTCGCCCCACACGTGCTCGTGGCCTTGGCTTCTACCCACTTAGAGATGTAGTCAACTGCGACTAAAATATACAGGTTTCCATAGGATGAGGGAAATGGACCCATGAAGTCCATCCCCCATATGTCGAACAGCTCACAAATAATAACCGGTACTTGTGGCATTTCATCCCGTGTAGAGATCCCACCGGTCAGTTGGCAACGTTCACAGCTTCTACAGAATTCATAAGCATCTTTGTTGAGAGTTGGCCAGTAGAATCCACTGTCCGAAATCTTTCTTGCCGTTTTGTTGGGACCGAAGTGTCCTCCACATGCCAAGGAATGGCAATGTGTCAGTACGTTCCTCTGCTCCCAGTCAGGAACGCATCTTCTTATCACTTGATCTGCTTCTACTTTCCAAAGGTATGGGTCGTCCCAAAAATAGTACTTTGCTTCACTTTTGATCTTCATTCTTTGAGCCTTGGTAACGTTTGGCACTTCTGGAAGCTCTCCTGAAACTAGGTAGTTGGCTAGGTCCACAAACCATGGCTCCTGTCCTACTTTTTCTTTCCTTTTTGCTGTTGTATCCTGGCCAGTGAGCTTCATTACCTCTTCCCAATCAATTTTTCTGAAAATCACTTCACACAAGTGTTCCTCCGGGAACCGGTCGTTCACTTCCTCGCTGCTCCCATCTTGCACTATCCTACTTAAATGATTCGCTACCTTATTCTCGACTCATTTTTTGTCTTCCACTTCCTAATCGAATTCTTGTAGTAGGAGTACCCATCGGATCAGTTGGGGCTTTGATTCTTTATTGGCAATCAGGTACTTAATGGCCGCATGGTCAGTATAGACGATGACCTTGGATCCTAACAAGTACTGCCGAAACTTCTCGAATGAATACACCACGGCCAGCATCTCCTTCTCAGTGGTGTCATAATTCTTTTGAGCTTGATTCAATGTTTTAGATGCATAGAAGATCACATACCTTTTTCCCTCGATCTTCTGACCCAGAACAACTCCCACGGCATAGTCGCTGGCATCACACATTACTTCGAAAGGATGATCCCAGTCAGGAGCCCGGATGATTGGCGTGGGGTCAATTATATCAACATAGCATAGATTTTCATAATAGATAGGCTTCTTCATGGCCTCATTGATATCAAAGGTGAATTTCTCTCCATGAAAATCAATGCAAATTGTCCCCTCAGCCATGTCCACGATTGTCTTAGCTGTTCTAAAAAATGGTCTCCCTAACAATATACCGCTAGACTCTCTAGCTTCAGACTCATTCATCTTGATCACATAAAAGTCAGCTGGGTAAGTAAAATTATGCACTCTCACCAATACATTTTCTAGCACGCCTTCTGGATTTATGCATGACCTATCAGCCAGTTGGATTAACACCCTAGTGTTTGACAACTTTACTCCATTCAACCGATTATAGGCTGATAATGGCATAACATTTATAGATGCTCCCAGATCACACATCGCATGCTCGATTTTTACATCTCCTATAGTTATAGGTAAAGTGAACATACCTGGGTCGGCTCTCTTGGGCGGTAGCTTCTCCTGCACAATTGCTGACGCTATCCCTTCCACCATGATCTTTCCATTCTCCTGGGCTTTCCCGGCTCTGAACTCCTTGATAAATTTTCCAACCAAGGGCAGCTTCACGGCTTGGAGGAATGGTATGGTGACATCCAGCTTCCCAAAAATTGACATATAATCCACTGGGTTCTCATTCTTCCTCCTAGTCACGAAACGGTAAGGGAATGGTTTTTTCCTTTTCGCCTCGTCGACCGGTTCTTCAACAGCCTTCTTGGAGTCTTTCTTGGGCACATTCTGGGCTGGAGTCTCTGTGGTGGGTTCCGTTTCTTTAGGATGGTCTTCTCCGAGCCGTACGCCCTTGGCTTCATCTCTTTACAATGGTGCTTCGTCCAAGAAAAAAGGATCCTGCATCTGAGGCAGAGGTCTGTTGAGCTCTCTCTCCGAGATGATATCACTCAGTACCTTCGTTTTACTTGGCTCTCCACTGAGTTTCTTCAGTTGTGGTCCTTCATAGGCAGTACCGGACCGCAATGTGACATTGCTCACGTTTGCCTTTTCAGGTACATGGACTGTAGACGGGAGGTTCCCTGAATTCCCTTTTAATTCACCCATCGAATTCGCCAGTTGGGCTAATTGCCTATTCATCATATCTATGTTCGCCTTATGCTCCTTCTGGGCATTCTGCATCCCCTGCACTACTTCATTATTGGACTGCAACTCACCCTTGATACTCTGCTGCGAAGCGAGCAGTTCTCCCATCATGTCCTCCATAGATCTCCTTGACCTGTTAGGATATTGGGACTGATTCGGACCTTGGTGCTGGCTATACTGGGGGTTTTGGTTGGGTTGGTAATTCTGGAAGTTTTGCTGGTTCTGGTTAGGAGGGTATTGGTTATACTGGGCAGGAGGGTTGTACTGGTCTTGGTGATAATGATTCTGGTTCTGGTTCTGATGGTATTGGGGACCTTGACTATGCTGATTTTGGTAATTTTGGTAGTTCCTTTGGTGGGGTGGTATATAAACAGGGTTTGAGTTTTGGTTCTGTGGGTTTTGGTTGTGGCGTTGTTGGTTCCTTTCTGACCAGTTGGATTGGTGGTCGGGATTTGCTGGGCCACTGTTGGGATTTTGGTTCAGGTGGGGGTTGTATTGGTTATGACCTTGACCTTGGTTTTGGTTTTGGTTCCCATCGCCCCATCGAAAATTTGGATGGTCCTTCTATTGTGCGTCCCGCTGTCTCCCCGGGATCCAATTCCCACTAGAGTTATAGTATCCTGCAACATTGACTTGCTCCATATTGGCGAAGTCATTCGACTGATCGTAGGTTGGCCCTTGATTTCCCTGCTCTGCGCCCTTGTAGCTCCCAGTTGGGGAAGGTGGTGGCGTGTTCTTCTCGATTGTGCTCAGGAGTGCCTATTTCAACTCTTCCATCTTCAAGTCCATCTTCTGCTCTATCTTCTGCTCCTGGTCAGCGGACGAAGTACTCGCAATCCTTTCTCTGCTGTATCCATCTCTTGAATTGTCGTACTCCTTCTGGGCGCTTAGAAGCTTCCTCAGGACCTTTTTCGCTTCGCTGACCATTAATTGCGTGAAGCTTCCTCCTGACGACGAGTTTGCCAGATCCTTTGTTGCCTTATTCATCCCCTCATAAAAGGTGTGATGTATCTCTATATCTGCCATACGATGGTTTGGACACGCATCCAAAAGGCTCATATACTTTGCCCAATAATCACTCAGTGGTTCGTCGTATCCTTGCTTCACACTGTTATCTCTCTCTTCAGTGCACTTGTCTTTGATGACGGAAAAAATTCACCTAAGAAGGCTGACTTGAAATCGGCTCAACTCTCAATGGAGTCTGGTGGCAGGCGCATGAACCATGTGTTGGCCTCCCCCTTTAGGACGAATGGAAAGGCCTTCAATCTGTAGTCATCCTCGGTCGCCCCCGTTGGCCTTCTCTGTGCCTTACAAATCTTACAGAACTCATGAAGGAACTCGTAGGGCCCTTCATAGTTCTTTCCACAGTACGTGGGTAGAATTGCGATAACATGGGGCTTCACATCGCAAGCTGTCTGTCCCGAAGTGACAACTATGGCTTGCGGCGGTTCTCCGTCGGCATGCGCGTTCAACGATCCGATCTCTGGGTCATCGTCTACTTGGGCAGCCATCCTTCTTGGGTTACCTTCCCATTGTAGTACCACTTCTGGTATTCCTCCTTCGATGGTGTCTTGCTCTTCGTCACTACTCGTGCCTAGGTCAGACAGGGCCGTCGACAGGCCAGAACGAGTGGTTACAAGTATAGTCCCTCGTTGGAGTATCTTCGGTCTCAAATGGTCAGGAGCCGAGCTGCTTCTCATAAACTGAAATAAAAAAGAAAGAGAAAAATTATGCACAATATATACGCCAAAATATCACACACAATAACAGTTAATAACGACATCCATCCCCGGCAACGGCGCCATTTTGATGGTGTAGGTTCACGGTGTCGTGTTAAGCAAGGATGTATCCTACTGATCAGGATAGAAACCCCGGCTCAGCCTAAACCTGGCATCAAAGAAATTCCTCAACCCACTTCTACTGGTTAGTATAGTGGAGGTAAGGGTCGAATCCCACAGAGATGGATACGCTTTGGGTAATGGTGGTGATAGTCTGGAGGGGGGTTGGTTAGCTACCACGCTTGGGTTGAGATTCTGCCTATACAGAAATTAAAGGTGGTACTCTACTGACTGGGTGGTGTGAAAGTGAACGACATGTGGCTGTGTACGTGAGAGTGGGGGATAAGGTGTTTCAAGGACATGTGGAAAGTGCTCGGTTACTATAAAAGGCTAAACGGAATATCAGAGAAAAAGTGGTGGTTGGGTGGCTACACTGTCAGATCTGTAGTGTACTAGCAGAAAAGCAAATGACAAAAGCAAAAAGTAACTAAAAAGTAAAAGTGGTCCCAAACTTGGATGGGGATGTTCTCTTCTTCAACAATCATGAACAAAATCAACAAACTCAGATTCCATAGATGAAATTACAGATTAACAACTCCACAATTCAGATCCATAAATTAACTCACTAAAATTCAAAAATTAAACCAGCGAAATCAAGAACTACACATACTGGACGACATGCAAGGTGGCAGAATCACGTAAACTCAGAATTCGCACTTAATCGCTTCAGGAATTTAAATCTAAACAGCAACTCAACTAAACATCTCAGATCAAGCAACTCCAAATGAAATCATACTTTCAACACTTGGAAATTACCGGTACAACTAGATCTAAGCTACCTAGGCAGAATGAAACAGATTCACACAGAAAGAGATGCATAAAAATGACTTCATTTCATAAAAACGTTTGGATCTAAACGAAACACTTCAAAATGCTAACAAGTATCGAAATTGCGGCAGATCCAACGTAAGGAAACAAGTAAGATTAACTAGGAAAGCGTGTAAAGATTGTTTTGCCACTCCGGGCGATGAAACTGCTACGACTACGAAATGAACTGGATGGAACGCGAATCTCCGGTGGACTGATGAACTTCAGGTGACCATGGCTGTGGCGAGGAATGAGAAGATGTAGGACAATGCTGTAGGAACTGATCTACCGAGAGAGAATACTCTAACTAAATGCGAAAGTAGATCCCCCTCCTCCTTTTTTTTTATTCTCTCCAAGTGGCTTCCTTTTATAGGGAGGCCTGCCCTTGATTTTTAGGGTAGACTCTCTTCGTGAAATGACTCTTTTGCCCTTGTTTGTGGTTGATCCTTCCTAGCAATCCTTCTTCTCCATCTGAAGCCTTTTTTGGCATGCATCCTGGTCAGTATTGCACCCTTCTGGCGTTCTTTCACCTGAGTTATCCGACTCCTTTCGTACTGACTGGTACCCTTTTCCTGCACACTTTAGCAACTGTTTTGCAGATATAATCCAATTACGCATGTTATACTGACCAGTAACCAAGGCTTAGAATGCGACTTATCAGTCCGAAACTGCACACCCACGCCGCAATACACCCCACCACCAAGGCATCACAACCAACAAAAGGAAGAAGACAAAAGCAAACTGAATTGCAGCCATTGTGGAGGAAGGAAACACACTAGGGATACCTGTTTCCACATCCATGGATTCCCGGAGTGGTGGGAAGAAATGAAACGAGCAAGGCAAGCCCGAACTAAGGTCGAAACAGCGGAGGCAGAGGAGGTGGAAGGGCGTCGGCAGCGGTTGCTCTCGAACGCGCCACCTTCACCGAAAACTCGGCGGGCGCAGCGGAGGCAGCGACGGCGGCAGAGGAGTGAACCCAGGCAGCACAGGTGGCGGCGAAAACAGAACAAACGCGAATCCACCGATCGCATCAGTCGTAGTAGCGAGGACTTGGTCGGAAGGTAACAAATCACAAAATCATGGCCAAACCGGCAGTGACGGCGAAAAAGGGGCCGTCGGAAAAGATAGGGTTCCCACAGGGGAGGATCATCGGGAGGCGGCTAGGGTTTCTTTAGCCAAGTATATGAATGGCACACTTTCCCGATTTGCGAAATCGCCCCAAAAATCCCATAAATCCCAAATACAACCCCATCCGGAAACTTTCTCCAAAATACTACCCCAGATTTCCCAAATATCCCAGATACCACCCCAAAAATCTCCGAAATCTCAGACCAACCCCCACCAAAGTTTTGCTTCTCAAAAACCACCCCACACTTCAAACAAATACCAATCCGACCCCTCACTTGCCAAAACCTTACAAATTAGCCCCCAGACTTTATTACTCGCCCAATATCTACCTAGTATACCGTGTCAGAACTCCTTTGACGCGTTAGCCTGTTCCTCCACCTCCAATTCTAGCCCAAAAGACCCGCTTTGGATATTTGACTGTGGTGCAACAGACACAATTTCTTTCGAAGCCTCAGACTTTGTATCCATCACTACCTCAAAAAAAGCCTATATCCAAACCGCCAGTGGGGACCTAGCACGTGTTATGGGGGCAGGCACAATCAATATTTCACCCACTCTTTGCCTCTCTAATTTCCTTTTCATATCGTCCTTATCCCGTAAGTTGTTATCTATTAGTCATGTGACTAAAGAGTTGAACTGTAAATTACTAATGCAACCTAAATTTTGCATGTTACAGGATATCAAGACGGGGACGATAGTTGGGTGTGGCACTGAGCGCGGCGGACTGTACTATGTGGACGAGATAGCCCAACAGAGTGTTGCTATGATGCTAACTCCAGGACCGACAGACAGACATGCTTGGCATTGGCATCATCGGTTAGGGCACCCATCTTTAGGCTATTTTCGCCTTCTTTTTCCTGAATTAGCTAGATCTTTGAAATCCTTTCATTGTGATACTTGTGCGTTGGCCAAAAATCATAGGCATTCTTTTAAGTTGAACAATACAAGGGTTAAAACTCCTTTTGCTTTAGTACATTCTGATGTTTGGGGTCCTGCTCCTATTAATGGGGGTCAAAGATTTCGTTACTTTCTACTTTTTATTGATGACTACTCCCGCATGACCTGAATCTATTTTCTTAAACATAAAAATGAAGTGTTGATAGGTTTGTAGATTTTCATAACCTTATTCAAACTCAATATAATCACACCATCCAGGTCCTTAGATCAGACAATGGGGGGAATTTTTTAACAATAAAATGCAAGAATTTTTTAGGCAAAATGGGCTCATTCACTAAACCACATGTGCATACAATCCAGAACAAAATGGGGTCGCTGAAAGAAAAAATCGTTACATCCTCGAGATTACACGAGCCTTGTTAATTGAATCCCAAGTACCAAATTTTTTTTGGCCGGAGGCTATAGCTACTGCCGTATACCTCATAAATCGCCTCCCCACTGGCATACTTGGCTTTAAAACTCACTTGGACATCTTCTCGCAGCACTTTGAAATACCGTCATCCCTGTCCCTAGAACCTAGAATTTTCGGCTGCTCTGTCTTTGTTCATATCTCTAAATAAGAACGTTCCAAATTAGATCCATGCGCCCTCAAATGTGTCTTCCTTGGCTACGGAAAAAATCAGAAAGGATACTGCTATTATGACCCAGAAACCCGTAGAATCCACACTACCATGAACTGTGATTTCGTGGAAGGCGAATATTTCTACAGCCAATCTAGTAGTCAGGGGGAGATGCATAATTCGGCCGAGAGTCAAACAATAGCCTCCTAGATTGGCTACCAGACATGGGGAAACAACCATTTAGGGGGAGACCCACATATGGGGGAACATCAGACAGGGGGAGAGTCTCAGCCAAGCCCTGTCACAGACGTTGGTCCACCTGAGAAAGCTAGTAACACCGCCGGGCCGTCACATCCGGTAATACAGAACGACGAGCAAGGTGACACGAATCAACTGTCAACCCCGCCTTTGATTCCTGAGGTAACCAGTTCAGATTCTAATAACATACCTGTGGACGGTACTAACCTTGATAGGGGAAATAATGAGGAAAGCGGAACCAGTGGAAGAAGTGAAATGGATCCATACGAGTTGCCCCCAAGGAGAATAAGAGGAGTGCCTCCTCGACGGTACTCACCGGACTGGAAAGGGAGAAAGGCAAAATACGCAGTATCTAATATTGCGCAAAGTCACCTATTATAAATGGCCCGGGCCTTCGAGACTGCTCTCTATGAGGAAGAAGACATTCCACAGTATTTTGATGAGGCAAGCAAACACAAACATTGGAGAGAAGCTATGAAAAAGGAAATAGATGCTCTAGTCAATAATGGCACATGGGAGAAATGTACGCTACCAAAAGGGAAGAAACCAGTCGGATGTCGATGGATATTCACCATAAAACGGAGATCAGATGGTTCAATCGAGAGGTACAAGGCACAATTAGTGGCAAAAGGGTACACCCAAGTGTATGGAGTAGATTATGAAGAAACATTCTCCCCAGTTGCAAAAATGGAAACAGTGCGAACACTCCTATCTGTGGCAGCATGTAAAGATTGTGCACTACACCAGTTCGACGTAACCAATGCCTTTCTTCATGGAGAACTCGCACAGAATACGGAAGTATACATGGAGGTCCCACCAGGTTTCTCTGAAGAATTTGGAGGAGGAGAAGTGTGTCGACTACGGAAAACCCTGTATGGCTTAAAGCAATCTCCACGAATCTGGTTCGGAAGGTTTTGCCAAGCTATGATCAAACATGGATTCCAACAAAGCCATTCTGATCACACTCTTTTCACAAAAGGAGGGACAACAAGATAACTTGTCTAATCATTTATGTTGATGACATGATTATCACTGGAGATGACGTAGAAGAAATACAGAGGTTGAAAGAAAATTTGTTCAGAGAATTTGAGATGAAAGACCTTGGCACACTGAAATATTTTTTGGGGATTGAAGTATTGAGGTCTCGACACGGAATATTTATGAGACAGAAGAAATACGTCCTAGACCTGTTAGAAGAAACATGCCTTCTTGACTGCAAGCCCGCAGACACTCCAATGGTCCCGAATCATGGCCTTAAAATAGAGGAATGGGCAGAACTAGCAGACAGAGAAAGATATCAACGCCTTGTCGGAAAACTCATATACCTCTTGTAAAGATTGGGTGGCTATCTTCTTGATTGAGCTGTATCGAACGTTTGAAGATGGGTGTGCAAGGAATCGCAAAGACGTTTATTGATTGAGAGAGAAACGAGCTACAATTGAAAAAGGAAGAACAACCTAACTAACAAACAGAAACAGCTATTTAAAGACAAACTAATCTAACGGCTAGTTAGATCTAACGGCTGCAGTTTAATCCTCAAACTAAAACTCCATCGGACGGCTGCTGTGTATTTGAAGCTCGATCAAGCTTCTTTGCTGCCTTCTTCAATACACAATGATGCAGTCGAGCTATCACATTACAAATCTCCACCTTGATTGCTCAGACTGCTATCACTCCAGTCTACAAACATTTACAAGCTTCATGCACAGTTCTAGCTTGCTCTTAGGCAACGGTTTTGTTAGCATATCTGCTGGATTTTCAACCATGTCTACCTTGAAAACCTTTACTTCTCCTTCCTCTATCTTTTCACGGATGAAGTGCAAACGTACATCTATATGCTTACTCATTTCATGATATACTTGATGCTTGGCTAAGCATATTGCACTAGTGTTATCGCATCCAATAGCAACTGCACTCTGATTCACACCAAAATCTCCCAGAATACCTCTGAGCCAATAACTTTCTTTTACAGCAGCTGCAAGCGCCATGAACTCAGCTTCCGTAGTGGATAGCGCAACCACCGCTTGAAGACTACTCTTCCAACTCACAGCAGATCCATAAAGTGTGAAGATGTAGCCTGATTGAGATCTGCGGGTGTCTACATTACCCGCATAGTCAGAATCTGACCAGCCAATAAGAGCATCATCTGTGAATTCCCTTGCTCCATCAAATAAAATTCCCATATTACTGGCCCCTTTCATATACTTCATTAACCATTTCAAGGCTGACCAATGTTCCTTACCATGATTTGACATGTATCTAGAAGTAGTAGACATAGCATGTGCGATGTCAGGCCTTGTACTAATCATTGCATACATTGCACTCCCTATTACACTTGCATAAGGAATCTTCCTCATCTCTGCTGCATCATCTTCAGTCTTAGGAGCTTGATCCATTGAAAGCTTATAATGCTGACCCATAGGGACTGATACCTCTTTCAGATTATCCAGCCCAAATTTCTTTAGCATTCTCAATACATAATCACACTGAGTCAGCCAGATTTTCCTTCTTTCTCTGTCTCTGATCACAGTCATGCCCAAGATCCTCCTTGCTGGACCTAAATCCTTTATTTCAAAAGCTGAACTTAGGTCCCTCTTGATTTTTTGAACCTCTTCCATACATGCCCCAGCCAGAAGCATATCATCAACATATAGTAATAAGAAAGCAACAGCAGCTCCACCTTCATTCTTAATATATACACACTCATCATATTTGGAGCTTACAAAACTAACACTGACCATATGATCATCAAACTTCCTATGCCACTGTCTGCTGGCTTGTTTCAGACCATATAAACTCTTCTTCAAGAGACAAACCTTCCCTTTTTCTTCTGGTTTAAGAAAGCCCTCAGGCTGCTGCATATAAATTGTCTCCTTGAGATCCCCATGTAGGAAGGTCGTCTTCACATCAAGCTGCTCTAACTCCCATCCTCTCCTTGCCACAACAGCTAGTAATATTTTGATCGATGTGTGCTTAACTACTGGACTGAAAACTTCATCAAAATCAACACCCTGCTGTTGGGTGAAACCTCTGGCTACCAGTCTTGCTTTGAACCTTATACCTTCCTGTCCTACAGCTTCAATCTTCTTTTTGAATACCCATTTACAGCTCACAACCCTCCTTCCATCCGGCTTCTCCACCAACACCCAAGTTCCATTTTTCAATAGAGATTCTATTTCTTCTATCATGGCTTGCATCCATTTTTCCCATTCCTTACCTTGCATGGCCTCATTGTAAGAACTTGGTTCTGAACATTCAATCTCTTCAGCAACCAATAAAGCATAAAAGAGGAACTCAGCATCTGAGTATTTAGATGATGGCTTGATAGTCCTTCTGGACCTATCTCTTGCAAGCTTCCAATTCTCCAAACTTGCTGTTTCAGGTTGTTGAGCATCTTGATCATTCAAAACTGGATCAACTACTACATCATGAGTATTGTCAGAAGTTTCAGACTCCATCTGAGTTGGAGGCTCCACCTCAATTACTGAAGTAGGAGCAGAAGCTGCAGAGCCTTTATCATGGCTCTTGTCTCTGAATGGTAGATCATGCTCCCAGAAAATCACATCTCTGCTTAATACAATCTTACCATTTCTAGGCTCTATGCACCAGAGCCTATATCCTTTAACACCGGATTGGTACCCAAGCATGACACATTTCAATGCTCGAGCTTCCAACTTGCCTTGCTTCATATGAGCAAAGGCCTTGCACCCAAAAGTTCTGAGTTTAGAGTAGCAACTGTAGCTCCCATACCATCTAAAATCAGGAGTATCCCCATTTATACTGGAAGAAGGACATTTATTTATGAGTTTGGCAGCCGTGGAGGCTGCCTCTGCCCAAAATCTTTTTCCCAGACCAGAATCAAGAAGCATGCACCTAACTCTTTCAAGAACCGTTCTATTGAACCTTTCTGCAACCCCATTCTGTTGGGGGTTCAACGGCACCGTTCTATGCCTCTTTATTCCTTTACCCTTGCAATATTCATCAAATTCACCAGATAGATACTCAAGTCCATTATCGGTTCTGAAACACCTCAGGCTCATCCCCTTTTCTGCCTCCACTTCTGCACACCAATCCTTAAAACGACTGAAGGCCTCGGATTTCTCTTTCAATATGTATAACCATGACTTTCTAGAATAGTCATCGATTATACTCATGTAATACCTACCCCCTCCAATCGATTGTTCTTGAGCGGGCCCCCATAAATCACTATGTGCGTAGTCTAGAGGCTGAGAAGAAGAGTGAATACCTCTCGGGTATGGTAACTTCTTGGCCTTTCCCAGAACGCACTCTTCACATGAAAGATTCTTCTCACTATCTGAGCATGACAGAACTCCCTTCTTCACTAATTCCCTCACACTCCCGACTGATGGGTGTCCCAGCCTGGTGTGCCATTGCATCAGGCTGCAAGATGTCACTACATTTGATTCCCCAGAACTCTTGCTGCAGATTAAGGCATCCATAGACTCCCCCTCCTTTCTGCTCTCATCAGTATTTTCCCATCCTTACACACCTCCATTTTTCCATTGGCAGATGTGAAAGAACAACCCTTTCTTTCTAGGAAACCTAAAGACACCAAGTTTCTCTTTACATCAGGGATGTACCTCACTCCACTCAGAATAATGGTACCCCTTTTATTTTCATTTTCCAATCTCACCGAGCCAATCCTCTGAATAGAACACACCTGATTGTTCCCCAAAATAACAGAGCCAGTAGCTTCCCCAATCTCCTCAAACCATTCAATGTTTGGACACATATGAAAACTACAACCAGAGTCCATAATCCAGGATCCCAAGATTCTGTTATCAACCACATTCAGAACCTCATTGATCTCCTCTTCCTCCACCCCCTCTGCCGAATTAACCGCCTTGCCTTCACTTTCTTGTTTTCTCTTCCAAGCAAAACAATCCTTCTTCAAATGACCTGGCTTCTTACACCAATGGCAAGAGCGGGTTTCTTTCTGACCAGATGAGCTGTTCTTGAAAACTTCCTGAGGTTTCTTAAATGGCTGCTTCTTTCCCTTGAATTTTCTGACATTCAGGCTCTCAGCATTTGAAGTCGCAGCCTTCATCTCGCCCTTTTGAAGTTCCTTGGCCCTCAAAGCAGTCTGAACCTCAAGTAGCGTGATGGTTCTATCCCTACCATACAGGAAGGCATCACGAAATTGATCATAAGAATGCGGTAAGGCATTGAGCAACAAGATCGCCTTGTCCTCATCTCCTATCGATACATCGATATTTTCCAGATCGTCGACCGCCTTATCGAACTCTTCTAGCTGCTCCAGAACCCCAGTTCCCTCCAAGAACTTATATGAGTAGAGACGCTGCTTCATGAACAGCCTATTCGCAAGGGATTTCGTAAGATACAGATCCTCCAATCGAGTCATCATACTTGCCGCGGTCTTTTCTTTTGCTACTTCGCGTAGCACTTTATCGCCGAGGCAAAGCACAATGGCACTATGTGCTTTAGCTTCAACTTCCGCCTTCTTGGCCAGCGCCTTCTCATCTAAGGCCGCCTCCTTCCCCTTTTCATCATCAACCACAAGCGCCGAAGCCAAGCCTTGCTGGATCAACATAGCTCGCATTTTCATTCTCCAAAGGGCGAAATCATTCTTCCCCGTAAACTTCTCCGCCTCAAACCTAGAGGCCATCGATCTTCGCAATTTTGCTTCCAAGCCGTGAAATCGAACCGATCCAAGAAGGTTATTTTCCCACAGACGGCGCCAATTGTAAAGATTGGGTGGCTATCTTCTTGATTGAGCTGTATCGAACGTTTGAAGATGGGCGTGCAAGGAATCGCAAAGACGTTTATTGATTGAGAGAGAAACGAGCTACAATTGAAAAGGGAAGAACAACCTAACTAACAAACAGAAACAACTATTTAAAGACAAACTAATCTAACGGCTAGTTAGATCTAACGGCTGCAGTTTAATCCTCAAACTAAAACTCCATCGGACGGCTGCTGTGTATTCGAAGCCGATCAAGCTTCTTTGCTGCCTTCTTCAATACACAATGATGCAGTCGAGCTATCACATTACACCTCTCACATACAAGACCCGACATTGCGTATGCCATGGGTGTCGTGAGTCAATTCATGCACCAACCTCAAACCAATCACATGGAAGCCGCTTTGAGGATCGTGCGTTACTTGAAAGCCACTGTAGGCTATGGAATCTTCCTAGCAAAGAGAGATGACTTGAAGGTTGATGGGTACACAGATGCTGATTGGGCAAGTAATCAATCCAGTGGATAGGAAATCAACATGAGGTTACTTCACATTCATTGGGGGAAACTTGGTTACTTGGAGGAGCAAGAAACAAAAGGTTGTAGCCATGTCAAGTGCCGAAGCCGAGTTCCGAGGTATGAAAAGTGGACTCATGGAAATCCTATGGCTTAGGAGATTACTCACAGAAATTGGATTCCCACCTACTCGAAAGAGTCAGTTATTCTGTGACAACAAGGATGTCATTAGCATCTCAGAAAATCCAGTACAACAAGACAGAACCAAACATGTGGAAGTTGACCGACACTTCATCAAAGAAAAATTGGAAGGAGGCACTATTGAATTCCCTTTTGTACGATCAGGGGAACAACTGGCGGACATATTAACCAAGGCAGTTCATCCCAAGATCTTCAAGGAAATATTGAGCAAGTTAAGCATCGGAGATACCGTTGCTCAACTTGAGGGGGAGTGTCAAACCTACCTAAATCAAAGGAGTCAAATTGGGGAGTGATTAGGGAGTCATTAAAGAGTAATTGATACACAATTGATATGGAATACTTGTATTAGAATAGATTTATTCTTTACCAAAAATACTTGTATTCCTCCTTACATAAAGGAGAAGAACGAATGTATGAGACACACAAAAAAAACAGAAATCCAATACAAGTTCTCTTCTCCCAAAACGCTCCAATATGCGTAGTTCTTCCAATCCTCTCGATTACCATCGTTAAGAAGAAGATTACTATTTTAAGCTCCTTCCTGAAGTAATAATGATCACCAAAGGAATAATCAATCTGCCTCTGCAGAGCATCTTGCTTCTCTGCAGGTGCAGGTTTCCTCATGTACTTAAGAAGTAGTTTCCTTATGAGTTTGCATGACAATAACCATGGATCTGTTAAGGACACACCTGCACAAGAGGCGTGATCCTCAAAAACGTTAAAAGTTTACAATTAATTATGTCAAGACAATCCCTAAGTAAGTTGCAAGATAACTGAAAATGCACCAGAAGCACAAGTTCTCCCATCATCAAGAACGTAGCCGTGCAGGTAACTTAAGACATCTGCTTGCCCCATCTCTACACCCAAAAGTTGGTAACCTCATAAATGAATATGATCTGATAATTAAAAACCCATATATACAAATCTCACCCACGAGCTTTCCCTAAATAAGACTTATTAAAGATGCCTTAGCAGTGTCTGTTTCAACAATATCACATTCGTATCATTAGCTTCTTTTGAGGTTAGGGGCAGCTTAGCCGTATTTGGAGGTCAAGGGAAGTGTAAGCTTAGAAACATTCGTAAAGTACTACACTAGGAGGGAAGGAAACTTCAGTGCTGACACTGCACGAACTATAACCTTATTCGCTTTTGATACCTGCACCCAAGTCTCAAAATCTACAATCAAAACTCAACTGTATACACTCAAAAATCAAAAAATTATAATTGTAACTCAGCTTTAAAGTTCTATAACTTACCTTCCAACGATGTTTCTCATATTCATTCATGTCAATAAGTAAACTCCTACTCATCTCATCTTTACTGCCCTAATTCACACAAGAACTTCTGCATTAGCATCAGCCAAGCAGATTCCCATACCTCAAACTGAAATTCAAGGTAAAAGCAATAAATTGAGCAGAGCAGCATCGATAATTACTCACATTCGAGCTCGTGATTGCTTAACAGCCGCCTTATGCGCCAACTGCGATCAAATTACTCAACAATGTCAGCTCAATTATAAGTAAATGTCAATCGAAACAGATTGAAATGAGACCTATGACCTTTTTCACCCTTTTCTTACTTTATACCCCCTGCCAATCAAGCCCTTGCTCGAGTTCCTTTTAGGGTGTGTGGTGTTTTGGTTCCATTTTTTGTATAGAGGATGCACCTCCTCATTTTTTTTAGGTTACTTCTTGATTAGTTTTATATGATTTGATTTGATGTGTTTCTTAACTGGATTTTATTTTCTGTGCTCTTTTTTAATATTTTATTTTAGAATTAACTGCATCAAATAACTCTAACTTTTGCCCTTGTTGCACCAGTGACCCATAACAAAAAAAATAACAGCAGAGAGGCCTAACAAAATATATAATCACAAATGAGGTTTTTTCGGACGATAACACCCTCAGGCCCTAAGGGCATCCACAGTGAGGCGGACGATAGTCTACCCGATGCATCAGGCGGGCTATCGTCCGCCACTGCATGTATGCAAACGATGCCCGATGCATCGTCCGCGCCCTATAGATCGTCCGTGGATGATAGCGTTGGAACACGCATCGTCCGTGGTATCGTCTGCCCCACTGTGGGCGAAGCGGACGATACCACAGACGATGCAACGCGTTTTCCTTTTTATCCGAATTTTTATCTATTTAAATCTCATTTCTCATTATATTTTCCATACCAAATTTTATCTCTCATCTCTCACTTTCCCCACACACCAATATTTCTCTCTCAATCTTTCTCACTAAAAAAATGAGACCCGGCGACGACTGGAGTACCTCGGAGGGCGCTACTCAGGCCTTGACTCGGGCCTATTCGACGTCGAACGTTTGTCCGCAGCGAGCACGCCATAGCTCATGAACGTCTATTTGCAGACTATTTTGCCGAGCAACCACGGTGGGGCCCGACAGTTTTTCACCGCCGTTTTAGAATGCATCGATATCTTTTTCTCAGCATTGTCCAAACGTTAGAGTCATGTGATGAATATTTCCAGTATCAGGAATATGGCATCGGCAGACCCGAACTTATGCCGTTGCAGAAGTGCACGGTTGTGCTCCGGCAATTGGCCTACGGCACCACGGCGGACATGTTCGACGAGTACCTTCACGTCGGGGAGACAACTAGCCGCGAGTGCTTGAGGAATTTTTATAGGGGACTTGTGGAGGCTTATAGCAGCACATATTTGCGAAAGCCGGCTGCTGTGGATTGCCAGGCCCTGATGAAGATGCACGAGACGACGCACGGCTTTCCTGGAATGCTAGGGAGCATAGATTGTATGCACTGGGAGTGGAAGAATTGTCTGATGGCGTGGAGAGGCCAATTTACTAGTGGATACAAGGGCAGCCACCCGACGATGATCCTCGAAGCCGTCGCTAACCATCGGCTCTGAATATGGCATGCTTACTTCGGTGTAGCGGGGTCGAACAACGACGTCAACGTCCTCAACTCATCCTACCTCTTCACCGAGCAATGCAATGGCAACGGCCCGACCATCGAGTTCACTGCCAACAGACGCCAATATCATATGGGGTACTACTTGGCCGATGGCATATACCCAAGGTGGTTTGTTTTTGTGAAGACGATCACCTGCCCAATGGGTGAGAAGAGAGTTTTATTTGTGCAAAAGCATGAGGATGCGCGGAAGGATGTGGAGCGGGCATTTGGTGTGCTCCAAGCATGGTGGGCAGTAGTGAAAGGTCTGGCGCGTTTCTGGTACAAGGATGTCATCGCCGATGTCATGTATGCATGCATCATCTTGCATAACATGATAGTCGAACACGAAGGTGGAAGCATCACCTATTGGGGCGATGATGAAGGTGGATCTAGCTCCAGCACGGCGACCCCGCCCCACGTTCGAGGATTACAGACGGGTTACAATGAGGTTCTATCTAGACATACCTCAATGCGCAACCAACAAGGCCATGCTCAGCTCATTAACGACATGATTGAAGAAGTTTTGGCCCGTAACCGCCGTTGAGAATTCGTAGTTTTTTTTATTTCGTACTGTAATGTTTGAATTTTAATGAAATGAAGTTTTTTTTCCAATTTTTGTAGTGTTTTAAATATTCAAATAAATAAAATGCTTAGAGCGGACTATAGAGCGGCCTATAAGGCGTCCCACTGCAGGTGGAAGGGTAGGAGGATAGAATGATGATGTGACGGAGCGTATGGCCCTTTAGGACGGACTTAAGGACACCTTATTGTGGATGCCCTAAAAAGGCATTTTTGTCAAATTACCCATGCCGCCGCCATACATGCAACCTAACCCAATAATATATGATTTGACTTAAAAGTTGAATGGACTATCCTTTTTCTTACTTTTTTACGTTTCTTTACTAAGGGGCGTTAGGCCATCCACAACGTTGTTCATAAACCGTTCCTATACCGTTCCTTAAACCACTATTTGAGGGCCCCACTGTACTTTTTTACTCCATTCCTTAACTAAGGAACAGAACCTGCAACCCTCCGTTCCTTAACCATTCCTTAAATTACTATTCATTCAATTTCATTTTTTTTATTTCCAACCCAATTCAATTTAAATAAACACACTTTAATAAAAAGCAAACACACTTTATTAAAAAACACACAACATTAAAAACAAATTCAACTTAAACTTAAAAAAAATAAAAAAAAGCACACAATTAAAATCCTAAAAAAATAAAAAACACAAAATAAAAAACACATAATTAAACGTGGAAAAATAAAAAAACTACTCTGCCGGCGAATCATCCTCCGGAGGCGGTCGAGGTTTAGGGGGAGGAGGAAGACCAAGTAGTCCTGCCATATGCACAATTCCGTTCCACCAGGCTGTGAATTGGGCGTATGAGAAGCGGGAAGTGTCTGCCATTGTGGCGGTTATGTACGCCACCATAAGTGTGTCCGAGCCTCCCCGCGAGCCCGATCCCGAGGCCGACTGGCTTGATTCGCCTCGGCCCTTCCTCGCTCTAGCCGCCTTCGCCGCCTTCGTCCCTTGCGGCCGACGGTGCCCACGGCTGGATCCCCCGTATTCGTCGGGCGTTGGATCCCCCGTACCTCCAAACACCTGCGGTTCACCCTCGCTGGCCTCACCGGTGTCACCAGACGAGTAGTTGCCGCTCGCCGTGTGCTTCGTGCGCTTTGAGGTTGAGCCTGAGCTCGAGCGGACACCGCCGGCCCACCTTTCCTCGTCCTTGACGAGCTGCCAAATATCAACATATTTGAACTGTAGACCGGTGTCCTGGTAGAAGACGCGCAAAGCCGCCCTCAGAATATCGGCGCCCGAAGCTCCGCTTTGGTAGTTCGCCGCTTCGGCCGAGTAGATGCCGCAAAAATTTTTTACCTGTGCGTCGACTCGGCCAAAGTGAGCACGGAGGGCCTCTTTCGGCTTAGTCTGGTGGTAGACATCACGGACCTTTTCCCATAAGCACTTGGCGGCTTGTTGGTTCCCGACGATGGGATCGTACGAGACAGTGAGCCAGGCGGTGTACACCGCCTTAGTTTCTTCGTTGTTGTACGGATGCCGGCCTAGATCCTCCAGTTCCTCCTCCTCCTCCTCCTCGGGTGCCTCAGACGCAGCCCTAGAGCTTCCACCGCCTCGGCTTCCTCCCTGGGTGGGTTCAACGGGGATATCCTCCCGAATCTGGGACAAACCCTGAGAAAGCCGCGAGCCGGGTGGTCGAGCGTAGGCATCCACATCGAAAGTGGGTGGTTGGTACCCACCAGGCGTCGCCGACCCCTGGGTGCCCGGCGTCGACGACCCGAAACCACCAAGTGTGTTGTACATGGTCTCCCAATCGCCGAACGCGTTGAGATCCCACCCATCGGAGCCGCCACCGCCGTAATTCCCGTCGCCGGACATTTTGTGAAGGAGATTGAAATAGAAAATTGGAGAGGAATTGATGTTGGTTTAGGAAGAGTAGATGTGTAGTTGTGTGTGAAATGGAATAAATTAGGTGTATTTATAGAATAAGAAAATAAAAATAAAAATTAAAAAAAATTAAAAAAAGTTAAAAAAACAAAAAAATTTAAAATTAATTTTTTTTAAAAAAATATTAATTATTGCGTCATTGCTGACGTGTCCCACTCGCGGGCCGGCGAGTGGGAAGCACGCACGAAGCGGGGAGAGCCACGTCGCCCCAGCGCGTGGCGGCACAAGCCGTGCCGCGTTCCATGCCGTCGGCACCCGGCACGGAATGGGAACGGAATGGGAGCGGAATGGTGCGCCGCAACGCGTTCCGCGGCGGAACGGCACGCGGAACGCCGGCGGCACGCGTTGCGGGTGCCCTTACGTTTTCAGAGAAAAAGAGAATTTGGTGAAAATATGCTTTCCTCCACAATGGTTGATTACTAATCAAGTTAGTGTAGTAGTGATTTAATAATGTGTCCTTTTAACCCTTGCTATTGACTAATGTGCATAAATCATTAATATGACATTCATTGATGAAATTCACGCCTTAGATCAACATCTGGGAAAATTCAATTGGTTATGACTCAAATTAACCCAAAATTGACACCCATCATAATAGAACTCAATTGAAATTTTAAAAATTCCAATTGCCAAACAAGGAACGCACCAGAAATCGAAGTCTGAATTCTAAGAAAAATTGCGTAGAATTTAGAAACAGAGGAAGCATGAGTACAGAGGAAGATGAAATCACCCAACTCCCAATCGAAATAGGCCAAGAAGAAATATACGAGATTAGGAAAAATCGATTATCATTGCCTTAATTTCATGAGGAATGAACAAGAACCCAACAACCAACATCAAATTCGACCACCGTGAACCATAATCCGCAAGAAATCGAACAAGATCGGAGAAACCCACAAATTTGAACATATGTAAGAACATAGACAAGAGAATTGTCATGACCGCCCATACTAGGAGTGTTACAAACGAGGCGATCGTGACCAAGAGACAAACATTTAAGAATAGCATTTAAGGATAACAGTTCATAAGAAAGACTCAATTAGCTTAAAAGACTCAGAAGACACTTCAAATTTTCATCTAGTTCAAGAATCACATCAAACGGAGGTCATTTGGTCGGTCAAACAGAATACGAAACTTTCTGGCCGACAGAATTGCGCAGTCGACTTCAAAAATTTATTAAAAATTCATATTTCGTCGAAAGGGGCTGAAATTCACTCACAACACAGAAAACACCTTGAAGTTTACTCAGTCACAAATTCGCACCAAAATAAGATCGTTTGGTCAGTCAAATACACGTCGGAATCCACTGTCCGAACACCACAGTTTTGAGAATTCACAATTTCGAGATCAGGGTTTCTTCCTCATTCATCCAAACACAATTTTTTCATGCTTCCAACACACAATCATGCTTTAAAAGGTTCTCACAATCATGTTCTCATATATTCACACATCATTCACCAATGATTCATTCAAACTTCACACATATTCATTCAAAATCGCATATTCACAATTGTTCTCATACAAACACAAATTCCCACCGATTAATTATGCGATCTAAGATTCCTACACTCACTATATGCATGAAGGAACCAAGAACAAGGTTTTCAATGGTGAAGACGAGGAAAAGATTTTAGTTATACCTTCTCGAATCAAAAATCAAACGGTAGAAGCAAGGATTGATGCAATTCGTCGGGAACTCTTGAAAATCCAACTCCAATGGATGCAAGAACAAGGATGGAAGAAATTTTTTGGAGATGATGAAGAGAGGGAGAGGATGGAAGTTATATATATATATATATAGACAAAAGAGATAGTAAAAAAATGGAAATGAAAATTATTTTTCACAAAAGACAAAAATTCACGTCTTTTCGTTTCGATACGACAACTAATTAATGCTGCCGTTGTTAGGAAAACGTGCTTGATGTGATGCGGTTCTTATCCACTTTTCGTCTTGATTTGATGTCGAAAGTGTATTTGATACGTGGTCTATTCTTTCGTGTAGGTATCGGGAGTGCAAAAAGTGGTGATCGAGCAAGACCCGGAGGACGGAAGACGGCTGTCCCGGGCTGCCCGGCACTTGGCACGGCTGCCCGGCGCGAGTCCGTCCCGGCACGACTCTTGTGATGTCCGAAATCGTGTTCTTATTCTATTCTAGTATCGAACTCGTTGTAAAAACGCTTTTGGACTTTTATGTGTAAAAAGAACCTCACAAACTAGCTATTAGTTCTTCAATGCTAAAATAACTACATGATACTTACTTTAAACATAACACTCGATCACAACGCGAGGTAAAAGAGATTAGATACGAAAAACAACACTAAAGAGTCGATCTTCCCCACATTAAATATAAATAGCACTTTATTCCAATTCCCCCCTGACGATTTATTCCACATAATCAAACTCAATCACGTAGCAAATAAATTTAAAACTCATAAATGAAATTTCCAAAAGACATATATTAAATAAAGGTCACAAAAAAAAATTTTGGGATGTTACAAGAATCTCGGACAAAAATCAAAAGAGACAGTCGGCATGAGACGACAGCGGCCATGGCTCGACGGCGGCCGTGGAGTGAGAACGAGTGAACGACCACTACCGCCGACCAACAACACTACCGTCGGGCGTACACATCTCCTCATGCCAAAAATAATTTTAGGTAATTTGACTTAAAGATTATTATTGTGGACGTATTTTCAAAGATTTCAAATATACATACCGTCGGCCAAAAATAATTTGAAAATACACATCTTTAGGTAAATAGCATGTATGTGAAGCTGAAGAGTAAGGGTTCAGGCTTCAAGACGAGGAGACAAAAATATGCTAAGTCATTTGGGCATTTTCATTCAAAAAATAGCTAAAAAAACTTCATTTGTGATTATATATTTTATTAGGCTCATATGATGTTGCAAAAATTAGGATTATTTGGTGTAATTCACTATTTATTTTATTTCCTTTACTCACTGCTATCTTTAGTGTTTGAGTTTTTTTATTAAAAAATTAATATGGTTGGAAATTTCCAAGATAGCAATACTAGTGAGTTAGACAAATCTACACCATTTTTTCCTAATAATTCCAGAGTGCCACTGCTACTTGGAGTTCAAAAATGCGAAAAATAATTATTCTGGATATAATTAGGAAAATATTAAAAAGAGCTGGAAATATTGAATCGCAAAGATGGTTATAAATAAGGTTAGAAGACATATCTAGGCAGCCAATAGGTAATCTCCAGGTGTCCAAAATGTTCCAAAATGGTGATAACGTTTTAACATCATATCCAGAATGAAACCAGAAAAGGAGCGCCACGTGTATCGATAAGAATCGTGGAATGCTAGTATAATATTTTATCAACCCAAAGTACTTGAGCAAGAGCAGTTACAGTTGCATTAGTAGAGAGAAGAAATCAAATGGCAAGCACAATAATGAGCTCAGTGGCGCTGAAGCCCGCCTCCTTCACCGCCGATAAGTTCGCCGTCCGCGGCCTTCCATCCCTCGCCAGAACCACCTCTCTCACAGTCCGAGCCAGTGGCGGCAAGAAGATCAAGACCGACACACCTTATGGTTAGATTAACACTGACCTTTAAATTTATATTCATTTATTAATAAAAAAACTTATACCTATTCCTTCGCTTAATCATTTCAACTTACCGTACAAACCATTCTTTAAATTTATGTTCATTTATCAATTAAAAAAACTTGCACTTTTCCATAGCTTAATCATTCATTTGTCACCATTTCAACTCGTTATGTAGGAACTGGCGGCGGCATGGACTTGAGAAATGGAGTCGACGCCTCCGGCAGGAAAGGTACGGGAAAGGGCGTGTACCAATTCGTGGACAAATACGGTGCTAACGTGGATGGATACAGGTGAGTTGCCATCGTAATAGCACAGCATAGTTTACCAATTGTGGAATGCTTTTCGACTAACGGTGACTGGAAATATGGCATGTGCAGCCCTATCTATGACAGGAATGATTGGTCTCCGAGTGGCGATGTGTATGTCGGAGGCACTACTGGCTTGGCCATATGGGCCGTCACTCTCCTTGGCATCCTTGCTGGCGGTGCGCTTCTTGTCTACAACACCAGTGCTTTGGTGCAGTAAACTAGAACTATTATTATGTTTCTTTCTCCCAATGTATGCCACTACCATCTGTAATCTATAGATATGATTCTGTTCCGACGTCTTGTAAAATTTGCCTTGTCATATACATATCTCAATTGTTTACCAGCAACTCCACTATCCATCCTCCGCAATCAACAAATGCACTATTTTATATATGACGACGATTCTTTGATTTAAGCCAAAATTTCCCACAAAGGGGAAGGAGCAATCTTGATTCATTCATAATCATGTCTGCTCCAACTGAATATAGAAGCAATTGCACCGAGTTGCAACCAATATTCATGTTCTATAAAATTAAAATTAAAATTAAAATTAAAATTAAAATGAACACACAACAAGTCTGATGAATAATACAAGGTGTATGCAGCCATTCCTCTCATTGCATTTCTTGGAATGCATCTTCCTCGTCGGACTGTGGAATCGATGACTTTACAAACGAACCTATTTGGCCGCTGCCTTCTGTCAACTCACCTCGGACTTTCTGCAAGAGGCAACATAATCCCTTAAGCACAACATGTCTTGTACTCTACTACCAAACCAACTTGTAGCTGGCATGGCATTATAATAATGCACTCTTTTATGCAGATACCATTTCTATAACTGGGGCTGTGTTTTGTTCAATCTTCTGAACACGCTTGTGTCTAATGAATAATGATACAATGGGATTCAGGATAGGGGTGCAGTACCTTCTCTATCTCTTCAGACAAGAGAGGGTTTTCCTTTAAGAACTGTAATGCTCGATCTCTTCCTTGTCCCAACCTACATTTCAAAGTCAACAGAATAATGGGATTGACGATGCATTACTTGAGGGCAGGTATACATGAAGGCAAACAAGGTTTCCACATAGGAAAAACTGGGTTAGCAACACATTCCTCATACTTTTAAGTACCTCTAACAAAACAATGAGTAGCTCATGTGTATGCATTTCAAAATAAAAAATTAAAAGTAATGTTAAAAATGTTGTAATTTGATACGGGTGGCGGTTGGAAAGGATACATGCGCAGGAATAGGGAAGTCGTTTGGCCAAGTGAGTGCCAGCAGAACAACCCCACAAATCTCGACTGACTTGGTTAGTTGTTCATGCTAGTCGATATAGAAGATTGAGAGAAAATGGGCAGTCTTGTTAGGTTGTTATTTCAGTTGCATTGCTTCTATTTTTCTTCATTAGTCGCCTATATGTAGTGAGGACCCTCAGCGATAGAAAGCATCTTGGGAAATCAGTAATATGACGATTTAGTCATTGGCCACCTGCATGGGGATTACTCTTTTGTTGTTTATCTTCTATTCGTTTACTTCGAGCAATAAAGTCATATCTTTTCTCATAAATCCCCTGTTATTTCTTTGTGGTATCTGGTTGAGCACAACTCGTGCTTGTTATAGTTCGTCGACCTTTACTCCTAACAATTTGGTGCGGTGAACTATGGTTGTTACGCGCAACACGGACACCTGTCTGGATGATTTGGAGAAGGTTGCCGGAAATCTAGAAAAGCAATCAGAAACATTAACCGCAATGGTTGATGAATTGAATGTTCAATGCGCGTCAACAAACGAGCGAGTCTCAATTTGGTGCGGTTAATGTCTCCGATTGCTTTTCTAGATTTCCGGCAACCTTCTCCAAATTGTCCAAACGACTGTTCATGTTGCGCGTAACAACTATCGTTCACCGCACCAAATTGTGGGAGTAAAGGTCGACAAACTATAACAAGCACGAGTTGTGCTCAACCAAATACCACAAAGAACTACCAGGGGATTTATGAGAAGAGAGATGGCTTTATTGCTCGAAATAAACGACCAGAAGATAAACAACGAAAGAGGAATCCTCACGCAGGAGGCCAACGACTAAATCGTCCTATTACTGATTTCCAAGATGCTTTCTATCGCCTAGGGTCCTTACTACATATGGACGACTAATGCAGAAAAATTAACAACCTAACAAGATTGTCGATTTTCCATAGAAGCAATGAAACTGATATAACAACCTAACAAGATTGTCGATTTTCTCTCCCAAATCTTCTCCATCGGTTAGCATGAACAACTAACCAAGTCAGCCGAGATTTGTGGGGTTGTTCTGCTGGCGCTCACTTGGCCAAACGACTTCCCTATTCCCGAGCCTGTATACTTTCCAACCGCCACCCGTATCATAATTACTGCGAGGTCCATAAGGAGCTTTAGAAGTCTAGGTATATAGCCTCAGCAGCCAGCGCCCTTAATAGCAAAGTTATTATACACAACTATATACTAGTTTTTAACTTAATAGACATCCAAATAGGAATGTGATCAAATGCAAACTCTAAATATTGTACAAACTCCAAACTATGATCTGGACCGTTAAAAAATGTCAACAGATTATAAAATAACAGCAATAAAAAATATCAACACAGTGTCAACGATTGACACCGTGTTGACATTGTGTTGACATCAAAATCTTGAAATTTTACACTCTATTGAAGTTGTGTTGACATTGTGTTGAAAAGTTTGGAGTTTATACAATATATGAGTTTGCATTTTATCACTACCCCATCCAAATAATATAATTAGAGACCCGACTAACCAATCACACAACTTGTGTTATATCATCCATTCATTTCAACCAAAAAAATGACAAATCAAACCTGTGATCTCCATAGCTGTACCACGACCCCTTCTTTAAAACAACATCAAATATTTCAGCACAATCCAGAACACAGCCCTAAAATGAAAGTGAAATCAACATAAGAGTACGAAAATAATAATAAGATAGAAAGAAACAATATGCACATCTGCACAAACCAGTTTGCTGACTCCTTCCCCAAATATAATTTCAAACTCAGCTTGTTTGTACGGCCTTGACACCTACCAAAAAGTATATTAGCTTAAAAGTCAAAACTAATGTCCACTAGAGTGAAGAAAATAAAATTACATCGAGGTCAAGATGTCTACTTTTTTGTTTCGATGACATGCAATGTGCACAATTGAGACAAAACACAAGGAAATATAGAACAGATATGGATGCATTCTCAACTCCAATAGTCCAATTTCCAATCACGGAGGGGTTGCACAAAAGTATCAGAAATTATGGATGTGTAGGCTTAAAAAAGAGTGGTGGTTAGAAATAAAGAAGAATGGGCATGGTGGTTAAAATAGAAAGTAAAATTTCCTACATAAAACAAGATCAGACATATATGACCTAGGTATTTTGCATAGTAAAAAATCTAAAAATGTTGAGAAATGTTATAGAAACACAGCAGAACCACCATTTTCATGATAGAACATTAGGATGGGGTCGCAATTTTTTTGACCAAAACCAGAATTAAAAAAAATCTTGTCATGTACCTTACTCTTTTGAACTCTCACACGAACCTTAACACCGACATCTTCATCACCTTTAACCTTTAACAACATATAGCATTTAAGATTCATTGCTAAAACAATTAATATAACAGGCTAATATTTGCTAACATAGCCAGATCAGGACATACCAATTTTATCTTCCCAATAGGTCTTATCTCAAGTCGGACAGATGCAAAGAACTTCAAAGCAATTCCACCACTTGTCACTTCGGGATTCCCGTAATACACTCCTATCTGCCCCAAACAAAAGTGTAATATTACAAGGCTTAAGACTATAAGCAAGTAAACTGAAAACAGAATATCAAAGTGAGAAAAAATGAACGTATCACACAATTCGAAAAGTAGGATTTGCTATTTGCCTCTAAATAAGTTGGGAACTAAAACATTTTCCATAAAGTACCTTGTGTCTGATCTGATTTAAAAATATAAGTGTACATCCAGCTTTAGAAGCATTGCCTGACATCTTTCGCAGAGCCTGACTCATAAGGCGTGCTTGTAAACCCATTTGCTGCATCCCAATTTCACCCTATGCAGAAAGTGCTTACCAAAAGTTGTTTACTTTATACGAAGTAAAAATCAGTTTTCAAATGAATGCAACACAAGTTATGACTAACTTCGATTTCAGCTCTAGGAGTAAGTGCTGAGACTGAATCAATACAAATGAGATCAACAGCACCAGACCTACAGATGCGATCAGCAACTGACACAGACAAAAGTGTAAGGATAACAAATTATGTAAGTAAATTAAGCTTAAAGGATATGGCCACCAATCTTAGAAATTGTAGTTAGATTCTTTGAATGTCAACATGATTTCTTACTCTCTAGCGCCATCTCTCCATTGTCAGGCTGGCAAACAATTAGATTTTCTACATCAACCCCCAAAGATTTAGAGTAAGATGGATCAAAAGCATGCTCCGCGTCGACAAGCATAGCATTTCCACCAAGCCTCTGATAGTCCAATGTCAAAAGAATGTCAGATTGTTCTTCACGTCAAACGTGAGGAGGATTGCATGGACTTTTCAAGTGATAACCAACGGACAGAAGAAAAAGTGAGCACATACTAGACCTGCACTTCTGCAATTGCATGGAGGGCTAGAGTGGTCTTTCCACTACTTTCTGGCCCATATATCTGACAAGGAAAAACACAAACTATCATTTATCAGGCTCCATCCAGTATTGCCTATAACTAGTAAACTACAATCATGAACCATTTGAAGCTTGTTCAATATTATCAGACTCCATAGAGCAGAGTTAATATAATCAAGCACTGACCAATTAGGACTTTGTCCATTGTATAATAAAACGACAAACTGACGATATAGGTCACCGAACTTCGTGTCAGTATGACATGCAAACATCCCAATGTTCCATAATATCGCAAATTTGCGAGTGTCTAGAGTTGTTTTGATCATATACGCAGCATGATGTGAAATACTCATGCTTTTTGGAATTATAATCCCATTGTGTTCATGATACAAAGCAAGCAATATCAAATGAAATGAGATAGCATCGGATGATGTAAATAAAAACCTCTACAATTCTTCCTTTGGGAAGACCACCACCTAAAGCAAAGTCCAAGGTCAGGCAGCCACTAGGAAATGTTTCCCTGCATGACGAAATAGATATACTGAAGATTCATAAGAAAAAACTGCAGAATTTGGAATATGTAAACAAATGCAGGATTTTAAACTCCTCTTGCAGTTAAAGTTATCATTTTTAATAGGAGAATCGTGATCAATATTTGGAGAAGCAGGATCCAATTTTATTTCCATTTAGAGCTTCATCCACAAATATTGTTATAACCAACTGGAACGCATTAGTTAGCATTATAAAAGAACACCTACACCAATGCTCCACCAGCACTCCCAAGCCTCGTAACACTTCCTTTCCCGAAGGAGCTATTGATGTCGTTCATGGCAGCTTCAAGGGCCTTTTGCTGTTGTACCAAACATGTTCATTATAATGTATGGGCAGACGAAATTTAAGTAGCTACGATTTTTTTTCACAAAATACACAACAAACCATGTTCTGAAAATTGAAAAAATGACGCATAAAGCAGAGTGTGAGTATGGTGCTAACCCGGTCAGTAAATCGAGGGTCGAAGTCAGCAGAAAGGGCGCCATTCAATTTAGCGTCGAATTCCGAACGAACCCTAGCAGTTTTCCGACTGGCCTGAACTAAACCACCTCGCAGCGTGGGAGCATTTGGCGAGCTGCAATTCTTGAGTTTGGGCGACACAAACCGCGGCAAAACTAAATCCATAAATTTGTGCTTTGTGTTATCTCATAAAAATCTCTCTACTTTTCAAACGGCGAGATTATATTTGTTGCAGTAAAAAGTGGCGCTCTCTGTATTTGTGTGATCGATGATGAATTGCAGTTTTCAGGAAGCCCAATGGGCCCTAGTGGACTGCTCACTGCAATGGCTGTTGATCTCATTTTGATCCATTACAAATCCAGAAATTTGGCATGACATGTCAATTCTACAGTGAAAAAATATATATTTAATGTTCTGCAATAAATTAAGTACTCCGTAATAATCTTTAAAAATTGTATTGAAAATTGAAATTTGTAAATGTTAAATATGAAAGAGATTGTGGCAAGTAGATAGAAAGGAACACATAACAAGTACTAGTAGTAAAATGCATGGATTTGAATTTTAAAAGAGATTAAACAAAACACAAATAATAGAAGCTCAAACTCAGTTATCATGATTCATATCACAACAAGAATGTCATAGTATTATGGAATTCTATCTACCTTAGCTACCAATTCATATATAGTCAACTCACGGTTTATTGTTGACGAATGTTCTCCATTTGTGCTTAAATATGGTCATGTCATTATGTTTATTACTACTGCAAATGTAGTTTATTAGATGAAAAAAAAAGATAGATGGTGCAGATGTAGCTTTCCGCGTGCATTATATACACGCGAATAGGGCATTGAGCGGTTAAATGATCGAACTGACAATCGTATTAAATATACACATACAATTCGAAAATATGAATATTTTTCGACATTATATACATTGCACTTAGGGCATTATATACATTGTACTTAGGGCATTATATACATTGCACTTAGGGCATTATATACATTGTACTTGGTTTATTACACCACAACAGCTTGCAAATTCAAACATAACATTTTTTCGCATTATATAAATTGAACTTAGGGTGATTTCGTGAGATACCTCATACAATTACCTTTAATTTGATATTATGTATATGGTATAAAAGAATAGTTAAAATGAATAAAGTTATATCAACTTTAAATTTATTAGGATTTTTTTAGATATTAAAGATTAAAAAAACCGACAACATTATAACAACGCATCAAGTGTATTATCTACATTACACTACAACATTATTCAAATGAATCTACAGCATCATCAAGTATTTCGTAATTAAAAAAAAAGATTGATCCGCTAATTTACCTTTAATACATAAAATAAATCATATAAATAAATCATCATAAGCTAAGGAATAGGAAAGAATAGCCAAATCAGCAAGTTAATTTCACTTCAAATGTTAACCTAAAGATTCAATATTTCACACACTATCCGTGAATTCGTGGCTAACGTGATTGTCTCCGGAGTGCATAGTTTTACAAAAAAAAAATTATTATTTTCTTGTTGTATTTCAACATAAAATAAAAATAAAATATGTTGGCATGGATTAAATGTTACAAATTGGCGTGTTTATGTTAGATGATGTTGGTATATCAGTTGAAAATATATAGATATGTTTGTTTGAAGTAGTGATATAGGAAAACCACTTCATAAATGCGAACTACCTAGAGATCAAAACACACAATTTACTAAAAGAGTGTTTTAGTTGACTATAAAAGCGATTTAGTTCATAACATAGATTTGAAAACACGAAGTGAAACAAAACGTCATTATAATGAAGGGTATATGGTTTAGTTTACTCTAAAAACGTTTAGTTCACAATACAGATTTAAAAACACAGAGTAAACCAAAAAACTATTATAGTAAAACCCGTGTTTTCAAAATCCATCCAATTTCATCTTCCATTTTTTGATATAATGCGTGAGATTTATCCTTTAGTTATACATTGATCATCATCACTATGTTTGTTTGTACCGCAAATAAGATATGAAATGAAATGTAGAAGCCAAATTAGATGATAATTTGGCGCGAGATTTGGGATTTTATTTTGATTTGTTGGTGAGTTTGGTGATACATTGCTTTCAAGCATCTCTTCTACCCCAGGCGATTACAAAGCAAACTTTGTTATACTATAAAAATATAAGACTCTAAATTATTTTCTTCAACCGTACTATGCACTAATATCTTCTTCATACACTATACTCATATATTTTATACCTGCAAATAACATCTTCATCGAATGATTGGTGGATACTGCCCTTTGTACGGCATATCTTTTGATAAGGTTTATCCATTTGTTTTTGCTTATAAATATCTATAAATATATATAGGGGGAGTTTTGGGGGTATTTATGGAATTATCATTTAAGCTTAAATATATAATTTAAATACTATAATCTAGACATTTAAGAATAAAAATTACAATTTAATTAAAACTGTTATTTTTAATAAATCTCTACATTTTACATGATATTAACTACGGTTTTAGATATGAATGTAATTCTCAGTTTTTGCCTTTATATTATACATCAAATGAATAATCAATTGATCTCTGAATAGTGAGGAGATCCTAACCGATTTCTCCATCCATTAATTTCAATGGAATGATCAAAGGAATTTAATACGATAAAACGGAGTAATATAGAGCATCAACCATTTACTATTAAGAAAAACCTATGAAGGCGTTCCATATTCTTAGGGCATCTCCAGTGCCAATAGCCCAGCCACAAACTCCTCCTGCCACATCATCAGCACTAAAAATCCTCCTGTCATATCATTAGGACAAACAAACAGCCCAGCAATAGCCTAGCCACATCACCCCTAATTATATAAAACAAATAATTGACAATGACACAAAATACGGAATTAAAGTACGACACAGATACGAGAAAATTCAATAATATTATTTAAATTAAAAAAAAGTACAATAAAAAAAATACATTAATTTTAAAAAAATTACATTATTTAAAAAAAAATACGACCTCCGCCTCACTTCTCATCTCCATCGCCCCCCTCGCCACCGTCACCGCCGCCTCCGTATCCGTCGGAACCCCCCGGTGCCCCCCGGATCCCAAATCGTCACGCATGCTCACGAGCATTGCGTGAAGAAAACTCTTCTCCTCGGGGTCCGTCGCCGTCCGCCATTCGGCTAACTTCTTGGCCATCTGAGAGCGCGTTTGTTGATGCGCAAAGAATTTGAGATCCTCTGTCGACTGGCCAAGGGAGGATGCCGACTGTACCTCCTGGGACCCCCTGGCGCCCCCCCCCCCTCGCCTCCCGTTGCGCCCGCCTTTGACCAATCGGGCGAGTGCGGCGAGCAAACGCGGGAGGGGACGGGAACTCCTGTGCATCCTCGGAGAGGTCGTGGGAACCGCCGCTGCTGCCGCTGTAATCACCGGTATAGTTCAGTCTTTGCTTCTTCGGCCAGCCAGCGTCGACACCTGCCCGGAACTTCTCGGAGTCGTTCAGCACCTCGTAGCATTTCCAGTAGGTGAACTCCTAATACAACCCGGGCTGGGGGAAGGCTTTCTCCGCTATCCTCCTGCAGTCATCCTCCGTTTGGCCACTACTCTGCATGCGGAGGGCGTTGGCGTACAAGCCCAAAATTCGGGAGACCTCAGCCCTGATTCGGTCCCACCCCTTCCGACACTCCTCCCTGGTGCGCGACCTCCCCTCTGGGCAAAATCTCATGTAGGCTGCAGCAATTTTGGCCCACATGTTGACGATCGTCTGATTGTTCAAAGTCAGAGGATCATCTCAGACACTCACCCACGCCTTGGAAAGCGCGACGTTCTCCGCGTCCGTCCACTTCCTCCGCACCGAGGGGTCGTCCTCGACCGGCTGCGACGACTGGCCGACCCTCTTGTCCTTCCCCTTGCCCTTCTTCTTTGCGGGGCCCCGACCCCGCCCTACTCCCCCCGTTTGAACGGGAGTTTCCGGAGCATCGAGAAGATCAATCCCCAACTCCTCTAAGGAGAAAGTCTCATATTGCGTGAACTGCGGCTCCGTTGGGGTCGTTGTGTGCGAAGATTCAGTCGAAAAATCAAAACTGGGGCGATAGACGTTTCCTCCCCTCCCCCCCCCCCCCCCCCCCCGTGGCGTCCCCTGCGTCGTCGGTTCCCCTCCCGGCATCATCTGCATCCCGGGACCCCACCCCGGCATCATCTGCATCCTGGGTGTCCACCCCGGCATACTCCCCCTGGGTGCCATCTGCTGCCACGGGTACATGTTGTAGTACCCGGGCATCAGACCCCATCCACCTCCCACGGGTACCGGGGGGGTTTGAGACCCGCTCGTCACTGGAGTACCTTCGTTGTTGTTCTCCATTTCGTGTTATTGATCTTGTACAGCAATTAAGTTAGAAAGAGTACTCGTTAAAACAAGTGGTGTGAATAAAAATGACGTGCAAATAGCGTATATATAGTGTTTCGAAAATTTAAAAAAAAAATTAATTCGCTCGCTGAACGCTCGCCGGTCCTGAGCCTGCAATGGCGGCGAGCGGACCAGCGAGCGCTCGCGAATCGGCCAGCGCTAGCTGATTTTTTCGCCGAAATGGCGCTCGTCGGTTCCAATGGTTCGGCGAGCGGACCGGCGAGCGCCGAAAATCGGCTAGCCGGCCCGCTCGCCGCCATTGGAGATGCTCTTAGCATTTGGATCCAATTCTAACCGTTTTTCACGTCAAATATTTGTGAGCCAATTTATTGTTGATTTAATTTAGCCTAATAAATTAAATTGGGCTCACTAAGAGTCAATAGAGAAGAATGCTAACAAGATCTTTCTATAAATTTCAATTCTATTAATCAAAAGTGTCATGACCGTGGTGAAAAAAGAGTGTCGTCGGCTGTGATTCTCATATGGTGGCGCGGCTGCCTCAAACGTGGAGCATTCAGTACAACGTGGCTATCGACAACTGGATACATTGCACATCGACCTAAACTCTAGGCGGCGGCTTAAATAGACTGAGAGTCGTGTGACTGTACAAGATGGTGAGAGTCGAATGTGCCGGCTATGTAGGGCTTTTCCTCTTTTGCTCTCATTTCTCATTTTATCTTATTTTATTTAGGCCCAACTATAATTCATTATATTCACAGTGTATAATAACTTTAGAATGCTAATTACGTTGAATAATTTGTGCTATAATTTATTATATATATTTTGCTAATTACAGTTATAATTTGTGCTAGAATATTTATTATATATATTTTGCTAAAAGAGTTATATAGTATATTTTCTTTTACTATTTTCCATATCTTCAAATAAAATATTGTCTAATAGTAATTATTTTAGTTCGTTTATTTGTAGGAATTATTTTCGTTCATTTACATATAGTTATTTTGCTAAAAATAACTTTTTAACTTTATAATAATACTATATTAGGGGTGCGTTAAAATGCTAACTTTTCTTATAAATATTACAATAAAATAACATAAAAAAATTTACCAATAGAAGGAATCAAACGGTTTTAATTTTGCAATCTTCATTCTACAATCAATGCTATTATAATTATTATTATAAATATTGTAACACTAGAAGAGAGTAGACGGTTTTCAGTCTACAATCTTCATTATACTATCAATGCTAATTAACATAGAAATAAGAACGGTCATTTGTTGAAGCGAAGAGACTCATCTTTTCATATTACCTAATTAATACAGAAATACTTAGAGTCAG
The DNA here is from genome assembly GCF_004379255.2 of Salvia splendens. NCBI lineage: Eukaryota > Viridiplantae > Streptophyta > Magnoliopsida > Lamiales > Lamiaceae > Salvia > Salvia splendens. The sequence goes on from NC_056038.1 coordinate 28,018,915, forward strand.
TAGAAACAAAGCAAATCTCTATAAATACTCATTTGAAAAACAGCTTCTTCCAATCAAAACTCCAGCAACAAAAATGATAATGCTATAGCCGATGGGTTTTTGAGCAATGCAACTCCATATTTGGAGTTACACTGTTTACTAACGTAATTTTTTTCATGGCATCTCATTCCAATGTCAATATTTTTGTTCCCTCATGAAACCGTATAGAAGAAGAGGAGGAGGAAAGAGAAAAAGGTAAGTGAAAGAAAGAAATCTATAGAGAGCAACGACAAACACTCCTCCAGAAGATTTGAATGGTGAGTAAAAGATGAGAAGAGGGATATTGTAGGCGGCTTATGTATTTTTATTTCATTGGAAGATTCTATAAAGAGAAGAGGGACATTTCATTGGAAGAGTTTATAAAGAGAAGATGGAGATTGCAGGCGGCTTATGTTTCTTTTATTTCATTAGAAGAGTGTCATAATTTAAGGATTTAATTAGGATAATACAATTTGGAAATAGCTAATAAATTTAGAAATAAATTTATACTATAGTATAAAATTGTAATGCCATGATATTTTCGTATTTTGACTATACTAGTATTTCGTATATTTTGTTGTAGATGATGATAGATATAAATCAGTTACAATCTATTCTTATGATTATGGAACCATCCCTATAATTATCGAATTCAAATTGTTGTTAGGTTTCAAATTTAGAAACGAAATAATTCTTTAAAATTTGATTACAGATTACAACGTTGTATTCGTGGATTCAGTTATAATTTGAAAAATAATTATAGAATAATTACTTGAATGACTTGATTTTTAAGTATAATGTCATTAATATCAAAAGCTACATAATATGTATAAATTCCAATTTAACTGTGACTACGTAGTTTGTATATCTCGGTTAGACAAGCAATACACATTCTATGATTATTTTATACTGAATTTTGATTGAGGTTTCAATATCCCCATGATATTAAAGTCTCTACATTGGTGTTGAAGTATTTTATACAATTATATAAAATCCATAATGATATTTACGGACATTTAATATTGTCATTGATTGATATTTATAAGTATGAGGAATAACGGCCTTTTGTTGTATGAGTATGCGGATTAACCGAAAGGTTGTAAAGTAAATTCTGAGATTATTGCTCCAATGGCCTTCCTTTTCATTTTCCAAAATTTATTATACATTTATTCGTTACTCATTTCATAGAAATACAATGGCGGAAATTATTGTCATTCATTTTCCAAAATTTGATAACATTTACGTAACGCTTAGTTTTTAATTTTTGGAAAATTAAAAGGTTTTAAAATTTTTAATAATAGGTGAAGAAAGTGAAAAAGTTTTGAGGAGTTATCTTCTATTTTTTGGATTATAAATATATGACATTTGGTAATTTATCCACTCACATATTTTTTTCATCACGTTTTCACTCCCTCCATATTTTCCAATACTCTTCATATTGTTTAACATGAAGTTATGATATTCTTTTTATTTTTTTCTATTATTAAAGTTTGTTTTAAAGTGATTAACAAAGTAAAATTGAACTGGGACGGAGGGAGAATTTTATTTATATTTGGCTCATTTGTTGGTCATGATGATTATATTTTAACGTTAAGGGTTTAGGATTTAAGTTTCAAGGTTTGGGTTTTTAGTGTATTAGAGTCACTATATTGCAATGTAATGAAGCTCGACTGTGATAAAGTATAGTACTAATTTAAATGGATACATAATACAAAAAAGATTACACACAATTTTGTGACAATATTATTCTGCGTCGGCGCGTTTATAATTCAAAATATAATTTTAAAACCGTTTTGAGGTTTGAAAAGCTATTGTCCAATTTTAAAACTTGCAATACTACCAATTTATTTTCGGAATCAAAACTTGATCTTGTGCATTATTATTTAAATAATGAAGTTACAATTTTGTATTCGTGAGGAAAACAAAATTACTTGATTTTTTAGTATAATATCATTGATAAAAGCTATACTATTTTAAATGGGTACATAAGTACTACTCCAAAATAAAATAAATTAACTCAATATATACATGTAAAATAATCATGCATCAAATAATAAATTAATTGACATGCACATTTTAAAATAAATCTTATCAAATTAGTATTGTATTACAATGCATTCAACATAAATTCGTGGATTAATATAATTAAAAATGTTGATGATTGAATAAGAACGTGATATCATCTCTATATTTTGAATTGTTTCATAATAAAACAAACACGGAATTAGTTAGAACTAATATATTTACAATTTAAATTGTATAACATATAATAGGGGAGTTTTGGAGAAATTTACAAGATTGCCATTTAATTTTAAAAAATTATATTAAATTAAAAATGTATAATTGAAGGCCTAAAAATATGTTTGATTAAGTGGAGTGAGTGAGAGGTTTTACCGTGTCATTTAAATTTGGTGATAAGGGGAAATAATTAGATTACCTTCCATTTTAAATCAATTAAATTATCTTGATTTGTGGATAATTAAATCATATAGTAAAACACCGATCTTAATTTATAATAATCCAATATCTACACTACATAAAACAAAAATAATTATATATGTAAACAATTAGATATTAACAAATTCAGTAAAAATTGGCAAATAAATCAACACATGACATTATTTATTAATATGATAATTAACCATTGGTGACAAAGTGAAAATATAGTTTAATTTATTAGTTTTGAATAAATTTATCGTACACAAATTTATTAGAAAGTAATTAGGACTTTTGTGATTTATTTAAATTTGTAAATTATAATTATATTTGGGAAATACATCATACACTTATAAAATATTTGTGATTCACCATTGTTTTTCATTTTAATTAATCAATGAACAGTTTAAAATCGTATGATAAAAAAATATTTTGTCGTGCATAGCACGTGGGTTAAAACTAGTTAGTATAATGTTTGGATGGATGTATTGTATATAACGCATATACGCGCGCGTGTAATTTTTGTTTAATGATTTTGTCAACGTCAGGTATTATTCTAATTAATTAGTCCATCAATAATATAATTATTACATGATTCAATCATCGATAACTAATCACGTATGTCATTGACGTGTTCCAAAATAATATTTTATGGAAATTTTAATTGAGATTCAAATGGAATTGTTTATCAAAAATAATTGCCAAGTATTACCGTCACAAGACTCTCAACTGGCCAACATGGAATTATTCATCGTTTCTTCATTGACAATTATTTTTGGTAATTACAGTGATAAAATTTTAACATAAATTATCAATTAAACTGAAAATACAGATAATCAAGTTTAATCATGCTAAATTGTTTAGGTTTATCATTTTTATCCACTTGAACTTTAGATTAGGGATTGAATTGGTACTAGCATGGAATTAATGTAAAATCCATTATGATTTTTGTCAAGCTTTAATTTAATCCGATCGTCACCACACATTTGGCGCTTGGGTTCGCATTATTATAAAAAAAACGAAAAAAATGAATATATTGGGTAAAAAATCTGAGCGATGATGTAAGATGGATTTATAGTTATTTCCTTGACATAGTTGTCTTCTTACCTGTGTAGTTAGATGAGTGAAAGTGATAGTCAAATTATTGTAATTACGATTATTAACGTAACCCTTTTAATTTGCTTGTTTTCTAGTGTTTGGCAACATGTGTAATCTCATCACGCAATCCCGCTTCATTTGATTTCATCTTTTTTGACACCTTTAATCTTTCTACTTTTAATTATTGTGAATTTTAAAAGGGATGAAATCGATTTTCCAAGTGTCGATTTTTGTTCCAATATTTTTGGTTGAGGTAAAGTTGGAATGATGTTTGACACCTACATCGTCTTCGATATGACTAACACTATTACGTATTTGATTGATTTTATCTTTTTCTGTCGACACATTTAATAGAAATGTGAATGAATATTGAATAGAGTATTTCGTGAAAATTTTGGGTTTTAATTCGATAAATATTTGTTTAGAAAAATTTGAATGAGCTAATGAAAACTCAAGCTTAATTCCACCCCGCTCGTAAGTGAATTATTTATTTACTTATAGATTTTCAATTAATATAATGCTTCTCAATAGTATATGATACTTTGAACATAAGTATTTTTTATTATTCCATGGAAACTATGAATATTTAATGTTAGATGTATATAGTAGTCTTATTTATTAGCTGGCACAAGAAGGATTAAACTCCAATACTTTTTGTGAATTTTGGACCTACTCGGTAATTTATGTAAGCTCAAACTTTGCTGTTTTTATACGTCCCATCACGACTCCATTAAATTGGAGCAAACTTAAAGTAAGAAATAATATTGATAGGTCATTCAATTTTTTTTATTCAGGTTCAATTATATTAAAGTTTTAGATTACAATTAGCAATTCAATTTAATATTTTGTTTGAAGCCCATAAGGTTCCATATTAAAATTAATTGGTGATAACAAGATCCAATACTCTTTTCATCCCAACAAATATGAAACATTTGGTTTCCAATACAATATTTTAGTAATTATCAAGGGTATCCAACGACGGACCCAATGACTAATCCCCGCGTTGATTTGTGTGCACCTCAATAGGTGGGATAACTGTCTCAATATTTGTTTGTGAGTTAATGAAAAAAAAGTAAAGTAAGAGAGAGGAAAACATAGAGATAGTGTTGTTTCTGTTTTATTAAAAATTTCACTTTTAATAAGACAACTCAAAAAGGAAAATATTTTATTTTTAATGGAACACATTATATCTGAAGTCTATAATTACAAGATTCCATACTTCAAATCAATTAGTGATAGAAAAAAGTCCACTTATATAATAATTTTAGTTATTTCTTTATACTGATCTCTTTATACTATTGTAGAATAGTACTCCTATTTGTTATATTTATTTGTTTGTTTAATTTGGCAATAGAAAAATAACGATAAGCAAACTTTGCTATTGTAATGAAACTTTTTTAATTCAGTTTTTTCATCTTGCAATAATCTGAATGTATATTGACAGGTTGTAGTTTTTTACTCATTAGTTGTATTTAACAATATTAATTCCATATAACAATAAATCATTACTCCGTACTATATTTTCTTGATTACGTTTTATATAAAAGTCAAGTAGCTAGATGAATTAACCAATGTAATTTCACTATTTTGGTCAATCTAAAAAAATCTATACCACGAGGGAAGCATTACTAAAGAACTGGAGTTTTAATATGTGTATAATTAAAATATTTCACGTTGTTCATCTCATTTTCACCAACAATGATTAATTAAACAATAACAGCTAGCTAGCCGACCTCTCTTCTTCCACTTGCAAGTTTGTTCAGTCACTTTGCCAAAACAACTGCCTAAGTCAAAATATTCATAATATTACGTAAATGTTAGTAAATCTTACAAGATTATATATTTCTCCGTCGAAGGATTTCTCATGATCTTTATAAATCTTGTGGATGGATCTACTTTAAAATGGTGTGGTATTTGCTATCAAATTATTAATATTTTCTGATGTATATACTGTATTCCATAAAAGTTTTTATCGGACCAAGCCCTGTATTCAATCTTTCAAAATTAACAATCCTTGTTTCTACATGTTATCTGAGCCACATAAATTGTGTGGTTTGGGTATACATTATCGTATTTGAATCTCAACAATCATACCCTCAAACCAAGAGTCCAAGACCGCACCAAGCCACTTAGATCACCACATGTCTTGGTCGAGATCACATCAGAAAACGTGCAACACAACTGTACTGTGAGAGTTCGGCAATGTACACCTGAACTCCACAATTGTATGATTTGTCTGATTTGGGCTAAGCCCTCGTGATTTTATTTTTGGGATACTTCCCAAAAGACCTCATTTCCTGCAAATTTTTATAATTTCCCGATGTGATGGTTTGAGCCCTAACACATTTTCTAATTTCCGGATGTGGGATGACTTGAGTCCCGATTTTGCGGATTTCGATGTGAGCAGTCCGCAAACTAATAACATGAGCCTAACTAAAACTAGCCCCAATAACAAACCAACAAAGGTGCACAAATGAGATCAGACATGATACTAATTAAATTGATCTCACAATTTCTAGCCTTGCACAATCCAAACATTTTCATATGCACATAGATACAACCTATACCTACCAAGCCCAACATTAATCTTTCTTCACGTCAAAACTCCAATCTAGATGAAAATTCCAAAACACAATCACATGTTTCCAAGAACTAACATGACGAGTAGTTATTCCAAACCACCACAGACAGATAGCTGTCAGAGCTCCCTTCCCCGAAGCTCGGCGAGCCGCCTTTTATACTGGTCTGATCCTCCCCTTTGGTGAGATGGTTCAAAACGGCTTTGATCATCTTCTTATCGCAAGAAGAAGACGACGGTATCTGTGGCGGGTCCATGTGGTCGAGGAGCGAGAAATTAGGGTTTGGTTGGTTGGTGTTGAAATTGGAGAAGCAGGGCACCTGCTCGTGATTATACTGATCGTTGGCGTCGAATGAGAAGAAGGGTTCCGTTAATGGTGGCAGAGACGGCGAGGATGGTACGACGTCGTAGCTGCTGCTCCCAGTGGCTTCCTCTGATCTCACCGAGGTTTCTGATCTGCTCTTGAAGAACACTCGGCATAGAACCCAATCCTCCTGCAGCAGGATTATTTAAAAATAAATAAATAGTATTACTACTACTAATAATAATAGTAATAATTAGTCAAAATTCTAATTACAGGTTTTGTTCACACGTTTTGATTTACACGTTTTGGTGATTCTGTTCACACGTTTTGATTTATTGTAATACTTTGTTTTTTTCATTTTGGATTATACAACAAAATTAATCTCTATCTACTATTTATTATTTTCTCCGTCCCAATGTAGTTGAATCGTATTTTTTCGGATTGTCCCAAGATAATCGAGTCATTTTCTTATTTGGCAAAAACTTTCTCTCTAATATTTTACTCTCTCTTTATATCTCATATTTTATTCTCTCTCTAACTTTATTATCTCTGCTTTAATAATATACTTCCTCCGTCCCACTCAAGATGGCCACATTCTTGAGTGACACAGGATTTTAGGAAGTCTTGTCAGGTGGAATAAAGTATAGAGGGAAAAGGTAGTTGAATATTTTAATGAAGAGAGATGAGAGATGAGGTTATTTCACAAAATTGGTAAATGTTGATCTTGATTGGGACAAACAAAAAAGGAAAGGTGGTCATCTTGAATGGGACGGAGGGAGTATCAATTTTTTAAATCTCGTGTCCAAAAGAAATGCTTCTACTACCTTGAGACGGAGGAAGTATTATAAGGTGGTGTTCGGTTTCCAAGATAAAATAATATCAAGATACAATCTAGGATTGAATTGTGAGATTATTTTAGTCATAGAGGGTTAACTATGACTAATTATCTCATGATTATCCATCTAGGATTGAGTTGTGGGATTGAATCTCATGAACCAAACATATTACAAAATTAATCTCGGATACAATCTTACAAACCGAACACCCATGAGTTTTTCCTTTCTAGTCAGGTTGGTCCTAATTTTTACTAATATTTTAATTATTATTTTTCTCTATATCTTTTACCTGTATTAAAAAAAATGTGTTATACACAGCTAAGATTATTTTTATGGACAGAATTATAACAGTATAGAGAGAACTGTATTACACCTACTTTCTGGTGAGCGGAAGTTGAGGAAAGCGCAAAAGGACAAAAGAGATTATTATATGGCCAGGATTAAATTAGTGTGGAGCCAAATAACTAATTGTCGTGATACATTGAATTCTTTATGCACAAGGCAACAAAATTAGGATTAGAATAATTGAGATATTCGGGAAAGTCTTTTTTAAATGAAAACAACCCGTAACTAAATGACGTCCATAATATTGACAAGTTGAAGATGATGACGAATATATACGATCAACTAGATTTGTGATTAGTCAAGGATTAAAAAAGATGATATATAGTGATTAATAAATTAAGTAGGGGTACCTTAACGGAGGAGACGGATTTCGGGCCGGGCCCTTCGAGGCGAAACTCGTGCATGACCCAATCCGACTTTCGGCCTTTGGGGGCCCGGCCCTGGTAGAATACAAGCGTCTTTCGCATACCGACTAGAGAACCCTTATGGATTATGGGCCGGTCCTTGCCCGTGGCCTTCCAGTAGCCCGACACCGTTGCCCGATTTGTTCGCAGCCCGGTTGCGTATTTCCGGTCCCTTTGGCTGTAGAAATACCACTCCTTTCCCCCCACACATGCATATTCTGAAAACACAATCAAAATTTTATTCAAAAATTAAAATTTTTTTTGTGAATCCAAACACATGCTAAATTGCCCACATTGATGATGCCAATGAGTGGGCGGCAACACATGGCTTATCACATCCTCATAGCCCAATTATCATGTGCAGATTAGTGTCAATTGAGACATAAATAATACTCCATAATTCATCAAGCTACGAACTTTGAAATAGGGAAATATGAGTTTGAATTATTTATCTGGAATTGATAGCTGTCTCCATCTTCAGGTTAGGACAAGGCCAAAGAGTGTCAGTTTCTTCAAAAAAAAAGGTATTTGAAAGAGATGATTGACAAGTATATATTCCATTACAAAATAACCTTGTCCATACGCAGTCCCAAGATTATCCTTTCGCATGTTTTCATTCATATGTTATGAAAAAATCATGCTTTCGCATACACATGCAGAGGCTCTTCGATTATGTAAAATTGAAGGCTAATTGTTTGAGAGATTACATTGATATGTGAAATAACATGAATTATTAAATGTAAAAGAAATAGAAGCCGATGTCACCCAGCCTTGAGTAGATGCTGTTTTTGTGTATGATTGGGCAAACTTTTCTTTCTATTCACACCATCAACAGCACATAATTTCTTTCCGAAAGATTTAAAATGGTTATTTCCACAAAACAAAAATCTTTTTTACCAGATATACGTCAAATGAACATATTTAGTGTTTAATAAAAAATCATTGCAAATTCAATTGGAACTCAAAGCTACAAATAGAGTGTGAAAAATGAGAGATTAGTAATTTGAACAGACGACGATGAATGGTTGAGAGAGAGAGAGAGAGAGAGACCTGGAATATCCCAAGGCTCGCAGTTGTTGAGGTCAACTTGGATGAAGAGAGGGGGAGGGTGGGGGCAGCCGGTGATCCATTTGAGGAGATAATCGCAGATAAGCTCTTCATCTTTTGGGTGAAACCGAAATCCCGGCGGCAGCTTCGCCTCCACGCTGCTCAGACTGCTCATATTTGTTATTTTTTCCGGTGAAGGAGCAGAGCAGAACCACACTTTTTTTTTTGTTTCCGTTTTTATATATATACAGCTTAATTATTGTGTGTGCGCCTAACAAATGCTGCCCCTTACACGCCTCATACATACACACACACACACACTTTCATTTTCACAAAAATCAAATATACAGTTGGAAAGTGAAGTAAGGAATTTCAAGTGGTTTTGAACTTCGATATTGATTCGTTTCATGGCGTGGCTACACATCTGGACCCTTCAAATCTGACGTGGTACACGGATCACATTTTTTGCCATTTGGTAGAAATATCTTATTTTAAATCGATGGTTGACAATCTAATTGTGATATGGAATATCTGCTACTATGTGATGTTATTTAGACTACCGTGCAACTTAAGTAAATACAAAGTTTTAATTTTTTTTTTAGAAAACCACTAGCCAAAGTGGCTAATTATAAACACTATATATTTGGCTCTTATACTTTGTTTTTTTTAATTGAATTAATAATAGTGATTTAAACATCCAATATTTTGCATATATAGGAGAAGAGCCGCACTCTGGTAGTAGACACGCGCCTACGGTCAGCGCATATAATATTGAAATGATTGGGATTAATATTAGAAATTGCTTAATGATTGGGTTTAAAATAATAAATTGTTAAGTATGAGTACCGTACTACATGAGTTAATCTCAATTGAGCTAAATCATTCTATTTCAGATTTATGGGCTGAAATTGCTTTAGAAATATATGCGTTAAGCCCAATAGAGCAAAATTAATCAAATTTGGATTTACTGGCTGCTGAAATATTTTGGAATTGAGCCTTTTATGAATTAGTTCATTAGGGAATACTAAGTTTAAATTGAGTTATTTAATTAGTTTTGGAAGTAGAAATTTTTAGTACAACAACTTTTAATCAAAAATATTACTCCATTAAATTAATAATTTTAAGCAAGAAAATAAAAAAAATTATTGGCAATAATAGTGGCTTCTATTCATTAAAATAAGTAGTCCATTAAATTAATACTCCATCCATCCCAGTTTAGGAGTGCAATTTAGTTAGGGCACGGGTTTTAAAAAATTGTTGGAGTGTGTAATAATTGAAGTAAAATAGGGTTGTTGGAGTGTGTAATAATTGAAGTGAGTTAGTGAAAAGTGAGACCCTTTTGACTTTTTGTATGTTTAGGATTTTATTTTATTTTATTTTTATGAAAGTAATGACATTTGAGTGTAAATTTCATCAATAATGAGGACAAATTTTATGTCCAAATATGGTAAATCCTAAATGGGACTCTTAAACTGGGACAGACGGAAATGATAAAACAGGACTCTTAAACTGGGATGGAGGGAGTAATTTTTATTAGAGTGAACTTCAAAATTGGTCTCTGGAAAATGAGATTCGCACGTTTTAAGTCCCTAGATTCACACGTTTTAAGTCCCTGTAAAAAAATAATCACCACATATCTCTGAAAAATCATTAATCACATTTAAGGGTCATTTCCACTTTTTTTTTTTTCATTTTACCCCTAAACCCTTTTATAGTACTATACTTTATCTAATTTTTTTTATATTTTAGGAATTCAAATATAACACCATACTTTTTTAGTTTCAATTTATATAAAAATACAATGTGCATATAAGTAGATAATAAGTAAAAAATATGCAATACAAATTTTAAACTATATCACTCCATATAGTTATATATTTTTTACATAATTATATGTACATAATATTTTTATAACACTCAATTTCTTTAAAATTGTACTAACTGACTAAAATTTAAAAATTATTTATAATATTATTTTAATAGGCTAAAAATTAATTGATTCATTGTTTAAATCATAAAAATAGTAACTTTCAACTATAACTTTAAATTTCACTCATTAGAACCATAATCTTTTATCAAAAGAAACATTGCATGGGTACGAGCACAACTCCATATGATTGTAATATTTCAACTACATTAGGGCTCGGGAGTGCTCAATGCTTCCACAAACGTGATGATCCAACTCACAACGTGGGTGGGTTACTCTTATTGCAGTTTCATTTTGTATTGTGTTCGCCTAGTCTCTGATGTTGGTTGCTTGGCTTCTGGGTTTTTGAATTTTCACATTATTTTTGGTTTGTACTAGGTTGTAAGTTTGCCTTTGTTTGTGAGTTGCGTGCATTCTTTCTTGTTTTGTTGAGACTTATTGGCTACTTTTGGTGAACTTTGAGCTCGCCCCTTATGGCAGGACAAAACGTGCACTTTTAGTTTGCCTTGTGATATATTATCCCTATTTACTATTCAAGATACTAATTATAAAACACAATTATTAAAGTGCGTTGAAAACAACAATGAAGAATTGGAAAAACAAAGACTCAAATTAAAATAATTTGAAAAAGGAAGATAAAAGAGGAGAGTACCATAAACACAATAATTGTAGTAATTGAGAAAAAGGAAGATAAAGGAGCAGAGTACTAATGCAACAGTGAATGCATACAACATTGCATGTCATAGCATAGCAGCATGCCATGTTACGTTACACTCAGAATTTTGTTGGTTGGAGACCGGAGAATACCCAACTCGCACAGTTGGGCGCGTGCGATCGAATCCAAATCGAAGGGAGTCTTTAAAAAAGTAGAAAAAACAGAGACTCCATTTTACTTTCCGGTGAACAAATGGAGTAAAAAAATAGAGAACGACCCATCTCAAAACAAATCACGTCCAAGAATATTTTGGAATAATGAGATTTAGCATTGTTGAAAGATATGAGTATTATTCATTCAACTTGTTCAGAAAATTACAATGGGTACGCCTCCTTTAAATATGCCAAGGGTTACATAAAATTGGCAAGATTTGCCATAATACTCATTCCCTAATTAATTTTTTTTCCTTGCTTACCTATTTTCCTTACTTACATATTTTCCTTTCTAACACTCCCCCTCAAGTTAAGTAATGGGATTACCGATACTTAACTTGCCCAATACCTCATGGAAGCTTCTTGCATCGACAGCTTTCGTGAGTATATCCGCCAACTGATCTTCAGATCTCACAAAAGGAAGTTCTACCGTCTTGGCCTCTATATTGTCCTTGATGAAATGTCGATCCACCTCGACATGTTTTGTCCGATCATGCTGAACTGGATTTTCAGATATACTGATTGCCGCCTTATTATCACAGAACAACTTACATGACTTCTGTGAGTTTAAGTTCAACCCAGTCATCAATTTCCTCAGCCACAGAATCTCAGTCAACCCACTCTTAATCCCTCGAAATTCAGCTTCTGCACTTGACAAGGCTACCACTTTCTGTTTTTTGCTTCTCCACGTGACAAGATTTTCTCCCACAAAGGTAAAATATCCAGCAGTTGATTTTCTGTCATTTGGGTTCCCTGCCCAATCAGCATCCGTGAATCCATGAATCTCTAAATGTCCATGATTCTCGAATAGAATCCCATGGTTCGCTGTCCCTTTCAGATATCGAACAATCCTCAGTGTTGCTTCCCAGTGAGCTACTTGAGGTGCATGCATAAACTGACTAACTACTCCAACTGCATAAGCTATGTCGGGTTTAGTGTGGGATAGGTATATCAATTTCCCAACTAAACGTTGATATCTCGTGCGGTGAGTGGCTTCAGCTCCTTCAACTATCCTCAGACCATGATTCTGAACCATAGGAGTATCTGCTGGCTTACAGTCCAGTAGTCCTGTCTCGGTTAACAAGTCAAGTACATATTTCCTCTGACTGATGAAGATCCCCTTCTTTGACCTTAGCACTTCTATACCCAGAAAGTACTTCAGTAATCCCAAGTCCTTCATTTCAAACTCTGCAAACAAATTCTTCCTTAGCTTGCTTATTTCCTCTTCATCATCTCCCGTGAGAATCATGTCATCTACATAGATGATGAGGCATGTAATCTTTCCTTCTCTTTTCTTCAAGAATAATGTATGATCAGAGTTGCTTTGTTCATACCCATACTTCTTCATTGCCTCAGAGAATCTCCCAAACTAAGCTCTAGGTGACTGCTTTAGCCATATAGTGTTCGTTTTAGTTTGCAAATCTTTCCTCCTTCGAAATCTCCAACAAATCCAGGTGGTGGCTCCATGTAAATGGGCTTCTTCAGTTCCCCATGTAAGAATGCGTTTGTCACGTCGAACTGATGTAGTGGCCATTCCCTGACTGCCGCTATTGAGAAGAGCACTCGAATAGTACTCATTTTTGCTACCGGTGAGAATGTTTCAGCATAATCAACTCCATAAGTCTGAGGGTATCCTTTGGCCACAAGTCTCGCCTTATACATTTCAATCGACCCATCTGGCCTCCGTTTGATAGTGAAGACCCATCTGCATCCCACAGTTCGAACTCCATCAGGTTTAAGACATACTTCCCATGTATTGTTCTTCATCAGAGCCCGCATTTCTACTAGCATTGCTTCTCACCAGTGAGCAATTTTCATAGCCTCCTCGGCCGTATATGGGATTTCTTCTTCTTCGTAAAGTGCTGCTTCAAACGCCCTAGCCATCTCTGTTAGATTTGCTTTCGCCAGATTCGCCATAGAATATCGGCTTCTACTAATCCTCTCAGGACTGTATCTCTTAGCCGGGACCCCACGAGTAGTTCTGTTGGGGAGTATATAGTGGCCGGTATCACCATCAATTGCAGCATTCTCATTCTCGTCTACACCAAAAGTGTCAGGAGTAATAACTGTATTATCTGAGCTAGTTTCAGGAATTACCTCGGATATCACTGGAGGAGGACTCAATTCAGGCGTAGGCGGTTGAGGAGGCTCTACAGCAGATGTGACTGACTCGGCAGTGACACTAGCTTGTTCTGTTGGTTCCACGTTTGAGATACTTGGATGTGGCATCGGAAAACTGAGGGGTCCAATTTTATCACACTCCCCCTGAACAACACTCTCCCCCTGACCCCGAGGTTGGGTGTGATAGAAGTATTAACTTTATAGAAAATTACAATTCATGGTTGTTATAACCTTCCTAGACCCCGGGTGATAGTATCGATAGCCCTTCTGATTTACCCCATACCCCAAAAAAACACATTTTATTGCACATGCAGAAAATTTTCCTCTTTCGTGTTTCGGTACATGCACATAAACGGAACAACCAAAGATTTTGAGCGGAAGTATGAGAGGTGGGGGGATATCAGTAAGGGATGCGAGAGTCTGCAAAGGAGTTTTCATACCCAAAATTTTTGTAGGCAAACGATTAATCAGGTAGACAGCAGTGGCAACAACTTCGGGCCATAAAAATTTAGGAACATTTGAGTCAAAAAACAGGGCTCTCGTGACCTCTAGGATTATCCTATTCTTTCGTTCAGCTACACCATTTTGTTCAGGAGTGTAAGGACAAGTAGTTTGATGAACTAACCCCCTTTCTTTAAAAAAATCAGTCATGTCTTTGTTAACAAATTCCCTACCATTATCGGATCTAAGAATTTTGATCGTGGTTTGGAATTGTGTCTGGATCATTGTAAAGAAACGGGTAAATTTTTCAAAAACGTCAGATTTATGCTTCAAAAAATATACCCAAGTCAATCTAGTGCAGTCATCCACAAAAATAAGAAAATATTTAAAACCATGATCACCAACAATAGAAGCTGGACCCCAAACATCGGCATGCACTAGAGAAAAAATAGTCTTAACACGAGTATCACTTGATCTAAAGGATTGTCTGTGGTTTTTTGCCAAAACACAAGATTCGCAAGTAATATCCTTAAAATGGGAAACCTTTGGAAAAAGCAATTTTAAATAACCCGAGGATGGATGCCCCAATCTGTGGTGCCACAACCAAGCTTCCCGATTTGCAGATCCGTGAGCAAGCATCGCGGTGCCACCTTGTTGAGTAATCTCATCCACATAATAAAGACCTTGACGCTCAGTGCCACGCCCAATTATCCTCCTCGTCCTGATATCCTGTAATACACAGAAATTTGGATGCATTAGTAACGTATAGTTTAATTCTTTCGTCACGTGGCTGATAGACATAAGTTTATGAGATCATTTGGGCACATAGAGGCAATTTGTAAGCTTCAGGGTTGGGGATATTTCAATGGTTCCACTCCCACCCACAGCGGTCAACTCTCCATCGGCAGTTTGAATTTGGCTTTTAGTTGCCCCATTAAATTCACAAAAATCTTCCAGATTGTAGGTCATAGTATCAGTTGCCCCACAATCAAAAATCCGCTCACTCTCCTTAGGGTCAATTTTACTTTGGGCAATGCATGCAATAGGTATATTTTCCAAGGGTGCAAAACGATTTGGGCTTAAGACGGAACTTTCAGACAGTTTTGGGGTCAAACGTGGAATATAGTTTTTCTGGGATCCTAACTGTAATTTTCCCGGGTCATATTGCATATATTCTGAACTATAAGGACCAGAAATTAAATTACTCATGCTTTGGGGTTTATTCTGAAAATCAAATTGGGGATCGGGGTTTCTCAACCCCAATCCGTTACCTCCATATGACCCGCCTCCTTTCTTCTCCGCGAAGGCTGCCTCGCCGGGCCTGCCGCCTCCACCTGGTTGAGGACCGGTATCTCCTGCTCTCCCACGGGTGTTAGTCATCTCCCTATTCCCTGCTCCTTGCAGAAATAATCTGCCTCTATCTTCGACTCCGATGGCTAATCGAGCTTTAGCCTTTTGATTTTCATCCCACCATTTCGGAAATCCAACGAGGAGGAAACATGTATCTCGAGTATGTCTTTGTTTTCCGCAATGAGAGCATCAAAATTTTGATTTGTCGGGTTTGAAACCGCCTTGGCGATTGGGCTGTTGCGCGGCGGTTCGTGGTGGTGGCTGTTTTGGTCGCGGTGGTGGCTGGTTTCTGACGGCGAACCCGTGTCCGACTTGGCCCGATGATGATCCATCGTTGATTGCGCCGGTCTGGAGATCGATGTCTGCTGCGGGTATGATTTTCAACCGCGTAGCTTCTCGTTTTACCAGACCGTATGCGGTCTCGGCTGAGGGCAACGTGGTTTCCTTGAGAATATCCCTTCGGATCCTGTCATATCTTGCATTCAAGCCTGTTAGGAATTTGAACAGCCGTCTTGTTGCTACATACGTTCGAAGTTGGCTAATCCCCTTGTCGCAGCAATCCACAGGTTGATGTTGGCATCGGTCAATTTCGACCCAGATTCCGTGGAGATGTCGCCAATATGTTTCTAGCCCATGTTCCCCTTGCACGATTCGGCCTGCCTTTTCCTCTAGATCGTACAACAGATATGGATCTGCAGTATTTTCGAATGTAGTTTGTAGGCTCTCCCACAGAGCTTGCGCGGTTTGGTTATGTGCAAAGTCGACAACAATTTCTGTTTCTACGTTGTCAATTATCCATGAGAACACTGTCATATCGGCTTCCTCCCATTCTGTGTACCCCTTCATTCCAGGTTCCGGTGGCTGCGGTGTACCGGTGATATACCTGTTTGCTCGTCTTCCCACGATGGCTACTCTCATCAGCCGTTTCCATAGGGGATAATTCATCCCGTTGAGTTTAACGGCTAGAGTAACATTCTTACTCATCTTTAATCGTGTCTCCTCCATATTTGGTTTCTCTTCATCGTCTGACATGTTGCACGTTGAAAATAACCGCCTTCTTGGTCGGGAAAGTTATTAGGCTATGATGATTTTGTTATGAGCCTTTGCTCTGGTACCATGTTGAAAGATATGAGTATTATTTATTCAACTTGTTCAGAGAATTACAATGGGTACGCCTCCTTTAAATAGGCCAAGGGTTACATAAAATTGGCAAGATTTGTCATAATACTCATTCCCTAATTAATTTTTTTTCCTTGCTTACCTATTTTCCTTACTTACATATTTTCCTTTCTAACAAGCATCAACAACGAACAACGAACTCACCCTAATTACTCATGTACACTACACACACTAGTAAATTTGATTGCCAAGGAATAAACCTCTAAGCCTTCCTCTCCTTCCTCTCTCTCAAATTCTATCCGTACTGTAACTATATTGACTTCTGTTTCCAGCGCTTCTGCCACCGGTTTCTTTCCTCTGTTGCGACGCGAACAATGTAAAACCAAAAACGCCGGATTTTGACGAGCCTCGAAGCGAGCACACCGGCACGTTGATAACCGGAGTGACACGGACGTTGGCTGAATATGACCGCTCCATTCCACGATGCTTGTGTCTTGGCCAATCGTTGAAACTGCTGGTGCTTCTCTCCAAACTACGGAACACGATTTTTCCAGAGGAGTTAATCCGAGGACTGTCCACGGAAACGTCGCGAACCAGCACGGCGGTTTCAGGAGCTCTTCTCATCTGGCTCCGTCCAGTCTGGTTTGTTAGTCAAATTGAATGGCTTAAGGTGGTGGATATTAATGAAAAACTTCTTGTTTGTCAAATTTAGTAGGCAATTTTTGTCAAAATTTGTGGGCACTCTTGCCTATAAATAGAATGCATGGTAGCATTCTAAGATCATCCCAACACACACAAATCATTCCATACACTAACGTGCACAACGTTATATATAGTGATTGTGGTAGTTTTATCTTGAGTGTTGTACTATTCTGAAATAGCGAGGATCTCTAGTTTTGCCCGTGGACGTAGCCAATATTTGGTGAACCACGTAAATTTGGGTGTTCTTTATTTTTCTTTTTTTCTCTTTCGTTTGCCACTTTTATTGTCGAATTTAGGCAAAGCAAATCCTAACAGTGGTATCAGAGCCATTGGTTAAGGATTGCTATTTATTACGGCTGGTTCTACCGCCTATTTTATGGAAGGTTCTACCTCCTTGATTTTATAATTTATGGAAGGTGCTACCTCCTAAGCTAATTTTCGGAAAGGCAGGTTATACCGCCAAATCATTGTTTTGTGTGGTTATTGTGCCAACAGGATTAGCTCGATTAATTGGCGAGCGGAAATTTTGTTCAAATAAAATAGCAGTCGGAAATTCCTTCTGGTGGTGGATTCAAACCATGGCGGCCAAATTCGACATTGAAAAGTTCAATGGGAGCAATTTTGCTCTATGGAAATTGAAGATGATGGCAATTTTGAGAAAAGACAATTGCCTTGCAGCAATTGGTGTCAAACCCGCGGACATGACGGATGACAAGTGGAACGAGGTGGATGGCAATGCAATTGCCAATCTACACTTGGCACTTGCTGATGGAGTATTATCCAGTGTAGCGGAGAAGAAAACATCAAAAGAAATTTGGGACACATTAACCAAATTGTACGAGGCAAAGTCGATGCATAACAAAATCTTCTTGAAAAGGAGATTATATACCCTGAGAATGGCGGAGTCAACAACAGTGACTGACCATATCAACACTCTCAACACCATGTTCTCTCAACTGACCACGTTGAGCCACACAATCCAAGAAGCTGAACGCGCAGAGCTCCTGCTTCAGAGTCTACCTGATTCATACGATCAACTTGTTATCAACCTCACAAACAACCTTGTGCCGGACCAATTAATCTTCGACAATGTTGCTGCCTCTGTTCTTGAAGAAGAAAGCCGACGCAAAAACAAAGAAGATCAACATGTGAGTTCACACCAAGCAGAGGCTTTATCAGTAACGAGGGGGAGATCGATGGAGCGTGGCCCCAGTGGGAGTCACAACAAAGGTAGATCGAAGTCGAGACACTTGAAAAATATCAAGTGCTTTGGCTGCGGCAAAAAGGGTCATTTGAAGAGAGATTGTTGGAACAAGAAGAAGGGTGGAGAGCATGAAAAATCAAATGCTCAAAGTTGTGTAGCAAGTGCTTCAGATGATGGAGAAGTACTGTACGGTGAAGTATCAACCCAAGCAGAGGGCAGAAAGGCGTACTCTGATGTTTGGCTCCTAGACTCGGGAGCAACATGGCACATGACACCCCGGAGGGAATGGTTTCACAAATATGAATGTATTCCGGGAGGATCGGTGTACATGGGCAACGATCAAGCCTTGGAGATTGCTGGAGTTGGTACTATCAAAATAAAAATGTTTGATGGTACAGTACGTACTATTCAGGATGTACGACATGTTAGAGGACTCAAGAAAAATTTGTTGTCTTTGGGACAACTGGATGATCTTGGATGCAAGAGTCGCATCGAAAATGGGATCTTGAAGGTCATCAAAGGTGTACTTGTGGTGATGAAGGCGGAGAAAGTTGGATCCAATCTGTACATGCTTAAAGGAGACACATTTCAACATGGAGAAGCAGCGGTCGTGACAAGCAAAGCAGAAGAATCAACGATGCTATGGCACCGAAAACTTGGTCATTTGACGGAATGAGGTTTGAAGATTCTCGCTGAGCAAGGGTTGCTCCGTGATCTCACAAAGGTTTCTTTACCCTTTTGTGAGCATTGTGTTACAAGCAAGCAGCACAGATTGCAGTTCAACAACTCCAGTTCTAGAAGTAAATCCATACTGGAGCTTATCCATTCTGATGTCTGGAAAGCGCCGGTTAAGTCCTTAGGAGGAGCTGAATACTTTGTGTCATTTATTGATGATTACTCCCGGAGATGTTGGGTGTATCCAATCAAGAGAAATGGAGACGTATTTTCAATCTTCAAAGTATTCAAGGCGCAAGTAGAACTGGAAGCCGAAAAGAAAATCAAGTGCTTAAGGACTGACAATGGTGGAGAATACACCAGTGATGAGTTCGTTAGCTTTTGTAAAGAGGAAGGTATCAAACGGCAATTTTCAGTGCCTTACACTCCTCAACAAAACGGCGTAGCGGAGCGGATGAACAGGACTCTTCTAGATAGAACAAGAGCCATGTTAAGAACTGCTGGATTGTCTAAATCATTTTGGGCAGAAGCAGTAAAAACTGCATGCTATGTTGTAAATCGGTCACCGTCAACAGCTATTGAGTTGAAGACACCAATGGAGATGTGGACGGGGAAGCCAGCAAACTATTCACGCATTCATACTTTTGGATGTCCAGCATATGTGATGTACAACACCCAAGAAGTTACAAAACTAGATCCAAGATCTAGAAAATGTATTTTCTTGGGGTATGCTGATGGAGTAAAGGGGTATCGCCTGTGGGATCCTACTGACCACAAGGTGATCATCAGCAGGGCTGTAAAGTTTGCAGAAGATCAGTTGCAAGAAGCTGAAAATGATAGTACGAGAAATGAGAATGTACAATCTGCTGAGATTCAAGTGGATTGGATCGACAAGGAGAAGGATTCCTCTGAAGAAACACCAGAGCCGAGCAATGATGATCCAAACGAGATTGAAGAAACTCAAGTCCAGAGGCCATCTCGTGAGAGAAAACTACCTGCTTGGCTCTCAGACTATGAAACTGAGAGCAATGTTGCATATTGTCTTCTAATTGAGGATGATGAACCATCAACGTTCATGGAGGCAATTAATTGTCCAGAAGCATCCAAATGGACGGCAGCAATGCAAGAGGAGGTGAAGGCTCTACATAAGAACAAGACATGGGATCTAGTTCCACTTCCATCTGGAAGAAAAGCTATTGGAAATAGATGGGTGTACAAGATCAAGCGTAATAACAATGATCAAGTGGAACGATATCGTGCTCGATTGGTGGTGAAAGGATATGCTCAGAAAGAAGGCATTGATTTCAGTGAAATATTTTCTCCCGTGGTTCGACTTACAACTATAAGAGTTGTACTGGCCTTGTGTGCTACATTTGATTTGCACTTGGAGCAGCTGGATGTTAAAACTGCATTTCTTCATGGAGAACTTGAAGAAGAAATTTATATGCTCCAACCAGAAGGCTTTGTTGAAAAAGACAAGGAGAACTTGGTTTGCAGGTTGAACAAATCTCTGTATGGTCTCAAACAGGCGCCGAGATGTTGGTACAAGAGATTTGATTCTTTCATTTTAAGCCTGGAGTATGACAGACTCAGTTCAGACTATTGTACGTATTACAAAAGGTTTGAAGGGGATAATGATTTCATTATCTTGCTGTTGTATGTGGACGACATGTTGGTAGCAGGCCCCAACAAAGATCGAGTCCAAGAGTTAAAGGCACAGTTAGCTAGGGAGTTCGACATGAAAGATTTGGGACCAGCAAACAAGATTCTAGGGATGCAAATCCATCGAGACAGAAATGAAAGGAAGATTTGGCTTTCACAGGAGAACTATTTAAAGAAGGTCTTGCGACGTTTCAACATGCAAGACTGTAAGCCAATTTCTACCCCACTTCCTTTCAATTTCAAGTTATCCGCAACAATGAGTCCTAGCAATGAAGCGGAAAGGGAAGAGATGTCTCGAATGCCGTATGCATCAGCAGTAGGGAGCCTAATGTATGCCATGATCTGCACAAGACCAGACATTGCACAAGCAGTGGGAGTAGTCAGCAGATACATGGCAAATCCTGGCAAAGAACATTGGAGCACGATAAAAAGGATTCTGAGGTACATTAAAGGGACCTCACATGCAGCTTTATGTTTTGGGGGATCTGATTTTACGGTTAGGGGATATGTCGATCCAGACTTTGCAGGAGATCAAGATAAGCGAAAATCCACAACAGGATATGTATTTACACTTGCTGGAGGAGCAGTGAGCTGGATTTCCAAGTTGCAGACTGTGGTAGCATTATCTACAACGGAAGCTGAATACATGGCTGCTACACAAGCTTGCAAGGAGGCAATTTGGATACAGAGGCTTTTGGAGGAACTCAGGCACAAGCAACGAGTGATATCGTTGTATTGTGATAGTCAGAGTGCCTTGCACATTGCAAGGAATCCAGCCTTTCATTCCCGGACGAAGCACATAGATGTACAATATCACTTTGTACGAGAAGTGGTAGAAAGCGGACAAGTGAATATGCAGAAAATCCACACTAAAGACAATCTAGCAGATGTCCTGACCAAACCAATCGCAACAGACAAGTTCCTATGGTGTAGATCCTCATTTGGTCTTGCAGAAACGTAAGCTGACATGGATGGCAGAACTAGAGAGACTGTGTGAAGACATGATTTCATCAAGTCTTCAAGTGGGAGATTGTTAGTCAAATTGAATGGCTTAAGGCGGTGGATATTAATGACAAACTTCTTGTTTGTCAAATTTAGTAGGCAATTTTTGTCAAAATTTGTGGGCACTCTTGCCTATAAATAGAATGCATGGTAGCATTCTAAGATCATCCCAACACACACAAATCATTCCACACACTAACGTGCACAACGTTATATATAGTGATTGTGGTAGTTTTATCTTGAGTGTTGTACTATTCTGAAATAGCGAGGATCTCTAGTTTTGCCCGTGGACGTAGCCAATATTTGGTGAACCACGTAAATTTGGGTGTTCTTTATTTTTCGTTTTTTTCTCTTTCGTTTGCCACTTTTATTGTCGAATTTAGGCAAAGCAAATCCTAACACGGTTTTCTGATTTATATTTTGACAATCGAACTCTAGACAGATTTCTGCTGGTGGATTGATGAGCATTGCGAATGCCGCTGCTTGGCTTTTCTGAATCAAGCGAGAGTCGAGGCAGATCGTGGTGTTCGTGGCTGGATGAAGACGATATTGACTCATTATCTGAGTCCTTTAGCAATGGTTGATTTAAGGATGAATTTAAGGACGTATTCATTGAGGACTTGGAGCTGCGCTGAAGCATATGTTTGAGGCCTCTGGAGGAATTTTTGTTGTTATTCGAGGATTCAGACGACGCCATTCTCGGATCCTCCTGCTTCATACTGCTGTTCTGGTACAGATTCTTCAAGCCGATAAGCTCCTTCCACCGGCTAGAGCACCTCGGCGCCTCGGTCGAAAACAAATTCGGATCTCTGGAGGATATCTCATTCCTACGCCGATACTTAGGCGTATCCGGAGATCTGGCTTCTGAAAACGCAGAGTGCCAGAAGGAGGACAGCTGCAACGGAACGAGTTTTCCGTCGGCGAAAAGCTCATCGGCGGGAGGCATTGTGATGAATCCGCGAATTTCTGATGTTAGTAAATGCTGGTAGAGAATACAGATCACGACACAGAGATTTACGTGGTTCGATTTACTGAGGTAAATCTACGTCCACGGGAAGAAAAGAGGGCAGAGTTGTATTGCTTGATCTGTTTTCTACAGCTTACAATACAGACTTGCTATTTGATCTTTTATCTCTAGAGAGCTTAGAAAAACCTGTCTACCAGATCTAAGTTCTATTTATATATTGAACTAAGATCGTGGCTTGCATCACCACCCTAAGTCGTGGATGTCGTGTAGGTCATGGCCTAAGATCGTGGCCTGAGTTGACACCACGTGGTAGTGGGTGTGTTGGAAGTTGTGGAAATCCTGCATGGGTCCACTAACTCCTTGTTCGGTCGAATACTGAGACCGAACTGCTTTGGTTGTCGATCTGAGAGTAGAGCTTGATGCCGACCTGAGAGCAGAGCTTGATTGGTTGGCTTTTACCGAGCTGTAGGCTGAGGCCGAACTCTTTGGTAATGCCGAACTCATACTCTTCCTTGGGCTTTGGGTTTAACGAGCTGTAGGCTGAGGCCGAACTCTTTGGTAATGCCGAACTCATACTCTTCCTTGGGCTTTGGGCTGATGGGCCGTCATTGCTGTTGGGCTTGTTTAGTACGCACCCCATCACTACCCCCCCCCGAAGGGCGAAGTGAATCACTTCGGCGAAGTGAGTCACTTCGGCATTCTGGATAAAGGCAAGGGGGAGGCTGATGTCAGGGGACGTGCCTTGCATTAAATGCGACAGTAAAATCCGGCCGTTGAATCCTGAAAAGGTGGGATTCGAAACGGTGCGACGATTTTGAAATCTTCGCCGAATCTGATAAATACCTCCTTTCTTCATCATTGAAGCACTTTTGCGACTGCTTCTTCTGCACTCTCTCTTTTTTGCGAAAATTCTCTCTCTCCGCTTTCAAGAATTTCTTCAGACTTTCTTCACCTTCAAAAAGTAAGAAAAATGTCTTCTTCTTCTTCTTCGGAGTCGGGTAGCAGTAGGAAAGGGGATAAGGGGTCTTCTAGCCGGAAGGAATCCGGGGAGAAGACCGTAGAGTACTTTCACAGCGTCTTGAGTAAGGACACCGTGATATCTCTACACGAAAAATATCTTCTTCCCGGGGGGAAGGCGGTGGTTCCCGACGATGATCATAGGGCTAACGACCCGCCGGAGGGTTATGCCACCATTTACGAAGCCTGCTTAGAATGCGGGCTTCGTTTCCCTCTTCCCCCACCTTTTGTAGAGCTTCTTGATTTTTTTCAACTCCCTTTAGGTCAGGTGACTCCGAATTCTTGGAGGCACTTGTCGGCTTTTGCTGCCGAACTCCGTAGGCTAGATAAGGATCTGTCTCTGCGGGCAATCCTTAATTTTTTCCAGTTTAAAAGGAAGGGATCTTGGTTTTACTTGATCCCCTTACAGCCTTTTAGGGCCTTCTGCAAAACCAAGTGGCCGAAATGGCAAAACCGTTTCTTTTTTTATAATAGGACTTCGGCTCCGGGCTTTCCTTGGAGAAGGCCGAAGTCCGTGATTCCCCATCCTCGGTTAGAACCGTTGGCCGAGCTCGAGGGCGAGCTCAATAAGATTCCTATGATTAGGAAACAGTACTCGGAAACTGAGCTCGTCAAGGGCGACCTCGTGTTCAATATCTCGTCTTCGGACGAAGAAACTGAGGGTGAGGATTTCTTTTTTATGCTTTACTGCTTTAGCGGCGAAAACTAACCTTGCTTTCTTGCTTTTTGGCAGTGTACATGCTGAACAAGGCTATCCGAAAGTCCTCCGAGCCTGTGGAGCCGGAGAGGCAGAGAGCCCCTCGCTCGGCGTCTGAAGCCGAGAAGAATCCGAAGAGGCAAAGAACCTCTTCTTCGGATCCGAAAGAGCCGGAGCCGTGTTCGGCTAAAGGGAAGGGGAAATTTCATGAGTCCCCAAGAGTGCCGGGGAAAGACCTGGTCATCTCCGAGGTGGTTGCAGACATCCCGGAACACGTCCCTGAGCCTTTTCAATGGCCGACGAATTTTGTGGAGGTAAGCTTTCTGACTTGGCTTCTTTTCCACATTTTTTGATGGCCATTCTGTTGAGTTTTTTCCTTGTTCATCTTCAGAGAGCCAAGCTCGTCTCCGTGGAGCTCTCCAAAGCATCCCACGACTACGAGGAGATGCAGAAGAAGTTGCATCTTGCTCGTAGTCTGGCCGAACAGGCTGAGGCCAAATTTGAGAGGGCCCGAGCTGCTAGGATCTCGGCTCAGGATGAAGCCCGGTCAGCCAAAAACCAGCTCATCATCCTGCAAGAGCAGACGAAACACCGGGAGGCTCAGAAGGAGGCTGCCGCCGTGGCTGCCCAGGGGGAGGCTCTCCGTGTTTACACGGAGAAACTCTTTTTGAGCAGCCAGTTCTCGGCCTTTGTCGGTAGTCTGGTAAGGCTAATTACCGATAAGGGCGAGCAGGGGGCCGACGTCGTGCTGCCTCTGTACAGCCGAGAGATAGCAGCTCGGCTTCAGAATCTGCCGCTCCTTGAGGAGCTCGCTTCATCCTCGGTCCTGCTTTCTGCAGACCGAGTCCGGAGTTGTCGAGCTGATCGAGACGAGAACCTGGAGGCTATCTTTGCCTCCGTGGGACCCGTTTCACCCGCTTCGACTTACAACGGAGAGGGTGAGGCCGAGCCGCTGGAGCGGGAGGCCGAAGTCGAGCGGGCCGGGCATCCGGAGAAGGACGCCGATCAGGAGGCGGAGGCGAGGCCGGCAGGATGCGAGGCCGAGGCTGAGGTAGCTCAGGAGAAAGAAGCTGAACCAGACCGAGGAGCCGGAGACGAAGCTGGCGGAGTATGATTTCGTCTCCCTTCTCTTAGTCTAGTTTCTTCCTTGTAAAATGGCCTTGAAGCCCTCCTAGTGTAAAAAATTTTCCTTGTGAATGAAAAATTCTCTACACTTGTCTTCGTATAGCTTTTCGTACTCGCCTTTATTCCTGTTGTATTTTACTATCTGCTCGGTACAGCTGCCGAACTAATATAGCTGCTTTGTACTCAAGGAGATGGAGATACTTTACTGGAAACGGCTGTACTCTTCGGCTTTAGACGAAGCTGAGAAAAGAGCTATAGCCGATCAGACGAAGAATGACGAGCTTCTGGCTCGTTTAGTGAAGCTGGAGGCCGATAATAAGGACTTAGAGTCCGATAAGAAGGATCTGGAGGCCGAGCTGAATACGACCATTGCTGAGAGGACTGCGTACGAGGATTACATCCGTGTGCGCGGGGGAGTGACCATATCAGATGTTCAGAGTCGAGTTGACGAACTGTGGGAGGAATATCATGTACTCCGGAGGAACAATGCGCTGGAGAGCTCGGCTTGCCAACAAGTTGTGAAATCATTACGGCGCTGGGCTTCTCGGTACGACATCATTCTTTCCCGGCGTCCCCCAATCGAGAGATTCCTTAGGCATTTCCCGCCAACAGATGCTCGCACTCCAGATCAAGCCTCTGGTTCCCTTGTTCAAAATCCTACTCCAAGTCAACAACGAACTCCGGAACAGCCGGAAACGTCAAGACGAGAACGGGCTCAGGAGCAACCGGAATCGTCAAGACAGGGACGGACTGAAATTCGCCGAGGAGTTGTGACTATGAGCGAGCAAGATCAGCAGATGCTTATTGCAGAGACTCTTCATCGCCGAGGGGTTAGAGCTTCTGGGGCTCGCGGAAGAGGTGTTGGGTCGAGGATAACATCTCGTCGACCTGCTTATTCTTCATCTGCTCGGAACAACCGAACTCGGCTTCCAGAGGATTTTGCAGATAGGTGGCTTAACTTCAGCAACCCTGGACAGTAGAATAGTCCTTTGTAATAGCGTAACGCCATTTTGTAGGGTAGCGGAGTTGTATGCCGAACAAGATTTGAAAAATGAAATTTTGTTTTCGCTTCTAACACTGTATTTACAGCTTAGCGAAAAAATTTCATCGTACTTGTCCTCGGTCTTATGAAGTAAACTTCTTTGACCGGACTTGGTCCTTGGTCTTATGAAGTAAACTTCTTTGACCGGACTTGGTCCTTGGTCTGATGAAATAAACATCTTTGACCGGACTCGTCTTTGGTCTGATGAAATAAACATCTTTGACCGGACTCGTCTTTGGTCTGATGAAATAAACATCTTTGACCGGACTCGTCTTTGGTCTGATGAAATAAACATCTTTGACCGGACTCGTCTTTGGTCTGATGAAATAAACATCTTTGACCGGACTCGTCTTTGGTCTGATGAAATAAACATCTTTGACCGGACTCGTCTTTGGTCTGATGAAATAAACATCTTTGACCGGACTCGTCTTTGGTCTGATGAAATAAACATCTTTGACCGGACTCGTCTTTGGTCTGATGAAATAAACATCTTTGACCGGACTCGTCTTTGGTCTGATGAAATAAACATCTTTGACCGGACTCGTCTTTGGTCTGATGAAATAAACATCTTTGACCGGACTCGTCTTTGGTCTGATGAAATAAACATCTTTGACCGGACTCGTCTTTGGTCTGATGAAATAAACATCTTTGACCGGACTCGTCTTTGGTCTGATGAAATAAACATCTTTGACCGGACTCGTCTTTGGTCTGATGAAATAAACATCTTTGACCGGACTCGTCTTTGGTCTGATGAAATAAACATCTTTGACCGGACTCGTCTTTGGTCTGATGAAATAAACATCTTTGACCGGACTCGTCTTTGGTCTGATGAAATAAACATCTTTGACCGGACTCGTCTTTGGTCTGATGAAATAAACATCTTTGACCGGACTTGGTTTGTGTCCTAATTTGGCGAGTTTTATCGCTCGGATCGGACTTTCCGTTGTCCTAATTTGGGGATCGGACTTTCCCTTGTCCTAATTCGGCGAGTTTTATCGCGTGGATCGGACTTTCCCTTGTCCTAATTCAGGCAAGTTTTATCGCGTGAATCGGACTTTTGTTGCAGTTCGTTTCAGACGAAGTGCTTGATTCTTAAGCTGAATTGTGGTCTTGTATCTTCTTTAGAAGCTTGGACTTCACAATCATTGGCTTATTGCAGTTCGTTTCAGACGAACTGCTTGTTTAAGCTGAATTGTGGTCTTGTATCCTCTTTAGAAGCTTTGACTTCACAATCGTTGGCTTATTGCAGTTCGTTTCAGACGAACTGCTTGTTTAAGCTGAATTGTGGTCTTGTATCCTCTTTAGAAGCTTTGACTCACAATCGTTGGCTTGTATATGTTCTAAGAAGGGGATCAGCCTTCGAAGAACAAGATACCTCAGCAACATTTGTAAGAGACGACACGCACAGAGACAGACAAAACACACAGACAAAACGCACAGAGACAAACAAAGACCAAGCAAACCAAAGAAAGCACATTGACCGAACAGGACTCAAGACTGACTGACCGGACTGTCTCTTACAAATGGAACTTTTTGAGGTTGGAAACGTACCATGTTCGGGGTACTTGTGCTCCTGACACGTGAGTCAATTTGTAAGACCCTTTGCCGAGGACTTCTGACACCCGATATGGACCTTCCCATGTGGGTTCGAGTTCGCCCAGCTTTTCTGCTCGGCTTACTTCGTTGTTTCTCAAGACGAGATCTCCCACTTGAAATTGCAGCTTTTTCACCCTTTGGTTATAATACCGGGCTACTTGCTCCTTGTACTTGGCTGCTTTTATGCAGGCCAATTCTCATCTTTCTTCGGCAAGATCTAGTTCGGCTCTCAGTCCGTCACCATTCATTTCTGAGGAGAAATTGAGTTCGGGGACTGGGTATGCCGATCTAAACCGGAATCACGGCTTCAGTGCCGTACACCATCGAGTTCGGCTCCGGTGTGACTTCGGTCATTTCGCCTGCCTCTGACTCCGGCTGCTGTGATTGCTATGCTTGATGGTGCCGAGCTGATTGCTCGGCACTTTTAAGCGCAATCTGCAAACTCTTGCTCTTTTTTGATCACCTCGGATGACCGCTATCCCTCCTTTGGTGGGGAAGGTGTTCGGCGAGGAAGCCTCTGATCGCTATGATCGGGCTTCTTTTCGTCTCCTCTAGATGAGCTGTCTAAAGACCGTTTTCGACGGTCTGCCTCATCGGCTCGGGAGAACTGGTCCGCAATGTCCCACATCTCTTGAGCTGTTTGCGGACTGCATTCCACGAGCTTTCTGTAGAGAGCTCCGGGCAGGATTCCATTTTGGAATGCCGAAAAGACAAGTAGATCATTGAGATTATCTACTTGTAGGCATTCCTTATGGAATCTCGTCAGGAAGTCGCTGATCTTTTCGTCGCGACCTTGACGTATAGAAAGCAGCTGAGCCGAAGTAATCCGGGCTTCCGCTTTCTGAAAGAACCTCCTGTGGAAAGCATCCATTAGATCTCGGTAGGATCTAATGCTGCCTTGAGGAAGGCTGTCGAACCACCTTCTGGCGTTCCCGATGAGCAGCTCGGGGAACAGCTTGCACATATGGACTTCATTGAGACCCTGGTTCGCCATATTATACTGATAGCGTCCCAGGAAGTCATGAGGATCCACCAACCCGTCATAAGTCATTGACGGAGTTCGGTAGTTCTGTGGCAAGGAAGTTCGGGTGATATCGTCCGAGAACGGAGTCTTCACTGCTCCGTACATGGCGAACCCGACACCTCTTCGGTATGGAGGAGATGGAGTTCTCCTGTGATTCCGGTACCGAGGAGGAACAGGAACATGTCGGGTGGAGGATTCTTCTTCCTGGAAGACACGGCACTACTGCGGTAGTGACTTTCATGTCTGGAGGAGGAGGGAGAATCCACCGTTTTCGTCTTCGGCTGTTGGCTCTTTTGCAGGAAGGCTAAGAACTCATCCTGCTTCTCAGCCAAGAACAGCTTGACAGCCTCATTCAAATCAGGCTGCTGGGAAGACTCGGTATGTGGACCTTTTGAGCGGCTTGTTCCTTCATCGTGAAAACTGGAAGTAGATGTCTCCCGAGGCTGTTTTCCGGACCTGCGGGCTGGACTAGCTTCCTCATGGTTTTCACGAACGGTATTACGGGTAGTATGTGATCTGGTATGCATTTTTTTGGGGTGGAAAAAGGGTCAAAAATTCGCTTTATCACAAATTTGGTTTTCTGGTTCCCACAGACGGCGCCAGTGATGAATCCGCGAATTTCTGATGTTAGTAAATGCTGGTAGAGAATACAGATCACGACACAGAGATTTACGTGGTTCGATTTACTGAGGTAAATCTACGTCCACGGGAAGAAAAGAGGGCAGAGTTGTATTGCTTGATCTGTTTTCTACAGCTTACAATACAGACTTGCTATTTGATCTTTTATCTCTAGAGAGCTTAGAAAAACCTGTCTACCAGATCTAAGTTCTATTTATATATTGAACTAAGATCGTGGCTTGCATCACCACCCTAAGTCGTGGATGTCGTGTAGGTCATGGCCTAAGATCGTGGCCTGAGTTGACACCACGTGGTAGTGGGTGTGTTGGAAGTTGTGGAAATCCTGCATGGGTCCACTAACTCCTTGTTCGGTCGAATACTGAGACCGAACTGCTTTAGTTGTCGATCTGAGAGTAGAGCTTGATGCCGACCTGAGAGCAGAGCTTGATTGGTTGGCTTTTACCGAGCTGTAGGCTGAGGCCGAACTCTTTGGTAATGCCGAACTCATACTCTTCCTTGGGCTTTGGGTTTAACGAGCTGTAGGCTGAGGCCGAACTCTTTGGTAATGCCGAACTCATACTCTTCCTTGGGCTTTGGGCTGATGGGCCGTCATTGCTGTTGGGCTTGTTTAGTACGCACCCCATCACATTGCAACCGGATCTTCGAGGCGGAACTCGAAATCAACGAAATCCTTGCTGGAGAGCTCCAGATTTGGCTCTTTCAGCTTCTCATAGCTCGCATTGTGCAGAAGCGACAGACGCTTGGGAGGCAACCTATTTGAGGCGTCCTCATCGGGAAACTCGCGACTGAACGATATCCTCGGGCTAAGCCAGCCGTAAGAGGGAAACGCCGCCGGAGGACAGTCGAGGAAGTTATCCGGCGGCATTCCGATGTTCTTAACGCACGCCGACGCCATCATAGGCTAACATGCAAAATTTCGCGATGCTCAGCGCAAGGATCAAATTGCTTTCAACATAAATATTGTAAAAAAAAGTCTGGATAGAGAATAAAGAGAAGAAATGGGCAGTTTAGTATCAGCAAAAGGGCATGATAAAGGGCATGATAAAGGAAAAGATGGAATGTTGGGAGCTAGGATGGGAGAAGCCTCTTTCAAATTCTCAAACAAGTAGGACAGCATGTGTGTGGACTGTGGAGGACAATACTAGGGTATATAAAAAACGTATAATAGTATATCATTTTAAAAAGTAACATATTCTAAAGAAAAAAAAAAGTAAATTATTTTCTAAAATAAAAAAATAGTACAAAATACATCTCAAAATATAAAGGTATAATACCTTCTTAAATACGTTCTTAAAATACATTAAAAATACCCGGAATAATATTACAAATTACAATAAAATTAAAAATTACATAATTAAAATCATAAAAATTAAAAAGTACATAATTAAAATCCTAAAATTTAAAAAGTATGTAATTAAAATCCTAAAAATTAAAAATTACATAATTAAATTCATAAGTTACTGAATTTCGTCCAAATGGATGATGAATGTGTGTATTTATAGATGGTTTTGGGATTAAATTTTTTAAAAAAAATTCAAAAAACGGTAATAAAACGACTATATTTTTGGAAATCCGAAAATATTTTTTTTTATTTTTGGTATTATTTTCAATTTTTTTAAAAAAAGAAAAAAAGGAAATGCCAACGGCACATAGAAACACGCCACGTCGCCCTTCTCGCTGGCACGGACGTGCTCTATGCATAGAGCACGTTCGTGCTAGCGGCAAGGCGCAGCGGTGGACAAGCTCGTCATTGCTAGCGGCAAGGACGGACGGTGAGCGTGTGCTCACCGTTGCAGGTGCTGTTACATTCTTCCCCTCTGGAGAACATTTTTTCATGAACAGAAGACAAAATATGGTAATTTTAAGAATTTACCTTTCCATGGAAAGGTAATGGGATCCCTCTAAGATGAGAAAATGTATAAAACCTTCTCAAATACCTTTTTCCTTGGTAGTTATAAGACTTTACTTCTTTAATTACATTTCCTCTTTGAGATGCTCTTAGTGTGTGCCCCAACAAACATAGTATCATAGAGGTTGAAGGGGTTGGCAGCGGAAGCACAAATAAATCTGAGAATAAGATCTATTTAGTAGTATTCTCGTAAGTATCACATGTATCATGCTAATAACTTGAATTAAAACATGCTTTTGATTAATTGAAACCTAAAACATGCTTTCTACGGAATAGAAGTTATACCTTCTTGATTCTCCAAAGAATCATTGATGGCTTACTACTTCTCCACGTGACGATCTTCGATACTCGACCACAGATCTTCTTACTGGTTCCCGAACTGTATTCCGATATCAGTGTGGCTGATCTTATCAGGATACTAGGACTCAAATAAAGAAGACAGAAGTTCCTTACGGAGTAGTAAAAGGGAGAAAATTCCGTCCACTACAAAGCAGAGAGAGGGATGAAATTTTCAGATAAAAATAATTGTATTTTTATCTCTCATTTATTCTCCTATTTATATTATGTTCGTATTTGGGCCCAGTCAGGGATATACAGAGGTTTGGATGTGGCCTCACCCAATTATCTTTACTAATTAAATTGAACCCACAATTTAATACAAGCTTATATTGGAATATCATTTTCAGCCACTACAGTAATAATATTGCACTGCCTATCCAAATCCGAAATTACAAGTAATCCAGGTTTCCATTTTGTTTAAATGTTTATGTCCATTAATTAAATAGTGTCTGCTATTGACTTAATTAATTAACATCTTATTAATTCCAAGAGTGGACTTAGCAAGAAACACTTATTTATTATTCATGGAATAATTAAATTCCAACTAGCTAGGTTTCGAATAATAAAACCTTGTTTCGAGCTCATCTTGAGGACATTATCAAACGAGACTCACCTCGCACACGATTCAACATAATAGCAATCCTAGCACCGCTATATATTAATCACCACTACTCAAAATATCAGGATTATTGGGTTGCGAAAACCCCGCACCATTTGATAAGTCAAAGTAGTGAATAATCAATACCGTATGCTCATTGCTAACGTGTGTAAATTAAGGAATAGTTATTTATCAAGACCTCATCTTTAAGTAACATAAAGACATGTCTTGTTGTTAGATCCATTCGCTGTTAGAATCATTAAAAGTTAAAATTTAGTCTCTTACCACATGCAAATTAAAAACTTCGGAGTGTTACAACAAATCAATTGAAATTCATGCGCCTCCACCCCCTCCCTCCTCCACAGGTGCCTCCACTCTTAGCCACCTTCGCCGCCTCTTTCTCTTACCCGTCTCTACCCTCGTCCTCCCTCCTTCACGGGTGCCTCTACTCTCCTCCGCCTCTACCCTCCTCCCACTGCCGGCTCTGCTGTTAGGATTGGTATACTGAAAAGCATATTTCGAGCATGTTGCACGGATAGAATTGCTTGTACACAATAAACTCTACAATCCACTTTTAACCCAAGGCGAGAAGAATTAATTTTATCGCATTGGTGTTTGCTTATGCATTTATAAGATGTTTCTCAAACATTTAAATGTATAAGAAGCAAATAAGTCTAATTCTTCTGCATAGTAGACTGGTCGTGAACGACGTTCACAGAAGGTGATGCAGTCGGTCCTTTGTAGAAGAGAAATAAAATTTCACAACCTAGATAGGCTTTGGCTACCTATCGTGAAAG
Source organism: Salvia splendens (assembly GCF_004379255.2). NCBI lineage: Eukaryota > Viridiplantae > Streptophyta > Magnoliopsida > Lamiales > Lamiaceae > Salvia > Salvia splendens. The sequence goes on from NC_056038.1 coordinate 28,052,801, forward strand.
GTTGCAGTGTCAGTCCGCATGTTTCCTTACCTTAGGAAATAAACGACACTGGTGTGGTATAGCACTAAAGGATCTAACAGTTGAGATAAGTCTTTATTGCTATTTACTGAAAGACGAGGTCTCGGTGATTGTTATTTCTTAATCATTGTTGATATAACATTGAGCATACGATATTGATTATGCACTACTTTGATTTATCAAATGGTGCGGATTTTTCGCAATCCAAGAATCCTGATATCTTGGGTAGTGGTGATTAATGTATAAAGGTGCTAGTATTGTTATTGTAATGAATCGTGTGCTGGGTGAGTCCAGTTTGATAATATCCTCAAGAGGTGTTCGAAAAAGGTTTTATTATTCAGAAACCCGGCCGGTTGGAATTTATTCCAGAATAATAAATAAAGATTTTGAACTAGACAACTCTTGGAAAAAGATATTAATTAATTAAAGTAAAATAAGAAGCTTAAATTAATTAATGGATGTTTATATCTTAAACACGAGAAATAATAAATTAAAGAGGTAAAGTCTGGATTACTCGTAATTTGGGATTGGATGGGCAGTCAATATTATTTTACTATAGTGGCTGATAATAATATTCTGTTGGACTTGTATTAAATTGGGGCTCAATTTAATTAGTAAAAGTCCAACAGGTTTGGCCCAAGTCCAACCTCCATAATCTGACCCATAATAACTCTATATAAAAGGAGATTAGAAAGAAGATTAAGAATGAATTTAATCATTAATTTTCGTGCTCCCCTCTGGGAGTGGACGAAAAATCGGTTTTTGATAAAATTGATATTATGTCTTCTTTCTAATCAAGCCCCCCTTTTCGATTCTGACAAGCTTTGCCCACCCAAAGGTCATTATCTGAGTTCGGGATACAGATTAGAAGGTTTTTGGTTGAGTACGAAGAACATCACGTGGAGAAGGCGCAAGCAATCGACGATTCTTTGGAGAATCAGATCGGTAATTCTAAACCGTAGGAATTCATGTTTTAGGTTTTAATTCCTTTTACATGAATTATGTGCGTTCTTGGATGCAATTCTGTGTTTAACATGTAGTTAATTAATCCCATAATCGGTCAAATAGATATGTATGTATGATTTATTTGTGAATGCATGACTTCCGCTGTGCAAGGGGCTCCAAACCCCAGCAATTGGTATCAAAGCCAATTTTTGGCTCTGATTATGTGGATTAATTCCATGTTATGTGAATTGTGAACAATGAGTTTCTTCGTTGGTTTGTGTGGTTGTTTATTTTATCACAATTACGAAGAATGGTTATACGATGACGTTGCCGAATGGGCAAGCCACGCCGTCGAGAATAGCTATGATGTGTTGGAAAGTTTTTTCCTTAGTAAATGTAATAAAAAACCAATCAAATCGTAATGATTACATGGAATGATTAGTTTCAATCTCTTAAATCAATTGTGAGTTGGTAACGTGAATTCATCTTCGCGGAACTATTCGATTAAATTGAAAACGTCTGTTCAGGATTGACGACGATTCGCTCGCGATGGAGACAAGCCGTGGTCCTGGCGAGTCCACGGGATTTGCGGGGATAACCGCAAGATATCAGTGCTACAGCAGCGGGTGCGACGACGCAGCGACAACAGCGTCGGTATCCCGCAGGGCAGCGCCGCGATGCGACGACGACACGGCAACAGTGCCGGAGACTACGGACAATAGATGTGCGAGTGGGAGCCCTTCGTGGGCAGTTCCCAGACTCGAAAGACGGTCAACGAGGGAGGCGAGAGCAGGCTGTTGTGACAGTAGCGACACTCGCGCGGATCTTCGTCCCGTGATTTCACTTTCCAAATTAGTTAGGGTTTCCTAAACTCTTGGAACTAACTTTGGATTTAATTCAAGATATGATTTTAAAATGAGATTTGAATATATTTTAGTTGGATTATCTACAATTTGTGGATTAATTGGTATTTATCCTAATGGATTTAGATAGATTAAATTCTATCTAGATAAATCCTAGATATATTAGGATAATAATTAATTTTATTTTATTTTGTCTTATGGATTTTTGTAGGATTTAATTCTATGTAAATAAATCCAAGATAGACTAGATAAATAATTAATTATGTTTGGATTTTATCCTTATTTTATGGATTTGGATAGATTTGATTCTCTCTAGATAAATCCTAGATAAATTTGGATAATAATTAATTTTATTTTGTCTTATGGATTTATATAGATTTAATTCTATGTGAATAAATCCTAGATAGACTAAGATAAATTTTAATTAAGTTTATCCGTATCTTGTAGATATTGATAGATTTATATCTATCTAGAATATATCTGGATAATTAAAATCCATGTTTATCTTTATCTTGTGGATATTTATAGAATTAATTCTATTTAGAAAATATCCTAGTAGATTTAGATAAGTAAATGTATCTCTATCTTATAGATATTGATAGATTTATATCTATCTATAATATATCTTAGAAGATTTAGATAATTGTTAATCCAATATTGTAATTATCTTTTGGATTTAAGATAGATTTAGTTCTATCTAGTTAAATCCTAGTTGAATTAATTATTATTAATTCTAGTTTATCCTAATTTTATGGATATAAATAGATTTATTTCTATTTAGAAAATATCCTAGATAAATTTGGATAAAGATAATACAAGATAATCCTAATCTAATTGGATTTTGATAAAATTAATTTTATCTAGTATGAATCCTAATAGATATGATAATTCTAGTTTCTTATTCTAAATAATCTAAGATTGTTTAAATCTTAGAATGATTGGATTTTATCTTCGTCTTATGGATTTGGAGAAACTTGTTTTTATCCTGAAATATCCTTGTATGATTTAGATAATGATAATCCAAGGTTAGTTTTATCTTGAATATTAGGATTTGATTTTATCCATGTAAAATCTAGAATAATCCTAAGAGGATTTAGATAATTCCATTCTATCTAGATAAATCATAAATTAATTTGGATAGCCATTATCCAAATAAATCGTATCAAATCCGAAATTCCTATTTTGGATTAGATAAGGAAATAAGGGCACCCGCAACGCGTGCCGCCGGCGTTCCGCGTGCCGTTCCGCCGGAACGGTTTCGCCGCGGAAAGCGTTGCGGCGCACCGTTCCGCTCCCATTCCGCGTGCCGACGGCACGGAACGCGGCACGGCTTGTGCCGCCACGCGCTCGGGCGACGTGGCGCTCCCCGCTTCGTGCGTGCTTCCCACTCGCCGGCCCGCGAGTGGGACACGTCAGCGATGACGCAATAATTAATTTTTTTTAAAATATATTTTTATAAAAAAATTTTTAAACGGTCATATTACCGTTTTTTTAACTTTTTTTTAATTTTTTTATTTTTATTTTTATTTTCTTATTCTATAAATACACCTAATTTATTACATTTCACACACAACTACACATCTACTCTTCCTAAACCAACATCAATTCCTCTCCAATTTTCTATTTCAATCTCCTTCACAAAATGTCCGGCGACGGGAATTACGGCGGTGGCGGCTCCGCTGGGTGGGATCTCAACGCGTTCGGTGATTGGGAGACCATGTACAACACACTAGGTGGTTCCGGGTCGTCGACGCCGGGCACCCAGGGGTCGGCGACGCCGGGTGGGTACCAACCACCCACTTTCGATGTGGATGCCTACGCTCGACCACCCGGCTCGCGGCTTTCTCAGGGTTTGTCCCAGATTCGGGAGGATATCCCCGTAGAACCCACCCAGGGAGGAAGCCGAGGCGGTGGAAGCTCTAGGGCTGCGTCTGAGGCACCCGAGATGGAGGAGGAGGAGGAGGAACTGGAGGATCTGGGCCGGCATCCGTACAACAACGAAGAAACTAAGGCGGTGTACACCGCCTGGCTCACCGTCTCGTACGATCCCATCGTCGGGAACCAACAAGCCGCCAAGTGCTTCTGGGAAAAGGTCCGTGATGTCTACCACCAGACTAAGCCGAAAGTGGCCCGGAAGCGCAAATATACAATGCTCCGTGCTCACTTTGGCCGAGTCGACGCACAGGTCAAAAAATTTTGCAGCATCTACGCGGCCGAAGCGGCGAACTACCAAAGCGGAGCTTCGGGCGCCGACATTCTGAGGGCGGCTTTGCGCGTCTTCTACCAGGACACCGGCCTACAGTTCAAATATGTTGATATTTGGCAGCTCGTCAAGGACGAGGAAAGGTGGGCCGGCGGTGTCCGCTCGAGCTCGGGCTCAACCTCAAAGCGCACGAAGCACACGGCGAGCGGCCGCTACTCGTCTGGTGACACCGGTGAGGCCAGCGAGGGTACACCGCAGGTGTTTGGGGGTACGGGGGATCCAATGCCCGACGAATACGGGGGATCCAGCCGTGGGCGCCGTCGGCCGCAAGGGACGAAGGCGGCGAAGACGGCTAGAGCGAGGAAGGGCCGAGGCGAATCAAGCCAGTCGGCCTCGGGATCGGGCTCGCGGGGAGGCTCGGACACACTTATGGTGGCGTACATGACCGCCACAATGGCGGACACTTCCCGCTTCTCGTACACCCAATTCACGGCCTGGTGGAACGGAATTGTATATATGGCATCACAACTTGGCCTTCCGACTCCCCCTCAACCTCGACCGCCTCCGGAGGATGATTCGCTGGCGGAGTAGTTTTTTTATTTTCCCACGTTTAATTGTGTGTTTTTTATTTTGTGTTTTTTTATGTTTTTAGGATTTTAATTGTGTGCTTTTTTTTATTTTTTTTAAGTTTAAGTTGAATTTTTTTTTAATGTTGTGTGTTTTTTAATAAAGTGTGTTTGTTTTTTTATTAAAGTGTGTTTATTTAAATTGAATTGGGTTGGAAATAAAAAAAAATGAAATTGAATGAATAGTAATTTAAGGAACGGTTAAGGAACGAAGGGTTGCAGGTTCCGTTCCTTAGTTAAGGAATGGAGTAAAAAAGTACAGTGGGGCCCTCAAATAGTGGTTTAAGGAACGGTATAGGAACGGTATAGGAACAGCGTTGTGGATGGCCTAATTATTTAAATAAATCTCCCTAGATTTATTAAATAATTTCAATAATTATCCAGTGTGATTAATCACCATGAATTAAATGGATTTATCTATTTATTTGGTGTTAATATGTTTTAAGTGGATTATCTGCCTTATCTACTTATGTGATAATTATGCAAAAACCATGTTTAAAATGACTAAGCGACAATTACAACAGTGCGTTGTATATGGTCTCCATAAATTGGTCTATATATGAAGCAGTTTCTAATATTATCGCGACTCACCTTAGTGGGAGCAATAATCCTACGAAATAGCAAGTTCATAAGATTAGACTTCTTAATGGTAAATTGTTTAAAGTGGAAGCATGTTACTAATATTATCGCGACCCACCCTAGTGGGAGCCATAATCTTACGAAATTGCAAGTTCGTATGTTTAAGCATATTTATAAGATAGCTATGAAATTTTGTTAGTGGTGTACGACCTTCCCTAGAAGGAGTATCAAAACAGAAATGAAATTCCTAGATGCAAATATTTATGGTAAATGCTTAGGCAATATTTGGCGGCCATGCCACCTTAGTGGTCTCTGGACTATCCGTCGGTATTGTGACGAGGAAATTGTTGGAATCCGAATTTGTATGACCTCCCTAGAGGCGTACTTATTTTGGTTTTCACGGTTGCGAGATACATAAATTGTTTTGTGGTTGTTTGCGATTATGTATTAAGCATAGTATGTGATAAATAGTTTTATTTCTTCTTAGCTAAATTCTTAATAATGTCTGCGAACCTTAAAGAAATCAAACTCGAAGGCCAAAATTATGTAGACTGGAAATATTAAATGGATAAGATTCTCATTGCTGAAAACTTAAAGTTTTTACTCACCAATTCATGTCCTCCATTTCCTTGACAAAATTCTATGAAGAAAGTTTAAGAATGCATTTTATGCGTGCACTTGACAAGTTCTTTGAGATAGAAGGTCAAACTACTTTCTTTTAAGTAGTAAGACACGTCTTGGTTTATATTGATGAAAGAGGGATATTCAATGAGGACGTTGTCCAAATTCTGTTGAAACATCCAAAAGAGTTAGAATATTTTGAAGAATCTTCTGATTCAGTTACTCAAATAGTTTCTATACTCAGTTCATCGCCAAATGTAATAAGAAGTGAGTACAAGAAGGTTGTTACTGAAATGTTGGAAACCTTCAGCATTGTATTCACTTTATTATTTTTGGAGGAAGATAACATGATAGTTGACGAATTCATTAAGGCTGCATCTTTCCTATGTCTTAGTTCAATCGAACAGAAGACTAGCAATTGAAAGAGGGAAGAGCTGAATTGTCATCAATGAAAGCTATAAAGGCAAGAAAAATTAGGTGAAAAGGCAAAAGAGAAGATGCATTGTGAGTCGGATTGACCTCTTCTACAAAAGGACAATGACTTAGATAACAATGCAATTTCTAAAAAAGAGATCTAGATCCAGTTGGGCAGTTGTTGCAGTGGGAGCTATTTTTTATGCTCACTTTATTATTTTGTTTTGATGTATAAGACTGTTTTATTGGTACAGTTTAGTTTGGAAAGAATTCAGTTTCAGTTTCTGAACTTGTTAATGATTAAATGATGTTCGATGTCATTTGATAATGCGTGCATTATTGAGAAATGTGGATCGAATATCTATCATAGTACCATAGAAAAACAAATTATACATCATAGTATCTAAACAATATAATTGCAAAAAGATTGAGTTTAACGCCATAGTTCAACTTCTTAAACAATGAATGATAAAGTATTTATGGTACTTAATCATAAGGCCAAGAAAGTACTTAGTAATTGTTCAAACTAATTTTTCCTAACTCAAGTGACTATCAAGATTTTAACAACTTGTTTGTTAAATAGCTTAAAGGTCAAGTAAGTCTGGTTGATGCACTATAAGTTAGAATCCTTTGGTGGTTCAAGGGATTCAGAATACTTATAGAGATGCAACATAGAAAGACTAGTAAGTCTCAATAGTTTACACCATAGGAGACGAGCAAATGAGTTAAGATCAGTAGTGGGAGTTAAATCCTAGTTGACTACTCCAAGCATTCTTCTAAAGAATGGGATAGTCATATAAGAAGATATCGAAGTCTCTCGAAGACAAGTTTGATAAGTGAACAGTTTTACTCAATAACACCTTATCATTGATGGGATATACGTTGGAAACAACGAGTTATACCTTAAAGAAACTATCATAACATCAGTACCTTCTACAACACACGAGTTGTGGACTAGAGCCAAGTTTAGTCCAGCACATCTCAAGGTGTGGAGTTATTCCAACACATGTTTTGGAAAAGGTATCCTAGTAATTGGAGTTGTGTACTGAGGTATGTTTTAAGGTTGTCCCAAATGATAGAAAAGATACAGGTTCTATAATCTTCACGGCAAGATATGTGTTTGTTTACACGAATACTAGATTCTTTGATGAAGATTATGAGGAGAACCACAAGCCTAACAAATATGATAATTCTCAAGATAATGAGAATATCTATTTTTCATATTAACCAAGAAGTCATACCATTAGAAACTTATGCACTAAGAAAATCAACGTTTGTACCTAAGATTGTAAGAGTCGTGTCGTAGTGGGAGCGTTCTTTGCGAACATAATAAGTTCATAGGTCTAAAAGAGTCTTAAGACTCAGTCTTAGATCAACTTGAACATAATCCCTGTAACTACAAGGACGCAATGACTTATTCAGATAATCATTCTTGATAAGATGATAGATTCTGAATAACAATCTTAAATACACAAGAATGTTTGCAAGATTTGCGATACTACCATAGACTATTTTAGTCAGTGGGAGCTAGTGGACCTGCAAGTGTAAGCATGGATCTCAAAAGGCTAGAATAATGGCAAAGGGTTATACCCAGAGAGAATTATATTCTTGCCTGCCATTTTTGCCTAAGTCGATCTGTATATTGTCTATTGTAGCCTACATAAATTAGGATGTATGTACTATGATTGTCAAGACAGTTTTCTTTAAGTAGAAGTCTTGAGGAGATCATCTGCATGGAACATCTTAATGGTTATGTAATACATGGCAAGAAAGTTGAAAGTGCACTATATTTGGTATTCTTGGTACTCTACGATGATGACATCTATAAAAGTTGATAAACAACTAAGAGGGTTATCTAGCGTAGGAAACTGGTCGTCTACCCACTTTAAGGATGATGGATTTAAGATAATCTAGTTACATTCTAAGCATCTGTGTCATTAGATTGCTAGAAAAAGAATGTATATTTTCTTAAAGAATCCTACATCTACACAATACTTAGACACTTTAGCATTGAAAATTCCAAGAAAATGTTTTTTTTCTAGACGGAATTATTTTGTCTCTAGTCAAGTGTTTTTCGACATTGAATGAGATCAAGAAGAATGAGACAAGTTCCATAATTGGAAGTCTCATATGTGTTATGTTGTGTATTAAGTTAGATATTAGCTTTGTCGTTGGCATAGAAGCATGATATCATTTTAACCATGGCCAAGGACATTGGATTGGGTAAAGAATATACTATAGTACTTGAAGAAGACTAAACGGTATGCTCTAGTTTACCAGACATCCATGTTATGTCCTTTAGGTTATATCGACTCGATTTTATAATTGATTGATGATCGAGTTATCCTCTGACTATGTGTTAAAGTTAGGAGTTGAAAACTGAGTTGTGAAGGAGTGTGATTACATCACAGACTCTATCATGAAAATTACAAGTGTAGTTTCTTCAGAAACTGCTAAGGTAGTTGTTCATCTCAGTAATTTCTTGATAGCTTTGACCGTGAATCCGAGTATGCCTATGAGTATAATATTTTGTTATGATTACTCTAGCCAGATGTCTAACTCGAGGGAAGCACGATCTGATAAAGCTAAGCAATCACATAGAGATGAAGTATGAAACTAATTAAGGATTAAGTGCGCAGCAAGACGTTATGGTTTTCAAGATATCATCATAAAACAACCGGGCAGAACTTTTCACAAAATGCCTATATGGCAACATGTTTTACACATGAGGTGAAAAGTACGGTAGTTCGATGTATCATGGCCCGAGACCTTCTTAGAGTATAAGTGGGAGAGTTTTGGCAGTGGGTATACTCGAAAGCATGATTTTGAGTATAAGTGGGAGATTGTTAGGATTGGTATACTGAAAAGCATATTTCGAGCATGTTGCACGGATAAAATTGCTTGTACACCATAAACTCTACAATCCACTTTTAACCCAAGGCGAGAAGAATTAATTTTATCGCATTGGTGTTTGTTTATGCATTTATAAGATGTTTCTCAAACATTTAAATGTATAAGAAGCAAATAAGTCTAATTCTTCTGCATAGTAGACTGGTCGTGAACGACGTTCACAGAAGGTGATGCAGTCGGTCCTTTGTAGAAGAGAAATAGAATTTCACAACCTAGATAGGCTTTGGCTACCTATCGTGAAAGGTTGCAGTGTCAGTCCGCATGTTTCTTTACCTTAGGAAATAAACGACACTGGTGTGGTATAGCACTGAAGGATCTAACAGTTGAGATAAGTCTTTATTGCTATTTACTGAAAGACGAGGTCTCGGTGATTGTTATTTCTTAATCATTGTTGATATAACATTGAGCATACGATATTGATTATGCACTACTTTGATTTATCAAATGGTACGGATTTTTCGCAATCCAAGAATCCTGATATCTTGGGTAGTGGTGATTAATGTATAAAGGTGCTAGTATTGTTATTGTAATGAATCGTGTGCTGGGTGAGTCCAGTTTGATAATATCCTCAAGAGGTGTTCGAAAAAGGTTTTATTATTCAGAAACCCGGCCGGTTGGAATTTATTCCAGAATAATAAATAAAGATTTTGAACTAGACAACTCTTGGAAAAAGATATTAATTAATTAAAGTCAAATAACATGCTTAAATTAATTAATGGATGTTTATATCTTAAACACGAGAAATAATAAATTAAAGAGGTAAAGTCCGGATTACTCGTAATTTGGGATTGGATGGGCAGTCAATATTATTTTACTATAGTGGCTGATAATAATATTCTGTTGGACTTGTATTAAATTGGGGCTCAATTTAATTAGTAAAAGTCCAACAGGTTTGGCCCAAGTCCAACCTCCAAGGATCCCTAATCTGGCCCATAATAACTCTATATAAAAGGAGATTAGAAAAAAGATTAAGAATGAATTTAATCATTAATTTTCGTGCTCCCCTCTGGGAGTGGACGAAAAATCGGTTTTTGATAAAATTGATATTATGTCTTCTTTCTAATCAAGCCCCCCTTTTCGATTCTGACAAGCTTTGCCCACCCAAAGGTCATTATCTGAGTTCGGGATACAGATTAGAAGGTTTTTGGTTGAGTACGAAGAACATCACGTGGAGAAGGCGCAAGCAAACGACGATTCTTTGGAGAATCAGATCGGTAATTCTAAACCGTAGGAATTCATGTTTTAGGTTTTAATTCATTTTACATGAATTATGTGCGTTCTTGGATGCAATTCTGTGTTTAACATGTAGTTAATTAATCCCATAATCGGTTAAATAGATCTGTATGTATGATTTATTTGTGAATGCATGACTTCCGCTGTGCAAGGGGCTCCAAACCTCAGCATCTGCCTCATTCGATGATTCTGGATTCGCTGGTCTGTAGCGAGAAGCTAAGCAAGCGGCGAGATCCCACCCAAAATGCCCAACATAGTGAAGTTTTTGTTTACAAATGTGAATGTGGTCGTTGGATATAACTCTGAAACAAAAAATTTACAGTAACTGTTAAAAATTGAATCAATAAAGTAATTGATAGGGTTTGGTATGCTGCATCTCAAGTATCATTACGTGCTATAATTGAACTCGAATGAATTAGGAAGACTGAATGGAAGCTAAACTTTCCCATATTGTTAAGCATGAACTTTAACTTTTTCATATGTACTAGAAGATGATTTTGTTTATATAACGCCCCACTTTTTGAACCCTAATTTTCGAACCCTACGACGATTTCATTTATTTTTTTAATGTCGTGAATTAAATGACGAATTGTTATGTGATTTCTTTGGTGACCTAATTTTGGTTCGTAGTTATGATTTTGGGTTGACGGAGTCAACTTCATTGAATTTATGACATGGCTGTTTGATTATTGATGCGGGGTGAAATATATCGTGGTGGATTATTGTCTTAAGGGATGAGTGAGATTTAATAGGAGCATCCGTATTCATTTGGCATTTTCGACCCCTATGCTTGTTCCAAGGGAGATTTCAAAAATCTCCTATTTATGGGAGAAGGAAATTATTTTATTATATTATTTGTATTTATTCCCTTCCATGAATAAATACAAATATCCTAACAATCTTACCATATCTAAGGAGATCTTGCCATATCCAATTTAAATTAGGATTTGAATTTAATTCCTTGTGGGAGAGGAATAAAAATCGCCTATTTCCCTATTTTTAATGGTGGAAATTATTATTTTATTCTGCTCCGTATTATTTTATTCCACTCCGTGAAAATACCAAATTAAATCATAGGCTAAGTGAATAGCCAAGATTTTGAAATATTCCTCCCCCAAATTGACGCCTATTTCTCCACTCCCTCATATTCTCCCAAATTTTTATTTAATTGTGGGATATTTTATTCTTGAACTCTATAAATAAGGGGAACACCATAAACCTAAATCACTACACTACACGCCTCCTCTCTCCCTCCCTCACGCCATTTTCTCTCCCTCACCCTCCCAATTATTCTTCTATATTTCTCCATAAATTCTTCATCCTTCGAGAAGAATTTAAGTCGAAGCCTCAAGAATTGTTGAAGAATCAAGATTATACTTTGTTTCCACCGTTGCTTTTGATCAGGAAAGGTATAATCAAATTTCTTTCCTCATCCTCTCCATTGAAACCTTGATTTTGATTCCCTCATGCATGTAAGGAGCTTAGAGATCGTAGATCTAAGAATTAATCGGGTGGGATTTATGGTTTCATGAGATAAAATTATGTATATGCGTTTATGGTGGTATATGAATGAACTTGGGGATGATTTGTGGTGAATGCTATGTGAATATATGAGAACATGATTGTGAGGTCTTTTGAAGCATGAATATATGTGTTTGGATGAATATTTGATTAAACCTAATTCGAAATTGTGAAGCATGAAAACTGTGGTATTCGGACAGTAGTTTCCGACGTATGTTTGACTTACCAAACGACCTTATTTTGGTGCGAATTTTTAACTGAGTAAACTTCAAGGTGTCTTCTGTGTTGTGTGTAAATGTCAGCCATTTTGGACGAAAGATGAAATTTTAATGAATTTTTAAAGTTGACTGCGCAGTTCTGCCAGAAATTGTAGTCTCGTCCAGTGAGTTTCATTTTTGATTTGACCGACCTAAAGATGTGATTTTGATGTGAAATTTTAACTGGATGATATTTGATGTGTCTACTGTATTGTGGTAAAATTTCAGCCCCAACGGAGGTCGGATGAACTTTTAATGAATTTTACAAAATGACTGCGCTGTTCTGCCAGATTTCTATCACACAAAAATAATCTATGTTGTTAAGTTTTGAATGATATACATGATGCATATGTGTTAAGGAACTCATTCTATGATGAAGTGATGTGTTGTTCGTTGATGTAAGCTATGGTGTGTTTCCTTGTTTTGATGAACGTTTGGGATAGGTAAAGTAAAGAGACGATGGAAGGAACGTTAGGGCATGCATGATAATTTTTGTGATGAAAGGCTGATTGTATTGTGGTGTTGACAAGGGTTGTCGTGCGTACGTGAGCACAAGGAACGAGGGTTGCTTTGAGTTGTGTATTGTGTTATCTAAACAAGCGAGGTGGGCTTTCTTTTAAATAAGGACGATGTCCTAAATATTTTATCGATGGAGATGAAACTGTGTTTATCATGCCTGGTTGATTTTAACGTGCCTATCTGATATGGCTTTATGCATTATTATCTAAATCGAATTCGGATCCTCGTAGGGCCGCAAACCCTACTTGGGCTAGTGTACACCTATGGTAGACCGTGTGCTAGCGTACGGGCTGGCCGGTCTAGTGACCTGGTTTGCGGCCGCATTCCTTGTCATGTATGAGCAGATATGGCTAACGTCTATGGGAAAATGACTGATCAATCGACTTTTACAATGAGAAATAATTTTGAGTGCCTCGGGCCTTTCTAAAGCTAAACCCCCGATGGTTACTTATGTATGACATGATAAATAATAATTTTGATAAAAATGTTTTCGGCATAAGTCCACTGAGTATCTTTATAGTACTCAGCTCTGCATGTGTTTTCCCTATGTGCAGGTTGAGCGGTGGCGAGAGTATGGTGGTGTTGAGCAAGTTAATTGAAGAATGAATTGTTTATCTTTGATCTGTGAGTGTCGTTGTGTCTTCACACATACCTTCACTCTTCTCTTGGATGCTTCCGCTGAAACCTGTTTTACTTACTGTTTGAGATCTTGACACTATTTTGAGTTCCGTTTAGAATCTAAAGACATGATACGTTTTGGAGTACGTTGAACCCTTGTTATTTTGAATACAATGATTATAATTATTTTCTCCTCTGGTCCATCTGTCAAAGCGTCACCCTGACCCCCCTTTTCTCTTGATTTATTGTTCATTTATTTCCTTGGTCAAACTTTTTATAAAACCCTAGCCATTTTATTTGGTTACATTTAAGTCCTGTTAGGTCACGATCGCCGCATTTAATTACCCTAGAAGGGCGGTCGTGACAGTTTAAGAATGGGAGATGTGGCGGGAAGAGGAGGATAGAGGTGGAACAGAAATTTCAATTGATTTTTTACAATTTGGATGCAAATTTGAGGTTGATAGATTTAGATTAGGGATGGGTAAACAGTTGGTTCGGTTAATAACTGGACCGACTTATCGGTTAACTGACTCTAAAAATTGGTAAAAAAACTAATCAGAACGGTTTCTAGTTCGGTTACTTAACTAACCAACTCTGTTAGAATCGGTCGGTTATCAGTTATAAGCGAAATACCCGAATGTTTCAAAGTCCAACACTTCAACTTTTAAAATTTTCACTTTCCATCTACTTTTATTATTATTATTATTATTATTATTATTATTATTATTTATTTTTTATTCCTATTTCCTAGTAATACTTAATTTTGTTTAGGCACCTCAAAAGTTTAAACTTTAAATGATTTAAAAACTTTTTTACGATAATTAAGCGAAGGGATATCTTATTTTTAAAATAATGTTTAGGCACTTTATTGACTTTGAGATATTATACATGATAGTGACACAACTTAAAATAGATTTTGACAAAATTTGGAAGTAAATTACATTTTCTTCTATTGTGATGCCACGTAAAGAAGTGCAGAATCAATATAATATACATATGAAAATTTAAAAGTATAAAAATATTATCGAAGTTTATTAATTAAAAATGTAATTGAATTAAAATTGAATTTAATTTCGGTTATCGGTTATAACTGATAACCGACTTCGAGAAAAATGTTAAACCGGTACCGACCCGAACACCGTGAATTTCGATTATCAGTTAACCGATAACCGACCGGTTCTGGTTCGATTCTTGGTTAATCGAATAACCGAGAACCGTTTACCCACTCCTATTTTAGATTGGTCAATTGATAATTGTTGGAAGGAAAATAATAGTAAGAATAAAAATAGAGAAAAATTAGAAACACAAAAATCTCTTAATTAAAAATTCGCATACCCTCAATTTGATATTGAAAGATTAACTAATTTAATCCTCGATTCCATATTTCAAAAAATAAACAAATTTTATTTTATTTTAGTGAATTAAAATGATTACGGGTTGGGTCGTAGAAGACGTGTAAACCCTCAACTTCTCATCAATGGCGGTTTGAGACTTGAACTTTCTACGATAAATTTGTCTTATCCACTGGAGGAGGAGGTGCGATTGCTCTAACACGATTTTCCTGAATTCACCCCGGAGCGCCCTCATCCCTCGACTATAATCAGATGCGATCCTCGGCGAAGCACGCCGCGGCCGATAACAACCGCGGCATAAGCCGCCACGTCCTCACGCTCCACCAACGCCTTCACCACGCCCTCAGCCTCGGGTATCGTTCCATTTAACACCTCTTGTTTTTCTGAATTGATGTGTCTTGTTATATGCATTATTTGGCCGTATGAACCTTCTCTTTCAATTAACTGTACGCGCTGCTCAAGCGCAGACATCTAGGATTGTGAGCTCAAACATAGTTTATGCTTTCTGGCTCGAGGTTTCATCTATTTGCTTTCGGCGCTATTTGAAGTTGCTGGGGAATGGGGATTACTCGTGAAGAAGTAACTATTTCATCCTATTTAAGAGTTCAATCTTGCTGAACAATTTCGGTTTGTGTAGATATCATTCATTCTTATCTTCGGATAAGTTACAGAAATTTCTTTACATATGCATTGCCTGCATACATATAGATCAACTGCAGGCTTTATGCTAGAGAGGAGTATTAGGTATCTAGTAAGGCTGCTAAATGTGGTGTGAGCACCTCAGTAGTGAATGAAAAACTTCTGTTTCGATTAGGTATGAATACCAAAACGTTCATGGTGCCTCTCCTTGTGCAAGTTATAATGCATAGTTCATTGTAAATGGTTCATCAGATCCTACCTTATTTTAATCAGCATGGATACCTCATCCCCTTGTACTCATTTTATCCTTAATAGATTTTCCTGTGTCTGTTAAATATCAATACTTGTTTATTTAATCTGGAGGCATGGAGCTCTGCTGCCTAATACCAGAAATGCTAGTCATTTCAATATTTTGCTGCAGTTCTTACTTAAGCCTCTCCAAGCATATATCTGAAGTAGCATTGCTCAATGCTAATCTTTGAAGTCGTTAATAGCAAAACCTTTCATGGCCAGGGGCCCAGAGCTATACTAAAATGCTGGAGTTTTCCAAAACAAATTAATTCAAGTCAATCATTATTCATATTGTATCCTCTATCTGAGCATTCTGTTGCTTAAACTCCCACTAGAAACTTCTCAAACTAAAATATTCGCATTTTCTATCAAACATTGCTTGGTTAACTGCTTATTTAATCCACTTTGATTTCTTGGGTATAATATTGGTAGATACGTCTTCCCGTTCAGAGTTACCAGAGTAATAGCTTTTTAACAACAATAAGATAGAAAATGCAGCCTCTTATAAAAATGGTTACATCACATTATATTGCAACTTGTGATTGCAGAACCTGGGAGAGGAAAGAGAAATGGAACTGTTCAGACAATGAGATACAAAGACAAGTGCTTCGTTCAATTGATGCGTTCCTTGAGTGTATCTCTCGCGAAACATTGCAATACCCACTTGTCAAGGTACATAGATTATGAGAGATCTAAACAAGCGATATGAATTGCTCATAACCTTAATTCACATGTGTCTAACTTTTATTTGCCCCATTTAACTCATTTTGTTCCAGGATTCAGTGATTGATATAGTCAGAGCAATGAAGAGCATATTGGAGTTCAAAAGTCAATCAATATTGAGCCTGGCTTCTAATGCTACCGTAAAGCTGGTTAATTTTTTGCCAAGTTCAATACTGAATATTCATGTTCTGGATATACTCTATCCTTTAGCAGATTTATTATCTTGCCAACAATGGCAAGTTGCAATGTCATGTGCTGCATCCATGAATGTCATTCTATCCAAGTTAAATTCTAGACACGAAAAAGAAGTGTGGCATCTTCTGAAGGAAGCAAATGCAGTTAGTTGTATTGTCCAAAATATCAAGCAGTTCTATATAGACGGAAAACCAATTCAGTACTTTCTAGAGATGGCATTTGTTTTGAGTAAAATATTGTGGCGGTGGTCAACCTTTAGATACTCCGTGTGGAATGATTCTGAGTTCTTAAACATCTTGGATGGTATCATACAGTCTGAAAACTCAGTAGTTGCTGTGCTGCAGTTATATTCTTCTTTAGGTATCACATTATTTGTTATGATATATTTCCTATTGTTTGAAGTTAATCTTGTAAATGTAAACAACTTTTTCTGTCTTTTGTGCTTGCCAGCCTTGTGTGTAAATGGTGCGGAGAAGCTTCTTGAAAAGGAAGAGCACCTTCTTGAGATGGTTGTTAGCTACATGGATAGTTCAAATACTGATTCAGTCCGCATGGAGTCATTTAAACTTGCTCGGTGCTTAGTGGTATCCTTTCTTGTATTGACCATTATCCTTAATTGATCTTGTAGACATTTCTGTGTTTGAATTTCTCTACTTCATGAATTTTATCAGCTTAGCAGGAGAGGATCTACAAAAATGCTGAAGATATACTCCGAGCCGCTTGTCAAAGCTGTCATCAATGCATTGAAGAGTCGGAGTTCAATTGCTGAAAAATCTGCTAAAAGTCAACCATCTTTTGTGGAGGAAGCTTTTCGTTTGGCTTCAATAACTTTATGGGTCGGTGATCACCACATGCACTTTTGGAAAGCTGGTGTAGATAGAGTACTCCTTGATCTTCTTCTGGAAGATTATCCCAAAATTCAAAAAATGCAGCGTGAGTCCTCCTTGAATGATCTGATAATTATTGTGCGGGAGAGCCATGAAGCAAATTTTCTACTTACCTACAGACCATATGTATGGGATATTCTTGGAGGACTTGCGGCTAATTATGCAGGAAATATCAATCATAAGGTGCAAGGGAATGAACTCCAACTTAATGTCCTCATAATATGTGCATGGTAATACATCTATCTGCAAGAGAGTGCTTTTGTAGCTCAGGTTGGAATATTTTCTTTTTCTTCTCCTATTAGTATTATTGTTGTGGGTTTTTTCCTGACACTCCCTGTAATTAGTTCTTGTTATTACAGTTGATTGTGGCGGTTTAACATGTGGTGCTAATTCTATTTATATTCTTTTCTCTTTCTTGTCTCTTTGGCAGCTTGTCCTTCGCAAACTCAGTTCGGACATTACGTCAAGTCTCTCAATATGGTCTCACATATATGAGCGAATCTGAATCAGCAAGTAGGGCAGTTCTTATGATGGTTTATTCTCCTTGCAAATGGATTGCATCCTCAGCCAGGTCCATACTACACGAAGTACTTAGGCTGGATGCCAAGGATTATGTTGAATACTTACTGAACATTCTAAATGCTGGATTGACTGGTAGCATGTTTGGTCTTCCAGGAAACCTTGAGATTATGGTCAGCTTGATTGGTTTGGCTAGTTATTGTAGCCTACCTGCATATCGGGAACTCATAGTTAAATTCCAAGGGATGAAGACTGTGCTGGCCTTCATACTATGGTGGTTAAACAATCCTGTCCATGTCAAAAGAGCTGCTTTGGTGTCTCATTTACGTGATCCATTCAGTGATAGGAGTTGTTGTGTTTCTGGCATAGAAGATTGGGAAGGGGAAGATGTGCTTTTGATTTTTAGCTTGTGGATCCTTGCTGAGTTGTTAAATCATTTTACTGATGGGAAAGTTCATCCCTCTGACAGCCAGATAGAATTTTCTAAATCCCAGTTGATTGAGGAATTGGAAGCTATATGCAGAAACCATAGTGCTCATGGTTCAAGATGGTATGCTGCATATGTGCTTAGCTATTTTGGACTATATGGTTTTCCAAGTACTTTGGGGAAGAGAATTGGGAAATCCCTAGGGGTGAGAGATCATTCCAATATAAATATAGTTCTTGTTAATGAGGAATCTGTCCATGTTCATGAAGTAATTCTCGCTGTAAGATGTCCATCATTACTTCCTCCTGGGACAGTAGTTCCTGATGAGAAATCATCCAATGGAGTGAGCACAGAATTTGATATTGAGAGAAACATTACAAAGGCAGTACATCTATCTGCTCATGTGGATCAGCAATCATTGTTGAAGTTGCTGGAGTATGTTTACTCAGGTTATTTACAAGCAGAAGAAGGCCATGTCAGAAAGCTTAAAGTCATCTCCAGGCATTGTAAACTGGAACCTTTAGTGCAAATGCTTTCTAAACGAAACCCGAAATGGGGTATCCCTTTACCAAGCTTCGATTTGAGTCCTGCTCTTAGGCCAGGCGGACTACATTTTTCGTAAGTACCATTTCCCCAGTTAATGACCATAGGCATTTGCATGCTATCTTGGAATAGTTGTTTGGATATTGGGCCATGTTTCAGAAGGTCATGTGGCCTTGTGAATTCTTGATCTGGTTGCTATGCATACACCATCTTAAACATTGTTATTGATATTCTTTTGTCCTAAAAATATATGGGCATTGACACTGGTCTAATAAGAGGTTGCAAAATATAACTTACAGTCCTGGATACACTGACTAGCAATTGCTGGATATGCGTATATGAAGCTATCTTACTATATGCACAATTGGAGAAGGGCTATTCTATATTGATGGGAGTGTTGGGTGGGGAGTTTCTTATTTTTGCGGTTATTTGTATTGTTCCCCACATTTTTTCGTAGCTCTCTTTTCATATTTTTCTTTTGTTTTATTCATGGATTCAGGGATCTCATATTTGAAGCCAGCAGCACGATGCCATTGGTGAATTGGAAGTGCAATAGTTGCTCCTCTTTGGTTCCACATCTACATGTTCACAAAGTTATAGTGGAGTCAAGTTGTGATTATTTACGGGCGTTATTTCAATCAGGAATGAGAGAAAGGTACTCAGATATTTTGTGGGCATAAGTTTTTACATGGAGTATAATATAGTTGACATATCAAATCAAATGTTTTGCTACCTTTAGCTGTTTATTGAATCTTTTGTAGACTGAAGTCTGAGACATTGTTCGGTTCCAACATAAGTTTTTATCTTCTGTATTTGCAGTTTTGTTGATAAGACTATGTGGCTGAGAATCCATTTAATATTCTTACATTTTTATGGATCATTAGATGAGATGGCACCTTCATGCTTTTCTTCATTTAATTCCAATCGTGAATTTGTTTGTCCTCTCGAGTAGAATTTATTGTTCTCTCCACAAGTTGGATATGTTCTAATTAGCATTCTAGGGCTTTTTTCCATGAATTCTGAAGGTAGACAGCCCTGAATAGAAAAACCACTTACCTTAGACATTCTCATGTACACTGCCGACAGCACCAATTATAATAAAATAAGGAGTACTAGAGAGCCTAATCATCGTCTTAAACAGGTATCACTTACTAACAAATTTTATGTCTCAGGAAGTATTTGGCCCAAAAAGACCATGTGTTTGCTGCTGCAAATCCTGAAAGTTTAATTCGTTACTTGTGATTCTAATTGCAGTCATTTGCAAGTTGTCAAGGTCCCGGGAAGTTGGGAGTCTCTCAATAAACTGGTCAGTTGGTTTTACTCTGAGCATTTGCCTGTGCCCACTTTTGACTGTCTATGGGAAAGTTTGGATCCTGAGATCAAACTTCAAGAAATCCAGACGTACATAGAGCTGTGTTGGCTTGCTGAGTTTTGGTTTATTGAAGACCTTCATGAAGAATGTTACGAAGTCGTCATCTCTTGCTTAGATTCAACGGAGTATTTATCTACTAAAGTAATTCAAACTGCTGCTAATTTCTCCCAGTGGAGACTGGCTCAAGTGGCGGCAGACCATATGGCACCTTCATATCATCGTCTGCGCAATTCTGGCGAGCTCGATGGCTTAGACAACAATCTTGTTGAGATGGTGCGGGCTGCATCAGTCCGGCTTTCTCGAGAGAGTGCTCAGCTCAGATGACTGGGTGAACTATATATCATCAGTGTTATCTTATTGTCGGTGACTCATCCCAATTGAAATCTTGCCAGGTGATGTTAACCTATTTGGTAATTGGGTGGGCATCGAAATGGAACTATATATTATTGTAAACAGGCGAATTAGGGTGGAATGGAGCAAAGCGCAGCTGATCACAACGATTTGTATTTTATAGAAATGTTATCGTAGAGGCAAACTGAATTATTGCTGCTAGTATTGGAACATACAACTCACTTTCGCATCACCGGTGTATACTAGGCTACACTTCCCCAAGTGGTAGGAGTACTAGTTTGCTATCTTAAAATTTTGATGAGCTTCTTTGGTTATGCAAGAAATAATGCTTGTGAAAGTAAATAAACTGCTGAATAATTAACAAATTTGATTAGCCTGGTCAGTGCTAAACTGATGCCCGAGCCTGACCTTCGGGTACAAGCCCCAATCAATCTGACACCCAGAATATCTCAAAATACTTGGTGAAAATATTGTAAACAAGAAAATTGTGTCATTAGCTTCTTCGGGAGTGAGTGACCAAACTCAAACCTATTGGTCATCCTTTTTTATTTTTGAGTATATGTTACACCGGAGCGGATCTGCTCATTCACATAATACACCATTTCATACTACACTAATAAAATAATGACATGTGGATATTTATTAAATTAACAAAATAAAAGACTAAAAGATTAATTATCATCCTACATATCCTCATACACCATTATTGTGGGAATCGGGCCTTGGAAGGAGACCATTATTCTTGCAGCAAAAAAATACTTGCAAACTCCAACCTATCTTGTAGCCAGAGCTCATGCTCATAAACCTCATGTAGCCATGTTTTTTTTTACTTTTCAGCGAAAGAAATGTGATCTCTTAAGTTAGTAACTCTAATCTTAGTTACTGGTGATGTTGGCCTTGTAGTTTGCTTCACCTAACATGATTGTGCATAGCAATTTCGTATAGCCCGTTAGTCTGTCAGCACGAACACAACACTTTCTTGAACTTGTTCGTATAAATGAGGTTGGGGTTGACAGACTCTTTACAGATTTCCCAGAGAGCCTCCATCATTACTAGCAGTGGACAAGTCCGTCACAGTAGGAGAAGAGGATGCATATAGCCTACTCGATAAAATCGTAGCTGTGATCACCAGCTTTAGACTCCCATAGTGTCTCATTTTTCATAGAATTATTTGTCCTAGTTTTTGATAGAATCAACTGCTTCTCTCTTCTAGAGATAAGACATTGGATGTATGCGTATTGAGTGTAATGATTTGACATTGCCCTAAATTGAACTATATGATATTCAAACTCAATAATAAATTGAACTTTGAGCTCAACATCCCTAAATTGAATCCAAACTTGACCTGAACTTGTCCAGATTTGGCATGAACAGCTCAAAGATGAACTGATATAAAATGATCAAGCTGTTTAAGCTAAATTAAACTTCTACAAAATGTGAAGATCCTTCCCAAACAGAACTTGCAGCTCAAAACCATATTAGCATTATATTACAATAATTTCTAACCAGATAGTTGGATTCATAAACAAGACCTAAAGAGAGAGTTTGCAGATTGATAGAATTACTCTTCCTTACCAAGATCTCAGCTTTTTGGCTTCCGGTGTGTCGGGGTCAACTAATACAATACTTTTACTTAGTGCCGATAGTGATACACCTGAATAATAAAACAGATGCTGATTGTCAGATTGCCTTAACTACATAATAATGAAATAAGTGTGATCATCAATTTCAATACCTTGAAATTCGCCTACTTTGAGAGATTTTATAGCAACTACAAGAGATTTATCAGCCATATCAAGAAGTTCTTGCCCGACACTAGTGGCCAGATGGATACATATACATTTCCATTTTTAATATAATAATAGGATAGATAGTAGAGATAAAGGAGCAGCTCGAAAATTTGCATTCATGACTTGTAGTAATATGGTGTTTCTCCTCCAACAAGATGGAATTGGAAGTGTTATTATCCGTTATTGGTTTGAGTAAGTTGGTGTATGAGGATATATAGGATGATAATTAATCTTTTAGTTTTTTATTTTGTTAATTTAATAAATAGCCACATGTCATTATTTTATTAGTGTATAATTTTACTCCAAAATACTCCATCCATCCTAGATAATTTGTCTCATTTTCCATTTCAATCCGTCCCACATCATTTGTCCATATTCCACTAACTCATTCCTCCTCACATTTTATTATAAAACTAATATATAAAAGTAAGCTAACATTCAACTAACTTTTTCAACTCACATTTCATTACATTTTTTATAACTCGTGCCCGGTCAAAGTGAGAATTATCTGGGACAGAGAGAGTAAATGTGAGTTGTCTAATATACTGCACAACTATACATACTCATTTCAATTCCATTTTGAAAAAAAATTAATCAATATCATGCCTATCAAAGGAAAAACTGGAAAATGAAAAGTTAAAAACCCCACTAAATCAACAAGAGAGGCCTTCAAATTAACGAGAAATGAACTTGATGAAGACCTCTGTGATAGTACAGGTTAAAACCGCGTACAATATCAAACAATCAGAAGTCGATAATGGAATCAATACATGGCACATTTGCATTTTATGATCAAAAATCAAGGAATATACTGAACAACGGTGAGTAATTCGCAGTAAAAAAAACAATAAAAAATCGTAGGCATATGTAAACTTGAGATTTCGTATAAAATTAAAATCGTAGCCATATGATAAATTCAGTCTCATAAACAAACAACTTCATTAATCAAAACTAGATAAAAACAATAGGAAACGAAACTCTGTGAGTGAGACGCTTCAGAACCTGAGCTTAGAGAAAAACCAACGGTTCTTCCCGGTCTTAAACCTCTCCTCGAACCTGCTCTTCACCTCCTTGCAGGCGGAGACCTTCTTGTCACGCGAGACGAGCGCGTCAACGGAGACGACGTCCTTGAGATCCACGTCGAGCGTGTATCGCGTGGGCATAATGTGATTGTAGTTGACCAGCTTCACGAAGGCCTTCACGCGCGACTTCTTCGCCTGCTTCTTCGCTGAGTCCTTGCGGATGACTTTGCTCGGGTACTTGGCGATGCCGGCGACGAGGCAGTGACCGTAGGGGCGGTCGCGCGTTCCGTCGTCGAAGTTCTTCACGATGGTTGCTTTCTGGCCGGCGTAACGCCCTTGGAGGAGGACCACCGCCTTGTTTGCCTTGAGAAACTTCACCATTGTTGGAGCTTCTCTGTGTGTGTGCGCAGAAGTGAGAGGCCGATCGGAGAATTAGGGTTTTAAGCGGAATTCATAGTATACTCCTATATGAGTTTGGGGGAAATGGCCCTCTAGCTCTAGGGTTTTTCTCAATTTTTAATTTGAATGAATGGGCCTCTGTAAAGTGGGCTCAATATCTTTACTTTTCTACCCCGTTGTTAAGTAGATTGTGGATAAATTATACTCCCTCCATAGTTAAAAAAAAAAAGCAAATTTATACCAAGAATTAATGTTGAGAGAACTTTCAATAAACTGGTAGTAATGAAATAATTTCATTGGAACAGACGAAAAATGAAAGTGTGCCTTTTTTATGGGACGGTGGAGTATATTTTATCTTTTTAATACTCCGGCAACTAAAAATAGTTTCATATGTGCAATTTACGAATTTTACAAAATTAATAAAACATAAAAGAAAATTACTAAAAGTAAATGTAGTTGTACATATTTTTAGATTGCTATGATACTTATTTCAGGTGATGTAGATGTACATATTTTTCTTCCACCACAAAATGCCTACACAAATTGTCAACACCTATTCCACCATCAAAATGCGTGATGAAGATTGGATTGTCTAAGTTTTGTATGGGAAATGTTACACGTCTTTGTTGTTGTAATTAAACGTTTATTTCATAATCTCAAATCGAGGTCTCCTATTTTAGTATCAGCAAAGGGCATTAATATAATCATTCAAGCAGGTCCCTAAATTACATTGGAGAATAGTATCTCACTACAACAAATGTCTAATTGACAGCATCCAGGCACGAACTAGGGATTACAAAAGTAACCCCAAATTATAGAGCACTGCTGAAACTCTAACACAGCTTGATTGTATCATGATTTATGGCTTAGGCGGAGGAGAACTGCTGGTGCTGCTGCTGCTGCTGCTGCTGCTGCTGTCATTCCTCCCTCTAATAGGCCTGACAGGATATAATAATATAATCACACAAGATCAAATGAAATTTCATAGTAAAATGAACAGTTCGACAGCTCATCATAGTCGACACACAATTTACAAAATACAATTTGATAAATTACCTTCGAGGGCTCCGGCTCCGGCTCCGGCTCCGTGATACCCTGCGAGGTCCCTGCAGCATATTCACAAGTTATACAAGCATTAGCTGTGCTGACCTAAAAAGAACCTGCAGCTTAGATTACATATAATATCAAGAGAAGAGATACAAACCTTGCGCGGACTAGGCGACAAAGAATAAGACCTCCCACGTCTAGAAGGCGGCACTCGACCTCTGCACAGATGGCAAGAGAAAACACCATGATTAAGACAGACAACAGCCAATGGGCAGATTAATTCCCATAAAATTTGTTCTCATTATTATCTAAAGATCTTGCCCGTGGATGGCTAACAAACAGAACAGAGGGTATAAAAGCAATGTAGTAGTCATGAAGATATTGTCATAATCGACCAACACTAATGCAATATTCAAATATCACCTTCTAGGGGAGGGTGATCGTGATGGCGAACGAGCTGGCCTTCTAATAGGAGAGCGAGAACGTCTGCGACCAACAGGAGACCTTCGTGGAGGACTTCGAAGACGCCTTGGTGAACTAAAACATAATCAATGACTATTCAGGATAACCAATTATGATTATAGTAAACGACCCACTATGACGATAAGAGAGATGTAATCCACGCACAAGGATGTTAAACTCGGTAGTATGGGACAGTACGCTATGCAGGTTCTAGGTAGTTAATTCATTAGGTTGGTGAACTCAGTAGTCTGAGACATTAAGCAGGATGCACCATTTTACAAGAGATGGGTAATTACATAGATTACCATTATACAAAAATCTAGATGTGAATGAAGAATCAACTGCTGAGAAAGGACCTTCTTCAGCCAATTGTAGGCAAGAGCATTAGAGAAGTACTACTCCTTCTGTCCCCTAATAATTATCCACTTTGGTTCCGGCACAGGTTTTAAGAAATGTAAAGAAAAATGGGTTGAAAAAATTAGTGGAATATGGGTCCCACTATTAAATACTCCCTCCGTCCCAAGGCAGATGTCACACTTTCCTTTTTAGTTTGTCCCACAAAAGATGTCACATTTCTTCTTTTGGAAAAAGTTCCCTCTCACATCAATTATAAAATTATATTTTATCTCACCACTTAACACACAAAATAACATCTACTAAAATCTCATGCCATCTCCTAAGTGTGACATCTACCTTGGGACGGAGGGAGTATTAGTTTTATAATAAAATGTGAACGAAATGAGTTAGTGGAATGTGAGGCATACCTACTATTTATGGTAAAAGGTGAAAGTGGACAATTAATGGGGGACGGACGAAAATGCCAAAAGTGGACAATTAATGGGGGATGGAGGGAGTATATGATATCGCATTTTGTATGTAAATCATAATCACTCCAAATCTAATTAAATCCAGGTGTTTTATGTTAAATCGTACAACTTGCAATATTCCATAGAATTATCTCAAACTAACTTCGCTAGCTATTTACCCAATGTTAGTCTAGATATTCTATTCAATATAAGTCACTATTTATAGTCACAAGGAATGGTAGAAGTACATATTTTAAGCAATGATAGCAATTAGTAAGGCTTGTAAATTCCTTCAAATGATCATTTGACTGAACTATCAAACGACGAAGGACAATAATCAGTGGATTTCCAACATGATTTGTCCAATGGCTGTAATTCCGATTTTGAAGCCTAAAAATGAAGTTAAAAGGAATCTTTCCAGTTCAAAAAACACCATTCGATCACAAAAATGTTACACCAATAAAAGTAGCGTTGGAACCATGATAGAGCCAATACAAATGGAGTGGAAGGATAATCAAATTTGAAGCAGAGATCATCCTCATAACACTAGAGAACAGTAGAAAAAGAAAGGGAAAAACAAGGGAGTAACAGAATTATGATAAGAACGGATGAGAATGCAGTCATTATTTAACATACCGTCGCCTAGGTGGAGGAGGGGATCGCCGACGAACAGGACTACCGCGTATTCTTCTTGGAGATGACCTGCCAAGATCAAATCATCAGAAGCTGCCTCGAGACCCCAACCCTTGCTTTCAGAAGAAAATAAGTGCAGGGATATTTGGGAGGGGTAAAAAAGAGCTAAACCTTGGTGGTGACCGGAAGCGTCTCGGAGGAGAAGGTGAGCGGCCTCTAGCAGGAGACAATGGAGGCCTTCTCCTGATTGGAGGGGAATCAGCTCGCCGGTAAGGGGAATCAGCTCTACGACGAGGTGGGGGTGGAGAATCTTGCTCTCGTCTAGGAGATCCTCTTCGTGGCCCAGGAGATCTTCTTCGAAGAGGAGATGGTTGCTTTCGACGAGGAGAAGCTGATAATATCATGAAAATTTTCCAAATCTGCTTAAACAACTATATAAAATAAAAAAAATTGTATGAAAACACACAGCAGCATTTTGAGAATGAGATCTTACCATCTCTTGCACGTTTTCCTCCATCTCTATCACCATCCGTAGCAGTCTCTTCAGCTTTTGAGGCATCTCTCCTTGATGTGGTGGCAACAGCTTTGGGAGGAGAAGCAACCTTCTTTCTCTCAGGTAATGTAAACTTTGCCCGAACAACTTTACCATCTATTTGAGCCTGAAAATACATGGACAGGTAGAAATTGATTGCAGATAAATGAAGCAGAGCAATAGGAAAACTAATAGAATCATACACCATCCATATATAACTGTGCCTTTTCAGCTTCTGCCCTAATCTTGAACTCAACATATGCAAATCCTTTTGGAAGGTTAACCTGTGTATAGAAAATAACAAAGTCAAAACTGAAGCAAGTACCACTGATCTGAGAGTAATACAACGAATTGGTGCATAAGACTTACAGCATAATCCATTGCAAGCCGTACATTCACCACTTCACCAAAATTACCTTCAAAAGGGAATAGAGAAGTAACAAAAATGGAAAACTTACTTAAGAACCGAATAACAAAACTATTTGATAATGTCAACATATGTTCAATTGATTGAAGTCATTGAACACTCCCAGTATAACTAGCATAATATGCATCTAATCTATAGTAATTTATAACAAAATAAACATAGCAAGTGATCAAATGTTTCAATAAGTACTGTAAATATACCAAATATTTCTTTCAAGTGGTTTTCGTTAACATTCCTACTAAGCTGGTCCACATGCAGCACAAGAGATTCAGGAGCAGGCGAAGCTTTCCTGGAGACAGATAGTATATAAGAAGAGGAAAAGCACTACACATATCTTGAGATACTAGTACCAGAGACAATTGCCCAAAGTATGAAACTAAAAGAACAGCTGAACCAGAATTGGAATTAGACCAGCAGAGTTGCTGCAATGAAGAAAAACAGATAAAGTACATGGTTACAGAATCGACCCTCTAACTTATAACTATCAGAACTTGAAAATCCGAATGAATGAAATCTTAGGCTTTTCTATTAAAGAAAGCGAATCATAAGACATTTTGATTCTCAATATTAAAAAAGTTGTCTTCCATAAGCCCGAAAAAATCAGAAGATGCCGCATCAGGCTATTGAATATTGAAATTATCTTAACCTTTTGAGGCACAAATTTTCCAATAAGTAGATTTAGGTTGCTAGGCAAGGTCATTTCACGATCCAATTTACAATACATGAATAATTGGAAGCAAAATTAACATCAATTCGCAAAAACCAAAAATCTGTAGAGTGCAAAATAATTGACCAAAAATGGAATGGAAACAAGATTCCACCTTTCAATTTAAGTTAAGGAAAAAGTTATCTCACCTTGGAGGTGGGGAAGATTTCTTGGTTTGTGGTGGAGGTGAGCGACCTCTCTTAACTCCGTCAGCAGGGCTAAGCAAAAGAATTGGAAATAAAATAGTATCATCGGGTGAAGTTCAGGAAACATGAAAACAAGTAAGACCACACATATGTTGCGCAACCAGACCCAAATGTCTTATACCCTCTGTTAGCAAATTGGTGTAAAATCACAGGAGAACAATATATGGTCCGAGGGATGGAGCTCAATTAGGAAAAAGACGGTAGCAAAGGCACATTTTAACAAATTAATCAACCAGATACCAACTGAAAGGCGTTATAGAGCTGTCCCACCACATTTCTACTACAAATCAGAACGGTACTATGGGTTTGGAGTACCAAAATCTGTATTGGAAGCTAGATCATAGGCCAATGTAATCACCCTCTAAAGTAACACAAAATATTTGTTACTATAAAATCTAAATCGACACTTAATTAAGATATCTTAGAAGAATTCCAGAATGAGCGGACGAAATTCACCTTTTCCTCGGCGGAGGGCTGTGGGAGCTGCCGCTACGAGAAGGAGAAGAGGAGGAGGATATGGATTTAGAGCGGGAGCGCGACCTGGAAGTGGAGCGGGAGCCTGATCCGGAGTAAGAACGGGAGCGAGAAATGGAACGGGAACGGGAACGGGAACGAGAGCGGGAGGAAGAGCGAGAAACCGATCCCGACGGCGACGCCGGGCGGCCGCGGGCGGGTTTAGCCATCGGAGTATAGCGATTCAAATCCTATCCCCCGATAAACCCTAACTCACTTCAAGATGTAAATGAACGGACAGGATTTGTGCTTCTATTGTTCTAGCTCTACCCTCTTTCACCACCTTTTTTTACCACATACTAGTACTACTGTATATTTCGTTGAAATTCTATCTTCATTTAAATAGTTGTACAAATGAGATTATATTAAAATTTAATTTTATTGATTATATGAACATTCACTTTTCTTATGTAAGGATATTGGTTCCATCAATATTAAAATTAGTCTAAAATATTATAATATTTATATTCCTAAGGCTGATCAATATCCTTCTTGAAACAACTAAATCAACAAGGTTCTTTATTTGCTTTTTATCATATTTGTCACGAATTTAAAAAGTGATATCATAAACATTTCACGGTTGCTCATGTAGAACAAGTTTTACCAATTTTTCACAAACGAAAAGCTCTAACCTATTGTTCTATATGATGGTTTTATTGATTTTAAAAGGCTCGCTAATGGGCACGACAATAGTCACATAAAGACTGTTATTGCTCTCGGCTTTGAAAAGATATTTTTGTTGGTTATATAGATACACTTATCTTTTTCTTTCCAAATAAAATCTTTTTTTTTCTATTAAAAGGTGTGATTCCTACACCTGGGTTTGCCATTTTGAAACGACGTCTCTTTCTGAAAATGACATTAACACGAAGATACACAATTAATCAAGGAACTCCAAATACACAAATAAATTTTTTGAAAACCGAACACACAAATAAAATTTTGAGAAACCGAACACACAATTTTGAAAACAAGCACAACTAAAACGACCCTAAACTGCACAGAGGCAACAACTAACCACAACTGCACAAGGAAAAAGCCCTCACGGTTTTACTTAAAGGTCACTCCCCAAAAGGCCTCATACTAATACAGGAGGAATCCGCTTATATCTTGCTAGTACATTTTCTAATTATCTGATCTGAGATAGTTTCAACCCCAACAACATAAAAAATTGCAAGGAACCGAATCATAGGATAGAATCTTATATGGATTGGTTAGAAAGAGAACACAAGAATGAAAAGAAAATCCGTAAACCTATATATATCCTGTGGAAATTAATTCCAAGATGAGAATTTAACAACAATGAAGATATGAATGACTAAAGTTTGAACATAATCTGATACGAGCATTATATCTTTCTCATATAATTAGTTTCTTATTCTCTAAATTAGGGTATTTAGCATTATAAATAGAGACTTTGTTATTCCTTTCCATCATTCAAGAAATATCAAATTATCTTATTTTTCTTTTATCGTGTTTTACTTTCTTTTGCAACCCCAAATCTTGGTTTGATCGACGGGCAAAGCTCCCGCGACTACCGTTTATCGTGTTAAGGAAACTCCACCCTTAACATAATCTTATTCTATAATTATTGAAGAGATGGAAAAAAGGGGGTTTAATATAATTATATATATAGAAGAGTGGTGATGGTCAGTAAACGTAGAGGTCGGCCAGCTCTTGGAGTGAATGAGAATCGGAAGCGATATTGGGATCCGCATTTTCAAGCATCCACAAGAGGTGATCGAACAACACGACCTCGCACTTGACCACAGCAGCTGGGCCCGAATCCCTCTCGATGAGCGCGGTGACCAGCGGGTGGCTCAAGTGCTCCGACCTGATCACGTACCTCCTCCGCGAGCTCCCCACGAAGATCTCCTCCCCACCGTCTTCCCGGGCGGATTTCGGTCTCAAGCTCGTGTAGGAAGAGCTCCGGCTCAGCTGCCGCGAAAGGGTCTTGCATTTCCGGAGCAAGTGGTTGATTCGTTTCTTCATGTTTGTTGTATAGGTGATGGATGAGCTTATTCATTAATATATATTGGGTTCGTGTTAGGATGATAACTAGCTTGATGTGATAATTGCGATAATTCATCAATTCAGTATATAAAAAATATCAACACAACACAATGACATAAGTGTGTCAACTATGTTTGTATTGACATTTAAATATAAATATACAAAGTCAACACAAAGACATAGTTGACATACTTCTGTCATTGTGTTGATAGTATATAACTCGATTGGTCATTTGGTGACGGGTCGTTGTTCCTGGGAAGCGGGTACGGGTATTTGAGATCCACCCGCAACTGACCATGTGATATCAACATGCCACCTTCTTTGTCAGGAATGGATGGACTTATCTTGCTCACCGAACTTGTTAACTAACTTAATCATTCTTTTTACCACATCAAAAATTGAAGTTTTACCTTAGATCTTGCCTACTAATTACAAGTGGCCTTGTTAGACATTTATTTTACAGCTTGTATTTAGAGACTTTCTCATCAAATCTGTCAAAATGATTCATGAATCGCAATGTGAATACAAAAGGAAAAAGCTCATAACAAGAAGTGCATACACTAAACTAAACAATTATACTTCAAGTGGCCGTTCAAGGGCTCCACCCCTCCCACACGAGGGAGGACGAATAAAGTAATATATATACCCTACACACATGGGATAAAAATTTAATGAAGTATGGACATTAAAATATGATTTAATTATTTTTTAGGATAAATTGTCAAAATAAATTACGAAGAATAGTTAAATTATGGTTTGTCTTATACTTTTCAAACATAGAATAATAAGTAACCAAGTTTCACAATTTTGTAATTATCACATACGTCATTTTTCCAATAGAACATGCGATGATGTGGCAACCGGCTAATT
Source organism: Salvia splendens (assembly GCF_004379255.2). Lineage (NCBI taxonomy): Eukaryota > Viridiplantae > Streptophyta > Magnoliopsida > Lamiales > Lamiaceae > Salvia > Salvia splendens. Next base: position 28,084,853 of record NC_056038.1, read on the forward strand.
TCGCAATTATCCCACGATCGTTTCTAGGTAAACCACACAATTTTGTTATCTGTCACCGTCGCTTTGTCCACATAGATTGCCACATTACCGTGAGTTTCATCAGAAAAACGATGTACTGTGAGATAATTGCAAAATTCTTAAACTTGGGGATTTTTCATTCTAGTTTTGAAAAGTATGGGACACACTATAATTTGATCATTGTTCGTGATTTATTTGACAATTTACTTTATTTTAAAAAAATTATGTTAAATTTAAAACAAAATGATTGCATCATGTGAAAGATTTGAAAGGAATAAAAGCTAGAGATGGTTTTAGCAGTTAAGCGACAAAAATTTGGACGTGTGAAGTTTTTGAAGGGTAACCCTACCCACATGCCTTATTCATTTTCAATTATACTATAGCAATTATCAGTGTTTGTCAATCCAGGTTCCACCACAAATTGATTGCTTCTTTCGTGCTAAAACTTTATTGTAACGTTGTGCTCTAAAATTTAACTAAAACAGCAAAATACAGTCAGATGTAAATAGGATACAAATAATGGCATTTTGGATAACTAAAACCATCTTTAACACACACTAAATCATTTTTAAAACTTTCTCCAATCATAATGCATAACACAAACCCATTTTTACGCTTGTCTATGGAACAATACCAAATATGGTGTTACTATAATTAACTACTCTGAAAATTTTGTGAGACATGCAGTAGTGTACAATTTGAATTTGGTGTACATGTACTGATAGGAACAATGATCCTACCGAGAGTTTAGAGCACACGTTGTAGCACAATTAGGAAGCAAAAAAGAACCGAGAGTTTGAAGATGAGAAAAAGTGTTTATTCCTTTAATTCTCATTGACTCCATCTACGAGGGTTCTATGTTATTTATAGAGACCCAAAAGACTTGACTCAATCTTAAAAGGAAAAGGATTAATGAAAAATAAGGAATTAACTAAAAAAGAAATCAAAAGAAATAAAAAAGAATTCCATTCATGTCTATCTCTAATAGCTGACGAAGTCTCGATACTTGGCGGGCCGAGAAGCTGCCCTCTTTGGTCGATCTTTCTTGGACCATCGGTTCTTGGGTCGGCCTCGTGACTTCGTCTCCCTCTTCTCTCCTTCTTCAGACTCGTCCAGCTGCATGGGCTCATGCAGCTCTGCTTCTTCGTCGTTGAGCGGAGCTCTATTGGTGAAGGTCGTATCATGTACAGAGCAACTTTTTGATATTACATATACTCAAAAATGGATTAGCATTTGATATAAATGATGAGATATGACTTTAGCGATTTTAGTTATTTATGAAGTCATTTAGTTCACTAGTTTGCTTACGTGTATAAATTAAATGAAATGTTAGTTTTCACTGTCTTTTATTATAAAGTAAAAATATGAATCACGGAGTATTATTTTATTCCATTATTCAGTACCACAAAAATAAACTTACAAAGTTTGAATCTATATGAAGCACGGAGTATTATTGTATTCCATTATTCAGTACCACAAAAATAAACTTACAAAGTTTGAATCTTGAATTATTAAATCTTATGTTCTACGTAACAAATCTTAATCAGGAGTATAAGTTTGGTGTGACAAATGACAATCATCTAACACTTCGCTCTTGATGACTAATAATGATAAGAAGTGAGTTCCAGACTTCTAGTAGACGAAACTATTTCCAAATTTCCAATTAAATAGTGGAGTAGTATTCAATAATATATTGGTCTTAAACTGCTATATATCCATGCCGTTCAGTTGCATTGTGCACTAGTTTGATAAGTTCTAAAATATACTACTCCATCCGTCTCACTCAAGATATCCACCATTTAATTTTAGTTTGTTACGTTCAAGATGTCAATTTTTTTATAGTATTTGAAAATAAATTTCTTTCTCTTCATTAACATATTTAATTATTTTTTTACTCTATTTTATCACAAACGACTATTCCATTTAAAACTTTGTGTCAATCAAGAATGTGGACTCTTCAATTCGATATAGAATCATGGTTATTGTACGTAGGCGTAATTGATCACGTGCACAAACAATTTTCGACTATATACATAGTAACCTATACTAAATGGAACTGTCTAACTGTTTGCGTGTCTATTTATAGGCATCTCTATAAGACTATAACGGTTTATTGCACAATAAAGGGGAACAACTATTTATGAGAAAGTTACAAAATTCTCTTCGTCTCATTGACGTAGATAATTAATCCACCTAATCACAATCTGTTGGATATATAATTGAAAATTTACATAATTTTAAGCGGCGGATCCAATATATGATAAAGGTTGCACGGTTGCACCCAAAGTGAATTAACATTGAAAATTTTTCACTTGAATGATAAAATTTAAATTTCAAATGTGACATTGTTTGATGTCTTCTTTACAAAAATGATCTAAGGATAGCCATGACATTTCTTACCGATCTAACAAAAATTTAGGCCCTTCTTACGGTATGTTTGAACGTATAATTTAAAGGACCATCGTTTGTATAGCTGCATATACTACCTAAGCAATGACTAAGAGCATTAGCAATGGTTGGCTGAACGGAGGCCGATGGGAGAGCCTTCCCCATCGGCCTCATCGCCAACCATTGCAGCGAGAGGGCCGATCAACCGCCCCCTTCGATGGGCCGATACATCGGCCAAGGCCGTTGAAATGAGGCGATGATTGGCCATCCATTGTGGAGGATGGGCCGATCATCGGCCTCTCCCTTTTTTTGTATTTTTGTTTTTATTCCATTTTTTCCACTATAAATACCATATCCCATTCTTTACGATTCCCATACCAACATCTTATCTTCTCTCATTTTATTTCAATACACTTTCTCTCTCTAGTACATTATCAATGTCTTCCGGTAGCGATTCCGACGACGAAGTCATAAACCGAGTGGTGCAGCGTGTGCTTGCAAGGGAAGCACGACGTCGTGAAGAAGCGAACCAGGAGGCGATTCCAAGGCCAATCCACCGCCGACGATCGGTCGACTGTGACCACACTGAGGCTCACAACCCGATGTACGCGGGTTACTTTGCCGAGGACCCACGGTGGGGCCCGACGGTTTTCCGTCGGTGTTTCAGAATGCGGAAGAGCTATTCTTGCGCGTCGTTAACTGGTTGTCGGCGCGTTACCCGGACTTCCAACAGCGTTGGGACGCAGCCGGAAAGCCTGGACTGTCACCATTGCAGAAGTGCACGACTGCAATTAGGCAGTTGGCATACGGAGGATGTGCCGACATGTTCGACGAATATCTTCACGTCGCCGACACAACTGGTCGCGATTGTCTGAAAAAGTTTTGTAAAGGCGTGATTCAGACTTTCGGCCCCCCTTATCTGCGGAAGCTGACCGCACAAGATTGCCAGTTCCTGCTTGATTTGCACGGGAGGGTGCACGGCTTCCGAGGTATGCTGGGAAGCATAGATTGTATGCATTGGCAGTGGAAGAATTGTCCGACCGCTTGGAGATGTCAATTTACCAGTGGGTTTAAAGGCACACACCCAACCATCATTCTGGAAGTCGTTGCCGACCAACGCCTATGGATTTGGCATGCGTACTTCGGTATGGCTGGGTCGAACAACGACCTAAATGTCTTACAGTCCTCGCCTCTGTTCAACGACCAGTGTCAGGGAATAGGCCCCTTGGTTGACTTCACCGCCAACGACAACCAGTATCAGATGGGTATTACTTGGCGGACGGCATATACCCAACTTGGCCCGTTTTCGTGAAGACGATCAGTTGTCCAACTGAGCCGAAAAGGAGTTATTTTGCCCAACAGCAAGAGGCGGAGCGAAAGGATGTGGAACAGGCTTTCGATGTGCTCCAATCGCGTTTTGCATTGGTCAAAGGTCCGACGCGGTTCATCTACGCCGCTATCGTATTGCATAACATGATAGTGGAGAATGAAATGTGAAGATGTCGCTGACGTCCCCGTCGAACACATTGAAGGCCCCAGCCACAGTGTCGCTAGCGAGTCCCACCGGCAAGGGGTCCCTCACGAATACGCTGAGCGTCTTCGGGCATTTGTTGATATGCGCCAAAAAGAGACCCACAATCGTCTACAACACGATATGATTGAAGAAATTTGGGCACAAGAGGCATACACACTGATGCTTTATTTTTATTTTTAGTTTTATGTAAAATTTGCATCTCGTTGTATTCTATTTTCCAATTTTGTAATACAACGAAGATTTGCGTATTAATATTTTTGGTTCTAAATTAATTTAATTTGATAACATATTAAATATAGAAGTGCTAAAAAATTAAAACAAAATAGTGATGATGTGGAAATGAAATGGAATGGGAGCAGGGGCGGACGCAGAAATAAATAACGATAAGGGCTATAATTTCTAAATTTTGTTTTAAACTATATTTTTAGGTGTTTTAGCTTATTTATAAGGGCTTTTATATACTAATTTGCCTTAAATTTAGATAAATTTTAAATATTTACAAAAGAAAAAAGAATAAAAAACCATTTTGTTAAGGGCTTTAGCCCCACCCTAAGTATATATGGGTCCGCCCCTGAATGGGAGAGCCCTTCCATTGCAGGGAGATAGGCCCTTTGGCCAAATGCTGATGTGGAATGAAAGGGCCCTATGGGAGGGCCTTTCCATTGCTAATGCTCTAAACTCGTTAATTTGAATTGCTTGATTTGGCATTTTCGTTCCAAAAATATTTTGCAATAAAAACTCCAAACCATTTGTAATGCTACGTTCAGTATCACGGAATTGTGGCTCAATTCCAAATTGGATGTTTGATACCGCAAAATATCCGGATTTGGAATTGAATTATAATTCCAATTCTCTCAATTCCACAATTTGAATTCCATATAAGAAGTAGAAAATTAGAATTTCAAATAATTATAAAAATGAATATTTTCACACACTACATAAACAAAGCACACACAACACACACACACGCTGAGAGTCACACACACATAGACACACATTTACACACACTCACATGCTCACACAAACACAAAGAGTTTGACACACACACACACACACACACACACAAACTCACAGACACACACGCTCACATAGTCACACACATACATACACACAGTTACACACAGTCACACACACAGTTACACACTCACACATACTACACACCCATGTCAGTGTGTGCGCATAATTTCTATAAATTCAATTTCCTATCATTTGTACCAAACAAAGGATTTGGAATTTAATTATAATTCAATTCCGTAGAATTCTAATTCCGTGTACCGAACGGACCCTAACAGTGTCTTTTTGAGGCGGGATTCAGTTAAAACTGCTCTAGCACCGGTACAATTTTTAAAAGAATCCTGCATAGCATCTGTAGCTTCACTTAATCTATGATGAAAGCCAAATGATCGACTAGAACGTTTTCACCTTTCCCAGCCACAGAGAGAATGGAGGCACTTTCTCAACTCAGTTCCTCCTAGTAGTTCCGCGATAATCATCACCTCTCGAGCTTCTCTTATCTGAGCGTCGCTCTTCACCCCTATGTTTATGATTATATTTATCATCTTCAAAATCATGTCTGTCCCTGTGACTCCTTCGTACATCTTCATTGCCATTTCTCTTCCTGATCTCATTTTCATTTCTCCTGTCTCCATGGCCGACGTCATCTACACGCTTCTTTTCATACTTAATTGTATCCCTCATGTGTGTGTGTCCGTGGCGAGCATCATCTCCATCCTTCTTTTCACGGTCCCCACTGCCATGCCTTCTGCTGCGTTCTCTCTCATCTCCTCCATTTCTGTCTGGGTATTCATCTTTTGCTCCTCTCCTGTGTGGACTTATTTGACGCCGTGCATAACCCTCATCTTCCCTGCTCTTACTTTTTTCATATCGTCTCGGCCGGTCATGTGTATCCCTTCTCCTTTCATCACGTTGACTGTTATTTTGCTTATCGTCACTCTGTTCAGCTTTATGGTCTCTTCGCCTTTTACTATGCCTTGGCCCTCCATCATCTTCATCTTCATCAAAAACCATCTCATACCTAAAAAACGATGAAACGCAAGATTTGAGAGCACGTGTCAGTGGGTATTTTGAAAGAAAAATTTCAGTAGCACTCCATAAGACTACCTCGTGCTTCTGTCTCCTCCACGTTGAGTATTATCATCTTTCAGCATATATTTGGAAAGCGGTTGTCCGGTGGCAGTGGGACCTCCAGGGCAGTCCTTAGCAATGTGATCAAAAGAACCGCATTTGAAGCACCCAGCACCTGTAAAAGAAGTTGGCAAACATGAGAAAAAAGAAGCTTCAGACTAGGAATAGAAACATAGATACAAGAGCTCTTGACTCGAGCATTTTGTTGAACACAACTGCATATATCAGGGAAATAGAAACCATCCCAGCAGATATAGAAGAGACCAGACAAATTACCTCCACCTATTCGACCTTTGCCTTTATATTGGAACCACAGCTTTGCAACACTTTGACTAAAGTCAACATGTATTCTCCTGTCATCAATAAGAGCATTGTCCATCTACAGTCAAGTAATAAGGCAAAAATCAGGATTTGTTTAGCAATCATCAATTGTTAAATCATGTCTGCAAGAGTGATAGAAAGCAACCTATCATTCTATTGAATACAGACATTAGCATGAGATGGTGGAAATAAAGACATGTACATTAAGACGGATGGTGCAAAGAAATGCAGGAACTGAATTAAGTACATAAAGGATTTGATTCACTTGGGAACAGCCCTCGGCAGAGAATAAGATTACAGAGATGCAACAAGTACGGTCTTGTTAAGTGTAAAAGAGACCAAACCCAAACTTTTGACAGAAAACCTAAAGTAAATGCTTGAAAACAAAGATTCATATAACAAACCCACAGCTTATATGAATCAGCTCCAATGGTAGTACTAAATACTAATGAATATCTACCAGTAGAGAAAATTAAAAGCAACTATGAGCTATTGTTCCCAGTTTTTTTCTTTAAATATTGCGACAGTGCAGTTCTTTGAAATGGCTAAGCTGTCCAGATATGTTAACTGAGACACATACATGAAATATCATAGACTTCTGAAGAACTTGGGGTATATAACATAACAGCATATTAGAGGAGCTAATCATAGTATAATATATGATGTGACCACTCTTAAGAATCAATCTAGACTATGAAAATGTGGGATCAAATTAAAATAGCAGAACTAAGGTTCAATATCCTGGCAGAAAATCCAAATATCAGCTTCTAGAAGTCAACAAATATACCTTAAAATATGCTTCTTCACATGCATCTTTGTCTTCAAATTCTGCAGCCAGAGAAAATCACATATAAGTAGCGCAAGCAATGATAAACTGTTATTATCTACTCCTCCCATGCTACTTCGCCCTTTTTTTTGACATGTTATTTAAAGAATGAGTAATTAGTGTAATTAAATTTTGCATTTAAGTGTAATAAGGGAACACTTAATTAACTCTAATATCTTAATTAAATACCCTAATTTTTACTTGAGATAGAAATAGTGCAAGTAGTTTGAGACAGTCTGAAAAAGAAAAGTTGAGTAGCATGTGACGGAGGGAGTACTATGTAGTAGTGGGACGGAGGGAGTACTATCTGGTAGTAAAATCCAATAGCGTCATATATCAAAGCTAGCTTGTGATTATGGCGTAATATTTGAATCGGCACAAATTTGATGGGAGCAACATCGGCCAGACCAAGATTACTTTTTGTAGGAAATCAAGAAGCCATAAGACGATTGTCATAAACACAATTCCCATATTTAATAAACAAAACAAAAAAAAGGGAAATGAATCTGCATGATAGTTGAATAATCAAGGTTCAGCTGCGAGTAGTTGAGGAATAATGCATTATAAGATCACAGTTTTGTTTCAATTGAATACTGATACAATAATCAAGGTGTGCCTTCATAGGAATAAGAAACTCACCTATAAATGCGTAGCACAAACTGTCACCAGTTTTGTGATCTCGGATAACTTCAGCACTGTGAATGTCAATTAAGTTAAAGAAACTCATGGAGTAAATAAATAAACTGTGAAAAGAATATTTAACAGCCCAGCCATTACGGAACTCACGATGTTACAACTCCAAAACGAGAAAATATCGTATGCAAGTCATCATCCTACAGATAGAAGAAAGCACATATCAGAAAACATTTGATTTGACGGTCAATCTAAAGAGATGGTTCAGCATCAACTTTAAAATAAAATATCCCCTTGAGTGCATAAAAGCATTAGGCTTCCAATTACCTCAGTCACTGGATTCAACTTGCACACAAACAATACATTTTCAGGAGGCTTCATCTCAGCTTGAGGAATGTCCCCTATCTATGACATAAAGTAGCATGTGAGTTAGAAAGGGCCTGCTAGTATATGTAGGTATGCTACAGTACTCAGAAAAATTATAGATGAGGCATAACATACAGTCTCAAGTAATACTGCACTGGTATGCGCGGCCTTTTCACGCAAGACCTCCTGAAGCTCTTGGGGGTTAAGTTGTTCATCCATAGGGATCCAGTCATCTTCCAGTCTCACATCATCATCAACCTAAATTCAGTACAAATAACAAAGCCCTTCATTAAAATCAACTACACTAAATTCCATCAACATTTTCGGCTGCAGCCTGCACTAAAGTCACAGATAATACAGTATACACAACAGACATATTTAGAAAAGTTACAACAGTAATTCTTAAATCTTATTTAACCAAGCGATATTGTATGCTTGAGTTGCTGAGCAAAGTAGAATTCAAAATTCATATAATAGAAGCGACAATCAAAGAGCAAGAACAAGAAGGTAACATCTCTTTATAACTTGAGCAGGAAAACAGCATGGAACTTTCATTCAACCAGACTAGTCAATAAACAAGCACCAGCACTAGCCAGATCAAGGGTCTATTTATCAAGCACCTAAAATCTATCTTTATTCAGGCTAAGCTCTGCAGTGTGAAGTACATAAATAGCAACCGTAAAGTTTAAATGTAAATTATCTTATGAATCTCTAATAAAATACAGAAGAAATGCAGTCCAAAAGAAAAGGGGTGATCGTCGATTCTCAGAATATGCCCTTATGCAGATCAGAACTACTGGCCACTACCATATTCGCATAAATGTAACTGACTAAATGTCTATAAGTTGAAGAGTGATGGAAAAAAGGTCAAGTAATCAATTACTTCATCTTTTGGTTTTCCTTCAGGTGAAGCATCTGGGATAAGCTCAGCTAGTAGCGGAGGATCTTCGAAAGGATCGTCTATTATGTAAGTGTGTTTGATCCTGCATAGATGAGATAGTTAAAAGACAGAAGTATGGATAGGGGAAATCGCTCAAATTAAGTAGTAATTAAAAAGAAATCAGTAACATGCCGGCTGTAGCAAATAAGTCTGACCTGATGTTTTTATAGGGTCTGTTTTTTTCATCCACATAGGCTTCATTTATTCTAGTAAGTGTCTCCAGCCCTTCAGCAACCTCTCCAAACACCTTTTCATCACAATAACAATAGCAACAGTAAGAGTAAACTAAGTCAATAAGTGCAGAAATCCTCAATAGATATAGTAAATTTCTTTATGGAAGAGTGGCTCAAGCATTCCAATAATTAATGTGTCTAATAGACACTGTCTATTATTGAAGCATCCAACTGTTGTCTAGTCCATGAGTGGAACTGGAAGAGGTGCCTAGGAGTATATTACAGCTTAAAGAAAGGCAAGGAACAATTTTTCTTGTTACATTCTTTCACCTATTTGTTTGGCTGTTCCTTCTGGTAAGATAGCCTGACTTTCACTGAAACTGTGTGATTAGAAGGAGAATAAAACATAATGATCTTCCTGGAAACTTTCCTACTGAAATAAGTCAGTAACCACAAAAAGATAACTATGGAAAATGGATACAAACTTATAACTAAAAACTTCAGTTCCATTCTCTCTCTCCCACCCAAATAAAAATTCAAAAAAATATGGAGGTAAAATGGCATCCAGTCCTTAGGTTCAAATATATAGTCTTTAGATGAGAGGACTCACAGTATGTTTGCCATCCAGGTAATCAACGTCCTCCCGCAATGTGATATAGAACTGACATGAAAAAAATGACACGTTAAGAGAAAACATTCTATGGCAAGGATATCATGTTGAAAAAGTAATAATGTCTTATAAACAATAATATATGCTGAGGAAATCACACCTGAGAAGCATTAAGATTCTCCCCAGCACTAGCCATGGCCAGAGTTCCAATCTTTGAATGTTTCACATCAAGGTGTATTTCATCGCCAAAAAAACGAGCCTGGTCACCGTATAAGAATCTGAAATCACATGTTAATGAAGGATCATGCACGAGTAACGGATATCCCATTAAATTATCAATGTCCCGTAAGTATATGATTGCAAGAAAACATATATTTTAAAAGATTCAACCTAAAGTAAGCCGATATTACCAATGCAAACTTAGTGCTGGCTATCCATTAAAAAATGCAAACTGATGTTTGACATGATACAATAATTACAGGACTTTAATGTTCACTTGTTCAGCCAACAAAATTACTTACTTATACAAAGAATCACCACTAGATCCAGTCCCTGTCGGATCACCTGTCTGTGCAGTAAAATCCTTTTGTATCGTGTGAAAGAGGCATCCATTGTAGTACTTAATTCTGCAACCGAAGAAACATAGTAAGATCAATAGGCATCCAATATACTATTATCCTCCAAATATTTATACCAACAGAGACACATTTAAAACGTTTGGCTGAAAATAAAGAGTACAGTTTTAAATGTAAAAGCTACAACTTCCGGCACCAAAGGAATTCCAAAAACTATAGAAGCATAAAGGAAATATACATTTTGTACACAGGCAAACTGGCCAACCAGCCCACCCCCAACATCAAGACCGCATTATGAGTAAGTCCGCCCACCACATGTGACTTCTCAATGGTAAGCAATGTTATCAATCTCGTATGGCGGCTTATGGCGGTTCGCCTAAAAACCGCCACAGCGATATGGCGTATTAGTATGGCAGATATGACGGTCAATAATTAAATAAAATAATACTTATATATTTATATATAATTCAAAATTTAGAAAATAATAAAAATATAACATCTAAAACTATTAAAACAATTAAAAAGCATAAAATACAACTCTGATCTCCATGTTTCTTGCATAATGCCCCATTCCTAAATGGGGTACACACGCAATGTTGTCAAATGGCAGATATGGCGGTGCTATGGCAGCGCCATGGTAATATGGCGTTTCCATCACCAAACGCCATGCCATAGCGCCATGGCACCATGGCACCGCCATATCTGCTATTTGATAACATTGATGGTAAGAAAACTAGGATACTCAGTTGCATCAGTTTCAAGTGTAAAGTTCCTACTATCTGAAGGCACTACATATAAATGTGAAAATATCTCCACAATGACAGTATGTGAATGCACAAAATACCAAAATAGAAACACAACTTAATTCCTCACCGGGTCTAAACACGTTCCCATTACACTCAGCTATACAATGCAATAGCTTCAAATAAAATAATTTGGAGACAATTTGCAATAGTTTCAAACAAAATTATCCGAATCAATTTAAGCAGCAATCATTGGATTTCAAGTCATTTACACAAAATCTCGGAAATGTTCCAAATTGGTTCCTCAGGTGATAATACGATCTCCATTCCAAAAGCTTTGAATAAGCAATGAAACATGAAAGTTGAACAATAAAAAGGCAGAAGGAAAATTACTTGCAGAGCTTGAGAAAATTCTTGCAGGTCAAAGGGCAACGATCAGTGAACAAATCCACCACAATCTCTCCCAAACTCGTCACTAGCATAACCGACATATTTCATGCACTTGTCCAGTTACCGAAATTTTTTGTAAAATGGAAGTCAGGGTTTTAGCTACAAACTCTCAGAAAGAAAAAAATGCAGAGGTCGTCAAAGTGAATAAGAGAAATGGAGTGGGGAACTAAATTCTGACAAAATTTCTAGTGTTTCTGAAAAAAGGAATTGAACTAGAAGTCTAGAAGGTGTGGAAGTTCAAAAACTGCCTCGCGATTGGTGATGTGTCGGGGAGTATGACGGAGTTGTGTTCCGGAGTTTTAACAGAAAAAAGAGGATTTCGTAAATTGGGAGACTTGCAGAAGATGGTTGAAGCGGTAGGGAGAGATTGTAATAACAGTGAGCAACTATGTTAACCTCTGCTACCACATTGAATCGAAGATTAAAACAAATCTGGATGCGTAAGGCGGCGGTCTGCAAGGATGATTCCAATCAATTCGTCGGAGGGAATTGAGAAGAATAAAGAAGAGAAGAGAGGGTTGGTTCGATTCGATGGCTCGATAATGGACAGACAAAACACTCAGTTGGGCCTTTCTTAATTTAAAAGATGAGCCCTAAACAAATTTGAAATACTGGGCTTCTCATTGTAATCATAAATTACTTTAAATCTTTACACTAATCTCGTTATTTCCTACATTATAGTAGTAATAATGAATGTACGGTTTTATCTTAATAGAATCAACCTTAATTGTCCTGGGCATGCGAATCTCGCTGGAAATTAAGAGGTTTTCAAGTCTCCGACGGTCAGATTGGTGAGCTAAATGATGGCGGGAAAAAGCCACCATAACAGAATTTCTTGAATAACAATCCCCGCAAAGATCATATTGACATCGGTATCAGGGCAATGATGGAACAAAGAAGGAACATATTCTTCCACAGTTGAATCCACAAATCCAACAACAAATTCATCGCATGTTATTGTGCGCGTGTCGTCGACAAGCTTGGTTAAAATGTCGATAACTCGACCATCCAACGACGTATGGATATAGACTGGCGTGCAGGACTCGAGTATTGAAGATTATTAGTCCATTGTCACTACTAGCTCCTTCATGACATTCACCAGATGCTCTGTAGTGGTGGTTGACGCGGAACATGTTAGAATCGATTCTATGATTAAAGACGGAGGAAGAGTTAACCAATGAACAGAGGCGGATGCAAAAAAATATCTTAGTAAGGGCTTTACCATATGCAAAACTAATTCCTAGTATTGAACCGTCAAACCAACAAGGAGTTCATTATTAGATAACATGAGTTCATTTTTAGATCATTTTTCAAAGCTCAACTTATAGATATATCACTTTTATATTATTATTATAGTATTATAGAGTACTGATTATCTTTCACTAATTTTTTTAACTTTCCATTATATTGATGATGGATGGGTGGAGTGAAAACTATTATTGGAAAAGCAGACAAGAACAATGTTTGTGAGTTGGCCATGCGGTAAAGAGATTAAGAGCATCCCCAAGGCAGCCTGAGTTAAAGAGCTGTGCTCGTGCCGTCCATGCGAGCTGATGATATTGTGGGGCTGATGCTGAAACAAAACTTGGAGAGAAGCCTTTGGAGCAGGAGCCTATGCTTGCAGCTAGGGTGACCATTGAAGATGGCATTTGCCTCCATCTTGATATTGATGATATTGACAGCTTTTTGCAGTTTAATCATTTACCAGATGGTGTGGCTCAGCTGAAACAAAGAAAACAAATTTTTCTTGAAGAACTAGCATCATCCTTTCATCTGATTGACCCTCTAGGGAATAATGGCAATGCTGTGAATTTATCATCCAAGGATGACCTTGTTTTGTTGAGATTAGCTTCTTGCTCGAGTTGTCTGTATGGCCATCTTCCGAAATTTGAGATTCTTTTTTGGAAATCTTTCTCCTGATCCTGGTGCATCCATGGTAACTGCAAACCTTGCAAAGACTATATCTTCCTGTATCCATCGAATGGAGCTCAAGGCACTAGCAGCCTGCCTTGCATCAGTGGTCTGTTCAGCTGAGCACCCTCCTTTGCGTCCAGTTGACCCTCCTTCTGCTGGAGATGGAGCTTCTGTTGTTGTTAAATCTGTTCTTGCAACTGAGCATCTGACTGACCCCCATGCTGCTGATAGTTGCAGCATTTCTAACAGGCCTCTTTTGATGCAAGCCTTCCTCACACAAATGACCAGCAAAGAAAACTGCTGCTGGAACTATGCATGTAGCTGGTCTTAGTGGTCAGAGTGGGAGCTCATGATCACCTGCATGCCTTTTGGCACATATCTTATCGCTATGACCCTTAGGCATCAGCATCACAAACCACTTGCTGCACCCTGAAACGAAATTATATTGGCATATTTGATTTTGAAATCGGCTAAGGTTGGCAAGTCACCTCCATCAGATGCCCCAAGTTGGTTTCTTTGCAATGAGTTTCACCATCTCTCATTGTAGCTGGGCTCTCCGTGGACTGTATTTTGTCATTTTTTTTCTCTTACTCAAGAGCTTACATTTGTTGCTCTGTTGTGCAAATCGTGAACGGCTTTTAGACTTAGAATTTTAAAGTTGAAATGAAATAGTATGTTGTTCCTTACTCCTGAACTCTTACATTTTATATAGGGGAGGGTTTGTATTTGGTGTACTCACCTATGTTAAGTGAGCTTGCTCTTCTGGTTCTCGTTGAATATGAACACGCTAGTAATTTTTCATGCACTTTTAATATATGGTACCTTGACATCCCAACATCAACCTCTTTTATACTTTTGCATTTTACAGCTATGTTTTCTAATTTTAGTGATTTGTAATACTGAGAATCATTTCTTTTTGTTGCTCAATAACAAGAATTTTTTATGATATAACACTATCTGTATTGATTGAGTGGCTTGGGAGAAATTGTTAAATGCTTGTTAGAGTTTCTCTAGTCATCAATATTTATATAAGAATACATGTAAAATATAGGATACATATACCAATGAATCAAATAATATATAATAAATAAATGAATAACGAGAGTGATCAGAAACAGCAATCGAGGCACCAGCAGCAACAGAGTCCGGCCAAACTGTGAAACAACAAGCATCAATGTTAGTGTATCAATCATCAATTTGAGATCATAATATTAGTTAAAGAGGGAATGGTTACCATCCTTTGAAGAGGCCGCCGCCTCTGCTTGTGGTCTGGATGGCGGCATGGTCTTGGTGGTTGTCGTCCCTTGTCGGATATCCCATTGGTGGAGGCGCATCACGTATGCTGGCGGAGGAGGGTATGAAGTTGGTGGCGCCGGATATGCAGCTGTGGAGTGCCAATTCATGTTATCAAAATAGATTAAGACGAGATGACATTGTGACATTACATTTACATACCAGTTTGTTGATGTTGATCGTATTGGCTCATGGCTCGTCAAAGCTCCCTTCCTCGCTTCTGTGTGTTTTGAATTTTGATAAGAGAGACAAAGCTGTGAATAAGAATGCTATGGAGAGGGGAAGGATGGATATATATATTTATATGTTTATGTATGAATGTATGAAGATTATTGGATTGTGGAAGGCGTCACAACTAATACACGCACAAGAAAATTCAGTTTGTGAATACTCAGCAAAGCGCGTCCATCTAGAATGGTTCACCTCTCCCTTTTCTATTAAGTCTTCATTGTTGTGCTGTACATAAACACACACCCACATTAATTAATTTTAAACATTCAAGTATTTGAATACAACTACTACTTTAATAGCACTAGTATTAACATCCGTACTATGCACGGGACATAAAAACTTCAAATAATAAATACAAAATATAATAAACATATAAAAATAATAAGAATTCAAGGCAATATGGAGATTTAAAAAACATAATTGTAATTATCTTGTCTCACTCTAAACGAATGGAGTATAAACAATAAAATTAATGACTAAAAGAAGAAGTGTGACTAATGATCAAAGAGTATGAGTTAATTAGAATAAGATATACAAATAAAGAAAATACGTGTGAGTACAGATGTTTATTATCAGTGCTATACAAGTCATTAATCCAAATAAAAGGTAAATTAATATATAAATATAATAGTTTAATTTAAAAAAAATTAATTTGAAAAAAATATATAGAATATTAAATATATGAATGATTTATATCATATAAATTTAAAACTTCTTTGAGAAGTCAAGGTAGAAAATTTTATTATCCAATAATCACACTTTAGTTGACTATTTATTTATTCCATTTAATTTCAGAGCATAACATAACTTGATATACATGGCCAAAGACTAAATGAATTTTTTGTATTGGAACGAATAAATTTCTTACTTCCCGCCATATCAAGTTATGCTTTATAGTTAGTGTAAATAGTTTTTCATGTTTTTTATTTTAATTTTAGAAATTAAAAGTCGGAAGTAAGAACGAAAGCCGATCAAGTGGAACTATTTGAGTTTTCATCTGGAATTAATTGTCCACTTGATCAGAGCAATTCGAGTTTAATTGGTGGTACAGTACTTTCGTTGATCAGGGCAGGAAGCGCCAACTGCCACATTGGACAGAACGTCCTAGAGAGAGGAAGGAAGCGTATCGGAGAAGCTAAGCCAGCTGGCACTCTGAAAAGGCGCGTCTGTACGTGAAGAGTCGCAAGGATCTGAACAACCGCAGGGATCTCAACAGTCGAGGATCCCAACAACCGCGATATCATTATAAAAGGAAGATTTCAGATCCGTATACCACTTTTACTCGAGCCGTCTATAGTACATTCCTTTTGCTCTCATCCAAATTCTCCCAAGATCAAAACCTTTGCCCAAGTTATCATCCTCTTCACCAAGACCTACCGCCATTACCAGTGACAATGTTGCTTGAACAACTCCCGACTTCATCCTCCTCCTCCAGTTCCGACGCCGACAGTGGTGACCGGGAAACTTCCGTCCAACCCCAAATAGAAAATCCTAATCCTCCACCACAAACCAGCGTCGCCGCTCCACTGCTTGAAGTGGATGAAGAGGCCATACGGCGTTTAGATAGAATCCTCCGGAGTATGCCCTCCGAGATGGATACCGCGACGGTGTACGCCACCCTAAAAGCCCGACTTGGAATTTCCCGGTCGAGGAACCCCGCTACAACTTCCACACCCCAAAATACTCCCCAAAACCCTCCATCTTCCTCCCACACACAAGCCCCCCTTCATGCACCTGAACCTATACCCATTCTCCCACTGGTACAGTACAGTAAGGACTCCGATGAAGAAGCGGAGGGAGGCGCGCAACCCTCCGCCGCTCTGGCTGACAAAGCAGAGTCCGTGCCGCCACCACATGCAGAGGGCACATCTGCTCAAAACGCCCCGTCACCACCGAGTGACGAGAGTTCTACTTCCCTCCTCCAAGGGCCGTCACAACCGATTGAGGTTGTGACCATAGACAACGACTCCACGGAGGACCTTCAGCCGCCTCCCAGCGACGTCCTACTGCAGCCAAGGGAGGCTGATTGGGTTTTCCACCAAGCGGTGGAGAATGAGCCAGAGGATAGGGAAGAGCTGCCACTCCGCCGCCGGACGCGCCGGAGGAACATGGCGCGGATGATAGAGGAGGTAGAGGCCAGGGTGGCAGATAAGCCAGGGAGAGAGGAGGAGCCAGAGCAGAGGCCCCGCGTAATACGGCGGCTGATGGATGAGCCGAAGGAGGCGAATTAAGGGGTCGGGGAGGCCGTAGAAGAGAGAGAAGCCGGTGAGGAGAGGGAGGCTGTTGAGGACAACCATGAAAGGAAAAGGAAGGGGAAGAGTGTTCTTCCTCCTCCGAAGAGGATGCGCCCCGTAACCTGTGGCATTGTTATTGCTGATACAGACCGACCTGCTCCCCCACAAGAAGAAGATGAGGGCAGCGAATCCGAGGCCAGAGAGCTTCGATGTGCCCGAACATCACGCAGGCAACAAGGAAGGCCTGCAACACCCCCCACCGCCGATTACTCCAACACCACTGTGGTATTGACCACGGACCTCCTCCAGCGGATGCTGGAATTTTAAAACCCCAAGTGGCAGGAGGAGGTCCACCTGAGGGTAACCCCCTAGAAGCGGCTAAAGACCGGCAAGAAACTCCACCAGCCAGCCCTAGAGACTATCCGGATCGAGGCGAAATTTACCTAGTATATCACTGGGATTGGTTTTGACTGGCTGCTGGAGATTGAGGAGACCTTCGTGCCGGAGGCCCTGGCCAAGGAATTTTTCACGTCCTTCCGGTTCACCGGAAGCATAGACTTGGAGGCCAGGAGCGTCTCCTTCAGGGTGTTCGGCCTTGCCCAGAATATGAGCCTGAATGAGTTCTCCATAAGAATGGGACTCCACACAGAGGCACAGGTCGCCAGTGGGGAGTGGTTCGGCCACGACATTGGCCTTCCTCAGAGGAAACCGGATTTTGATCAGCAGGCCGTCTGGCAGGCCTTGTGCAACGGACGTGCCCCCGACTTTAAAGCCTCTGAGTCCAGAGGTATCCATATTGCTGATCCGGCCCTCCGCCGTGCCTAGGTCTACCTTGCCTGTAATCTCCTTGGCCAAGCCAATACACTGGCGATCATTACTTTGGCCGAGCTCTACTTTATGTGGAGCATGAGGGAGCAGAAGAGGGTGCACCCTGGCTACTGGCTTGCTTATTCGATAAATCAGATCGCCACTCGCCCTGCCCGCTACCTCAATGTCTGCCACCTACTTGAAGCCTACCTAAGGCGCAATTGGACCCTGGTTTTCCACGAGGAAGTGGAGCGCCCCAGCCATTGCCCCAAGCCCGAATTATTTGACCTAGATTTCTTTGTCAGAATACAGGTACTTGAACGGCTACCCGGCGGGAAGCTTCGTTTCTACACTAAGGCACGGCAGGAGAGGCAGAAGGAAAAGCAGCAGGAGCGGCCGGAGGGGAGGAGACAGACGACCGATTGCCCGGCTAGCCCTGAGAGGCAGCAGAGGCCAAGGCTGGAGATGGTGCCCATAACAGAGCCAGAGACAGAGGAGGCTGCACGCGCTGACCGCGAATGGAAGCTCCGTATGGAGCAGATGCTTACGCAGCTGGTGGAGAACTCACATGCCCAGCTGGTTGCTCAAGCTAGGATTCTGGAGGCTATCCACCAACAGAGCCCTGCCAGCCAACCACCACCTCCCTCTACAAGCTCTCCTCCAACCCGACGCCCATCATCCTCTAGGCCACCCACAGCTCCCCCCGGTCAATCTCCCCGGAAGCATAAGTACAACCCCCATCTCAGCTCATTTCAATCTCAAAACAATTTTAGTTTTATTTGATTTTGGTTTGTATAACTGATTTTCTGCTCCACCTCACACTTAGACATGTGTTGGGTCTAATTGTGAGAAGTTATGCATGTTTGTTTTTGTTTGTGTTTGTTGGTATGCCTATATCTGTTTTAATTTTTGTTTTTCTGTTTTGGTTGGCATGTTTGACTATTGGCACTATTTTACACTTAGCCCAGTGTCTGGTCTAAGTGTGAGAAGTTTTCCTTGTTTTTTTTTCTGTCGTGCCATTGCCTGTATCTAACCCTTTTCCACTGCATCAAGTCCCTCGAGGACGAGTTCATATGTAGTGGGAGGGGGAGGGTTAGTTCCAGAAAATAAAAATCATACATGTCAAAAGTTTGAAAACACAAAATATCAGTTGGTAATAAATAGGCAATATGCATGAAATTGGATAAGTGGAAGAGTTGATTACTTTGGGAAGAGTTAGAGAAAGGAATCAGTATGTTTACATGCAGAAACTTGATTGCAAAAAAACTTGATCAGTTTGAACGACGCAAGTATGATGGAAATGTTCAATTTTAAAACTTACTGTGAAGCCTCTCTATATGTGAGTTATAAGCCAAAGTAGAACACTTTTTACTATTTTTACAAAAATATTTTTACGAGAGGCTAAATGTTTTATATTTAGATGAAATTGCACAAGAAGTAAGGACTAAAGGCATTAGGACTTAACCAATTTGAGCCTTTTCTTCTTTCGCTCCACGAACCCGCCTCGTCAAGCAAGGCACCCCTTAGTTAACCAAGTTGAGTCCATACACTTTGACCCGTTCTTTTGAAACCAGAACCCATATCCATACACTTTTCCTTTTCTTTTACAAACACGTGAGGAAAAGGTCAAGAGATGAGTCATTTCAAAGTAAGCGGTAGTACGATAGAAAGTAAAAATAAAAGGGTAGCCGGGTTGAGCGAGTTAATCAATCAGGTTGATCAAGTCAGAAATCAAGTCAAAAGGGGGGGGAGGAAAAAGTTGTAACCTGACCCGGTAAGTAGAAAGTTAGAAAAATAAGCCAAAAATTTAAGGCTAAAAGTCGCCACTTAACCAAGTGAGGTATCTAGTGGCAAAATAAAAAGTTCAAATCTTTGGTCTCTTGACTCATGTGTTTTTCCTTTTATGTTTAATATTTTTAAACTTAGAACCCCTAGGACCCTACCTTGATACACCACTACCCTTAAGACCCATTACACCCGAAATGAAGACCTTAAGGAACTATCTTGTGCAATCCGATTCGAGGTATTAAATTTGTGGCAATACCGAGTGAACAGTCCTAACATCTCTGGTGAGAATGAGTGACTGAGTGAATCCAACAGTGGTTTCAAAATTGAGCAATCTTGACGAACTGACACCTTGATCAAATAAAAGCGAAAAGGAAGAAGCATAAGCTGCTGGCAAATGGATTGACTTCGACCTCGGGTATGATTGTTGAAAATTTATTCGATCTAATGCATCTATGTGAATATGTATTTTTATTTCGAGTCTTGTTTTCTTTTTCGTCTTCTTTTACTTTCTTGAAATGAGTAAACCATGCCTGAAATTTGCCTTATCTTTTTCTTTCCTTTTTCTTTATACTTGGGGATAAGTATGTTTTAAGTGTGAGCAGTTTGATAAGGCCCATTTCATGCATCGGTTTAGGGGTAAAATGTACGCTACTTGATCGGTTTTATCGCGCAAAGCAAGTGTTAAATGTGCAGAAATGCCGCTTGACCAAGGCAACAAGGCCAAACTGATCAAGCAAGTACAATAGGCAGAAAAGGCCAGAAAGCGGGGGAGTTGATCAAGGGGAGTAATCAAGCAGTCAAGGAGGGGACCACTGACTTCCAGAAGAAGGACATGAGAGGCAATGAGCTGGATGGTGCGCATCATTCTGTTAGCAAGGACAACGTTCTAGAAGGGGACACGTGCTGATATATGAGATGCAAGGACGGAGCTGAGTCATGAATTTGTTACTGAAAAACATCGTCATTCTAGAAGGAAAGCACGTAGCAATTGATTCGCTCTCTCTCAGCGTGAGCGAATATTCCCTGCCAGATCGTTATCCAGCTGGAGGTCGTTGTCGAGCTTATAAATAGAGGATGTACCACCACGCAGAAAAAAATCCGATCTTTTACTTTCCGTCTTTAGTTTAGTTAGTTCTCTAGTTTAGTCCAGTCCTCTAGATAGTTTAGATAAAGTAATACTTAGTTAGAGAAAAGGGCGACCGAAGGGAGCGCTACAGAATACTCTATATCTGTCACCGTTGTCTCAAGTTTCCTGCCGAGGATCTTCTCGGTTTACTTGCTTTCGTATTTTCCGAAGTGTTAGCTTAGTTTAATTTCAAGTTGCTTTGTAGTTAAAGTTTCGATCTTTTTGTATTCCGCATTATCGCTGCACTCGTTTGGATTCTGAATATAAAATCGAAGTTATTCTGTTTTCGTCATCGTGTTTACTGTTCTAAGTAGTTAATTTTCATTCCAGTCTGAATTTCACTTGACCTAGTAGTTAAAATTCCCTTGAGCAAGTAGTTAGTTACTTTTCTGTCTAAGGTAAAATCAGTAGTTAAAAACTCCCAAAAGTTAAAGCGTGGCAGCAGCCAACCCCCTGTTCACTACTCACACACTTGATACACGAGCTTCTCTGTGGGATCGACCCCGAACTTGCCGCTTTACTGTTAAAGTAGTGCAAAATTGAGAGTTTATAAATTATAGTGGTGGCGTGCGAGAGCGAGAGCAACTTGATCAAGTAGCAACGACATTTGCAAGCTGATCCATCTGGTTCAGTTATCTCTTCCATATAACTTGAATCAAAGAAAACCGCCAGTCCGCATTTTACTTGAATGCCCGGTTCATCGACGCCGGGCACCCAGGATTCGTCGACGCGGGGGGTACCAACCACCCCATTTTGATGTAGATGCATACGCCCGTCTCTCAGCCCCGAGGTATTCGTAGGGATTATCCTAGATTCGGGAGGATTATTCCGTTGAACCCACTCTGGAAGAAGGCCGAGGCGGTAGAGGCAGCCGAGGCGATGAAGGAGGCCGAGGCGGTGGAAGCTCCAGGGCGAAGGCAGACGAGGAAGAGGAGGATCTAGGCCGGCATCCGTACAGCCCCAAGGAAACGCTGGCTATGTACAACGCCTGGATTAACGTCTCGTACGATCCCATCGTCGGGAATCAACAATCCCGGAAGTGCTTCTGGGAAAAGGTCACCGAAGCCTACCACGAGATTAAGCCAAAGCGGAGCCACGGGAGCCGACAGAGAAGTGCTCCGCGCTCACCTTAATCGAGTCGACAGAGAGGTCAAAAAATTATGTGCCATCTACAAGAATGAAGCGGCTCATTACCAAAGCGGAGCCACGGGAGCCGACGATTTGAGGTCGGCTTTGCGAGTCTCCTTCGACGACACCGACAAACAATTCAAACATGTCGATGTTTGGGAGGTCGTCCAAGACGAGGAAAGGTGGGCCGGCGGTGTCCGGTCCAGCTCGGGCTCGACCTCGAAGCGCACGAAGCACACGACGGGTGGCCAATACTCGTCTAGTGAGGGCGGTTCGGGCAGCACCGCACAAGAGTTTTCCTCGCAGGAGGTTGAGGGCACGACAGACGATGCCGGATGGTCCTCCCGTGGGCGCTGTCGGCCGCAAGGGAGAAATGCGGCGAAGGCGGCTAGAGGAAGGATTGGCCGAGCCGAATCAAGCCAGGCGGGCTCGGGCTCGGGGGCACCCTCGAACTTCCTAATGTCCATGTACATGACCGCCACAATGGCGGACACTTCCCACATAACGCCTCCCCAATACCAAGCTTATCTTGCCGGAATTGAGTTTATGGCAAGACAACTTGGTATTCCGCCTCCAGGTGGCTTCAGTGCACCTCCATCACCTTCGGATGATTCGCCGGCGGAGTAGTTTTTTTTTATTTTCTATTAAATTATATTTTAAATTATGTAATTTTTATTTTTTTAGGATTTTAATTATGTGTTTTTTTAATTTTTGAATTTTAAGTTGTATTTTTATTTTATGTTGTAATTTTATTTTATTTAATGAAGTGTGTTTTTATTAATTGAATTTGGTTGGAAATAAAAATAAAAATGAAATTGAATGAATAGTAATTTAAGAGACGGTTAAGGGACGGATAAGAGATGGAGTAAAAAAGCACAGTGGAGCCCATGAATAGTAATTTAAGTGACGGTACAGCGTTGCAGATGGCCTAAAGATTCAAATGTAGAATCAAATTAAACATCGTGAATCTAAATTTGGGTGCTATTATGATTTCACATGAATATAATTTTAAAACAAGAAAATCTGAAATGAGAATTAATTCCACGGTGTAAAAGCGACAAGTGACGTGGCAGCACATCTATATATAAGAGCATCCGCAATGGCGGACTTCGACGCGGAATTCCCACGGACGTGGCGGACGTCTGCCATTAGGCCACAACGCGCGGATACGGAATTCGGAAGAGGACGTCGTAAGTCCGCGACCTTCCGCGGAATTCCGCGCGAAATTCCGTCCTGACGTCCACCATTGCGTGGACTGTCACGGATTTCCGCACGGAATTCCGACCTTTGCATTAATTTTTCTTTATTTTCTATGAATACATCCCGTTGAACTTCATTTTATCCCGGCCATGGGCGAATCTAGCCTATTAGGTGGTGGGGCAAATGCCCCTCCTCAATTCTTGCTTGCCTTTATAAATTTGTTATACATTTTTAAATATATGTTAAAAATTGTACTTATTGCCCCTGCTCAAATATAAATTTTTTTCCTATATATATCATTTTGCCCCTCTTGCAATAAAATCCTGGATACGCCCCTGATCCCGGCGGCGAGGAATCCGTGGAGTGAGGAGCCGGTTTTTATTTTAAAAATAATGTACTTTTTTAAAATTAATTATGTTTTTTTAAATAACGTGTATTCGTTTTCTCCGTATTCGCGTCGAAATTTTAATTCTGTAAATTCTTTACTTCCGGAAATTGGTTAATTTGTTAATTATTTTTTTTATGTGGGAATTCCGTCGGGAATTCCGCAGAAGAATTCCGCCACTGTGCAAAGGGAATTCCGTATGACGTGGCAGGGTAGTGAGAAGTCCTTATGACGTGACAGTGAGAATTCCGCGGGGAATTCTGCCGGGACATCTGCACCACCGTCCCTAACTACTAGTACTATTGACTTGGAGATCGGATAACTGTAAACCAAAATCTTTTACCTTCAGCTTAAAAAGATAACGAAAAAAGAGAAACAAAACTCCAAACAGATTTCCTTTCAACGCTATCCATTTTCATATCTCCATTCCTTCATCAATGGAGGTAGCATTACCGACTCTAAATCCACCTCAATGTAGGCCTCTTTCCGCTAATTTCGCCGCCTGCTCTGTTTCAGCTCTCGCCTTTTCTCCCTCGATCACTCGGAAATCTTCGCCTGCTCGAGGTAGGACTTGGCTTATTAGGGCTTCCCTTGCTGTCGAGCAGCTGGCCGAGAGTAAAGCTGCCGTGATCAGAATCGGAACTAGGGGGAGGTAATGTTGATCCTTGATTTTTGTTCTAATGGATGATGTTGCATTTCGTTTGGGTAGAATTATTGGTTTTGGTTCCCAAAATAGAGTATGTAATGTTTGAATTTGTGCTTTTATTACTTTAGCGATTTGCTTGGTTGTTGGTTGATAATTCATTAGTTGGATTAATGTGCACAAATCATTGATTAGTTTCTCTCTTTGGTATTCAATTCATTACTGAATGGCTTGATTGATCTTAATACTCTTGGTAGGACAGTCCACTCGCCCTCGCTCAAGCTTACGAAACTCGAGATAAACTGATTAGGTCGAATCCTCAGTTAGCTGAAACGGGAGCAATTCAAATTGTGGTCATCAAGACAACAGGGGACAAAATTCTGACTCAGCCTCTTGCAGATATCGGTGGAAAGGGTTTATTCACTAAGGAGATTGATGAGGCGCTCATTAACAGCGATATCGACATAGCTGTCCACTCGATGAAAGATGTTCCAACGTATCTTCCCCAAAATACAATGATACCTTGCAATCTCCCGAGGGAGGATGTCCGGGATGCTTTTATCTGCTTGACCGCAGCCTCTCTGGCTGAGCTTCCTGTAGGAAGCACTGTAGGCACAGCTTCGTTGAGAAGGAAGTCACAACTTCTCAACAGGTATCCATCACTTCAGGTGAGTGTGTTCACTTGTTTCTGCTTTCTTTTGTAGTATGATATATGATGTATCCATGTGTTTGCATTTTAGTGTCATCCCATTTTAGCTTCATGCGTAGATGTACCTATATGATTTATTGACTTAAAAGATATCGATCGCGAAATCTCATCTATTCCATTAATACATATTTCGGAGCTGCAACTGAAAGTAAAATCATACAAACTAGGCACAAATCGTGATTTTTCCCATGCTTGATTTATGTTTCTGTAGTGCAGTCATTGCGCGTCTTTTGTCTGTGTAGGTACTGGAGAATTTTCGAGGTAATGTACAGACAAGGTTGAAAAAATTAAATGAAGGAGTAGTCCAAGCAACATTATTGGCATTGGCTGGATTGAAGCGCCTAAACATGACAGAAAATGTCACTTCTGTTCTATCCATTGATGATATGCTCCCTGCTGTAGCTCAAGGGGCTATAGGAATTGCATGTAGAAGTGATGATGAAAAGATGGTATGCCCTCTTGAGCTGTTATCAATATTTGAAAATGCTCATCTAATTGAAGCATTTTGTATTCAGGCCACTTATTTGGCAGCCTTGAATCATGAGGATACCAGATTAGCAGTTGCATGTGAGAGGGCGTTCCTGGAGAAATTGGATGGATCGTGCCGTACTCCAATAGCTGGATATGCCTGTCGTGATGAGGATGGAAACTGTCTATTCAGAGGACTGGTGGCATCTCCTGATGGAATCCAAGGTAGTTGAAAAATGTTGAAAATTTACTCAAAACGGCCGTGTTATTATTCTCGAGGGGCATTTGACATATCCGTATTCTGTTACAAATGCAGTACTTGAAACCTCTAGAAGTGGCCCTTATGCTTTTGATGATATGGTTAAGATGGGAAAAGATGCCGGTGAGGAGCTTCTATCTCGAGCTGGTCCTAATTTCTTTGACCGATGAGTAGTCAAATGTTGAGAGAGAGAGAGAAGAGAACCGGAGTCACGTTTTTCCATTTCTGGTTAGCACCTAGACACTAGTAAAGATTGCGTTTGGTTGTAGTGTTGTACTATGGATAGCATCTTGTTAATCTTGTTGGAATTTTTGGCTAAAAGTCCATTTGATATACCGTTGGAATTTTTGTAGAATATTCATGTTATTGAAAAGTATGATCTCATGTGTGGCCAGTTTGCCCTTGGGAAATTAAATTTAGTGTACCAATAATATTTGATCATGTAAAAGACAAAGTATTTTACTTACTCCTTTTACCCAACTAACTAAGATGCTGTTGGCAATTGAAAGTAAAAATATAACATATAACTGTCCCACATCGGTGTCAAGAGAAAATTGAAACTAGTATATAAGTCTCATGGGCCCCTCCTCCACTGTCCCACATCGGTGTCAAGAGAAAACTGAAACTAGTATATAAGTCTCATGGGCCCCTCCTCCTATAACCAATTGGTTTTAGGATGGAACCCACGGATTTCTATCATGGTATCAGAGCGGGTCGCCGACTGTGGGTCAAATTTAACTGACCCAGCAGTATATCTGGGCCGAAACCGAAAAAATGACTGACCCAGCAGTATATCTGGACTTAAAAATTTGGGCCAAGTGGTCCAACCGATCGAAAAAAATTGGGCCGATTGTCCAATCGATTAGAAAAAAGTCCAACCCCTCCAAGGTTCACCTTGAAGGGTTTGAGGGAGGGTGTTGGCAATTGAAAGTAAAAATATAACATATAACTGTCCCACATCGGTGTCAAGAGAAAATTGAAACTAGTATATAAGTCTCATGGGCCCCTCCTCCACTGTCCCACATCGGTGTCAAGAGAAAACTGAAACTAGTATATAAGTCTCATGGGCCCCTCCTCCTATAACCAATTGGTTTTAGGATGGAACCCACGGATTTCTATCAGATGCCACACTTTCCTTTTCAATTTGTCTCAACCAAAACAACACATTTGTATTTTTGATAACTTTACTTACTTTTTTAAAGCCGGATTCCTATTCAACTAGGTCTAGGTTTAATACTATTACAACATCACAAACTTCTAACCCGTATTAGCAAGCAGTGAAATAACTTGTACTATTACACCTATATCTGTACTAATCATGTCTACTAAACGCTGGAACTTAAATCACACTGAGTTTGAGCACAGGAAAATCAGATTAGAGGCAAAATTAGAAAATAATACTATCACGTAACAGAAAATACTCAGCATAATCCAGAAGTAACTTGTTCATCACAGTACATTATAAAAAAGAGTAACTGAAAAAAAAATGCTGTAACACCAAAATTAGGTGACGGTGCCACTGAACTGACAAAATTGATCGGTAACTCACAGCCTGTCCTCGAACTCAGAAAGAGGTGTCATGTTCTCCTTCAAACCCTTCCTCTTGCGAATATCAGTAACAAGCTGGTTCAAGAGGATCAGAAGCCATCATCTCCCAGTGATCAAACACGCACTGTGGGAATGCCTGACCAGAGGTTGCAGCTCTCAGAGTACTTGAGAAACCAAAGGACTCAATAACCGGAAGATAAGCCTTGATGTTGTAGAGAGGGGTGCCCGGCCTCTGCATTTCCTCAAACACATGACCACGCTTCTGATTCAGCACACTGTAAATACCACCAACGGCTTGCTCCGGTGCCTGGATCTCCACACGGTAGACAGGCTCCAAAAGGCGAGGCTTTGCTGTGATCTGGGAGGCATAGATAACCCTCCTCGCACACCTCGAAGCAAATGCCTCTCATGTTTTCTTCAGCCAATGCACCTTCCTTGGAGGCCCACTGGAAACCAGCAACAACAGAGTCCTTGATTTCATTCAAGTACTGGACTCCCTTGCACATATCAACAACCATGTTGGGACCAGTAGTTTCAGGACCAAAGCACCAAATTTTCTTAGCAAGTTCTTTGTCCCACCCAAACTCCTCTGCCAAGATCTTTGACCGAATCTTGGGATCATCCCTTGGACCAATTCGCCCATCATCAATGGCCTCAGCCAAACCCTCTTCCATCAGTCTGGCTTCCATGTACAGCCGGTTGTGCTTGTTAGCTGATTTGCTCATAACTGTACGGCAAGACCTCTCCAGGACCGTCTCACAGAAGGAAACAACAGGATCGGATTTAATAATTTCAGCACCACCCATAAAATCATCCTGCAAGTCCTTCAAACAGATCTCAAGGTGCAGTTCACCAGCACCAGCAACAATATGCTCACCAGACTCCTCAATAGTACAGACAACCATAGGGTCAGATTAGGCAAAACACTTCAACCCTTCAACGAGCTTTGGTAGGTCAGATGCAACCTTGCACTGCACGGAAACACGAACAACAGGTGAGACAGAGAACTTCATGGCTTTGATTGGATGAGCATCAACTTCCTTCTCGTTTGTTAGGGTAGCATTCTTGGTAATGAATTGATCAAGCCCGACCAAAGCAACTGTGTTACCACAAGGAACATGTTCCACTGTTTCCTGCTTCTTACCCATCCAGATGACAGTTCTGTGAACGCTCTTGGTGTACAAGTCCTTTTTCTCACGAGGAATATAGTTCGGGTCCATGATTCAGACTATCAAACCCGTAGAAACTTTTCCAGCAAACACACGGCCAAAAGCAAAGAACCTACCTTTGTCAGAGGCAGGAATCATCTTAGACACGTACAGCATGAGAGGACCGTTAGGATCACAGTTCCTGATGGCAGTAGCATACTGATCATCCAGAGGTCCCTCATACAGGTTCTCAACACGATACTTTTGAGCAGTAGCCGGTGAGGGGAGATGGAATATCATCATCTCCAAGACAGCAGAGCTAGCAGGAAGCCATGTTTGCATAACACGCTTCATCAAAGCTTTACCCATCAAATCCTTCTCCTCAGACTTCATCACTATGCCAAGCTTCTACTAGTTGAATTTCAAATTTGTTTATGCACACCATGTTAAAAAAATTCAGGAGCTATAAACTACACTACATCCACAAATTCAACATTAGAAAATCAACCAAATTATCTTCTACTAGTTGATTATACATTGGACCATGAGTTCTATATACTAACCCCTGCAACCTCAACATCATTTATGCAATTGTACTAATATTTAGTTACTCGTTCTATCATACAATTTCAAATTATCAATAATCATATAATCAAAATCGTCACTACTCATTTACATTAACACCCGGTTCATGTATACACAATTTAAAATACATCGCAATTTGAGTATACAAAATGAGAGTCAAAATTTTCAATGTACAACAATGAGATACAATCATTGTGCTAAAAAATCAAGATAACAACGAACTTGTAACGCCCCACTTTTTGAACCCTAATATTTTTTTGCATTTAATGCTTTTAATGTCGTGAAGTCCATGGATTAAATGTCGAGTGGAATTGTTATTTGATAATTTTGTGACCTAGTTTCGAGTTGGAGTTTTGAATGAGTCAACTTCGTTGATTACGTGACGTGACTTTTAGAGTAATTGATGTTTTGTGATATAATTGTTTTTTTCGGGTATTTAGAATTCTTAGCAAGACACGAGAACGTGTTTTATGGGTTGAAATCGCGATAGTGCACTTAAATAATTACTTTCCGTGAGGAATATTTATTTGACTCAGTTCCGTGTTGAATCTGATAAATTAAATAAATAATATAAGTCCAATCTCGTAAAACATAAATTGTGGGCTACACAATTCAAATAAAATAAAAAGGGTCTTTAGCCCAAATAATTTAAATCCTACACTAAATAATTCCAAGAAAAATAAAGGATCCTAGTGTTGATCTCTTCTCCCTCTACCGTGATTTTCTTCTCCCAATCTGCATATAATTTTACAACTTTTGAAATCAGTCAAAGGCAACAATAAATCCCCAATTTGATTGTGAAATAAATTGCTCTTTTTACACCCTCTCCTCACGCTCCTACCGTTTCTCCCACTCCTCAATCTGCTCCAAAAATAACCATGCATCATCCTTTAATCTCATTTATTATGAGAATCAATTACCACAATCACTCCTGCAAGACACGTTATTTCATCCCTAATCTTATTGTCTTTTCTACCGCCTCTCACACTCTTACTCTTACTCAAATATCAAGAACTCTCAAACTCTGCAATCCACTGTTAGAAATAGTGGGAAGAAATTCCCAAGCCGTGTACAGGCGGTACTCTAACTAATACAATCGAAAGAAAACTTGCAACAAAAAGATGAATGAAAATTACAACGGAAATAAAGCAAACCAAATTTATAAGTCGAGTTGAGGAAAGCCCTCTTTCCGCAAGACAAATTACGCCCCGGCTAGTGCTCACGGAATGGCTTATTGCCCCCAAAGATAAAACGACTTCCTCCTAGCGTGTAGAAGCACCTCAAACCCGCTAGGCACCGGCGAACTTGATGGAGTTCCGAGAATCGAGCTAGACAATGCTCCTATATGTGAACTAGGATGTAGAGAGCTAGAGAAGAGAGAATGCTTGTTGTGGTGTTGGTGTATTTCTCATCTCTCAAAACCACCTATTTATAGGATAGAAGAGACACTTCAAAAGTCTTAGCATTAAGGATCCCATAAACCACATGGAGGTTACCTTAAGTTGAAAAGTCAAAAGACTTAAGAAAATGAAAGGCTTTGAGACCCTTCCAATTTCTCACATTTTCCACATGATTCCAACAATCCCCCACATTGGTTAGAGCACTGCAAGCTCAAACCAACACAAGACGTGTATGCATGCATGCAGACTTTTTCCTCAATTCTCGAGAAACAATATTGCATTTGGAATAGTAGCTTGGGGCTTTGAACTTTCCATAGTCAACACTATCGGGCATACCGGCGGCCTGGTGGACGTGATGCCTTGAACCATTCCTCCTTGGTGTATACCGAGACAATAATATTGACACAATATTATTTACAAACTCTTCAGTTCTCACGTTTGTGTCCTTTACTGGCCATGGAACACCACATTGGATTCATAAGTGATTCACATGTTGAAGCGGCCCACACTTCTTCACTTACATAGGTGATTCTTTTCTAGGTATCCTGCAATACCCACCTCCTCGAGGTTTCTAAGAATCATTAAAAGTCAAAACTTAGCCTCTTACCACATGCAGGTTACAACACTCAATGCTTTCTAAAGAATGGGCGAAGATTAAAAATCTTCTGAGTGTTACAACTATATTCATATAGCTTCATTTTCCCATTGAACCAAGCCCATAGGATCTCCAATCGTATGGTTGGGTTACCACTATAATCATCTTTTAAGATGTGGTTTTCAGTCTCATTCCTTTTAGCAATTTATGCATTTGATCACGGTTTAAACCTTTTGTTAACGGATCCGCTAAGTTATCAACTGACCTTACATAGTCAATTGTGATAACACCACTTGTGATCAATTGTCTGACGGTATTATGTCGCCGACGAATATGTCGAGACTTACCGTTGTATAAGCCACTATGTGCTCTCCCTATAGCTGTTTGGCTATCACAGTATATCACTACTGTCGGCACTGGCTTCTTCCAACGTGGAATACATTCTAGGAAATTTCTGAGCCACTCGGCTTCTTCCCCTGCTTTATCCAATGCGATAAACTCAGATTCCATGGTGACACGAGCTATACACGTTTGTTTCGTCGACTTCCACGAAACAGCACCACCCCCCACAGTGAACACATAACCACTCGGCGAGAACGAGTCTTTTGAATCAGAGATCCAATTTGCATCACAGTACCCTTCAAGTACTTGAGGATATCTTGTGTACTGCAGCTCAAAGTTAAGAGTATACTTCAAGTATCTCAAAACCCTACGCAGAGCTTTCCAATGTTCCTTGCTTGGGTTGCTCGTAAATCGGCTCAGCTTATTCACCGTACACGTAAGATCTGGTCGGGTGCAGTTTGTGATAAACATCAAACTCCCTATAATCTTTGCATATTCTTCTTGAGCTATAGGCTCACCCGTGTGCTTACTCAAATGCACGTTGGGTTCCAATGGAGTCTTAGCTGGCTCACAATCGAACGAGTGAAATTTCTTTAGCACTTTCTCAATATAATGAGATTGTGTCAGAGCAATTCCCTCATGATTCCTTTTAATTTTGATTACGAGAATCACATCAGCTAAACATATATCTTTCATGTCGAAATTTCTCTTCAACATATTTTTGGTTTCGTTGATAATGACACTATTGCTACCCGTAATCAACATATCATCTACATAAAGACACACAATAACAAAATCGTTATCTGTGTTCTTAATGTAAACACACTTATCGCACTCATTGATAGTGAATCCATTTCCCAACATCACGTTGTCAAATTTTAAATGCCATTGTAATGGTGCTTGCTTCAACCCATATAATGACTTTACCAGTTTGCATACTTTACGCTCTTGCCCAAGCACAACAAATCCTTCGGGTTGTTCCATATATATTTCTTCTTCCAGATCACCATTCAGAAACGCAGTTTTTACATCCATTTGGTGAATATCGAGATTGTGCAAAGCAGCAATCGCAAGAAGCACCCGAATGGAAGTGATTCTCGTAGCAGGTGAATAGGTATCAAAAAAGTCATGCCCTTCTTTCTGCTTAAAGCCTTGGACAACTAGGCGAGCTTTGTACTTATCTATAGTACTATCGGGCTTATATTTCCTTTTCAGAATCCACTTGCACCCTAAAGCCTTACAGCCTTCAGGCAAGTCTACTAACACCCAAGTGTTATTTCTCATGATGGATTCAATTTCACTATTGATAGCTTCTTGCCACCACGCTGCGTCTGGGCCAGACAGAGCTTCCGCCAATGACTTTGGTTCGTCATCCAACATAAAAGTTATGAAGTCGGGACCAAATGTTTTAGCAACTTTAACTCTTTTACCACGTCTTGGTTCAACATCCTCAAGACTTGACCTCGTCCTTTTTGGAGGATTAGAACTAGTGGATTCATCCATCATTCTTTCACTAGAACGATCATCTTGCCTCTAGCAAGGGTAAACATTCTCAAAGAATATAGCATTCCTTGACTCAATCGTTGTTCCTTCAGCCACGCCAAGCACAGCTGATCTATGGACTAGGAAACGATAGGCACTACTATTAAGTGCATGTCCAATAAAGATGCAATCGACTGTTTTAGGACCTATTGCAACTTGTTTCGGAGGTGGTACTTCTACCTTCGCTAAACACCCCCACACTTTGAGGTATGAATACGAAGGTTTCTTCCCTTTCCACAACTCATAAGGAGTCACATCCCTATTTTTTTAGTGGAATTTTGTTCAGGATATGATTCGCTGTTAACACAGCCTCCCCCCACATGTTCTGGGGTAATCCTGAATTAATCAACAAGGCATTCATCATCTCTTTTAGTGTTCGATTTTTGCGTTCAGCAACACCATTTGATTGAGGAGAATATGGAGCTGTGGTTTGGTGAATTATACCACTTGCATGACATAATTCTGCAAACGGAGCTACATACTCACCACCTCTATCACTTCGAACACACTTAATTCGACAATTAAGTTGATTTTCAGCTTCATTTTTGAAGTCTTTAAACGCTTCAATTGTCTCATCTTTACTTCTTAATAAGTAAAGGTAACAATACCTTGTGCAATCATCTATAAATGTGATGAAGTATTTTTTACCACCTCTTGTTTGCACAAATTTTAAATCACATACGTCTGTATGGATCAATTCAAGAGGTTTTGTGCTTCGCTCTACCGAATGGAACGACAGTTTAGCCATTTTGGCTTCAACACACACTTCACATCTTTCTTGTGAGTTAAACTTATCTACTTTTAGTAAATTAAGATTTACTAATCTTTTTATAGCATTTAGATTTACATGTCCCAATCTATTATGCCATAAATCAGAGCTCTCAAGCAAATAAGAGGACGTGTCATATTCCTTATTGCTTATTCCTTTTCCACGGTGAATGACCGTAACATTCAGCTCAAAAAGTCCATTTACTAGGTGGCCTTCACCTATGAACTTTCCATATTTGGTCAATAAAACCTTTTCACACTCAAATTCTAGTGAAAATCCATGATTTACTAGAAGTGAGTCTGACACCAAATTATTTCGGATGTCTAGGACATGCAGTACATCCTTAAGGGTAAGAACTTTTCCAGATCCTAATTTTAGGAACACATTACCCACACCAACCACCTTAGAAGAGGCTTGGTTTCCCATACGTACTTTTCTACCTCCAACAGATTTGTAGGTAGAAAAAACGCTTCTCTCGGAGCACACATGACATGTGGCACCCGTATCAACAAACCATTCATTTGGATTGTTACCATGGTTCACGTCGGAGACCATTGCGACCACCTTGTGATCATTGTTGTTTATAACAACTCGTTCAAATAATTTGCACAATATCGTCTCCAACAATAAGTACACAATTATATCGAACCATATGTGCATTGGTATATTCAAC
Organism: Salvia splendens; assembly: GCF_004379255.2. NCBI lineage: Eukaryota > Viridiplantae > Streptophyta > Magnoliopsida > Lamiales > Lamiaceae > Salvia > Salvia splendens. The sequence goes on from NC_056038.1 coordinate 28,119,362, forward strand.
ACCACAAGCATCCCAATTACTACTACCAAGTCTAAATTGGTCTTGCTTATCAACTGACAAACGATAAACACAATTCTCAAGAGAATTGATCTCAGGGAATTAACCATTTCGTAGCCCATGAATATTGCGACAGTTCGTTTCTTCATTCCAGCTTTGGTGCTCATGTTTCCTCCAACTTCAATTGGTATAACCCTGTCTTAGAAGAGTACACTAATTTGTCTTGCGATTGTTAGAAATAGTGGGAAGAAATTCCCAAGCCGTGTACAGGCGGTACTCTAACTAATACAATCGAAAGAAAACTTGCAACAAAAAGATGAATGAAAATTACAACGGAAATAAAGCAAACCAAATTTATAAGTCGAGTCGAGGAAAGCCCTCTTTCCGCAAGACAAATTACGCCCCGGCTAGTGCTCACGGAATGGCTTATTGCCCCCAAAGATAAAACGACTTCCTCCTAGCGTGTAGAAGCACCTCAAACCCGCTAGGCACCGGCGAACTTGATGGAGTTCCGAGAATCGAGCTAGACAATGCTCCTATATGTGAACTAGGATGTAGAGAGCTAGAGAAGAGAGAATGCTTGTTGTGGTGTTGGTGTATTTCTCATCTCTCAAACCCACCTATTTATAGGATAGGAGAGACCACTTCAAAAGTCTTGGCATTAAGGATCCCATAAACCACATGGAGGTTACCTTAAGTTGAAAAGCCAAAAGACTTAAGAAAATGAAAGGCTTTGAGACCCTTCCAATTTCTCACATTTTCCACATGATTCCAACATCCACTCTCAAGAACGAGGCTGACCCCTCCTAAATTCGCATTCAAATTCGATTAAGGTATTCCCTAACCATGTCTGTCATCTCAAGCTCCTGTTTTTTTTCAATCAACTTATGGAATTCTATGGAACAGAGAGGAGGCATAGAGTTAAGCAGTTAGAGCATCTCCAATGGCGGACGTCCGGTCAGACGTGCACGACGGGCGACCGGGACGTCCGCCATTATGACAGGGGAGGTCGGATACGGACGTTCCGTGAGGACGTCGGGTGTCCTCGGACGTCGGCGCGACGGGCGGGCGGACGTCCGCCATTGTGGCGTAGGTCGGACGTCCGATTTTTAAATTTTTTTTAAACTCTATATATACGGCTCGTTGAAGTTGTTAATTTTTCCCGTTCGTATTCGTGTATGTTTTTTCAAATCATGTATGTTTTTTTTAAATGAAGTTGTTAATTTTTCCCGTTCGTATTCGTGTTGAAATTTTATTTCCGTAAACGTAAATTGTTTTATTTATGAATTTGTGATTTTTTTTATTGCGTGAAGTCCTAGTGGGAAGGGCGATGGGAAGGGCGGATTGTGAAGGGGATGTCCTAGTGACGTGGCAGTGGGATGGGAAGTCCTAGTGACGTGGCGAGAGGTGTTTTCGGGATGTCCTAGTGGATGTCCGAGTGGGACATCCGCCCACTGGAGATGCTCTTAGGCTTCAAGCTACACTCACTAAATTCGATCTCCCTTACCCAAGTCCAAGAGGTAAATTTCGATCGTATTCCGTTTCACATACCCCTACTCTTTTTACTCATTCTTGAAATTCCATGACAGAAGCCGACAAGGAGACGCCTCACCCTTTTCTGTAATCTCTGCTCCAAATCCACAGAGGTAATCCTCATATTCTGTTTAATATCCTAATTCCATCCCACTTTCCGTCAAGAGCATGAACATGTAATTTATGCATAATCTGCCTTAGCAAATTCTGTTTGAACATCAATCGAAGCAAACTAAATTAAAGATCGAACTTTTAAATAATCGGAATTAAAACCAAGAACTTATCTGTGGGATTGTTCGGTGTGAGATCGAGAAGCAGCGGCGGGTTCTGCTTTGGGGATCTGATTTGATTCGTTCTTTTCTTTTTTTTTTGCGAGAAAAATCGAGAGAGAGAATTGTTGTTGGAGGAGGAAGAATGTGAAAGAGAGAGTTGGAATTTGGGGTGTAATTGAAGATTTTATGTTGGAATTTGTAAGATCATCCACAATAGCGCCTAGCGCACCGCCTAGCCGAGCGCCGGCGCTAGGCGGTCTATTGCAGCCGCCCAGCGATTTTCGCGAAAAAAAACCGCCTAGCGCTCGGCGGTTCCGTGGCGCTAGGCGATCCGCTAGGCGCTATTGCAGCATCCGGATCGCCTAGCGCACCGCCTGGCGCGAATTTTTAATTTTTTTTTTGTTTCCGAAACACTATATATACGCGACTTGCCCGTCATTTTCATTCGCACCACTTGTATTAACGAGTACAAGTACAATATTATTGATTTTTTTTGTTAGGAGGACTGCACGGCAGTAGTTTTTTTTTGTTAATTATGTAATTTTTTTTAATTAATGTACTTTTTAAATTTTAATAATATTATTGAATTTTCTCGTATATGTATCGTAAATTAAATTGCGTATTTTGTGTGATTGTTAATTATTTGTTTTATATAATTTTGAGTGATGTGACTATTGATGTGACTGGGCTATTTATGATGTGGCTAGGCTATGGCTGAGCTATTTATGATGTGGCAGGAGGATTTTTAGTGTTGATGATGTGGCAGGAGGAGTTTGTGGCTAGGCTATGGTCGGGCTATTCCTATTGTGGATGGCCTATGTTTGAGGTTGGTTTGTTGAAACGGAATGGCAGTGGGTGTACGTGTTTTTAAAATGGGAGTACATATGTCTTTTTGTTTTATTGGATACCTAAGTTTCTAATTGGGAAATATTTAAAATCCTATTAATAAAAATAATAGGCATGCATCTTATTTAATACTTGATTTATTGGGTTGATTTATGTGTTATCTCGCAAGTAAATCGTGATCGTAAGAGAATGAATATAATTTCGAATTAAGCACTCGAGTTGGGCTCTTTTTTAAATAAGGACAATATCCTAACTATTTTATCGATGGAAATGAAATGCAAATTGTTTATCATGACGTATTTTCGTTTTAATGCGCCTATCTGAAATGGCTTTGCCATTTATTATTTAAATCGATTTTGGGTCCTTGTAGGCCGCAAACTAGGGGTGGGTCGATACGAGATATCGTATCGAAAACGTTGTATCGTATATCGTATCGAAAATATCGATATGAAAGAATTTCATATCGTTATCGTATCGAAAATTTCGATATATCGAATTTCGATATGGATAATATCAAAATCGAAATATCGATATCGTATCGAATACCTGTATATCGAAAATTATAATTTCAGAACTTAAAATTCACACAAAAATTAATAAAACTTCAACACAATAAAATTAATAGTGTTCTTATCTCCATAGTCAAAATACAGCACAACCAAGTACAATTAAATGGATTTATATATATTTATAATTTTAAATTTTAATATGTATTGAATTTCAATATGTTTCGATATATACGATATAATATCGTATATTCGATATAAAACGATATATCGAAAATATCGATATATATCGTATATTCGATATAAAACGATATATCGCGATATAAGAAAATGCATATCGTTATCGTATCGAAAACTTATGATACGGTATCGTATCGTATCGAAAATTACGATATATCAAAAATTCGATAATTTTTCGATATTTTTCAATATGATACGAGCGATATATCATTTTTTCAATATTTTTCCCCAGCCCTACCGCAAACCCTACTTGGATTAGTGTACACCTATGGTAGACCGCGTGCCAGTGTATGGGTTGGCCGGTCTAGTGACTTGGTTTGTGGCCACATTCCAAGTCATGCATGAGCAAATATGGTTGACATCTATGGGAAATTGGTCGGCCGACCGTGATTTTGAACGATGGAATATTTTGGTGCCTGAGGCCTTTTTAAAGCTAAAACCCCGATGGTTACTTGAAAATGACATGATAAATATAATATTTTTTTATAACTTGTTTTCGCCATAAGTCCACTGAGTATTTTTATAGTACTCAGCCCTACATGTGTTTTCCTTATGTGCAGGTTGAGCGGCGACGAGCTTGGGGTGGTGTTGAGTCGAACCTTAATTATTGTTGGATTTATTTTGAACTCCGAGGGGCGTCGTGTCTTCATACATGGTGTCACTCTTACTCTTAAATGCTTTCGCTGAGATAATACTATTTTTCGCAAATGATATTTGTGAACCCCTTTTCACTCTTGGATTATAAGTTATGATAATTGTTTGACTTGGGTTTTAAAACCTAAGCATTTATTCTGATTTTTCCTCGTTATTTGAATATTAATTATCTTTGTCAAACTCTTTATCGAAACCCTAGAAAATTATCCTTTCTTAAAGTCCCTTTAGTCGCGACCACCCGCATTTATTAACCCTAAAAAGGGCAGTCGTGACAGAACTTGTTTTACTTCAAAATCGGATATAAGCATATATTTGCACATGAAAATGAGCCATCCTCCATTCCTCCTTTAATCCACATAGTGACGGATCAAGCTTAGGCTAAGCCGCCGCTCCAGTTGGGGCTTTGCCGGAGCTGGACCCAGGTGCACCAAAATTGACAGAAGTGTGATAAAGGTTGTGACTTCGTCTCTTTTGTATTCTGTTGGAGAAGGTGACCTATTGGGCTCAACCAATGTTTTATTACGTTGTTAGGCCATTAACTATTTTGTTATTCTACTGGTGTTATTTATCAGATTTGTGGGCTTAACCCATTTTAAAATTGAGGGTAAAGTTTCCGTTAGCTACATATTCCATAAACTTTTTCAATGCACTTCGCTACATTTTTTAAAACTCGTGCCAAATCAACTGATGACTATTAATAAGGGATGGGGGAGTATTTAATTTTGTATTTATGTTGTTTTTGTATTTTCTACTAACTTATTTTCACGAGACTTCCTATTTTAAAATATTACTCTATCTGTCTCATTTCATAAGACACGCTTGTTTTTCGCTCGTGTTTTGAAAAAATCAATAAATAATTAAAGTAGAGAGAAAATAAAGTAAGATGTCTCATACATATTATTCTCTCATTCACTTTAATTTCTCATACTTTAACTAATTATCATGAAAATTTTCAATATTAAAGTCAAATACCATCATTTGATAACATTTTTCATTCTCTTCTTCATTTTCTAGAATCAATGCATATAATTAACATCACATACTTTTTCAATGTAAGCAATTCATAACGAATTTTTTAACACTACTGGTGTTCAAAAAGAAGCAATTTCTCTCACTTTTTCCTGCTGCTAAGTCACAATTTTCCTCGTTGCTACCATTTACTTAAACATGTCCAGCCCATTAAAACTACAAATATAAACCTAATTTCATTCTTTTACTCTGCACACGCCGCTCCATCTTCTGGATTTCTTTCTCTGCACCAGAAATTTTTCTTCCGCCAACATTCTCTGGGTAAGTCTGCTTGCCTCTATTCAAAAAAATACATAAATATGAAGGATTCAATTGCAATTTTCAAATAGTATTTGCAGTAGCTACAATGCTACTCCAAATTTGGAGTATTATTGTTCAAAAACCGAAAAACAGTACAATTTGGGATGGGTTATGGAGTATGGTAAATTGGATATCCCAAGTATGGTTGGGAAACGTTTGATGATTAAGAAATTAAGGAAAGAGGCAAAGGAGGAAGTGGAGCAAGTATTGGGGCGTGTTTTTATGACGAGAAATGTTTTTGGCACAATTAAAAATTAATTAAAAGTGAAAAGACAAAACCGTAAAGAGTAATTAAAAATTTATATTACTTGTTGGTTTGTTCAAGATGCATCCTGTTCAGTAGTTCCTTTTCTGCAGCTTCATCAGCTCTTCTGTCTGTCATTCTAACATTGCCAGCAACCTCCTGGGAATCTGTTCGAGTGGACTTTCCTGCAACACCATTCACAGGTAATCTTTCTTTCATACTAGAGAACCATGTAACGCAATTCATACAGAATGGAGATGATTGTAAAAAACATTAATTATATCAATACTGCAACTTGCATACCATGATCAACATGGGCAATAACAGACATGTTACGTATGTTACGCTTGAGGTCCATGATGGCACGGAGCTCCTCTGCTGTGAACTTCACCTGCAAACATAAATTGTGAACCCAGTGTTTGATCAGATCACATAACTTTATAAATAGGTTACAACCAAAAAGTGATTAAACCACATGGTTACCATTTTGACGGAGTCTCACAAATCAGCAAAAGTACCTACAATTAATAACAGGATGTGTATATTAGCTCCTCCTACTACTACTTAAGTAACCATCTAAAGAGATTAGACAGCATGGTGTTAAGAAGTCAGCGCTAAAAATGATGTATAACACATGAATTGCATGTCAAGAAAATGATGAATTCAGAGGAGCATGGAAAAGGAATTAGAGAGATAAAACTTACTTGAGATGAAATCTCGCGGCTGCAGAGAGGGAGTAGGCCACTAAGATTTATAAGGCCATCTGCAACGCTGTCTCTTATCCGTCTCATCCCTTAACTATTCATTGGCCCCACTGTACTTTTCACTCCATCTCTTAACTAAGAGATAGATCCTACAACCCTCCATCTCTTATGTGTGTCTTATCTCATCCCTTAACTATTCATTCAATTTCATTTTTTATTTTTATTTCCAATAAATTCAATTAATAAAAACACACTTCATTAAATAAAATAAAATTACAACTTAAAATTCTTAAAAAAAACATAATTAAAAATCCTAAAAAATTTAAAATACATAATTTAATTTCTTCCGCTCACTCTCTCTAAATTCAAAATCTCAAAGCGCAAAGAAGCAGAAGAAAGATCATGTGCGTCTACCGGTTGCCAAATTTTTCCCAAATGTGCTCCATTAGATCATCTTGGAGTTGGGCGTGGGCGGTAGAATCACGTGTCCTTGCCCGAATAGACAACCGATCTTGCAAAGACGGATGCACTCCACTGCGAGGCGGACTACTTGCGGTAGAGCTTCCGGGGGTTTTTGGGTTGAACCAATTTCCCGCCTCGGGTCCTTCGTCGGCGACAATCATGTTGTGCAAGATTATGCACGTATACATGATGTCGACCATACTCTCCATGAACCACGTACGAGCCGGAGCTTTGATAATGTTGAAGCGCTCTTGGAGAACCCCGAACGCCCTCTTCACATCCTTGCGAGCAGCCTACTGCTTCTGCGCAAAAAGAGTCTGCTTTTCATTCACCGGCCTATTGAACGTCTTCACGAAGGTTGGCCACTTCAGGTAGATGCCGTCGGCAAGACAGTACCCCATTTTATACCGCCGGTTGTTAGCGAAGAAGTTGATGGCCGGCGCTTTACCATCCAAAACTTCGGCGAAGAGGTCGGATTGGTTGAGCACCAATGTTATCAATCTCGCATGGCAGCTTATGGCGGTTTGCCTAAAAACCGCCACAAGGATATGGCGTATTAGTATGGTGGATATGACGGTAAAAAATTAAATAAATAAAATAATACTTATATATTTATATAATTCAAAAATTAAAAATATTAAAAATATAACATCTAAAACACTTTAAACAATTAATAAAGCATAATATACCACTCTAACCACCATGTTTCTTGCATAATACTCTATTCCTAAATGCAGTACACACGCAATATTGTCAAATGTCGGATATGGCGGTGCTATGGCAGCGACATGGTGCTATGTCGTTTCCACCACCGAACGTCATTCCATAGCGCCATGGCGCCGCCATATCCGCTATTTGATAATATTATTGAGCACGTTGACATCGTTGTTCGATCTGGGGCCCCCGAAGTACGCATGCCAAATCCTAGCCAGTAGTTGGCAACGGCCTCGAGTATAACGGTGGGTGGGTGACTTTGTGGCCGCTCGTGTATGCCCACCTCCACGCCACATGGCATTCTTCCATTGCCAATGCATGCAATCGACGCTGCCAAGCATCCCGGGGAATCCGTGCACTTCTTCGTGAAGGTGGAGAATAACTGACAATCTGCCGTGCTTGGCTTCCGGAGAAATTCGTTGGTGAAGGCTGCCCCAGACGCCTTTGCAGAATTGCATCAAGCACATTCTCCCAGTGCTTTCTCCAATGTGGAGATATTCGTCGAACAAATCCGCCGTTTGTCCAGTCGCAAGCTGATGGATTGCTGCAGTACATTTCTGCAGCGTCGTGTGGCTGGGACGGCCGACGGCGTCGAACCCTTCTTGGAAGAACTCTTCCCGGGCTGCCAATGTATTTGCGATGTGGTGAAATAGCGGTCGCCGCATGCGGAAACGGCGACGGAAGTAGGTATCTCCCCATACCGGGTTATCACAGAAGTAGTTGCGTACTAACCTTGCGGCGGCTTCCTCCTGGTTACGATGGATGTAAGTCCGGGATCGTCTTTGGGGCAGCGCGGCTTCCTCCGCCTCCCTACGTCGATCTTCTTCAAGTGATTCTTCCATTATTCGACGCATTTGCTCAAATGGATCCATGAATGGATTAACTTTGGTAGAAGAATAAAAGAGATGATTTGAGATGAAAATTGAAGAGGAAAGAGAGATGATTTGAGAAGAATAGATGTGTGTTTGTGTGTGTGAAAAAGGAGTATTTGTAGAATAAAAAAAGAAAAAAATATAATTTTTTTGAAAATTACCGTTGAACGGTCGACCGTTTTTAATTTTAATTTTTTTTTTATTAAATTCGAAAAAATGATTTATTGCGTCAGCATGACGACGCCCACTCGCGGGCCGGCGAGTGGGCGTCACGCATAGCGCCGGAGCGCGCCACGTCGCGAGACAGCTCGCGCGCCGTCTCGGTGGGACGGGCGTCTCAGCGGGCTGGGGACGAGATGGGACGCTGCAACGCGTCCCGCGGCAGTCTCGTCTCGGAGGGACGAGATAAGGGGCACCCGCGAGACGCGTTGCGGGTGCCCTAATGCGAGTCGTCTAAACCCTAATATGATTTCTAAATTGCATTTACCTCCCTCGACTACCTTCATTTTCGAAATTACAGGCCTGCTTAAAACTTAGTAGTACATGTCATTATTATTCTTTAATTAATACTCCAAGGAGAAAGATAAATTGAGAATATATTTTTCATTTATTTTCTAAAAAAAATAATTATATCTTCTTAAAAAATAATTTATATACCTTCTCAAAAAATAACTATATCTTAAAAAATAATGCAAGGTAAATTTAAAAAGGCAAACAAAAATAACTCAAGCTCGAAGTCTTAGACCTCCAGCTCCATTTCGCCACCTACGGAGCGGGCTGCTCTACTTTGGCGCAAGCTTGGAGCAGTCCGCTCCAAACCTCCTATCCTCCAGCCATGGTGCGGTCTTCACGAGCGGGCTGCTCGGCTCCTCCGCAAGGGCTGAGCAGTCCGCTCCATCTCTCTGTCCCGCCTCCCCCCGAGCTTCATTCTTGCTTCCTCGTTCCAAAACCTCTTGACAAGCACGAACACACCCTCGAGCATCTTCTTGGACATCGAACGAGTCGTAGGTCCACCTAAGGCCTTCAACAGAGTCGTGATTGTATCACAGAACACATTGTGTGGATTACCGAGTGAACAATAAAATTGAAAAGAAAAAAAAAACAAAGAGTCGTTAAAAATTTATGTTACTTCTTGGTTCGTTCTAGATGCAAACTAGTAACTTGACATGATAAACCTTACAATGTTATAAATTCCATAGGATTGCCAAGTTATACTAGCATTTTCTTAGCGAAAAAAGTGAATAAGATTAATGTAGTCTTGTCAAAAGATGCATGGTTCTGTGCTTCGCCCATGCTTGCTGATATAAACAAACATTCTGTCTCACCTTTTTTCCTGTTATTTGCATGTTCTGATTTGTTTGAGAGTTTATTGATTACTTTATGCTAAATCTATACTGATTTGATCAGTCTGTAAAAAACAAAATTTGATTTTTATTTTATTTTATGAGGTGACTACTTGATATTAAAATAGCTGGTACGAGCTGCTCCCGAATTAAAATTGCTGCACATATTTAAGCAATCAATAAGAACGTAGCAGATCAAAACAAAACAGTGATATTTATCTAATTATCTTCTGTGTTGAGTATTTGATTGCATGCAGTTTCCTTTTTAGGTAATTTATCTCAATTGCTGCATTAGTTTTCTTATGATGTTAAAGACTAGACCGGAGGTATATCTCTGTTGTTCAAGTGTTTGGTGCTTGTTTTTGTTATGATAAACTGCCTTACAATTGAAGGCTTGCAGGTAAATGCAGACTACAAAGCTGTTTCATCTGATCAAGATCTGAAGGTATGTGCATTTCTCTTGAGATTAATCTGAAGATGCAACTAATTAGTCCCCTACTTGAGATTAAGGAAGGTATGCGCATTTCTCTTAAATGGCTCTGAAACAAAGCATATGTCCAAGATAAATATCATCAGCACATCAGTCAGTAATAAAACAAGAATTCTATCTGTTACTGTGTTTGCCTTCTATTGAATATATTTGGTGGACATTTATTTGGGCTGTGATTTAATTTGGTCCAATGCCAAATTATTGGGCCTAGTCCATGTGACCAAGCCTATTAGCCCAAAGACCTTTGCTCTCCACCATCCGATTGCTGCCACGTCTCCTTTTCACTTGGATTATATTTCTGCACCATTGGATGGAGGGTTGTGTTTGTTATGTGTGAAGTGTATGCTGGTTTTGTTCCTCACTTTACACTTCTCTCTCTTTCTCTCTCTATTCACTCAATTCAGTGTGTGCTCTCTCTTCTCTCTTCTTCTCCGATGAGTTCTCTGGCAATCTTCTTCTTGATCCTTCACTACTCTGAATGTGATTGATCAGTGTGAGTGCTGGTGAAGGCAACCTCTTCGATTGCCTGTGTGTTGGTGAGAATTAGGGTTTTGTGTGTGAGGGCTTTAGTCTGAGATTGTGTTCGGTGGATCTTGATCCGGTGTGAAGGGGTTATGTGGTGGAGGTATTGACGGTTTGAGGCTGATCTCTAGTCGATTCAATGGTTCTCCCTTGGATAGATCTGAACTGTTGGCGGGTGTTTGAGCCAAAATCTTTGATCTATTCGGTGTCCTCTGTTTTTCTTGTTCTTCTTGTATGTAATACCTTGGATCCTTTTGGATCTTACTTGTTATTACTGACTCGTGTACTTAGTGTGCAGGTTGTGAAGTAATCAAGGGGCTAGCTATGGTTCCAACAGAGAGTTGTAATAGCTAGGATATATTACTTGTAAACATACTTGTAATTCTTGATTAATATCAGCGGCTTGGTTGAGAGTTTGACTGAGCTCTCTTGTAAGAAGAACAAAGAGGTCTTGGTAATTAGTGAACCCGGACTGGTCTGATCCCTACACCTTTTACTTTGTTGGTTTCGTCCTGATGTTTGTTCAGTATGCCAATTCAGCTGGTAGTATGTCATTTCTTTGTCAATTATATGAATTTCCTTGTGATTAATCATCCCCAAACATCTTTTCTTAGTTCGTTGTTTGTTATGTCACTAAACTAATTTTCAATTTGATCTACTCTTAATGCCCTGATTTCTCTTAAATATCATTTGAGTGTGATGATTAGTATCTTAGGGTGGCGTTCCGTTTTCTAGATAAAATAATAATATCAAGATATAATCTAGAATTGAATTGTGAGATTAGTCATAAGGGGTTAACTATGACTAATTATTTCATGATTATCTATCTAGAATTGAGTTGTGCGATTGAATCCTATGAACCAAATGCACTATATATTTAATTTCAGTATACAATCTTGCAAATCGAGTACTCCTATGAAGACTAGGTCAGATTAGTTGTTACATAAATGTTGTGTACTGGCAGTTACAATGTGAGTAGTATTTTACACAAAGTGATGGGGTAGGATTTTATCACATGTTACCTCTTCTTACATTTGTCCAATTGTCCCTCACATGTTTCTCTCTCTTTGGGAATCCTACGTTACGCAAAATAGCTTGGCTTCTTCGAAAATGTATGGAACGAATAATGAAAATTTCATTCTCGAAGATTTGATAGCATGTGGGTGGAACGTGAATCAAGAATGGTGTCAATTCACAAACGCGTTTCTACGGTTAATGATTATGGTTGACAGTTGCGTCTCCTTTAATTATGCATTATCTCACTTCATTTCTGTTAATTATATTATATATGTCCCAAAATTCTGGGAGTCTTCCTTTCCCAAACGCGGAATTCAAAGAGGACAAATACGATTTGACATTTGATTTTTCATTAATAAAGTAAATTCGTATATATCAATAAATAGATCGATTTAGTGAAATTTGGTTTGGTGGGAGATTAGTGATTACCGTGTAAGATAATACATGTCAATTGTAATTGTTGATTATTGATTATTGATGAAATGATATGCTCTAAAAATTTTAAACGATACTTTGATTAAGGTATGAATTTAGGATTCAGAGACTTACTTAGAGTGAGGGGTGGCAAAATGGATAGCGGGTAATGGATAATTCCCATTTCGACCCGCTATCCGCTGGGTATTGGGTACCCGCTGTTAAATGGTATAGACAACATATTTAGAGAAGAAAGCAATGAGAGAAGATAATTGTATTTGATTGAATGATGAAATGGTACTCAACACCCATATATTTATAGGGATGTTGGTGACCTTTGAGATCCTACAATAAATATATATTCATAGAACTACACTATTATTGGAACATGCACATCTTCAATGCTTCTTGGAACTCCATTCTTGGAACTCTATTATTCTTTAATGCTTATTGATACTTCCCCTTTTCTCAACACTCCCCCTCAAATTGAGTGGTGGGATCTCCAAAACTCAATTTGGAAAGCACATCTTCAAAGCTCCTTGAGTTAACTGCTTTAGTTAGGATGTCGGCAAGTTGATCCTCAGAGCGAACAAAAGAGAGTTCGACAATCTCATTCTCAATGTTTTCTTTGATGAAGTGTCTGTCAACCTCCACATGCTTCGTTCGATCATGTTGTACTGAATTTTGTGAGATGCTTATAGCAGCTTTGTTATCACAACACGACTGGCACTTGCTTGGAGAGAGATTAATCTCTTTCATCAATCTCCTTAACCATAAAATATCGGTCAACCCACTTTTAATCCCACGAAATTCTGCTTCAGCACTCGAAAGAGCCACCACCTTCTGCTTCTTGCTTCTCCATGTTACCAAATTACCTCCAACAAAGGTAAAGTAGCCTGTTGTAGACTTCCTATCGTTTGGGTTCCCTGCCCAGTCAGCATCTGTATAACCATGAATCTCAAGATGCCCTTTTTTGACGAACAACACTCCATGCCCTGGAGTTCCCTTCAAATACCGACAAATCCTAAGTGCTGCCTCCATGTGATCTGTCTGCGGCTTATGCATGAACTGACTTACGACCCCAACTGCATATGCAATATCTGGCCTAGTGTGCGAGAGATATATGAGTTTTCCGACCAGTCGCTGATATCGACTACGGTCAGCCAACTTGGCTCCTTCTCTGATTTGTAATCCGTGATTAACTGCCAGAGGAGTGTCTGCTGGTTTACATTCCAGTAGGCCAGTCTCTGCTAGGATGTCCAAGATATACTTCCTTTGTCGCAGAAAAATTCCTTTGGTTGACCTTAGCACTTCAATCCCAAGAAAGTACTTGAGATTCCCCAAGTCCTTCATCTCAAATTCCTGAAAAAGATTTTTCTTTAATTCCTCAATCTCTTCTAGGTCGTCACCTGTAATAATCATGTCATCAACATATATGATTAAACATGTGATCTTATCACCATGCTTCTTAAAAAATAGCGTATGGTCTGAATTGCTCTGTGTATATCCATAGCTAATCATTGCCCCAGCAAACTTCCCAAACCATACTCTTGGAGATTGCTTCAATCCATACAAGGTCTTCCTCAATCGGCACCCTTCACATGCTTTAAAATCTTTTGCAAAACCTGGGGGTGCCTCCATGTAAACTTCTTCTTCCTTCTTCAACTCTCCATGTAGGAAGGCATTCGTCACATCAAACTGGTGTAATGGCCAGTCCCTATTAGCAGCAATGGATAACAACACCCGAATAGTGTTCATCTTAGCTACTGGAGAGAAGGTCTCAGAATAGTCAACTCCATATGTCTGAGTATAGCCTTTTGCGACAAGTCGTACCTTGTACCTTTCTATCGAGCCATCAGGTCTTCTTTTGATAGTGAAGACCCATCGACAACCCACTGGTCGCTTCCCTTCTGGTAGAGCACATTTCTCCCATGTGTGGTTTCGAATCAGTGCATCAATCTCTTTCTTCATTGCTTCCCTCCAATGCTTGTATTTCATAGCTTCTTCCCATGTCTGTGGTATTTCTTCTTCCTCATATAGTGCATTCTCGAAAGCCCGAGCCATGTCTGATAAATGGCCTTTGGCTAGGTTCACAACAGAGTACCGCTTTTCCTGTCAATCCTCTCTGGTGTATACCTTTTGGGTGGAACTCCTCTGTTTGACCTTGGTGGAAGTATGTACCTCCCAGTGTCAGGGTCAACTCCTTCGACCTCGACTTCCTCAATTTCCCTTTCTTCGGTCTCAATTGAATTTTCTTCTGCACTTACAGTGTTAGCCAAACAATTATCTGTATCCACAGGATTACTTACATTGGATAACCTTAACGAAGAAATATTTGAGGCGATGCCACCTTCTACGATGGACTCTACCACATCAGAGACTTGCTCAGCGGAATTGTTTACTGTTTTCTCTGATAGATCCACATCAGGATTGCTTGGCGTTGGCAGTGGCATTGAGATCCAACTTAGCGGGTCCGTATCATTGTTTTCCCTAACATTACTCTCCCCCTGACCGCTAAGATGGGTAAAGAAGTACTCAGTTTCAAGAAAGTTGTAGTTCATTGTAACAAACATCCAGTTGGACTTTGGATCGAAACACCTATACCTCTTTTGATTTACCCCATATCCTACAAAAACGCATTTGATAGCGCATGGGGATAGTTTAGTTCTTTCATGTTTAGGAATGTGGACAAAAACAGAGCATCCGAAGACGCGAGGTTCAAGAGTCAAGGGCGGAGGAATTTTTGTGAAGGTGGACAAGACTTGTAGAGGAGTTTTGTGTTTGAGAATACTTGTGGGCAATCGGTTTAAGAGATAGGCTGAGGTGGCAATGGCTTCTGGCCAGAAGTGTTTCGGGGCTTTTGACTCTATAAGCATAGAACGAGTCATTTCGAGGATAGATCGATTTTTCTTTTCTGCCACACCGTTTTGTTCGGGAGTATGAGCACATGTGGTTTGGTGTATTAGGCCTTTGTTTTGGAAGAATTGTTTCATGGTAGAATTAACGAACTCCCCCCCATTATCTGACCGAAGGACCTGGATGGTTTTGTGAAACTGAGTTTGGATAAGGTTATAGAAATGGGTAAAGTGTGACAAAACTTCAGATTTTTGTTTCATGAAATATATCCAGGTCATGCGAGTGCAATCATCCACAAAAACTAAGAAATATCAAAAACCTTGCCCCCAATAACTGGTGCGGGTCCCCAAACATCATAGTGTACTAAGGCAAACAGGGTTTCAACACGAGTATTACTTAATGGGTAAGAGTTCCGATGACTTTTGGATAAAAGACAAGTTTCACAGTACATGTCATGCTTAGGAATAATACTAGGAAATAACAATTTTAATTAACCGATAGATGGATGACCCAAGCGCCGATGACAAAGCCAAGCTTTCCGGTCAGCTGATCCGTGAGTTAACATGGCAGTCCCTTTTTGAGCTATCTCATCCACATAGTAAAGCCCATCACGTTCAGTGCCAAGCCCAATTATCTCCCCGGTTCGGATATCCTGCAACAGACAAAATTGTGGCTGCATTAGTAACGTACAATTCAATTCCTTTGTGACATGACTAATGGATAATAACTTATGAGACATCGAAGGAATATATAGACAATTTGATAACTGCAAAGTTGGGGAAATGTTAACGGTTCCAGCCCCCTCAACCACTGTAAATTCCCCATTGGCAGTTTGGATATGAGATTTTAGAGGTTTCTGAAGGTTGGTAAGGTCTGAGGCATCATATGTTATGGTATCGGTTGCCCCACAGTCAAAAATCCATTTATCATTTTTCTCATGGCTATTAGATACTGCACACACAACTCCAAGCTTCTCGAGAGGCTGAAATCCATTTTGGCAAGTAGTTTGGGAAATTATGGAATTTTCAGGAGATTTGGGGGCTAATTGTGACTGAGAATTTTGGTGGGGTAAAACCTGCAATTTCCCAAAGATTTGGGGGCTTCCAATAAAAGAGCCCCCTAACCCTAATCTACCTGAATCGGGCACCGCCTCTTCCCTCATAAATTCTTCACTCCAATCACGAACAACACTCCCACTTCCGCCGGTGACGAAGTTTGCTGCCCCGGTTGTGTTCACCGGCTGAACAGCTTCATTTCCGGTTCTTCCTCCTGGCTGGACAGCACCGGCGGTTTGTGCGACCCCCTGCACGGCGTTGCCACCGTCGCCTCCAACTGCTGCGGCGGCGTGCCCGCCACGGTTCCAGGGTGTTTGTGGTTGCGGCGGCTTGCCGTGCTTCTCTTCCCACCAATCTGGATACCCAATTAGTTCAAAGCATGAATCTTTTGTGTGTCTTTTCCGTTTGCAGTAGGAACACACCAATTTTGACTTGTCTTCTTCATCACTTTGCCGATTTCTGCCATTGCCGCCGCGACCACCACCGTGGTTGCCGCGACCACCACCGTTGCTGCCGCGACCGCCACCCCGAGAGCTGCCGGTAGGGTTCTGCCACCCTCGGATGGCGAGGCCGGTTCCGATTCCATCCGTGGCAGCTGCTCCGCCGGTGTTTGCCTGTTGTAACACTCGGAGTCGTGTCTCCTCCTGCTAAATCAGGTTGTACGCATAGTCGACGGAGGGAAGCGAGTCCATTTTCAGTATCTCCCTCTTGGTTGTTTCATATTTGCTATCAATTGCATATAGAAACTGACATACTCTCTGATCTTGTATGAATTTGTTATGAATCTCCATATCCTCTGGACATTTCATTGGGTTCGTCTGTTTTTGATCAATTGAAATCCAGATCTCTCCCAACCGGCTCCATATTTCTTCTAATGAACTGATTCCTTGTCTTAGTGTGGTTGCTTTGAACTGAAGGTCATACACCTAGATTTTATCTCTTCCACTCCCATATGTGACGGCCAACGCATCCCAGATATGCTTCACCGTCGGATGTTGTGAAACTCGACTAACCAGTCGAGGCTCGATGTTTTGTATTAACCAAGTGATCACACAGTGATCGGCTTGTTGCCACTGTGTGAAGGCTGGATCAGTTCGAGGTGGGGAAGGAGGCACTCCGGTGACGTGAGAGACCATTCCCAGACCACTTATTGCCGTCTTTATCAATACGGACCAAAGGGCGTAATTTTCTCCATTTAACTTGTTCCCACCAATGTGGAGGGGCTGCGTGTCGATTCTGAATGGCACGACAGCTGTTTCTGGTGGATTTGGTTGGTTCATCGCAAAACTATTGCGCATAAAATTGGTAAACTGCCGGGCAAATTCATCTGCCATAGATGAATCTGAGGTTTCGGTTACTATATAGTTGTCATTTGACATTTTGGCTTATGGTTACAGGTACAACGGAAAAAGGAAAAACAAAAAAAAAATGAGAAGGGGCCGAGAAAGGTATCAAGGACGATGATGATACCTTATCTGAGTCCAAACCCGCTCTGATACCATGTTAAATGGTATAGACAACATATTTAGAGAAGAAAGCAATGGGAGAAGATAATTGTATTTGATTGAATGATGAAATGGTACTCAACACCCATATATTTATAGGGATGTTGGTGACCTTTGAGATCCTACAATAAATGTATATTCATGGAACTACACTATTATTGGAACATGCACATCTTCAATGCTTCTTGGAACTCCATTCTTGGAACTCTATTATTCTTTAATGCTTATTGATACTTCCCCTTTTCTCAACACCCGCTACCTGACGATAACGGGAAACGGGGCGGGATCGGGTAGTGTGTTTTAGAGTTTTGCGGGTAGCGGATATACCCACTTCCCGCGCGGGTATACCCGTTAGTCTCGATAATACCCGTTATTATTAGTATTAGTCATATTCCATCTTTTAATACTCTATCCGTTCCATATTAATAGGATGTTTCAAATAGTTAAAGTGGAGAAAAAAAGTAAATAGTTAAATAATAATAGTCATATACGCACTCATTTTGAAAAATTAAAAATAAATAGTTAGAACAAAGAAAAAATAAAGTAAGATAGATAATAATGTAGAGACGTGTATTTATATTATTATATTTCCAAAATGAGGGAAGAAAATGAAATGCCTCTACTAAGGCGGAACAGTGAGAGTACTTTATATAATCTAAGAGTTCTTTTAAAACATTTTATATTCAAACAAACATACAATTGAAAACTCACCGAAACTAGCTATTGAGTGTCCCCTCACTTTTATTCTCAATCTATTCAACGTTTACCATCGATATTAACAAAGTAAATTAGGGTACATTGATGGTTATTATGGTTTTTAAATTTTTTATTAGGATTTTGGGTCGGGTACGAGATACCCGACACGGGGTATGTCGCGGGGCGGGTATTGAGACAACAAGTTTGGCTAAAATCAGGTATGGGTACCCGTGGGTAACCCGTTTCGCCATCCCTCTGCAATGAAAATCGGATAAAAATAAAATAATCCAGGCTGTCAGTTTGAGGTATCGTTTTCAGTTGTAGGTGGGTCTAAATGTAACTTTAATAATTTATGGTCTGATTTATTCGAAATCAATTGATTGATTATTTAGCTAATTTCAATCCAATATCATGTGGGTCATCTTATAAGAAAGCAGTTTGCATATGAAGACGAATCCTTCCACCACTTGGCATGTTATGTTGGAGATAATATGACTACATTTTAGTATTCTCAATTTTCTAAAGCTACAAAGTACAATCGATCAATCATTTAATTAATTTGATTTTTTTAGTACTAGCATGGAATGTAACGGAAATAGCAATGTGAAAGTGTCACTTATTTAATGATCCTATGTATCAAAAATTCATAATTCGTAGGGTAGACCTCTAGGAAAGGGTATTATTAGAAAATGTTCCATTGACCTGAATTATCAATTGATGGAACTAAATCTGAACCAAAGTATGCCAGGATTAATAGATTTTTTTAAGTATCCCCTTTAAAAAACATACTCCACAAACCGATGACTTTGATCCATCCACATGTTCGTATTTAATTAAGCATAAAAGAAATTCTCATGGATTAATAAATAAAATCATTTTTTTGCTTTGGCTCCATGATTAATTGGAATGATTTTCTAAATTTCTTATTGTAGTTTGAGTAGATGATCCTCAATTTTATATAGTGCACATTTATATAACGCACTTGTATAATTAACAAAAGATTAGGAGACTGTAAAACCTAACAATAAAAGCAGAGGAAATTGTTGGGTATTGACCGGTCTAAATAATGATGAGATACAACATGTAAAAGGATATAACTTAAAATGGAATACGATTGTAACTCTATTTTCTAGTTTTATTGTCCTTATTTGAACTACTCCATATGGTAAAAAAATGATAGTTCATGCTTGAGTTAATAAACGATCATGATAGTTTGGTAGTTTTCGTATTTGACCATTTTATCTTTATATAACTACCAAACTTCGGTAACATAAAAATTGATTTTCTTGCATATATATAAAGCATATTTTTTTGCATGCAAGCTCTTAAATAGGACTAGGAGTTACATATTTCTTGTCATTACTAGGTAGCCCCCCTACTCGAAAAATATTCATTTAACCACCGTGATTTAATTCAATATTGATTATGACCATGCAAGTTTAGCTATTACAAGATCATATTTAAGTAGCTGATTATAAACGTTTTCTAACCGATTGATAGTGATAAGTACTCCTAAGAAAATGTTAATTAATTATCGAATAAATTACTAGAAACGTCTATAATAATTGCTTTAGGTGTGGAAAAGAGACAACTATGACTGGGCCAAAAATTAAGATCGTTGGTAAAATTTTTGTCGTAAATGGTTTTTGACAAGAATCCCGTTGATTAAGCTCCGATCCAGTCTTATTTGATTTGATATAAAATACAATTTGATTCATAAAAATCTAAAAAGAAAAAAAGAAAAAGAAACCATAACTTCTTTTTGTAATTCATTCAAACAACTTAGCAAAAAAAAAAAAAAGAGCGGCCTTGATCAATTCTATTAATTTCACGTTACATTCAATCACACCTTAAGATAGGTGAAAAGATATATAAATTGGATTAATATATATTAAGTACGTATATGATATTTAAGTACTCCAATTAATTAATTGAAGCAAACATAATATTTAAGATCTCCCTGCCTTCTTAAATTGAACTGTTCTAGAAAATGTTCATGCATCGGATAATTTTATGAATATTAATATTAGTGAATTCTTCTACATGATTCACTCAATTGCTGAAAGTATTACACAAGAATTATTCTCTATGTTATATAGTCTAATGCCGGACTCATAATTTCATATATAAATCTAGATCATATTTTTTGTACTACTATATACTACTCCCCATTTTCGCTTATATAACTTTAATTTTCCTTTACCAGAATGACACCGCCCAGAACTACATTTAAAAAAAACAATCCTTTCCTTTTTCCAAAGGAGAAGTAAATTAATTATTAATCATGCAAGTATCCTTAAATTCAGCAGGCATATCAGCCTTGAATAGTTGAACAACAAACACTTAAATGATACTAGTAACTAATAAAAAAGTTCATGAAACCTTTGGGTGCATGCATATGCTTTGCTTTGATCTAGCTGGTAGGACAAGAACCAAGTAAATAAATAATGAGCCTGGTAGGGCTTAGTTTCCTGGTCAAAAATTTAGCATGCAGTAGAGATTTGAAAAAAGGAAAGGGGCGGATTTAGCATTCAAAAATCAAAATTCATAATTTCCTACCAACTTGAGCTATACTTCTTCTAGTCCACCTCCTAATGTTGGCCCAAAGGGGCGGATTTCGTGGCACAATTATCATCAATCATGTTTTTCTAAATAAAATAAATCAAAATCATTTTTGGTGAGTATTTTGTATATTGAATTTGTAATTATATTGTCACTGTAATTGCAATTTTAGATTATTAAATTTGAAGTTATAATATTTTAATTTAAATAATACTTAATTGACACTCCATGGTATTTATTTAAATATAGAATTCAAATTATTAAATTGAATGTGTATAAAATTTGAATTTAATTTCAAATCCAAATCATTTTATCTTACTTTCTGTTACAATTTCCACCTTGAATATTATCGGCAATTGCTAAGTCGCTCCAAAGAAAGATTTTGGAGGAAGACTACTTTTTCATTGACGGAACTAAATTTTTAATATTTCGCTAATTTATATGTGTGATAAAGAAGAATCTGGAATGCTACTACAATTTAATCACATAAATTAGATATGTGTTTATTTGTTTTGATTACTACTACTCCTTTGAAGTTTTCACGATTATACTTTATCTGTAAGTTCTGTTAACAGATTAACGAGTCTGAATTAGGCAATGCATTTTGAACTAAATCTGAAAGAAGTTGATAAACAACACAAGAGGTAGAAAAAATGGAAAAAAATTGATGACACCTACCGTTGAGAGTAGGTGAGATGGCATGGACACCACACCACCCCTCTATTATCACATATCCGTACACCCCAAATATTCCTCTAGAATAAACAGATATTTTCAACGTGACGAAACTACCCCTCTCACGAAATGACCAACGTGACGAAACTACCCCTCGATTTTGGAATCCGATGCTCCAATTTCGAAAGCCGCACGCGACGGCGCCTTTCTCCATAACTCAGTCACGCCGCTTCTACCGTTACTTTCCGTTTTCCTCGTTGTACGAACCGTACACTTTCCCAATCCCACCATTCCCCTCTATACTTCATTTTGTACCTTTCCGTATATTCACGTGTATTATTATACGTTGCCTATCACCTGGAGTAGTAACATTCTTCTGCAATTTCAATTTCAGAGAAATCAAACAAATTATTATATCAGAGCTGAAGAAAAATACGTTTAATTAATCCTATTTTTCCGTCATAACTTTCTATTGAACAAAACCCAAGCCTCTCCGCTTCCACTTTGCTCACAACAAAGTTATATACTGTACAATCCAGAAGGCAGAGAGAAAAAGGAAAAATTATAGCACAGCTCTACAACTGATCGGTGAGCGAATTGAGAAGGTCCTGCGCGTCGGTGACGCCTATGCGGAGCGCCTCGAGCACGCGCTCGAAGATGAACACGTGGCAGGGGATGCGCAGCACGCCTTTCTGCTCGTAACCGTATTCCTGCTCCGATTTATTCAGCAGCATCACGAAGATCGGGTGATTCAACAGCTCCGCGCTCACCACGAATCGCTCCATCTCGTCGCCGACGTAGACCGGCAGGTGCCCCTCCGGAACGCCGACGGAGGAGGAGCGCTTCCGCAGCGACTCGGATTTCGATTGCGATCTGAGCAGCCAGTACTGCGACGAGTCGCCGACTTTGGATAATCTTCTGATGAGCTTCTTCATGTCGATTGAGATCTCGAAATTGAAATTGAAATCGAAATCGAAATCGAAATCGAAAGAGAGAGGTGTTTAGGTTTAGTGAGAGAGAGTAATGGACGGGAAGATGAAGAGTAGGGGTATAAATACTGAGTGTACACAGAAAGGTTATTGAGAGGTACAGATGTGCGTACTTGGCAGGTACAATTATTAGACTTATTTAATTAACTTTTTGCTTAATATAATTTGCCTAATTTTATACAACTAACTAACATTTTACACACAAATGTTTTCCCGGAGTGGAAATTGCACTTTTCACGGACCGGGAAACACAAATCATGTGACACCGCTACTTCGCCTTATTTTAACTGCTTTTAATTTTAAAACCCTAAACTAAATTTAATTTACAAATTTTACTTTGGGACTAACTTGTTTAAATCTTCATTTGCGAGTTTAGGAGATTTCTTATTTGATTAATTGACCAAAAGTTTGGAGTTTCACAAGTACTACAAATGATCAACTGTCAATTTGATTAAAATTTCTTCCAAATTCCATGCTGGAATGTAGTCAAATGCGCAAACTCTTTTAATGAGCTCCTGAAATTAAGCATGAGCATTTAAGTTACACTTATTCTAATGTCTCCCTCATACATTTTGAAAGAGAAGCAAATATGGAGGCGGTGGACAAGTTGAGAAATTTAATACTATTTCATATATTTCGAAACTGTCAATTTTTATCAGAATAAGGGCACCCGCAACGCGTTCCGCCGGCGTTCCGCGTGCCGTTCCGCCGGAACGGTTTCGCCGCGGAACGCGTTGCGGCGCACCGTTCCGCTCCCATTCCGTTCCGCGTGCCGACGGCACGGAACGCGGCACGGCTTGTGCCGCCACGCGCTCGGGCGACGTGGCGCTCCCCGCTTCGTGCGTGCTTCCCACTCGTCGGCCCGCGAGTGGGACACGTCAGCGATGACGCAATAATTATTTTTTTTTAAAAAAATATATTTTTATAAATTTTTTTTTAAAACGGTCATATTACCGTTTTTTTAACTTTTTTTTAATTTTTTTTATTTTTATTTTTATTTTCTTATTCTATAAATACACCTAATTTATTACATTTCACACACAACTACACATCTACTCTTCCTAAACCAACATCAATTCCTCTCCAATTTTCTATTTCAATCTCCTTCACAAAATGTCCGGCGACGGAAAATACGGCGGTGGCGGCTCCGGTGGGTGGGATCTCAACGCGTTCGGCGATTGGGAGACCATGTACAACACACTAGGTGGTTCCGGGTCGTCGACGCCGGGCACCCAGGGGTCGGCGACGCCGGGTGGGTACCAACCACTCACTTTCAAAGTGGATGCCTACGCTCGACCACCCGGCTCGCGGCTTTCTCAGGGTTTGTCCCAGATTCGGGAGGATATCCCCGTAGAAGCCACCCAGGGAGGAAGCCGAGGCGGTGGAAGCTCTAGGGCTGCGTCTGAGGCACCCGAGGAGGAGGAGGAGGAGGAACTGGAGGATCTGGGCCGGCATCCGTACAACAACGAAGAAACTAAGGCGGTGTACACCGCCTGGCTCACCGTCTCGTACGATCCCATCGTCGGGAACCAACAAGCCGCCAAGTGCTTCTGGGAAAAGGTCCGTGATGTCTACCACCAGACTAAGCCGAAAGGGGTCCGGAAGCGCAAATATACAATGCTCCGTGCTCACTTTGGCCGAGTCGACGCACAGGTCAAAAAATTTTGCGGCATCTACTCGGCCGAAGCGGCGAACTACCAAAGCGGAGCTTCGGGCGCCGACATTCTGAGGGCGGCTTTGCGCGTCTTCTACCAGGACACCGGTCTACAGTTCAAATATGTTGATATTTGGCAGCTCGTCAAGGACGAGGAAAGGTGGGCCGGCGATGTCCGCTCGAGCTCGGGCTCAACCTCAAAGCGCACGAAGCACACGACGAGCGACCACTACTCGTCTGGTGACACCGGTGAGGCCAGCGAGGGTACACCGCAGGTGTTTGGGGGTACGGGGGATCCAACGCCCGACGAATACGGGGGATCCAGCCGTGGGCGCCGTCGGCCGCAAGGGACGAAGGCGGCGAAGACGGCTAGAGCGAGGAAGGGCCCTCAAATAGTGGTTTAAGGAACGGTATAGGAACGGTATAGGAACAGCGTTGTGGATGGCCTAATGTCGTTTTGAGCTGACGACATATGAATTTTAAATATAAATACTCAGATTGGAATTCCATGTCCCGCTGAATTTCAGATGCCGAACAAATTCGAACCTAGACATAATTCTAAAATATAAGAATTTGGATACTAAATACTCCCTTCGTCCCGCACTACTCGCACCTTTCCTTTTGGGCACGGAGATTAAGGAATGAGTGATAGACAAAGTCAACAATTACGGCTGTAGGTATAAATTGTTACCAAAAATGGAAAGAGTGCAAATAACTTGGGATGCCCAGAAAGAAAATAAGTGCAAGTAGTGCGAGACGGAGGGAGTATTAACTATTAAAAAATATTGATACATAAAGCCACATTTCTTCCACTATATATGAAACCATATATTATGACTTCATTCACTCTTCAGCCCAATATAAGTACCAACGGAAAACGGTGACTAAATAAAATGTTCACCTAATTATGCTTATAAACAAAGAACAATCATTGTTTTTAATTAAACCATAGTCCAATGGGTGAGAAACAGTCTACTAAACTGAATAGAATAATATTTATGTAAATAAATAAAAATAAACAATATGATTCTGACAGTTGAGTCTACTGGGATTCTTCCGATTCAAGAAATTTTCCACATCCAGTTCAGACTTAAAACAAGTGTATTCACATTGGAATAGGCAGTACGCCGACGATATTTTTAGATTAAATATATATGTTTAATTATTTATTTATATTCCTATTTATAAAATATTTAAAATCAATCATTAGCACTATGTATTAATTACGTGGTGTACAAGAACATAAACAGGTTACGTTGCTGGAATTTCTATATTTATAAGTATTATATTAACATGAGACGCGTATTTGCATTGTAGTTTCATGAAGTTTTCCGTCATTTTAAAATAATAGTATAGTATTATTTTATGTTAACAAATTAAATTTATACTATAAACACTAAGTATGGAAACTTCATATAAATAATAGGAGTCATGATTCAATCAGACCTTGTCCAGTAAACCCTTTCGAAGTATTTATTCGAGAAGAAATTTGACTTTGGACTATATATTATAATAGTATATCAATAAATCCATATATTTATTTCCTCAATTTAGTCTAATATATACTCCCTCTGTTATATAGAAATAAGTTATTCGAGGATGACACAAGTTTTAATACATACTCCCTCCGTTTCAAAATAAGATTTACATTTTATCGTTTCAGGTTCGTCCCACAATAAGTTACATTTCACTTTTACCATAAATGGTAAGTAGGACCTACATTCCATTAACCCACTTCACGCACGTTCTATTATAAAACCAATATAAAAAAATGGACCACTTCAAGTCTTCAATCATTTTCCACTAACTTTTCCAATCCTCTATTTATTTACATTTCTAAAACTAGTGTACTGCTACGCTCGGATTTTGCACTGTTTTAAGACCCTTATTTGGTCTATTTTGAGTGTCACAGTTCCATTACACGTCCATTAATTGCATATTTTATCTATTTTGGTATCTTGACGTGTTTTGTGAGAAATGTGCGTATTCGAACCTAAAAAGATAGCTAAAAGTTGAAGTTGGAAATCTGGAGCTTTCGAGACGTCCAGCGGTCTGCTGCAACTCAGCCAGCGACCGCTGGCGACCACCAACTGTTGAAAGTTGTGCATGAAAAGAGGAACACGCCCAACGACCGCTTCGAATGGTCCAGAAGCTACGGGACGATTTCCAGCGACTGCTGGAGCGAAGTGTAGCGGCCGCTGTCCGAGAGGCAGAGGCTACGGATCTACCCACAGCGACCGCTGCCCAGGTGCAGCGGTCCGCTGGGAAAATGCGGTGCACAAATTTGACCTACTTTCCCTCCAAGGTTTACCATACTTAGCCACTTTTTGCCTTATTTGCTGATGGATGATTTTATAACTATATATACCCCCTCAAACCTCTTCCATAAGGATCTTCTTTCTGCAACATAATTTCAAAGCATAATATTTGAGAGTTCTTACTTGTTCATCAAGGTGCAAGGGTTTGAAGAAGGAATCAAGAGAAGATCAAGGCTACAAGGATTCAACCTTTGGGTTTTATTACTTTAGTTCTTATGTTCACTTTGTTTTCCGTACAAACTATGTTTTTAGCTTATTCTATCATGTGTAACTAAACTCATAGGATTCTAGGGATGTGTTAGTAACTATTTTGGTTATACAATTCCGTTTTGCTAATTAATATCTGTTTTGTTCTTACTTCGTTTATTCCCTAAGTAATTGGATAATGCTTCACGTTTGAGTGACACATTCTGTGATGTTTTAATATAACTTGCTACATAATCGTGTGAGGAGGTTGGCGAGTTAGATCCACTTAGAAGACACTACAATTAGCTTCCATTAAAACGACACTGTTAATTGAGAGTGAGGACTTTTCAAGGGTCTTAGGAGCTTTTAGGAGTTACGGATCTAGGATTGACAACCCTAGTGTTAGTAATCTATGTTTGTATCGCATGAGCATAAATTTGGCGACTCGTCCTACTGAAGTAAGAACTGTGCTAGGGTATTGTAGTAGGAATTTGTATAACCATAACTGTGAACGCACATCCCTGGAATTCCCGTATCTCATATATCTATCTCTGTGTTTTATTTGCAAAAGTTGTTTATTTCTGCTTTCATTATGTTTTTATTTTCAAAAATCCAAAATTCTCTCGGATTTTCAAATAGTGAAATACGCTTAGTAGAAGGTAGCCAATTTGTGATTATTCTCCCTGTGTTCGATATCCGGTACTGACCTTTAGCTATACTATTCTTACCATGTATACTTGCATGTATTTTTAGTGTTAATAAAGAGTGCATCATGTACACATTAAATGTAACTCTTATTGTAGGACATATGGAGTAATTAGTAAAATAAGAAAGAATGATACAAAAGGTAACTGAAATAATATTAGTGGATGGTGGAATCTATAAAGATAAAGTTATAGAGAATAAGAAAAGATAGTTGAACTAATATTAGTGGATGGTGGAATCCATAAAGATAAAGTTAGAGAGAATAAGAAAAGGTAGTTGCAATAGTATTAGTGGATGGTGTGACTCATAAATGATAAAGTACTAGAAAATAAGAAAAAGTTTCGATAAATATATATGGACTATTTATATGAGAAGGACGAAAAATGAAATATGACATATTTCTATAGGATGGATGGAGTATACACTCCATACATTCCATAAAAATAGAGTTTTTTTTTTTCATTTTACTCCGTCCTATAAAAATAGTCCACTTCTACTTGTAGTAATTTTTTTTTCACTCTAATGAAGAACTCTTTCATACTTCAATCATATTTTTTTCTATTCCATTCATTCTTTACCAATTGCTCCTTAAAACACGTATCGTCACAATAGTGTCAAATTTTATAGGACGGATGAGGTGTAAATATAATAGACCATGTCACTAATAGAATACCCTTTTTTTTATTGACAAATAAACATAAAAATTTAAAGGATGTGGCATGATCGATTCGAACTCGTGACCTTTGATCTGAGCAGCACCCACTCTACCGCTTGACTAACATAAGTAAATTTTGCTATGACTGTTACCATAAGGTAAATTTTGGTTGGTTTATCCAATCAATTCATTAGTGGTATGTAAGTATAAGAGTGTTAATGATTGTTAATTATTGATATCTAGGAGTGCTTAAACGGTTCCTCGGTTCTCAGTTAATCGAAACCGAAACCAGCCGGTTGATTGAGGAACCGAAAACCAGAAAACCGATTCCAGTTTTGGTATCGGTTCCAACTTTTTATATAAAACCGGTTCCGGTTAGAACTAGAACCGACCGGTTCCTAAATGAGAACCGGATTACAATTCAATTTTTTTTATAATTTAATATACTAATAAATCTAATTTAATTGAATTAATATTGAATTGAAATAAAATAACTTGAAACATTGAGTGATTTTAAGATTTCTATTTTCTAAAGTATTTAAAATATTCATACCGTGATTGTAGGGATCAGATCACTTGGGATTTACTAATTACCGGGACCTCTTTTATTGAAATTGATTTGAGATGGCTAATCTCAGAAGTATAAGCCAAGATACAAAGGGAATACAAGATTAAAATGTCTACTTATTACAGAACCACCTAATCGAAATCCTAGCTCTTCTCAAGTCTTCCACCAGACTTAAGGTTCCAGTTCCTTCGATTATCTGCACACTAAGTAGAAGTATTAGTAAACCAAAACAAGATCCTCTCGGATCTAAACAAGAACAATAAGAAACCAAGGAAGAACAAGTAAGGATTTGGCTCAGGTCACAACAGTGACTACACTAGGCCAAGGACCTCCCCACACGCATCTACTACAATTCACAAGATGAGAAACTGTTGAACTCGGAGACCAAAAACCCTAGCTTCGACCACCACAACTAGTCAATCCACCACGGTTCACAAACATTGCTACTTCTCAAAGATCTCACAATCTCCTCACCGAAACTCACACTCTAAACGCTAAACCAAGTTAAATCTGAAACCCTAGGTCAGATTCAACCTTGAACTCTATAGGAAACCGAGAGAGTAACCTAACTCAAGATCTATACCGATAGATCCTTCTAAAACAAGGATTAACCGGAGAACACTAAAGATCTGAGGAGATGACTGGTGAAAGTCGCCTGAAGTGAAGAGAAGGCGGATGTGAAAACCAGAGAGAGAGAGAGAGAGAGAGGATTCTAGAATGAATGAGAACCGAAGAGGCTGAGTGACTTAACACACTCAACAAACAAAACCCTCAGATCAACGGTTACCGATGGTGATCCGAGTGGTGGGGACACGTGGCGACCATCCAGCTAATCATGTAAGTAATGGACCTCAATACATTAGGCCTCTGTATTTAATCAATCAGGGCCAGCTAATCGGGATATCGAACACGTGGAATATAATTGCAACTAGCTATCATATACTAAGCGTCTAATACTATCTAGAGAAACAAATAAGTTTTGGGTTTAAATAAATAAAGCAAGTAATTTAGGCAAATAAACACCTGATTGCAATTAAATCACAAAGATAAAGTATGAGAGATAAGAGAATTCTAGGGATGTGCGTTCACAGTTATGGTTATACAAATTCCAACTACAATACCCTAGCACAGTTTATACTTCGATAGAACGAGTCACATAAGTTTTGTCCATGCGACACAAGCGTAGATTACTATCACTAGGGAATCCTAGATCCGTAACTCCTAAAAGCTCCTAAAACCCTTATAAAGTCCTCACTCTCAATTAACAATGTCGTTTTAAGGGAAGCTAATTGTAGTGTCTACTAAGTGGACCTAACTCACCAACCCCCTCTCACGATTATGTAGCAAGTTATATTAATTCATCACAGAATGTGACACTCAAACGTGAAACATTATCCAACAACTAAGGGAAGAAACAAAGTAAAAATAAATGGATATTAAATAGCAAAACGGAATTGTATAAACCAATAAAAGTTACTAAAACATCCAAAGAATCATATTAATTTAGTTATACATAATTGAATAAGCTAAAAACATAGATTGAAGTGAAGACAAATGAACATAAGTGGTAAAGCAAATAAAACCCAAAGGTTGAATCCTTGTAGCTCTTTGATGATCTCTTACTTCCTTCTTCAACCCCTTGCACTATGAAGAACTCTCAAATTTATGCTATGGAATTAATTGGCAAAAAGAAGATCAATTAGGGTTGGAGGAGGAGCTATGAAGGCTCCCCTTTTGGGGGCTATGGAAGGGTAAATATTATGAATTAGGTTATGTGGTATATATAGGCTTGAAAAGGATTTAAATTTGGAAAAAAGTTTCCTCCAAGCAACAGTAAAGATGAAATTTTCGTGCCCCATTGTAGAAGGAAAAGATTTGGCTTCACAAGGTAATGTCTTATTTCCTTCTTTAAATTTCCACATAAACTGCATTTGACAGCTTTGCGCGACCTTCGTAAAATGGCCATAACTTTGTCCACAGAACTCCAATTCAGATGATCTTGATGCCAACGCGAAACTCTTTCAAAGACAGAGAATGAAATCTAGAACTACCTGATCAGACTTCGGTATCGTCGAAAAAATGAGTTTGAACACAGGCTATCGTGCGCCGCATTTTTGTGGTGGACCGCTGCACCTTGGCCAGCGGTCGCCATGCATTGATCCGAAGTTTCTGTCTCTTGGGTGGCGGTCGCCACACATTGCACAGCGGTCGCTGGGCGAGTCTTCATTCCATGCACAAATTTCTCATAACGGACCGCTACTGATATGGCGGCCGATGAGCAATTTATCAACAGACAAACACTTAGTACCCATGTCAGTAGGATTTTTATCAGTATGCACCTTATGCAACAAAACCTCACCTTTTCCAACAACATCTCGGATGAAATGGAACCTAACATCTATATGCTTGGTCCTATCATGAAACACAAGGTTTTTGCATAATTGAATAGCAGACTGACTATCAGAATACACAACAGGAGTATTTTTCAAGAATTTAAGTTCAGAGAGAACCCCCTTTAACCATATAGCCTCCTTCATAGCCTCTGTGATGGCTATACATTCTGACTCAACAGTGGAGAGGGCAACTATATGTTGCAGTTGTGATTTCCAACTTATACAAGACCTACACACAGTAAACACATAGGAAGTAGTTGACTTTCTCTTGTCCTTGTCATTAGCATAATTGGAATCAACAAAACCACATAGATCAACATCATCATCACACTTAGGAAAGCACAGACCATACTTTGCAGTATGTTTCAGATATCTAAGAAGCCATTTCAGGGCCTCCCAGTGCACAGGTCCAGGGTTAGACATATATTTACTTAAGCAAGAAACAACATAAGCAATGTCAGGTCTAGTACTGACCATCAAGTACATTACAGAACCTATAGCATTGGCATAAGTCACATTTTTCATAGCAGTAATATCAGCATTAGACTTTGGACACAAATCTTTACTCAACAAAAAATGAGCAGCTAAAGGCACAGAAGTAGTTTTAGCAGCAGTCATGTTAAACTTATACAAGATCTTAAGCACATAGGGTTTTTGGTGAAGCACAAGGACAGACTCCCTTCTGTTCCTAAAGATATTGTTACCCAATATCTTTTGAGCATCACCAAGATCCTTCATATCAAAGTTATCACACAGAGCAGCTTGCACATGCTTGATAGATTTAAGGCAGGGTCCCATAATCAGCATATTATCTACATATAGCAATAAGAACACAAGAACCTTATTAAGATATTTCACATATAGGCAAGCATCAAAGGTACGTCTCACAAACCCAAGTTTTTGCATACAAGAATTAAACTTGATATTCCATTGTCTAGGGGACCGCTTTAAACCATACAAAGCCTTTTTAAGCAAGCAAACATGATTGGGGTACTTAGGATCCACAAAACCTTCAGGCTGTCTCATGTAGATAGGTTTATCTAGGTCACCATGCAAGAAAGCAATTTTGACATTCATTTGTTTCAACTCCCAATCAAAATGAGCACATAGAGCAAGCATAAGTCTAACAGTAGTAAATTTCACAACAGGAGCAAATATTTCAGTATAATCTACCCCCTCTTGTTGAGTAAACCCTTTGGCCACAAGTCCGGCCTTGTACCTTAAATCATCCACCTCATTTTTAATTTTATAAAGCCACCTGCAATCAACAATGGAGGCACCAGCTGGGAGGGGACCAAGTAACCAGGTACAATTCACTTTAAGTGATAGCATTTCATCTTCCATGGCTTTGTGCCACAGATTCCAAAACTTAGATTTGAGAGCATGCTTATAAGACTGAGGTTCACCCCATCAGATTCATGCACATTAAAAGCAAAAGCAATTAAATTCACAAGACCTAAGTACCTAACAAGAGGATTAGGATTCCTTCTAAGTCTATTTCTAGACAGGAGGTAATCCTTCAAATCTGGAACAGGGTTAGGTTCATGTTGAGGCTCAACAACTTGGTCATCACGATGAGTCACATTTTGGGGCTCAGGCTGAGGTTCAGGTTCTGGCTCAGGGTTAGGGGCTATAGGATTTGTATTCCAGTAGTGCTCCATCCAACTTGGAGCATCATTAGATGACTCCACCTCAGTGAGAGTGTTAGTGGACTCCACCTCACTAAGAGGCTCACTGTCAACACTTATTGGAGAGGGATCGGGGGCAGTTTTAAGACAGGGGAACTCATCCTCATTGAAGACCACATCCCTACTTATTGTGACCCTAAACCCTGGTTTACTCCTATTCAAAATCCTATAACCCTTTACACCCTCAGAATATCCAAAAAACACCCATTTCTTGGATCTGAGATCTAGCTTGTCAGTTTTGGAATGCATAAAGGCACTACAACCAAAAAATGCTTAAATGGGATAAAGAAATTTTTCTACCTATGAATATATACTCAGGACATTTACCCAGGTACTGAGGGTGACCTATTCACAAGGTAGGCTGAAGTCAGAAGGGCTTCACCCTAAAATTTTTTAGATAAACCAATTTTAGACAAAAGACACCTAACTTTTTCGAAAAGGGTTTTGTTCATCCTTTCAGCAACTCCATTTTGCCGATGGGTATAAGGGGTGGTCTTGCGTCTCTTAATCCCATACTTGGAGCAAAAAGCATCCATTTGGGAGTTACAAAAGTCAAGACCATTGTCTGTCCTAATAGCCTTAATGGTTTTTCCCGTTTGATTTTCAACAAGATTTTTCCAACTTAAAAACTTTTCAAAGATTTCAGACTTTTGTTTCAAAAGGAAACACCACACTTTTCTGGAAAAATCATCAATAACAGACAAGAAATACACATACCCTGAATGAGTAGAAACATAAGCGGCTGGACCCCATACATCCATGTGGAGATACTCTAACACACTAGTACTGATATGTTCAGTAGTAGGTGTAGGGAAGGGGACTCTATGTTGTTTGCCCAAAACACAAGTATCACAAAAAGGGAGACTATTTTGAAACTCATTTTCAGGTAAAAGCTCATTTTTCTTCAAAATATTTAGACCCTTTTCACTCATATGACCAAGCCTATTATGCCACAACATGGTTTTATCAACCTTGACCACATTAGTAGAATTACCAGCACTGACCATAGACTGAACAAAACACACATAGAGATTACACTTCTTAACAGCTCTAAACAGATACATAACACCTTTACAGATCTTCATAACCCCTTGCCCCCACTTACCCTCAAAACTCAGATTCAAGGCAGGAACATGAAAGCAAGTTATAACTCAGATCAGGTACATATCTCACATTATTCAAAGTAAGCACATAACCATTTTCAAACTTCAAACACACGTACCAATGCCAAGAATTTGAAAGTTCTTGTCATTTGCCATAGACACAAAAGCATTTTCAATGGGTTTGAAACTTGAGAAAACATTTTTGAAATGAGAGATATGAAAGGTGCATCCAGAATCAATTAGCCAGTCATTTTGGGTAAAGAAGAAATCAGAGGCAGTATTAACAGAAAGCAGATCATGGCTCATGAAGCAAACCCCATCAGAACCTTTCTTAGTAGCTAGATTGGCAACAGACTCAATTTGGTTGTTATTATTGTGGACTTTACCTTTCTTTGGCCTTGTACATTCAGATCTATAATGGCCAACTTCCACACAATTAAAACATTTTCTTCTTGATTTAAAGTCTTTGCTCTTAGTTCTAGACCTGCCTTTGTCGTGCTTCTTACCATTCTCATCAGAGTTCTTCCCATCCCCCCTAGATTTAGACCTTCCTCTAACACTTGGACCCTTAGTTTGAGAAGATTTAACATCCAAGTTTTCCTTAATTTCCAATTCCTTTGATTTTAAAGAACTGATAATGAGGTCTAGAGGGGCACTATCCCTGCCATACTTTATAACTGTCTTGACATCACTATAAGTATCAGGGATAGCATTCATGAGGGCTATGCTGGTATACACATCAATAGTTTTGTCCTCAGACCTTTTAATGTCCTGGACAAGTTTTTGAAATCTGTCAATATTATCATCTATGTCCTTTGAAAGATTCAGTTTGAATTTAAATGTTTTTCAGGAAGATACATTCTGGATGACATAGAGGTTTCAGTAAACAGAGTATCTAGCTTAGTCCACATCTAAGAAGCAGACTCAATGGTCCCAACCTTTCTAATCACATAATCAGAAAGGTTGAGAATGATTGTAGACCTAGCTAACTCATTCATTTCAGCCACTTTCTTAGCAGATTCAGTATCAGGAATAGTTCCCTCTACTGATTTAAAAACTTTCTGCTGAATTAACACACACTTTATTTTTTGTTTCCAAATAACAAAATCATTTTTCCCATTGAAGGGAACAATGCCAACAGGTTGGGACATTTTGAGAAAGATTTTTACACACACAAAAGAACCAACCACACAGAAGGCACAACAAGCAACCCTACTATCACAGAGAGGGGACTTAAACACAGAACAAGTCAAGGAGTCCACTTAGAACAGATTTGCAGGGATTTCTCATGCAAGAAACACAGATGCAACTAACAGCAAGGTGCACACACATGAGACAATTCAAAGTGATCCCAGACACAAGAATCAATTCAAAAATGAGTTCTTCCCTATCTGTCACATGTACCCCGGCAAGAGGATTTCCCAGTTCACAATCACCCAATGAATAAGGGCGCATGGGGTTAGACATGCCCACGGTTCGTAAGCCGGTTCCGGTTTCGAGAAATGTGGAACCAGAACCGAACCGTGAGGCTATTTCACGATTCCGGTTGCGGTTCGAAAACTGGAGGTTCCGGTTCCAATTCCGGTTCCAGTTCCAGTTCCGAACTGCCGGTTTCCGGCGATTTTTCACGGTTCCGGTTTGGAACAGTCCAGAACTGGCGGTTCCGGCTCGATTTCAGTTCGTAAAATTTGGAACCGGAACCGGCCCGCGGTTCAAAATATGGTGGTTTCGGTTCAAGAAAAAAGTCACGGTTCCGGTTTGGAACTGGAACCGGCGGTTACAGTTCCGCGGTTAACCGCCGGAACCGAAAACCTTGGGCATTTCTACATGGGGTCACTCAAGGCGGTTAAGGCACATGGTTGATAGGTAATTCACACTTTAAACTTAAAATAGTAACACAGAAAACAACAACGGAAGCAAGAAAGTTGTAAGTACCAAGAAACATGCAAGAGACAAAACAAGAGCACAAAAAACCTAAGCCACGGCCAACGGCTACTACCAGAAACAACTGCCCACCCCTAAAACTAGAAAGCTGTAAAAGTTTTAGGGATTAGCCAATATACCAGAGCAGGAACCCTATCGTTAAGAAGAACCCGAGTTACCTCAGAGCCTGTACTGGAGGCTGAGCCTTACTCTGACGAGCCCACCTCCTTAATTTGCGACCCGACGTGCCTAAGTGATCCCCCCGTGACTCTGATACCACTGTAGAGATCAGATCACTTGGGATTCACTAATTACCAGGACCTCTTTTATTAAAATTGATCTGAGATGGCTAATCTCAGAATTACAAGCCAAGATACAAAAGGAATACAAGAATACAAGTCTACCTATTACAGAACCACCTAATCGAAACCCTAGCTCTTCTCAAGTCTTCCACCAGACTTGAGGTTCCAGCTCCTTCTATCATCTGCACACTAAGTGGAAGTATTAGTAAACCAAAACAAGATCCTCTCGGATCTAAACAAGAACAATCAGAAACCAAGGAAGAACAAGTAAGGATATGGCTCAGGTCACAACAATGACTACACTAGGCCAAGGACCTCCCCACACGCTTCTACCACAATTCACAAGATGAGAAACCGTTGAACTTGGAGATCAGAAACCCTAGCTTCGACCACCACAACTAGTCAATCCACCACGGTTCACAAACACTGCTACTTCTCAAAGATCTCACAATCTCCTCACTGAAACTAACACTCTAAACGCCAAACCAAGTTAACTCTAAAACTCTAGGTCAGATTCAACCATGAACTCTGTAGGAAACCGAGAGAGTAACCTAACTCAAGATCTATTCCGATAGATCCTTCTAAAACAAGGATTAACCGGAGAACACTAAAGATCTGAGGAGATGACCGGCGAAATTCGCCTGAAGTGAAGAGAGAAGGCAGAGGAGAAAACCAAAGAGCAAGAGAGAGAGAGAGATGATTCTAGAATGAATGAGAACCAAAGAGGCTGAGTGACTTAACACACTCACCAAACAAAACCCTCAGATCAACAGTTACATATGGTGATCCGAGTGGTGGGGACACGTTGCGGCCATCCAGCTAATCAGGTAAGTAATGGACTTCAATACATTGAGCCTCTGCATTTAATCAGTCAGGGCCAGCCCAACCGAATAAATACATAAGTCCAACAACAAATAGTCTAGTTTAAAGAAATATAAAGAAAAAGGGGTGAAAAAATGGGTGGAAAAAATAGTTGAATGTGCAACCCGGATTTATATATTAATTTTATAATAAAATGTGAGGAGAATGATTTAGGAGAATGTAAGGTCTATCTATCATATATTGTAAAAATAAACCGAAACTCTTAATCGCGGGGAGACTAAAATTGTAAACTAAGACTCCTACTAACGGATTAAAGGAGTATTTCTTAATATTGAATTCAGAATTATCTTACAAAAATATATGTGATGATTGTGAAGAACCATGAGTTCAACCTTCCCTAATGTCATTTTATCATTTTTTAATTTCTTTTGTGTAATTAGATAGTCTTTTTCCTCCTCTTTTTCCGTTTCAAATTATTAAGTTTTCCTCATCCCACTATAACTAATTGATTTCTTTTGGGTATGAGATTTAAGAAAATAAATTTTATAAGTGGTAAGAAATGATCATTTTGGTGACTTCAAATGAAAAATAATATTATGTTGCAGTGTTATTTTATTGTTGTTTAAATTAAAAATAATATTTTGAGTGGTAATAAATTTCGACTAATAACGAAGCATTCGAATGAAAAATGGTATGGTAATGCACTGTTATTTTATTGTTATCTAAATCAAAAATAGTATCCTAAGTGGTAAAAATGATCATTTTGCTGATTGAAAATGATACATTTCGAATGAAAAATGATATTCCCCCTGTCCCAAGATAAGTAAGGCGCTTCATTTTCGCACACGTTTTGAAAAACTATATAGTTGAAGTGGAGAAAAATCAAAGTAAGAGAAAGAATTATGTATAGAAGACTCTCCTCTACATAATTCTCTCGCTTACTTTAATCTCTCTCCACTCTAACTATTTTATATTATTTTTCCAAAATGAGGGCGAAAAAGAAGCTCCTCACTTATCTTGGGATGGAAGGAGTATTGTTTTCTAGTGATGTTTGGTTGTTTAAATCAAACTACATGCCTCCATTTAAATACAATTCATAACTGATTTGTTGAACAATTTATCAGTTCCAAATCCAACTGAGCGAGCATTTTGTTCTTTAACTACACCATGACCAAAATATCCAGTCCAAAAATGAGTCTTGTTGAGATGTTAATTTCTGGTTATACTCCTTCCGTCCGGCAGTAGGAGTCTTGTTTGAGTTCGACACAAATTTTAAGAAATATAAGAAAAGTGGGTGGAAAAAAAATAGTGAAATGTGAGACCCATTTTTCTATATTAATTTTATTGTAAAATGTGAGTAAAATTTGGGGTCTATCTAACTTTTATAGTAAAAGTGAACCGATACTCGTAATCACAAATAAACTAAAATGGTAAACTAAGACT
Source organism: Salvia splendens (assembly GCF_004379255.2). NCBI lineage: Eukaryota > Viridiplantae > Streptophyta > Magnoliopsida > Lamiales > Lamiaceae > Salvia > Salvia splendens. Next base: position 28,157,619 of record NC_056038.1, read on the forward strand.
CCTAATATCGGATAAAATTAGTATTTTTTCTGAAATCAATTTAGACCACATATTTTAAAATTAGATAGTCCAAATTGAGTTATTAGATAATATTTAAATACTAGTAGTATGAGTTACCATCCTCATACTATTTATAACTAAAAATCAACAACCTTAAATATTCTTGTAGTTGCTTCCATGATTCCTAAAACAAAAGCCAAAAATTGTACTATGACATGTCAGATTCAACTAATGCATGTAAGGTGACATTCCAACCATCCTAGAGCCAACCCTACTTGAAATTTACTCCCTCCATCCATCTATAATAAAGACGTTTCTTTTCGACATAGGGATTTTGAGAAATTATAATTTTCAATAACACTTTTCAATGTATTAGAATCAAACTAAATATAAATCAAAACGAACAACATTAAACGTGCGTCAAACAAGAGTGGTGCTTGTTAGAGTTGGTATACTAGAAATCACCTTTCGAGTGATTGAATACTGTAAAAACTCTTATTTTATTTTCCAATGAATAAAACAGATTATTTTTGTCATAATGATGTTATGTTTTGCATTTAATGGTTGTTTGTTACATATTTAAATATTATAAGAAACATAACAAGTCAATGTCTTTGTTTAAGTAGACCGGTTGTGGGCGACGTCCACTTTAAGGTAACACGGTCAGTTCTGAATAAAGAAAGAGCAGAATTTCACAACCTAGACAGGGCTTGACTACCTATCGTGTAAGGTTGCAATGTCAGTCCACATATTTCTAAGTCTTACTTAAATAAGATGACATTGGTGTGGTATAACACTGAACGGATCTAACAGCAAGACATGTCTTTATGCTATCTACTGAAAGACGAGGTCTTGATAAATAACTATTTCTTAAACAACATATTTTAGCATTGAGCATACGGTATTGATTATGCACTACTTTGACTTATCAAATGGTGTAGGCTTTTCGCAACCCAATAATCCTGATATATTGGGTAGTGGTGATTAATGTCCAGCGGTGCTAGGATTGCTATTATGTTAGAACGTGCGCGGGGTGAGTCTTATTTGATAATGTCCTCAAGAGGAGCGCGAAACAAGGTTTTATTAATCGGAACCTAGCAAGTTGGAGTTTGATTACTCTATGAATAATAAATTAGTGTTTCTTGCTACGTCCACTCTTGGAATTAGTAAGAAGTTAATTAATTACGTCTATACCAGACAATAATTAATTAATGGACATTTCTATCTTAAGTGCGGGAAATAAACATTTAACAAAATGGAAACTCGGATTACTTGTAATTTCGGATTTGGATGGGCAGTGCAATATTATTACTGTAGTGGTTGATAATGATATTCCAATATAAGCTTGTATTAAATTGTGGATTCAATTTAATTAGTAAAGCTAATTGTGTGAGGCCACATCCAAACCTCCATAGATCCCTGACTAGGTCAAAATATGAACTTAATATAAATCGGAGAATAAATGATAGATAGAAATACAATTTATTTTTATAAAATTTCCCCCCCCCCCCCCCGCTAAGGAGTGGATGATTTTTCCCTCTTCCTACACTAAGTGGGAGTTCTGTCTTCATTATGTAAGTCCTAGTATCCTGATAAGATCAGCCCACACTGATATCGGAATATAGTTCGGGAACCAGTTAGAAGATCTGTGGTCTAGTACTCAAGATCTTCACGTGGAGAAGTAGCGAGCAATATGCGATTCTTTGGAGAATCAAAAATAGATCTAATTCTCTAATTTATTTGTGCTTCCGCTGCCAACCCCCCATCAGTGTCACATAAGATATGTAACATATCATTCACCTATTAAGTACCCCATCAGTTCCATTAAAAATGCAACGTTATCCTTTTTTGTTGTCCCATTAAAAATAAAACGTTTCTAAAAATGGAAAAAACACTCTCTCTACTTTTTCCAATTTCTTACTTTATTCTTTCATTAACTCACAAAACAACACTACATAAAATCTCATGTCGAAAACCAAATGTTTCATATTTAATGGGAATCAGGGAGTATCATATTGTATTAACCAATACATATGTATTAAAAAGCCCTTGCACTTTGAGACATTCTTGAAATATCCTACGCTCGCAGGGGGCAACGCATTTGGTTTCGGAGAGGCAGAGTAGCAAGAAAGGGCAAGGATCGATTACACTATTGTCGTGTAGTTACAACATCTCTCAGGCACAAGTGTGAGGCTGTACGAGGTGGGCTTCTAGCAGGACAGTGGGTTAACGACCCTCCCCTGACAAACCCATAGTTTGGATGGTTTTAGAGGTGATTAACACATGATTTTGTTGAATTAAGGTGTTTATTATAGATTTTTACTCATTTAATCACTAATTAGATGAATTAATGAGTCTGTTGGAGTTTTGAAGTAAAAACAGGCTAAACGGGTAAAACGGAGCAAACGGCCTGATTCCAGATAGTTCGCCTGGTCGGGCATTTTTCAGTCACAAAACACCCGCCCCGGGCGTTTCGGTGAGAAATACAAAAAGTTTGCTCGGTCGGGCATTTTTCATCCGAAAAAATGCCCGGTCGGGCGTTTGTAGTAGAGATCACGATGCCGAGGAAACGCCCCGCCGGGCCTTTTCCCACTTACAAATTGCCCGGCCGGGCGATTACAACGGATGCCCATTTTTGCCCATTTTCACTCCAAGTATAAAAGGGACTTGAACAATTTCGATCTCTAACTTCCATTATATCCAAATTGAGCTGAAACAAGAGATTGAAGAGGATTTGAAGGCAATGAGTTCCCCCCTTTCAAGAGATTGAAGGAGAAGACTCCCCACCATCAATTCCACCTGTAGGGAATTCTTAGTTCCAATTCCATCCATGTTTTGCTTTGATTTCTTTGTGTTTCTTTTTTGTTTTGTCTTTGATTATGAGTAGCTAGATTTCTTTTAGGATTTGGTGAAGTTTGCATGAAATCCATGGTTTGATCTTGGTTTAATGCTTATTTATCACTTGTATTGGTTTTGTTGATTATTGCTCTTTCTATATTCAATTGCCTAGCTAACAATTGAGTAAATCTTGCTCTAATTATTGCCATTGAGAAATACTTGATTAGACTAGTTAGATAATCAACAACTACGTGTTTTATATGTGATTGAGAGATGCATGAAATCAGTGGCGGACGCAGAACTTTGTCAGGGTGGAGGCTATATATTCAAATTTTATATGGGATAATAATTTTCTTATACTTTTTTCTTTTGGTAGGGGCTTTTGCACATTAATTCACACAAATTACTAACAAAATTTTAATATTATACAACTAGAAAAGTAAAAAAAAATAAAATTGGGAAGGGCTTAAGCCATCCCTCATGCCTATGTGTTTCCGCCAGTGCATGAAATAGAGAGAGGACTTGGATTCGTTGTTTTTGGGAGTCGGTCTCGAATTGTAGGGAGGAGACTCCTACACTAGAGTTTGAGGATCGATAATTCTAACTTGCCACGACCTACAAAACCCGTACACTTGCGGGTGACATTTTAATTGCTAAAAATAGTCTAGTCATCCCTCTTAGCAGGCTACTACATACTTAGATTGAACATTCCTCGCAATATTGTCGGGCCGGGATGTGAAGGCCGTTGGAGTTGGGGTTTTAGTTTTTTTTTCAAAAAGAAATACTCCTACTATTCAGCTAGTGGTGGGCCCGTTAAGGTAAAAGAAAACGTAATTTAAATAGTGTGGTTATTCTTTTTTGCCTATAATATTCATTATGGGATGCACTCCAATCATCCTATGCGCGACACATAATTTTTGTTGTTTCATACTCCCTCTGTCCCACTACAAGTGAGTCGTTTCTTTTTTATCATTGTTTTGATAATATGATAATAAATAGTTAATGCGGAGAGAAAGTAAAGTAAGAGGGAGAATAAAATAGAAGCAGGTCGTATATACATTATTATCTTATTTACTTCACTTTATCTCTACTCTAACTATTTATTATATCATTTTTACAAAACAACGTCCGATTTGAAACACCTCACTTTTGTTTCATCGTTTCTGCAGGCATCACTTTTAATAAGAAGTAACTGAGGATAATCATTTCCCATAACATTTTACTTTTTGTTATAGCAATAAGAAATTTTGCTAATATTACTATTTATATTATTTAATAAATGTTATATTTAAAAATAAGTATACTTATCTAATAAAATAGTATACTATCAATCTTCACATTCCATTATTCTCCTTATTCACGGTAAATAATTAAATACTTTATATATTCAGGTTAACAATAATAAAACAGAAAAAATAGTTTGAGTATCAAAATTCTCTGTATCCCATCTCATAACAAAGTATCCAAAATAGATTGAAGTTTTAAGTCATATGACGCGTGACATTCATAAAAAAATAAACTAATTGTACAATTATTTTGATATCCTATGAGCCAATATAGCTTTACGTTACTTGTTTTATCTTTGTTCTATATTTTTTTTTGTTTTTTTATCTTTTAAACTATTTTATTGGTATTACTTTCTGTAGATCGTTTGTATCAGTTGTCACCATAATAGTAATAATCTCTTTTGACGCTCTCCGGCGTAATCATGCCATTTCCGCCTTTATTTTATTTATTTTCGCCCAAATTAGTCAATTTTAAGTTCGACCAGTGTCTATAATACTAATAATAAAAATAATAATAATTTTTTAGTATTTATGAATATTAGTTGTTAGAGAATACTAACTAATAGTAAAAATATATGAATTTCATCTTGAAAACTAATTTGTGATAAGGTGAGTAGTCCATAGGATTTATACAGTGATATCTGTTTCCTCTTGACATCAATGTGTGATATATAGTTATACTCCCTCTGTCCCAAGTTACTTGAGTCGTATTCCATTTTGGATTATCCCAAATTACTTGAGTCATTTATCCTTTTGACTAAAAATAAAACATTTAATCACACCTACTTTATTCTATTTTTTACTTTACTCTCTCCTCTCTCTTACTTTATTATCTCTTTTAGTTTATTTTACTTTATTTAACTTACTAAACACAACTTTCTTAAATCTCGTGCCGAAAAGAAAAGCCTCAAGTAACGTGAGATGGAGGAAGTATGTTAGTAGTATTTTTTAGTTTCAATTGTCAATAATAACTATGAATATGACATATATTACTCATAAATATATTTATGATTTTTGATTTAGAAGTATTTAATTAGCGCCGATAATATTAATATGAAAGTGATAGGGTGTTTGGTAAAGATGTCCAGATAAGTTAATGGCTTTGTAGCTTAAAGAAGAAAAAGCTACACCGATGTTCGCATCTTGTTTGAAATAAACTAATACCATACCTCACTTTCTCTCTTATCTTTTTTTGCTTTTCTTAAATTTGGGTCCCACTTTTTGGAAAGTAGATTGGATTTGGACTTATAGAGCAAGAAAGTTATGGATAATAAAAGTGTATGAAATAACAGAACAAAAATGTGGCATACGTGTGTTGTCGTCTTCATGGGTAAAATGTAGGATACATGTCTTTATAAAGGTCATTGCATTTCGTTATCGGCACTTAACACATTTTCAAATTGACTTCTTTTATTAAAAATCAGATGCTTAAGAATATTACTCATTTGATTATATCTAAATACATAGTACTGTATATATGAACTGTCAGGCTTATATTAATTTCTCCCTACGTCCCACAGTAGGAGTCACTCGTATTGTAGGCACGAATTTTAAGAAATGTAAAGAATATTGAGTTGAAAAAGTTAGTGGAATATGATACCCACTTTTTTATATTGATTTTATAATAAAATGTGAGTGAAGTGAGTTAATGGAATATGAGACATACTTACCATTTATGGTAAAAAAGAAGTGTGACTCCTATTGTGGGACGGACCAAAATGGCAAAGTGTGACTCTTATTGTGAGACAGAGGGAGTATATGATAATGCACCTTAATGACAAATATTTTTTGGTATATATGCAACAAAGTATTACTCCCTCGGTCCCCAACAATAGTCACATTTTGTCATTTCAGCCCGTCCCACAATAAGAGTCACATTTAACTTCTACCATAAATGTTAAGTATGTCCCACATTCTACTAACTTACTTCACTCACATTCAATTATTCACTCACATTCAATTATCAAATCAATATAAAAAGTGTACCCAATATTCCACCAACTTTTCTAATCCACTATTTTTTAATTTTCTTAAAACTGTACTCACACTAAATATGACTCATATTGTGGAATGGATAGAGTCTTATTTGTGCTAATATGACTTGATTTATTAATGAGTACCATGAGGCATTGCAAACATGAATGTAATCAAATGCAAACTCTAAATATTATACAAACTCCAAACTATGATCTGGACCGTTAAAAAATATCAGCAAATTATAAAATAATAGCAACAGAAAATATCAACACAGTGTCAACGGTTGACACCATGTTGACATTGTATTGACATCAAAATCTTGAAATTTTACAGTGTGTTGACATTGTGTTGATGATATGTTGACACTGTGTTGAAAAGTTTGGAGTTTGTACAATATATAAGTTTGCATTTTATCACTATCCATTGGAAACCTATGTTATGTAATAGTCCTGAAGTGCGTTTCCTTTCGAAAAGTGGAGAGTATCGAAACTATAAGATGTTTATTAAGATGAACTGAAATTTTGTGAGATTTCAAGACTATTAGTACAATCTTTTACGCTAATTTTGCTTGATTTATATCCAATGAAGGATATTTTTTGAATGACTACAAAAAAGTCTCTGAATATGGTTTGCACATTTTTAGTACCCGGAAAAAAAATACTCCCTCCGTCCCATTAAATATGCAACATTTGCTTTTCGGCACATGATTTTATGTAGTGTTGTTTTGTAAGTTAATGAAGAGAGAGTAAAGTAAGAGAGAAGAAAAAGTAGAGAGAATATTGTTTCTATTTTTAGAAACGTTTCATTTTTAATGGGACAGACCAAAAAGGAAAACGTTTCATTTCTAATGGGACAGAGAGAGTATATCACTAAAGGTTTCTGGACAAAAATTTAACTTCATTTGAGGAATTTTTGTACTATTTTCTGACTTTTTTGCCTTTTTTTGAATCCTTTTTAGTTTTAAAGAATACTTTGGTCTTTATGTTTACTACTCCCCCCGTCCTGACTAAGATGACATATTTCATAGTCGGCACGAGATTTTAGGAGTTGATGGTTAATGTAGTTAATTGGAGAGAATGAGTGAGTGTAAGTATTAAATAGAAAGAGAAATGGAGTTGAATATTTAATTGGATAGAGAAAAGTGGTTGTGTGTATTAATTGGAGAGAGAAAGTTACCAAAAATAGAAATGTGTCATCTTAATTGGGACAAACTAAAAAGGAAAGTGTGTCATCTTAAATGGGACGGATGGAGTATTTATTTTCTATTTTTCTCATTTTCTTCTCTTTATTTATTTAATGTTTTATTCATCTCTCTCATTCTATGTTTATTCTCAATTTAATTTACTTTAACAATTTTAATTTTATATATATCATTTTGTAAAAATATTCAATATACAAAAGATAACACTCCCATCTGTCCCTGAAAATTCGTCACTTATCTTCATTTTCGTTCGTCCCTAAAAATTTGTCACATTTCACTTTTACCATTTTTGGTAGTGGACCCTACATTCCACTAATTCATTCCCACTTATATTTTATTATAAAATTAATATATAAAAGTAGGATCCACATGCCACTAACTTTTTCAACTCACTTTCTATTATATTTCTTAAAACTCGTATCGGGTCAAATGATGACAAATTATAAGGGACGAAGGAAGTAATTTATTTTTTCTTAATTTTCTTTATGGGAATATTTTTTTGAAAAAATTGAAACCGATGTGCACAAGAAGAAAATTTATCTAAACCACGTTTTAAAAATAATGTTTGTATTTACACTTAGGGCGTGTTCACTTTGCCCGAATTGGGCAATTCCTTGCTAAAAATGCTGCTGAATCTTCCGCCTCAGGAGGGTTGGTTGTACAAGGGGCGATGGACGGCAGATCTCGTCTTTCTTTTTGCTTCGATCGTTGTTCGAGATGCTAGGCAGAAGTCGTGGCCAATAATTACCTTCCCGAGAATCTTCATTCAAGAAGTGTTTGAAGAAATTAACGCCAAGGCGGGAAAGCACTTCTCGGTGCTGGGATGAACAAATCTGCCATTCCGTATATATACTCTCAAATCTGCTTCAAAACTGGGAAGAATTCAAATCTTCAACATCGCAGAATTGGAATTAGGGCAAAGTGAACACGTCCTTACTATTAAGAGTGAACTACATTAATGCCACCTGATCTTTCGCTTTCGCACATAAATGGTACTTGATCTTTATTTTATATCGATGTTAGTACCTAAAAATCACATTTTTGGTACCTGATGCGATTTTCACGCCAAAATGCCCTCTAAAAAATATGTTTTTTCATGTGTCATAGAGGATATTTTGATCATACACAAAACTAGTACCAAAAGTGATATTATAATATCTTATCTCATTCTCCTCACTCTTTATACTATTATTATTAATCAATATTAATATTATTATTTTGATGTAATAAATTAATAATTAATTAATTTTTTAATATTATTCAAATATACTTAATTATAATTATATTTGTAAATATATTTAATTATTATAATAATATTATTGTTCTAATACTAAAAACTAGTAGTAGTAATTTATAGTATAATTATTGAAATTATGAATCATATAAAATTATATAATAATAATAATTATTATTTTATATTAAATTAAATTAATAACTAATCTTAATAAAAATTTAAAATTATGAATTGTATTCATAATGATATAAAGAGTTGAATATTTTTAGTTGGGTGTTTGATCCCTAAAATGAGTTTAAAATAATTTAATAAAAAAATATTCAATTAATTTAATTACTTTAAATAATTAATTTAATTAGGTGTTTTGTTCTTGATTTATATTATGAATGTAATTAGATGTATGTATAAAACACTAAAAAGAAATGTTTGGGACTATTTAATTAAAATTTTCAAAAATATCCTCCATAACAAAAAAAATCATATGTTTGGTACCTAGGGTTATTTTTTGTTACGGGGGTACCAAAAATGATATAAAATAAAGATCATGTATCATTTACGTGCGAAAGTGAAAGATGAGGTATCATTTATGTAGTTCACTCTACTATTAAAAATAATACTCGCTCTGTCCCCCAAAGTTTGTCCAATTTTACCATTTTCGTTCGTCCCACAAAGTTTGTCCCACTTGGAATCTTACCAAAAATAGATACTCCCTCTGTCCCGTGTTACTTGCACTATTTTCCTTTTTGGGCGTCCCAAGTTATTTGCACTCTTTCCATTTTTAGTAAAAATTATCACCTACAACCGCAATTGTTGACTTTGCTATACACTCATTCCTTAATCTCCGTGCCGAAAAGCAAATGTGCGAGTAGCCCGGGACGGAGGGAGTATTAAATACAATCTCAACTTTCTCAATGTGGAACTCTTATTCCACTGCACACCTTCATTTAATACACAGTCAAATAATTTCTTAAAAACTCGACAAATTTTGGGAACAGTGGGAGTAGTACATTGGATGGGAGGGATTATATTTTAGGTAGGAGAGATTATAAAATTTAGAGATTGGGCTACAAAAAGTGTAGCATCGCAACGTAGACATATACCGTCGACGTACGGCCTACGTGCTACAATGAGGTGGGGCCCGCTTGCCGTTGATAAGCCGTACGGTAATACTGTAGACGCATCCACACACTATTCATTTCCATTTGAGTTAGGAGTCTTTAATCGTACACAAAATAGAGAAAGGGAGGCCCGCTAGTGATGGACATGACATGGATTTCCACAAACCGGTGGCCTATCTCTGTATAAAGGAGGATAAAAGTAAATGTTTAATGCATATACACTTAAGTGCGCATCCATCCACTGTCTCTCATTGTTTTATCATACAATTATAAATTGAAGTATGAGTTTGATAATTTCAGATTTATTGTAACATACTAGTTTCGTGTGAATAATATTTCCATAGCAAGTGAACCATGAACCTCTTCCGCCTACCTACTATTGTTTTTATTATTAATTCTTGACATGGGGAGAGGGGAAAAGGAGAAATATGCGTATAGCACTGCATCTTTGCACAAATATATTTTAGAAAATAATCAGTGCACAAATAAAAGTAAAAGGTGGGCATGGTAGAAAATGGTGCAAAAAGGGAAACTGAATTGCGTGGAGAAAAGGTCGGTACCCCATCCGTAAATGGAAAAGGAGTGGGGCCCAGATGTTGATATTGATATTACGATGTCGAGTCAAGCACCAATTTAGGTGCGATATTTACGTACTCGGCCCCATCCCCATCCAATTTCTCTTGCTTTGACTTGATTTTTCTATATTTGTTTCTCTTTACTAATTAATTCTTCAACATTTTATTGAATTGTTTAGTAGTTTGACGGCCTCTAATTGTATACTTGCACGTTGCATTATCTTTCATACAATGATGAGTTATTTATTTTCAACAAAATGTAAGAACACCTCTTGTTATGCTAACATGTAGCCCAAAGCCTCACATGTATAACGAACTAAGTCAAAATTTTATTGTATCTTAATTTTAATTTTACGTGTCAACAATGCTCTCAATCAATTGTCTATTGTCTCCCCAAAATGCTTCTCAAAGTGATGGCATTTTTGGCAAGAAATTAGGAGCAATGAAGCATCTAGTTTGTTTTGAATGAGTTTTATAATCTAATTGTACCACGTTTTAGTTATTTTTTTAGGAATAGACTAGATTAGGATTAATTTTAAACGTCTTCACTTGAGTTTGATCTGATTTTGTTAAGCTAAACAAACTCCATTGAAAATCTTGATAAGAGTAGTGAAACAGAGGCCGACACCTTTGTCTTTAGATGCATTTGTAAAGTCAAGACAACCCAAATGTATTGACTGTTGAATTGTGTTTTCACAGCTCCAAGAGCCAAGTTTTCTTACATTTTGGCTTCCTTATCGTATTCACTTATCAAATTAATCTAATCTTGAGAAAAGAGCATTTTATGATATGCTTGATTGATTATAATTCATTAATATTAAAGGTGCGCACTTACATATTTCAGAGGGATGATAATGCATTATGCACATTCTTGATATGGTGATATTGATTCCATCAAGTTATATTGTGCTGTTTTTTCACTATTCTACATATTTCTTCACCAACATCAGTGGATTTGAGATAAGTTTACTCATTGACCTCCATTATTAAATGATACAGTGCGTCTTATTTGATTGAAAAAAAAAATGCTAGGAGTAGTTCGTAAGTTGAGTGTGACATGGGGTTGATATGGTTGTGTCACTAAAGCTAATAGATTGTTTTTGAGTTGTTAAATGACCCTCATACACCATAAGAGCCGTTTAACTGTTTTCATAATTATTTTGGGCCTATTTCTGTCATATAGTAATTATTAAGCCCAATATATTAAGTGGATGACAGTTCAGAAAACCCCAAACTTATATAGTGTACAAATATAAATCTCATAATTTACGGAAATCCACCCGGACTACCAATAACCATGACTAATTTGAATCAATAATTTAACCCCATATAAATAAATAATATAAAAGGTAGGATAATTTTAAAAAAAATAAAATAAGAGTTATTCATCATGCAATTATAGAATCGATCACGATTGGCAATCCCTAATATAAATACAACCAAGAATAGTGGCGCAATCATAGATTTTGAGTAGAGGCGCTAATCAATAAATTATAACCAAAGAAAATGATTATTGTAAGTAAAACAAATTGAGGTTCCATTAAACATTTTTATTGGAGAAAAATGAGTGATGTATAGAATTCGTTCTTTCAATGGGTTGAAGTGGTGGCATGGCCCAGCTTAGTTAGTGTGATAGATTTGGGGCTTGGAATTTTCAAATGGTTGGTTTGGATAATTTTATAATATAGATAGATGGGTTTGTATTATTCTTTAATTCATTCCGTTCTTAATGCATCGTATGAAATGTAGAAATTTAAGATTATGGGCCTATATTTTCCACTAAAATTCGACACACATTCACTTTTCTTTTCAAGTTTCCACCTATAACACAAATTCAAATTACATTCAAATCTTTGTAATAACAAATGAAACTATATGTCTCTATCCACGTTACACAAAAGAGAGATTTGCACTATAATCTAAACAATAAAGCCGAAAGTTATAGTGCACAAGCAAAACAGAGTGCGTGTTTAAGTGCACAAGATGAGCCTGTTCAAAACCATGACACCACAAGAGAGCGTCACGAAAAACATGGTAACAAAATCCCGGGCCGACCATGTCCTAACGGCCTTAGACTCGACACGCAAGCTCTTGGCCCGACGAAGCGCATCCACCTCGGTGAGCAGATCGAACTCCACGCCCTTCCTCTTCAATTCCTCCACGCACTTGCCCAGAAGCTTGGAGTCCTCCTTCTCCCGCCTCAGCATCTTCTCCAAATGCGACTCCACATCGGTTTTGTAGCGGATGGCCCAAATGAAGGGCAGCGAGAAGAGCAGGGAGCAGAGGGAGGGCAGCCAGGAGCGCGTGCAGAGGGCGGGGTGCCCCGTTGAGAGGAGGAGGAGGGAGGTGGAGTGGAAGAGGAAGAAGAGGCAGTAGAGGTGGGTGATTTGGCTTCGGGTGGCGTCGATTTGGGTTTCCTTGAGGGAGAGGCGGTTGAAGATGAGGTCCTCCTCTTTCAGCCACTGCTTTAGGAGGAGTTTGTGGGTCGGGTTGCCGGCGATCTGCTGGAGCGGGTGCGCTGCCTTTGCCTCCATTAGAATTGATGACGATGATGATGATGATGTTGTTGTTGTGTCACTGTTGCTGTCGCCCATTTATTGCTGCTCTGTTCAGATTATTGAGAGAGAATTAGGAAACACAGTTATGACTTATGAGAGTGAGCGTGAGCGTTTTCATATGCAACGGTCCGCTTTCGAATTTATTTCTTTTTTAATTTGCAACGGTCGAATCGCCGGACGCTGATTTATTTGATTTTAATCTTAATCAATTTTAAATATTTAATTAAATTACTCCATAACAATAATTAATTAAATTACTCAATTTTAAATATATAATAAATACTCCCTCCGTCCCCTAATAGGAGTCGTTGTTTGACTGGGCACGAGTTTTAAGAAATGTAAAGAAAAGTTGGTTGAAAAAGTTAGTGGAATGTGAGACCCACTTTTTTTTTATATTGGTTTTATAATAAAATGTGAGTGGAGTGAGTTAGTGGAATGTGAGACCTACTACCATTTATGGTAAAAATAAAGAGTGACTCTTAATGGGGGACGGCCCAAAAAAGGAAATTAGCGACTCTTATTCGGGGACGAAGGGAGTAGAATATAATGATGTTTATAGTTAAGAATATGTGTTAATTACAATTTCATAACACTATAAACAATTAAAAATATTATAATCAATAAAAAAAGAGAAATGTACTTCTCTCAACTCACTCTAACTGAAACATTTAATATTCAACAAAAGATTTTATAAAATTTTAATTTCTGATATGAGTAGAGTAAAATAAAATAAAATAAATAACAAAGAGGAAATAAGCATATATTATGATTAAATAAATAGTTCAATAGTTTTGATCAACAAAACATAGATATTCATAAATAGAAACAAAATATTAAAAAAAATAACAACAAACCAATAGTTCATAAATTTTGAAAAACTTCTTTATAAATAATGGTAGAATCACCCCTACTATCATCATCTTCTCCACAAACTTAAATTTTCAAACCTTCACGACTTATGACTCTGGATACAACAACGTACAGTTGTCGTGACGGAAGACTGACTTTTTCATAAATAATCCAACATGAGAGAGATTGACCTTGACTTTTGTTAATCGTCATTGAATACGACACACCCAAAGAAAATTGTCGTTGTTGGAATTTGAATGGAAACCTTGGATCAAATGGTATTAAAAATTACTATAAAATTTAAAATAAAGAATGAAATATAAAATAAAATACATGAATAACTCAAAATATGTTTCACACTCAATCATCCCACAGAATTAGGCCATTTAGGGTTGACACGAGTTTTAATGTGTAATTGATAAAGTGGAAGAGAAAGAGAAAAAGTAGAGAATTTGTACTGGATGGTTGGCCCCAATATTGAAAGAGAAAGAGAAAAATGTTTGCCATAAATGCATCTGAACTATTTATATAGGACGGACGAAAAAGAAAATATGGTCTATTTCTATGAGATGAAGGGAGTAATAAAATATTAGTGAAATTAACTAGTGGAATGTGAGACATACTTACAATTTAAGTGAAAATGAATAATTAATAGAGATTGGATGAAAATAACAAAAATGGACAAATAATGAGGTATGGAGGAAGTAGAAGTAGAAGGTAGGAACATCCATGACTTAATTCTTGTCACTACAGGTTGAGAAGTGGACCTTTATCAATTGACACTCATGTCCTAATCTTTCACTGGGCCTGCACATAAGGCGCACCTACCTATACAATACATGGTACGGGACATTGGTAAATGCCTAAATGGTTCTCATTTGTATCATTCGATCTCGAACAATAGATACTTTGTCTTATGCTACCGTTATATCTAGACGTGTCAAGAAACTATCACCTTCTGAGAGGGACAAGGCAACTAATTATATTAAGTTTATAAAAGCAATAGCATGTTTAGAAAATTTATTGCCGACCTTACCAGCACCGGAGGTGTACTAATCAATGAACCCCAGAAACCTACTTTCTTTTCACAAAACTATCACCTTTTGAGAGGGACAAGGCAACTAATTATATTAAGTTTATAAAAGCAATAGCATGTTTAGAAAATTTATTGCCTACCATTGCTACCAAACAACAACATAAAAACTTTTTCTGCTCTGCTATGACACAAAGCCCGCATTATTTATCATCCGTAAAAGTGAATAATGTGTTTATTACATAAAATCAATGGTTTTGTACACTAAGCAGCAATACAAATAGTACTACTAGAAAAGAAGAAAATACACAAATGAAGCAAATACAAGCACAATGGTTGTCTGCAACTGCAAGTTGGATAAAGCAAAAGATAACAGTCTGTATTATCTTATCTTAATTTGTAATCATTGGTTCACACCCTACCCATCAATTTCTCTTTGACAACAACACCTTCAATCCTTCCCTAGCATGCAGAATTATCGAGTCCCGTGGAGAAACCTTGTGCCCCTCGCGCAGTCTCACCTTGTACCCGTAGAGTATCGCCGCTGCCACCATCTTCATCTGCACAAACGCCATCTCCTTCCCCAAGCAAGTCCTCGGCCCCGCGTTGAATGCCGGAAACTTATACGACGGCTCATGTTTGATCTTCCCACTCGGAGAAATCCACCTCTCCGGCTTGAACTCCAAGCAGTCTTTCCCCCAAACACTCTCCATTCTCCCCACCGAATAAAACGATATGATGAGCTTCCCGTTGCGCGGGAGGTAATGCCCGCTTGGTAGAATGTCAGGCGACACAGGTGCCTTGTGCTCCAGCGCCACAGGCGGGAACAGCCTCAGCGACTCGCAGAGCGCTCCATGCAGGTATACTAGCTTATGCGACTCCTCCTCGGAAAACGGCCTCCACTTGCTCTTTACACCGAGCTCCGCTTCCATTTCTTCTAGAATCTTCGCTTCCACGGTAGGGTTTTGACCGATGAGCCAGAACAACCACGTGAGGCACGTGCTCGTCGTGTCCCTCCCGGCAAACATCAAACTCAACGAGGTATCCTTGATGAACGATTTTAGAGTGCCATTGATTACCACTGATTTCTTCTCTCTATACACCTTCTCGAACGCATCCAAGACACTCCTCTTATTATCACTGCTAAGGGAGAAAGTGATATGTGAGTAGATGAAGTCATCGAACGCGGCTTTAGCCTTGGCGATGGTCCTCTCGTCTCCGACGTCGAGCCACCTCTGCAGCTTCCACATCCATTCCGGCAATATGTGCCGCCTCAGAAGCGGCTCCGCCAAGGTGCTGAAAGCCTTCTCGTAAGGGAAAAAGGGCAAGCCGGTGCGCAAAGTGCAGGGGTCGTAGTCCAGCACGAATTTGCAGATATTATCAAAAGCAAACCGCTGGAAAACATCCTGCAAATCCAAATGATTCCCTCCTGAAAATTGATCGAGAATCGGGAAAAGGCCGGTGTCCACTTTATCCCACACAGTCCTCTCGAGATAGGCGTTGAAATCGGTATGTTTGAGCTCCGCCATAGTGGTTCTCCGGTGAATCTCCCAGAGCTCGAAGTCGGCGCCGAAGATTCCCTCGCCGAGGACGTCGAAGATCTTGCGAAACTCAGGGCCCTTTGGATAGTTGGAGAAGTTTCTACTGAAAACGTGGTGGATGTTCGCGGGATCGGAGGTGAAGAGCATGTCGATGTTGAAGAACCACGGCCCTAAGAACCGGTAAGTGCCGCCGCATGCGGTTAGGACCTCCGTCGCATAGTCGTGTATCCGCCGCAGATTTAGAAGAACCGCCGGCAGCATCCCAAGAACCGGCCATATTGTAGGCTCCGGCGGTTTTTTGCCTCTTCTGCTTGCTAAGTACCAAACCACAAGCAGTGGTGTTATCATCAGCAGAGACTGGTATTGGAATTCAAGTATGGCCATTTCGGAGAGAGTGAAGATTTTGTTTTTTTTTTGCCTATCTCAATAGTAGTATGTGTCTAATGTTGGCTTTTTGCTTGGATACATTGTCTTTAAATAATGATTTTTGGAGACCCTTGGAAATGGGGCAATCATCTCGTTATGGGAGATTTAATTGATGGTTGAACTATTAATTAACTTGACAATAATTAGTTACGCTCAAATTTAGGTATGAAGTTGATTTGTTTGATGATATAATAATGGTTTTTAGGTAAATATCATGATGTTTATCAACTTAATATTTCACATTTTTTATAAAATTAATACTCACTCTGTCCCTCTTTAGTAGAAACATTTTTTTTGGCACGAGATTTAAGAAAAATTATTTTAAATGAGTTAAGTAAAAGGAGAATAAAGTAGAAAGGAAAAAGACAGAGAGATGAAGAGAGAATAAAATATTTTTTGCCAAAAAAGAAAATGACTCAGCTACAGTGGGACAATCCAAAAAGGAATACGACTCGACTACAGATGGACGAAGGGAGTATTTCACATCTCTATTATCCTTTGATTTTTCTCTTCGATGCATTTTCCGAACAGTAATTGAGATAGTTGGATTTGATAAAATCAATTAAGAGGATCATATCTATCTAATTTTTAGTTGAGCTAGTTCTGATGTGATTTTTTCAAGTGTTCTTTGACGATATATTCAAGCTTTGAAGTTTGAATCTTAGTGGTGATGATGATTTCATTTGAAATAAATCGATCGTCGTATTTAAATTGATATGAGAAGGCTTTGGCGACAGCACAATAGTTTGCAAGATGGACACTTGATGGTAAGACTAATTGATCCACCTCCTACCTCCTATATGTGTGTGTGTACATATAGAATACGTGCATAAAGACAATAATCTGTATATATGACAATAATTTATCAATTTTGTTTCTATAATTAAGCATTTTGTACTTACGTGTCGTAGATCTCAATTAGTTGCGAGTTGAGGTGGAGGCCCCTCCATTCAATTATGTTCAATTATTGGATATACATAACTCCAACTCCAGCGGTCCACCAATCCGCTCATCAAACTTAAATACATAAACCATACACCTTTAGGAAGACATAAGAAACAATAATAAGAGTCCATATTCTTTAATAATACTTTAATTACAATTTAAATACTTTAATTACAATTTAAATATATAAACTATTCACCTTTTATGAGGACGCATAAAATAAATAGTTGATTTTTTTTACACAAAATTTTAAAAAATAATAATACTACTGGTATTTAATGAGTCAAGAGCGTAATTTAACAATTTACATAAAACTCAAACTAATTTAAAGATATCACAATTGTATAAAATACTACCACATTCACATAAAATTGTTAAAATCAACTCTCAAAATTTGTATATTGTTGCAACAAATGGTTAACTAGTGCATTTTGTTATTAACATAAAAAATAATCGTTTCAAAACACAACCCAAGCCCGAAAGTGACTTGAACCCAACAACAGAACAAGAAACAAAATCTAGGAGCCCCACAAGTCGGGCACAACCATTGAATCAAAATCTAACCAACAACTACAATCAACTTAAGAAACTACTCCATCCATCCGCCAAAACCTAACACATTTTGCCATTTTGGGTTATCCGACATTTAAAGACACATTTACCTTTTTTCACTTTTAGTAGGTGGACCTTATACTCCATTAACTCATTACACTCACATTCTACTATAAAATTAATACTCCTACCTTCCTAAAAAAAATAAACAAACTTGTAAATAGTACGGGTATTAATGTGCAATTGGTGGAAGTAGTATAGTGGAAATAGTGTACTATGCAAAAAATAGACAAACTTGTACAGTAAGAGAAAGATAAGAAAAAGTAAGAGTGAGAGGGAAAATGTAGTAGAAGTAGTATAAGTGGATTGTGGAGTCCACATTATTAGTGGTGTGTAATTAGTTAAAAACCTTCTATATTTAGAATTGGTCTAAATTTGGAGGACCACTCAAAATGGTAAAACTAGTCTATTTTTTAAGGACGGAGGGAGTATATAAAAATGAGATCCACTTTCCACTAACTTTTTATTCATATTCTTTATAAAGACAAACAATTTCTTAAAACTCGTGTCGAGTCAAATGTATTTTTAATTGGCAGGCAGAGGGAGTACTAAGCAAATTATTTCAACAGCCAAAACTAACAAAACAAATGTGTCAATCATCATCCTCGGGCAAGAAGCGGAAGTTAGGATATCCGAAATTTATAGTACTAATAAACAAAATACTTTAATTACTTTTTCTTTCTCCAATAATAATACTTTAATTACTTTTTCTTTCTATCACTCTCTTATTTTACCAATTGTGTATTAAAACTCATGTACTATAAAAAATGCATACTTTTGTGGGACGGAGGGAGACTATGTTTCATTCCTAGAGATATGTAGTGATATTATTTTGAGTTCGAGAACTTAAAGAGGTGCAAAGTGCAATTTTTAGAGATCAAATATAAAGTTCATTATTGTTAAAACCAAATTAATGACTAATTATTATTCCCTCTGGTCCCTAATAAATATCTCATTTTAATTTTATTATTTTAAGTAAGTAAACCCTATAATTCATTACTTATTCTATTCACAATTATTATAAAATTAATAAAAGAAGGGTTCACTAATTTTTTCTATCCATTATACTTCACAAAGTTAAATAATTTTTTAGAACACACGGATTAAATACGAGACATTTACTACAACGTGTAATTTGACTTTCTCATTTGATGTTTTTGCAGTGGCAGACGCAGAAAATATTATTGGTAGGGGCTGCATTTATACCCTATATATATATACTATATTCAATAAATAAAACACTAAATATAATAAAACTTAATAATATATTAAAAAAATCACAAATACAACTATAAAAATGTTAAAAAAAAATTATAAAAAAAATTATTATAATGCATAAATCAATATATTACTATGTTGCAAATATATATAAAAAAAGATAGAAAAATAGTATATGAATCTAATTTGAACCAAACTCCAATTCTAACATCTTAAACTCAAATCAAATAATAGTCGGCCAATTTATCTAAAGAAAATTAAAGTTTTAATGTATATTATTATAATTAGACTTATCAATTTTTTTGTAAATTACTATTGCAAATAAATAATGAAATGTTCTATTTTACACAAGGTTGTAAGATATTCAATAGAGTAAATATCAATTACTAGTAAATTATTACTATAGCCTATCATTGATGTAACTATTAACAACAAAAATTTGACTACTAAATTGAAATTTTGGTACATTGTATATACTTTCAGAATGATTAATAGTATAGTACTAAAAGCTATATTATCAATTTAGAATTATTACATTACCTAAATGGAAATTGAACACAATTAACAATTTAATAGCAACACTATTATTACAAAAAAAATGTTTTGAAATTAAATTTATGAATTGATTGTACTTTTAATCTATGTGTGAATATATTAACAGAGTAGTTATTAATTATTATAGCTTAACTAGTCCACATATTCTACACTATTCACAAGGAAACTTTTAGAATAAAATAATATTATATTGCTCCACTTATTAATTTTTTTTTAAAAAGGACGTCTTCTTCTTCCTTCAAACAAGGAGCCATTTTCATCTATGTAATTTCACCTCTGCAATTTTTTGATTCCAAAGTTTAGCCCCTTCTACCATTTCAATTTTGATGATTTACTCTTCAATAATATAAACTTGGGAAGGGCTAAAGAGTGTATACGAAATATTTTGCAAAAATTGAAGTAGAAAAAAACACAAAAAAAGTTGTTGGGAGGGGCTTAAGCCCTTCCTCCCTCCTTACTGTGTCCGCCACTGTGTTTTTGCATCTATTGTTTACCAGGAAAAACTCGCGTTTAAGAGGATATGCTTCTTTCTCCTTTCCTTTGATTATAAACAAAACAAATAAATATATTATGTAGTGTATCACATAAAATCATCTGACCACATAATTGTACAGACCGACCCAACTTGTAACTTGTTAGTCACTTAGTAGTATTATTCTTAATACAATAACCTAATTAATTTCACTAGCTCAGTATACAATTACAGTTGATTAAACGTAACATATTTTTTATAATGACATTATGATTCACGAATCAATGGCAGATAACCTCACTTTCAACCCATGCTTGGCTTGAAGAATTACCGAATCGCGGGGATAAACTGGATGCCCCTCAACCAGTTCAACATGGTAATGGTAAATAATAGCCGCCGCCACCATCTTCATCTGCACAAACGCCATCTCCTTCCCCAAGCAAGTCCTCGGCCCCGCGTTGAACGCCGGAAACTTATACGACGGCTCGTGTTTGATCTTCCCACTCGGAGAAATCCACCTCTCCGGCTTGAACTCCAAGCAATCCTTCCCCCACACGCTCTCCATTCTCCCCACCGAATAGAAGCTCACTATGAGCCTCGAGTTACTCTCGAGGCAATGCCCGCTCGGTAGAACATCCGGCCTGAGCGGCGCCTTGTGCTCCATCGCCACCGGTGGGTACAACCTCAGCGACTCGCACAGAGCGCCGTGCAGATATCTTAGCTTGTGCGACTCCTGGGAGGTAAAATATCTCCATTTATTTCCATTCATGTTGTTCAATTCAATCTTGATTTCCTCCCTGATATTCCTGTCCGTCGCTGGATTCTGCGCCACGAGCCAGAAAAGCCAAGTGAGAGCGGTGCTGGTGGTGTCCCTGCCGGCGAACATCAGGTTGAGCGATGTATCCTTGAGAAAATCCCTCAACCCGGACGCCGGCCCAAGATTCTTATCCAAATACATCCTCTCAAAAGCCCTCAACATGTTAAACCCTTTCCCTTCCTCATCAGATCCCAATCCAATTCGTGAATAGATGAATTCATGAAACACACGCGCCGCGTCCGCCAGCTTCCTCTCCCTCCCTATGTTGAACCGCGCCTGGATCCTCCAGATGAACTCTGGGATGACGTGGCGGTACAATAGCGGCTCCCCAACGGCGCTGAACGCCTTCTCGCACGGGATGTGCGGAAGCTCGGGGGACAAGCTGCAGGGATCATGATCCAACACAAGCTTGCAAATATTATCAAACGTCAGGCGCTGGAATATATCCTGCAGATCAAACTCAATCCCCATTTCACAAAAGCCGCGGAGCAAGGGGAGGAGGCCGGCCTCCACCTTGCCCCAGACGGTGGCCTCGAGGTCGGCCGCAAACGTAGCGTGGCTGAACTGCGAAAGCGTGGTCTTGCGGTGGACCTCCCAGAGGCCAAAGTCGGCGCCGAAGATTCCATCGCCCAAAACATTGAAAATCTTGCGGAACTCGGGGCCCTTGGGGTAGTTGGAGAAGTTGCGGCTGAAGACGTGGTGGATGTTGGCGGGGTCGCAGGTGAAGACCATGTTCATGCCGGAGAGCCACGGGCCCTTGAACTCTAGGGTGGTGCCGCGGTCGTGGAAGAATTGAGTGAGATATTCGTGCGGGCTGTGGAGATTGAGGAGGACTCCGGGAAGCATTCCCAACACCGGCCAGTTCGTCGGGGTGAGGATTTCCTTTCCTCTTCTCGTTACTATGTATGCTATCAATGGGATTAACAGCACAAGCTCCGGGTAATCTAATAAACCCATTTTTTTCACTCCTTCTTATCTTTTTTGTTAGGGTTTGATTATATCATGTGTTTGATTTAATCATTTCATTTTGCTCCGAATTGGTTAACTCTCGGATTCACGATTCAAGAAAAAGGTTTATGGAGTATATAAATTTATGGCAGCTATGGCCACTTTCGTGGTAACTAGTGTGTTTTGAATTAGGTAGCTACTACTGGTACATTTTATTTCTATTGTACTAGTTTCTGAATAGAGTTACAATTTTCAACAATACATGGTGTATATTTTTTTCACGTGTTTGAATACATACTGATAAAAGTGCCTAATTTCCACTATAAAAACTTAATACTACAAATATTTTTTATCAAGTGTTAATGTTCAAAATATCATATACGCAACCGCTATTTAAATGTTAACTAGAGACCAAAACACGGTGTTCACTATAAAAACGTTTTAATTCACTATAAAGGTTTTAGTTCATAATACGGAGTGAACGAAAACGTCATTATAGTGAATGGTAATTAGGTTTATTTAATTATAAGGATGTTGTAGTTTATTATAAGAGCGTTTAGTTCACTATAAGGACGTTTAGTTCATAAAATGGATTTGAAAACATGGAGTGAACCAAAACGTCCTTATAGTAAATTCTATATTTTCAAAATACATCAATCTCATCTTTTCATTTTTTGATCTAACGATTGAGATTTGTTCTCTATTAATGCATTAAGATTGAGTTATACATTGATCACTTGTCTATACACAAACAAGTAGTTGAACGCCTTGCAATTTATGTTAGTGAAGGTAAGTAGATATGGTAATGCAATCCGAAAATTTGTACCATGACTCAAATTGTCCGCAATCCAAATAGCATCCTTAATTGCATTAAAAATGTCCGTCACAGTTTTTTTAATTGTTGTCGTGTACGCATTACATTAACGAGTAGATTAATTATAAAAGAAAGACAAAGGACCACAGATCTACTAAGATTATGTTGCTAATGTTGGTTAAAAGACTTTGATCGTCAAAGTAATACATAGATCAAACATTTTTTAATACAAAACGATTATTTAAATCATTCTTTACATTTTTAGAAGTGAAGTGATCTTTATTTCTTTGAAATCACTAAATTTAGATTAATGATTAAATAAAAATGGCTTATATTTAAAATGATATGCCATTTCGCTCCTTTTATGGATGTAGCTAGCTAGCTAGAGTTAGTTATGTATAAATGTTGAAATTATGCTATTAAGTCTAAACGGCAAGATTGGTCCCTAACTAAAAACAATTAACAAAGTAGAGAGCACGCAGAACAACTATATTATGAGCTAGAGGGATCAAAATGTATTTTCAGTATTCCAAAAATAAAAACTACTAATATATGTAATTATATATAGGGAATGGAACAAATGGGTTGTGATCAATGTCGAACCCTTCTTAAAGACAGAACTAGAGATCAAATTAGGGCCCTCCATTTTCTTAATCTTGAGGTTAGGATTAATTTACAATTAATTTAATATTTTATTCAATAAAAAACTTTTTTAAAATTTTTTTAAAATTTTTAAATTTTTTTTATAATTTTTTTATTCAATAAAAACTTGTTGGAGTAAATAATGAACTATATTCACTAAATAATGAACTAAATGAACCTATGTTATGAAGTAATTTTTTGCATTCATTACATATCGAATTTACTTTAACTGAAAGATAATTATGTCATAACACATTATGAATTAATAAACTAATGGAATAAAGTAATAGCATGACTGAATGAAGTAATAAACTAATGGAATGAAGTAATTAACTAATGGAATGAATTAATAGTATGACTGAATGAAGTAATAAGTTCATTACTACTGCTAGGCGTTTAACACAGTTAACATTGTATTTCAATAAAATGTCATATTTACTTCATTACTAACGTTCATTTGGTTAATTATTTATTGAATATAGTTCATTACTACCGCTTAACGTTTAACACTAAAATTTATTGTATCATTAATGTATTTCAATAACATGTAAAAATTACTTCATAACATAGGTTCATTTAGTTCATTATTTAGTGAATATAGTTCATTATTTACTCCGACAAGTTTTTATTGAATAAAAAATATAAAAATATACAAAAAAAATTAAAGAGTTTTTATTGAATAAAATATTAAATTAATTATAAATTAATCATAACCACAAGATTAAGAAAATGGAGGACCCTGATTTGGTCTCTAATTCGGTTTTTAAGACTGGATTTGTGAATAATGAGACTCTGGAACAAAATACAGAAAAGTTTTAAATCAAAATTGAGATCAAATTAGAGAAATTAGGATGATCAACATTCAACCATCTAGATTATGTTAAATAGCAGATTATAAGATTTTGTTATATTCAAAATAATTCACCATTAATTGGCATAAGTTGACCGGGCTTAGATTATAAGTGAGTGTAAAAGGTTAATGGAATGCGGTTACTCCTTCGGTCCACCACTAAATATTTTCACATTTCAAGAAATTTTTTGATTTTGTGGAAAGTTAGTCATATTTTTATATATTACTTTTATAATAAAATGTGGGTGAATTGAGTTAGTAGAATGAGGGGTCGACTTATTAAAAATAGGAAAAATGAATTGGGACTTTTATGAGCGGACGAACGAAAAAGGAAAAATGCGACATTTAATGGCGGACGGATGGAGTATAATTTTACACTCCCTCCGCCTGTAATTTAAAGAGACATTTGGATTCAGTACGCGTTTTTAAAAATTGTTTGTCTTTGTAAAGGAAATGAGTGAAAGTTAGTAGAATGCGAGTCACATTTTTATATATTAATTTTATACTCACTCCGCTCATAAAAATATGTGTATTTGAAAAATGACACAAGAATTAAAGCAAAATTGGTAAATTAAGAGAGATGATGTGAATAGTAGTATTAGTGGATAGTATGACTCATATTATTATTAGTGTTTAATGGCGGCCCTAGTGGTATAAGTTTTAAGACCATCTCCAATGGTACACTAAAACTTAATATAGGATAGGTAATTAGCTTCAATAGTACTCCAAAACCAATCTCATTTTTGGTTTTTGAGAAAAAAATACCTATCTTTAGGTTTGCACTAAACCCAAACCCAAAAGTTTTTCAAAATTTATAAGTAAAAAAAGCATAATATAGAGAATATTCTTTTAAGTTTGAGTTTAGTGTAAATAGTTAGAGTAAAATCATATTTAATGTGACATTTACACTAAAATGAGTTTAAGTTTAGTGTAAATGGTTGAAGATGCTATAAATAAATTGATGTATATGGGTAATGAGTTGGGACAACGACAAATACGGGTTTTGCATGTTTTTAAGACCTAGATTTGAGTTGTTTTATCAATCATACAAATTATGTTTTGAAATTGCATATATTATACATTTTGATATTTTGACGTGTTTGTTGAGAAATGATAGAAAAAGTAAAAAAAAGCTGCAAAAAGGCCAATGTGCAACAACCTTAGTTCCAGTCGATTTTCCCAACATTGTTGATAAGTCGTATTCTAGGCCTTGGTTACGGGTCAGTATGATGTGCTTAATTGATTATATTTGCAAAACAGTTGTTTAAAGTGTGCAGGATAAGCATTCTAGCCAGTAGGGAAGTTTCGGAATGTTCAGGTGAAGAAGGCACTAGCATGATCTCATACTGATCAGTATTCGTGCTAAAACGGCTTGAGATGGAGAAGACGGATAGCTGGGACGGATTACCCACAATTAAGGGCAAAGAAGTCAAATTGCAACGAGGATTTACCCTAAAATCAAGGGTAGCCTCCCTATAAAAGGAAGCCAAATTGGAGAGGAGGGGGAAGGGGGACTCATTTAACACCATCTTTAGGTAGAAAGTTCTCTCGGTAGTTTCAGTCTTTCAGCCGTGTCCCACTTCTTGCCTCGCCGTAGCCATGATCACTTGACGTTCAGATGTTCCCAGAATTCCAGTCATCGTCCATTCCAGCCAGCAAGATCGTAGTTTAGAGTCTCATCGCCCGGAGTGGCAAAACACTTTTACATTGCTTTCGTAGTTTTAAATTTCTCGCTTTCCTTACGTTGGATCTTGTTTACCTTGGGATATTTTCTGCTTTTGAAATACTTTGTTGAAGATCCGAACGTGTTTATGCTATGAAGTTGATTTCCGTTTCGTTTATTGTGGTGTTTCTTTATTCCCTTGCCTAGTTAGCTTAGATCTAAAGTTTCTCGGTGTTTAAAGTGCTGATTCTCTCAATTCCGTTTACGTAACAAATTTCTTTAGGATAGATAAACAAGTACTGTTCGATCGGAAAGTAGGTCGTTGCATGCAAAGCTTAGTTTTAATTTCTGAATCGTTCTTTCATGTTGACCAGTATGCAGAAGTCCAGTTTCAGTGTTTGATTTCGGATTTGATTTCTTAGTTTTGGATCTGTGTTTGTAAGCTGTTAATCTGAGTTTTTCCGTGTGGAATCTGGAATTGTTATCTGAATTTTGGAAGTGTTTGTTGAAGAAGATGATGTCTATTTCAATTGGAGGGGACCACTTACTTTTCAAGATGCTTTTGCTTTTGTCCTTCACTTTTAGTTAAGCCCTGTCAGCCCAGTCACAAAACTTCCACTACACTCTGAATATTCTGTTTAGCCCGAAATAGAAACCCGTACCTTCCAAATATTTTCTGTTACAAAATTGTCTCCCCATTCCACGTACACAGTTACATTCCAAATGTTTTCCTTACCGTCTGACTAGTAGAACACCTCCTTTAAGTTCCAGCCTAGGTAGAAACTCAACCCAGCGTGGTAGCTAACCAAATCTTCCGACTGTCACCGCGGTAGTTTAAGAACGCACCATCTCTGTGGGATTCGACCCTTACCACCACTATACTGATCAGTAGAAGTGGGTTGAGGAATCTTTGAAACCAAGGTCTAGGTTAGTTAGGATTTCTATCCTGATCAGTAGGATATATCCTTGCTTGAACGACACCTCCGCACCTTAGGTCCTTTCAAATGGCGCCGTTGCCGGGGATCGAACGCGTTATTTGCAATTACTGTGAGTGATACTTCGGTGTATATATTGTGCATAACTTTTCTTTTTTTTTCCTTTTCTTTTCAGTTTATGAGAAGCAGTTCGGCTCCTGACCAGTGGAGGCCGAAGATACTTCAGCGAGGATCGATACTCGTAACCACTCGATCCGGGTTGTCGACGGCTTTATCTGACTTAGGTTCGAGTAGCGACGAAGAGCAATACAACATAGAAGGACCAATACCAGAGGAGATACCACTGTTGGAAGGCATTCCAGTTCTGATGGCCGCCAACGGAGATGAGGATCCAGAGATCGGTACCCTTAACGCGCATACCGAGGGAGAACCATCGCAAGCCATAGTCGTCACTCCAGGGCAAACCGTCTGCGATGTGAAGCCTCATGTGATCGCGATTCTGCCTACATACTGTGGGAAGAGCTATGAAGGGCCGTATGAGTTTCTGCATGAGTTTTGTAAAATTTGTAGGGCGCAGAGGAGACCAGCAGGAGCGAATGAGGATGATTATAGGTTGAAGGCCTTGCCATTTGTGCTCAAGGGGGAAGCCAACACCTGGTTCATGCGCCTGCCCCCCAACTCCGTTGAGACTTGGGCCGATTTCAAGTCAGCATTCCTAGGCGAGTTTTTCCCGTCATCAAAGACAAGCGCGCTGAAAAGGGAAATAACTAATGTGAAGCAAGGATATGATGAACCTTTGAGCGATTATTGGGCAAGATACATGGGTCTTTTGGAATCATGTCCCAACCATCGCATGGCGGACATTGAAGTACATCATACTTTCTACGAAGGTATGAACGCGGTAAACCAAGGATCTAGCAAATTCATCGTCAGGAGGAAGCTTCACACAATTACGGGTCAGCGAAGCGAAGAGAGTCCTAAGGAAGCTACTGAATGCAAAGAAAGAGTATGACCATTCAAGGGAAGGATACAACCGAGAGCGGGCTGCTGTTGTCTTGTCTACTGATCAGGAAAATAAACTGGAGCAGAAAATGGACTTGAAGATGGATGAGCTGAAGAAGTCACTTCTGAGTGCGATCGAGAAGAGCACCCCACCACCTCCCCCAGCTGGGAATTACAAAGGTGCAGAACAGGGAAATCAAGGACCGAACTATGAACAGCCTAGTGACTACGTGAATATGGAACATGTCAATGCTGCGGGGTACTTCAATTCCAGTGGGCATTGGATTCAGGGTAGACAACGGGATGCACCATGGAGGGATCATCCAAACTTTCGATGGGGAGACGGGGGCCAAAATCAGAACCAAGGACAGAACCAGTATAACCCCAATCCAAACCAAAACCCTAACCGTGGACTAGCAAACCCAGACTACCAGCCCAACTGGTCAGGAAGAAACCAACAAACCCAAAATCAAAGCCCACAAAGCCAAAACCCGAATCCTGTTTATGTACCACCCCACCAGAGAAACTTCCACAGTTTCCAAATCAGCCAAATCATGCACCCCAACACCATCAAAACCAAAATCAGTTTCAAGCCCAGCACCAGAATCAATATCCTCAAGATCAGTACGTCCCTCCTGCCCAGTATAACCAATACCCGCCTAATCAAGGCCAACAAAACTTCCAGAACTACCAACACCAAGGGCCGAATCATTTCCAAAGTCCGAACAGGCCAAGGAGGTCCGTTGAGGACATGATGGGTGAAATGCTAGCGTCACAACAGAGCATCAAAGGAGAATTGCAATCCCATAACGAGGTCGTGCAGGGGATGCAAAATGCCCAGAAAGAACATAAGGCGAACATGGATATGATGAATAGGCAGTTAGCCCAACTGGCCAGTTCGGTGGGTGATTTGAAGGAAAATGCAGGGAAACTACCATCTACAGTCCAAATGCCCGAAAAGGCAAATGTGAGTAAGGTTACGTTGAGGTCAGGAACTACTTATGACGCGCCTCAACCCAAACGACCTAGTGGAGGATCTAACGGAACGAAGATAGGAGGCGATACCGTTTCAGCGGAAGAACTAGGGAGACCTATGCCTCAGATGCAGGATCCATTCTTCTTGGATGCTACACCAATTGCAGGAGATGAACCCGAAACCCTACTGACCAGAAAGGAACCTCATCGAGAGGAAGAGCCCAGAATGGAAGCCCAGACTCAGGAACTACCCCGGAAAGACTCCAAGAAGGGTGCTAAGGGACAAGTAGATGAGAAAAAAGGGGAGAAACCATTCCCATTCCGATTTGTTACAAATAGGAAGAAAGAGAACCCGGTTGACTATTTGTCGATTTTTGGGAAGTTGGATGTCACCATACCATTTCTCCAAGCCGTGAAACTACCCCCCCTTGGGAAATTCATAAAGGATTTCATAGCCGGGAGAGCCCAGAAGGATGGCAAGATTGTGGTGGAAGGAATAGCGTCAGCAATAGTGCAAGAGAAGTTACCACCCAAGAGGGCCGATCCAGGTATGTTCACTTTGCCTATAGCTATAGGAGATGTGAAGGTCAAACATGCAATGTGTGATTTGGGGGCGTCCATAAATGTTATGCCATTGTCTATCTATAACCGATTGAAGGGAGTTAGATTGTCTAATACTAGGGTGTTGATCCAACTGGCTGATAGGTCGTGCATAAGTCCTGAGGGAGTTTTAGAAAACGTGTTAGTAAGAGTGCATGATTTTACCTATCCTGCTGATTTTTATGTGATCAAAATGAGTGAGCATGAAGCGAGGGAGTCGAGTGGAGTCTTGTTAGGAAGACCATTTTTGAGAACGGCTAAGACAATAGTAGACATGGCCGAGGGGACAATTTGCATTGATTTCCATGGAGAGAAATTTACTTTTGATATCAATGAAGCCATGAAGAAACCGATTGATTCTGAAAATTTGTGCTATGTTGACGGAATTGACCCCCTTGTCCAAGATTTCCTTGAGACCGAACTATTGCAGGAAAAACTCCAAACATTAGATGTTTATGAGCAGGCTGACGTCGAAGCCGCTGCATGGTGTGAAATGATCAGTAGCCAAGGGTTGACTGATGAAGAAATAGAAGTAGCAATCAAGGAATTCTGTCAGAAATCGGAGTTCACTGGAGCCGCAGGGGTTCAGCTACCAGCCAGTATAGAAGAACCATCGAAGGGAGGTTTAGAAAAAGAAGGAGAGATTGAGAAAAACCCTCTACCCGAAGACACACTTCCACCTCAAGTTGAGCTGAAGAAGTTGCCACCAAATTTGAAGTATGCCTTCCTCGGAGGTGAGGACTCCTATCCAGTGATCATCAGCAGCAGCCTTACGAAGGAACAAGAAGCTAGGCTACTAACCGTGCTGAGCAAGAACAAGAAGGCGATTGGATGGAGTCTTACAGATTTAGTTGGAATTAGCCCCGACGTCTGCATGCACCATATTAGGCTGGAAGATGGAGCAAGGGCACATCGAGATGCCCAAAGGAAAGTAAACCCTAACATGCGAGAGGAAATATTGAAGGAAATCTTGAAGTTGTTGTCGCTAGGGATTATCTATTCAGTGCCAGACAGTGAGTGGGTCAGCCCAATCCACATGGTTACAAAGAAGTCGGGAATCCAAGTCGTCCAAAATGAGAGGAATGAGCTGATTCCAACGAGGCTAGTCACGGGTTGGCGAATGTGCATCGATTACCGCAAGCTGAACAATGCAACAAGGAAGGATCACTTCCCTCTGCCTTTTATCGACCAGATGTTGGAGCGACTCGCTGGGAAGAAGTACTTTTGCTTCTTGGATGGGTACAGCGGATATTTCCAAATCTACGTGGATCCTGAAGACCAGGATAAGACCACCTTCACTTGCCCATTTGGAACGTATGCATACCGGCGCATGCCTTTCGGCCTATGCAACGCTCCAGGTACGTTTCAACGCTGCATGATGAGCATATTTTCTGATTTGATTGAGGATTGCATAGAGATATTCATGGATGACTTTACGGTCTACGGAGACTCGTTCGATTCTTGCCTTCATCATTTGGATATAGTTCTTGAGAGATGTCAAGCGAAGAGTTTGGTTTTGAACTTCGAGAAGTGCCATTTTATGGTCACCGAAGGGATTGTTCTGGGACACGTGGTCTCGGAAAGGGGAATCCAGGTAGATCGAGCAAAGGTGGACGTTATATCTAAATTACCGTTTCCTACTGATCAGAAGGGGATTAGGGGTTTTCTGGGGCATGCCGGATTTTATCGACGATTTATTAAGGATTTCTCCAAAATCGCCCAACCCCTTACCAGGCTACTTCAAAATGACCTGGAGTTCGTTTTTGATGAGCAATGCAAGGCTGCTTTCAATCTCCTCAAGGAAAAGCTGATATCCGCACCTATCATACGGGCTCCTGACTGGGACCATCCTTTCGAAGTAATGTGCGACGCCAGCGACTTTGCGGTAGGGGCCGTGCTGGGTCAGAAGATCGATGGGAAGAGGTACGTAATTTTTTATGCGTCCAAGACTTTGAATCAAGCCCAGCGGAATTACGATACCACTGAAAAAGAGATGCTGGCAGTGGTGTATTCTTTCGAGAAGTTCCGGCCGTATTTGTTGGGATCCAAGGTCATAGTATATACTGACCATGCAGCCATTAAGTATCTGATTGCCAAGAAGGAATCCAAACCACGCTTGATCCGATGGGTACTCTTGTTACAAGAATTTGATTGGGAGGTGGAAGATAAGAGAGGAGTCGAGAACAAGGTGGCAGACCATTTGAGCAGAATAATGCAAGATGGAAACAGTGACGGAGTGCATGATAAGTTTCCAGAAGAACATTTATTTGAGGTGATTTTTGTGCCCAAAAAAATTGATTGGGAAGTAGTGCACAAACTAACTGGTCAGAATGATACAACAAAAGGAAAGGAGAAGGTAGGGCAGGAGCCATGGTATGCGGACCTGGCTAACTACCTAGTAACTGGAGAACTTCCAGAAGCACCAAGTGTTACCAAGGCACAAAGAATGAAGATCAAGAGTGAAGCAAAATACTACTTTTGGGACGACCCCTACCTATGGAGGGTAGGATCCGATCAAGTGATAAGAAGGTGCATTCCTGACTGGGAGCAGCGGGATGTTCTAACCCACTGCCATTCGTTAGCATGCGGAGGACATTTCGGATCCAAGAAGACGGCAAGGAAGATTATGGATAGCGGCTTTTATTGGCCAACACTCAACAAAGATGCGTACGAGTTCTGCAGAAGTTGCGAGCGTTGCCAACTGACCGGTGGAATATCTGCCCGGGACGAAATGCCGCAGGTTCCTATAATAGTTTGCGAGCTATTCGACATATGGGGAATGGATTTCATGGGGCCTTTTCCTTCGTCCTATGGCAATCTGTATATCCTAGTCGCGGTAGATTACGTCTCCAAATGGGTAGAAGCCAAGGCCACAAGTACGTGTGAAGCAAAGGAGGTGGCCAAGTTCTTAAAGAGTCATATCTTCAGCGGTTCGGAGTTCCAAGGGCGATCATATCAGATCAAGGTACACACTTCTGTAATCGCACAATTGAAGCCTTAATGAAGAAATACGGTGTGCACCATAGACTTTCCAGCCCGTACCATCCGCAAGCCAATGGTCAAGCGGAGATCTCTAACCGTGAGATAAAGAAGATTTTGGAGAAGACTGTGAACACTTCGAGGAAAGACTGGAGTGTGAGGTTAGAGGATGCTCTCTGGCGTATCGAACAGCCTACAAAACCCCATAGGCATGTCCCCTTACCGGATCGTTTTTGGGAAGATGTGCCATTTACCGGTTGGGATCGAACATCGAGCATACTGGGCAGTACAGAAAGTGAATATGGATGCTACAGCCTGCGAAGAGGAAGGAAGCTGCAGCTGCAGGAGCTTGAGGAACTTAGATTGGAGTCATTCGACTCAGCCATGTGGTACAAGGAGCGAACCAAACTGTGGCATGATCGAAATCTGAGAACTAAGGAGCTCCACGTTGGCCAGAAAGTACTACTCTTCCAGTCAAGATTGAAGCTTATGCCAGGGAAACTCAAGTCCAAATGGACAGGACCTTACATCATAACTGCACTCAGATCCAATGGAGCAGTAGAAATTTCAGGGAGTTTTCCTAACTCGGAACCTTTCATAGTAAATGGACATAGGTTGAAAATATTCAGGGAGAATAGCGAAGTGGGTGTAGTGGATGAAATTCCACTGCAAACACTTACATCGGTTTCATACTGATCAGTAAGATGGGAATTTGGAATTCCACATGGCTAGTCCTTTTTGATAATTTTCTGCGTATACTGGCCAAGTAGGATTCCAAATTACCAAGAAAGGTGTAAATTATGTAAATACGTAATTAGTCTTTGCATGTCAGATAATTCCTAAGAAAATCCAAAAAAATATTTTCGGGCCTTAAATTTAATTTGGAGTACACATGACCAAGAGACTACCTATTTGGTGCTATTTCAATTCTAATTTAAGAGCCCATTGAATTATTCCCTATTAGGTAGGTATCGAGAAAAGACGAAATTTTGAATTAAGACTCTTGCAGCTTTTGCAGGGTGGCAGCGGCTGGAGTGGCGTGGAGCAGAGAGAGTAGACGCGATAGCTAATCTTGTATTCGCTGCCTCATGTTAACAGATTCGTTGGGTTGTCGGGTGTGCGAGTGGTGATGACGAAGGAATGGTGTATCATACAGACCAGGATGGTCGACCATTGTGATTAGGGGGGGATATAGCCTTCTCTCCGAGATAATGATGTTGTTCTATACGAATGCTCCCAAGATATGGCAGAGGGAGAGGTTTCTCGTGGGATGGGTGGCAATGAGATGACACTGATAAGCTGTCCAGAAACCCAGATGTATTTTCCTCACGCGCTTGGCGCACCAAAGGAGATATAGTTCTGTCATCGATGTTCGGACGACTGAATTCGACTGTCCCAGCAAGTTGAAATTCAAGTAGAGCTGTACCAGGCGTAAGATCGGGTTGTTGAAGTGGATGGAGCGGGAAATAGTGGATGAAAATTGCCCAGCGTCCGGGTGAGTTAATTATTCCCATACCCCCTGTGGCTCAAAATCGACGTGCCTGCGGGGAATTCCCCATTCTCACTTCTCCACTCTGGCCCTATGGCTCCTCCAAGCTACACATCCCAAACGGACTGTCACTCAATCAAACTCATGCTTATCTCTCCTCCAAATAACCCAAAGCTTAATGACTCCACGTCCAAGTCTGAGGTGACCCTAAATCTGAATGTAGTGAAAAACTCCTTCGCTAGCCTAATAGGGATATTCGGATCCCTATTCTCCAATAACCAATCAAATCCTAATGCACACACATAAGATAGAAAAGTTCACGGGCATCCAACTCATCGAGGGAAGGGAAATGGAGTACCCTTTCCACACTTAACTTGCTTGCTCCCCGTCATCCTTATTATCGAAAGCATCTTGTAGCTTTTTGGAGTCGAACAACTTCATCTCCTCACCAGCTCATCAGTGAGTTCTACTGTCCAGCGTCGGTACTTCAGTTTCTCTAACGGAGGATGTATTAGTTCCCGATGGTTCAGTGGAAGCTGTTGTTCACCATACTCTACATCCTCCAGGGAGATGTCGCTGTCGGATCCGACTCTTCACTAGCAGCATAGTCACTGTCGTTTGTCTCCTGACGGTGCGGTGGGGTTCTCTGAGCTGGGTCTGTGATGACGATGACTAATGTTCACTATGCGTTGCTTCTTGCTGCTTGGCTTTCTCTTAACAGGGGCTTTCCCCTTTCTTTTCTCTCCTCCTCGCGGTACCTGCTTTCATCTCTGTCTTCATTCTCTTCCGGTTTCTTTTCTGCTTGTGTTGAGGGCTTGTCCTGGGCAGTAGGGCAGGTCTCCACGCGGGTATGTGTACTATCATCTCTTGGCTCGACGTGACCTACTGACTCATATGCGAGGTCCAGACCCTCAGCCATCTGCTCAGTCTCATCTCTCTGGTCACTCGGCGTTGGTGAGACCACTTTAGTTTCCCTCTGAGCATCCTCCAGGTTAGTAGCCGGTAAGGACTCATCCCCAGGTTTTGTAGGAGTAGTCCTGTCCTCTTAACTTAAAACTTCAACTGGATCTGCTGTTTTGTTCGCCTTCGTCTTGCTGGATGTCCATTTTCCTAGGCATCTCTGCGATACTCTCTTGGGCTTCGGTCGTACTGCCTTGGGATCGTCCCTCAACACCAATTTCCTTTTGACCGCTTTCGGTTTCAACACTGGAGGTGCCACTGATCCTGGTACCTCTGTTCTTGCTACTGTCTCCTCCTGATCAATATGCGCATCACTCTCCCCTGCGTCGGGCTGGGGAGTCACTGACTGTGGTACTCGTCCTCCGGTTTGCCTCTCTTCCACCTCTTCTTCTGGCTGATGGGCTGGGCCTTCTGGGTCGTTCCTTGTACTAGCTTCTCCACCCTCTCTTACTGCCTCTGATGCATCTTCTTCTTCCTCACAGGTTACCTCCTTCAACAGCGCCTCAAACTCCTCATCGGTCATCAGGCCTTGCTTTCTAGCTGTTTCATTCAGATCTATTTCTTCCCTCGCCATTTCTTGGGGAATGGTTTCCACCACCGGCGTTCTTTCTGCTTCATCTCCTCCCTCCTGGCTCTTCTGCTCCTTGCTTCTCCTCTCGTCACGTTCCCCTGGGTCAGAGTCGTAATAGGCGGAGATGGGGTCAACATCCATCGAGTCGCTTTGTTGTTGAGTCGGGGAGGGTTCTTAGGGTTCTGATGGTGCGGTCGCCGAGGGAGATTCCCGTTCTGGAGGAGTTGTTGAGGAGGTCGGAATGGAGGTGAGTGGTTGTACTGTGGGTTACACATTCGATTCTGCTGCAGGTACTGTCGGGGCTTCTCCGGTCATGCTCCATTTGTCTCCGATTCGGCCAAAACCTGCCAACTCAGCCACCTAATCTCAATTTGGGTCCTGCTGTCTGAGGAACTCCGTCATTACGTCCAAAGAAACCATCGCCGGAGCCTGAGGAATTGGCTCCTGTGGTTGCGGGTTCGGCGACCGCTCTCCCAGTCGCAGATGCGATTCTGGGGTTTCTTCCCTGCGGGTTGAAGGGGTTTTCTCACCGGTTTGTTTCTTTGCCCATTTCTTTTTTCCCATGGATTAAATCGATGATTTCGGGTGGTAATATGGGTGTTGGTTTCTGTGGATGACGGCGGAAATTTTGGAAGAAAGGAATTGCAGGTGAGGGTTTGTGAGGTGAAAGGGGGAAAGACGGGCTGGTTATGATGATGGAAAAAGGGCAGTTGGGGTTTTGTAACCGGCTACAAGAGGTTTCCAGGTCACGCATCTTCTTGTGGGAGACGGTTGGGAGCGCTGCCTCCTGATTGGACGTCGCCTGTCTTTTCTCTGCACACGCACCCTCCCAGTCGCTGTCCGCCTGCAAAGCTGCAACAAAGCCCAATTCAAATTTCGTCCCTTAACGATTTCCCCCTATATTTTCCCAGATTAGTAACAAAGTAAAAAGGACATTTAAATAAAATTGGAATTTCACCAAATTGGTATTCTGGTGGTCAGTACGTACTCCAAATTAATATTTGAGGTCCGAAAAATATTTTTTTTTGGTTTTAAAATTTAACTTGCATGAAAAGAAATTAAATTAACTACCACGTATTTACAATATTTACATCTTCCCTTAGGAAATTTGGAATTCTACTTGGCCAGCGTATGTAAATTACGCTAAAAGAAGCTAGCCAGTGGAACTCCAAATTCCTATCCTACCGGTCAGTATGCAACCTTAACATGTGGTTGCAGTGGAATCTCATCCACTACACCCACATCACTACTTTCCCTAAACACCTTCAGCCTATGTCCATTTACGATAAAAGGTTCTGAGTTAGGAATACTCCTTGAAATCTCCACTGCTCCATTAGAACGGAGTGCGGTTATGACATAGGGTCCTGTCCACTTTGACTTGAGCTTCCCAGGCATTAGCTTCAATCTTGACTGGAAGAGTAGTACTTTCTGGCCAACATGGAGGTCTTTGGTCCGTAGATTTCTGTCGTACCATAATTTAGTTCTCTCCTTATACCACATGGCAGAATCAAACGATTCCAATCTAAGTTCTTCTAACTCCTGTAGCTGCAACTTCCTTTCCTCTTCACAGGCCCTAGCATCCATATTAACTTCCTGTACTGCCTAGTATGCTCGGTGCTCGATCCCCACTGGTAAGTGGCACATCTTTCCAAAAATGATTCGGTACGGGGAAATTCCTATGGGAGTTTTGTAGGCTATCCGATACGCCCACAGAGCATCCTCTAACCTCACACTCCAGTCCTTCCTAGAAGGATTGACAGTTTTTTCTAGAATCTTCTTTATATCTCGGTTAGAGATCTCTGCTTGACCGTTCGCTTGTGGGTGGTAGGGGCTAGATAATCTGTGGTGTACACCGTACTTCTTCATCAAGGCTTCGATAGTGCAGTTACAGAAGTGTGTTCCCTGGTCGGATATGATGGCCCTTGTTACTCCGAACCGACTGAAGATATTGCTCTTGATGAACTTGGCCACCTCTTTTGCTTCACACGTGCTCGTGGCCTTGGCTTCTACCCACTTAGAGACGTACTCAACTGCAACTAAGATATACAAGTTTCCATATGACGAGGGAAAAGGACCCACGAAGTCCATCCCCCATATGTCGAATAGCTCACAAACAATGACCGGGACTTGTGGCATTTCATCTCGTGCAGAGATTCCACCGGTCAGTTGATAACGCTGACAACCTCTACAGAATTCATAGGCGTCTTTGTTGAGGGTTGGCCAATAAAATCCGCTATCCAAGATCTTCCTTGCCGTTTTCTTGGGACCGAAGTGTCCTCCACAGGCCAAGGAGTGGCAATGTATTAGTACGTTCCTTTGCTCCCAGTTAGAAACGCATCTTCTTATCACTTGATCTGCTCCTACTTTCCAAAGATATGGGTCGTCCCAAAAGTAGAATTTCGCTTCACTCTTGATTTCATTCTTTGGCTTTGGTGATGTTTGGCACTTCTGGAAGCTCTCCCGAAACTAGGTAGTTGGCTAGGTCCGCATACCATGGCTCCTGCCCTACTTTTTCTCTCCCTTTTTTTGTCACATTCTGGCCAGTAAGCTTCATCACTTCCTCCCAATCAATTTTCTTAGCGGTAAAAATCACTTCACATAGGTGTTCTTTTGGAAATCGGTCGTGTGCCTCCTCGCTGCTCCCATCGTGCACTATCCTGCTCAAATGATCTGCGACTTTATTCTCGACCCCTTTCTTGTCTTCTACCTCCCAATCGAACTCTTGTAACAGAAGTACCCACCGGATCAAGCGTGGTTTGGATTTTTTCTTGGTAATCAGGTACTTAATGGCTGCATGGTCAGTATAGACGATGGCCTTGGATCCCAACAAGTACTGCCGAAACTTCTCGAACGAATACACCACGGCCAGCATCTCCTTCTCAGTGGTGTCATAGTTCCTTTGAGCTTGATTTAAAGTTTTAGATGCATAGAAAATCACATACCTTTTTTCCTCGATTTTCTGGCCCAGAACAGCTCCCACCGCATAGTCGCTGGCATCACACATCACTTCGAACGGATGATCCCAGTCAGGAGCCCGGATAATTGGTGCAGATACCAGCTTTTCTTTGAGGAGGTTGAAAGCAGCCTTGCACTGTTCATCAAAATTGAATTCCACCTCATTTTGAAGAAGTCTGGTAAGGGGTTGGGCTATTTTGGCGAAGTCCTTAATAAATCATCGATAAAATCCTGCATGCCCCAGGAAACCCCTTATTTCCTTCTGGTCAGTAGGGAAAGGCAGTTTGGAAATGACGTCCACTTTGGCTTGATCCACCTGGATACCTCTCTCTGACACCACGTGTCCTAGGACGATCCCTTCTGTGACCATGAAATAACACTTCTCAAAATTCAAGACCAGGCTCTTTGCTTGACACCTCCCCAAAACTATGTCCAACTGATGAAGGCATGAGTCGAATGAGTCCCCGTAAACTGTAAAGTCATCCATGAATATCTCTATGCACTCCTCGATCAGATCAGAAAATATGCTCATCATGCATCGTTGGAATGTTCCTGGAGCATTGCAAAGACCGAATGGCATGCGTCTGTACGCGTAAGTTCCAAATGGGCAAGTAAAGGTGGTTTTGTCCTGGTCTTCAGGGTCCACGTAGATTTGAAAATACCCGCTGTACCCATCTAAAAAATAGAAGTATTTCTTCCCAGCCAGTCGCTCCAACATTTGGTCGATGAACGGTAGGGGGAAGTGGTCTTTCCTAGTTGCGGCGTTCAGTTTGCTGTAGTCAATGCACCTCCGCCAACCAGTGACTGGCCTTGTTGGTATCAGCTCATTTCTCTCATTCTGAACCACTTGAATCCCTGACTTCTTTGGGACCATGTGGATGGGGCTGGCCCACTCGCTATCGGGGTACCGAATAGATAATTCCCAATGATGGCAACTTCAAGATTTATTTCAATATTTCCTCCCGCATGTTGGGGTTCACCTTCCTCTGCGATTCTCGATGTGCTTTCGCTCCTTCTTCTAGGCTGATATGATGCATATAGACATCGAGGCTTATCCCTACCAGATCTGTAAGGCTCCATCCAATTGCTTTTTTGTTCTTGCCTAGAACGGTCAGTAGCCTTGCCTCTTGTTTTTTCGTCAGGCTGCTGCTGATAATCACTGGGTATGAGTTTTCCTCCCCTAAGAAAGCATACTTCAGGGTTGCTGGTAGTTTTTTCAATTCAACTTGTGGGGGAAGTATGTCAGCCGGTAGAATGCTCCTCGCAGCATCCCCTTCTTTTCCTAACTCTTCATCTGAAAATTCCTCTGTACTGACTGGTAGCTGAGCCCCTGCAGCTCCAATAAATTCTGATTTCTGACAGAAATCCTTAATTGCTATCTCTTCGCCAGTTAACCCTTGGCTACTAATCAGATCGCACCATGCAGCCGCTTCTACGTCAGCCTGTTCATACACATCCAACGCTTGGAGGTTTTCCTGTAATAATTCGGTCTCAAGAAAATCTTGGACTAGGGGGTCAATTACATCAAAGTAGCATAGATTCTCAGAATCGATAGGCTTTTTCATTGCCCCATTGATATCAAATGTGAATTTCTCCCCATGAAAATCAATGCAAATTGTCCCTTCAGCCATGTCCACGATTGTCTTAGCTGTTCTTAAAAATGGTCTCCCTAGCAAAATACCATTAGACTCCCTAGCTTCAGACTCACTCATCTTGATCACATAAAAGTCAGCAGGATAAGTAAAATCATGCACTCTCACCAACACATTTTCTAACACACCCTCAGGATTTATGCATGACCTATCAGCCAGTTGGATTAATACCTAGTGCTCGATAATGTTACTACTCTCTTCTACCCCTTCAGAGCCGATTATAAACTACAATGGCATAACATTTATAGAAGCTCCCAGATCACACATTGCATGCTCGATTTTTACATCTCTTATAGTTATAGGCAAAGTGAACATACCTGGATTGGCTCTCTTGGGCGGTAGCTTTTCCTGCACAATCGCTGACGCTATCCCTTCCACCATGATCTTTCTATCCTTCTGGGCCTTCCCGGCTATGAACTCTTTGATAAATTTTCCAAGTGGGGGAAGCTTCACGGCTTGGAGGAATGGTATGGTGACATCCAGCTTCCCAAAAATTGACAAGTAATCCACTGGGTTTTCCTTCTTCCTCTTAGTTACGAAACGGTAAGGGAATGGTTTCTTTCCTTTTGCCTCGTCTACCGGTCCTTCAACAACTTTTCCGGAGTCTCCCTGGGGCACATTCTGGGCAGGAGTCTCCTTCGTGGGTTCCGTTTCCTTAAGAGAGTCTCTCCTGGGCTGTACGCCTTTTGTTTCAACCCTTTTCCAATGGCCTTCATCCAAAAAGAATGGATCCAGCATCTGAGGTAGAGGTCTGTTGAGCTCTCCTTCCGAGACGACATCCTTCAGTATATTCGTCCCACTAGGCTCTCCGGTGGACTTCTTCGGTTGGGGCCCTTCATAGGCAGTACCGGACCGCAATGTGACCTTGCTCACGTTTGCCTTTTCAGGAACATGGACTGTAGATGGGAGTTTTCCTGAATTACCCTTCATTTCACCCATTGAACTCGCCAGCTGAGCCAATTGCCTATTCATCATGTCTATGTTCGCCTTATGCTCCTTCTGGGCATTATGCATCCCCTGCACTACTTCATTATTAGACTGCAACTCACCCTTGATACTTTGCTGCGAGGCGAGCAATTATCCCATCATGTCCTCCATAGATCTTCTTGACCTGTTAGGATATTGGGACTGATTTGGCCCTTGGTGCTGGTTATACTGGGGTTTTGGTTGGGTGGGTAATTTTAGAAGTTTTGCTGGTTCTGGTTAGGTGGGTAGTGGTTATACTGGCCAGGAGGGTTGTACTGGTCTTGGTGATATTGATTCTGGTTCTGGCCTTGGAAATGGTTTTGGGTTTGGAACTGGTTTTGGTTCTGCTAATGTTGGGAACCTTGATTATGCCGACTCTGGTAATTTTGGAAGTTTCTCTGGTGGGGTGGTACATAGACAGAGTTTGAGTTTTGGTTCTGTGGGTTCTGGTTATGGGGTTGTTGGTTCCTTCCTGACCAGTTGGATTGGTGGTCGGGATTTGCTGGGCCACGGTTGGAATTCTGGTTCGGGTGGGGGTTGTATTGGTTCTGACCTTGACCTTGGTTCTGATTTTGGTTCCCATCTCTCCATCGAAAATTTGGATGGTCCCTCCATGGCGCGTCCCGCTGTCTCCCTTGGATCCAATTCCCACTAGAGTTATAGTACCCTGCAGCATTGACTTGCTCCATGTTGACGAAGTCATTCGGCTGATCGTAGGCTGGCCCTTGACTCCCCTGCTCTGCATCCTTATAGCTCTTAGTTGGGGAAGGTGGTGGTGCGTTCTTCTCGATTGTGCTCAAGAGTGTCTTTTTCAGCTCTTCCATTTTCAAATCCATCTTCTGCTCTATCTTCTGCTCCTGGTCAGTAGACGAAGCACTCGCAATTCTTTCTCTGCTGTAGCCATCCCTTGAATTGTCGTACTCCTTCTTTGCGCTCAAAAGCTTCCCTAAGACCTTTTTCGCTTCACTGACCCTTAGTTGTGTGAAGCTTCCTCCTGACGACGAGTTTTCCAAGTCTTTTGTTGCCTTGTT
This sequence comes from Salvia splendens, assembly GCF_004379255.2. NCBI lineage: Eukaryota > Viridiplantae > Streptophyta > Magnoliopsida > Lamiales > Lamiaceae > Salvia > Salvia splendens. The sequence continues at coordinate 28,199,906 of NC_056038.1, forward strand.
CATCCCCTCATAAAAGGTATGATGTATCTCTATATCGGCCATACGATGGTTTGGACATGCATCCAAAAGACTCATACACTTCGCCCAATAATCACTCAAGGATTCATCGTAACCTTGCTTCACACTGGTTATCTCTCTCTTCAGCGCACTCGTCTTAGATGACGGAAAAAATACGCCTAAGAAGGCTGACTTGAAATCGGCCCAACTCTCAATGGAGTCGGGTGGCAGGCGCATGAACCATGTGTTGGCCTCCCCTTTTAGGACGAACGGCGAAGCTTTCAATCTGTAGTCATCCTCGGTTGCCCCCGCTGGCCTTCTCTGTGCCCTACAAATTTTACAGAACTCATGAAGGAATTCGTAAGGGCCTTCATAGCTATTCCCACATTACGTGGGCAGGATTGCAATAACATGGGGCTTCACATCATAAGCCGTTTGTCCTGGGGTGACATTTATAGCTTGCGGCGGTTCTCCTTCGGTATGCGCGTTCAGCGTCCCTATCTCCGGGTCTTCATCTATATGGGCAGCCATTATCCTTGGGTTACCCTCCAACTGTAGTACCTGTTCTGGTATTCCTCCTTCTATGGTGTCTTGCTCTTCGTCACTACTCGTGCCTAGGTCAGACAGGGCTGTCGACAGGCCAAAATGAGTGGTCATGAGTATAGTCCCTCGTTGAAGTATCTTCAGTCTCTAATGGTCAGGAGCCGAACTGCTTCTCATAAACTGAAAGAAAAAGAAAAGAGAAAAGTTATACACAATATGTACGCCAAAGTATCACACACAAGAACAGTAAATAACGCCATTCATCCCCGGCAACGGTGCCATTTGAAAGAGCAGGTTTGTGCAGGTGTCGCGTCAAGCAAAGGATGTGTCCTATTGATCAGGATGGACGTCCCATCTAAGCCTGAACCTGGTATCAATAATTCCTCAACCCACTTCTACTGATTAGTATAGTGGATGTAAGGGTCGAATCCCACAGAGATGAATGCGCTTTGGTAATTGTGGTGATATTCTGGAAAGGTTGGTTAGCTACCACGCTTTGAGTTGAGGTTCTAACTAGACTGGAAATTAAGGTGATACTCTACTGACTAGGAGAAGTGAAAGATGATTGATAAGCAGCTGTGTACGTGAGAGTGAATATGTGGGAGGTACGGGGTTACTATAAAAGACTAAACGGAATATCAGAAAATAAGTGGTAGTTAGGTGACTAGGCTGACAGATCTGTAGGGTACCAGCAAAAAAAGTAGAGAAAAGTATAGGACAAAAGCAAAAAGTAACTAAAAAGAAAAAGTGGTCCCAAATTTGGATGTGGACATTGTCTTCTCAAACAAGTATGAACACAAATCAAACAACTCAGATTTCATGAATGAGAATTTCAGGTTGACAAACTCCACAAGAACAAATCTACACTTTAAACTCCAAATCAAAATATTAAACTAACGAAACTGAAATTACGCTTACTTGGTGTAGCACCACGGAAAATTTTTGACTTTTTTTTATTTGATGGCTTATTTTCGTTTTATTAATGAGGATGTTGATTTGGAAATGCATTTTTGGAAATTGATTTCTATGAGGTTGTGTTAACGATGTGAAATTAATGGTTGAGAGTTATGTGGAATAATATGATATGTTTTCCAATGGGCGGGATTTAATTAAATAGGATCATGCATATTTGTGCCAGTTACCTTTTTCAAATTCTTTTCGGTATTTCTATTTATTGGAAGTAATATCTTCTTTCTTGGATTTATTTAATTATTTTGGGATATTTATCCAAATTAAATCCAAAACCAAAATATTCTTATTTATTTTTCCATGATTTTCGAAATCTCCTATTTTTGGGAGAGGAGAAATTAAGTATTCTATAATTGATTTCTTACTGATTTCTTTCCATGAATGAATTGGAATATTCTAGCCAATCTTGCCTTACTTTATTCTATTAAAGATTTGGAAATTTTTCTGGTGGGAGGAATCTTAAACCACACGCCTACTTCTCATTATTTTTGGAGGATTTTACAAATTTCTCTACTCCGTATTATTTTATTCAACTCCGTGAAATACCAAATTAAATCATAAGCTAATTAAATAGCTATGATTTTCAAAAATCCTCCCCTTATTTCTCCCCATAATTCACGCCTTCCTCCCCCCCCCCCCCCCAAATCTCTCAAATCTTTATTTGATTTATTCTCCCAAATCTTCAATTAATTGTGGGATATATTATTTCCTAACTCTATAAATAAAACCAAAAACCTAACCCTAAACTCATCTCACACGCCTCCCTCTCAAATCACACGCCCCTCCCCTTGCTCCATCTTCTCCCACACTTGTTTTTCTACTCTACTCAAGATCCTTTCGATTCGCCAAGAGTTTGTTGAAGAATCAAGAGCTATATTCGTTTGTACCGATTGTTTCATTCAAGAAAGGTACAATCAAACCTTTATTCTTCATTCCTCTCCATCCAAACATTCTTTCGACTGCCTCATGCATCTAGTGAGTGCAGGGATTTCAAATCTAAGGATTTAATCGGTGGGGAATTTGTGTTTGCATTTATGTATGCGTTTTGAGCGCAATTTTGTGAAGTTTGATTTGAATCTTTGGTGAATGATGTGAGCTTATGGGCAAACATGATTATGAGAACCTTTTAAGCATGATTATGTGTTTTCCAGCATGAAAAGTTGGTGTTTGCTTGATGGAAGATGAAAACCCTATTTTCGAAACTATGAACCTGAAATCTGTGGTGCACGACCAGTAGCTTCTGATCTGTAATTGACTCATCAAACGAACTAATTTTGATATGAAATTTTTACTGAGTAAACTTCAAGGTGTTTCCTGTGTTGTGTGGGAATTTCAGCCCCTTTTGACGAAAAATGAATTTTTAATAAATATTTGAAGTTGACTGCGCAAATCTGCCAGAAACCTGTGTACTCGCCAAGAATGTTTCGTTTTCTTTTTGACTGAACAAATGACCTCCGATTGATGTGATTTTTAAACTATATGAACATTTGAAGTGTCTTCTAAGTCGTGTAAAATTTTCAGCCATTTTAGGCTTTGGATAAATTTATGGTAAAGTTTTCAAATGAACTGCGCAGTGCTGTTAGAAATTTTATGTTCCGACCAGAGAGTTTAATTATTGATTTGACTGAATTAACGACGTGATTTCAGTGTGAAAATTAGTCAGGATGAACTTGAATGTGTATTCTGTGTTGTGACCAAAATTTAGCTTCATATGAGGTCGGGTGAATTTTTAGTGATTTTTATAAAACGGTCGCGCAGTTCTGCCAGTTTTCTGCTTTGATAAAAGGATATTTATTTTCAAGTTTAAAAGTATTATATGATGCATGTATATCCAAGGAACGTGTTTAATGATGTGATCGCGTGAGATACGTCGAAATATATTATGGTGTGCTTTTTCATCTTTGTGACGAACATTGGGTTGGGTAAATTGAGAAAAACGATGAGAGAGAAACGATAGGACATGCATGGTAATATGATTCTGTGGAAGGCTGACTTGTGTTGTCGTTGACAAGGGTGATTGTATTCGTGAACTCGAGGAACGAGAGTTGCCATAAGTTGGATTGCGAATTGTTAAGCGAACGAGGTGAGCTTTCTTTTCAAACCTCTTTATTTTTCCGAAAATATGATGTGGTGTTATAAGGGTGGTTTAAAGTGTTATGTCATGCCGTGATTGTTTTGATGTTGAGATTGGTGCCTGATGCCTAGTTCGTTTGAGCTTGCTCCGTTAGGCTGTAGGGCTATGTTGAGATTGTGCTTGATGCCTAGTTTGTGAGTTCGCTCCATTAGGCTATAGGGCTATGATAAACGAATTCGGGTCTGAGTAGGGCCGCAAACCCTATCAGGCTGTGTACACAGAGGGGATCGTGAGCCGTCCTTGCTAGTCGGCCGGTCTCGTGGGCGAATAGTGTGGCCACACTTTCGTCGCACTATGGTAAGAGGATGTGATTGATTGATTGATGAGAAAGTGGGGAGATTGTTTTGACCGGCCGGTCTGTGAAAAGTGTTTTTGTGATACTCGTGATATTTCTTAAATAAACGTAAAAACTCGAGTTCACCAGTATGGATGACATAACTGTTATAAAATGTTTTCGGCATGAGCCCATTGAGTACAACAAGTACTCAGCCCTGCATATCCTTTTTCTTTATGTGCAGGTTGAGGGGTGATGTTCCGGCGGATGTTGAGTGAGCTTTAGGAATTCCCGGATGCGTCGTGTCTTCAAACATGGGCGTCATCCTATGACTCTCCTCTGATACTTGTTTTTCCGCTGCCGTGTTTCGAATCGTTCTTGGTAAAGTCTTTCGTTTTGCCCCACACTTCTTTTTAACATTATTTACCTTGAGATATTAACCAGCTCCTTAATTGTTTAATCGATTAAAACTCTTCTTTTGAAGCTTTGTTTAAGATGTTGTCTTTCATTGCTTTCCCCTTTTTCTTCCCTGCTCCTTCGTCCCTTCCCTAGTCACGATTTCCCCGTCTTTACTATCCTTAGTGAGGGCGGTCGTGACAGAGTGGTATCAGAGCTTCGTTCTTTCGCTCTGGTCCGAGAGTCTTCTTTCAGTCTAAGTCTAGATCAGTACCCCTAGACTAGAAGTGTCACGAAGGCTCAACATCCGAAGCATCACGCTCAACCAAAGAAAGTGAGGTATGTTTAAGTTGTTGTAAAATGCGAGATTGATGTATGAAATTGATGATGTTATGATGAGGATGTTTTGGCAAGTGTACGCATGTGAATAAACGTTATGTGTGAAGATGATAATGTAGTGATATGATTATGGGGGACATGAGCATGATTGGCATGATAATCTAAACCCGTGTTATATGTGTGAAAATGATATTGTGATAGTGTGATTATGTGGAATATGAACATGATTGGCAAGATGATCTAAACACGTGTTGTGTGTGCGAATATAATATTGTTATGGTATTATTATGTGAGACATGAGCAAGATTGGTATGATGACTTAAGTATGTGCTATGTGTGAAAGTACTACGACATAAGCATGTGAACATAGGAAGCCTTAGGGCGGCCTCAAATTTGGTGATGCGTGACGAACCCTAGATTTATCACAAATAACGAGATAGAATATATGTTGGAAAACCTTCGTCTTCGCGTAAATGGCATGGATAAAACAACCCGCATATAAGGGCACCCAATATAACGTCAGAGTGCGACGAATGCAAGGAAGTTACGATTTTGATAACAACGAATACTAACAACGATGCTAACTTGTCTTTTGGACCAGAATGCCACCAAGACGCAGACGTGGCCCACAAGTGGAGAACGATATGGAGGAACAATCAGAGGGTATCGGGAATCAACCCCCTCCTCCACCACCACCCCCACCTCAACCTTAAGAGAGAAAATACATTAAGGCCTTCCGAAAGGAAAACCCTCCAAAGTTTGACGGACTGGGAGAGCCCCCGAAGGCAGAGGCTTGGATACGCGACCTCGAGCGTATATTTGACTTCATGCGATGCACCGATAGGGAACGTCTAGCTTGCGTGACGTATCAACTGACTGGACCTGCCGATTTTTGGTGGGAAACTAAACGACGAACTATGAACCCTGCCCGCCACGAGGCGCTCACATGGGAAGAATTCAAGGAAGAGGTGTACGACAAGTACATTCCCATGAGCTATAGACGGGCGAAGATAGTGGAGTTCCACACCCTGAAACAGGGAAACATGACGGTGACGGAGTACGACCATGCTCTTTGTGAAATGACCCGATATGCACCCGAGTTAGTGGACACCGATGAGAAGATGGCCGCAAAATTCCGTTCTGACCTTAGATAAGGGTAGCCGTGGCCAGCCGCAGAGGAATCTCGTACTCCGAAATTTTGAGTTGCGCTTTAGATGTGGAAGAAGCACTACCAAAGGACGAGACGACGGTTAATCCTACACCACCAACACCTCAACCGAACTATCGAGACAAGAGGAAGTCGGAAGACAACCGAGCTCCTTATGACAACAAGCGACACCGTTCTACTTTCCGCCAGACGCAAGACTATGACCGGCAAGCCATGCCACAGCCGAGAGGGAATCAACAGAAGGCACCCCACTGCAACCGGTTCTCCAAGTACCACTTTGGCGAGTGTAGAGCTGGAGGCATCCGATGCTTCACTTGTGGTGGAAATGGACATATGTCTCAAGAGTGTCCGAATAACAACAAAGGAGGAATGTGGAATAGGCAGGGACATGGGGAACAACAGCAACAACCACAACCCATTCGACAGGTGGCCCCACAGCAAGCGAGAGCGTACGCGCTGAAAGGAAATGAAGGGCAGGAACAGCAAACCGACAAGGACTGATGGGATGAAAGAGAAGTACCCCGAATAGTTTATGGAAGACGACTAAAATTTCGGGACGAAATTTTTGTTAAGAGGGGAAGGATGTAGCACCCCGGAAAATTTTTGACTTTTTTTTACTTGATGGCTTATTTTCGTTTTATTAATGAGGATGTTGATTTGGAAATGCATTTTTGGAAATTGATTTCTATGAGGTTGTGTTAACGATGTGAAATTAATGGTTGAGAGTTATGTGGAATAATATGATATGTTTTCCATTGGGCGAGATTTAATTAAATAGGATCATGCATATTTGTGCCAGTTACCTTATTCAAATTCTTTTCGGCATTTCTATTTATTGGAAGTAATATCTTCTTTCTTGGATTTATTTAATTATTTTGGGATATTTATCCAATTAAATCCAAAACCAAAATATTCTTATTTATTTTTCCATGATTTTCGAAATCTCCTATTTTTTGGGAGAGGAGAAATTAAGTATTCTATAATTGATTTCTTACTGATTTCTTTCCATGAATGAATTGGAATATTCTAGCCAATCTTGCCTTACTTTATTCTATTAAAGATTTGGAAATTTTTCTGGTGGTAGGAACCTTAAACCACACGCCTACTTCTCATTATTTTTGGAGGATTTTACAAATTTCTCTACTCCGTATTATTTTATTCAACTCCGTGAAATACCAAATTAAATCATAAGCTAATTAAATAGCTATGATTTTAAAAAATCCTCCCCTTATTTCTCCCCATAATTCACGCCTTCCTCCCCCCCAAATCTCTCAAATCTTTATTTGATTTATTCTCTCAAATATGTGGTGCACGACCAGTAGCTTCTGATCTGTAATTGACTCATCAAACGAACTAATTTTGATATGCAATTTTTACTGAGTAAACTTCAAGGTGTTTCCTGTGTTGTGTGGGAATTTCAGCCCCTTTTGACGAAAAATGAATTTTTAATAAATATTTGAAGTTGACTGCGCAAATCTGCCAGAAACCTGTGTTCTCGCCAAGAATGTTTCGTTTTCTTTTTGACTGACCAAATAACCTCCGATTGATGTGATTCTTAAACTATATGAACATTTGAAGTGTCTTCTAAGTCGTGTAAAATTTTCAGCCTTTTTAGTCTTTGTATAAATTTATGGTAAAGTTTTCAAATGAACTGCGCAGTGCTGTTAGAAATTTTATGTTCCGACCAGAGAGTTTAATTATTGATTTGACTGAATTAACGACGTGATTTCAGTGTGAAAATTAGTCAGGATGAACTTGAATGTGTATTCTGTGTTGTGACCAAAATTTAGCTTCATATGAGGTCGGGTGAATTTTTAGTGATTTTTATAAAACGGTCGCGCAGTTCTACCAGTTTTCTACTTTGATAAAAGGATATTTATTTTCAAGTTTAAAAGTATTATATGATGCATGTATATCCAAGGAACGTGTTTAATGATGTGATCGCGTGAGATACGTCGAAATATATTATGGTGTGTTTTCCATCTTTGTGACGAACATTGGGTTGGGTAAATTGAGAAAAACGATGAGAGAGAAACGATAGGACATGCATGGTAATATGATTCTGTGGAAGGCTGACTTGTGTTGTCGTTGACAAGGGTGATTGTATTCGTGAACTCGAGGAACGAGAGTTGCCATAAGTTGGATTGCGAATTGTTAAGCGAACGAGGTGGGCTTTCTTTTCAAACCTCTTTATTTTTCCGAAAATATGATGTGGTGTTATAAGGGTGGTGTAAAGTGTTATATCATGCCGTGATTGTTTTGATGTTGAGATTGTTGTCTGATGCCTAGTTCGTTTGAGTTTGCTCCGTTAGGCTATAGGGCTTTGTTGAGATTGTGCTTGATGCCTAGTTTGTGAGTTCGCTCCATTAGGCTATAGGGCTATGATAAACGAATTTGGGTCTGAGTAGGGCCGCAAACCCTATCAGGCTGTGTACACAGAGGGGATCGTGAGCCGTCCTTGATAGTCGGCCGGTCTCGTGGGCGAATAGTGTGGCCACACTTTCGTCGCACTATGGTAAGAGGATGTGATTGATTGCTTGATGAGAAAGTGGGGAGATTGTTTTGGCCGGCCGGTCTGTGAAAAGTGTTTTTGTGATACTCGTGATATTTCTTAAATAAACGTAAAAACTCGAGTTCACCGGTATGGATGACATAACTGTTATAAAATGTTTTCGGCATGAGCCCATTGAGTACAACAAGTACTCAGCCCTGCATATCCTTTTTTTTATGTGCAGGTTGAGGGGTGATGTTGCAGCGGATGTTGAGTGAGCTTTAGGAATTCCCGGATGCGTCGTGTCTTCAAACATGGGCGTCATCCTATAACTCTCCTCTGATACTTGTTTTTCCGCTGCCGTGTTTCGAATCGTTCTTGTTAACGTCTTTCGTTTTGCCCCACACTTCTTTTTAACATTATTTACCTTGAGATATTAACCCGCTCCTTAATTGTTTAATCGATTAAAACTCTTCTTTTGAAGCTTTGTTTAAGATGTTGTCTTTCATTGCTTTCCCCTTTTTCTTCCCTGCTCCTTCGTCCCTTCCCTAGTCACGATTTCTCCGTCTTTACTATCCTTAGTGAGGGCGGTCGTGACACTTGGTAACATGCAAGGTGGCAGAAATCACGTAGACTAGGCTTTCAAACTTAACCATTTCAGATCTAAAATCTAACAGCTATCTAAATTCATGAACTCAGATTTATCAATGCGGAAATGAAAACATGCTCGCAACACTTGGAAATTACAGTAATAACTAGATCTAAGCTATCTAGGCAGAAAGAAACATAATCGAACAGAAAGAAATGCATAAAAACAACTTCATTGCATAAAAGGTGTTTGGATCTAAACGAAATACTTCAAAAGCAAACGGAAATTGAAAGTGCAACAGGTCCAACGTAAGGAAACACGTAAAGATTAACTAAGAAAGCAAATAAAGATTGTTTGCCACTCCGGGCAATGAAACTGCTAACACTACGAAACACACTGGCTGGAACGAGATAATGCGGAACTCCAGCGAACTGGTGAACTTCAGGTGACCATGGCTGTGGCGAGGAACGAGAATATGAAGGACAAATGCTAAAGGAACTAACTGCCGAGAGAGAACTACTCTAACTAAGAGTGTATATTCCTAATGATGATTCCTTATGATCGATTCTTCCTTCTCTCTCCAAGTGGCTCCCTTTTATATGGAGGCCTGCCCTTGATTTTTAGGGTAGACTCTCTTCGCGAAATGACCATTTTGCCCTTACTTGTGGCTGATCTTCCCAACAATCATTTTTCTCCATCTCGAGCCTTTTTGGCATGCATACTGGTCAGTATAGCAACATTCTGATGCCCTTTTCACATGAGTTATCCGATACCTTTCCTTCTGACTGGAACCCTTTCCCTGCACACTTTAGCAACTGTTTTGCAGATATATTTCAATTATGCACGTTATACTGACCAGTAACCAAGGCCTAGAATACGACTTATCAAAAGCTAAAACCAAACATGAGAGAGGAAGTGCTAATGGAAGTCTTGAAGCTGTTGGCCTTGGGGATCATTTACTCTATACCAGATAGCGAATGGGTCAGTCTCGTGCACATGGTACCAAAGAAGTCATGAATTCAAGTGGTCACAAATGAGAAGAATAAATTGGTGCCTACCCGACTGGTCACTGGGTGGATGATGTGCATTGACTATCGGAAGCTGAATACTGGCACCAGAAAAGATCATTCCCCTTTGCCTTTCATCGATCAGATGCTTGAGCGGTTGGCAGGCAAGCAATACTTTTGCTTCCTGGATGGGTACAACGGATACATCCAAATTTTCGTGGATCCAGAGGATCAGGATAAGACTACCTTCACATATCCTTTTGTCACGTATGCTTACAGAAGAATGCCATTTGGATTGTGTAACACTCTGGGCACCTTTCTGAGGTGTACGATGAGTATGTTTTCAGACCTACTAGAAGAGTGCATCCAAATATTCATGGATGACTTCACAGTCTACAGGGATTCGTTTGAGTCTTGCCTGCACCATCTGGATGTTGTACTAAGGAGATGCCATGAAAAGAATCTGGTTCTCAACTTTGAGAAGTGCCACTTCATGGTACCCGAAGGCATTGTGCTGGGACATGTGGTACCTGAAAGGGGAATACAAGTTGATAAGACGAAGGTGGAAGTAATCTCTAAACTGCCATACCCTACCAACCAGAAGGAGATCAGAGGATCCCTTGGTCATGCCGGTTTTTATAGAAGGTTTATAAAGGATTTCGCTAAGATTTCCCAACCTTTGACAACACTCTTGAAAAATAATGTAGAATTCAATTTTGATGACAAATGCAAAGAAGCTTTTCAGTTGCTCAAGGATAGGCTGATATCTGCCCCAATTATATGAGCACCTGATTGGAATCACCCCTTCGAGGTGATTGTGATGCAAGCGATTTTGCAATAGGAGCAGTGTTGGGCAAAAGGATAGATGGAAAGAGCTATGTGATATTCTATGCCTCGAAAATTTTAAACCAAGCTCAGAAGAACTATGATACGGCCGAGAAAGAGATGCTAGCAATCGTGTATTCTTTTGAGAAATTCCATCCTTACCTGCTTGGATCAAATGTTATTATTTTTACTAACCATGTAGCGATGAAGTACTTGCTAGCAAAAAAAAGAGTTTATGCCCAGGTTGATCCGTTGGGTATTATTGCTGCAGGAGTTCAATTGGGAAGCAAAGGACAAAGCAGGGACAGATTACAAGGTCGTAGATCATTTAAGTAGGATAGCCCAAGGGGAAGATGAGGAGGTTATCCCAGATACCTTTCCTGAGGAATACTTGTACTACATTTTGGCACCAGCTGAGTTGATCAGTTTGGCAAACGATGACACTCTAACTGATCTAGTGGAATCTGTGAATGAAGCGGGTAAGAATGCTGAGCCGTGATTTGCTGACTTAGCAAACTACCTAGTGACAGGAGAATTGCCTTCGTCTCCGGATGTTACTTGGGCTCAAAGGCTGAAGGTTAAAAGTGAAGCTAAATACTACTTCTAGGATGATCCCTATCTGTGAAAAATGGGAACGGATCAAGTTAAACAATGATGCATTCCAGAATGGGACCAGGAGGATATATTGATGCATTGCCACCCCTTTGCCTGTGGTGGCCATTTTGGCCCGAAAAGACAACACGAAAAATCCTGGACAATGGTTTCTATTGGCCGAGTCTGTACAAAGATTCCCACGAGTTCTGTAAGAGATGTAGCCACTGCTAGCTGACAGGAGGAATCTCTGCCAAGGATGAGATGCCACAAGTACCCATAGTGTTCTGCGAAATTTTTGTCGTGTGGGGCATGGATTTTATGGGACCATTTCCATTATCTTATGGAAATTCTTACATCTCAGTGGCCGCGGATTATGTCTCTAAATGGATCGAAGCTAAAGCTACCAGCACATGTGAGTCGAAAGAAGTGACGAAGTATCTGAAGGAGAACAATCGAGGCACACTTTTGCAACCGAACAATCGAGGCACTAATGAAGAAATACGGAGTTCATTGATAGAGTTGAATGATACTATATGTGTGTGTGCAGGTCAAATAGGTCCAGAGGATTCACTCAACCACTAGGCCTAGGAAATCTCTAAACTATCTGACTATGTCATTGTGATACTCTCAATCACTATCAAAACCTTTACCCATTTACTATTGGCTAGTATTGGGTAGTAAGGATCGATCCCACAGAGGTGGAATGGGTTAGCAAGTGTTCAGAGGATTTGGAAGGGGTTGGCTGCTGCCACGCAACTCAAGGGTTAAGACTTGTTTAACAACTAGACTCAGAGGAATTTAAAAGTGACTAATCTATCTACTAGACCTAGGAAACAGGTAAAGGTACGTACGCATGCATGATTGACGGAAATGAAGTAACTACAGGAATGAGGTAACTAAACTTCTAGGTCAAGCAAACGGGTTTCCAAAAACAGTTAGACAATACGTAAACATGCAGTGGAGACCATTTGCCCTTTGTAAAACAGACATCTAACTAACGGCCAGTTGTAAAACAGACATCTAACTAACTTCTACATTCATCTTCTCCAACAAGCTAAGTAAACAGAACCGAAAACAGAGCATCAAACAAATGAAAACAGAGCAACCTCAAATCCGACTTCAAACATTACGATTTAACACAAAATTACTAGATCTAAACTACTAGGCCGAGCAAAACAGGAAAACAATAGTAAACATCCATAACCATGCAAATCAGAACATCACGTCTCAGATCCACAACTACAAACTTCAATCCAACTCAGATCAACAAAAACCAACTCCGATACGTCAGATCCATACACCTCAATTCAGATTTCACCGATTCAACAATAAATCAAATCCGATCAACCCGATCTCAACTACAAATCAAACATCAATTGCGAAAAGCATCCAAATCAGTAAAAACCAAGAATCAAACATCAGAATTAGCTGAACAGAAAATAGAAACATCCATAACTACTGGATTAAAGATTCAACATGGAAATATTAAATGCCGAGCTTCTAAAACGATGAAGTCTCGACTTAAAACAGCAGAAAATAAGCAATTGTATCTTCGCCCTTCGTAAGGACGGTGTTACACCACGGAAACTGAACTAGACTACCACGGATTCCCAGAATTTTTACCCCATATATGCTAAGTGCGCAGAGAGAATGTGTGTAAAGTGAGCTAAGAGCAAAGCTAGGATGATTGATGAATGATGCCTCTCTTCATGTTGTCAATTTTTACCCCATTTATAGCTGAGGCTCGGATTTCTAGGGTATCTTCTTTGCCGATTGTCAATTTTGTCCCTCCTAGAAAATCCTTTAAAAGATGCTTTGCTTCGCTGCTACTTCTGCCATCGCTTCCTCCATCTCTCCGATCAGGTGCGAACTGGCATTCTTCACTTCGATTTCCCTTTATTTCCTCTGCCTGGTAGATTTTTCATCTGTTTCCTTGGCCTGGCAGATTCTCTATGCACCTAGGCTTTAAAACGTGTGTTAGTTCATGGAATTCACAGAATTTTACCCTATAACCGATGTATGAAATGAGCCTTATCAAACTGCTCACACTTAAACCATACTTGCCCTCAGGTATGAAAGACAAAATAAAGAAATAAGGCAAATTTCGTGCATGGTTATCACTTGACCGACACTAACGAAAAGAAACAAACACAAACTCCTAGACCTAGAAGCAAACAGACTCAAACAACAGACGCAAACACAGATGAATGAAAACAACAAAACACAGAAAACAAAGATAAACACAGATGTATAAACTGGTTCAAGTTTTAGCAATCGTCTACAGTCTCAGATTTCTCCCTCTCCCTTCTTCTACCTAGTCAGTCTATCAGTTCGTCAAGATAACCTCTATTTTCTCTAATTGTTGGATTCACTCGGTCACTCATTCCTCACTAGAAACGTTAGGATCATTCACTCATTTATGCTTTTGCCATACGACTGATGCCTTGGGTTCTACTGACCTAGAAGAAGTTCCTTAAGGTTTTTTTATTCAGTTATAACGGGGCCAAGGGATTGAAATGTGTATAGGTGAGAATCCTAGGGGTTCTAAGTTCAAAATGTGTAAGTACAATTATGTGAAGCACATGTGAACTTTGGGACAAAAGATGGAAACAACCTCCCTAATTACAAATTTGACTTCCAAAATTTGAAGTAGTTTCCTGGCCATTTTAGCCTTATTCCCTAACTATCCTCTACTGAGTTAGGTTACAAATCTTTTCATGCCCACCTTTTCTAACTTTCATTTTCCACTTTTTTATATTTTCGCCTGGGTCAGGCTATACATTTTTTTCTCCTGCCCTTTGTTTTCCTCTCTTTTTTTTTCTTTCTTCTTTTTTTTCTTGGGTCAGGTTACAACTTTTTTCCTGCCCGTTTTGTCTCTTTTTTTTCTAATTTTTTTCTTGGGCTAGGTTAAACAATTTCCTGCCCATCTTCTAACTAACTTTTTCTATCGGGTCAGGTTACAAAATCTCCTGCCCGTTTTATTTCCTAACTTTCTCTTGATATTCCCTTGTTTCTCAACTTTTCTTATACCCCGAATGGTGAGCTGTCCCCACTCCGCCCCCTTGTTCACATGATATGGAAGCTAAGGTGCCAAAAAAAAGACAATTCTGAACAGGCTCAAGTTTGGCTAGCTAGGGGGTGCCCTTACAATGAGGCGGATAAGCTCGGATTTTGCACGGTTTTAAGGCCATTATTTGGTCCGTTTTTAATGTCAAAATCACAATTCATGTCAATATTTTGTATGTTTTATCTATTTTGGTATTTTGACATGTTTTGTGAGAAATGTGCAAAGTTGAGCTTAAAAAGGGATTCAAACGCAAAGTAGAAAATTTGGAGTTTCAGGTAGCGTCCAGGAACAACTGCAACACTGTCGGCGACCGCTGGCGCTCAGCGGCCGCCACTTCTGTAGCGGCCCGTTTCGGGAAATCTGTGAATGGAATGAAGACACGCCCGACGATCGCCGGGTAATGCGCGGTGACCGCCACCCAAGAGTCAGGAGCCTCAGATCAATGCATGGCGACAGCCGGCCAAGGTGCGGCGGTCAGCCACAAAAGAGTGGCGAGCAGATTTTCCCTAAATTTCTCTCCAAGATTTACCATATTTTGCAATCCTTTTCCTTATTGGAGGAGCTCGAATTTCTCCCTATAAATATCCCCTCAAGCTTCATGAAATCGATCCTCTTTTTGCAACATATTTTCTAGAGATTAAAAGTTAGAATGCTTCATTGTGCAAGGAGTTAAAGAAGGATTCAAGAACATCAAAGCTACAAGGATTCAACCTTTGGGTTTTATTTGCTTTAGTTTTATGTTCCAATTGTTTTGCCTTCAATCTATGTCTTTAGATTATTGTATCATGTGTAGCTAAACTCATAGGATTCTAGAGATGTGTTAGTAACGACTTTGGTTATACAATTCCTTTTCTATTTAATATCGGTTTTGTTCTTACTTTGTTTCTTCCTTAAGTTAATGGATAATGCTTCACGTTTGAGTGACACATTCAATGATGAATTAATATAAGTTGCTACATAATCGTGAGAGGAGGTTGGCGAGTTAGATCCACTTAATAGACACTACAATTAGCTTCCTTTAAAACAACACTGTTAATTGAGAGTGAGGACTTTTCAAGGGTCTTAGGAGCTTTTAGGAGTTACGTATTTAGGATTGACAACCCTAATGTTTGTAACCAACTTTTGCATCGCATGGGCATAAACTAGGTGACTCGTTCTATCAAAGTAAGAACTGTGCTAGGGTATTGTAGTTGGAATTTGTACAACCATAACTGTGAACGCACATCCCTGGAATTCCCTTATCTCTATACTTTTATCTCCGTGATTTATCTGCAATCAGTTGTTTATTGCTTTCAATTGTTCCTTGGTTTTAAAAAATTCTCAAAATCTTTGGGTTCTCCAAATAGTAATTGAGTTTTAGTAGAGGATAGCCAGTTTGTGTCTGTTTTCCCGTGATCGATATTCGGTACTAACCTTTAGCTATACTATTCATACTCTGTATACTTGCAGGTATTTATAGGGCTAATAAAAAGTGCATCAAAATTTTGGCGCCGTTGCCGGGGATTATATTCACTTTGTGATTGATATCTTCAAACGGACAATTTTACTACTTTGAATTTTACTTCTTTCATTTTTATTTTTATTTTTATTTTCCTTTTGCTTTAATTAATTTCTTCACAGGAATGGAGAGTCCATACAGTTACATTAGTGAGCAGCAAGGAGGGTATTGCGAAGAGTGTTATAGCCCCGACCAAGAGGGATCATACTACGACCCAGACTGCTCTGACTATTCATACGATGCAAAGGATTATTACGCTAATAAAAATGCTGAAATATGTGTCGGTATTGAGGAGTAACTCTGCTCCAATTGGGAGGAGTTGTTAGAGATCTGCATCATCGAGGTTCAGGATCATAGGAAGGTGACAAATCAGAGGTTGATTAATTTGGAAAAAATACCAGCCTGTTAGAGCAAGGATTGGCAAGTCTTGTCGTACAAGTTAGGACGTTGGAATTTAATATGGGTGTTCTGGCCAGTGCAATAGGGAGCAAGAACACTTCAGGGACACTTCCTAGCCTGCCGGAGATCAATCCCAAGGTAGGGTGTCATGCCGTGCAGCTTCGTAGCGGGACCACATACTAACCTCCGCAAGCAGCAGACTTAGGCAAGGGAAGGAAAGAAAAAGAACAGAAATCGACCGACCCCACACCAGCCGTGGATCACATACAGTGGCCAGCTGCACACTTACACAGCGGTCCGCTAGAGATCTCCCAGCCAGCCGAGTCTAATTCGGACACAGAAGCAGAGCCGTCGCCAGCGACCACTGCATCTCTTCGCAGTGGTCCGCCACCAGAGAATCAGCCGTTGGATTTTCAGTCACCCAACACTGCCACTATTCCGTATCCTCAACGGTTGAAGAGCAAAAAGCCAGACGTCCAGTTCGCCAAGTTCTTAGATGTCATAAGCAAGGTCCACATCAACATTCCACTAGTGGAAGCACTACAACAAATGCCCAACTATGCCAAGTTCTTGAAAGATGTAGTTGCTAAGAAAAGAAAGTTGGGGAAGTACAAGACAGTCGGTTTGACAGAAAATTGCAGTGCCATAATTTAGAAGGGTTTGCCTACCAAACACAAAGATCATTGTCTTGTGTTTTGGGAAATAATGTAGAGGGTAAAGCATTGTGTGATCTTGGATCTAGTATTAATTTAATGCCTTTGTCTTTCTACAGGAAGCTCGACATTGACAATATCTGCCCACCTCGATTACCTTGCAAATGGCAGACAGGAGCACAACAACACCAATGAGGATTATAGAAGATGTCTTGGAAAAAGTAGGAGAATTTATTTTTCCTACTAACTTTGTTGTTTTGGACATGCAGGAGGACAACAAAGTGCCCTTGATACTTGTAAGACCATTTTTAGCCACCGGAGGAGCCATGATAGACGTACAAAAGGGAGAGCTAACATTGCGAACATGATGAGAGTATCACCTTCAACATCTATGATGCTTTGAAATTCCATGGGAAGGAAGGAGCAGAAGGCTATCGAGAGTGCAACGTCATCCAAGTTGTCACGGATTGTGTGGGGGAAGCGGAAGTCACATAACACCAAACTCAGGACCCTTTAGAATCTTGTCTTATAAATTCTTTTACTCCTACTTCTGATCCATCTACTTGAGATGCTAATGTGTGTGCTATGATTGTAGAACTCAAGGTTCTTCCCGAGAGAATCCGTCAAAAGGTAAACACATTCTTGCCTCAAAAGGAAGAAGGTATTGGGAAAATCACGAAGACCACCTATGGTAGAATTGAAGCCACCCCCGAAACACCTCAGGTACGCATTTCTAGGGCCAGATAACACTTACCCTGTTGTTGTGTCCGCCTCCTTGAGTGAAAAGGAATGTGAAAAGTTGTTATGCTAAACAAGTATAGGTTTGCTATAGGATGGTCTATTGGTGACTTGAATTGGATTATCCCAACCACATGCATGCATAGGATTTTACTTGAAGAAGGGGATAAACCTCGTGTCCAAAACCAACTTAGACTTAATCCTATCATGCAAGATGTAGTGAGGAAAGAAGTAATCAAGTTGCTAGATGCAGAGATTATTTATGCCATTTCGGATAGTGAATGGGTGAGTCCTACATAAGTAGTAGCTAAGAAAGGAGGGATGACTGTAGTGCCCGGAAAGGATGGTGAGATGATTGCCACGAGAGTAGCCACAGGTTGGAGAGTTTGTATTGATTATAGGATGTTAAATGCAGCCACTAGGAAAGATAACTTCCCCTTGCCTTTTATTGATCAAATGCTTGATAGATTAGGGGAATATGATTGCTACTGTTTCTTAGATGGTTATTCTGGTTATAATCAAATTGCGATCGCTCCCGAGGATCAATATAAGTCTGCCTTTACTTGCCCTTATGGGATCTATGCTTATAGGAAAATGTCTTTTGGCTTATGCATGATGGCCATTTTTCATGATTTGATTGAAAATGTGATGGAGGTTTTTATGGATGACTTTTCTGTCTTTAGGAAGTCTTATGATCATTGTCTTGAAAATTTGGCTAAGGTTTTGCAGAGATGTGTAGAAACTAACATTGTTCTTAATTGGGAGAAATATCATTTCATGGTGAAAGAAGGTATAGTTCTAGATCACAAAGTGTCTTCTGCAGGGATAGAAGTTGACAGGGCCAAGATCGCAGCCATTACGAAACTCCCGTCTCCATCCAACGAAAAGGTCGTAAGAAGTTTGTTGGGGCATGCAGGGTTCTATAGGTGATTTATCAAAGATTTCTCGAAAATCTCTTTGTAAATTACTTGAAAAAGATGTGAAATTTAATTTTACATCTAACTGTTTGCAGGCTTTTGAGGACTTGAAGAAAGCTTTAGTGAGTGCTCCCATTCTCATCACCCCGAGCCAACCGTTTGAAATCATGTGTGACGCAAGCGACATTGCATTGAAATCATGTGGGGCAAAAGAGAGATAAAATTTTTAGAGTCATTTATTATGCTATTAGAAGTTTAGATTCCGCACAAGCTAACAATACGACTATAGAAAGAGAGATGCTTGCTATAGTTTATTCTTTTGATAAATTTAAAGCTTATCTTGTTGGAACTAAAAACATTGTTTACACTGACCATGCAACTATTAGGCACTTGTTTGAAGGATGTACAGCCAAGACTCATTCGGTGGATCCTACTACAAGAATTTGATGTTGAGATAAGAGATAGAAAAAGATGTGAGAATGTAGTGGCAGATCATTTGTCTTGGTTGGAGCACCTGGTGGAAGGAGAAGATCTATCACTAGAAATCAACGAGGACTTCCTCCAATCGTCCCTATCAGCGCCAGTCAGACCTTCAGAGTCCTCCAACTCCCTCTTCATAGTCACCACATCGGGCTTGCCCACTTCATAAAATACGATCTCGCCATCCTTCATCTGTAGGAGTCCCTTGTTGAAAAAGAATGCCACGTTGAATAGCTCAGGGACGTCACATATCGGAAGGTTGGGCACAGACTTCACCACCTTCATGCTCACATTTCTCCTCACGTAAGCACCAAGGAGGTGGCAAGTGTACAAATGGCGAACCATGTGGCTACTCGCAATGGGCCAGCCAATATCCAAGGTGGACCTTCACACCTTTCGCAATGCACCAGTTAAAGTAGAGTTCTGGAGTTGTGAGGGCGGCGCTTGTTTGACCTAGCAGATTGTACCCAAGGAAGACCTGTGCAAAACGGAGGATCGGGTTGGCAATGTGGTATCCCTTAGACGAACTCGTCTTGAATTTCCCTCTGTGCTTGCGGGTAATAAGTTCCCAGGCCGTCTGCATGTCAAAACCTTTAGTTTTCTTCGGGGTCCCTATTTCTCTCTCATTCCAGATCCCCTCCTCGTCTATTTATGGAGTAAATAACCCCATCCGCAGGGACCACTCCCGTATGCTCATCACCATATCTTCATTAAAGCGGTGGAAACTGATAGAGTCGGCGTCGGGGACCATGGTAGACTTGAACTTGAAAGAGGTGAAGAATTCCTCTTCTGTGCAGTGATCCAGCAGCCACTCGAATCCTATGGCGAGGATATACATCAGGATTCTTCCTCTGACTCTATTTCTTGGAGGGATGGAGGGTCATCTTTCCGGACTTCGCGAGCTTCCCCTTTGAAGCGCGTCCTTCACAAGTCAGAGCCAGTTTGGGGTCCTCAAATTGGACCATGGCTTCTAGCAGCCTTTTCGTCACCAATACCTCCATCGGCTCGTATACCAACTTCTCCTCCCGTTGTTCCTCATCGACCTCTTCAATCTCCTCTTGTGGTTGGGAGAACAATACTCTAATGGGCTCCGGAGACGCTTCCTAGATTACCGAGGTCACGGAAGCTTTCCTCTACTTCTTTTGAGGCTTAGCCTCCTATTTCCCCTTGCGTTTCCTCTCTTCGGCATATCACTTCTATACGGCCTCAGAAGAGAACTCTCTTGTCTCGATTGGGTTCTCCTGGGCCTTGGGAATGCCCTCCCCTGTTTCCACTGGCATCTCCTGGGTCATTGGGATATCATCCCCTACTTCTTCCTCATCTTCCGAATCCACTAGCTTCAATCACCTAGCCCTTGTAGTTGTCTGCGTTCCTTCCAGTTACTTACTCCGCCTAGTATTCCTTATGTTCGTCGTCTTAGTGGTCGGCGTGTCCTCTGACTCCGGCCCATCCTCTAGTATTACGATTTCTTTGAAACCCTCAGAAAGCTCGGGGCCGTCTACATCCATATCAACGACCTTCTCGGTCCCATCATTTTCACCATCGTCTCCCTCGACGATCTCCTCTTCCTTCTTATCAGCGTTTAATTCCTCAGGGATCTCTCCCTCAACACACCTTTCATCAAGGATTTCTCCCTCAGCATTAGGGATTTCTCCCTCAGCACACTCATTGTCAGGGATTTCCCCTTCAGCATACTCATCATCAACCTCCCTAGTCCTAGCACCACTACCCCCAGCATTCCTGTCACTCACTCCGTCCTCGCTATCGCCTTGGTCATTCCCAACATTCCCCTCCCCGTTAAACTCTCCATCTTCCCCATTCTCATTCCCCGTTCCTTCTACTCCATTATCCCCCTCTATCTCCACATCACCCTACTCCTCTCCACGAATATTCCCTTCCCCTGTCTCTACTCTTTCTTCCCTCGAATTAGTGGGTGGGACTATAGGCGTGATAATTTGGGGTTCGGGTTGGGTGGATGGTATTATAGGTGTATATTCCGAGATTAGGGTTTCAGAAGGAGATTTGGGGGTTTCTTTCTGGGCTGAGATGGATTTGCATGTTGAAGTCTCTGTTAGGGTTGCAGGTCGTGGATGGATATTGATCGGGGCTAGGCTTGAAGTGGCATCCTCCTTCTTGAGTTCTTCTGCGATTCGAGCGAACAAATCGCTAGCCTTTTCCCTTATACCGAATTTCTTCATAAACTCCTTCATTATTTGTTCTGGATTTGTCGCGTCAACCGGTGGCGGGACTGTGGTTGAAGGTGTAGCGGCAGAGGTTGTAGACGGAGTGGCGGAGATTATGGTTGTCATTGCCATTGTTCCAGGTTGCTCTGTTGTGGCTTGAGACGATGAAGTTGCCACCGCTTCTGTGTAACGCCCGTACTTTTAAGTACTAATTTAATATATGTCGTGAAGTAGTTAAAATAAAATTTTGTCGTTATTCTTTGCTTCTCGTCTTGTTTTTATAAAGTATAGTAATTATGGTACTTGGAACAACACCAAGTTACTACGAGGCAAATAATAAATTTGTCTAAACAAAAGAAAAGAACAAAAATAAATAGAAGAACTTTGACCAACCCAAATAAATCCTAATCAAAGTCCAAACGTCCCTAATAATTTTAAAAGAGTGTTGGGCCACCAAATTCTATTATTTTTTTTACCAACATGAGCCCAAACTCCACAAATAATTGGTTGAGCCCAGTTGCTTCATGGAAAATTTCTTTTGCAAGCCCAAGCTTCTTCTCCCACTCTTCCCTAGCGCCAACTCTTCCACTCCGAAGACTCTCCATCTTTCAAGTGACCTTCCACCCTCCATCTTCCACATTCAATTCGGCAAATCAAAGGTCACTCAATTAATAGAATGACCTTGTTAAATTATTTCCTCTCCTTCCCTATTCACATCAACAAATTCCAAGCAAAATCAGGAGAGAGAGAGATAGAGAGTCGAGGGAAAGAGACAGTGGAAGGAACTGCTGCCATTCTGTTTTCTCATACGAGCCAAGAAAACGAACCTGCCAATTTCACAGTCAAATTCATAGCAACGAAGGTATAAATCCCTTTCCTTTTGATCGATGTTATTCATATCATGTTCATCATACATCACTCCCACTCATAATTTCCATCAACAATCAAACTCCAACAATTGAACACCCATAACAGGGTAATTGAAAATTGAAAACAAAGGACATAGCTTTGTAAAAGAACTTATCTTTTGAATGTAAGCGGGGCTGTTTTGGGGTTGTTCGGTTATCTTTCAGGATTATTCAGGTTGGTTTCGGGGCTGCGCGGTGTCGTTTCGGGACTGTTCGAACAACGAGCGGACCACGGCAGAGGCTAACTGCAGACGGCGAAGGCGCTGCGTCTTCTGCCGTGGCCTGACCCGGCGATGACGAGGAGAGCCTCTCGGTTCTATAGAAGCTTGTCGCTGCTCTGCTGGAGGAGAAACTCTACAACTGCGACGGCGACCTCCGGCGAGATGACTGCACAGCAGCGATGGGTGGCTGGACGCAGCTGACGGCGACGGTGGTGGGACGCCGAGGACGAATCGACGGTGGCAGGCGTCGAGGGGTGAGTCGGAGGAGGCGACGAAGGATTGAGAGTTTCTGTAATTTCGGTCGAGAGAGAAAATTAGGGAGATAGAGAGAGAGGAAGAGTGGGGCGTGAAGGAGGGAGGAGTATAATCTTTTGTTTGTTTTAAGAATGGGGCCTTTCTTTGTTTTAAAATAGAGATCGGGCCTTATACAGCAAATAGGATGATCTATTTGGTTGGGCACCATTTATTTAAGTTTTGGGCCTTTAAATAAATCTTTGGGCCGACAATTAATAGTGGCGAATTATTTAATTAATTTCCAGAATAATTCCAAGGCCGAGGTAAATATATTTACGACGGAAAAATGTGTTGTAATTTATTTATGCGCTTATATGATTTTCGAAATGAATTCGACAACATGGTGGAAAATACGATGAGCTAACGGAGGAATTATGGGCGTAAGCGGCCGACCGGCGTCGACGCCTTGGGCGGCTGCTGAATAATAAAAAATGTGCGAAAACCGAAAAACGAGATAAGAGACTTTAATTAGAGTGCATGCATTCTAAATGTTTTCTTTCTCGAGATTGATGTGTACTTTAATTTTTTTCTCATAAAGGTGGTTCGCACGCTCGTTAAATTCGGATCAAGAAGTTGTTTAAGGAAATCACTAAGCTTTTGAGGTGGACTCTATTACTTAAACTCCTTTATTTGAAATGATCTGTACATGGTGAGATAAGGGTGGTTTAAATGTTATATCATGCTGTATTTTATGTTTTGGATTGCCTATCTGATTGTCTACTAGAATAATGTTCTACTAGACTTTGATGGTTAACGAATTCGGGTCTAACTAGGGTCTAAGCCCTACTTAGGCTAGTGCACTGATGGGGATCGTGAGCCGTCCTTTGGGTCGGCCGGTCCAGTGATCGAGTTTGTGGCCACATTCTCGTTTCACGTGATGGTTCAGGTATGGTACATGATAGAGGATGATGAGGATATTTGTCTGCACAGACACCTTTTTATGGAAATGATTTTAGTGTTTCTCGGCATTTTAAAGTAAAACCCGAGTTTCACTCAACGATGGCTTGACATAACTTTATTGATAAAATGTATTTTGGGCATGAGTTCACTGAGTGTATCAAGTATTCAGCCCCTGCATGTGTTTTCCCTATGTGCAGGTTGAGCGTTGATGAGGACGGAGGATGTTGAGCATTTGGACAAAGACCGCATTCAATAAATGTACCGGTTGCTATTGTGTCTTCATACATAGTAGTAGCTAACTCTCAAATGCTTCCGCTATGCCAAGTTTTAAAACTCTTATGTTTTTCTTTAATCTGTTGGACTTTTTCCCTACGAACCTTGTTGCTTCGTGATTCCAAACTATAATTTGGTAATAAAGTTTCATCTTTTGTTTTACATGTCGTACCCCTTGATTGTTTCCCCTTTCTTCCCCGCTTCTTAATTCCCCCATTAGTTGCGACCCACCGTACTTTCTATCCTTAGGAAGTGCGGTCGTGACATAATGGTATCAGAGCAATTTTTCCTTCCGCTCTGGACCGAGAGTCTCTTATTCAATCTAGTCTAGACTCGTTTTGCTAGAATAAAAGAGTATTCATTGAAGGCTCAACATTCCGTCTCGCCGCGCTCAACAAAAGAGAAGGTAAAATGTTTTGAAATGAGGAATGTTTATGCAATTGATGTTGGAAGTGATAATGAATGGAGTATGATTGAGATGTAGACTTCAAAGGCCTTAGATGTAGGCTAATTCATATACGCGCAGACTATACTTTCTTTCAAGGAAATATATTTATCGATGGAACGAATGAGGCATAGAAAAGAGCGAATCCCAAGGGGTGATGAGATGACGAGACAATGGCGACCCTGTGAAGCACGTACTTGTTTTAAGTTATGAAATGGTCATTGTTTTATCGTTGTGTTCATGTTTACTTTGATACGTGTAAGGAAAATATGTGAAATTTTATTTTGAGAGGTTGTGTGGTGTGGTGTGGTGAGGAGTAAGATTCAGACAATTGTACTAACGTGTGTGATTAATCAGAATGCCTCCCAGACGCGCAGCAGTTCATAACGAAAACAAGGCTAGCAATGAAACCTAGAGTAGCGTGGGACCCGAGGGACCACCACCACCACCACCACCACCAACGCAACCAGAACGAAACGTTGAAAAGGAATTTCAAAAAGAATGCCCTCCGGTGTTTGATGGAATGGGAGATCCGGCCAAGGCTGAAACATGGATACGTGCCATAGAGCGCATATTTAAATTCCTAAGGTGCACCGATCAGGAGCGCCTATCTTGCGTGATCTATCGGCTCACTGGGTCCGCAGAATATTGGTGGGAGACCAAGCAGCGAACGATGTCGCGTGAACAACTAGACTCCCTAACTTGGGAAAACTTCAAGGAGGAATTATATGATAAATACAATCCGAGGAGTTACCGTAAAGCTAAAGAGGCCAAATTTTACAATCTGAAGCAAGGGCGGATGATAGTGACTGAATATGATCGTGCCCTATGAGATATGTCTCGTTATGCACCAGAACAAGTGAATACAGATGAGAAAATGGCGGAGAAATTTTGTGCTGGTCTGAGGCACGAAATAAGAATGGCTTTGGCATGCCGTGGAAGGCTCTCGTATGCCGAATCACTGTCTCGTGCTTTGGATGTGGAGGAAGCAATGCCACGAGAAAGGACAACAATTCCTACTACTCCAACACCACCTACACCAAAACAAAATTTCTGTGAGAAGAGAAAGTGGGATGGGAACCGAGAATCCTTTGACAACAAAAGGTTCCAAGGTACCCCAAACTCTGCACGGGGCAAGGGAAAACAAGCTATTCCCTACCAAGGTGGGGAGTACCGTTAGAGAGCGCCTCCCTGCGCCAAGTGCCAAAAGAATAATTTGGGTGAATGCAGAATTGGGACTAATGTATGCTACAAATGTGGTGGAGTTGGACACTTTGCCAAAGAGTGCCCGAGCAACAACAATGCTGGTTATGAGGAGGCTAATTGAGAACTCGAGGATAAAAGGAAAGAAAAGTACCCGGAGTGTTTGTTAGAGATGAGCAAATTTCAGGATGAAATTTCTATTAAGGTGGGTAGAATGTAACGCCCGTACTTTTAAGTACTAATTTAATATATGTCGTGAAGTAGTTAAAATAAAATTTATGCGTCATTCATTGCTTCTCGTCTTGTTTTTATAAAGTATAGTAATTATGGTACTTGGAACAACACCAAGTTACTACGAGGCAAATAATAAATTTGTCTAAACAAAAGAAAAGAACAAAAATAAATAGAAGAACTTGGACCAACCCAAATAAATCCTAATCAAAGTCCAAACGTCACTAATAATTTTAAAAGGGTGTTGGGCCACCAAATCTCTTATTTTTTTACCAACTTGAGCCCAAACTCCACAAATAATTGGTTGAGCCCAGTTGCTTCATGGAAAATTTCGTTTGCAAGCCCAAGCTTCTTCTCCCTCTCTTCCCTAGCGCCAACTCTTCCACTCCGAAGACTCTCCATCTTTCAAGTGACCTTCCACCCTCCATCTTCCACATTCAATTCTGCAAATCAAAGGTCACTCAATTAATAGAATGACCTTGTTAATTTTTTTCCTCTCCTTCCCTATTCACATCAACAAATTCCAAGCAAAATCAAGAGAGAGAGAGATATTCGAGGGAAAGAGCCAGTGGAAGGAACTGGTGCCATTCTGTTTTCTCATACGAGCCAAGAAAACGGACATGCCAATTTCAAAGTCAAATTCATAGCAACGAAGGTATAAATCCCTTTCCTTTTGATCGATGTTATTCATGCCATGTTCATCATACATCACTCCCACTCATAATTTCCATCAATAATCAAACTCCAACAATTGAACACCCATAACAGGGTAATTGAAAATTGAAAACGAAAGGACATAGCTTTGTAAAAGAACTTATCGTTTGAATGTAAGCGGGGCTGTTTCGGGGCTGTTCGGTTATCTTTTAGGATTGTTCAGGTTGGTTTCGGAGCTGCGCGGTGTCGTTTCGGGACTGTTCGAACAACGAGCGGACCACGGCGGAGGCGAACTGCAGACGGCGAAGGCGTTGCGTCTTCTGCCGCGACCTGACCCGGCGATGACGAGGAGAGCCTCTCGGTTCTATGGAAGCTTGCCGCTGCTCTGCTGGAGGAGAAACTCTACGACTGCGACGGCGACCTCCAGCGAGATGACTGCACAGCAGCAATGAATGGCTGGACGCAGCTGACGGCGATGGAGGTGGGACGCCGAGGACGAATCGACGGTGGCAAGCGTCGAGGGGTGAGTCGGAGGAGGCGACGAAGGATTGAGAGTTTCTGCAATTTCGGTCGAGAGAGAGGAAGAGTGGGGCGTGAAGGAGGGAGGAGTATAAGTGGGCCTCTTTTATTTGTTTTAAGAATGGGGCCTTTCTTTGTTATAAAATACAGATCGGGCCTTATACAGCAAATAGGATGATTTATTTGGTTGGGCACCATTTATTTAAGTCTTGGGCCTTTAAATAAATCTTTGGGCCGACAATTAATAGTGGCGAATTATTTAATTATTTTCCAGAATAATTCCAAGGCCGAGGCAAATATATTTACGACGGAAAAATGTGCTATAATTTATTTATGCGCTTATATGATTTTCGAAATGAATTCGACATCGTGTTGGAAAATACGAGGAGCTAACGGAGGAATTATAGGCGTAAGCGGCCGACCGGCGTCGTACGCGACGCCTTGGGCGGCCGCCGAATAATTGAAATTGCGTGAAAACTGAAAAACGAGATAAGAGACTTTAATTAGAGTGCATGCATTCTAAATGTTTTCTTTCTCGAGATTGATGTGTACTTTAATTTTTTTTCTCAAAAAGGTAGTTCGCACGCTCGTTAAAGTCGGATCAAGAAGTTGTTTAAGGACATCACTAAGCTTTTGAGGTGGGCTCTATTACTTAAACTCATTTATTTGAAATGATATGTATATGGTGAGATAAGGGTGGTTTAAATGTTATATCATGCCGTATTTTATGTTTTGGATTGTCTATCTGATTGTCTACTAGAATAATGTTCTACTAGACTTTGATGGTTAACGAATTCGGGTCTAACTAGGGTCTAAGCCCTACTTAGGCTAGTGCACTGATGGGGATCGTAAGCCGTCCTTTGGGTCGGCCGGTCCAGTGATCGAGTTTGTGGCCACATTCTCATTTCACATGATGGTTCAGGTATGGTACATGATGGAGGATGATGAGGATATTTGTCTGCGCAGACACCTTTTTATGGAAATGATTTTAGTGTTTCTCGGCATTTTAAAGTAAAACCTGAGTTTCACTCAACGATGGCTTGACATAACTTTATTGATAAAATGTATTTTGGGCATGAGTTCACTGAGTGTATCAAGTACTCAGCCCCTGCATATGTTTTCCCTATGTGCAGGTTGAGCGTTGATAAGGACGGAGGATGTTGAGCATTTGGACAAAGACCGCATTCAATAAATGTTCCGGTTACTATTGTGTCTTCATACATAGTAGTAGCTAACTCTCAAATGCTTCCGCTATGCCAAGTTTTAAAACTCTTATGTTTTTCTTTAATCTGTTGGACTTTTTCCCTACGAACCTTGTTGCTTCGTGATTCCAAACTATAATTTGGTAATAAAGTTTCATCTTTTGTTTTACATGTCGTACTCCTTGATTGTTTTGAGAGAAAATAAGGCGAGGGGGGAGTTAAATGTGTATAAGGGAAGTTATTTTAGGGAATTAAATAAAAGGAAAAAGAAAAGGAAAATAAAGAAATAGAAAATTACAGGAAGAGATGGAAGAGGGACGGTTGCATGCTAATGGAAGTAGTCAGCAACCGTACGCCTCCTCACCCATTTTTTTAAAATTTAAATTTTGAAAATTTTGAAACTTCTACCCCAATTTTCAACCGAAAATTACTCCCTCTCTTTATTTTTTGAAATTCAACACATACTCTCACATAACCACACTTAGGAAAATTAACTAGAAGGTTTAGGAAAATTAACAAGAAGGCGAGACATCTGAGCAACCTGGCCAAGGGGATGTGAATCCAAAGTATTTTAAATTTCAAAACTGCTTGCCTAAGTGTGCTCGATGTTTCAAACATATTTTTGAAAAATTCAATTTTTCACTTTGTTTGGATTTTTGAATTATATGAAATAAAATATATTCACAATAATTATAAATTTTGAGTAAATATTATTGGGATCGGTTTCATAAATTAAAAATTTCTTAACAATCTACCTGACCCAGCAGATTCCCGAAGAATACCTAGCAACCTGACCATATAGGCAATAGCGGAGAGTATACGTAGCGGAATTTCTTCCACTACGCACATCTCTGAACTATCCCTAAATGCCTTGACCATGTGACCATTAACAAGAAACGGGATAGAGTTAGGGGTGACTCCCTGAATTTCCACGGCTCCATTCGCTCGGAGGCCAACGATTGTGGAGGGTCCTATCCATTTGGACTTCATATTCCACAGGCTTGGGGCTTCATATTCATCTCCTTGACTGCCCAGCAGGCTTTATGTTCAACTCCGACAGGGAGGTGGCACATTTTGCCAAAAATAAGCCTGTAAGGTGACATTACAATGGGAGTTTTGAACGCAGTTCGGTACGCCCATAAAGCATCGTCGAGCCGTTTACTCCAATCTTTCCTTGATGGATTCACTGTCTTCTCCAGAATAGCCTTGATTTCTCTGTTCGAGACTTCAGCCTAACCATTTGCCTGGGAGTGGTAAGGAGTGGACAACCGGTGATGAACACCATATTTCCTCATTAAAGCACCTATCGTCCGGTTACAAAAATGAGTCCCTTGATCTGAGATGATCGCTCGGGGCACACCATACCGATTGAATATATTGGCCTTCAATAATTTCTCCACTTCCTTCGACCCACACGAGCTTGTAGCTTTGGCCTCTATCCATTTGGACACATAGTCCACCGCAACCATTATATAGGTGTTCCCATATGACGATGGGAAAGGACCCATTAAGTCCATCCCCCAAACATCAAAAATCTCACAGACAATTATAGGAACCTGCGGCATTTCATCCCTCGTAGAAATTCCCCCCGTCTGTTGGCATCTCGTGCAACTTTGGCAGAATTCAAAAGCATCCTTATTCAATGTGGGCCAGTAAAACCCGATATCTAAAACTTTATGAGCCGTCTTTCTTGGTCCAAAGTGACCACCACACGCTAATGCATGGCAATGATTCAGAACATCTTTTTGCTCCCACTCAGGGATACATCTTCTTATCACTTGATCTGAACCCATCCTCTAGAGGTAAGGGTTATCCTAGAAATAATACCTAGCTTCACTCTTAAGTTTCATCCTCTAGGCCCGGAAAATTCCTGGAGTACTAGGCAACTCACCCGTGACCAAGTAATTTGCCAGGTCCGCAAACTAAGATTCTGCATTCAACGTATACTTCTCTTTGTCCGAATCCCCTGGGCCGGTTAAAGCTAACACTGCCGCCCAACTGATAGATCTAGGAGATTCCACCACATCGTACACATGTTCCTCTGGGAATTCGTCTGGTATATCTTCTTCATTATCACCCAGAAGTATCCTGCTTAGGTGATCAACCACCTTGTTCTCAGTGCCTTTCTTGTCTCTGACCTTCCAATCGAAATCTTGAAGTAACAAGACCCAGCGAATCTATCTTGGCTTAGACTCCTTCTTGGCTAACAAATATTTAATAGCTGCATGATCTGTGAACACAATCACACTCGACCCTAACAGATATGGTCGGAACTTCTCGAATGAGTACACAACAACTAACATTTATTTCTATTTAGTGTCGTAATTCTTCTGGGCTGGTTGAGAGTCTTGGAGGCATAGAAAATTACATAGCTTTTCCCGTCAATCCTTTGACCTAGCATTGCTCCAACTGCGAAGTCACTGGCATCACACATCACTTCGAATGGGTGATTCCAGTCGGGAGCTCTGATGATTGGGGCTGATACAAGCTTGTCTTTCAGAAGTTGGAAAGCCCCTTGACATGCTTCGTCAAAGATGAAATCTACATCATTCTGTAGGAGACGAGTAAGCGGTTGCGCAATCTTTGAGAAATCTCTATTGAACCTCCGGTAAGGTAGCTTTGAGATCACATCCACCTTCGCCTTGTCCACTTGAATTCCTCTCTCAGATACAACATGGCCTAGGATGATGCCTTCAGGGACCATGAAATAGCATTTCTCAAAGTTGAGGACGAGGTTCATGTCTTGACATCTCTTTAGTACAACATCTAAATTCCCCAAGCATGACTCAAATGAATCCCCGTAGATAGTGAAGTCGTCCATGAAGATTTCTATACACTCCTATAGTAGGTCGAAGAAAATGTTCATCATGCACCTCTGGAAGGTTCCAGGTGCGTTACAGGGTACACAGGGCATTCTCCGATAAGAATACGTGCCAAACGGACAGGTGAAAGCTATTTTGTCTTGATCTTCTGGATTCACATAAATTTGGAAATAGCCACTATAACCATCGAGAAAGCTAAAGTATTTATTCCCAGCTAACCTCTCCAGCATCTGGTCGATGAAAGGTATGGGAAAATAATCTTTCCGCGTGGTTGTATTCAACTTTCTGTAATCGATACACATTCGCCATCCCGTGA
This sequence comes from Salvia splendens, assembly GCF_004379255.2. Lineage (NCBI taxonomy): Eukaryota > Viridiplantae > Streptophyta > Magnoliopsida > Lamiales > Lamiaceae > Salvia > Salvia splendens. Next base: position 28,231,155 of record NC_056038.1, read on the forward strand.
CTAATCTCATTGTGGGCACTAGTTCGTTCTTCTCATTTTTCACCACTTGTATTTTGGATTTCTTTGGCACCATATGTACCGGACTCACCCACTCACTAACCCACTCACTATCTGGGATCGAATTGATAATTCCCAATGATACTAGTTTCAACACTTCCTTCAGGACCTCTTCTCTCATGTTCGGATTCAGCTTTCTTTGTGGATCCCGATTAGCCTTTGCATCTTTTTCCAAACGGATATGATACATGCAGAGGTCGGGGCTGATACCTACCAGATCTGACAACGTCCACCCTGTAGCCTTCATATTCCTCCGGAGCACCTCTAATAACTTTTCCTCCTGCTCCTGGGTCAAGTTGCTGTTGATGATAACAGGGAATGTATCATGCTCTTCCAGGTAAGCATACATCAGACTCGGTGGAAGTGTCTTTAATTCTTTCTTTGGTGAAATTGCCTCCTGGGGTAGTGGATTCATTTCCATTTCCTTCGTGGTCAAATCCTCCAGGTCTGGCAATTTTTCCACACTGGCCAGATGGGCAGATCCCTTTGATCTGGCAGACGTCGGATTCATGCAAAATTCCTTGATTGCATCTGCTAACTCCTCACCTGTCAATTCTTGAGTATTCATTGCCTCACACCATCCTGCTACTTCTTTATCAATTGCATGACTCAACTCTGAATTATCAATCTGTTCATGCATGAGTTCAGTCTCAAGATATTACTGGACCAAGGGGTTAATAATATCCACGGCATGAAGATTTTCCACATCTAAAGGTTTTTTATAGTCTCATCAATGTTAAAAGTGAATTTCTCCCCATGATAGTCTAGACAAATCGTTCCATCAAAGACATCTATTATAGTCTTAGCTGTGCGTAGGAACGGTCTACCTAAAAGCACTCCGCTAGACTCAACAGATTCATGCTCGCTCATCTTATTCACATGGAAATCAGCAGGATATAAGAAATCATGCACCTTAACTATCACATTCTCTAGCACACCTTCTAGGCTTATGCATGATCTATCAGCCAATTAGATCACTACCTTCGTATCAACTAGTCTCACTCCTACCAGTTTCTTGTAAAGTGAAAGAGGTAACACATTGATGGACGCACCTAGGTCACACATTGCATGCTCAACTTTCACGTTACCTATTTCAATGGGTAACGTAAACATACCTCGGTCGGTCCTCTTTGATGGTAGCCTCCTCTTTTGTATCACAGTTGAAACCCTCTCTCCGATCATAATTTTCCCATGGGACTTGGTTTTCCCGGCAATGAATTCCTTAATGAACTTTCTGAAAAGAGGTAATTTCAGAGCCTGTAGAAATGGCAGGTTGATTTCCAGCTTACCAAAAATTTCCATGAAATCCACTGGATCATCTTTCCTTTTTTTGGCTTCCCCACAATAGGGAAATGGCTAAACCGTCTTACTGGATTCTCCCTTGGAAAACTCTCCAGTTTCTTTCCTCACTTCTTCATTTTCCACTTCAGTTTCTGGGCTCAAGAAGGACGGATCATCCCCTGTTCCGGCTTCTCCATTTTCGGTGTTTTCCTTCTACTGGACCATGTTATCTTTTTCCTCACTCACCACAGTCGACCTTTGCTCATCAATCTTCATTGTTGGCCCTTTATATTCTCGTCCTGATCTCAGGGTAATTTGACTGATGTTTGCTCTGTCAGATGGTTTAACAGAAGCAGGAATTCTTCCCTCGTTCCCTCGCATCTCACTCGAAGTGGCTAGCATATCCATTGCGGCCTTCTGTTCTTGCTGAGCGTCTTGCAACTTGTGAACTATGTTATTATTAGCCTGCATATTGCTCTGAAAATGCCGTTACGAGCTGAGTAGATCGTTTACTAAATCATCCGCATGCCTTGATTATTTGGGGTACGGTTGACTTGGACTTGATCCCAGGTTCGGGTGGAAATTCCCTTGTTGCCCCTGATTTGCATTATAGTTGGCCCTTGGTCCTTGGTTTGCTTGGCAATTAGCTGGTGGATTTGAAGTATTGCTCTGGTAGCTTCTCTAGTGCGGTGGGACATAGTTACTTGAGGGTTGGTTCTGATTCTTGTTGACCATGTTGGACTGGTTCCCTTGATTCCTATTTCCTCAATTGTTCTGTCCCACTTGATTCCTGTTGGGCCAGTTCTACTAGAAATTCCATCCGTCTTGATTTCTACCAGACCAGTTAGATTGGTAATTCTGCCCCTCCTGATTCTTGTTAGGCCAGTTAGATTGCCCTTAAGGTGGATTTGTATTCTGCGGTTGAGGAGGTGGATTCTGGTTCCCATCAGCCCACCTGAAATTAGGATGATCTCTCCACGGAGCATCCTTCATTTTCCAAGGGTTCCAATTACTGTTCTGGTTGTTTTTGTTCCAGTTACCCACTGCACTCACTTGGGCTTGGCATTCCATCTCTCCTTGTGGACTATAATTCTGACATCCCTTCTCTGGACCGGGTAATTGCTTGTCTTTTTCTGCTGGGCCGGTGAATTGTTCTTTCCTATAGCACTCAGAATCGTCTTCTCCAGTTTGTCCATCCTAGCATCCATCATATCCTTAGCTTGCACCATCACTGCATCCATATTTCCCCTTCTAAGAATAGTGGTACGAGGGGAATCATACGATTTCTTGGCTCCAATAAGTCTTTCTAACATATCCTTGGCTTCAGTCACACGCCTCCTAGCAAAATCTCATCTGCTTGATGTGTTTACAAGATCCTTGCACTCTGGAGTTAGCCCATCGTAAAAATTGTTGTATATCTCTCCTTCAGCCATACGGTTATTTGGGCATGCGTCTAGCAATCCTTTTGAAGAGCGGTCAGTATTGGCTAAGGGTCTCATCGTAGTTCTGCCTAGCCCCCTGAATCTCTTTCTTAATTGCATTGGTCTTGGTGGAAGGGAAGAAGTAGTCTAAGAACATCATTCAGAAATCTGCCCAAGTACGGATGGAGTTTGGTGGAAGCTTTAGTAGCCACGTGTTCGCCTCCCCCCTGAGAGTGAAAGGGAGAGCACACAACCTATAATCATCTTTAGTTGACCCAGCGGGTCTCTTCTGGATTCCGCAGAGTTTGCAAAATTCATGCAGAAACTTATACGGACACTCAATCGGCCGCCCATAATAATGTGGCATCACCGATAAGACATTTGTTTTGACTTCAATCGCAAGATGTGCTGGTGTGACAACTACTGTCTGGGCTGGCTCACCATTGAGGTGGGCATTCAGCGATCCTATCTCAGGATCATTATCAACTATCTCTGCCATAACTTCTGGTTGCTCTTCTTCAAACTCCGGAGGTAATTCAGGTTCTAGTTTTATGGGTGAGGCTGGTTCTGCCTCACTCTTTGAACTCGAAGGTGTTGGGTTTTCTATGGTTAACCCGGACCTAGTAGTAACAGGTGATGTTGTTTCCTTAGCCCCCCAACTACTCTGGTTATCCCTCCAATTTGATGTATCGTTCCAGTACCCGTACCTCGAGCTTCTTCTCATAAACTGAAAACAAAAAAGAAGAAAATAACAACAGATCAAAAACTATATACACCAAATCACTCTAAATACCAACATATAATACGTCATCCATCCCAGGCAACGACGCCATTTGATAGAGTTGAATGAGACTATATGTGTGTGTGCAGGTCAAACAGGTCCAGAAGATTCACTCAACCGCTAGGCCTAGGAAATCTCTAAACTATCTGACTGTGTCGTTAGGATACTCTCAATCACTATCAAAACCCTAACCCATTTACTCTTGGCTAGTATAGGGTAGTAAGGATCGATCCCACAAAGATGGAATAGGTTAGCAAGTATTCAGAGGATTTGGAAGGGGTTGGCTGCTGCCACGCAACTCATGGGTTAAGACTTGTTTAACTACTAGACTCAGAGGAATGTAAAAGTGACTAATCTATCTACTAGATCTAGGAAACAGGTAAAGGTACGTACGCATGCATGATTGACGGAAATGAAGTAATTAAAGGAATCAGGTAACTAAACTACTAGGTCAATCAAACGGGTTTCTGAAAACAGCTAGACAATACGTAAACATGCAGTGTGGACCATTTTCCCTTTTGAGCTACTACGACAGAAAAGCTACAGAAAGTAAACAACGGCCAGTTGTAGAACAGACTTCTAACTATCTTCTACATTCATCTTCTCCAACAAGCTGAGTAACAGAACCCAAAACTGAGCATCAAACACATGAAAACAAAGCAACCTCAGATCCGACTTAAAACATTAAGACTAAACACAAAACTACCAGATCTAAACTACTAGGCCGAGCAAATTAGGAAAACAATAGTAAACATCCATAACCATGCAAATCAGAAAATCACGTCTCAGATCCACAAGTCCAAACTTCAATCCAACTCAGATCAACAAAAACCAACTCCGATACGTCAGGTCCATACTCCTCAATTTAGATATCACCGATTCAACAATAACTCAATTCCGGTCAACCTGATCTCAACTCCAAATCAAACATCAATTGCGAAAAGCATCCAAATCAGTAAAAACCAACAATCAAACATCAGAATCAGCTGAACAGAAAACAGAAACTTCCATAACTACTGGATTAAAGGTTCAACACGAAAATATTAAATGCCGAGCTTCTAAAATGATGAAGTCTCGGCTTAAAACAGTAGAAAATAAGCAATTGTATCTTCGCCCTTCGTAAGGACGGTGTTACACCATGGAAACTGAACTATACTACCACGGATCCAGAATGTTTACCCTATATATGCTAAGTGCACAGAGAGAATGTGTGTGAAGTGAGATAAGAGCAAAGTTAGGATGATTGATGAACGATGCCTCTCTTCATATTGTGCCTCTATTTATAGTTGAGGCTCGGATTTCTAGGGTATCTTCTTTGCTGATTTGTCAATTTTGCCCCTCCTAGAAAATCCTTTAAAAGATGCTTGCCTTCGCTGCTATTTCTGCCATAGCTTCTTCCATCTCCCCGGTCAGGTTGCGAACTGGCATTCTTCACTTCGATTTCCCTTTATTTTCTCTGTCTGGTAGATTTTTCATCCATTTCCTTACATGCCAAGCCTCACATACCACTCCCGGATGCTCATCCTCAGGTCCTTTTGAACTGCTTCTGAACTGATCATTTTGTCTTCGCGAGCATCGTAGCCTTAAAAACAAAAGAGGTGAAAAATTCTTTGGCTAGGCCACGGTACGTGTGGCATATCAAAATCCAAAGCCCTTCAACGCCAATTCCTGTGAGGTCCTCCCAGAATTACTCTTCCCCCTCTAGCGTGTAGGATGGATGCTGCAGTTTGCCCCCCCCCCCCTTTCCCACCTTCTTTCTTGTTTACCCCAACTCTCTCACGGCATTCTTTGTGCTGTTTGGGATCATCGAATCTAACCATCTGACCCAGCAAACAATTATCCAAACGGATGCGAGTCTTCTCGAACTGCACCCTGGCCATCTCTGACCTCTATTCCGTTACGCTCCTGGCTTCTTCATACCTCCTCTTTGATCTACGATCCCAGCGGAGTGCCTCGTCTTCCTCTGATTCCTCACGCATTCCTTATCTCCCATTACCATGGTTTCGTTCTTGAATGACAACAGCCAGCTTGGGCTGTTTAGTCTTCTTCTTCCTGGTCCGACAATCTCCTTCCCTTTCATTTTCCGTTCTCTCCTCTCTCTATCGCTGTCATCCCCCTAGCTGGGGCATCGGGCTCCTCTGACTGTGCGGCTCCCCTATTGGGTGGAAGAAAACATCATCTTCTTCTACCTCCGGTTCTTCGTCTATAAGGAGTTTTCTTCTGCAAAACGAGACTCCAGTTACACTGCCCGTCATGCTCCTGGCCGGGCTCTCTGCGTTTCTCCTAACTCCCTATCCTGGGGTCTCTCTCGGACGTTCCCTTTCGGACCCTTTCTTTAAGACTTCTTCTCTAGCCGGCCTCCTTTGATAAGTGCGGACGACAGAGGCTTCCTGTCTAACAACTTCGACACTAGGAGGTTCTGTCTCAGCATCCTCTTCACCATCTGTCACAATCACTACTTCCTCTCTCTCCGGTACAACAGTGTTTGTTTCAACTCCTTCGGTAGGCATTATCTCAACCCCCTCAGTAGGGTTCACTCCAATGTCTGGGTTTGCATCTACTTCCGTAGCACAATCCCTCTCAATCTCCTGTACTACAAGGCTCATATCAACTTTATTAGCTTCAGGTATGTCGGCTACTAGGTTTTCTTCAACCTCCCCAGCAGTGTGCAACTGCTGTTCCACTTCTTTTCCCCTCTCCAGCTCTTCAGCTCTTTCTACTTCCATCTCGTCATCATGTTTCACCTCTTGGGTTGCCCCACTGTACGGTTCCGGAACCTCCAAAGCTCCATTTGGTGGTCCTAATTAACCCAGTGTATCAAACCAATCACCCCTCCCTCCTCCATGTTGGTGGAGGGTACTTCCACGTTTAGGGGTTGTGAAACTGGTTGTACGGTTGTGGGTTGTACAGGGTCGGTCTCAATTGGGCTAGGGCTAGAGTTGGGTCCACGTCGGGCCTCAAAAGTTGAATCAACATCTCCAAATTCACTCTGGACATTGTGATGGGGGAGGGGCGGTTGCTCTCTGAAACATCCAGCGCCGCTATGGTCGGAACTGCTCCCGACCTTTCATTTTCTTGTCGTACGGGCCCCGAACTTCCGGTGGTTTTTGGTGCGGCAGCGCTTCCTAAAGCTTTCTATGATTTCCCTTCCATTTTGCTAAGTGGATTTTGTGCTAAGGTTTGATTTCGGTTGTATCTACAGAGAAAGAAATTGCGATGAGATTTTTTGGTGGTAATTGTGGGGGAAGAGTGCGGGCACGATTCAAATATGCACTATTCTATTGGTGACTCTTCGGTTTCCCCCAAAAACTCATTTTTCCCCCGTTTTGAGGCCCGACACGTGTCGGTCTCTCGCTTTACTCAACCCTTAGTAGATTTTAACAAAAACTATCTATCTAAATTTGGAGCTCCAAATCAACTGGATCAAGTAGATTTGTATTAGTTAGTTTGTTCGAGTATGAGCTATCATTGCTCAAGTTCTTGATACTTGGCTCCAAATCTGGTATGAGCTATCATTGCTCCAAATCAGCTCTAAGCATGAAGAATTAAAGAAAGAAAGAGTGAATAAAAAACTAGTCGCTAAAGTTAGTTAGTTTGTTAGAGTATGAGCTATCATTGCTCAAGTTCTTGATTCTTGGCTCCAATTCGGTTAGGAGCAGTTACCTTTTAGTTTTTACTACTTAAATAGTAGTTTTGATTGTATCTAGTAGTTAGGGAGTCATTCAATAAAAGAGAATTCCTTTTCTCCAAGAAACCTCTTTTTCTTCATCAAGATTAGTGTGTCTCTGTTTGCTCTGTGTGTGTGAGTTCATAACTGAGTGTGTGTGAATTCCTAAAGAGTGTGTGAGCCTTGTGTGCTGTGTTAACACTTCAAAATTCCTTGCTTAACAGCTTTACCCGTGATGCACTATTTATTAGCGCTAAAAATACCTGCAAGTTTACATGGTAGATCTAGTATAGCTAAAGGTCAGTACCGGGATATCGAACACAAAAAATAAGATTGCAGTTGACTATCATATACTAAACGTCATATACTATTTAGAGACACGGAGTTTAGGGTTTGATTAATTAAACTAGACAAAAATATGAACAAATAAAAGAAAGTATAAAAATAAAATAATACAAAGCAAGCTAAAGAATGTAGAGTTTTGGGATCCAACTACTACGACCTAGTGATGATTAATCTCACAGAACTTTTATCTTTATGCGTCTCCAGGATTATTAGGAGAGATTTGAGCAACAATTTATTTTCTTCCTTGATTTTCGCCAGCTTTGACTACACTGCGCAATGTTCGTAGAATAGTCATAATTTTCTGCACAGAACTCCGATCAAGTTGTGCAAGGTATCCACACGAAGCTATTTCAAAGACGCAGATAATGGTTTGAATTAATAACTGATTGGACTTCAAATCTGATGGGTAAATTGGCTTGAACTGAGGCAGCTGTACCTTGACCCTTTTTGCACCTATTTCTGTCTTTTTATATCATTTATCAAGAAACACGTCAAAAACATCAAATGTATAACATATGCAATTTAAGAACATAATTCACATAATTGACATCTAAAACGAGTCAAATCTTGCCCTTAAAAACATGCAAAATACGTGTTTGTCAACCCAGTCAGTCCAGAGTCCCAAAAATAGTATTTTCTGAGTTTAAAGAAAATTTTTACTTTGTTTGGATTTTTATACGGAAATTTTTTTAAAGAGAACATATTCACATTATGTACAAGTTTGTAAACATCCTTGATATTCACTTGATCCATTCATAATTCGACATGCTTAGCTTGACTGATCAAGAAAACCGTCCAGGATATTTACCAACTGATCCATTTGGGCTAGAGAACAGGGTATGCTCAATGGAATTTCTTCCATTGTGCATAACCCCGAATTATCCCTAAAATGTTTCTCCCTATGACCATTAATCAGAAAGAGTTAGAGTTTGGATCACTCCCATAAAGTTCCACGGCTCCATTCGCTCTGAGGGCGACGATTGTATATGGGCCTACCCATTTAGACTTTAACTTTCCTGGCATCAGGTTTAGCCTTGACTGAAATAAAAGAACCTTATGCCCCACCTGGAATTCTTTTGTCCGAAGGTTCCTATCATGCCACAGCTTGGTCTTTTCCTTGTACCACATAGCAGAGTCATAGGACTCCAGTATGAACTTGTAACATCCCTTACCTAATTAATTTAATGATCGAATAAGTGATGTCATATAAATCCTTAATTCTTTATTTGTTTATAGATGAATTAGTTTTCATCACTTGTCAAACGGGGAAACTGCTATATAATGTCTAGAATTAAACCATAAACATGTTTCCAAAATTCTATCTATCTATCTATCTATCTATATATATATATATATATATATATATATATATATATATATATATATATATATATATATATATATATATATATATATATATATATATGGTTTTGATCTATGCAAAACTAGATTTAAATACATAAACGCAGAACAATATCATAATTAGGGCACTTTTAGGTCATAATTAGGTAATTTTTAGGTCATGCTAACAAAGCATGACCTAAAACGATCTTAGCATGACATTAAACCCAAATATTATAATATGACCTAAAATTGCTTAATTATGACCTTCCGTGTTTTTGGTTAATTATTGACCATTAGATCATCTAATTCTAGGGCCAAGATTTGGTCTGCATTTCTGGATTTAAACACATACTTATTTTGATCATCTCCCTATATATATATATAGGGAGATGATCAAAATAAGTATGTGTTTAAATCCAGAAATATATATATATATATATATATATATATATGTATATATATACACACACAACCTGGACACTACTCACAAAATATACATGCTTAGAAAAAATTTATGAAGTAATATAACGTCCAAGGAACATTACACTTCCAATACATGCCACATTTATCAAATCCAAAAGAATTACCCAACGCAAAAGCTTGGCTAGTGACCCGACTTGAGCAGCTGTACAACAAAAGAGCTAGTCTAATCACCTAATCTGCAGGGGGAAAGAAAGGAGTGAGCTTCAACAAGCCCAGTAGTATGCTCAACATCAGAGCCTAATTTCCGGAGTTAAGTAAACGTTATGAAACCTATTCATTTACACTATTATTAATCATGAAAACACACCAAAGTCAACATCATCATATCCATATATATATATATATATATATATATAGGGTTGCGTTAAAGATAGAACCATTCTTAAGTGTAGAACCTAGAACTCTACATATTTTATTCATTGGATGAGGAAAAAATGACGGTCAAGATTAAAAATCATACATATTAGACTATGTTTTCACGACATTCCGGACTCAACATGTGAAAAAACTCACATGTTGATGGAAGAATGAATGAAACGAAGAAGAGTCCATGCATGCTTTATTTTTTCACTTCTCTGCATTCACCCATTAATAATAGTTTTGGTTGTAATGGGAAGTTGTTGTGCAAATCAACACCATTGGATTAAAAGATCTAACGACCTCCGTTTGGCATTTGTTCTACGTTTAAGAATGGTTCTACGTTTAAGAATGGTTCTATCTTGATCACAATCCTATATATATATATATATATATATATTTACTATCAGAAAAAAAAACAATAAAAATCTTATATTTCTGTCGCCATTGTTTGATCTCCTGGATTTTACCAGATTCATAAGTTGATAACAACCAACCTCACAAATTATCGGATTAAACACAAAGAATACATTACAATATTATCTACACACCAACACATACACATATCATCAACATTCCACATATCCAGAACACGTATAACAAAACCTGATCTCGTGTACCAAATATATCAGAGTTATAACAGAGGTTTCACACAATCACATATCATAACACATATATCCCCATTAAGTGCTTAGTTACAGACTAGGGTACGTGGACCAGATCAGAAACAGAATCAGATACGCGGTCATGGTCCTCGAGAGGACACCGCATAGACCACCCATTAGGGTGCAGACAGATAATCCCGGGAACAGACCACCCATCATATCAGACAGATCAGATAGGGGCCCATCAGATAACAGACGATCCTCGCTTCGGTTATCCAGAAGACGAAAGATCACAGATAATGCAGCGCTGTTGTCCTATGGCATGCCAATTGTACCCACAGACCACACTTAAGCCCGGGGCATAAACAAGTTAAATCAGACTTGTCTTCATATCATTATTTATTTTCAACAATTTCCAAAACATAGCACGTCAATTACTGGTTTTCCCATAATATCACATTACATAAACGTAGTAAGTTTCAAAGCATTCATTATTATCATTCACATACTCCCTCACATATTTGCAAGCTATAGATAATATATGATAATCACGTGTTGTATCATAATTTAGCACGCAAAAACTCAAATAGCAATTACGTACACTTAATTCAAGAATTAGGACCTAATTTTGAATATACTACCTCAAAATCCAAAATGCCGTACTAGATCACTTTACTCGTGCTATCCCTCGGGCCAGGATTACCTTTCAATAAATAATTCTTATCAACACGACACCAAAAATAACTTAAGCATAAAACAAGTTCTCTTTAGTTACTTCTAGTCACTAATGCACATAGCTCAAACATTTCATTGCTAGTTCATTTTCACTTCCTAGGGTTGAATAACAAAAATCTCTTCTCACTCTTTAGTGTTTTCACTGCATTGCTATCTTTAAAGAATAAACTTCTTTTGCACGGAGTACAAGAGGTCAAGCCCTATACCAAAAGAATTCCCTTGGTGTCTAGTTTAATTTTAAAACAAAGTTCTTTCAAAAATTCCAAGTAGGTTGGGAGATATGGCCATTTTCCCACTGTCTATCACGACCTGACAGGTTCTGGCAGCTGTGTTTGGAGATTTTCTAAAAATAGTAAATGACATCCAAATCAGTTAAAGTTTTACAAAGAGCTTCCCAACACATCAAGGTTCATGCAGAAAATTTGAAATTACAATTTGCAACACCATAAGGGTGTTGAAAACTTTAAAACCAGCAGCTCAAAACAGTGAGTTCCTACCTAGGAAAAAAGTTTCTTCAAGCATGCCATAAATATTCTAAATTTTCCAGCCAACACACCAACTTATTGAAGATTCACTTTTATTTGACAATTCCAACTCAAATGGTACCTAAATTATATCAAAATTCATCTCAATTAAGGACATTATTACATAGAGCCAATTACACCTCTTAACCACAAATCAATTACACCTCTTAACCACAAATCCTACGAGAAGTAGACAAGAAGATAACTTCTCTTCAACTATCTCTAGGCAAGGAAAATAGCTATTAAAAGCTAAGTTTTTCATCTAATTTGCTGAAATTTCAATTTGGGGAAAATCTGATTATGAACCCTATTTTGAAGAAGATATTATACAAATAAGAGGTGTAAGGGACTTGCTTACACAAAGGGAAGATAAGCCTAGCCTAGAGCGGCCGGAAAACGGTGATGACGTCGCCGGAAACTGCCGGGCAGCAGCAATACAGAGAGGGCGGCAGTAGGGTGGAGGAGACCGGTGTGTCAGGGAGAGAGGAAGAGGAGTTGCTGGGGCGATGGCGACGGTGCATCGTTGAGTGTGTGTGTGTGTTTTAAAATGGCGGTGTGTGATTTTTCGCATGGAGTGTGTGTATCTGGTGTAAGGCCATCCACTACGCTGTCTCCATATCGTCCCTTAACCGTCCCCTAAACTACTATTTGAGGGCCCCACTGTACTTTTTTACTCCATCCCTTAACTAAGGGACGGAACCTGCAACGCTCCGTCCCTTAAATTACTATTAATTCAATTTCATTTTTTATTTTTATTTCCATCAAATTCAATTAATAAAAACACAAACTTCATTAAATAAAATAAAATTACAACTTAAAATCCTAAAAAAATACATAATTAAATTCGTGGCAAAATAAATAAAAAAGACATAATTTAACTTTGTATAATTTGATGCTCTAAATTCCCGTCAGATCATTCAATTCTGTATAATTTGATGCTCTAATTCATTTTCATTTTTTATTTTTATTTCCAACAAATTCAATTAATAAAAACACATTTCATTAAATAAAATAAACTTACAACATAAAATTCGTAAAAAAAACATAATTTAATAATTTCCTAAAAAATAAAAATACATAATTTCATCCGCTAAAGTTTGCCCAAATGTGCTCAATTAGATCCTCTTGGAGTTGGGTGTGGGCGCTAGAGTCGCGTGTCCTTGCACGAATAGATAACCGGTCTTGTATAGACGGATGCGCTCCACTTCGAGGCAAACTTCTTGCGGTTGAGCTTCAAGGGGATTCGGGGTCGAACCAATTTCCCGCCTCGGGTCCTTCGTCTTGGACAATCATGTTGTGCAAAATTATGCACGTATACATGATGTCGACCATGCTCTCCATGAACCACGAACGAGCCGCAGCTTTGATGATGTTGAAGCGTGCTTGGAGAGCCCCGAACGCCCTCTCCACATCCTTGCGAGCAGCCTCCTGCTTCTGCGCAAAAAGAGCCTGCTTTGGGTTCGCAGACCTGCTGCACGTCTTCACGAAGGTTGGCCACTTCGGGTAGATGCCGTCGGTGAGATAGTACCCCATTTTATACAGCCGGTTGTTGGCGACGAAGTTGATGGCCGGCGCTTTACCGTCCAAAACTTCAGTAAAGAGGTCGGACTGGTGGAGCACGTTTACGTCGTTGTTCGACCAGGGGACCCCGAAGTACGCATGCCAAATCCAAAGCCGGTAGTCGCCAACGGCCTCGAGTACAACGGTTAGGTGGGTGCCTTTGTGGCCGCTCGTGTAGGACCCCCTCCACGCCACCGGGCAATTCTTCCATTGCCAGTGCATGCAATCGACATTGCCAAGCATCCCGGGGAATCCGTGCACTTGTTCATGCAGGTCGAGGAGGAATTGACAATCGGTCGTGCTTGGCCTTCGGAGAAATTCGTCGGTGAAGGCTGCCCGGATGCCTTTACAGAATTTGAGCAAGCACGTGCGCCCAGTGGTGTCTCCAATGTGCAGGTATTCATCGAACATGTTGGTCGTTTGTCCAGTCGCAAGCTGACGGATTGCTGCAGTACATTTCTGCAACGTCGTGTGGCTGGGACGGCCGACCGCATCGAATCCTTCTCGGAAGAACTCTTCACGTGCCGCCAAAGTATTCGCGATGTGGAGAAATAGCGGTTTCCCCATGCGGAAACAGCGACGGAAGTAGGTATCTCCCCAAACTGGGTTATCGCAGAAGTAGTCGCGTACTAACCTTGCGGCGGCTTCCTCCCGATTACGATTGATGTACGTTCGAGAGCGTCGTTGGGGAGCGCGGCTTCCTCCGCCTCCCGGCTTCGATCTTCTTCAAGTGATTGTTCCATTATTTGACGCATTTGCTCAAAAGGATCCTTTAGTTTGAGTTGATTTGAGATGGAAATTGAAGTGGATATAGAGATGATTTGAGAGGAATAGATGTGTGTTTGTGTGTGAAATGAGTATGAAATAGGAGTATTTATAGAGTAAAGAAATTTTAAAAAAATAAACAAAATTGAAAAACGGCTAAAAAAACGGTACATTACCGTTTGAATTTTTTTATATTTAAATTTGAATTTTTTTTACTAAAATGAATTATTGTGTCAGCGTGACGAAACCCACTCGCGGACTTGGGAGCTCGCCACGTCGCCTCGGTCCCGCGTCGCTAGGTGACGGGCTAAGGGACGGCACGAAGACGGGCTAGGGACGGAACGCCCTGCTGCAACGCGTCCCGCGGCGGTTCCGTCCCTCCGGAACGGAACGCGGGACGGTCAAGGGATGCGTAGTGGATGCTCTAAAGTGTGTAAAAGTGGGAGTTGAATGTAAAAGAAAATTGGTGTGGAAGGGAAGAGTCACGTGAGTTCTAGAAGGGAGAATGGGTAACAAATCTTAATCACATTTCTAATAATCTTTTTTCTTATTCTTTATTTCCTTTCTTTCTTTTCTTTTATCATTTCTCTATTTCTAATAATAAACACCACACAAACAAATAATTCACATAAAAAGAAACTATCTACATACTTCTAGAATTTAATTTATTTACGACTTCCAACGCATTTGAACTAATTAAATTTTTTTGAAAATTCGGGGCGTTACAAAACTTCTCTAGGTCCTGTAGTTGGAGCTTCCTCTCTTCCTCACAGGCTTCAGTCTTCATGTTCACCTCCTTCACCGCCCAACAGGCCTTGTGTTCAATACCGACAGGTAAATGGCACATCTTTCCAAACACCAGTCTGTAGGGAGACATCCCGATAGGGGTCTTGTGATAGGTTCACTGTCTAGAATGCTCTTTATTTCTATGTTGGATATCTCTGCTTGGCCATTACTCTGTGGGTGGTATGCGGTGGATAACCTATGATAGGTTCACTGTCATTGAATGCTCTTTATTTCTAAACGCAGAGAGAATCATCCAACCGTTTGCTCCAGTCCTTCTGTGATAGGTTCACTGTCTAGAATGCTCTTTATTTCGATGCTGGATATCTCTGCTTGGCCATTACTCTGTGGGTGGTATGCGGTGGATAACCTATGATGAATGATAAGGCTCATTTCATGCATCGGTTATGGGGTTAAATTCTTAAAATTCCATGAACTAACACACGTTTTTAAGCTTAGGTACGTAGAGAATCTGCCAGACTAAGGAAATGGATGAAAAATCTACCAGACAGAGAAAATAAAGGGAAATCGAAGTGAAGAATGCCAGTTCGCAACCTGACCGGGGAGATGGAAGAAGCTATGGCAGAAATAGCAGCGAAGCAAAGCATCTTTTAAAGGATTTTCTAGGAGGGGCAAAATTGACAAATCAGCAAAGAAGATACCCTAGAAATCCGAGCCTCAACTATAAATAGAGGCACAATATGAAGAGAGGCATCGTTCATCAATCATCCTAACTTTGCTCTTATCTCACTTCACACACATTCTCTCTGTGCACTTAGCAGATATGGGGTAAACATTCTGGGAATCCGTGGTAGTCTAGTTCAGTTTCCATGGTGTAACACCGTCCTTACGAAGGGCGAAGATACAATTGCTTATTTTCTACTATTTTAAGCCGAGACTTCATCATTTTAGAAGCTCGGCATTTAATATTTCCATGTTGAACCTTTAATCCAGTAGTTATGGAAGTTTCCGTTTTCTGTTCAGCTGATTCTGATATTTAATTGTTGGTTTTTACTGATTTGGATGCTTTTCGCAATTGATGTTTGATTTGGAGTTGAGATCAGGTTGATCGGAATTGAGTTATTGTTGAATCGGTGATATCTAAATTGAGGAGTATGGACCTGACGTATCGGAGTTGGTTTTTGTTGATCTGAGTTGGATTGAAGTTTGGACTTGTAGATCTGAGACGTGATTTTCTGATTTGCATGGTTATGGATGTTTACTATTGTTTTCCTATTTTGCTCGGCCTAGTAGTTTAGATCTGGTAGTTTTGTGTTTAATCTTAATGTTTTAAGTTGGATCTGAGGTTGCTTTGTTTTCATGTGTTTGATGCTCAGTTTTGGGTTCTGTTACTCAGCTTGTTGGAGAAGATGAATGTAGAAAATAGGTAGAAGTCTGTTCTACAACTGGCCGTTGTTTACTTTCTGTAGCTTTTCTGTCGTAGTAGTTCAAAAGGGAAAATGGTCCCCACTGCATGTTTACGTATTGTCTAGTTGTTTTCAGAAACCCGTTTGATTGACCCAGTAGTTTAGTTACCTGATTCCTTTAGTTACTTCATTTCCGTCAATCATGCATGCGTACGTACCTTTACATGTTTCCTAGGTCTAGTAGATAGATTAGTTATCTTTAAATTCCTCTGAGTCTAGTAGTTAAACAAGTCTTAACCCATGAGTTGCGTGGCAGCAGCCAACCCCTTCCAAATCCTCTGAATACTTGCTAACCCATTCCATCTTTGTGGGATCAATCCTTACTACCCTATACTAGCCAAGAGTAAATGTGTTAGGGTTTAGATAGTGATTGAGAGTATCCTAACGACACAGTCAGATAGTTTAGAGATTTCTTAGGCCTAGCGGTTGAGTGAATCTTCTGGACCTGTTTGACCTGCACACACACATATAGTCTCATTCAACTCTATCAAATGGCGTCGTTGCCTGGGATGGATGACGTATTATATGTTGGTATTTAGAGTGATTTGGTGTATATAGTTTTTGATCTGTTGTTATTTTCTTCTTTTTTGTTTTCAGTTTATGAGAAGAAGCTCGAGGTACGGGTACTGGAACGATACATCAAATTGGAGGGATAACCAGAGTAGTTGGGGGGCTAAGGAAACAACATCACCTGTTACTACTAGGTCCGGGTTAACCATAGAAAACCCAACACCTTCGAGTTCAAAGAGTGAGGCAGAACCAGCCTCACCCATAAAACTAGAACCTGAATTACCTCCGGAGTTTGAAGAAGAGCAACCAGAAGTTATGGCAGAGATAGTTGATAATGATCCTGAGATAGGATCGCTGAATGCCCACCTCAATGGTGAGCCAGCCCAGACAATAGTTGTCACACCAGCACAGCTTGCGATTGAAGTCAAAACAAATGTCTTATCGGTGATGCCACATTATTATGGGCGGCCGATTGAGTGTCCGTATAAGTTTCTGCATGAATTTTGCAAACTCTGCGGAATCCAGAAGAGACCCGCTGGGTCAACTAAAGATGATTATAGGTTGCGTACTCTCCCTTTCACTCTCAGGGGGGAGGCGAACACGTGGCTACTAAAGCTTCCACCAAACTCCATCCGTACTTGGGCAGATTTCTGAATGATGTTCTTAGACTACTTCTTCCCTTCCACCAAGACCAATGCAATTAAGAAAGAGATTCAGGGGGCTAGGCAGAACTACGATGAGACCCTTAGCCAATACTGATCGCTCTTCAAAAGGATTGCTAGGCGCATGCCCAAATAACCGTATGGCTGAAGGAGAGATATACAACAATTTTTACGGTGGGATAATTCCAGAGTGCAAGGATCTTGTAAACACATCAAGCAGATGAGATTTTGCTAGGAGGCGTGTGACTGAAGCCAAGGATATCTTAGAAAGACTTATTGGAGCCAAGAAATCGTATGATTCCCCTCGTACCAATATTCTTAGAAGGGGAAATATGGATGCAGTGATGGTGCAAGCTGAGGATAGGATGGATGCTAAGATGGACAAACTGGAGAAGACGATTCTGAGTGCTATAGGAAAGAACAATTCACCGGCCCAGCAAAAAAAGACAAGCAATTACCCGGTCCAGAGAAGGGATGTCAGAATTATGGTCCACAAGGAGAGATGGAATGCCAAGCCCAAGTGAGTGCAGTGGGTAACTGGAGCCAAAACAACCAAAACAGTAAAGGGAACCCTTGGAAAATGAAGGATGCTCCGTGGAGAGATCATCCTAATTTCAGGTGGGCTGATGGGAACCAGAATCCACCTCCTCAACCGCAGAATACAAATCTACCTTAAGGGCAATCTAACTGGCCTAACAAGAATCAGGAGGGGCAGAATTACCAATCTAACTGGTCTGGTAGAAATCAAGACGGATGGAATTTCTAGTAGAACTGGCCCAACAGGAATCAAGAGGGACAGAACAATTGAGGAAATAGGAATCAAGGGAACCAGTCCAACATGGTCAACAAGAATCAGAACCAACCCTCAAGTAACTATGTCCCACCGCACTAGAGAAGCTACCAGAGCAATACTTCAAACCCACCAGCTAATTGCCAAGGAAACCAAGGACCAAGGGCCAACTATAATGCAAATCAGGGGCAACAAGGGAATTTCCACCCGAACCAGGGATCAAGTCCAAGTCAACCGTACCCCAAATAATCAAGGCATGCGGATGATTTAGTAAATGATCTACTCAGCTCGTAACAACATTTTCAGAGCAATATGCAGGCTAATAATAACATAGTTCACAAGTTGCAAGACGCTCAGCAAGAACAGAAGGCCGCAATGGATATGCTAGCCACTTCAAGTGAGATGCGAGGGAATGAGGGAAGAATTCCTGCTTCTGTTAAACCATCTGACAGAGCAAACATCAGTCAAATTACCCTGAGATCAGGACGAGAATATAAAGGGCCAACAATGAAGATTGATGAGCAAAGGCCGACTGTGGTGAGTGAGGAAAAAGATAACATGGTTCAGTAGAAGGAAAACACCGAAAATGGAGAAGTCGGAACAGGGGATGATTAGTCCTTCTTGAGCCCAGAAACTGAAGTGGAAAATGAAGAAGTGAGGAAAGAAACTGGAGAGTTTTCCAAGGGAGAATCCAGCAAGACGGTTTAGCCATTTCCCTACTGTGGGGAAGCTAAAAAAAAGGAAAGATGATCCAGTGGATTTCATGGAAATTTTTGGTAAGCTGAAAATCAACCTGCCATTTCTACAGGCTCTGAAATTACCTCTTTTCAGAAAGTTCATTAAGGAATTCATTGCCGGGAAAACCAAGTCCCATGGGAAAATTGTGATCGGAGAGAGGGTTTCAACTGTGATACAAAAGAGGAGGCTACCATCAGAGAGGACCGACCGAGGTATGTTTACGTTACCCATTGAAATAGGTAACGTGAAAGTTGAGCACGCAATGTGTGACCTAGGTGCGTCCATCAATGTGTTACCTCTTTCACTTTACAAGAAACTGGTAGGAGTGAGACTAGTTGATACGAAGGTAGTGATCCAATTGGCTGATAGATCATGCATAAGCCCTGAAGGTGTGCTAGAGAATGTGATAGTTAAGGTGCATGATTTCTTATATCCTGCTGATTTCCATGTGAATAAGATGAGCGAGCATGAATCTGTTGAGTCTAGCGGAGTGCTTTTAGGTAGACCGTTCCTACGCACAGCTAAGACTATAATAGATGTCTTTGATGGAACGATTTGTCTAGACTATCATGGGGAGAAATTCACTTTTAACATTGATGAGACTATAAAAAACCTTTAGATGTGGAAAATCTTCATGCCGTGGATATTATTAACCCCTTGGTCCAGTAATATCTTGAGACTGAACTCATGCATGAACAGATTGATAATTCAGAGTTGAGTCATGCAATTGATAAAGAAGTAGCAGGATGGTGTGAGGCAATGAATACTCAAGAATTGACAGGTGAGGAGTTAGCAGAGGCAATCAAGGAATTTTGCAAGAATCTGACGTCTGCCAGATCAAAGGGATCTGCCCATCTGGCCAGTGTGGAAAAATTGCCAGACCTGGAGGATTTGACCACGAAGGAAATGGAAATGAATCCACTACCCCAGGAGGCAATTTCACCAAAGAAAGAATTAAAGACACTTCCACCGAGTCTGAAGTATGCTTACCTGGAGGAGCATGATACATTCCCTGTTATCATCAACAGCAACTTGACCCAGGAGCAGGAGGAAAAGTTATTAGAGGTGCTCCGGAGGAATATGAAGGCTACAGGGTGGACGTTGTCAGATCTGGTAGGTATCAGCCCTGAGCTCTGCATGCATCATATCCGTTTGGAAAAAGATGCAAAGGCTAATCGGGATCCACAAAGAAAGCTGAATCCGAACATGAGAGAAGAGGTCCTGAAGGAAGTGTTGAAACTAGTATCATTGGGAATTATCAATTCGATCCCAGATAGTGAGTTGGTTAGTGAGTGGGTGAGTCCGGTACATATGGTGCCAAAGAAATCCAAAATACAAGTGGTGAAAAATGAGAAGAACGAACTAGTGCCCACGATGAGATTAGTCACGGGATGGTGAATGTGTATCGATTACAGAAAGTTGAATACAGCTACGCGGAAAGATCATTTTTCCCTACCTTTCATCGACCAGATGCTGGAGAGGTTAACTGGGAATAAATACTTTAGTTTTCTCGATGGTTACAGTGGCTATTTCCAAATTTATGTGAATCCAGAAGATCAAGACAAAACAGCTTTCACCTGTCCGTTTGGCACGTATTCTTATCGGAGAATGCCTTGTGTACCCTGTAACGCACCTGGAACCTTCCAGAGGTGCATGATGAGCATTTTCTCCGACCTACTAGAGGAGTGTATAGAAATCTTCATGGACGACTTCACTGTCTATGGGGATTCATTTGAGTCGTGCTTGGGGAATTTGGATGTTGTACTAAGGAGATGTCAAGACATGAACCTCGTCCTCAACTTTGAGAAATGCCATTTCATGGTCCCTGAAGGCATCATCCTAGGCCATGTTGTATTTGAGAGAGAAATTCAAGTGGACAAGGCGAAGGTGGATGTGATCTCAAAGCTACCTTACCGGAGGTTCAATAGAGATTTCTCAAAGATTGCACAACCGCTTACTCATCTCCTACAGAATGATGTAGATTTCATCTTTGACGAAGCATGTCAAGGGGCTTTCCAACTTTTAAAAGACAAACTTGTATCATCCCCAATCATCAGAGCTCCCGACTAGAATCACCCATTCGAAGTGAAGTGTGATGCCAGTGACTTCGCAGTTGGAGCAATGCTAGGTCAAAGGATTGACCGGAAAAGCTATGTAATTTTCTATGCCTCCAAGACTCTCAACCAGCCCAGAAGAATTACGACACTAAATAGAAAGAAATGTTAGTTGTTGTGTACTCATTCGAGAAGTTCCGACCATATCTGTTAGGGTCGACGGTGATTGTGTTCACAGATCATGCAGCTATTAAATATTTGTTAGCCAAGAAGGAGTCTAAGCTGAGATAGATTCGCTGGGTCTTGTTACTTCAAGATTTCGATTGGGAGGTCAGAGACAAGAAAGACACTGAGAACAAGGTGGTTGATTACCTAAGCAGGATACTTCTGGGTGATAATGAAGAAGATATACCAGACGAATTCTCAGAGGAACATGTGTACGATGTGGTGGAATCTCCTAGATCTATCAGTTGGGCGGCAGTGTTAGCTTTAACCGGCCCAGGGGATTCGAACAAAGAGAAGTATACGTTGAATGCAGAATCTTAGTTTGCGGACCTGGCAAATTACTTGGTCACGGGTGAGTTGCCTAGTACTCCAGGAATTTTCCGGGCCTAGAGGATGAAACTTAAGAGTGAAGCTAGGTATTATTTCTAGGATAACCCTTACCTCTAGAGGATGGGTTCAGATCAAGTGATATGAAGATGTATCCCTGAGTGGGAACAAAAAGATGTTCTGAATCATTGCCATGCATTAGCGTGTGGTGGTCACTTTGGACCAAGAAAGACGGCTCATAAAGTTTTAGATATCGGGTTTTACTGGCCCACATTGAATAAGGATGCTTTTGAATTCTGCCAAAGTTGCACGAGATGCCAACAGACGGGGGGAATTTCTACGAGGGATGAAATGCCGTAGGTTCCTATAATTGTCTGTGAGATTTTTGATGTTTAGGGGATGGACTTAATGGGTCATTTCCAACGTCATATGGGAACACCTATATAATGGTTGCGGTGGACTATGTGTCCAAATGGATAGAGGCCAAAGCTACAAGCTCGTGTGGGTCGAAGGAAGTGGAGAAATTTTTGAAGGCCAATATATTCAATCGGTATGGTGTGCCCTGAGCGATCATCTCAGATCAAGGGACTCATTTTTGTAACCGGACGATAGATGCTTTAATGAGGAAATATGGTGTTCATCACCGGTTGTCCACTCCTTACCACCCCCAGGCAAATGGTTAGGCCGAAGTCTCGAACAGAGAAATCAAGGCTATTCTGGAGAAGACAGTGAATCCATCAAGGAAAGATTGGAGTAAACGGCTCGACGATGCTTTATGGGCGTACCGAACTGCGTTCAAAACTCCCATTGGAATGTCACCTTACAGGCTTATTTTTGGCAAAATGTGCCACCTCCCTGTTGGAGTTGAACATAAAGCCTACTGGGCAGTCAAGGAGATGAATATGAAGCCCCAAGCCTGTGGAATATGAAGTCCAAATGGATAGGACCCTCCACAATCGTTGGCCTCCGAGCGATGGAGGGTGGAAGATGGAGGGTGGAAGGTCACTTGAAAGATGGAGAGTCTTCGGAGTGGAAGAGTTGGCGCTAGGGAAGAGAGGGAGAAGAAGCTTGGGCTTGCAAACGAAATTTTCCGTGAAGCAACTGGGCTCAACCAATTATTTGTGGAGTTTGGGCTCAAGTTGGTAAAAAAATAAGAGATTTGGTGGCCCAACACCCTTTTAAAATTATTAGGGACGTTTGGACTTTGATTAGGATTTATTTGGGTTGGTCCAAGTTCTTCTATTTATTTTTGTTCTTTTCTTTTATTTAGACAAATTTATTATTTGCCTCGTAGTAACTTGGTGTTGTTCCAAGTACCATAATTACTATACTTTATAAAAACAAGACGAGAAGCAATGAATGACGCATAAATTTTATTTTAACTACTTCACGACATATATTAAATTAGTACTTAAAAGTACGGGCGTTACATTCTACCCACCTTAATAGAAATTTCGTCCTGAAATTTGCTCATCTCTAACAAACACTCCGGGTACTTTTCTTTCCTTTTATCCTCGAGTTCTCAATTAGCCTCTTCATAACCAGCATTGTTGTTGCTCGGGCACTCTTGGAAATGTGTCCAACTCCACCACATTTGTAGCATACATTAGTCCCAATTCTGCATTCACCCAAATGATTCTTTTGGCACTTGGCGCAGGGAGGCGCTCTCTGACGGTACTCCCCACCTTGGTAGGGAATAGCTTGTTTTTCCTTGCACCGTGCAGAGTTTGGGGTACCTTGGAACCTTTTGTTGTCAAAGGATTCTCGGTTCCCATCCCACTTTCTCTTCTCACGGAAATTTTGTTTTGGTGTAGGTGGTGTTGGAGTAGTAGGCATTGCTGTCCTTTCTCGTGGCATTGCTTCCTCCACATCCAAAGCACGAGACAGTGATTCGGCATACGAGAGCCTTCCACGGCATGCTATAGACATTCTTATTTCGTGCCTCAGACCAGCACAAAATTTCTCCCCTATTTTCTCATCGGTATTCACTTGTTCTGGTGCATAACGAGACATATCGCATAGGGCACGGTCATATTCAGTCACTATCATCCGCCCTTGCTTCAGATTGTAAAATTTGGCCTCTTTAGCTTTACGGTAACTCCTCGGATTGTATTTATCATGTAATTCCTCCTTGAAGTTTTCCCAAGTTAGGGCGTCCAGTTGTTCACGCGACATCGTTCGCTGCTTGGTCTCCCACCAATATTCTGCGGACCCAGTGAGCCGATAGATCACGCAAGATAGGCGCTCCTGATCGGTGCACCTTAGGAATTTAAATATGCGCTCTATGGCACGTATCCATGTTTCAGCCTTGGCCGGATCTCCCATTCCATCAAACACCGGAGGGCATCCTTTTCGAAATTCCTTTTCAACGTTTCGTTCTGGTTGCGGTGGTGGTGGTGGTGGTGGTCCCTCGGGTCCCACGCTACTCTAGGTTTCATTGCTGGCCTCGTTTTCGTTATGAACTGCTGCGCGTCTGGGAGGCATTCTGATTAATCACACACGTTAGTACAATTGTCTGAATCTTACTCCTCACCACACCACACCACACAACCTCTCAAAATAAAATTTCACATATTTTCCTTACACGTATCAAAGTAAACATGAACACAACGATAAAACAACGACCATTTCATAACTTAAAACAAGTACGTGCTTCACAGGGTCGCCATTGTCTCGTCATCTCATCACCCCTTAGGATTCGCTCTTTTCTATGCCTCATTCGTTCCATCGATAAATATATTGCCTTGAAAGAAAGTATAGTTTGCGCGTATATGAATTAGCCTACATCTAAGGCCTTTGAAGTCTACATCTCAATCATACTCCGTTCATTATCACGTCCAACATCAATTGCATAAACATTCCTCATTTCAAAACATTTTACCTTCTCTTTTGTTGAGCGCGGCGAGACGGAATGTTGAGCCTTCAATGAATACTCTTTTATTCTAGCGAAACGAGTCTAGACTAGATTGAATAAGAGACTCTCGGTCCAGAGCAGAAGGAAAAATTGCTCTGATACCATTATGTCACAACCACACTTCCTAAGGATAGAAAGTACGGTGGGTCGCGACTAATGGGGGAATTAAGAAGCGGGGAAGAAAGGGGAAACAATCAAGGGGTACGACATGTAAACAAAAGATGAAACTTTATTACCAAATTATAGTTTGGAATCACGAAGCAACAAGGTTCGTAGGAAAAAAGTCCAACAGATTAAAGAAAACATAAGAGTTTTAAAAACTTGGCATAGCGGAAGCATTTGAGAGTTAGCTACTACTATGTATGAAGACACAATAGCAACCGGAACTTTTATTGAATGCGGCCTTTGTCCAAATGCTCAACATCCTCCGTCCTCGTCAACGCTCAACCTGCCACATAGGGAAAACACATGCAGGGGCTGAGTACTTGATACACTTAGTGAACTCATAACCACAATACATTTTATCAATAAAGTTATGTCAAGCCATCGTTGAGTGAAACTCGGGTTTTACCTTAAAATGCCGAGAAACACTAAAATCATTTCCATAAAAAGGTGTCTACGCAGACAAATATCCTCATCACCCTCCATCATGTACCATACCTGAACCATTATGTGAAATGAGAATGTGGCCACAAACTCGACCACTGGACCGGCCGACCCAAAGGACGGCTCACGATCCCCATTTGTGCACTAGCCTAAGTAGGGCTTAGACCCTAGTTAAGCCGAATTCGTTAACAATCAAAGTCTAGTAGAACATTATTCTAGTAGACAATCAGATAGGCAATCCAAAACATAAAATACAACCTAACATAACATTTAAACCACCATTATCTCACCATATACATATCATTTCAAATAAAGGAGTTTAAGTAATAGAGCCCACCTCAAAACCTTAGTGATTTCCTTAAACAACTTCTTGATCCGACTTTAACGAGCGTGCGAACCACCTTTTTGAGAAAAAAATTAAAGTACACATCAATCAAGAGAAAGAAAACATTTAGAATGCATGCACTTTAATTAAAGTCTCTTATCTCGTTTTTCAGTTTTTGCGCATTTTCGATTATTCGGCGGCCGCCCAAGGCGTCGCGTGCGACGCCGGTCGGCCGCTTATGCCCATAATTCCTTCGTTAGCTCCTCGTATTTTCCAACACGATGTCTAATTCATTTCGAAAATCATATAAGCGCATAAATAAATTACAACACATTTTTTCGTCGTAAATATATTTGCCTCGGCCTTGGAATTATTCTGAAAATTAATTAAATAATTCGCCACTATTAATTGTCGGCCCAAAGATTTACTTAAAGGCCCAAGACTTAAATAAATGGTGCCCAACCAAATAAATCATCCTATTTGCTGTATAAGGCCCGATCTCTATTTTAAAACAAAGAAATGCCCCATTCTTAAAACAAACAAAAGAGGCCCACTTATACTCCTCCCTCCTTAACGCCCCACTCTTCCTCTCTCTCTATCTCCCTAATTTTCTCTCTGGACCGAAATTGCAGAAACTCTCAATCCTTCGTCGCCTCCTCCGACTCACCCCTCGACGCTTGCCACCGTCGATTCGTCCTCGGCGTCACACCACCGTCGCAGTCAGCTACGTCCAGCCACCCATCGCTGCTGTGCAGCCATCTCGCCGGAGGTCGCCGTCGCAGTCGTAGAGTTTCTCCTCCAGCAGAGCAGCGACAAGCTTCCATAGAACCGAGAGGCTCTCCACGTCATCGTCAGGCCAGGCCACGGCAGAAGACGCAGCGCCTTCGCCGTCTGCAGTTCGCCTCCGCCGTGGTCCGCTCGTTGTTCGAACAGTCCCGAAACGACACCGCGCATCCCCGAAATTAACCTGACCAATCCTGAAAGACAACCGAACAGCCCCGAAACAGCCCTGCTTACATTCAAAAGATAAGTTCTTTTACAAAGCTATGTCCTTTCGTTTTCAATTTTCAATTACCCTGTTATGGGTGTTCAATTGTCGGAGTTTGATTATTGATGGAAATTATGAGTGGGAGTGATGTATGATGAACATGGTATGAATAACATCGATCAAAAGGAAAGGGATTTATACCTTTGTTGCTATGAATTTGACTGTGAAATTGGCATGTCCGTTTTCTTGGCTCGTATGAGAAAACAGAATGGAAGCAGTTCCTTCCACTGTCTCTTTCCCTCGAATCTCTCTCTTTCCTGATTTTGCTTAGAATTTGTTGATGTGAATAGGGAAGGAGAGGAAATAATTTAACAAGGTCATTCTATTAATTGAGTGACCTTTGATTTGCAGAATTGAATGTGGAAGATGGAGGGTGGAAGGTCACTTGAAAGATGGAGAGTCTTCGGAGTGGAAGAGTTGGCGCTAGGGAAGAGAGGGAGAAGAAGCTTCGGCTTGCAAAAGAAATTTTCCATGAAGCAACTGGGCTCAACCAATTATTTGTGGAGTTTGGGCTCAAGTTGGTAAAAAAAATAAGAGAATTTGGTGGCCCAACACCCTTTAAAAAATATTATTAGGGACGTTGGGACTTTGATTAGGATTTATTAGGGTCGGTCCAAGTTCTTCTATTTATTTTTGTTCTTTTCTTTTGTTTAGACAAATTTATTATTTGCCTCGTAGTAACTTGGAGTTGTTCCAAGTACCATAATTACTATACTTTATAAAAACAAGACGAGAAGCAATGAATGACGCATAAATTTTATTTTATCTACTTCACGATATATATTAAATTAGTACTTAAAAGTACGGGCGTTACATTCTACCCACCTTAATAGAAATTTCGTCCTAAAATTTGCCCATCTCTAACAAACACTCCGGGTACTTTTCTTTCCTTTATCCTCGAGTTCTCAATTAGCCTCCTCATAACCAGCATTGTTGTTGCTCGGGCACTCTTTGGCAAAGTGTCCAGCTCCACCACATTTGTAGCATACATTAGTCTCAATTCTGCATTCACCCAAATGATTCTTTTGGCACTTGGTACAGGGAGGCTCTCTCTGACGGTACTCCCCACCTTGGTAGGGAATAGCTTGTTTTCCCTTGCCCCGTGCAGAGTTTGGGTTACCTTGGAACCTTTTGTTGTCAAAGGATTCTCGGTTCCCATCCCACTTTCTCTTCTCACGGAAATTTTGTTTTGGTGTAGGTGGTGTTGGAGTTGTAGGCATTGCTGTCCTTTCTCGTGGCATTGCTTCCTCCACATCCAAAGCACGAGACAGTGATTCGGCATACGAGAGCCTTCCACAGCATGCCAAAGCCATTCTTATTTCGTGCCTCAGACCAGCACAAAATTTCTCCGCCATTTTCTCATCGGTATTCACTTGTTCTGGTGCATAACGAGACATATCACAAAGGGCACGGTCATATTCAGTCACTATCATCCGCCCTTGCTTCAGATTGTAAAATTTGGCCTCTTTAGCTTTACGGTAACTCCTCGGATTGTATTTATCATATAATTCCTCCTTGAAGTTTTCCCAAGTTAGGGCGTCCAGTTGTTCACGCGACATCGTTCGCTGCTTGGTCTCCCACCAATTTTCTGCGGACCCAGTGAGCCGATAGATCACGCAAGATAGACGCTCCTGATCGGTGCACCTTAGGAATTTAAATATGCGCTCTATGGCATGTATCCATGTTTCAGCCTTAGCCGGATCTCCCATTCCATCAAACACCGGAGGGCATTCTTTTCGAAATTCCTTTTCAACGTTTCGTTCTGGTTGCGGTGGTGGTGGTGGTCCCTCGGGTCCACGCTACTCTAGGTTTAATTGTTGGCCTCGTTTTCGTTATGAACTGCTGCGCGTCTGGGAGGCATTCTGATTAATCACACACGTTAGTACAATTGTCTGAATCTTACTCCTCACCACACCACACCACACCACACAACCTCTCAAAATAAAATTTCACATATTTTCCTTACACGTATCAAAGTAAACATGAACACAACGATAAAACAACGACCATTTCATAACTTAAAACAAGTACGTGCTTCACAGGGTCGCCATTGTCTCGTCATCTCATCACCCCTTGGGATTCGCTCTTTTCTATGCCTCATTCGTTCCATCGATAATATATTGCCTTGAAAGAAAGTATAGTCTGCGCGTATATGAATTAGCCTACATCTAAGGCCTTTGAAGTCTACATCTCAATCATACTCCGTTCATTATCACGTCCAACATCAATTGCATAAACATTCCTCATTTCAAAACATTTTACCTTCTCTTTTGTTGAGCGCGGCGAGACGGAATGTTGAGCCTTCAATGAATACTCTTTTATTCTAGCGAAGCGAGTCTAGACTAGATTGAATAAGAGACTCTCGGTCCAGAGCGGAAGGAAAAATTGCTCTGATACCATTATGTCACAACCACACTTCCTAAGGATAGAAAGTACGGTGGGTCGCGACTAATGGGGGAATTAAGAAGCGGGGAAGAAAGGGGAAACAATCAAGGGGTACGACATGTAAAACAAAAGATGAAACTTTATTACCAAATTATAGTTTGGAATCACGAAGCAACAAGGTTCGTAGGGAAAAAGTCCAACGGATTAAAGAATAACATAAGAGTTTTAAAACTTGGTATAGCGGAAGCATTTGAGAGTTAGCTACTACTATGTATGAAGACACAATAGCAACCAGAACATTTATTGAATGTGGTCTTTGTCCAAATGCTCAACATCCTCCGTCCTCGTCAACGCTCAACCTGCACATAGGGAAAACACATGCAGGGGCTGAGTACTTGATACACTCAGTGAACTCATGCCCAAAATACATTTTATCAATAAAGTTATGTCAAGCCATCGTTGAGTGAAACTCGGGTTTTACTTTAAAATGCCGAGAAACACTAAAATCATTTCCATAAAAAGGTGTCTGCGCAGACAAATATCCTCATCATCCTCCATCATGTACCATACCTGAACCATCATGTGAAACGAGAATGTGGCCACAAACTCGATCACTGGACCGGCCGACCCAAAGGACGACTCACGATCTCCATCAGTGCACTAGCCTAAGTAGGGCTTAAACCCTAGTTAGACCCGAATTCGTTAACAATCAAAGTCTAGTAGAACATTATTCTAGTAGACAATCAGATAGGCAATCCAAAACATAAAATGCGGCATGATATAACATTTAAACCACCCTTATCTCACCATATACATATCATTTCAAATAAAGGAGTTAAGTAATAGGGCCCACCTCAAAAGCTTAGTGATTTCCTTAAACAACTTCTTGATCCAACTTTAACGAGCTTGCGAACCACCTTTATGAGAAAAAAAAATTAAAGTACGCATCAATCTCGAGAAAGAAAACATTTAGAATGCATGCACTCTAATTAAAGTCTCTTATCTCGTTTTTTGGTTTTCGCGCATTTTTTATTATTCAGCAGCTGCCCAAGGCGTCGCGTGCGACGCCGGTCGGCCGCTTACACCCATAATTCCTTCGTTAGCTCCTCGTATTTTCCACCATGATGTCGAATTCATTTCGAAAATCATATAAGCGCATAAATAAATTACAACACATTTTTCCGTCGTAAATATATTTGCCTCGGCCTTGGAATTATTCTGGAAATTAATTAAATAATTCGCCACTATTAATTGTCGGCCCAAAGATTTATTTAAAGGCCCAAGACTTAAATAAATGGTGCCCAACCAAATAGATCATCCTATTTGCTGTATAAGGCCCGATCTCTATTTTAAAACAAAGAAAGGCCCCATTCTTAAAACAAACAAAAGATGCCCATTTATACTCATCCCTCCTTCACGCCCCACTCTTCCTCTCTCTCTATCTCCCTAATTTTCTCTCTCGACCGAAATTACAGAAACTCTCAATCCTTCGTCGCCTCCTCCGACTCACCCCTCGACGCCTGCCACCGTCGATTCGTCCTCGACGTCCCACCACCATCGCCGTCAGCTGCGTCAAGCCACCCATCGCTGTTGTGCAGTCATCTCGCCGGAGGTCGCCGTCGCAGTCGTAGAGTTTCTCCTCTAGCAGAGCAGCGACAAGCTTCTATAGAACCGAGAGGCTCTCCTTGTCATCGCCGGGTCAGGCCGCGGCAGAAGACGCAGCGCCTTCGCCATATGCAGTTCGCCTCTGCCGTGGTCCGCTCGTTGTTCGAACAGTCCCGAAACGACACCGCGCAGCCCCGAAACCAACCTGAACAATCCTGAAAGATAACCGAACAACCCCGAAACAGCCCCGCTTACATTCAAAAGATAAGTTCTTTTACAAAGCTATGTCCTTTCGTTTTCAATTTTCAATTACCCTGTTATGGGTGTTTAATTGTTGGAGTTTGATTGTTGATGGAAATTATGAGTGGGAGTGATGTATGATGAACATGATATGAATAACATCGATCAAAAGGAAAGGGATTTATACCTTCGTTGCTACGAATTTGACTGTGAAATTGGCAGGTTCGTTTTCTTAGCTCGTATGAGAAAACAGAATGGCAGCAGTTCCCTCCACTGTCTCTTTCCCTCGACTCTCTATCTCTCCCTCTCTCCTGATTTTGCTTGGAATTTGTTGATGTGAATAGGGATGGAGAGGAAATAATTTAACAAGGTCATTCTATTAATTGAGTGACCTTTGATTTGTAGAATTGAATGTGGAAGATGGAGGGTGGAAGGTCACTTGAAAGATGGAGAGTCTTCGGAGTGGAAGAGTTGGCGCTAGGGAAGAGTGGGAGAAGAAGCTTGGGCTTGCAAAAGAAATTTTCCATGAAGCAACTGGGCTCAACCAATTATTTGTGGAGTTTTGGGCTCAAGTTGGTAAAAAATAATAGAATTTGGTGGCCCAACACCCTTTTAAAATTATTAGGGACGTTGGGACTTTGATTAGGATTTATTTGGGTCGGTCCAAGTTCTTCTATTTATTTTTGTTCTTTTCTTTTGTTTAGACAAATTTATTATTTGCCTCGTAGTAACTTGGTGTTGTTCTAAGTACCATAATTACTATACTTTATAAAAACAAGACGAGAAGCAAAGAATAACGACAAAATTTTATTTTAACTACTTCACGACATATATTAAATTAGTACTTAAAAGTACGGGCGTTACACAGAAGCGGTGGCAACTTCATCGTCTCAAGCCACAACAGAGCAACCTGGAACAAGGGCAATGACAACCACAATCTCCGCCACTCCGTCTACAACCTCTGCCGCTACACCTTCAACCACAGTCCCGCCACCGGTTGACGCGACCAATCCAGAACAAATAATGAAGGAGTTTATGAAGAAATTCGGTGTAAGGGAAAAGCTAGCGATTTGTTCGCTCGAATCGCAGAAGAACTCAAGAAGAAGGATGCCACTTCAAGCCTAGCCCCGATCAATATCCATCCACGACCTGCAACCCTAATAGAGACTTTAACATGCAAATCCATCTCAGCCCAGAAAGAAACCCCCAAATCTCCTTCTAAAACCCTAATCTCAGAATATACACCTATAATACCATCCACCCAACCCGAACCCCAAATTATCACGCCTATAGTTCCACCCACTAATTCGAGGGAAGAAAGAGTAGAGACAGGGGAAGGGAATATTCGTGGAGAGGAGTAGGGTGATGTGGAGATAGAGGGGGGATAATGGAGTAGAAGGCACGGGGAATGAGAATGGGGAAGATGGAGAGTTTGACGGGGAGAGGAATGTTGGGAATGACCAAGGCGATAGCGAGGACGGAGTGAGTGACAGGAATGCTGAGGGTAGTGGTGCTAGGACTAGGGAGGTTGATGATGAGTATGCTGAAGGGGAAATCCCTGACAATGAGTGTGCTGAGGGAGAAATCCCTAATGCTGAGGGAGAAATCCTTGATGAAAGGTGTGTTGAGGGAAAGATCCTGAGGAATTAAACGCTGATAAGAAGGAAGAGGAGATCGTCGAGGGAGACGATGGTGAAAATGATGGGACCGAGAAGGTCGTTGATATGGATGTAGACGGCCCCGAGCTTTCTAAGGGTTTCAAAGAAATCGTAATACTGGAGGATGGGCCGGAGTCAGAGGACACGCCGGGCACTGAGAGGACGAACATAAGGAATACTAGGCGGAGT
This sequence comes from Salvia splendens, assembly GCF_004379255.2. Taxonomy (NCBI): domain Eukaryota; kingdom Viridiplantae; phylum Streptophyta; class Magnoliopsida; order Lamiales; family Lamiaceae; genus Salvia; species Salvia splendens. The sequence goes on from NC_056038.1 coordinate 28,263,566, forward strand.
AAGAAACTGGAAGGAACGCAGACAACTACAATAGCTAGGTGATTCAAGCTAGTGGATTCGGAAGACGAGGAAGAAGTAGGGGATGATATCCCAATGACCCAGGAGATGCCGGTGGAAACAGGGGAGCGCATTCCCAAGGCCCAGGAGAACCCAATCGAGACAAGAGAGTTCTCTTCTGAGGCCGTAGAGAAGTGATATGCCGAAGAAAGGAAACACAAGGGGAAATAAGAGGCTAAGCCTCAAAAGAAGTAGAGGAAAGCTTCCGCGACCTCGGTAATATAGGAAGCGTCTCCGGAGCCCATTAGAGTATCGTTCTCCCAACCACAAGAGGAGATTGAAGAGGTCGATGAGGAACAACAGGAGGAGGAGTTGTTGTACGAGCCGATGGAGTTATTGGTGACGAAAAGGCTGCTAGAAGCCATGGTCCAATTTGAGGACCCCAAACTGGCTCTGACTTGTGAAGGACGCGCTTTAAAGGGGAAGCTCGCGAAGTCTGGAAAGATGACCCACCATCCCTCCAAGAAATAGAGTCAGAGGAAGAATCCTGATGTATATCCTCGCCATAGGATTCAAGTGGCTGCTGGATCACTGCACAGAAGAGGAATTCTTCACCTCTTTCAATTTCAAGTCTACCATGGACCCCGACGCCGACTCTATCAGTTTCCGCCGCTTTAATGAAGACATGGTGATGAGCATACGGGAGTGCTCCCTGCGGATGGGGTTATTTACTCCATAAATAGACGAGGAGGGGATCTGGAATGAGAGAGAAATAGGGACCCCGAAGAAAACTAAAAGTTTTGACATGCAGATGGCCTGGGAACTTATTACCCGCAAGCACAGAGGGAAATTCAAGACGAGTTCGTCTAAGGGATACCACATTGCCAACCCGATCCTCCGTTTTGCACAGGTCTTCCTTGGGTACAATCTGCTAGGTCAAACAAGCGCCGCCCTCACAACTCCAGAACTCTACTTTAACTGGTGCATTGCGAAAGGTGTGAAGGTCCACCTTGGATATTGGCTGGCCCATTGCGAGTAGCCACATGGTTCGCCATTTGTACACTTGCCACCTCCTTGGTGCTTACGTGAGGAGAAATGTGAGCATGAAGGTGGTGAAGTCTGTGCCCAACCTTCCGATATGTGACGTCCCTGAGCTATTCAAGGTGGCGTTCTTTTTCAACAAGGGACTCCTACAGATGAAGGATGGCGAGATCGTGTTTTATGAAGTGGGCAAGCCCGATGTGGTGACTAAGAAGAGGGAGTTGGAGGACTCTGAAGGTCTGACTGGCGCTGATAGGGACGATTGGAGGAAGTCCTCGTTGATTTCTAGTGATAGATCTTCTCCTTCCACCAGGTGCTCCAACCAAGACAAATGATCTGCCACTACATTCTCACATCTTTTTCTATCTCTTATCTCAACATCAAATTCTTGTAGTAGGATCCACCGAATGAGTCTTGGCTGTACATCCTTCAAACAAGTGCCTAATAGCTGCATGGTCAGTGTAAACAATGTTTTTAGTTCTAACAAGATAAGCTCTAAATTTATCAAAAGAATAAACTATAGCAAGCATCTCTCTTTCTGTAGTCATATTGTTAGCTTGTGCAGAATCTAAACTTCTAATAGCATAATAAATGACTCTAAAAAATTTATCTCTCTTTTGCCCCAAAGCCGAACCGACTGCAATGTCGCTTGCATCACACATGATTTCAAACGGTTGGCTCGGGGTGATGAGAATGGGAGCACTCACTTTAGCTTTCTTCAAGTCCTCAAAAGTCTGCAAACAGTTAGATGTAAAATTAAATTTCACATCTTTTTCAAGTAATTTACAAAGAGATTTTTGAGAAATCTTTGATAGAACCCTGCATGCCCCAACAAACTTCTTACGACCTTTTCGTTGGATGGAGGCGGGAGTTTCGTAATGGCTGCGATCTTGGCCCTGTCAACTTCTATCCCTGCAGGAGACACTTTGTGATCTAGAACTATACCTTCTTTCACCATGAAATGATATTTCTCCCAATTAAGAACAATGTTAGTTTCTACACATCTCTGCAAAACCTTAGCCAAATTTTCAAGACAATGATCATAAGACTTCCTAAAGACAGAAAAGTCATCCATAAAAACCTCCATCACATTTTCAATCAAATCATGAAAAATGGCCATCATGCATAAGCCAAAAGACATTTTCCTATAAGCATAGATCCCATAAGGGCAAGTAAAGGCAGACTTATATTGATCCTCGGGAGCGATCGTAATTTGATTATAACCAGAATAACCATCTAAGAAACAGTAGCAATCATATCCCCCTAATCTATCAAGCATTTGATCAATAAAAGGCAAGGGGAAGTTATCTTTTCTAGTGGCTGCATTTAACATCCTATAATCAATGCAAACTCTCCAACCTGTGGCTACTCTCATGGCAATCATCTCACCATCCTTTCCGGGCACTACAGTCATCCCTCCTTTCTTAGCTACTACTTATGTAGGACTCACCCATTCACTATCCGAAATGGCATAAATAATCTCTGCATCTAGCAACTTGATTACTTCTTTCCTCACTACATCTTGCATGATAGGATTAAGTCTACGTTTGTTTTGCACACGAGGTTTATCCCCTTCTTCAAGTAAAATCCTATGCATGCATGTGGTTGGGATAATCCCATTCAAATCACCAATAGACCATCCTATAGCAGACCTATACTTGTTTAGCATAACAACTTTTCACATTCCTTTTCACTCAAGGAGGCGGACACAACAACAGGGTAAGTGTTATTTGGCCATAGAAATGCGTACCTGAGGTGTTTCGGGGGTGGCTTCAATTCTACCATAGGTGGTCTTCGTGGTTTTCCCAATACCTTCTTCCTTTTGAGGCAAGAATGTGTTCACCTTTTGAGGGATTCTCTCGGGAAGAACCTAGAGTTCTACAATCATAGCACACACATTAGCATCTCAAGTAGATGGATCAGAAGTAGGAGTAAAAGAATTTATAAGACAAGATTCTAAAGGGTCCTGAGTTTGGTGTTATGTGACTTCCGCTTCCCCCACACAATCTGTGACAACTTGGATGACGTTGCTGTCACGACCGCCCTTCTAGGGTATAATAAATGCGGGCGATCGCGACTTAAACAGACTTAAATATAACAAGGAAAATAGGCTAGGGTTTCATCAATAAGGCTTGACCAACATATTAAACGAGCAATTAAGTATAAAACAAGATGAGGGCTCGGGTTTAAATAATGAGTTGGGCCAGACATTAATATTCACGGAAAAGATTAAAAGTTTGACATTATCCAACAAGACTTTAAAATATCCAATAACGGAACAACTTCAAGTTCAAGCCCAATTGCTAATAAGTAAAAGAAATATCACAGCGGAAAACGACCAAGAGAAAGAGTGAAGTCATGTGTGAAGACACGACGACACTCAGAGTTTCAAGACAATATTATCATTTCGTTTAATTTGCTCAACACCGCCAACCGCTCGTCGCCGCTCAACCTGCACATAGGGAAAACACATGCATGGCTGAGTACTTATAAAATACTCAGTGGACTTATGCCGAAAATATTTTTAATAAAGAAATAGTTTATCATGCCATACGTAAGTAACCATCGGGGTTTAGCTTTAGAAAGGCCCGAGGCACTCAAATCATTTCCCATTGTAAAATTCGACTGATCAGTCATTTTCCCATAGACAATAGCCATATCTGCCAATACATGACAAGGAATGCGGCCGCAAACCAGGTCACTAGACCGGCCAGCCCGTACGCTAGCACACGATCTACCATAGGTGTACACTAATCCAAGTAGGGTTTGCGGCCCTACGAGGACCCGAATTCGATTTATATAACAGTGGCAACAGCCACATCAGATAGGCACGTTAAAACAAATCACGGCATGATAAATACTTTAAACCACCCTTATAGCTCCACAATCATACGTAAAAGAGTTTAGTAAAAGAAAGTCCACACATAGTGTAGGGTAGAAAAGAAGCCCACCTCGACCGTTTAGATACCAACTACTGCCTTTCCTTTGTTATCACGCTTCGCGCACGAGTTATCACCTTTAGATAATGTATATATCTTATCAGTCACAACCATTGACTTAATATTATGCATGTCCCTATCGTTTTCCCTTTTCCCATCTTTGAACAACACATCATGTCATCACATATATCAATCATGTAGGAGTATATCACTTATAACAACATAGTGTTTTTGTAAAGGTAGAAATCTGGCAGCACTGCGCAACCATTTTATAAAAATTATTAAGAATTCACCCGACTTCCGTTGGGGCTAAAATTTTACCACAATGCAGTAGACTCATCAAATAACTTCCAGTTTAAAAATCATGTTAAAATAACGTTTTTAGTCGGTCAAATCAAAGACGTAACCCACTGGTCGAGAAAACATGTTTCTGGCAGAAATGTGCAGTCAACTTTAAAAATTCACCATAAATTCATCTTTCGTCCAAATGAGTTGAAATTCGCACACAATACAGAAGACATCATGAAGTTTACTCAGGAAAAAGAATAGATCAAATCGGAGTTCATTTGATCGGTCAAATACATGTCGGAACATACTGTCCGAACTTACAGCTTTTCATGCCTTTAAAATTCCGAATTAGGGTTTTATCCCCATTCATTCAAACACAACCTTTTCATGCTATGAACACACAAACATGCTTAAAAGAGTCCTCACACTCATGTTTTCATATAATCTTACATCATTCATCAATGATTCATTAAATCTCCATACAATTAATTCAAAACGCATACACACATACAAACACAAATTCCCACCGATTATATCCTTAGATTTGAAATCCCTATACTCACTAGATGCATGAGGGAGTCAAAAGAATGTTTAGATGGAGAGGAATGAAGAATAGAGGTTTGATTGTACCTTTCTTGAACGAAACAATCGGTAGAAACGAATATAATTCTTGATTCTTCAACAACTCTTGGCCAAATGAAAGGATGGAATAGAAGAACAAGTGGAGAGGGTTGGAGAGGGGAGGGGGCGTGTGGAGGGAGAGAGGGACGTGAGTTTTGGGGCTAGGGTTCTTTTCCCCTCTTATTTATAGGATTAGAATAGGCTCCCAATTAATTAGGAAGATTTGGAGATTTAATTGCATGAATATTTGAAAGAGATTAGGGGAGATTTGGGGGAGGGAATTAACGTGAATTTGGGGATGAATATTTCGAATCTTGGCTATTTAATTAGCCCATGATTTAATTTAGTATTTTCACGGAGTAGAATAAAATAATACGGAGCAGAATAAAATAATAAAATCCCACTATTAAAATAAGGAGTAGGCGATTTTTATGCTCCCTCCACAAGGAATAATTTCCAAAACTTAAATAAAATAAGATAAGGCAAGATTTGCTAGGATATTCCAATTAAAACATGGAAAGAAATAATTAAGGGATCAAAATAAATAATGAATAATTTCTTCTCCCACAAGCTAGGAGATTTCGAAATCTCCCTTAGGAATAATAGGGGCCGATTCTTTCATCAAGAAATAGGATAATTAGGCTTTGGATTTAATTGGGTAATTATCCCAAGCAAATAATTAAATCCAAGAAAATAATTCCTCTCCATAAATTCATAGTGGTCGAAAATTCCAATAAAATGGGTAAGGCAATTATTGATGATCCTATTAAAATCTCACTCCCCAAAATAAAAATATAATTTGCGGCTATATTTCATTCCGCATCGATTAATTAAGGTCACGTCATCAATTCGACAAGATTGACTATTCCACCTCTCAACTCCAAAACAAAATTAGGTCGCATAGAAATCAAGCAATTAATTCACTCGTCAATTAATCCACATACTTCACGGCATTAAAACATTTAATGCAAAATTTTAGGGTTCAAAAAGTGGGGCGTTACATCCTACCACTCTTAAAAGAAATTTCATCCCGAAATTTGGTACTCTCAAGGGAAGAGTTCTGGGTACAGTTCCATCACCATGTCCTCAAGCTCCCACGTGGCTTCCTCGTGTCTGTGGTTTCTCCCTAGTACTTTCACATAAGCAACCGGTTTATTTTGTCACGTTCTGGACCTTTCGGTCTAAAGTCATTTGGGGTCTCTCCTCGTAGCTCAAGTCCGGGTTCAACGCGACTTCTTCGTAGTGAATCACATGCTTTAGGCCAAATACGTGTTTTCGCAATTGTGATACGTGAAAGACGTTGTGCACGTTTCCAAGGCTTGGGGGTAGCGCCAAACGGTACACAACGGGTCCTACTCCTTCTAGAATTTCATAAGACCCGATAAATCGTGGCTTCAACTTTCCCTTGACACCAAAACGCGTTATCCCTGTTGACGAGGATACTTTGAGGAAAGCTTTGTTGCCGGTTTGAAAATGCAATTAGGTTCGTTGGACATCCGCGTACGACTTTTGTCTGTCCTGAGCTTCTTTGATCTTTTCACGAACTTGTCGAACAATTTTAATCATTTCTTTAACTGCATCAGGTCCAAGTACTCCTTGTTCGCCAACTTCGTCCCAAGAGCGCGGCGATCTACACTTTCTTCTATACAAGGCTTCGTACGGCGCCATGTTTATTGTTGTTTGGAAACTGTTGTTGTAAGCTAATTCGATCAGCGGTAGCATTGATTCCCAACTTCCTCCGCGGTCGAGCACCACGGTTCTCAACATGACCTCGAGAGTTTGGATCGCCCTCTCGGATTGTCCATCGGTCGGCGGGTGAAAAGTCGTGCTAAAATTCAATCGAGTTCCAAGCTCGCGTTGCAGACTCATCCAAAATCTTGATGTGAGTTTCGAGTCACGGTCAGACGTGATCGTCACTGGGACTCCATGCAGTCGCACTATTTCCTATATGTAGATCTGAGCTAGCTTGCTCGATCCAGGCGTTGCGGGAATCGGTAGGTGAGTCGGTCTATACTTACCCATATGGCAGTATTCCATTTTTGCGTCTTTGGCAAAGCTGTCATAAAGTCCATGACAATGTGATCCCATTTCCACTCGAGAATTTCTAGTGGTTGCAACTTTTCGTACGGTCGTTGATGTAGAGCCTTCACTTGCTGGCAGGCTAAGCAGCGTTCCATAAATGTCGCTATGTCACTCTCCATACAATTCCACCCAAAGGACTCTTTCAAGTCTTGATACATCTTCGTGCTTCCCAGGTGAGCGGTGTATGGAGTCTCATGAGCTTCACTCATGATCTCGTTCTTGAGTTCCACGTTGTTTGGTACGCACAGTCTCTCTTCAAAAGTGAGGGCGTTGTCGGATTCCTCACTAAAACTTCCCGATTTTCCAGTTCTCACTTTAGTTTGAAATTTTCCAACTTTCGTATCCATTCGTTGTGCAACGATTCTTGTTCTTAGATTAGGTTCAACCATTAAAGTGGCGATTCGCGCTTCCACTGTTTCCGGTGCTCTCACCACTTCCAAGCGCATCTTACTAAACTCGCGAACCAGGATTTCTTCTATGGTGAGAAAGGTGGCTAGTTGGGAATGACCCTTCCGGCTCAAGACATCTGCCACTACATTTGCCTTGCCAGGGTGGTAGTTGATGCCATAATCGTAGTCCTTCACCAATTCGAGCCATCTTCGTTGTCGCATGTTTAAATCTCTTTTGCTCGAAGAAATATTTCAGGCTCTTGTGGTCCGTAAAGATTTCACATCGAACTCCGTAGAGATGATGCCTCCAAATCTTTAGGGCATGTACTACTGCACCTAGACCCAAGTCTTGGGTAGCTCAACTTGTGCGGTCTCAATTGTCGTGGCGCGTATGTGATAACTTTGTTGTTCTACATCAACACGCATCCTAGTCCCACCTTCGAAGCGTCGGTGTAGATTACGTAGTTCACTCCAGGCTCCGGCACAGCTAACACTGGCGCGGTGGTCAATTTCTCCTTCAAGGGTTGAAAGCTCGCTTCAAACTCCGGGGTCCAATTGACTTTGACTCCTTTCTTGAGTTGTTGGGTCATTGGTCTCGCTATCTTGGTGAATCCTTCTATGAATCTTCGGTAGTATCCTGCCAAACCTAGGAAACTCCGAATCTCGTTCGGTGACGATCGTGACTTCCATTGTTGTACAGCCTCAACTTTGGCAGGATTCACTCGGATTCCTTCTGCCGACACAATGTAACCAAGAAAGTTGACTTCTTCCAGCCAAAACTCACACTTGCTGAATTTAGCGTATAGCTTCTCGGTCCTCAATGTCTCCAAGGTGATTCGTAGATGTCCCTCGTGCTCTCTCTCATTCTTCGAGTAGACAAGCACGTCATCGATGAACACCAAACGAACTTATCCAAGTACGGATGAAACACTCGATTCATCAAGTCCATGAATACCGCAGGTGCATTCGTCAATCCACACGGTATTACGACAAACTCATAGTGACCATATCTCGTATGAAAAGCCGTCTTTGGTATATCCTCTCTTCGGACTCTCAACTGATGGTACCCGGACCTCAAGTCCATCTTAGAGAATACACCGGCTCCTCGAAGTTGATCGAATAGGTCATCTATCCTCGACAGTGGATATTTGTTCTTGAGGGTCATCTTGTTCCCTATAATCGATACACATTCTCATCGATCCATCCTTCTTTTTCACAAAAAACACCGGTGCGCCCCACGGTGAAACACTGGGTCTAATAAGACCCAGGTCCATAAGCTCTTGGAGCTGTATCTTGAGTTCCTCTAACTCCTTAGGCGCCATTCTGTATGGTGCCTTGGACACAGGTGCCGACCCTGGCTCTAGGTCGATTGTGAACTCCAATTGTAGGTCCAGGTAAAGTTTTGGGGAAAATTTCGGGAAATTCTCGTACAACGGCAACATTTCCCACTTTACTTTCTCCTACCTCTTCTCCTTGTAGTTAGGCAAGATAGGCAGGACGCCCCATTCTTACCATCGTACTAGCTTGGAGCGCGGAGATGATAGATGCTCGCCGGTTCATCAAGATTCCATAGCATAAGGTGGGTTCTTTGCCCTGGGCTTGTAGAGACATCTGTCTCTCCTTACAACGAATCATCGCAAAAATTCGTGGTTAATCAAACCATTCCTAGAATTACGTCGATATCCCTCATCGCCATAACTTGCAAATCGTGAGCGACTAACTTAAGTTCTCCCATGAAAATTTCTATTAACTCTTCTCGTTTTGTCTTCTAAGTTCCACACGATTTTTTTTTTCTAAAAATTCATGGTATTATCACACATTTCTTTTCTCGATCGTATCGCCGTCCCGTGGCTCTTTCTCGTCACCTTTCATAGGTTCTTTCTTGTTGACGATATTTATTTTGTGCAATAAACTCTATGAAGGGGCTTGTACTTCCTCTATAATTTTCTCGCACGATGGTGACCGTAAATACATCTTCTCATATTCTTTATTCGCTTATCGTTCAATCGATCGTTCACTCATATATGTATCTCGTCGGTTATGTCGATGCTTCTGGTGGGTGTGTCATTTTTGAGCCTGTCCGACTATAGAAACTTATTCCTTGCATATATCCGAGTCGACTACTGCATTTCCCTACTGTCTAGTAACAAGGATTCAAAATTTGGCCCAACAGTCTTACTTGGATATGAACAGATTTCAAATTGTTGCAATATTGCTGAGGATGTTTTTAGTCGGGAAGGCTCCAAAATTAATCAAGGAAACAAGAACAACAATGCAATGATTGAGTTCCATTGGACTCAACCCGTCCATTCTGAGAATCAAATGGTTTAGAGGTATCAAATAAAACTCATAGAGATTTGAGAATTTACTTCTGATGAGAGCTCGAAAGAACATGAGATAGGTCATGGAAACAGAATGAAATTGCAAAAATTCTCAAATTCCATAGCCGACTGCTAGATCACAATTTGCAAAAATTTCGGACAGCAATGAATGATATCGTTCAAACGGGTCAAGACCTAAAATAATCAGTCGCGGCAGGATTTAGAAACATAGACAAATGTCATGAAGTAGTACAAATAATGGTTCAACAACATCATGGTATTGGAAAACGATGAACTCACATCAATGGGTTCGCGGGTTTGTTAAAGACAACTCAAAGTGAATGGAATTTTTCAGAAATTTAACAAGATCAACCATTAAGGAAGAAGAGAACAAGATAGTCTTAACTTGGTGTTGCAGAAAGGAAAATCATTGAGTATGAAGCAATATATGTAGTGAAACCGAGTTAAAAATAATTTCACTTCTGCAAGAAAGAACTGGCCACATACATGGTTACCGAATAAAGAGGTGAGCTAGTAGTTCCAAGAAGAATATTCCATCCTTTAAAGAAAACAGGTCTGGAGGTGTGATCATACTGAAGGTCATAACTGCAAACGACCTTAGGAATGAAGTTCAATGACGGAAGTTCACAAGGTCAAAATATTGTCCTTACGAAAGATGAATCAAAGAAGACGACTAATCAAGATGTCCAAGGTACGAAGGCAAGTACAAATTTTCAAGAACTGAAAGCGAGTCATGACTCGATATGGGAAAAATATAGTGGGCATTACTTGCAAATTGGGAGTCAACCAAGGTGTTTAAATAGACAAGGGCTCACGTTTATTCAAAACGTCCCGAAAAGAACTTAGAAACCAAGTAAGTACTGTTGATTTTAAAAAAAATCGTTCTTTCTAGCTACGAGGGTCGTACTCCCTCACACATTTTCACGAGCCTGAACATGGTAACATCGTTCTATGTAATCGTGGATTCCAAGTTGAGATTCATCGTATTGTCGAAATTAATAACATTTTTTTATAGTCGCATCTTCAAAGTCTTCTTGCCATGCCACGTAGTTTTCGAAAAGCATTGCCATTTTACACATGGTCTTAAGGTGTCGTAAACGTCGTCGTATTTGTGTCGCATCGCCACTTTGGCATGGTATGCAAGACTGCATGGTTTTATTAGATCTTAGGTATGATCTCGCCATTGTGAGGATACACCAAAGTTCGAAATATATATTTTCGTTGGTTTTACCACTCAGGAAAGTGATATTGCAGTTGTCAACTTACAGTTATAATTTCAAGCATAGCTTGAAGCCTCATACTTCAACGTCTATCTGATCATTACCTAACTTAAGCTTCATCTGGCTCCTACGTTTGCAGCTAAGTTCAAAAGTTCCACATTCCACTTTAAGAGTGGTTCTATACGATACCTCGTACTTCACCGGTCATGAATTTTCACCACATAAACGTCATGCATATATTGCACAATCAACACATTTATTCGTATAAATCATTTGGTGTTCCATAGCATAACAAACATCGTACATTAATATATGTGAATAGCAACACTCAGTCAATCAATCATCCATGGAATCGCATTTCATAAATCATGCAGTTCATGTTCATCTGTATCACAATAAAAAACTCGCAACTACACGTGTATCATGCTTTGCATTTCACAGTTTCATAGTCATGAAATTTTAACCGCCTAGGCATAAAAGTTTTGTCGTTCATGGAAGCAACATGTATTTTCTTCAAGTAAAAAAATTTGCAGTTTCGTGGACGTAATAGAAAATCTCAACATCAACCAATACAAGTTCATAATCATACTTCGATATCCAACACATTCAACGCCATCATGCCTCACTGTTAAACAAAAGCAATTGTATAATCTCATAGTGTCTCACGGTTCATATCTTCACAACATTTTTCAAAAGCCATAGTATTCACTTATTTCCCATAGGTGTTTCATAGTATAATCAAGTGATCACACTCATACCTCACGTTTCACAATTCATGAAATTTTCAATCATTTAGAATTTCATCTATCCAAACTCATAGAAGTCCAATCACATATTCGCCGATTTTCCTTATCGGGGTGTGCACAACAGTATTCATCATTTTTGGCATAGTCGTATTAAGCAATTTCATATACATGTATTTTCATCATCCCACACTTCAAACAACATTTTCGAAGACGTCATATTATCTTCGATTTCCATCAAAATAATTTCATTCCCACAAGAGTAATATTCCCATCGAAATTTCCAACATTTCACTGGTTCGGATCAATATAAATTGAGATACTTGTTACCTCATTCTTCGTGGTTGGGCGGAGACGAGTCGTGGTGTTGAGCCTTCGACGATTATCATTTAGTCAAATTACACGTGAATAGACTTTGACTCAACAAGACTCTTGGCTCCAGAGCGGAAAGAACTGAGGCTCTGATACCAAACTGTCACGACCGCCCTTCTAGGGTACAATAAATGCGGGCGATCGCGACTTAAACAGACTTAAATATAACAAGGAAAATAGGCTAGGGTTTCATCAATAAGGCTTGACCAACATATTAAACGAGCAATTAAGTATAAAACAAGATGAGGGCTCGGGTTTAAATAATGAGTTGGGCCAGACATTAATATTCACGGAAAAGATTAAAAGTTTGACATTATCCAACAAGACTTTAAAATATCCAATAACGGAACAACTTCAAGTTCAAGCTCAATTGCTAATAAGTAAAAGAAATATCGCAGCGGAAAACGATCAAGAGAAAGAGTGAAGTCATGTGTGAAGACACGAAGACACTCGGAGTTTCAAGACAATATTATCATTTCGTTTAATTTGCTCAACACCGCCAACCGCTCGTCGCCGCTCAACCTGCACATAAGGAAAACATATGCAGGGCTGAGTACTTATAAAATACTCAGTGGACTTATGCCGAAAATATTTTTAATAAAGAAATAGTTTATCATGCCATACGTAAGTAACCATCGGGGTTTAGCTTTAGAAAGGCCCGAGGCACTCAAATCATTTCCCATTGTAAAATTCGACTGATCAGTCATTTTCCCATAGACAATAGCCATATCTGCCAATACATGACAAGGAATGCGGCCGCAAACCAGGTCACTAGACCGGCCAGCCCGTACGCTAGCACACGATCTACCATAGGTGTACACTAATCCAAGTAGGGTTTGCGGCCCTACGAGGACCCGAATTCGATTTATATAACAGTGGCAACAGCCACATCAGATAGGCACGTTAAAACAAATCATGGCATGATAAATACTTTAAACCACCCTTATAGCTCCACAATCATACGTAAAATAGTTTAGTAAAAGAAAGCCCACACATAATGTAGGGTAGAAAATAAACCCACCTCGACCGTTTAGATACCAACTACTGCCTTTCCTTTGTTATCACGCTTCGCGCACGAGTTATCACCTTTAGATAATGTATATAACTTATCAGTCACAACCATTGACTTAATATTATGCATGTCCCTATCGTTTTCCCTTTTCCCATCTTTGAACAACACATCATGTCATCACATATATCAATCATGTATATCACTTATAACAACATAGTGTTTTTGTAAAGGTAGAAATCTGGCAGCACTGCGCAACCATTTTATAATAATTATTAAAAATTCACCCGACTTCCGTTGGGGCTAAAATTTTACCACAACGCAGTAGACTCATCAAATAACTCCCAGTTTAAAAATCATGTTAAAATAACGTTATTAGGTCAGTCAAATAGAAAACGTAACTCACTGGTCGAGAAAACACTTTCTGCCAGAAATGTGCAGTCAACTTTAAAAATTCACCATAAATTCATCTTTCGTCCAAATGAGTTGAAATTAGCACACAATACAGAAGACATCATGAAGTTTACTCAGGAAAAGGAATCGATCAAATCGGAGTTCATTTGGTCGGTCAAATACATGTCGGAACATACTGTCCGAACTTACAGCTTTTCATGCCTTTAAAAATTTCGAATTAGGGTTTTATCCCCATTCATTCAAAATCAACCTTTTCATGCTATGAACACACAAACATGCTTAAAAGAGTCCTTATACTCATGTTTTCGTAACATCATATATCATTCACCATAGATTCATTAAATCATCAAACAATTCATTCAAAACGCAAATCACACATCCAAACACAAATTCCCACCGATTAAATCCCTTAGATTTGAGATCCCTCCACTCACTAGATGCATGAGGGAACAAAAGAAGAGTTTGGATGGAGAGGAATGAAGAATAGAGGTTTGATTGTACCTTTCTTGAACGAAACAATCGGTAGGAACGAATAAAAGTCTTGATTCTTCAACAACTCTTGGCCAAATGAAAGGATGGAATAGAAGAACAAGTGGAGAGGGTTGGAGAGGGGAGGGGGCGTGTGGAGGGAGAGAGGGACGTGAGTTTTGGGGGCTAGGGTTCTTTTCCCCTCTTATTTATAGGATTAGAATAGGCTCCCAATTAATTAGGAAGATTTGGAGATTTAATTGCATGAATATTTGAAAGAGATTAGGGGAGATTTGGGGGAGGGAATTAACGTGAATTTGGGGATGAATATTTCGAATCTTGGCTATTTAATTAGCCCATGATTTAATTTAGTATTTTCACGGAGCAGAATAAAATAATACGGAGCAAGAAAATCAATAAAATCCCCCTATTAAAATAAGGAGTAGGCGATTTTTATGCTCCCTCCACAAGGAATAAATTTCCAAATCTTGAGTAAAATAAAGATAAGGCAAGATTTGTTAGGATATTCCAATTAAAACATGGAAAGAAATAATTAAGGGATCAAAATAAATAATGAATAATTTCTTCTCCCACAAGCTAGGAGATTTCGAAATCTCCCTTAGGAATAATAGGGGCCGATTCTTTCATCAAGAAATAGGATAATTAGGCTTCGGATTTAATTGGGTAATTATCCCAAGCAAATAATTAAATCCAAGAAAATAATTCCTCTCCATAAATTCATAGTGGTCAAAAATTCCAATAAAATGGGTAAGGCAATTATTGATGATCCTATTAAAATCTCACTCCCCAAAATAAAAATATAATTTGCGGCTATATTTCATTCCGCATCGATTAATTAAGGCCACGTCATCAATTCGACAAGATTGACTATTCCACCTCTCAACTCCAAAACAAAATTAGGTCGCATAGAAATCAAGCAATTAATTCACTCGTCAATTAATCCACATACTTCACGGCATTAAAGCATTTAATGCAAAATTTTAGGGTTCGAAAAGTGGGGCGTTACAGTTGCACTCTCGATAGCTTTCTGCTCCTTCCTTCCCATGGAATTTCAAAGCATCATAGATGTTGAAGGTGATACTCTCATCATGTTCGCAATGTTAGCTCTCCCTTTTGTACGTCTATCATGGCTCCTCCGGTGGCTAAAAATGGTCTTACAAGTATCAAGGGCACTTTGTTGTCCTCCTGCATGTCCAAAACAACAAAGTTAGCAGGAAAAATAAATTCTCCTACTTTTTCCAAGACATCTTCTATAATCCTCATTGGTGTTCTTGTGCTCCTGTCTGCCATTTGCAAGGTAATCGAGGTGGGCGGATATTGTCAATGTCGAGCTTCCTGTAGAAAGACAAATGCATTAAATTAATACTAGATCCAAGATCACACAATGCTTTACCCTCTACATTATTTCCCAAAACACAAGATAATGTAAAACTCCCTGGATCTTTGTGTTTGGTAGGCAAACCCTTCTAAATTATGGCACTGCAATTTTCTGTCAAACCGACTGTCTTGTACTTCCCCAACTTTCTTTTCTTAGCAACCACATCTTTCAAGAACTTGGCATAGTTGGGCATTTGTTGTAGTGCTTCAACTAGTGGAATGTTGATGTGGACCTTGCTTATGACATCTAAGAACTTGGCGAACTGGACGTCTGGCTTTTTGCTCTTCAAACCGTTGAGGATACGGAATAGTGGCAGTGTTGGGTGACTGAAAATCCAGCGGCTGTTGCTCTGGTGGCGGACCACTGCGAAGAGATGCAATGGTCGCTGGCGACGGCTCTGCTTCTGTGTCCGAATTAGACTCGGCTAGCTAGGAGATCTCTAGCGGACCGCTGTGTAAGTGTGCAGCGGGCCACTGTATGTGATCAACGGCTGGTGTGGGGTCAGTCGATTTCTGTTCTTTTTCTTTCCTTCCACTGCCTAAGTCTGCTGCTTGCAGAGGTTGGTATGCGGTCCCGCTACGAAGCTGCACGGCATGACACCCTACCTTGGGATTGATCTCCGGCAGGCTAGGAAGTGTCCCTGAATTGTTCTTGCTCCCTATTGCACTGGCCAGAACACCCATATTAAATTCCAACATCCTAACTTGTACGACAAGACTTGCCAATCCTTGCTCTAACAGGCTGGTATTTTTTCCAAATTAATCAACCTCTGATTTGTCATCTTCCTATGATCCTGAACCTCGATGATGCAGATCTCTAACAACTCCTCCCAATTGGAGCAGAGTTACTCCTCAATACCTACACATATTTCAGCATTTTCATTAGCGTAATAATCCTTTGCATCGTATGAATAGTCAGAGCAGTCTGGGTCGTAGTATGATCCCTCTTGGTCGGGGCTATAACACTCTTCGCAATGCCCTCCTTGCTGCTCACTAATGTAACTGTATGGACTCTCCATTCCTGTGAAGAAATTCATTAAAGCAAAAGGAAAATAAAAATAAAAATAAAAATAAAAATGAAAGAAGTAAAATTCAAAGTAGTAAAATTGTCCGTTTGAAGATATCAATCACAAAGTGAATATAATCCTCGGCAACGGCGCCAAAAATTTGATGCACTTTTTATTAGCCCTATAAATACCTGCTAGTATACAGAGTATGAATAGTATAGCTAAAGGTTAGTACCGAATATCGATCACGGGGAAAACAGACACAAACTGGCTATCCTCTACTAAAACTCAATTACTATTTGGAGAACCCAAAGATTTTGAGAATTTTTTAAAACCAAGGAACAATTGAAAGCAATAAACAACTGATTGCAGATAAATCACGGAGATAAAAGTATATAGATAAGGGAATTCCAGGGATGTGCGTTCACAGTTATGGTTGTACAAATTCCAACTACAATACCCTAGCACAGTTCTTACTTTGATAGAACGAGTCACCTAGTTTATGCCCATGCGATGCAAAAGTTGGTTACAAACATTAGGGTTGTCAATCCTAAATACGTAACTCCTAAAAGCTCCTAAGACCCTTGAAAAGTCCTCACTCTCAATTAACAGTGTCGTTTTAAAGGAAGCTAATTGTAGTGTCTATTAAGTGGATCTAACTCGCCCCCCTCCTCTCACGATTATGTAGCAACTTATATTAATTCATCATTGAATGTGTCACTCAAACGTGAAGCATTATCCATTAACTTAAGGAAGAAACAAAGTAAGAACAAAACCGATATTAAATAGAAAAGGAATTTTATAACCAAAGTCGTTACTAACACATCCCTAGAATCCTATGAGTTTAGTTACACATGATACAATAATCTAAAGACATAGATTGAAGGCAAAACAATTGGAACATAAAACTAAAGCAAATAAAACCCAAAGGTTGAATCCTTGTAGCTTTGATGTTCTTGAATCCTTCTTTAACTCCTTGCACAATGAAGCATTCTAACTTTTAATCTCTAGAAAATATGTTGCAAAAAGAGGATCGATTTGATGAAGCTTGAGGGGATATTTATAGGGAGAAATTCGAGCTCCTCCAATAAGGAAAAGGATTGCAAAATATGGTAAATCTTGGAGAGAAATTTAGGGCAAATCTGCTCGCCACTCTTTTGTGGCGGACCGCCGCACCTTGGCCGGCTATCGCCATGCATTGATCTGAGGCTCCTGACTCTTGGGTGGCGGTCACCGCGCATTACCCGGCGATCGTCGGGCGTGTCTTCATTCCATTCACAGATTTCCCGAAATTGGCCGCTACAGAAGTGGCGGCCGCTGAGCGCAGGCAGTGTTGCAGCTATTCCTGGACGCTTCCTAAAACTCCAAATTTTCTACTTTGTGTTTGACTCCCTTTTTAAGCTCAACTATGCACATATCTCACAAAACATGTCAAAATACAAAAATAGATAAAACATACAAAATATGGACATGAATTGTGATTTTGACATTAAAAACGGACCAAATAATGGCCTTAAAACCGTGCAAAATCCGAGCTTATCCGCCTCATTGTAAGGGCACCCCCTAGCTAGCCAAACTTGAGCCTGTTCAGAATTGTCTTTTCTTTTGGCACCTTAGCTTCCATATCATGTGAACAAGGGGGCGGAGTGTGGACAGCTCACCATTCGGGGTATAAGAAAAGTTGAGAAACAAGGGAATATCAAGAGAAAGTTAGGAAATAAAACGGGCAGGAGATTTCGTAACCTGACCCGATAGAAAAAGTTAGTTAGAAGATGGGCAGGAAATTGTTTAACCTAGCCCAAGAAAAAAATTAGAAAAAAAAGAGAGAAAACGGGCAGGAAAAAAGTTGTAACCTGTCCCGAGAAAAAAAAAAGAAGAAAGAAAAAAAAAGAGAGGAAAACAAAGGGCAGGAGAAAAAAATGTATAGCCTGACCCAGGCGAAAATATAAAAAATTGGAAAATGAGAGTTAGAAAATGAGGGCATGAAAAGATTTGTAACCTAACTCAGTAGAGGATAGTTAGGGAATAAGGCTAAAATGGCCAGGAAACAACTTCAAATTTTGGAAGTCAGATTTGTAATTAGGGAGGTTGTTTCCATCTTTTGTCCCTAAGTTCACATGTGCTTCACATAATTGTACTTACACATTTTGAACTTAGAACCCCTAGGATTCTCACCTATACACATTACAATCCCCTGGCCATGTTATAACTGAATAAAAAAACCTTAAGGAACTTCTTCTAGGTCAGTAGAACCCAAGGCATCAGTCGTATGGCAAAAGCATAAATGAGTGAATGATCCTAATGTTTCTGGTGAGGAATGAGTGACCGAGTGAATCCAACAATTAGAGAAAATAGAGGTTATCTTGACGAACTGACAAACTGACTAGGTAGAAGAAGTGAGGGGGAGGAATCTGAGACTGTAGACGATTGCTAAAACTTGAACCAGTTTATACATCTGTGTTTATCTTTGTTTTCTGTGTTTTGTTGTTTTCGTTCATCTGTGTTTGCGTCTGTTGTTTGAGTCTGTTTGCTTCTAGGTCTAAGAGTTTGTGTTTGTTTCTTTTCGTTAGTGTCGGTCAAGTGATAATCAAGCACGAAATTTGCCTTATTTCTTTATTTTGTCTTTCATACCTGAGGGCAAGTATGGTTTAAGTGTGAGCAGTTTGATAAGGCTCATTTCATACATCGGTTATAGGGTTAAATTCTGTGAATTCCATGAACTAACACACGTTTTAAAGCCTAGGTGCATAGAGAATCTGTCAGGCCAAGGAAACAGATGAAAAATCTACCAGGCAGAGGAAATAAAGGGAAATCGAAGTGAAGAATGCCAGGTCGCACCTGATCGGAGAGATGGAGGAAGCGATGGCAGAAGTAGCAGCGAAGCAAAGCATCTTTTAAAGGATTTTCTAGGAGGGACAAAATTGACAATCGGTAAAGAAGATACCCTAGAAATCCGAGCCTCAGCTATAAATGGGGTAAATATTGACAACATGAAGAGAGGCATCGTTCATCAATCATCCTAGCTTTGCTCTTAGCTCACTTCACACACATTCTCTCTGCGCACTTAGCATATATGGGGTAAAAATTCTGGGAATCCGTGGTAGTCTAGTTCAGTTTCCGTGGTGTAACACCGTCCTTACGAAGGGAGAAGATACAATTACTTATTTTCTGCTGTTTTAAGTCGAGACTTCATCATTTTAGAAGCTCGGCGTTTAATATTTCCGTGTTGAATCTTTAATCCAGTAGTTATGGATGTTTCTGTTTTCTGTTGAGCTAATTCTGATGTTTGATTGTTGGTTTTTACTGATTTGGATGCTTTTCGCAATTGTTGTTTGATTTGTAGTTGAGATCGGGTTGATCGGATTTGATTTATTGTTGAATCGGTGAAATCTGAATTGAGGTGTATGGATCTGACGTATCGGAGTTGGTTTTTGTTGATCTGAGTTGGATTGAAGTTTGGAGTTTTGGATCTGAGACGTGATGTTCTGATTTGCATGGTTATGGATGCTTACTATTTTTTTCCTGTTTTGCTCGGCCTAGTAGTTTAGATCTAGTAATTTTGTGTTAAATCGTAATGTTTGAAGTCGGATTTGAGGTTGCTCTGTTTTCATTTGTTTGATGCTCTGTTTTCGGTTCTGTTTACTCAGCTTGTTGGAGAAGATGAATGTAGAAGTTAGTTAGATGTCTGTTTTACAACTGGCCGTTAGTTAGATGTCTGTTTTACAAAGGGAAAATGGTCCCCACTGCATGTTTACGTATTGTCTAACTGTTTTGGAAACCCGTTTGCTTGACCTAGAAGTTTAGTTACCTCATTCCTGTAGTTACTTCATTTCCGTCAATCATGCATGCGTACATACCTTTACCTGTTTCCTAGATTTAGTAGATAGATTAGTCACTTTTAAATTCCTCTGAGTCTAGTTGTTAAACAAGTCTTAACCCATGAGTTGCGTGGCAGCAGCCAACCCCTTCCAAATCCTCTGAACACTTGCTAACCCATTCCACCTCTATGGGATCGATCCTTACTACCCAATACTAGCCAATAGTAAATGGGTAAAGGCTTGATAGTGATTGAGAGTATCACAATGACATAGTCAGATAGTTTAGAGATTTCCTAGGCCTAGTGGTTGAGTGAATCCTCTGGACCTATTTGACCTGCACACACACATATAGTATCATTCAACTCTATCAATGAACTCCGTATTTCTTCATTAGTGCCTCGATTGTTCGGTTGCAAAAGTGTGCCTCGATTATTCTCCTTCAGATACTTCATCACTTCTTTCGACTCACATGTGCTGGTAGCTTTAGCTTCGATCCATTTAGAGACATAATCCACGGCCACTGAGATGTAAGAATTCCCATAAGATAATGGAAATGGTCCCATAAAATCCATGCCCCACACGACAAAAATTTCGCAGAACACTATGGGTACTTGTGGCATCTCATCCTTAGCAGAGATTCCTCCTGTCAGCTAGCAGTGGCTACATCTCTTACAGAACTCGTAGGAGTCTTTGTACAGACTCGACCAATAGAAACCGTTGTCCAGGATTTTTCGTGTTGTCTTTTCGGGCCAAAATGGCCACCACAGGCAAAGGAGTGACAATGAATCAATATATCCTCCTGGTCCCATTCTGGAATGCATCATTGTTTAACTTGATCCGTTCCCATTTTTCACAGATAGGGATCATCCTAGAAGTAGTATTTAGCTTCACTTTTAACCTTCAGCCTTTGAGCCCAAGTAACATCCGGAGATGAAGGCAATTCTCCTGTCACTAGGTAGTTTGCTAAGTCAGCAAATCACGGCTCAGCATTCTTACCCGCTTCATTCACAGATTCCACTAGATCAGTTAGAGTATCATCGTTTGCCAAACTGATCAACTCAGCTGGTGCCAAAATGTAGTACAAGTGTTCCTCAGGAAAGGTATCTGGGATAGCCTCCTCATCTCCACCTTGGGCTATCCTACTTAAATGATCTGCGACCTTGTAATATGTCCCTGCTTTGTCCTTTGCTTCCCAATTGAACTCCTGCAGCAATAATACCCAACGGATCAACCTGGGCATAAACTCCTTTTTTTGCTAGCAAGTACTTCATCGCTACATGGTCAGTAAAAACAATAACATTTGATCCAAGCAGGTAAGGACGGAATTTCTCAAAAGAATACACGATTGCTAGCATCTCTTTCTCGGCCGTATCATAGTCCTTCTGAGCTTGGTTTAAAATTTTCGAGGCATAGAATATCACATAGCTCTTTCCATCTATCCTTTTGCCCAACACTGCTCCTATTGCCAAATCGCTTGCATCACAATCACCTCGAAGGGGTGATTCCAATCAGGTGCTCATATAATTGGGGCAGATATCAGCCTGTCCTTGAGCAACTGAAAAGCTTCTTTGCATTTGTCATCAAAATTGAATTCTACATCATTTTTCAGGAGTGTTGTCAAAGGTTGGGAAATCTTAGCGAAATCCTTTATAAACCTTCTATAAAAACCGGCATGACCAAGGGATCCTCTGATCTCCTTCTGGTTGGTAGGGTATGGCAGTTTAGAGATTACTTCCACCTTCGTCTTATCCACTTGTATTCCCCTTTCAGATACCACATGTCCCAGCACAATGCCTTCGAGTACCATGAAGTGGCACTTCTCAAAGTTGAGAACCAGATTATTTTCATGGCATCTCCTTAGTACAACATCCAGATGGTGCAGGCAAGACTCAAACGAATCCCTGTAGACTGTGAAGTCATCCATGAATATCTAGATGCACTCTTCTAGTAGGTCTAAAAACATACTCATCATACACCTCAGAAAGGTGCCCAGAGTGTTACACAATCCAAATGGCATTCTTCTGTAAGCATACGTGACAAAAGGATATGTGAAGGTAGTCTTATCCCGATCCTCTGGATCCACGTAAATTTGGAAGTATCCGTTGTACCCATCCAGGAAGCAAAAGTATTGCTTGCCTGCCAACCGCTCAAGCATCTGATCGATGAAAGGCAAAGGGAAATGATCTTTTCTGGTGGCAGTATTCAGCTTCCGATAGTCAATGCACATCATCCACCCTGTGACCAGTCGGGTAGGCACCAATTTATTCTTCTCATTTGTGACCACTTGAATTCCCGACTTCTTTGGTACCATGTGCACGTGACTGACCCATTCGCTATCTGGTATAGAGTAAATGATCCCCAAGGCCAACAGCTTCAATACTTCCATTAGCACTTCCTCTCTCATGTTTGGTTTTAGCTTTTGATAAGTCGTATTCTAGGCCTTGGTTACTGGTCAGTATAACGTGCGTAATTGGAATATATCTGCAAAACAGTTGCTAAAGTGTGCAGGGAAAGGGTTCCAGTCAGAAGGAAAGGTATCGGATAACTCAGGTGAAAAGGGCATCAGAATGTTGCTATACTGACCAGTATGCATGCCAAAAAGGCTCGAGATGGAGAAGAAGGATTGCTGGGAAGATCAACCACAAGTAATGGCAAAAGGGTCATTTCGTGAAGAGAGTCTACCCTAAAAATCAAGGGCAGGCCTCCATATAAAAGGGAGCCACTTGGAGAGAGAAGGAAGAATCGATCATAGGGAATCATCATTAGGAATATACACTCTTAGTTAGAGTAGTTCTCTCTCGGCAGTTAGTTCCTTCAGCATTTGTCCTTCATATTCTCGTTCCTCGCCACAGCCATGGTCACCTGAAGTTCACCAGTTCGCTGGAGTTCCGCATTATCTCGTTCCAGCCAGTGTGTTTCGTAGTGTTAGCAGTTTCATTGCCCGGAGTGGCAAACAATCTTTATTTGCTTTCTTAATTAATCTTTACGTGTTTCCTTACGTTGGACCTGTTGCACTTTCAATTTCCGTTTACTTTTGAAGTATTTCGTTTAGATCCAAACACCTTTTATGCAATGAAGTTGTTTTTATGCATTTCTTTCTGTTCGATTATGTTTCTTTCTGCCTAGATAGCTTAGATCTAGTTATTACTGTAATTTCCAAGTGTTGCGAGCATGTTTTCATTTCCGTATTGATAAATCTGAGTTCATGAATTTAGATAGCTGTTAGATTTTAGATCTGAAATGGTTAAGTTTGAAAGCCTAGTCTACGTGATTTTTGCCACCTTGCATGTTACCAAGTAAGCGTAATTTCAGTTTCGTTAGTTTAATATTTTGATTTGGAGTTTAAAGTGTAGATTTATTCTTGTGGAGTTTGTCAACCTGAAATTCTCATTCATGGAATCTGAGTTGTTTGATTTGTGTTCATACTTGTTTGAGAAGACAATTTCCACATCCAAATTTGGGACCACTTTTACTTTTTAGTTACTTTTTGCTTTTGTCCTATACTTTTCTCTACTTTTTCTGCTGGTACCCTACAGATCTGTCAGCCTAGTCACCTAACTACCACTTATTCTCTGATATTCCGTTTAGTCTTTTATAGTAACCCCGTACCTCCCACATATTCACTCTCACGTACACAGTTGCTTATCAATCATCTTTCACTCCTCCTAGTCAGTAGAGTATCACCTTAATTTCCAGTCTAGTTAGAACCTCAACCCAAAGCGTGGTAGCTAACTAACCTTTCCAAAATATCAACACAATTACCAAAGCGCATTCATCTCTGTGGGATTCAACCCTTACATCCACTATACTAATCAGTAGAAGTGGGTTGTGGAATTATTGATACCAGGTTCAGGCTTAGCTGGGATGTCCATCCTGATCAGTATGACACGTCCTTTGCTTGACGCGACACCTGCACAAACCTGCTCTGTCAAATGGCGCCGTTGCCGGGGATGAATGGCATTATTTACTGTTCTTGTGTGTGATACTTTGGCGTTCATATTGTGTATAACTTTTCTCTTTTCTTTTTCTTTCAGTTTACGAGAAGCAGTTCGGCTCCTAACCATTGGAGACCGAAGATACTTCAACGAGGGACTATACTCATTACCACTCATTTTGGCCTGTCGACAGCCCTGTCTGATCTAGGCACGAGTAGTGACGAAGAGCAAGACACCATAGAAGGAGGAATACCAGAACAGGTGCTACAGTTAGAGGGTAACCCAAGGATAATGGCTGCCCATATAGATGAAGACCCGGAGATAGGGACGCTGAACACGCATACCGAAGGAGAACCGCCGCAAGCTATAAATGTCACCCCAGGAAAAACGGCTTGTGATGTGAAGCCCCATGTTATTGTAATCCTGCCCACGTACTGTGGGAAAAGCTATGAAGGCCCTTACGAATTCCTTCATGAGTTCTGTAAAATTTGTAGGGCATAGAGAAGGCCAGCGGGGGCAACCGAGGATGACTACAGATTGAAAGCTTCGCCGTTCGTCCTAAAAGGGGAGGCCAACACATGGTTCATGCGCCTGCCACCCGACTCCATTGAGAGTTGGGCCGATTTCAAGTCAGCCTTCTTAGGCATATTTTTTCCGTCATCTAAGACGAGTGCGCTGAAGAGAGAGATAACCAGTGTGAAGCAAGGTTACGATGAACCCTTGAGTGATTATTGGGCGAAGTATATGAGTCTTTTGGATGCATGTCCAAACCATCGTATGGCCGATATAGAGATACATCATACCTTTTATGAGGGGATGAACAAGGCAACAAAAGACTTGGAAAACTCGTCGTCAGGAGGAAGCTTCACACAACTAAGGGTCAGTGAAGCGAAAAAGGTCCTAGGGAAGCTTTTGAGTGCAAAGAAGGAGTACGACAATTCAAGGGATGGCTACAGCAGAGAAAGAATTGTGAGTGTTTCGTCTACTGACCAGGAGCAGAAGATAGAGCAGAAGATGGATTTGAAAATGGAAGAGCTGAAAAAGACACTCTTGAGCACAATCGAGAAGAACGCACCACCACCTTCCCCAACTAGGAGCTATAAGGATGCAGAGCAGGGGAGTCAAGGGCCAGCCTACGATCAGCCGAATGACTTCGTCAACATGCAGCAAGTTAATGCTGCAGGGTACTATAACTCTAGTGGGAATTGGATCCAAGGGAGACAGCGGGACGCGCCATGGAGGGACCATCCAAATTTTCGATGGAGAGATGGGAACCAAAATCAGAACCAAGGTCAAGGTCAGAACCAATACAACCCCCACCCGAACCAGAATTCCAACCGTGGCCCAGCAAATCCCGACCACCAGTCCAACTGGTCAGGAAGGAACCAACAACCCCATAATCAGAACCCACATAACCAAAACTCAAACTCTGTCTATGTACCACCCCACCAGAGAAACTTCCAAAATTACCAGAGTCGGCATAATCAAGGTTCCCAACATCAGCAGAACCAAAACCAGTTCCAAAACCAAAACCATTTCCAAGGCCAGAACCAGAATCAATATCATCAAGACCAGTACAACCCTCCTGGCCAGTATAACTACTACCCACCTAACCAGAACTAGCAAAACTTCCAAAATTACCCACCCAACCAAAACCCCAGTATAACCAGCACCAAGGGCCAAATCAGTCCCAATATCCTAACAGGTCAAGAAGATCTATGGAGGACATGATGGGATAATTGCTCGCCTCGCAGCAAAGTATCAAGGGTGAGTTGCAGTCTAATAATGAAGTAGTGCAGGGGATGCATAATGCCCAGAAGGAGCATAAGGCGAACATAGACATGATGAATAGGCAATTGGCTCAGCTGGCGAGTTCAATGGGTGAAATGAAGGGTAATTCAGGAAAACTCCCATCTACAGTCCATCTTCCTGAAAAAGCAAGGTCACATTGCGGTCCGGTACTGCCTATGAAGGGCCCCAACCGAAGAAGTCCACCGGAGAGCCTAGTGGGACGAATATACTGAAGGATGTCGTCTCGGAAGGAGAGCTCAACAGACCTCTACCTCAGATGCTGGATCCATTCTTTTTGGATGAAGCGCCATTGGAAAAGGGTGAAACAAAAGGCGTACAGCCCAGGAGAGACTCTCTTAAGGAAACGGAACCCACGAAGGAGACTCCTGCCCAGAATGTGCCCCAGGGAGACTCCGGAAAAGTTGTTGAAGGACCGGTAGACGAGGCAAAAGGAAAGAAACCATTCCCTTACCGTTTCGTAACTAAGAGGAAGAAGGAAAACCCAGTGGATTACTTGTCAATTTTTGGGAAGCTGGATGTCACCATACCATTCCTCCAAGCCGTGAAGCTTCCCCCACTTGGAAAATTTATCAAAGAGTTCATAGCCGGGAAGGCCCAGAAGGATAGAAAGATCATGGTGGAAGGGATAGCGTCAGCGATTGTGCAGGAAAAGCTACCGCCCAAGAGAGCCAATCCAGGTATGTTCACTTTGCCTATAACTATAAGAGATGTAAAAATCGAGCATGCAATGTGTGATCTGGGAGCTTCTATAAATGTTATGCCATTGTTAGTTTATAATCGGCTGAAGGGAGTAACATTATCGAGCACTAGGGTATTAATCCAACTGGCTGATAGGTCATGCATAAATCCTGAGGGTGTGTTAGAAAATGTGTTGGTGAGAGTGCATGATTTTACTTATCCTGCTGACTTTTATGTGATCAAGATGAGTGAGTCTGAAGCTAGGGAGTCTAATGGTATTTTGCTAGGGAGACCATTTTTAAGAACAGCTAAGACAATCGTGGACATGGCTGAAGGGACAATTTGCATTGATTTTCATGGGGAAAAATTCACATTTAATATCAATGGGGCAATGAAAAAGCCTATCGATTCTGAGAATCTATGCTACGTTGATGTAATTGACCCCCTAGTCCAAGATTTTCTTGAGACCGAATTATTACCGGAAAAACTCCAAGCGTTGGATGTGTATGAGCAGGCTGACGTAGAAGCGGCTGCATGGTGCGATCTGATCAGTAGCCAAGGGTTAACTGACGAAGAGATAGAAGGAGCAATTAAGGATTTCTGTCAGAAATCAGAATTTATTGGAGCCGCAGGGGCTCAGCTACCAGTCAGTACAGAGGAATTTTCAGATGAAGAGTTAGGAAAAGAAGGGGATGCTGCGAGGAGCATTCTACCGGCTGACATACTTCCCCCACAAGTTGAATTGAAAAAACTACCAGCAACCCTGAAGTATGCTTTCTTAGGGGAGGAAAACTCATACCCAGTGATTATCAGCAGCAGCCTGACGAAAGAACAAGAGGCAAGGCTACTGACCGCTCTAGGCAAGAACAAAAAAGCAATTGGATGGAGCCTTACAGATCTGGTAGGGATAAGCCTCGATGTCTGTATGCATCATATCAGGCTAGAAGAAGGAGCGAAAGCACATCGAGATTCGCAGAGGAAGGTGAACCCCAACATACGGGAGGAAATATTGAAATAAATCTTGAAGTTGCCATCATTGGGAATTATCTATTCGGTACCCCGATAGCGAGTGGGCCAGCCCCATCCACATGGTCCCAAAGAAGTCAGGGATTCAAGTGGTTCAGAATGAGAGAAATGAGCTGATACCAACAAGGCTAGTCACTGGTTGGCGGAGGTGCATTGACTACAGCAAACTGAACGCCGCAACTAGGAAAGACCACTTCCCCCTACCGTTCATCGATCAAATGTTGGAGCGACTGGCTGGGAAGAAATACTTCTATTTTTTAGATGGGTACAGCAGGTATTTTCAAATCTACGTGGACCCTGAAGACCAGGACAAAACCACCTTTACTTGCCTATTTGGAACTTACGCGTACAGACGCATGCCATTCGGTCATTGCAATGCACCAGGAACATTCCAACGATGCATGATGAGCATATTTTCTGATATGATCGAGGAGTGCATAGAGATATTCATGGATGACTTTACAGTTTACGGGGACTCATTCGACTCATGCCTTCATCAGTTGGACATAGTTTTGGGGAGGTGTCAAGCAAAGAGCCTGGTCTTGAATTTTGAGAAGTGTTATTTCATGGTCACAGAAGGGATCGTCCTAGGACACGTGGTGTCAGAGAGAGGTATCCAGGTGGATCAAGCCAAAGTGGACGTCATTTCCAAACTGCCTTTCCCTACTGACCAGAAGGAAATAAGGGGTTTCCTGGGGCATGCAGGATTTTATCGACGATTTATTAAGGACTTCGCCAAAATAGCCCAACCCCTTACCAGACTTCTTCAAAATGAGGTGCAAGGCTGCTTTCAACCTTCTCAAAGAAAAGCTGGTATCTGCACCAATTATCCGGGCTCCTGACTGGGATCATCCGTTCGAAGTGATGTGTGATGCCAGCGACTATGCGGTGGGAGCTGTTCTGGGCCAGAAAATCGAGGAAAAAAGGTATGTGATTTTCTATGCATCTAAAACTTTAAATCAAGCTCAAAGGAATTATGACACCACTGAGAAGGAGATGCTGGCCGTGGTGTATTCGTTCAAGAAGTTTCGGCAGTACTTGTTGGGATCCAAGGTCATCGTCTATACTGACCATGCAGCCATTAAGTACCTGATTACCAAGAAAGAATCCAAACCACGCTTGATCCGGTGGGTACTTCTGTTACAAGAGTTCGATTGGGAGGTAGAAGACAAGAAAGGGGTCGTTAATAAAGTCGCAGATCATTTGAGCAGGATAGTGCACGATGGGAGCAGCGAGGAGGTACACGACCGATTTCCGAAAGAACACCTATGTGAAGTGATTTTTACCGCTAAGAAAATTGATTGGGAGGAAGTGATGAAGCTTACTGGCCAGAATGTGACAGAAAAAGGGAGAGAAAAAGTAGGGCAGGAGCCATGGTATGCGGACCTAGCCAACTACCTAGTTTCGGGAGAGCTTCCAAAAGTGCCAAACATCACCAAAGCTCAAAGAATGAAATCAAGAGTGAAGCAAAATTCTACTTTTGGGATGACCCATATCTTTGGAAAGTAGGAGCAGATCAAGTGATAAGAAGATGCGTTTCTGACTGGGAGCAAAGGGACGTACTAATACATTGCCACTCCTTGGCCTGTGGAGGACATTTCGGTCCCAAGAAAACGGCAAGAAAGATCTTGGATAGCAGATTTTATTAGCCAACCCTCAACAAAGAGGCCCATGAATTCATTAGAGGTTGTCAGCGTTATCAACTGACCGGTGGGATCTCTGCACGAGATGAAATGCCACAAGTCCCGGTCATTGTTTGTGAGCTGTTCGACATATGGGGAATGGACTTCATGGGTCCTTTTCCATCGTCATATGGAAACTTGTATATCTTAGTTGCAGTTGACTACGCCTCTAAGTGGGTAGAAGCCAAGGCCACGAGCACGTGTGAAGCAAAAGAGGTGGCCAAGTTCATCAAGAGCAATATCTTCAGCCGGTTCGGAGTACCAAGGGCCATCATATCCGACCAGGGAACACACTTCTGTAACTGCACTATCGAAGCCTTGATGAAGAAGTACGGTGTACACCACAGATTATCTAGCCCCTACCACCCACAAGCGAACGGTCAAGCAGAGATCTCTAACCGAGATATAAAGAAGATTCTAGAAAAAACCGTCAATTCTTCTAGGAAGGACTGGAGTGTGAGGTTAGAGGATGCTCTGTGGGCGTATCGGATAGCCTACAAAACTCCCATTGGAATTTCCCCGTACTGAATCATTTTTGGAAAGATGTGCCACTTACCAGTGGGGATCGAGCATACTAGGTAGTACAGGAAGTTAATATGGATGCTATGGCCTGTGAAGAGGAAAGGAAGCTGCAGCTACAGGAATTAGAAGAACTTAGATTGGAATCGTTTGATTCTGCCATGTGGTATAAGGAGAGAACTAAATTATGGCACGACAGAAATCTACGGACCAAAGACCTCCATGTTGGCCAGAAAGTACTACTCTTCCAGTCAAGATTGAAGCTAATGCCTGGGAAGCTCAAGTCGAAGTGGACAGGACCCTATGTCATAACCGCACTCCGTTCTAATGGAGCAGTGGAGATTTCAGGGAGTATTCCTAACTCAGAACCTTTTATCGTAAATGGACATAGGCTGAAGGTGTTTAGGGAAATTAGTGATGTGGGTGTAGTGGATGAGATTCCATTGCAACCACATGTTAAGGTTGCATACTGACCGGTAGGATAGGAATTTGGAGTTCCATTGGCTAGCTTCTTTTAGCGTAATTTACATACGCTGGCCAAGTAGAATTCCAAATTTCCTAAGGGAAGATGTAAATATTGTAAATACGTGGTAGTTAATTTAATTTCTTTTCATGCAAGTTAAATTTTAAAACCAAAAAAAAATATTTTTCGGACCTCAAATATTAATTTGGAGTACGTACTGACCACCAGAATACCAATTTGGTGAAACTTCCAATTTTATTTAAATGTCCTTTTTACTTTGTTACTAATCTGGGAAAATATAGGGGGAAATCGTTAAGGGACGAAATTTGAATTGGGCTTTGTTGCAGCTTTGCAGGCGGACAGCGACTGGGAGGGCGCGTGTGCAGAGAAAAGACAGGCGACGTCCAATCAGGAGGCAGCGCTCCCAACCGTCTCCCACACGAAGATGCTTGACCTGGAAACCGCTTGTAGCCAGTTACAAAACCCCAACGGCCCTTTTTCCATCATCATAACCAACCCGTCTCTCCCCCCTTTCACCTCACAAACCCTCACCTGCAATTCCTCTCTTCCAAAATTTCCGCCGTCATCCACAGAAACCAACACCCATATTACCACCCCAAATCATCGATTTAATCCATGGGAAAAAAGAAATGGGCAAAGAAACAAACCGGTGAGAAAACCCCTTCAACCCGCAGGGAAGAAACCCTAGAATCGCATCCGCCACTGGGAGAGCGGCCGCCGAACCCGCAACCACAGGAGCCAATTCCTCAGGCTCCGGCGATGGTTTCTTTGGACGTAATGACGGAGTTCCTCAGACAGCAGGACCCAAATCGAGATTGGGTGGCTGAGTTGGCAGGTTTTAGCCGAATCGGAGACAAATGGAGCATGACCGGAGAAGCCCCGACAGTACCTGCAGCAGAATCGAATGTGTAACCCATAGTATAACCACTCCACCTCCATTCCGACCTCCTCAACAACTCCTCCAGAACGGGAATCTCCCTCGGCGACCGCACCATCAGAACCCTAAGAACCCTCCCCGACTCAACAACAAAGCGACTCGATGGATGTTGACCCCATCTCCGCCTATTACGACTCTGACCCAGGGGAACAGTGACGAGAGGAGAAGCAAGGAGCAGAAGAGCCAGGAGGGAGGAGATGAAGCAGAAAGAACGCTGGTGGTGGAAACCATTCCCCAAGAAATGGCGAGGGAAGAAATAGATCTGAATGAAACAGCTAGAAAGCAAGGCCTGATGACCGATGAGGAGTTTGAGGCGCAGTTGAAGGAGGTAACCCTGTGAGGAAGAAGAAGATGCATCAGGAGGCAGTAAGAGAGGGTGGAGAAGCTAGTACAAGGAACGACCCAGAAGGCCCAGCCCATCAGCCAGAAGAAGAGGTAGAAGAGAGGTAAACCGGAGGACGAGTACCACAGTCAGTGACTCCCCAGCCCGACGCAGGGGAGAGTAATGCGCATATTGATCAGGAGGAGACAGTAGCAAGAACAAAGGTACCAGGATCAGTGGCACCTCCAGTGTTGAAACCGAAAGCGGTCAAAAGGAAATTGGTGTTGAGGGACGATCCCAAGGCAGTACGACCGAAGCCCAAGAGAGTATCGCAGAGATGCCTAGGAAAATGGACATCCAACAAGACGAAGGCGAACACAACAGCAGATCCAGTTGAAGTTTTAAGTTAAGAGGACAGGACTACTCCTACAAAACCTGGGGATGAGTCCTTACCGGCTACTAACCTGGAGGATGCTCAGAGGGAAACTAAAGTGGTCTCACCAACGCCGAGTGACCAGAGAGATGAGACTGAGCAGATGGCTGAGGGTCTGGACCTCGCATATGAGTCAGTAGGTCACGTCGAGCCAAGAGATGATAGTACACATACCCGCGTGGAGACCTGCCCTACTGCCCAGGACAAGCCCTCAACACAAGCAGAAAAGAAACCGGAAGAGAATGAAGACAGAGATGAAAGCAGGTACCGCGAGGAGAGAAAGAGAAAGGGGAAAGCCCCTGTTAAGAGAAAGCCAAGCAGCAAGAAGCAACGCATAGTGAACATAGTCATCGTCATCACAGACCCAGCTCAGAGAACCCCACCGCACCGTCAGGAGACAAACGACAGTGACTATGCTGCTAGTGAAGAGTCGGGATCCGACAGCGACATCTCCCTGGAGGATGTAGAGTATGGTGAACAACAGCTTCCACTGAACCATCGGGAACTAATACATCCTCCGGTAGAGAAACTGAAGTACCGACGCTGGACAGTAGAACTCACTGATGAGCTGGTGGAGGAGATGAAGTTGTTCGACTCCAAAAAGCTACAAGATGCTTTCGATAATAAGGATGACGGGGAGCAAGCAAGTTAAGTGTGGAAAGGTACTCCATTTCCCTTCCCTCGATGAGTTGGATGCCCGTGAACCTTTTCTATCTTATGTGTGTGCATTAGGATTTGATTGGTTATTGGAGAATAGGGATCCGAATATCCCTATTAGGCTAGCGAAGGAGTTTTTCACTACATTCAGATTTAGGGTCACCTCAGACTTGGACGTGGAGTCATTAAGCTTTGGGTTATTTGGAGGAGAGATAAGCATGAGTTTGATTGAGTGGACAGTCCGTTTGGGGATGTGTAGCTTGGAGGAGGCCATAGGGCCAGAGTGGAGAAGTAGAGAATGGGGAATTCCCCGCAGGCACGTCGATTTTGAGCCACAGGGGGTATGGGAATAATTAACTCACCCGGACGCTGGGCAATTTTCATCCACTATTTCCCGCTCCATCCACTTCAACAACCCGATCTTACGCCTGGTACAGCTCTACTTGAATTTCAACTTGCTGGGACAGTCGAATTCAGTCGTCCGAACATCGATGACAGAACTATATCTCCTTTGGTGCGCCAAGCGCGTGAGGAAAATACATCTGGGTTTCTGGACAGCTTATCAGTGTCATCTCATTGCCACCCATCCCACGAGAAACCTCTCCCTCTGCCATATCTTGGGAGCATTCGTAAGGAACAACATCATTATCTCGGAGGATGAAGGCTTATCCCCCCTAATCATGGTCGACCATCCTGGTCTGTATGATACACCATTCTTCGTCCGAACGAATACTGTTTACATGAGGCAGGGAGTACCATGTTTCTACGCTATGGGAGAAGAAGCTATCCCGGTTGGAAGAGCTGCAGCGAGCCACGGAACACAAGCTCAAGCGCAGAGGCAAGAGAGATTGGAGAGAGCAGTGGCAGAGCTAGCGGAGGAGAATAGGCAGGCCAAAGCGGAGTTGACCCGCTTGACCAATGTTATGGAAACAATTCTGAGGGAGTTAGCACAAGGGAAGACAATCCGAGGAGTTGGACCGAGTGGCCACGGAGGCCAGACTGATAAACCAAGAGTAACCGAGAAAGAAGTAACCGAGACAGAAGTGGAAGCGACAGAGGAAAAAAGTACCGAGGAACCGGCAGAATCTGAGGGAAGTAAATCCGAATCCGAGAGAGAGGAGTCCGAAGAACCACCTGCACCAACCCCTGCCCCATGGAGGAGCAGGAGAAATATATGACCACCCCACTGACCAGTATGTTTTCTTTTCTTTTTAATTTGAAGTTTTTATTTGTTATTTTTGTTGTTTTTAGGTAGAGTAAATTTGTGTAGCATCTGAGTGTAAACCCTATTCATAACACTTAGAATATTCAATAGTCTAAGTGTGAGAAGTACGGGGTTTACTACTTTGACGCATGTGTTTGTGTTTATGTTGTTTTCTTTTCGTGTGCATGTTAACTCACACTTAGCTTACTGTGTAGCCTAAGTGTGAGGAGTTTATGTATATATGTGTTTCTTTTTGTTAAGCTCTGTTTAGGTTTAAAACTCTCCCACTTAGCCTATTGCATAGTAAGTGTGAGAAGTTTTGAGTATCGGCATGTGTCGTTTTTGTTTTGGTATGTCTGTGTGTCAGCCATACTAGCCATTACCTTTTCCACTTCACAGCCTTATCTGAGGGCAGACACTTGTGAAGTGGGAGGGGGGATGCAATGGCCAGTATGACAAATGTGTATATGTGTAGTCTGTGTTTAGTGTTCGTGTAGTGTTTTTCTAGGTCTAGTTTTTTTCTTATACGTGTTGATTGGGCTTAAAACTCAACTGTCTCGAGCTGACGGTGAGGGGAATTGAGGGAGATAGGACATGCTGGACAATCTAAACCACCCCCCTTAGTATCTCCTAGGCAGTACAGATGATGCAAGAATGAGAGAAAAGCCCATCCTTAGAGCCAAACACAAAAGTCCTCTTAAAATGTGAGTTAAACGCCTAAAGTGGAACCACTTTCCACCAAACTAGAAAAGAAAAGAGTGGCTGCCACATGATGCCTAGGGTAAGGTGACCGCGTGTAGCAAGACCTGAAGGCAGTAGAAAACCCCCTCCCAAAAAAAACCACCTTTAGAACCTTTTTTCTAAGCCATATCTACACCCATATATGACCCCCTAGCCACTGGGACTGTGTGTGCGAGGCATAAGGCAATAAGGCAACTGGCCAGAAGGAAATACAAGAAAGAAACCAACTGGAGAAAGATATCGAGAAGCAAGGAGGAAACTGACCAGGAAGAAATTCAGGCACAACAAAAAGATAAGAAGGAATAAGGGTGGCGAAGCCACATAAAGAATGATGAAGAAAAGGGTCGAAAACACTTGACCACAGAAAAAAAGAGAAAGAGAAAAAGAATGAATAAGGGTGGCGAAGCCACAAGACGCTACTAACCAGTTGGAGACCAATATCAGAAAATGTCCAACCGAGAGAAGTAGCAGCTGAAAGCTCAAATGCACACAGTTCCCCCACATCAAAATAATTAGTAGTTTTGAGCCTTAGATCCTTAGGAACATCCACCCCAAACGCTACAAACCAGTAGCCCCGTTACAAGCCTTAAAGACCTTCAGGAGCTGCACATGAGATCTGAGTCCGAAGCATCCGTGGTTCAGCATTATGAGAGAATACAGTCCTAACATCCTTGGTGAGGAATGAGTGACTGAGCGAATCTAATGTTTGGCCACGAGGATGGGTGATCTTGACGAGCAGATGTACTAACTGGAAGGAAAAGGGGGGCGGCAGAAATTCAAGGCTGTCTAAGGCCGGATTGCATCTGATCCCAAGGGGAGGGGTGGTTGAAAATATAGCCCGATTAATGTGTTTAAGTGTTTCTTGTGTCTGTTTATGTGTGTTTGTGTTGTTTTTGTGTTTTTCTTTGCGTCATGATTTAGAGTCTAGTTTAGGATAGGGTCGGTCAGGGGAGTAACCAGGCTAGAATTCGACTTATTTCTTTTTGTTTGTTCTTCACGCTTGAGGACAAGCATGTGGTAAGTGTGAGCAGTTTGATAAGTCGTATTCTAGGCATTGGTTACTGGTCAGTATAACGTGCATAATTGGAATATATCTGCAAAATAGTTGCTAAAGTGTGCAGGGAAAGGGTTCCAGTCATAAGGAAAAGTATCGGATAACTCAGGTGAAAAGGGCATCAGAATGTTGCTATACTGACCAGTATGCATGCCAAAAAGGCTCGAGATGAAGAAGCATGATTGCTGGGAAGATCAGCCACAAGTAAGGGCAAAAGGGCCATTTCGCGAAGAGAGTCTACCCTAAAAATCAAGGGCAGGCCTCCATATAAAAGGGAGCCACTTGGAGAGAGAAAGAAGAATCGATCATAGGGAATCATCATTAGGAATATACATTCTTAGTTAGAGTAGTTCTCTCTCGGCAGTTAGTTCCTTCAGCATTTGTCCTTCATATTCTCGTTTCTCGCCACAGCCATGGTCACCTGAAGTTCACCAGTTCGTTGGAGTTCCGCATTATCTCATTCCAGCCAGTGTGTTTCGTAGTGTTAGCAGTTTCATCGCCCGGAGTGGCAAACAATCTTTATTTGCTTTCTTAGTTAATCTTTACGTGTTTCCTTACGTTGGACCTGTTGCACTTTCAATTTCCGTTTGCTTTTGAAGTATTTCGTTTAGATCCAAACACCTTTTATGCAATGAAGTTGTTTTTATGCATTTCTTTCTGTTCGATTCTGTTTCTTTCTGCCTAGATAGCTTAGATCTAGTTATTACTGTAATTTCCAAGTGATGCGAGCATGTTTTCATTTCCGCATTGATAAGTCTGTGTTCATGATTTTAGATAGTTGTTAGATTTTAGATCTGAAATGGTTAAGTTTGAAAGTCTAGTCTACGTGATTTCTGTCACCTTGCATGTTACCCAGTAAGCGTAATTTCAGTTTCGTTAGTTTAATCTTTTGATTTGGAGTTTAAATTGTAGATCTGTTCTTTTGGAGTTTGTTAACCTGAAATTCTCGTCATGGAATCTGAGTTGTTTGATTTGTGTTCATACTTGTTGGAGAAGACAATGTCCACATCCAAATATGGGACCACTTTTACTTTTTAGTTACTTTTTGCTTATGTCCTTTACTTTTCTCTATTTTTTCTGTCGGTACCCTACAGATCTATCAGCCTAGTCACCTAAC
This sequence comes from Salvia splendens, assembly GCF_004379255.2. NCBI lineage: Eukaryota > Viridiplantae > Streptophyta > Magnoliopsida > Lamiales > Lamiaceae > Salvia > Salvia splendens. The sequence continues at coordinate 28,300,315 of NC_056038.1, forward strand.
TACCACTTATTCTCTGATATACCGTTTAGTCTTTTATAGTAACCCCGTTCCTCCCACATATTTTCTGAAACATAATGTTCCCCCACTCTCACGTACACAACTACTTATCAATCATCTTTCACTCCTCCTAGTCAGTAGAGTATCACCTTAATTTCCAGTCTAGTTAGAACCTCAACCCAAAGCGTGGTAGCTAACCAACCTTTCCAGAATATCACCACAATTACCAAAGTGCATTCATCTCTGTGGGATTCGACCCTTACATCCACTATACTAATCAGTAGAAGTGGGTTGAGGAATTATTGATACCAGGTTCAGGCTTAGCTGGGACGTCCATCCTGATCAGTAGGACACATCCTTTGCTTGATGCGACACCTGCACAAACCTGCTCTTTCAGCTTACGTTGAGGATCTTTATGTGCCATAGCACCATCTTCCAACCGTATGTGGTGTATGCACAAGTTTGGGCTGATCCCTACCAAATCCGATAGAGTCCATCCAATAGCCTTCTTGTTCCTTTTCAACACCACCAACAATTCTTCCTCTTGTTCCTTAGTTAGTTTGCTGTTGATAATCACAGGCAACGTCTCCTCTTCTCCCGGGTAAGCATACTTCAAGCCAGGGGCAATGTCTTCAAATCCTTCTAGGGTGGACTTGCTTCCAGAGGTAATGGGTTCTTCCCATATCCTTCGTAGCTAGATCTCCCTGTTCCGGTAACCTTTCTAAACTGGCCAGTTGGACAGAGCCACTTGGTCCAGTGAACCCCGGTTTCTGGCAGAACTCCATTATTGCCTCATTAATCTCTTGATCAGTTAAGCCTTGTTTCACTACAGCCTCGCACCACCCAGCAACTTCCTTCTCAACCAAATTGCTCAGTTCCGATACTGCAATCTGTTCCTGCAATAGTTCTGTCTCAAGATATTCTTGGACTAAAGGGTTAATAACATCCAAAAAATGCAAATTTTCAACATCCATAGGCTTCCCCATAGCTTCATCAATATTAAAGGTGAATTTCTCTCCGTGGTATTCCAAGCAAATTGTGCCATCACACACATCAATGATGGTTTTGGCCATCCTCAGGAATGGCCTTCCCAATAACACACCACTAGACTCCGCGGATTCAGATTCATTCATACGAATTACATGAAAATCCGCAGGGTAGAGAAAGGCATGTACCTTTACAATCATATTTTCCAGTACTCCTTCTGGACTGATGTAGGATCTGTCTGCCAACTGAATAACCATCTTTGTTTCCACTAACCTGGCCCCAGTTAACCACCTGTATACTGAAAACGGCAGCACATTGATTGAGGCCCCCAAGGCGCGCATTGCATGTTCGATCCTTATATCTCCAATGAAGATGGCAGGGTGAACATCCCTGTGTCAGTCTTCTTAGAAGGTAGCTTCCTTTTCTAAATCACGGCAGAGATATTTTTTCCATCACGATCTTCCCATCAGCCTTAGCCTTCCCGGCTATAAAGTCCTTTATAAACCGGCTGAACAGGGGAAGCTTTAGCGCTTGCAGAAAATTCTTATAAGGCTCGTTTCATGCATTGGTTTTTGGTGATATTACATGTTTTTTTGGGAAGATAATGCGCAAATTTGAGATTAAGTGTGCAGATATTTGCTGGGTCAAGTAGATGCTGCAAATTGACCGAGCAGATGCAAAATGAGCAGAAAATGAGTAAAAAGTGTCAAAAATCCGCTAGGTCAAAGAGAATTATCAGGAGAGCATGTGCGTAAAGAGTCTGCCAGACCCAGGAACGCACACAAATTATCCGGGGTGGGGAAAATGGAGCAGAAAAAAGTGAATAACTGAGCAGATTTAAAAGATCATATTTTAAGAGTACAAAAGTCAAATCAAGAAAAGCATACCCTAGGGATTCGAGCTTGAAGCCTCCCTATATAAAGGGACCAACATGCATGAAGAAGGGGGCGCTTAACGCTATGGTAGTTAGGTAGGAAGTTCTCAGTAGCGCTTAGTACTTAATGCAAGGTTAATCTGTGTTTATTCTGCTGACTGCTTGACCCAAGAGAGTAGATATGGCAGTTCTAGCTTGAATTTCGTGTTTACGTTTCATTTTCGATGTTGGATTGTGGTGGATCTGAATCTGTGTTGGTGGATCTGAAGTTCTCTGTTTCTATTCTGCATGATTATGGCTGTTTATTGTTCGATCTCACATCTGCAAGACCCAGTAGCTTAGATCTGTTAGTTTAGGCTTTAATTTCATGTTTAAATTTAGATATGAGATTGCTCTGTTTTCATTGTGTTTAATGCTCTGTTTTGTTCTGTATTTCCCGTTGGATTCATGAAGAAGATAAAGTTTGCTGGTAGATAGAATCAGACATGCTTTAGTTAGTTAGTTGCTGCTTTATTGTCAGTAGCTATTTAGGGAAATCTGTTCTGCTGCTTTTCTTACGATCTGTTGTCTGGCTGTTTTAGGAAACTTATTTGCTTGACCCAGGAAATTCGGTGAATGTTCCAAAGTTAAATTCAGTTTCGAATCATGCATGCATTTATATTTCAAGGAATTTCTATTCTCTAGACCCAGTAGATAGAATAGATTAGGTTTAATTTCCTAGGTCTAGTAGTTAAAACTCAACCCTCTCGTTGCGTGGCAGCAGCCGATCACTTTTCCGTTTCTGTCGTAGAAACAATCTCGAGTAGGTCCCTATTCTCTGTGGTTCGACCCCGCTCTTGCCGCTTATACTTTGTAATATTCGTTGCATTAGTGGGAAAATTATAAATCTTGTTGAAAGGGGGAACACGTGCACACGACACACGTGCAAAGATCCTCCCTTCAAATGGCGCCGTTGCCGGGGACTATGGCGTTATCTACTTGATTTAACTTTTTATTGCCTAGCGGGTCAGTTTGCTAAGTACTCTTCGGGAATCTGCTGGGTCAAGTAGATAGGAAGGAATTTGAAAATTTTTGGACTGAACCAGTATACTCCCAAGAATACTTTAGCAAAAGTTATACATAGTGTGAATATGTTTTTTCTGAAATTTCTTATTAAAATCCAAACTAAGAAAAAAAATTAATCCCAAAAATATTTTCGAAATTCTAAGTAAATCTGGGAAAGAAGTTTATAAATGATAAAAAAAATCAATTGGATCCTACATCCACTTGACCAGTTTGCTTAAGAATTTCAAGTTTTAGTTTCGTCGGTTAGGAAGAGAATACAAGGGACCTCCAAGGAATTCCAATGATGAAGCTCCCAATTCAGGAAATAAGCAAGACGACTACCTGACCCAGCAGAATGGCAAGTCAGAAACAGGGGAAACAGATGATTCCGCCCAGCAGGAGTGGCCAAATATGCTCTACAAACTCCAGAACTGTCGATGTTGATGTACCAGTAAGAGAGCAAGGAATCCCCAAAAAGATGCGACCCCCATGACCAGCAGGAGGACCAAGAAGGCAAGCACCACCAGCACCCCCAGGAAGGCTGACTCCAAAAGGAGCCAGAAGCAAAATTGAACCACCCCAAATGACCAAGTAATTTTTATTTTTCAGTTTTTATTTTTTTAAGATGTCTGCTATGCATGTTGTGTTTCTGTTATCGTGCATGCTTCGTTGTGTCTGTATATATGTATGTTTTGTGTGCCTTCTCCCACTTAGCCTAATTCTTGGTCTAAGTGTGATAAGTTTTTGTTAATATAGCATGTGTTTGTTATTTGTGTTTTATGTGTATATCTTCTCCCACTTAGCCCATTGCTTGGCCTAAGTGTGAGAAGATTGTTGTGTATATACGTTCTGTTAGTTGATGTTTGTGTCTTCTCCCACTTAGCCCAATTCTTGGTCTAAGTGTGAGAAGTTTGTGTTTTCTTTGTGTATGTGATCTCTGTTTTGTTGTCGCCACTAACTGCCCTGTTTTCCACCTCATTGGGATTGCTTGGGGACAAGCATGAATGAAGTGGGAAGGGAAGAGCAGTTAGTGCAGTTAGTGTCAAGCATGTAAATAATCTGTTAGGTCTAAGAGTCTGTAGTTTGTTTTTAGGTTCTGTGTTTGTGTATGCATAACTGGTATAATAAATAGCAAAGGCCCCTTAGGGAGAGTAATTGAAGAGAGAATACATGCCAATTTGTGAATCCTTTTCTCTTAATAAATCAAAGTTAGTTAGATGAAGTAAGAACGATAGAAAAGCCTTAATTTAAACTAATTGTGAAGCCCCACTATATAAGTGAGTTATGAGCCTAAACACTTTGAGCTAACATATAAAAAAGAGGGCCGCCACTGGATGTTTAGGGAGAAGAGTCTGAAGGAGAAAAAATTGGGAAAAGGGTTCTGGAGGTATAAGCTGGACGAAGTCCAGAACAACAAAGGAAAAGGAGGTATAAGCTAGACGAAGTCCAGGAAAAGGAGGTATAAGCTGGACGAAGTCCAGGGGAAAAATAAAATAAAATTTGGAGGTATATGCTGGACGATGTCCAAGGAAAAATCTAAGGGTAGGAAGCAATAATAACCTGACCCGGGGAAGAAAGGAAAAAGCTGTAGGAAGGAGAAACTCTCATAACCCGAAGCATCAGTGGTGTGGCAATGACTGAAGAGTGAATGATCCTAACATCCCTGGTGAGGAATGAGTGATCGAGTGAATCCAATAGGAGGTAAAATATAAGGCTATCTTGACGAACTGACAACTTGACTAGATAGAAGAAGGGAGGGGGAAGAATCTGATGCTGTAGATGCTTGGATTGACCTTAAACTTGTGGGGATGGCTGCTAGGATAAATACCATTTTATGCGTTAATGTGTTTTGTCTTTGTATGTGTGTTCGTGTCTGTTTTCTTTGTCCAAGTCCTTTTTGCGTCTAGGTCTAGGACTCTTTTGTTTCCCGTTTTAGAGTCGGTCAGTTGATAACCATGCATTGAAACTTGCCTTATTTCTTTTTCTTGTCTTTCATGCTTGAGGACAAGCATGGTTTAAGTGTGAGCAGTTTGATAAGGCTCGTTTCATGCATTGGTTTTTGGTGATATTACATGTTGTTTTGGGAAGATAATGCGCAAATTGGAGATTAAGTGTGCAGCTATTTGCTGGGTCAAGTAGATGCTGCAAATTGACTGAGCAGATGCAAAATGAGCAGAAAAGGAGTAAAAAGTGTCAAAAATCCGCTAGGTCAAAGAGAATTATCAGGAGAGCACGTGCGTAAAAAATCTTCCAGGCCCAGGAATGCACACAAATTACCCGGGGCGGGGAAAATGGAGCAAAAAAAAGTGAAGAAATGAGCAGATTTAAAAGATCCTATTTTAAGGGTACAAACGTCAAATCATGAAGAGCATACCCTAGGGATTCATGCTTGAAGCCTCCCTATATAAAGGGACCAACATGAATGAAGAAGGGGGCGCTTAACGCTATGGTAGTTAGGTAGGAAGTTCTCGGTAGCGCTTAACGCTACCATTCTCGTAGTTTAGGTAGGAAACTCTCATAGGCGCTTAACGTCACTGCTCTCTTAGCTTAGTTTAGATAGTTCACTGCTTTCTTAGCATAGTTCAATGGTTTCGACGGTGGAATTGACGACTCCGGCATTGGATCCTTGCTTTCTTTACCGCTTTTGAGACGATGTAGTTAGATCTCGAGTTTCATCGGAAGAATTGACGACTCCGCCTTTGTATCTCGACCTATTTCTGGTTTTATGATGCTTCGGTGTTTATTTTCATGTTGATGAAGCTATTTAGTCATGTTTCTTAGATGCTTTTCGCAATTGGTGGCATAGATGTTTAGATCCATGATGTTTACATGATTTCCAGTAGTTTAGAGGTTGAGATCTAATTATTCACGTGCTCGATTTCTGAGATCAGTTAGTTTAGGTGATGCATGCAAGGTTAATCTGTGTTTATTCTACTTTCTGTTTGACCCAAGAGAGTAGATCTAGCAGTTCTAGCTTGAATTTAATGTTTACGTTTCATTTTCGATGTTGGATTGTGGTGGATCTGAATCTGTGTTGGTGGATCTGAAGTTTTCTGTTTCTATTCTGCATGATTATGGTTGTTTATTGTTCGATCTCGCATATGGTAGACCCAGTAGCTTAGATCTGTTAGTTTAGGTTTTAATTTCATGTTTAAATTTAGATCTGAGATTGCTCTGTTTTCATGGTGTTTAATGCTCTGTTCTGTTATGTATTTCTCGTTAGATTCATGAAGAAGATGAAGTTTGCTGGTAGTTAGAATCAGATCTGCTTTAGTTTGTTAGTTGCAACTTTATTATCAGTAGCTGTGTAGGGAAATCTGTTCTGCTGCTTTTCTTACGATCTGTTGTCTGGTGTTTCAGGAAACTTATTTGCTCGACCCAGGAAATTCGGTGAATGTTCCAAAGTTAAATTCAGTTTCGAATCATGCATGCATTTATATTTCAAGGAATTTCCATTCTCTGGACCCAGTAGATAGAATAGATTAGGTTTAATTTCCCAGGTCTAGTAGTTAAAACTCAACCCTCTCATTGCGTGGCAGCAGCCGTTCACTTTTCCGTTTGTGTCGTAAAAACAATCTCGAGTAGGTCCCTAGTCTCTGTGGTTCGACCCTGCTCTTGCCGATTATACTTTGTAATATTCGTTGCATTAGTGGGAAAATTATAAATCTTGTTGAAAGGAGGAACGCGTGCACACGACACACGTGCAAAAATCCTCCCTTCAAATGGTGCCGTTTACGGGGACTATGGCGTTATCTACTTGATTTAACTTTTTATTGCCTAGCGGGTCAGTTTGCTAAGTACTCTTTGGGAATCAGCTGGGTCAGGTAGATAGGAAGAAATTTGAAAAATTTTGGACTGAACCAGTATACTCCCAAAAATACTTTAGCAAAAGTTATACATAGTGTGAATATGTTTTTTCTGAAATTTCTTATTAAAATCCAAACTAAGAAAAAAATTTAATCCCAAAAATATTTTCGAAATTCTAAGTAAATCTGGGAAAGAAGTTTATAAATGAAAAAAAATCAATTGGATCTTACATCCACTTGACCAGTTTGCTTAAGAATTTCAAGTTTTAGTTTCGTAGGTTAGGAAGAGAATACAAGGGACCTCCAAGGAATTCCAATGATGAAGCTCCCAATTCAGGAAATAAGCAAGACGACTACCTGACCCAGCAGAATGGCAAGTCAGAAACAGGGGAAACAGATGATTCCGCCCAGCAGGGGTGGCCAAATATGCTCTACAAACTCCAGAACTGTCGATGTTGATGTACCAGCAAGAGAGCAAGGAATCCCCAAAGAAGATGTGACCCCCATGACCAGCAGGAGGACCAAGAAGGCAAGCACCACCAGCACCCCCAGGAAGGCTAACTCCAAAAGGAGCCAGAAGCAAAATTGAACCACCCCAAATGACCAAGTAATTTTTATTTTTCAGTTTTTGTTTTTTTTAAGATGTCTGCTATGCATGTTGTGTTTCTGTTATCGTGCATGCTTCGTTGTGTCTGTATATATATGTATGTTTTGTGTGCCTTCTCCCACTTAGCCCAATTCTTGGTCTAAGTATGAGAAGTTTTTGTTAATATAGCATGTGTTTGTTATTTGTGTTTTCTGTGTATATCTTCTCCCACTTAGCCCATTGCTTGGCCTAAGTGTGAGAAGATTGTTGGGTATATACGTTCTGTTAGTTGATGTTTGTGTCTTCTCCCACTTAGCCCAATTCTTGGTCTAAGGGCAGGAAGCAATAATAACCTGACCCGGGGAAGAAAGTAAAAAGTTGTAGGAAGGAGAAACTCTCATAACCCGAAGCATCAGTGGTGTGGCAATGACTGAAGAGTGAATGATCCTAACGTCCCTGGTGAGGAATGAGTGATCGAGTGAATCCAACAGGAGGTAAAATTTAAGTCTATCTTGACGAACTGACAGCTTGACTAGATAGAAGAAGGGAGGGGGAAGAATCTGAGGCTGTAGATGCTTGGATTGACCTTAAACTTGTGGGGATAGCTGCTAGGAAAAATACCATTTTATGTGTTAATGTGTTTTGTCTTTGTATGTGTGTTCGTGTATATTTTCTTTGTCCAAGTCCTTTATGCGTCTAGGTATAGGAGTCTTTTGTTTCTCGTTTTAGAGTCGGTCAGTTGATAACCATGCATTGAAACTTGCCTTATTTCTTTTTCTTGTCTTTCATGCTTGAGGACAAGCATGGTTTAAGTGTGAGCAGTTTGATAAGGCTCGTTTCATGCACTAGTTTTTGGTGATATTACATGCTTTTTTGGGAAGAAATTGGAAATTAAGTGTGCAGATATTTGTTGGGTCAAGTTGATGCTGCAAATTGACCGAGCAGATGCAAAATGAGCAGAAAAGGAGTAAAAAGTGTCAAAAATCCGCTAGGTCAAAGAGAATTATCAGGAGAGCAGGTGCGTAAAAAATCTGCCAGACCCAGGAACGCAGACAAATTACCCGGGGTGGGAAAATGGAGCAGAAAAAAGTGAAGAAAGGAGCAGATTTAAAAGATCCTATTTTAAGGGTACAAACGTCAAATCATGAAGAGCATACCCTAGGGATTCGAGCTTGAAGCCTCCCTATATAAAGGGACCAACATGAATGAAGAAGGGGGCGCTTAACGCTATGGTAGTTAGGTAGGAAGTTCTCGGTAGCGCTTAACGCTACCATTCTGGTAGTTTAGGTAGGAAACTCTCATAGGCGCTTAACGCCACTGCTCTCTTAGCTTAGTTTAGATAGTTCACTACTTTCTTAGCTTAGTTCAATGGTTTCGACGGTGGAATTAACGACTCCGGCATTGGATCCTTGCTTTCTTTACCGCTTTTGAGACGATGTAGTTAGATCTCGAGTTTCATCAGAGGAATTGACGACTCCGCCTTTGGATCTCGACCTACTTCTGGTTTTATGAAGCTTCGATGTTTATTTTCATGTTGATGAAGCTATTTACTCATGTTTCTTGGATGCTTTTCGCAATTGGTGGCATAGATGTTTAGATCCATGATGTTTACATGATTTCCAGTAGTTTAGAGGTTGAGATCTAGTTATTCACGTCCTCGGTTTCTGTGATCTGTTAGTTTAGGTGATGCATGCAAGGTTAATCTGTGTTTATTCTGCTTTCTGCTTGACCCAGGAGAGTAGATCTGGCAGTTCTAGCTTGAATTTCGTATTTACTTTTCATTTTCGATGTTGGATTGTGGTGGATCTGAATCTGTGTTGGTGGATCTGAAGTTCTCTGTTTCTATTCTGCATGATTATGGCTGTTTACTGTTCGATCTCGCATCTGCTAGACCCAATAGCTTATATCTGTTAGTTTAGGCTTTAATTTCATGTTTAAATTTAGATCTGAGATTGCTCTGTTTTCATGGTGTTTAATGCTCTGTTTTGTTCTATATTTCCCATTGGATTCATGAAGAAGATGAAGTTTGCTGGTAGTTAGAATCAGATCTGCTTTAGTTTGTTAGTTGCAGCTATATTGTCAGTAGCTATTTAGGGAAATCTGTTCTGCTGCTTTTCTTACGATCTGTTGTCTGGCTGTTTTAGGAAACTTATTTGCTTGACCCAGGAAATTCGGTGAATGTTCCAAAGTTAAATTCAGTTTCGAATCATGCACGCATTCATATTTTAAGTAATTTCCATTCTCTGGACCCAGTAGATAGAATAGATTAGGTTTAATTTCCCGGGTCTAGTAGTTAAAACTCAACCCTCTCGTTGCGTGGCAGCAGCCGATCACTTTTCCTTTTGTGTCGTAGAAACAATCTCGAGTAGGTCCCTATTCTCTGTGGTTCGACCCCACTCTTGCCGCTTATACTTTGTAATATTCGTTGCATTAGTGGAAAAATTATAAATCTTGTTGAAAGGGGGGAACACGTGTACACGACACACGTGCAAAAATCCTCCCTTCAATTTCCATGAAATCTACCGAGTCCTCCTACTTCTTCCTTGCTTCCCCTCGGCAAGGGAATGGTTTCACTAGTTTGATTGGATCAATTGGGACTTCATTGGTAGTTTCCTTTTTTCTTCCTTCTTTTCTTCAATTGTATTTTCATCCTCTAGGTCAAGAATAAATGGCTCGGTCGTCTGGGGCAGTGGTCTCCTCTAGTCATCAGGGTGATGGTCAGTTGTATCTCTCCCAGACCTCAGAGTGATATTTGCCTTATCCGGCATCCTGACCTTGGCTGGGAGTTTCCCATCGTTCCCATGCATCTCATTCAACGTTGTAGCTATCTGAGATAGTTGCTTTGTCAGCATGTCCATGGCAGCTTTTTGCTCCTGGTAATCATCCTGCAATCGGTGCACCACATCGTTGTTAGCTTGCATGTTACCCTGGAGATACTACTGAGTGTTGAGCAGATCTCTGACTAGATCGTCGATGTGCTTCGGATGCCTAGAGAACGACGGATTGGAACTTGACCCTTGATACTAATGAGATCCTGATCCTTGGTATTGGTTGGATCCTAATCCTTGGTTAGAATTAAAATTCCCTTGTGGCCTTGGTTGGGGTTGTGGTGGTTGCTCGGTCCTTCTGATTCTGTGGGCCGGAACTACTTCCTTGGTATCCTCGTTGGTGTGGGGGAACATATGAAACCGCTTGATTATTTTGATTCATGTTCTGCCAATTCTGCTGGTACCCTTGATTCCCCTGGTTCCGGTTATTCCAGTTGTTCTGCCCATCTTGATTCCTATTCTGCCACTGTGGTTGTGTGTCTGGCTGCTGCTGATAAGTTGGTGGTTGTTGAGGTGGTGGATTCGGGTTTGTGTCAAACCACCTAAAATTTAGGTGATCTCTCCATGGAGCATCCATCTGCTTCCTAGGATTCCAACTACCATTTTGATTCCAAATTCCTACTGCATTCACTTAAACAGGACACTCAACATCCCCAGTTGGACCACAGTATGGGTAGATTTCCTTTGGTCCTGATGCTACCTTAGCCTTTTCAACCGGAGTGGGCTGGTTGTTCTTCTCCAAGGAATTCAAGAGTGCCTTTTCCAGCTTATCGATTCGGGCCTCCACCTTGTCCCTACTTTGTTGTTCGTTAGCTGCATTGGTTGGTACCCGTCTAAGGATCGTAGTGCGTGGAGTGTTGTAGGCTTTCTTGGCATTGATCAATATGTCCAAAACTTGTTTGGCCTCGCTTACCCGCAGCTTGGAAAAATCTCCACCGCTTGAGGAATTCATCAAATCTTTGCTCTCGGGTATCATCCCCTCATAGAAGTTGTGTTAAATCTCTGTCTCTACCATATGATTGTTCGGGCAAGCATACAACATTCCTTTGAACCTACTCCAGTACTGGCTCAGCTTCTCGTCACTCTCCTGATGGGCTCCTTGTATTTCCTATTTCAGAGCATTTGTCTTCATGGCTGGGAAGAAATAATCGAGGAATGTAGATCTGAAATCAGCCCACGACCCGATGGAGTTCGGGAGCTCGCAGGCGGTAATCCTCCTCGGTTGACCTAGTTGGTCGCTTCTGTATCTCGCAGAGCTTGCAAAACTCATGCAAGAATTCGTAGGGGTTGTCGATTTTTCTCCCATAGAAATGGGGCATTACAGCTAATACATTATTCTTTTCTTCAATACCAGACTGCCCTGGGGTCACCACAATGGTCTGGGCTGGCGCACCATTCAAATGAGCATTTAGAGATCCAATTTCAGGATCGTCGTCCTGTACGACTGCCATCATCATTGGTTTTTCCTCGCTAGAACACTCCTCATTGCACTCAGTGAGTAGGGATTGATATTCCCCACTTTCAGAACTTGCACGGGACGGCTCTACAGTAGTTAACCCTGATCTAGTGGTGACCAGGTTTGCTGCTTCCCTGATCCTCCAATTAGACTCGATGTCCCTCCAGTTAGCAGGGCTATTCTAGCGTCCAAAATTTTAGCCTCTACTCATAAACTGTAAAAAAATGAAATAAAAAATAATCAAAACTATATACACCAATATATCTCAACCACATGTATGTAAAATGTCATTCATCCCCGGCAACGGCGCCATTTGAAAGCTAGGTTTTATTCAAGTGTTGGTTCTCACTCAAATTGAAATAGCAAATAAACGCAGATTGATCAAGAAGACGCTGACCAACTGATCAAGACAACTCCTAGACAATCCACTTGTCGTCGGGTACGCAAACCAGAACAAGAACTGTTTTCAAGACCTTAACTCGCAATAATATTAACTAGTCAAGGGATGTAAAGGTTGAATCCCACAGAGATGAAGGTGTCTTGACTTGTATTTGGGATATTTGGAAGATTGGTTGCCGCCACGCTTTAGGAGTGGGTTAAGTTAAATGTACTGGACTGGACTACTTGAACTGACTTCTACCTAACTGATCAACTTAAGCTAGACTACTCTTAAAACTGGCTGACCCCTTGTTGCGTCCAACTGATAAACTGAACTAGACAATTTAAAGGTACACCGCATAAAGTAGATGGGACCACTGACTTAAGAAAAGTGTTGCAAAATAAAGCTGAAACAAGCAAAAGGTGACAGAGACTGCTACACTAACTAACTACGATCTTCTTCTCCTCCAACAAACCAAAATGAGACTAGCTAATCAACTAAAGTAGATCTAAACAGAACACATAGCATAAAACAGGAAATCAAGCTAATCAACATTAAATCTATGCAATTTAAACGAATCAAAGGCAGATCGACAGTAACTACTCTAGTTTCATGCAAGCTGACATATGAAACCTTAGATCCGACGTAAATCTTGCTAAGAACAGCTAAAACTAAGACATAAAACAATGATCAGAACGCTACGAACCTAGATCTTAGCAATCAAACATTAATCAAACATCACCAAGCATGAACAGAACAAAATCAAACTATGAAACTACAGATACAAATAAACAAACATCAGAAACAAAACTCAGATTCCATAATCAAACACCGAACATTTCTCATAATTCCAGAATCAAAACAACAAAGGAAAACTCAGATTCACGATTTAATCGACAAAATAAACTTGCAACAAAAGTTTAACTGCGAAAAAAACTTGAGAAATAACAGTAGGTTCAAACGTGCATCATGAAAACAAGAGCGGAAATAAATTGAGATGATTGTAGCTGCTTCTCGGAGCTTAAGAAAATATGAATGAACAAAAGTTTCTTTCTATACTAGGCTCTCTCCCTCCAAGATGAGGAAAAAAAGAGTGTTGTTGCGGTAGAACTTTGAATCCAGCTGCTATCTAACCTCCTTGCTCCATTGCTGCTAACTACGTGGTGTGTATGGCGAAGATGAGTTTCCTCCTGATCGCAGGTGATCCGAGGCGAGAGATGATGACTTTCTTCACAATTTCTGCCTCTATTTATAGGACGGCTTGGGCACCAATCCCTAGGGCAAGATCATGATTTGGCATTATTACCCTTGCTGAAACGGGCACTCCTTCTTTCTCTCTCAACTAACTCATCCTTTCGCAACTCCATTGTGTTTGGACTCTCTTGATCAGCTTGCACAGCTACTCGGCATGGTCATCTTGCTCTCTTGATCAGTTTGTACAGCTACTCAGCATGGTCATCTCACTCTCTTGATCAGTTTGTCCCAATTCTGGGTCATTTTTGCCTTCTGCACCATTCGATCACTACACACTACCACTTCGTTGCTTTTCAGTTCCTGCACACTTAAATCTCCACTATTTCTTACATCAAATCCCCAATTAGTATGTTAACCACCATTAAACCATGCTTGAAACGAGCCCAATCAATATGCTATTAGTTGAATTTGAATCTGCCATTAGTTGAATGAAACTTGTTGAATCTGCCATTAGTAGAATATGCCATTATCTGAATGCAACATGCGATTGTTGAATCTGCCATTAGTTGAATGCAACTTGTTGAATCTGCAATTAGTTAAATCTGCCATTATCTGAATGCAACATGCGATTTTGGAATCTGCCATTAGTTGAATGCAACTTGTTGAATCTGCTATTAGTTGAATTTGTGTATATATGACATTTGTTGAATATGCGCTACTTGTTGAATTTGCCATTTAGCTAAGCTTATATTGTTTATCTTAGAATGTTTGGATGATAATTGAATGGTTGAAGTTTGAACAATTAAGTACACAGCATGAAATGGTTGTATTGTTGAAATGGTGAATAAAATGGTTTGTAGACAGAATCTGGATTTACTCATACACTTCCTCAATGTAGGCGTAACTACAAATATGTCCTGAAAGTGTTTAACATCGAATTTTCCCCCTACTCTTATAAACCATAGCTTCAATTTTTTTCCTTATTTTTGGACATATGCTTGAACTCCTCTCAGCACTCTCAATTTCAACATTCTTTCTATACAACCTCTCCATCAATGTAGTTCTAATTTCTTCAAGCATATCTATTATATGTTTACTCCTCACCTCAAGAATATAAGATTTGAAACATTCACAGACGTTTAGAATTGCATCAGAACATTGGATCGGAGTTAGAAAGGTCTTACAGAATCTGCTAGGATTCTTGTCCATCAAATGAGCATAACCCTGCCCATTTTCCTTCTCTAACTCGTGGCATGCACTATCATACTCCTCCATATACGTGCTTCTAACTAACTTCTAGAAAAGCTGCTTCAGTGCTGGCCCTTTGTGAGTTTTCTTCCAATTTGCGTAGATATGTCTTGCACAATTTTTATACTCAACCATTGGAAGAAGATCCTTCACTGCATTCTCAAGTCCCGATCATCAAAAACTGAAATAAAATGAATTTCACCGTACCTTTTGTTGATCACTTATGATTGTAATTCCCTCTCTGTCTCCTAGTTCAACTCCTGAGTTAGAATGTTAACAAACCAACTCCAGCACACCTCATTCTTGACTTCAACCACTGCACATGCTATAGGATACATCTGATTGTTACCATCCGTGCCAACTGCCGACAACAAGATCCCTCCTAGGTATGTCTTCAGAAAAGCACCATCTAGCCCAATGACCCTCCTACATCCCTCCTTGAAACCCTTTCTTAACCCACTGAATCCAATATACATTGCCTTAAACACAGCCCCCACATTCACATGAAGTTCGAACCTGCCCTCTATGCCAGATTTGCCTAACTCCAGTGTATAGCTCCTCAACTTTGCGTAATGATCCTCAACAGTTCCCACCAACATATCAATGGCCTTCCTTTAAGCATGATACAACCGCCACTTTGTTGCATCAAATGCATACCTCTCCATTAGGTCCCTTCCCAAATCTTTGCAAGTAAGTGTTGGTCTAAGCCTAAAGACTTGTAAATATTTCCTAGCAATCAAAGAAGAGGTCACAATCTTATTCCTCATAGGTATGGGACAAGTGTGAACACCCTCTAGTCTTTTAATTACCACAACACATTTCTTCTGAGACAGACTTCCAGAACAAAACCAAACGCAAGTCTTTTGACAAACAGCTTCAAATTGTTTCTTATTTGCCCTTTTGAAATGAATTTGCCATCCATTCTCCACTGCATTATCTGTCAATGCATCGCTAGCTTGAAAACCATCCACAAACCCCATTCCCACACTAAATTTCAGTGTCTTACGGTCATACCTTGGATCATACATCACCTTAGCATGTTTGTCCCTCCTTCGTCTACCTTCATCTTCAAAATCTGTTGAGTCAGAGTATATATTATCTTCTTCAGAATTCTCATACTCAGATATATAGTCACTCTTCAAACCTCCATCGTCTATCCCCAGCAACATATCATCAATTATAACAAATATCTTCTTTTCTTTTACTTTCCTCCTTCCTTGTGTGTATTCTTCATCATCAGATACTAACTCCTCAGCATCCATGTCATCGTATGTTTCATCCTCTCCACACGATGGTATATAACTCCCATCATCATCACCATTGTCATCAAATAGTCCCGCATCTGCCTCCCCTACTCCCTCTCCTATATCTGCATCTACCTCTCCTACTCCCTCTCCCATGGCCACATCTGTTCCATCTCCCACGTCCTCACCAGCTCCAGCTCCCATGCCCTCACCTGCCCCTTCGCCAACAGATTCAGTGAAAGATGCATTGACATGGGATGTCAAATAATTACTCACATGTTCAACAACTGACTTCTTCACATATTGGCACACACTCTTTTGAACACGCTTATCCACAGACTTTTCAACAAACTTTTCATCTTCCCATCATTCATAACAGTCTCCTTCTTCCTTGTTGTAGACTGATAGTTGCTTTTCACAACAGACTCAACCTTCGACTGTCTGATGGATTCAATAACACTTCGCTTCATGCCTTCACCGCCCATACTGTCAAGCACACTACTTCACTGCCGATAGAATTGTCTCCCACAAGCTGCTCCTCCTCACACTTCCTCCCATCCACAACATGAACATTACAAATCCGTGTTCTCACTTAGCTTATAAGTGATATCATTTGCATAACCTCAGCATCATCTTTTATATGAACATTGTATACTGACCATGGCTTCTCAAAGGAAAACCTACTCCACCTCTCAAACCCTAACTTCTTCAGTTCATCCACCAAATTAAAGAAGCCAAACCTATCTAGATCAAACCCACTTGCTACCGACCTTTCCTGGCCTATATATTTCTCAAACATCCCATCAGGAATAAAAGTTCCTCCATTATGAAAAACAATGTCAAATGGCTTCCTGGTATGGTTAAAAAAGCAAAATTACAATTAAAATAAGCAAAAAACCGACAGGGCAGTAGCACTTTGTATGGGGCAGTAGCCAAAATGTTATAGAATCCGAAAAATATCAAGAAAAACGATGTGAATGGGGCCAAATAGATGGGGGCAGTAGCACGCCTTAAAAGAATATGATAATATTCCCCAAAAATGTCGCCTTTTATCTATGTAAATGGGACAATGTCATAAATATATTCATATTCCACTACTGTGGGACCAACAATATGTAAACATAAACACAAGGGGGAACAAAAATTTCCAGTGAATGGGGGTGGGAGAGACTTACGGGTTCGGAGCCATGGAAGGTGAATCGCTGCTGCAATCCTTTTGCGTCTCCTGTGCTGCTCGTGCTGCATGACGGCGTCGTTTCGTGGACGTCGTCCATCGTGGTCGGCGGCTAAGAGTCGTCGGTCGTCGTGGTCTGTGGTGGTCGGCGTAAACAATTGTTCTCTCTCAGTTCTTCGCACGTGTAGCGGCGTGAAGTTAGAAACTTGTGGAGGTAAAATTAGGTTAAGCTAGAAATTAGGTTAAACTTGGGGAAGTAAAAAATAATAATAATTTACCATGTCATTGTCAAGTCAGAAAAATAATTCACGTGGCGACCTACACTGCCAGAAAACCCGACATGGGAAAACGGCAACCGACTATAAAGTTTGTGACATTACACGAACATTTTAAAGTTCGTGGAAAAAACCGGAATTCTTGGAAAGTTCATGACTTTAAAAGCAATTACCCCTTTTTATTTCGGGTGGAATTTGAACAAGATTAGGGATTTGTGGAATTTTAGTATTTTGCCAATTTAATAAACTAAGACTATATAATATTGTCGATTTACTAGAGTGAAATCTAAGATCGAGATATTATCACACCTGAGCCTGTAATTCACATATAGTCTCCATACAAATTTTCAAGCATATCATATCTCGCGGTAGTTATTCTCAATTCCCACGACAGAGTCAGAATAGTCAAGAGTGAAAAGAATTGTCATGGATTATAAATCTTGAACCTGGCAACCAATTCTGGATTTAATTTGACACAATGGACAATGGATACCCGGAATGGTGGGATGAAAAGCGAGAGAACATCAAGTGTGGTAGGGGTCGAAACCAGTAAATCGGAGGACAGACAAGGCAGTTGGCGGTTGGTATCTGATAAGGACTATCTTCCTTAATTCGTTCGAGCCGTGAAACAATCAAGAAACGAGTCCGTAGCAGTCGAGCGCCCAAGAGATTTGGGTCGGCGATGGCTGACGGAGGAGGGATGCTGAGCGCGAGAGAGATTCTCGTCGGCAGCGGGTAGCGAGGTTTCTTGATAGACAATTCGATTGAGCCAAAATTATATTTTCATAGATTTATTAATTGCCTAAAATAATTACATTCTTCCCTATTTATAACACTAAACCCTAACTTACCAAACAAGAAAATAATACATGGAAAGATATTCAAATCCCTAATATATCTAACTAGATGAAGGCTCGTATCAACTCCCCCACGGTTAAAATCTACCTTGTCCTCAAGGTGGAAACCACGAACCAAGGACGAGAGTTGAAAGCAAAAGTTTTGGTTGAGGCATTTCCTCCTGGATCAAACACATATCGAACAACTGAATGCCTTCCTTTATCACCTCCAAGAATGCTCAAATATGGCGAGTCATTGCGCAGAGGGATCAAACTTGCATCGGTGTCGAGCGATGTTGATCGATGACCCATACTTGGTACATCACCGACACAAGCAATGACGGGCAAACCGGTGTAAGCACCATCTCCTTTATTGCTCCAACAATTTCCAACAACATTATTGGATGGCGCTTGAACAACATTGAGTGAGGCGACGACCTTCTTCACTTCATTAGTGGAATCGTCCTCCTCTACATCGTTCAACAATGCCTTTCCCTCCTTCTCTGTACTCATATCGGGGTTGCGCGGTGGGCAGATTTCCACAAAAGATGAAACTTGTTGGTCTTCAAGTCTGACATCTCTACCTTTGCTAGATTGATGCTCCATCTCTATTAACTCATCATCATTATAAATGGCCTTATCACGATTATCATCTAATATGGATGATTTTGATTCATCAACCATATCAAGAAAACTACCCCTCCAATTCAAGGAATCAGTTGGTTTCATTGTTGGATGAGCACCCTCGTGATCAAGGCTTGAAGAATGGCTGCTTGGAATCCCTACTGTTTCATAACAAACTTCTTCATCAACTAATTTCATCCTGTTGAGCCGCAAGTCCACTTGATTTAACACATCTGAATCACCATCAACTCCCAACTGCTTCTCTTCACAAGAAACAAGAAACATCGAACGTTGGTGACTAGGTGAATCAAACACCGCGCGATTAGGGTGCCAAGGTTGTGTGCCCCGGCGTGGGCTGCGCTGCTGCCGAAAGTGATCGGTTTGTCGCCTTGGTGTATCCCCACAACTAGGCAGACACGGTGGTGGCTGATCATAATCCGAGTATCCTTGCGATGCACGGTGAGGCGGTGGTTCCCAACAAGAGGGTCGCCATGACCGTGGTGGGTCGTAGGGCTGGAAGCTCGGTATTGATCGGTTACTGGGAGGATCCTAACAGAAGGGGCAGTTGATGGGGGGTCCCACGATGTAGGTTGCCGGTACCACCGAGAGCCCCTATCAAACTCCCGAGTGTACCGATCGGGCAACCTATCCCAACTAGAAAGCTGCAGAGTCTCCTGGCACGAGCGATAGGGGGCAGTCGTCGTGCCGAACTGCGAAAAACGGCCCCCTCGGCTGCTTATATCGTGGGCAGCTCCACGCCGGCGTCGGATATCCCCACTACGGTCATGCCGGCCGTGGTTGAAGGTCCAGGGAACATTCTCGTCGGCAGTCCACCCGTGGGGCTGGGAGCGCTGCCTGTCCAAGTCCGCGTCATCCGAGAAATAGGGTGGATCCGAGTCAGGGATGCGCGGCGTCTCAAGTTTATCAAAGCGCCTATCCGTCGAATCCAACCGGAATTCCAATCGGTCGAAACGTGCCATGATCAAATCCAAGTCTTGGGGCAAAAGATCGCCCGCCCCTGCAGCGGCGCGCTGTGCGTTGCTGCCCTCCGGTGATCGCGATGGGGCAGCCGTGGGTTGCTCTCGCTGCGTCGGCCGGCCGCCGGGAAACGCCGCGATGTGTCACCAATCAACACTTGAGCGTTGCCATCCATGGAGAGTTCCAATGAAAGACACCAGTTTGATAAGGACTATCTTCCTTAATTCGTTCGAGCCGTGAAACAATCAAGAAACGAGTCCGTAGCAGTCGAGCGCCCAAGAGATTTGGGTCGGCGATGGCTGACGGAGGAGGGATGCTGAGCGTGAGAGAGATTCTCGTCGGCAGCGGGTAGCGAGGTTTCTTGATAGACAATTCGATTGAGCCAAAATTATATTTTCATAGATTTATTGACTGCCTAAAATAATTACATTCTTCCCTATTTATAATACTAAACCCTAACTTACCAAACAAGAAAATAATATATGGAAAGATATTCAAATCCCTAATATATCTAACTAGATGAAGGCTCGTATCAGTATCCCACAGAAAACATAATTTAATTAGAGTGGTTGTACCGTGAATCTATGTACATTCATGTGTCTTAATGCTTTAGTGTCTTGAATGTATTTATTTCTCGTGTAAATTGCAGTACAAGTTTTGTAAATATATATTTTAGCTCCCCACTTTTGTGTAATACTTATCGGATATGTAAAAAAATGTCCACTCTTTTTTGTAGGAGTATTTAGTTAACTCTTAAATAAAAAAGAATCAAGTAATAAGAAGTCTGAAATGGGCTAATGAAAGCTATGACTAGAATTATCCATCATTTGAAAATTAATTAAGTATTTTAGAGAAGATGAGGAAAACTAATTAAGTTGTTAGAAGTTAAAACCATTTCCTTCTAATGTGTCGAGGTTTGGAGTCACATAAAAATATCAGTGTTTTGGATAAGTTTGTTAATTACTCCCTAACTTACTACTCTCCCATTAATTGTCCATTTTTATTCGTTCAGGTTTTAAGAAATGTAAAGAAAAATTAAGTTAAAAAAGTTAGTGGAATATGAGTCTCACTCTTATTTATTGATTTTATAATAAAATGTGAGTGAAATAAATTAGTGGAATGTGAGGCCTACTTACCATTTATGGTAAAAATGAAAGTGAAAGTGGACAATTAATAGGGGACGGATGAAAATAGCAAAAATTGACAATTAATGCGAGACGGAAGGAGTATTAATTAAAAGAAAAATATTTATCAACTGAGCTAAGTCTCATCGTCACATTGCATTTCCCCGGTTTCCCTTAAGAAGAAGAAGGGCCTTTTGGGCTTAAGGGAGGGTGAGTGGAACAAGTCCCTTTTGGGCTTTGGTTAGAAAGGCGTGCAACAAAACTAAAAAGAAAATGGGTGGCAAGTCCTTAAGACCTTAACACAAATTATAAGTCCTTATTAATACTCTCATAAACAATGAATTTCAAAACAGAAAAGTCAAGCAACGAAACTCATAGTCATGGACATGGAGTAATTAAATTGTACAAACTGCGATAGTAAGGGATTAATATATGATCTTGGACAAAGTCACCTTCAAACCATGTTCAGTTTGAAGTATGACAGAGTTACGAGGTGAAACTACATGACCCTCCACAAGCTTTACGCGGTAGCGTTGTAAGATCGCTGCCGCCACCATCTTCATTTGTATAAACGCCATCTCCTTCCCCAAGCACGTCCTCGGCCCCGCGTTGAACGCCGGAAACTTATACGACGCCTCGTGTTTGATCTTCCCACTCGGAGAAATCCACCTCTCCGGCTTAAACTCAAGGCAATCCTTCCCCCACACACTCTCCATTCTCCCCACCGTGTACAACGAGATGATCACTTTCGCATTCTCTTCCAGGTGCTTCCCACACGGCAGAATATCCGGTCGCATCGGAGCCTTATGCTCCAATGCCACCGGAGGGTACAGCCGGAGCGTCTCGCACAGAGCTCCATGTAAATAGACCATCCCCCGCGATTTTTGAACATCGACCCGCCTTCCACAGTTGTCTATTTCTTCCCGGATCTTCGCCTCCGAAGAAGGGTGCCGACTAATTAGCCAGAAAAACCATGTGAGAGTCGCGCCGGTGGTGTCTCTGCCAGCAAGCATCAAATTCAACGCTGTATCCCTCAAGAATTTCTTCGAATTTTGATTAGTCATGTGTTGGAGCTCCTTCTTGAATGATGCTAACAGGCTGAAGCGATCCGGTTCCTCCTCAGCTCTGTCCACGCAAGGGTAGATGAAGTCATCGAAGGCTCTAGAAGCTTCCATGAGCTTCCTCTCCTTCCCAATCCCGAGCCGCTTCTGCAGCCGCCACACGCCCTCTGGGAGAATGTGGCGGTAGAGCAGAGCGTCAACAACGTCGTTGAAGGCCTTCTCGCACGCGACAAGAGGCATATCCAAACACAAGCTTCGCGGGTCGTGGTTCAAAATCAGCTTGCAAATGCCGTCGAAAGTGAATCGCTGGAAAACATCCTGCAAATCGACATCCGTCCCTGCTTGGGAGAAATGGTCAAGGACAGGGAGAAGGTCATGTTGGATCTTGTCGGAGATGGAATTCTCGAGCAAGGGGTAGAAGTCGAGGTGGGTGAAGAAGGAGAGGGTGGTGCGGCGGTGGAGCTCCCAGATTTGGAAGTCGGCGTTGAAGATGCCGTCGCCGAGGATGTCGAAGATCTTGTTGAACTCGGGGCCTTTTGGGTAGTTGGAGAAGTTGCGGCTGAAGATGTGGTGAATGTTGGCGGGATTGGTGGTGAGGAGCATGTCCATGTTGCAGAACAGAGGGCCTTTCCATTGGAAAGTGCCGCCGGATTCGGCTGCCAGCTCAGTTGCGTAGTCGTGGAGTCTGTGGATGTTGAGGAGGAGTCCCGGGACCATTCCCACCACCGGCCAGTTGGTGGGAAGCGACGTGGCTCGCCGGTGACGACTTGACCAGACAAAGAGGAGGATTATGGAGAGGGAGAGGAAGAAACACTCGAAGAAGAAGGCCATGGGATTGGGATTGGGATTGGTTGAGAGAGCTTCTCTCTGTTTTCTTGTGCAGATTGATTGTTGCGGTTGCGATTACCGTGCTTTTTAAATACTGATGGTTTGTCGGTGTTTTTCGCGCTATCTAATTTCATTACGTAATATATACAGGAAAAATTGAAAGAAAAAAAGAAGTCACAAATTTTATTAAATTCTGGCTAATTTCCCAATTTTTTAAAACGGTTAATTACGTGAATGTCGAAATTTATAACTTTTTTGCAAATTTATATAGCAATCAGGAATCCACTGATTTAGTATTAAGATATATAGAATAAAAACTAGACTTCAAAAAATAGGAGAAATAAAAAATTATTAAAATTATAATACAATTAGCTACTCCATCTATCCCACAAGAATATGCATTATTTCCTTTTTAGTCCGTCCCACAAGAATATGCACTTTCTAGTTTTGGAAACTATTTTCTCTCTAATGAGGTGGAACTCATTCTCCAGTAAAAATACTTTAATTACTTTTTCTCTATATCTCTCTTACTTTATCAATTTTACATTAAAATTCGTGTTGTACCCAAAGTGCATATTCTTTGGCGATGGAGGACGTATTATTTAAAGTTGCAGGACTGACAAGTTAACAAATCTTACTATTGCTTTTTATGGCAATTTGTTAATATATTTATTACATGCAGTTTTATTTTACTAATTACAATATGTTGATTATGTCTAAAATTATTATAATATTAATACTTTGTAATTCAGATCGTCTAAGATGATTTGGTTTTTTTTGGCAAAGGGCTAAAGATGAAATAAGAGTATCCACACAGGAGTCTCTCCATGTTATCATTTTTCTCATTTTCTGCATCATACCACAACTTTCATGCTTTTCGTCACGCATCACACATTAGTTTTAACACTATTTACAGAGCAGCTAGTAACATGAAATTATTTCATTATTAAGAAAAAAAAATTACAAAATCAAAACATTAAAATTTAAAAGTCCTAAAAATTTATACCTTTTATATTTCTAAAAAGGATGAATTTGTGTATTATCAAATTACAAAACCTAAATATTTAGGAATATGGGAGTATGTATTATCAAGGTGGCCTCCCCAACCCATTCCCCCGACAACGACCCCCACACCCTCAACGTCATAGCCCCACACCCACAATGGGCGACACCCGGTGACCCTCCATCTAGGGCTGTCAAATCGTGTAGGTTGGGTCGTTATCGTGTCAACCCATTATCGACCCAACTCAATCGTGTCCCAACCCAACCCAACCCGATATCATCGGGTTCTTATCGTGTCTCAACCCAATGGGTTCGTGTCGGGTTCGTGCGTGTTATCGTGTAACCAAAAAAAATGAACTCTCTGTTAGTGATAGTAAGTTAGCTTCACACGACACGATAACGACTAAAACATGATGTTATTATACGATTTAAACATGATATTACAAGATAAAATAAAAAATTATCAAATTAAAATAATTATTTTCTTAATCAAAATAATAAAATTAAAGTATAGTAATATTAAATCTATACAATAAAATTAAATAATTAAAAAAATTAATTTTTAATAAAATCTAAGCATAATATTTTCTTGAAATTCATAAAAAATTAATTAATATATTTTAATTAATAAAATTAAAGTATTGTATTTTTTAATTAGTTAAAATTAAATTATAATATTTTTTAATTAATTGAAATTAAAGTATAATATTTTTAATCAACAAAAATAACTAAAAATTAAAGTTTAATAATTTTTTAATTAATAAAAAATATTTTTTTTCTTAACGTATAACCCAAACCCGACACAAACACGACCCAACCCAACCCGTTATCTTCGTGTTCTTATTGGGTCGACCCTATAAGGACCCAAATCCTGAACGTGCGTGTTCGTGTCGTGTTAATTTCGTGCGGGTCCGTGTCGTGTTATCGTGGGAGTAATTACACAACGCATACAAAATGTTTCATCAACGTTACAAAATTAGTACAAAAGGTTTTAAGTTAGCATATATCATACAAAAAGTTTGATTAGTGTTTCAAATTAGTACATTCCGTCATATAACACTAACACCGTTAATTTTTTCTTATTTTCCATCCTTCACTCCACTCCAAATTAGTATTTCTAGTATCACATACGACCTTCTTAAACAAATAGATAATAATTTAGTCAAAAAGTATTAATCAGACCACTTTTCTCATGCTTGGCATCCCATAAATTCTTATTTTTATATTTATCAAATCCAACGAGAATTTATGTTCAAAGAAAGATGAGAAGCAGTGGAAACAGCAGTATCAGAAACAAGAAACAAGTAAAAGAAAAAAATGATGGGATAATATGGTGTGATAAGTCGACATTGCACACATGGCTCTGGTAACTGGTATCGCTGATAAATTTTGGACGAATGTATATATATTTGGATTTATGTATATAATGGAGTACTAATATACATCAACTGTGTTTGTATATTTTACTATAGAATTACGTATGGGTACATTATTTCCGTTTATCAAATCAAAACGCATCCACTAATAGCAGTGCCATGTTTACTAATTTAAAAAAACTCTGTTAGATTAAGTAATTTCTATACATGGTATTAGCCTATTAAGTTATCCTCAATCGCATCATTATAATCATTCCTTTCCTTTATTCTTGAAGAGCTCCGGAGTACTTTTTTTTATTTTATTTTATTTTTATCTCATTCGTTATTTTAGACACAACGCTAACAATCCACCATCTATCCAATTGTATTGACACCTTTTTATTAATTTTCATAAAATAAATGTTGTGATATATCAATTTCTAGTAGTGTGTTCCCTTAACTATTCACGAGTCTGACTTTTATAGTTTTCATTAATGTTTAATTTTAATTTTTTATTATGTATTATTATAATTAAATAATCATTTCGATGTAGTATAAATTATAAATTTATACAAAATAAAATATTCACATACAAATGATATTTAATTAAAGTTTTAAATTAATATTTAAATTAAATTCATATCCTAATTACTTTTATATAAATTAAATGCTAATACTAATGAAATTGCATAATAATAAAAATATAGACATGCTATTAAAAACAGAAATATGAACTTGCTATTAAGAATACAAAAGCAAAAAAGAAAGAAGATTGGAATGAAAAAGTACAAAAAAAAATAAAAAAAAATGAGGGAGTACGGTTTTGAACCCACAACGTCTTTAGATTTTACCAAAGTCCATTTATCACTAAACTAACTAAACATTGGTTTTGTATTTAAAACGAACAAATTTATTCAAAATAATAAAGTTTTTCTTTTGTGCAAAGTTGTCCTACATTAAACTCACAAGTCACAAGTCATGTTTAAATGTAAAACAACATAGCTCACTAAAGCAATACTCCCTTCGTCCCTCTGTAGCAGAGGCAATTCCTTTCATCATAGGATTTAAGAAAAATTGTTTTAAATGACATAAGTAAAAGGAGAATAAAGTAAAAAGAAAAAATGTAGAGAGATGAAGAGAGAGTAAAATACATTTTTGCAAAAAAAGGAAATGACTCAGCTACCGTTGGACAACTCAAAAAGAAATACGACTCAGCTATAGAGAGACGAAGGGAGTACAAAATTTCTATATCTAATGTGAAAGATTATACCATATCACAAAATATAATTATTTACCAATTTATATCACAAAAATCTTACATCTATATATATAATTAATAAATAATATTCAATTTTTACAATAAAAAATATATTTAAATTATCGGGTATTAATATAATATTCACTTGGGCGCTTGAGAAATGTGCATCTTGCTCGGTTGATATTGATCGCAGGAGTGATAGATTGATAATGTCCCATATTGGGAATATAATAGTTTAAACTAATTGAAGAAAATTGGTGGGCACAACATTATTTGTCAATTTTTGTGGCCAACTTAATATCATCGTCATCCTTCTACCTTATCATCACTGACTTTCCGTCAGTGGCTTGTTACTGAACATTATTTAAATGAAAAAATTTCAACATCAAATCATATCCTAGTACATTATTTCCAAATTATATGCAATTTCGAAATCATGTAGTAACAGTAAATGCAGCAAACTAACGCTTCATCAATTATACAACGCCAGTGTCATTTCAATTTTTTAATCATGTAAACATAATTATAGTTTTAAAGTAAAATACTTATAAGAGACGATTACCTACTAAGTTTCATTCTAAATATTCACCTTCGCGAGTGTCTCCAGGTTTTAGGAGGAATTATTAGGTGGAATAAGTAGAAAGAAAAATATAATTAGATAATTTAATGAGAACAGAAGAAAAAAGGGATTATTTCAAATATAGAAAGTGAACATCTTGAGTGAGACAAAATAATAAGAAAATGTGGATATCTTAAATAGGACATAGGGAGTATATAACATCGTAAATATGAAATTAAATTACAACCTACATTTGCAAATAAACAAAGAAAAAGGTCCCAAGTATAGTGGTAATGCATGAGCCAAAAAGTCTCGGATTCGAGTCCACCATGATGCGACCTTTAAATTTATACTTCCTTCGTCCCAGGGAAGATTATCCCATCCTTGGGCGCGACAAGATTTTATGCGATTTTATTTTGTTTGTTAGGTGGAGAGAAAGTAAAAGAGATGAATAAAATAGATATAAATAGATTTCTATTTTTAGTACTTGGTCATCTTAGGTGTAACAATAAAAAAGAAAAATGGGTCATCTTTAATGCAAGGAAGTATTTATTTGCTAATAAAATAAAAAAATACCTTTAGAATTATTATGTTCATTACACCCAGATGATGATAAAACAGTTTCTCTTATGTTGTTGATGTTAAACCCAAATCTATTACTGTTGATGTTGAATACAAATCCAATACTCTCTTCGTTCCCTTATAGTTAAGTCATTTATAATTGAGTCATTTTTATATATAGTAATTTTTTTTCTTTCTTATTTACTTTATTATTTTCCTTTATTCATTTTTTACTTTATTCTCTCTACTTTTATCTATTTATTTAACACACTCAACATTTCTTTCTTAATTCCGTACCGAAAAGTTTCGCCTCAACTATGAAGGAATGGAGAGAGTATTTATCTACATAAAACAATCATAGAGTATCGCTGGCAAATTTTCACCATTAAATTGATTAGTCGTCAGCAGGGACGGATGTACATGCATCCTACAAGGGGCAAATGCCTCACCTCAAAAAATTTCATTTGTGCTATTTTGATCATTATTTTTAAATTTTTTTTTGAAATACCTTTATAAGTGCCCCTTCTAAAATCCTTAAAATATCTTTGTATAGAATTTTGCCCCACCTATATAGAATTTCTGGCTCCGTCCCTGGTAGTCAGCAATTGTCTGCATAAATTTATCAATGTAATCTCGGGATTAGTCGTCGTCTGTTCTTCTGCAAGGAAAATATAATCATGTAAAGAAAAATCATGGGCTAAGATTTGATGCACGCATTCTCACATTGATAGGGAATTAAGCTTAAAATAGGAAATTCCATGACAATACATCCATCAAATTTATATAGTGGTGCATTTCGAAAACAACTTAATTTAAAATAATAACATACATTCAATTATGATAGATTTTTTGATCGGAGGACTCCAGAATTTGTCATGCGGATTCAAATTGTAGATCTAAATTAGATTTAAAAATGTAAAAAGGGTGAATTTATAATCTACACGAAATCAGTTTCAACATTATCCATAAAAATCGGCTTCATGGATGTTTTTATTAGGTTATGGATGAATTGATTATCGTCAATGCAAACTATTTTTCATTATGCTACAACATGAAAATCAATATATATGATGCAATTTCTCTGATGTCAGATACGTTGTAAGTATGTGAATGTATGTTTTCGGTTTGATACAACAATTAATACAACTCCATACAACTTTTTTTTCTTTTTCGACAACGCGATGTGTGACGCCCAGATAGACACAACTGCGATACAATTTGTTTATCAAAGTAATGCAATTATATTACCTTTAATTTAATATATGACATATTAAAAAATAGGAGTAATTTAAATTGAAAATTTTATGGCAAATTTAATATACATTGAGTTTGAGGTGTTTTAGATTTGTGATAAAAAAAAAAAAAGACACATATAAACGTACCCTTGTGCGCCTATTTTTAGTTCTAACCATCATAATAATTTTACACCGTCAGATGGGTGTTTTAATAAAACAATCAACGTAACATCTAATTAATCAATTCATAACCTCAAGTCCAACAACATCCTAAACCAATAAATGTTGCCTAATTATATCAAAGTTGCGGAAATAAATGATGTTAGGAATTATTTAGCTAAATTGTTAGATATTGGTATGACAAAGACTCTTTCCTTCTTTTAATTTTATTTCGTGGTCCAATTTGCTAGGCTAAAGATTGTTCAAGACGGAACGCAATTCATACATATAACATGCTCGAATTTAATTCAAATCCAATACAAGAAAAGTTTGAGGATATAATTATACTATATCTTCCAATTTTTAGTTTCATATATAGGAGTACACCGATAAGGCAGCTTTTGCGTAGAGAATTTGAGTTAAGAAACCGGTTATAATTATCACTTCATTCGGAATTATTTAATTAAAAGCTGTAAGCTAATCAGAAGAGAGAGATATAGTTCCTAATGGGTAGTTTTTTTTAATATATAATATTTGATCTTGTTTTTTTTTATTAAATTTGATCTTTTTCTGTAGTTTTCTATTATTAAATTTGATCTTTTTTTTCTGAAATGGGGGTGTTAAATTTGATTTTGATTAATCTTTCCAGCGCCCAAAAGATGATCATTTAAAACGAATGTTTAAAATAGTTTTATTAAAATTAATATGTTAACCCCAAACGTATTGTATATGTAGTGAAATACCTAACCTGCGTTAGATCTGTGGAGAGGGATGTATGTATGAAAGACATTGATTTTGAGAACGTTAAAGAATTTAATTGTGTATTGTAAATTTGTTAATGATAAAAAGTTAATTTTGATTTGTAGTTTGGACATAGGCCAATATAGACTGTGATAAATAAACAAAACACGATAAAGAATAATTTGTGTTACATAACTTTAACATAGATGAGCTATCCAGTCAGTTGAACTGCCCTTTATAATCCTAAAACAAATATGGAGAACTCTCATTTTCAAACCGTTCATATACATGTAAGGGCGGATCAACATGGAGGTGGAGAGGGGCAATTGCCCCACCTCATATTTTCCACCCAATATATATGGAGTACGTATTTTAAAATATATTTCTTTTAATCTGTTACTAAATGTCCTTCCTTAAATTCTTAAAAATTCTACATATGTAAATTTGCCCCTCTTCCTATAAATTTCCAACTCCGCCCCTGTATACATGCCATATGTATTATTGTCATGTGAAATATTGTTTATAAATTATCTTCTTAGGTGGTGTTCGGTTTCCAAGATAAAATAATACCAAGATACAATCTAGGATTGAGTTGTGGGATTATTTTAGTCATAAGGGGTTAGCTATGACTAATTATCTCATGATTATCCATCTAGAATTGTGTTGTGGGGTTAAATCTTATGAACCAAATACACTACAAATTTAATCTCGGATACAATTTTGCAAACCGAACACCCCCTTAATGATGGGCCAACGTACTATATGAGATCCAACAACGGAATTCGAAAGAAGAAGATAAGGCAAGTTCCTGGCCATACTTGGTATGATTGAATATAATAAAGAGTGAATAAAATGAAGATGAGAATAGAATAAAGATTGGCATTTCATTATATTCTTGTGTTTGGGAATATTATTCCTTGATTGATTTCTTCATTTGCTTGGTAACTACAAATAAATACACACATTTCGCACATACATACTCGCTAAATACACACACTATGCACACAAAAACACACATATATACATAACTCGTTACACAACCCGATTAGCCCGCAACCCGATTTGGCCAGACCCAAAATCAGATGGACTGATCCGATGGATTAAATGTAGGTACAACCGTTTCTTCATGTTCAACATTTCTTTCGTTATTTTTATTGCTATACAATAAAATCGTCAATTTTATACTCCTTCCGTCCCATTATAAGTGATCAATTTTAAGGTTTTAGGATTTAGGATTTAGGGTTTAGAAGAAGAATGAATTTTTATGCTTCCTCCGTCCTATTATAAGAAGAAAAGAGAATGGAATGGTCATTTTTGGGCTAAATAAAAAGAATAGATATTCCCATAAAAAATGAAATGATGATTCTTAAGCAAAAAAATATACCAAACAAAAAAATGAAATAAGAGCAAAAATACAATTACATTCTCTCATTTTATTGTGTTGTACCAAGCATAGCATTAGTAGTGAATCTAGTGATAGAGCAATCCTGACGTCGACATTGCCCTGTGTGGATAGGATTTCTTATTTCGGATGTTTGGATTGTGTGTGTTAGTACAAATTATTTGTATTCAGGCATTTGGTTTATTGGCATGGTCAGAAAGCAAAATTACTCTCTGACCATTTGACCTTTATTAATTACTCCCTCCGTTGTTCTTCGTTAATAGATGCATTTCTTTTCGGTATACAGTTTAAGAATAGTGTGTTAAATGAATGATGATAAAAGTAAGAGAGAACAAACTAAGAGAGATATAGAAAGAATAAAGTAAAAGAGAGAGTTACGTTTTGCCAAAAATAGAAATGATTCAATTATATTAGAATTTTCAAAAAGAGAAAAATGATTCAATTAATATGTAACAGATAATAGTAATATATTTCTCATTTTAACTAGGCTTAGGTATATGAATACATTATACACTGTATATTAGCAGCCACAAATTTAAGTCAGGAAGATTTTGTGGTTAGGGACTTGGGGTTATAATTATAATCCAGTGTCACAAGAGACAAGAAATAAATCGGGGCCCAATGTGCCCTAAAAGTTAACAGCTCATTACTCGGTTCTTTGCTCAGGCGTAGACCATTTTGGGGCCCAATAGCAAATGAAACAAACAAATCAAACAATGAGTAAAATCGGGGCCCAATGCGTCTCTCACAGTGCTAGAATTTAAAAAAATAAAAAAAAAACTTCCCAGATTGAAAAGCTCAATGGTAGAAGGATCTAAAAGTAAAATTTTGTTGGACAGAGGGGTGCCGATTTAGTAACTCTAGGAATAATTTTTATGGTGAATTTTAACATCATTCTTCTTAGAGATTATCAACATTATTCCCAGCATCAACATCTTTTTATGAAGAGAGAGAGAGGGGTGCTAATTCAGTAAATCTAGATATTATTATCATTCTTCTTAGAACCAGACAAGCTCTGCCACTATGAATGTTTCCCAGTGAAGACATAGGTGAGATTTCAATGTGTTTGTTTTGTATAGAGAAGAAGATTGAAAAAAAATGAAGAAGAGGGAAGACAGATAGATGAAGTGGAGAAGACAATATGTCAAATCTTAGAGCATCCGCAACGGTGGCGCTGCTCGCCACCGCCGTCCGCGCCGCTGGCACGGACGCCACCCGCCGCCGCTGCACTCGATCGAGCAGCGCCGTGCCAGCGAGCAGCTGACGTGGCGCGCCCTCATTCGTCAACGGCATAGCAGTTGGGTTTAAATAATTTTTTTTTAAAATCGGTTTTTAATTAAAAAAACCGATAAAAAATTTAAAAAAAAATTTTCACTTCCCAAAAAAATTATATCCGTTTATAACCATTTTTTCCCACTTTTTAATTTTTTTTTAATTTTTTTTACCCAAAAATACACACTTTCATCTATAAATACCCCCAATTTCACTCCCAAAAATTCACATCAAACTACACAATTCTCATCATCATTCTCTCATCTTCATTCTCATCTTCAATCTCTCATATCCATTTTCATCTTCATTCTCTCATACCCTACAACATCACTATGTCCGGCCAAGGCGATAACCCTACGGGCTCCCACAGTTAGAACCCCGAATGGTTCGGTTCACAACCGTTTCCTAGTCCGGAAACGGAATATTCGGCCCCTCCTCAAACCCAAGATTCGGCCGTTCCGGGTGGCTACCGTCCATACCCAATCGACGACCAAGGTGCCTCCGAAGGACGATACGGGTGGACACCGGAGCCTAGGCCGACCGCCCCCTCCCAACCTCCGCAAGCTCCTACTCGCGGCAGCGGTGTCCGCACACCGTACACGCCGGCGGAGATGGATAAATTGTTCAAGGCGTACTTCGAAATCTCCAAAGATGCGGCGGTTGGCACGAACCAATCGGGCGATCACTTTTGGTGGCGCGTATCTCACCGGTACAATGCAAACCGGCCGCCGGGAACGATCGAGCGCAACGAGAGTATGGTGCGCAACTGCATCGGCCGAGCCAACGACGAAATTGGCAAGTTCAATGGCTATTTCCTCCAGGAGTTGCGGAATGCCGGGAGCGGCCGGAGCGAGGTCGACATCATCACTGCGGCGCTGAGCACATACCAATCCATGAACGGTAAGTCGTTCAAGTACCTCAACGTTTGGCAGGAAACGCGGTTCCACCCGAGGTATCTGGGAGGCGTAACATCCTCCTCTAGCGGCTCCTCCAAACGGTCAAGGTCGGTATCCCAATCCGACTCCGGCTCCGAAGAAGTGGCTAGCCAACTCGCCGGAGCTAACTTGGGTAGCCCCGACGCCGGACCAAGCGGTTCCCAACGCCGACCGCAAGGAAGGAAGAAGGCGGCGGCCGAGCGCCGGCGCTCCGCGACTCCATCGGCCCCCGCCCCCGAACCCGCACCCTATGTTCCACCCTCCACCCCCGAACAACTCGTTGTGGGCCCTTTTGGCCCAACTCAATATGGCCGATAGGTCAACTATGACCCCCACGCAACTTCAAACGCACGAGGGCATGATAGTGGGTCTCCAAAAACAATTGGGGTTGTTGCCGCCGGATGAGTAGTCTTCCTCGGGTAATATTAGCCAATAATTATGTAATTTTTAATTTTTAGTATTTTAATTATGTAATTTTTAATTTTTAGGATTTTAATTATGTCTTTTTATTTTATTTGTATTTTGTAATATTTATTGTGATTTTTTAATGAATTTAGTATTATGGAAATGTTTATGTTTAATTGAATATTAAATTAATTGTGCTCGTCCTTGCGGAAGAGCACAGTTGTGGGTGTTGTGCTCTTGCCAGAGAGCAGGCATGAATAGTATCGCCCGGGCCCACAAC
Source organism: Salvia splendens (assembly GCF_004379255.2). Taxonomy (NCBI): domain Eukaryota; kingdom Viridiplantae; phylum Streptophyta; class Magnoliopsida; order Lamiales; family Lamiaceae; genus Salvia; species Salvia splendens. The sequence continues at coordinate 28,334,022 of NC_056038.1, forward strand.
CGTGCCGCTGGCAAGAGCACGGTTGTGGATGCTCTTATCTCTATTTCTCATCACAAATTAACTGAAATGCCCTTTTGGAGCTTGATGGCATTTTCAAGTAAAAAAATGTTCAAAACGTGAAAATGTAGTTCAAATGATATTCTATTTGTTCCATTGAAGATGACTCACATCTCTTTTTGATTTGTCTCATCTAAGATGACTCATTATTAAAAATAAAAACATATCTTTACTTTATTCCATTTCTCTTATTTTATTCTTTGCACTTAAAACATAAAATAAAGTTGCATAAAATCTCATGCTCATCCTTGGAATGGAGGGAGTATTAAATTAAAGATGAATGTCCTCTAATGCTATTTTTAAAATTTTACTAATTTGATAAAAATCAATAGTCAGAAAGGAAAAAAAAAGATTTTCACACTTTTATTAGCAAAATTGAGAAATTTGAATTATAGTAGTATGAATTAAACCTATCTAATACTAATTGAGGTGGAGAGCGGGTCGGATAGGGATGGCCCTGTAATGATGATTGATATATCAGATTATTTGCATGAAAATGAATGGATTATTTCAATGAAATATGGATGGGCCGTCAAACGACTGCTCCGTCTCTTCCCTCTCCTCAATATCTTATTCTCAAATTTATTACATCTGCAGTTTTATTAGAACTAGTATTAACCCTCATGCGAATGCATGAATTAATTTATTTTTATATTTGTATATTATATTATCAATTAATAAAAATTAATAAAATGAATGAGGAACAATTTAAGTATAAGATTTAAAATTATAAATATGTATAGAATAACAATTCATTGTATACCTAAAGACATAAAATTAAATAAACTTAAATGAAATTAAAACAAACCCAATTAATAGGAATGCAATGAAGAGAGTACATCAAGTCTAGGCACTTGTGAAAAATACCTTTGACAAACCTTTACATTTCTATATTACGAAAACACAAATAATTTTTTCTAACAAATAGTTAATCCCCGACTTATAATATTCAAAATATCAAAATTATTATAAAAAAAATTGTCACAGCTATAATTGATTAATAATAATCACCATTACTATTAACTTATTTGTTTTCAATTTCAATTGGGAACGTTTTAATGCACTCAAGTCGTATAGTACAAAATAGCAAATTATTGGATTTCGCTACAAAAGCTAAAATGACATCTAATGAAAATGAGATTATGGACTTCTTTTAACACTTCTACCATAAAAATAATATCACCACATATCAATTCATTGCACTAAAATGGAACATAAAATGGTAGAAATTTATTGCATTATAATAACGTTAATGGTATATAATTAGACATTATTTATGGAATGAATTAGGTATTCACACTAATTCAAGACGATGAAGAAATGATACATATTGGAATAATGAAAAATGAAATCATGGAATCCAGAAGTTTGGAATCTAGAAGTTGAGCAAACATTACACGGAAACTCAAAAAAACAAATATTGTTGTACATCATAACTAACAATCATAATATAGCTCAAGAATCTACACTAATTTTAGAATTATTTGCAAACAATAAAAGGGAATTAAGGGATGCCTAAGAGTCTAGTCTCCACTCTTCTTGAATCTTCCGCTCCTTACTCTTTATCTTAACTCTTCTCAAATCTCCCATCTTTGGACATCTCACTCTCCGCACCGTCACCCACTAAGTTACATCTGAAATTTTAATTGAAGAAATTTGTTGAGTGAATAAGTATTTATAAAGAGATCTGTATAAATGTGCTAACATTATTAGATTAATTACCGTTCCTTTGAATATTGGTGCATTAATCATTTTTTATTACATTTTAAGTGTAACTTATTGGAATATGAATAGTCTAGCCTATTTTTTTATGCATGTTTATAGTTGTTCTCGATAAAGATTTTTTTTTACGATAGAATTATATCCAAACATTTATTAATTATAAGGAGTATATTTTATTCAGCACGTTTAATCACCTATAAATAAGTTTCTTCATATTAAAATTTGTTGTGCCACCAAAATGGCTAAATCCTAAATCCTCCTTTCTACCTCAGTTAATAATAATTATAAAGTAACGTTTATATGATAAATAATCAATAATAATTGTATGAAGTAACGCATATATGAGAACTAATAAAGAATGAAACCATGATTAGGAATATTAATTTTTTACATCGTGGACTACTAAGAAGTAATGCATATAAGAGTAGTACATATTAATATGTAAAATTTATATTAATTACAATAACATCCAAAATTTATAAATATTTAAAAGAGTGAACTGCACAAAAGGTCCCTAACTTTTTGCCTTGTAACAGCAGAGACCCCTAACATTTAAAAATCTCATCACAGGTATCTAACAAAATATATAATCACAAACCTTGTGTTTTTTGCCATTATCCGGACGAAAATGCCCAAATGGGCTGAATGGCAGTTTAGTCTCTTTACCTACCAAACCTGCATTTCTGCACACCCTAAGCTGCACATCTAGTCTGCTGTGTAAGAGATGTCTCTTCAAACATAATAGACTCTATTTTTCCATTCTCCTATTTTCTTTCATCTTTCCCTCTCTAAATGATTTCATTCCTTTAATTTCATCTTCGTTGGCTTTCATCTTTCCCTCTCTAAACATAATAGACTGATCGAACTTCTGTTTGTTTTTTGTAAGTTGTAATGGGTATTTTGCAATTGTGGTTTGTTCGGCAAGGGTTTATGGTTGTAGGGTTACAGTGGTATCCACATTTTAGGGGATTTCATTTGTTCGGCATCTGGAATCCCCTAAATTTAGGGTATCCACAAGGGGATTTCATCTGGAATCCCCTAAATTTAGGGGATTTCATCTGGAATCCCCTAAATTTAGGGTATCCACAAGGGTTTAGGCAATTTCATATGGAATTTTATTTTGCAATTGTTCGTTGAATTTTATTGTTGTAGGGTTACTGTCGGGCATCTGAAAAACTATTTTGCAATTCTTGGTCGAATTTTATGGTTGTAGGGTTACAGTCGGGGCATCTGCAAAATTTTCCAATTATTGGTTGAAGTTTACAGTTGGGCATCTGGAATTATGATTTTAGTTTTTGTGCTATGTGCTATGTTTCGGCGAAATTGCATTGCTGATTTGAATTTTGTACTGTCGAATTGAATTCAGGTCGTGTTGCAATGTCTTCTTCTTCTCCTCAATCTTTCGGTTCAAGCTTCAATTGGAATTGGTCTCGTCCCGAAATTGTGAATTGTAATCACGATCTTGAGGCTGAGCTTGTGACATCTAGGACGGCTGCTAACCCGGGTAGATGTTACTATCGCTGCCCAATATGGAAGGTTAAAATCATGTATTTTGTTCGGTTTTCCGTTGATTTTGTTGGCAGAAAGTTTAATGAGAAAGTATTATGCAGGAAGATGATTGCAAGTTTTTTCGATGGGTTGATGCGAGTCTATCCCCGAGCCAAGACAGTTACTTTCAGAGAGTGAAACTTGAGCGAGACCAATTCGAATCTGAACTTCGAGCCAAATCGCTACTTGAAGGTGTTCTGCAAGAGAAATTGCGCATGAAAACTGTGGAGTTTGAAGCCTTGAAGTTACAACTGGGCATGAAAACTGAAGAGTGTGAAGCATTGACGCTAACAATTGCTAAAACGACAACAACTTTCCGAAATTTAAAAATCACAATCTTGTTCTTATGCATTGTAAATTTTCTACTTTTATAACAAAGCTATATCGTGTTCACTCCTTCGTTATCTTCTGATGTTGATTGATTACCTTTTGTTTTCATCTATGTCTGAAATCACGAATGAAGTTACTCAACTATGACTGAAATCACAAACTATGTACACAAATGAATACAAACTGACGAGGTACTATATCAAATGCCACCAAAATATATCATGATATCATTTCCACCAAAATACTAGAGTAATTTGTTACAAACTAGTCTGTAACAACTCGTCGTTAACATACATATCATATCATCACTGCCACAAAATATTAACCAAAAACAAGTATTTTTGGTTCATACGAACGGTTCACGCATCCCAAACAAACACTAAGTTTTTAGAGTAAGTAAGGCCCGTCAATCTTGATCACCGTGGCGGCCACATCTCTGAGGCTGAGTCCTGGTCCGAGTGCTTGGTCCCGGATCCGAAACATTAGGTTGGAACAATTAATAGTATAGTAAGTATATATGAGAAAGCACTGTGTACAAGTAGAGAATATAGTTGCAGATGCTTATTGAATAGTACCTCTTGGCGTCAGCGATTGTTTGACGATTCAGGCAAAGTACTCTCACCACGCTCATGCGACCCGTTGTGGTGCGAAGTCACCCCAACCTGAGAACGAGCATCTGTCTGAGGATCATTGCTGCATGTCCTCCTATTATGACCTTCTTGACCGCACCGAAGACATTTCATCACGAAGGTTCGACGCAATGACTCACCTCCGTCCGCATGAAGACGAATCTGGGGCTCCTCACGCCTCAGTTTCTTCGGCCTACCACGCTGTCGCTTTGACCTCGGGGGCGCTAGTTCCAACACGCCATCAGAAGTAGTCTTGGGCCAATTGTCCATCCCATTGATTAGGTAAAGGACATTCTCGTACAGCATGATCATTGTTGACTTCAAATAATAGCGGGAGACGTATCGCATCACGTCGTCGTCATTCTTGTTGATTGTTGCGATAGCATGAGTGCACGGGATTCCGGTTAGCTGCCACAATCTGCAGGAGCATGTAAAATCGCTCATGTTGACAACAATTGGCCAGACGGCCCAGTTACTTGGTACGAAGACTGTCCGTTCTATGTAGCCCTCCACGATGCAGCTCGCGCGTACCACTTATCCACAAGCTCCTTCATAACATGAGGGACTACGTGATCGTAGCTTTTGATCCACTGGCCTCTGATCTGAATCCTTTCCATTTGACTTGTTCAAATGTCCTCCAACATGCTGATAATTGCTTTCTCTCGAGCCAATGCAATCTTTGAATTGAATGTCTCACAAATGTTGTTGAGGAGCACATCACAACAAGTGTGTGGAGAGAAAAATGCCTTGACCCACTTTTCTTTGGGAGCAACTCCAGAAAGCCACCGATGTGCTTGGGGATACTCGTTCTGCATAGCATCCATCTTGTCCACATAATGTTCGAGGGTGGTACTCACGGCAATCTCCCACAATCGGTCTTTGAAATCTTCTCCGACAAATCTCTTCTTGAAATTGTTGTATATGTGCTGAACACAGAAGCGATGCTCGCTCTGTGGGAATTCCTCAACAATCACCTTTGCAAGGCCCTGATGCAACACAACAAAACAAAAATTACCACAAAATCACAGTTCCAGTACATAATGTATTGATCAAATCACAGAAAAAATTAAATCACATACCAAGTACATTATGTAATATTGAAATCACGACGGCCATACCTTTTGTTGGTCAAACATAAACATATATCGTGGGCCATTTGCATGCAAGTTAAGGCCATCAGACAAGTACTCCACGAACCACTTCCACTGGATATAACTCTCGGCCTCAGTCACAGCCCAAGCAATCGGCCACCAGCCATTGATGGGATCAATTCCCATTGCTGTCATGAGCTGTCCTTTGTACATTCCTCGCAAGAAACAAGCACCGAAGAAGATAATTGGCCGACGTAACTGCATCCATCCCTTTTTCAATGGTCCTAGACAACAGTAGAACCTCAGGAATCTCGGACCCACGGCGCCAGAATCCCTCGTATTCTCATAATGTATATGTATGCTGGAATCAGGGTGCGTCCGCTCCAATTCGGCTTTGTAGTAGAACAAGTTTATGTATTGGGTTGCCGCAGAGCCGAATATACCGTCCGGTGCGTGCCCTCAGGCCCGATATTCCTTCATCCTACCTATCTTCAGCCCAAAATCTTCATCGACACACTGCCGTATAGCTGCCAGTGGAATGTGAGGGTAGGCTTTGATCTTGTCCATGTAACGCTCACCTAGCCACTTTGCCGTCAGCCACTTCGAATCCAACACCTGAGAGCATGTGTGCGCGTGATCGCGTTGCATATTCATCACCACATAATCCTGACCGTTGTGTATTTCAAGCTTCCTCAAGTACACATACCACTCACAGCCTTGCCCTTTACAAATCGCACGAAGTTTGTCGTCGTCATTTCTTTTCACGTGCACCCGCCTTCTGGTCATTATTGCGTACTGCCTCAACACGTCATAGAAGAAATCTCTATGCTTAAAAACATCACCAGGCTTCCACAACGGAAGCTCATTACTCATGAGCTTGAACGGGGTAAACTTTATGCCTCTCTTCTTCAAACCCTCTAAATCTTCAAGGTCATCAATATCTTGTAGCTCGTCCACAAATTCTTCCTCGAAAAGTGGGTTATCTATCATGTTCCTCTTTTCCACATAAGGCGAATACTTCCTCCGCCGTTTATCCCCTGACCCCGGTGGTCTTCGCCTTCACCCGGCTGGTCTACATTCTCTGGCTCCTAACTCGCATGTTGTTGTTGGAAAATGGATTCGTAATATGAGGTAAAAAGCTGCTCATCTCGGCACATGTGTGCCAACGAGATAAAATGGTCGGTCTCATCATCTTCATCATCAGTCGGCGGTCCCTCGTTATGGAGATGGCAGCCGTCCGGAACGTACTCAAACGATGGAATGTATACCTCTTCTTGAGGTTCTACTTCCGGCCCATCATGTACTTCCGATCCACCCTGTACTTCGGGTCCAGCTTGCACTTCCGGTCCAGCATGCACTTCAGGCCCATCATGTACTTCATGTCCAGCATGTTCCACATCACGTTCGAGTCCGGACATTAGCAATTCATCCGGAATCTCCTCGATAATGGGAACTTCCGACTGCAGTTGACATTGAGGTTCGTCTGAAAATCCAGGGTCGGGTTGTACACACTGTCTTCAACATGTTGAACATCTTGGCTATGAATTGATTGCCCCATCTGATTTAACATAAAATCACAAATGAACACCATACATACAAACATAAATCACAACTCTAGTACAAAGGTGTGCACTAACCTCTGCCACGCTATCATGGTCTACAATTGCTTCATCTTCATGTTGTAATTCTTGGTGGTAGTGATCTGATTGCCCAATCTGACAAAAAGATGAATTACATATGAATACCAAGCATAAATAACAAATCACAAACATAGTCCATAGTGGTGTACTAACCTCTGCAGGGTCTACAACTGCTTCAACCTCAACCTCAGGTTGTATAACTTGTTCACCATGTCTAACTTGTTCAACTACATCTTCTACCTCAACCTCGGGTTGTATATCTGTAACAGAGGGGTGAATTGGAGTAGGCAATGATTGCCCAGTAGGAGGTCTTGACATAGGGTGAATTGGGGTTGGGACATCTTGCACCACAACAGCTTCGCATGCATGGACCTCTCCTTGTCCAATAACTCCATCGACTGCATCATTCTCTTCAACCTCCACCACAACAGCTCCGGCTTGTTCTGCACTACATGATGCAAATGCATCCATCAAATTCTTACGTGCTGCCTCCTCTTCCCTCTTCCATTCCCGACGTTTGTCTTCTAAACTTTTGGTCAAATACTCTTCAAACTCGACATCCCTAGGGTACCACTCAAGCATCAATAATGGTGCCGATGGTTTCCTCTGCTCCTCGTGTTGATGTTTCTTCCTTTTCGGTTTACGCTTCGGAACAATTAGTTCCGGTTCGTCAATCTCTTCAATGACCACCGTGGTTTTTTTACAAGCTTTCACAAATTTTATAAACTCCCCCGTTTCTTCCTTTTGCTTCTTGAGCAAGGCGGCCGCCTCTGTCATCTCCACGAGATAAATGTGAACTAGCTTTGTGCTAGTAGCCGCGACTTCGAGAAAAGAGGCCAGATGTGGATCGTCAGAAATGGGCAGCAATGGACCTCCTATGTCCACGCCCATACAATCATCAATGTACCTTGGATGAACGTAATAGAACTCACAGATGGTTTCCTATCATACCTCAACGAAACACCATACTGGAGAGATCTAAGAGCTCGAATTGGAGAATATTGCAAAAGTCAAAGAATTTCAATTGCCCCCCAACATACTTCTTCTGTCCATTGATTTCGAAGATTGACCCTCCGTGATGAAAAGCGACGGAAAACATCCTGAAACGGCCCCCTGTTAGGGTTTGTATAGAGTTAGAAAATTTCTAAATTTAAACCAACAAATTTCACATATAACCTAAATCACAGTCAAAACAATTTTCCAAACGCGACGACATCAAAACAATTTCACAAAACAACCAATTTTCGGAGCCCTAAATCACAATCAAAATCGCTTGCTTGGAATTTTTAATTAAGTGCACGCTTTGTGCAATTTTAAATTTGAACTTACTATATTCTTCTTCCGGGACAAAGAAATCCAACCGAGGATTGCGAATGCTCCATGTTCTGGGTCTACGTCGATTATCTCCGGTCCTCGACCGTATCTACCGTATCTAGGTGATGCCGGAGGAGATGGTGACGAAGACGATGGCGTTGGCGGCTTCTTTTTGCGCCTTGAAGAACTATGGGAGGAGGACGCTCCAGCGGAACTTCGGTTCCGTTTTGGAGGCATTGATGAAAATGGCGTGTCGAAAATGGCAGCGGCGTTTTCCGAGAGTGAGTAGAAAAATGTGGTGAGATAGGGTGTGCGACACGAAAATGATGAAGTGAAAGTGAATTGGAGGGAAATAGGAAAGAGAAACAACCGGCTAAGTGTTTTGTAATTTACATTATCTAAAATTTCAATGTAGGTCGTGATGAGGCGTCTACAGTGGGAAGAGAAGAGAGAGGACAAGAGACATGATGTTTCTATCACATCAATTAGGATTGGCGTCTCGTCCACAGTACATGCAGCAGGTGGGATGCAGTGGCGGCCTCACAAAAGGTCGAGTTTGCCCTTTCAAGCCCTGAGGGTGTTATGGTCCGAAAAAATAAGGTTTGTGATTATATATTTTGTTAGATACCTGTGATGGAATTTTTAAATGTTAGAGGTCTTTGCTGTTACAAGGCGAAAAGTTAGAGACTTTTTGTGGAGTTCACTCTATTTAAAATTATGCCCACCTTTTAAATTAGTATAGATTTAATTTGGTGTTTCAAATTGAAGATAATCTTTGCATCGCTGAGTTATTTACTAGTGCAGTGGCATCTGTATAAGAAACTGGAATTCACATTTGCAATAAGAAAGTAGTGCTGTAATTTGTTGTCCGTTTGATTAAAAATATTCATTATTTTGTGATTTTAGTGATAGTATGCGAGGAGTCCACAGAAAAACAAATGTGTTGAGTTGTATGAAACTTGTTGTTTTACAAAGTTGGTATTTTTCATAATAAGATAAGATGTGAACATGAAGTTTAGTAGTGGGTAAGACTATGATCGACGAAGTTCATCGGAAAACGATTCTATAGATTGTGATTTTAAATTTTTAATTCAATATTAATTACAAACATATTTTAGTCCGTTGAATCCCTACATCACACATGTGTGCTTTCTGGCAACTAAATAATTACATCGAATAATTGTGTATTTATGTCTTCCTATTAATTAATATGAAACCAATCCCACTAGCAATTTTAAAATTTGAACTTTATGTTTTGTCCTTTTGTTGAAAGTTGAATACCCACCAATTAAAACAAAAAGGTTGATCCCATATATTAAAAGCAATAAACAATAGCAGTACTACATTACCTTTCAATCTTTCATTCGTGGCATCATTTCAATAGGAGGATGGCAAGCAATAATTCCCAAATCCATTAAACAAACCGGAAAAATAAAGAATAAATCGCCTTAAAAAAGAAGGAACTGTTAAATTGATAAATTTGTTAAACCAAACTAGTAAATTAGATAATAATTATACTAGTTATTTGTCGAAGAGTAGTTTATCTTGAAATCAATAATCAAATATCTACAAATAAGGATTAAAATTAGAAATTAACTGATTAAGGAGGTGTTCTTCTTCTCCTAAATGGTAATGCCTAGAAATAGTTGTGTTTCATATAATTAGGTGGTAGGCCCCACCTTTACAAAATTTAATATGTATGTTCAGAGCATCAGTAATGGCGCGGAATTCCCGGTAGAATTTCCCGCGGAATTCTCAAAAACACCTCATGCCAAATCATACGGACTTCCCACTGCACTGCCATGTCATAAGGAATTCACATTGCACAGTGGCGGACACCCCCAAGTACATCCCGAAGTACTTCCCACAATTAAAAAAATCTACAAATTCACAAATTAAACAATTTCCGGAAGTAAGAAATTTACGGAATTAAATAGTCGACACGAATACGGAGAAAATGCAACACTTTATTTAAAAAAACATACTTCATTATAAAAAAAATACATAATTACTAAAAATAATTACATTTTTAAAATAAAAACCGGCTTCTCACTCCTCGGATTCCCCATCGCCGTCCCCGACGCCGCCACCCCCCTCGCCGTCACCGTCCGACATGTCTCCGAACCCCAAATCGCATCGCATACTGTTGATGAGGGGTTTAAGCGACCGCTTGTAATGGGGGTCGGTCGATTGGCGCCATTCAACCATTGCACGTAACAAGGTTTCATGTGTCACGATGCGGGCGAATGAGGGGTTCTCGGGATCGTTTTGGGCGGGTGCTGCCGATTGGGCCTCGGTGGATCAGCTAGTGCATCCCCTCGCCATCCGCGACGCGGACGTTTGCCCAACCAGGCGACGGCGGCGGGCCGACGATGTGGGTGTCGGGAACTCTGTCTCGGCGGGGGGAGTTTCGCGGAACCGGCACTGCTACTGTACTCTCCGGAGTCGCTGATCTTCGTTCGCTTCGGCCAGCCAAATTCAACACCCGCAGTGAACTTGGCCGAAGACTGCACCACAAGAAACACCGGCCAATATTTGAATTCCCCGAAGCCCAACTGAGTGTCGGGGAACTGCTGATGAGACAGGAGCTTCACAGCGGAGGTTTTTGTGTAAATGCCGGCAAATCGGTTGAGCTGCCTCTTTAGCCGATCCCACTGTTTCCGACATTGCTCTCCGTTGTGAGCCTTCCCCCCTGGCGGTTTGAACTGGAGGTAGCTTTGGCTAATGTGCCACCACATCCGGTCGATGTGCTGGTTCGCCCCGACGTAAGGATCCTCTACTACACTGATCCACGCCTTTGCCAACGCGACGCACTCGTCCATGATCCAGATGGTCCTCATGTTCCCGCTGGATCCCTCCCCCACCTCAATGGCCCCCTCCTCACCACCGTATATCGGGACGCCCCGTCCCCTGCCCCTCCTTCGCTCTGGCCTCCCCCTCCTCACTGTCGCCGGTGGTGCGTCGGTGGGAGAATCCCGGATCGGAGAAAACCCCAACTCCTCGAGCGAGAACGTGCCATTGCCAGTGAACTGAGTCTCGAGAGGAGAACTCTTCTAGTTGTCCGTCGACAGTAAATCCATATAGGGCCGATAGACGTTGTCCACCGGCGATTGGGGGACCCCCTGCCTACTCCCCCCGCAGCGACATGCGATCCCTGCATCATCCCGTGCATCATCATCCCCGGCATTCCGGCACTCGCCCCGGGCATCTGGGGCATCATCCCATACCAATGAGGGTACATGTTGTAGTACCCGGACATCATTCCCGATGGCACTTGAGATTGGGGCATCATCCCCGGCATTCCGGCACTCCTGCCGACGGGAAAATAAGGCACCGGTGACTAGCTAGTGGACGGAGAATTGCTATCGTGGTGCTCGATTATTCTTCGAAAGAAAGGTATTTTTAGAGAGAGAGATACTCGTTAATACAAGTGGTGCGAATGAAATGAAGTTCAACGAGACGTATTTATAGAAATTTTAAAAAAATATATTTAATGCAATAAATGGGAATTACGCGCGGACGTCCGTGGGAGTCAACGCAATGGCGGACGTCAACGCGGCGTCGCGACGGAATTCCGCGTAAACGCCGCGGAACTGCGGTTTCTTCGGCAGAATCCACGTAGGGAGTATCTATATTGTTGTTTTTGTGTATAAAGTACTTTCTCCGTTTCATTTCTTTTCGATTCATATTTATGCACGGATACGGAATTCCGCTGAGGACACCGCAGTTCCGCGGCATTACGCAGAATTCCGTCGCGACGCCGCACGTACGTCTGCCATTGCGTTGACTCCCACGGACGTCCGCGCGGAATTCCCGTTTATTGCATTAAATGTTTTTTTTTAAATTTCTATAAATACGCCCCGTTGAACTTCATTTCATTCACACCACTTGTATTAACGAGTATCTCTCTCTCTAAAAATACCTTTCTTTCGAAGAACAATGGAGCACCACGATAGCGATTCCCCCGCCACTAGCGAGTCACCGGCGCCTTATTTTCTCGTCGGCAGGAGTGTCGGAATGCCGGGGATGATGCCCCAATCTCAAATGCCATCGGGAATGATGCCCGGGTACTACAACATGTGCCCGCATTGGTATGGGATGATGCCCCAGATGCCCGGGGCGAGTGCCGGAATGCCGGGGATGATGCCCAGAATGTCGGGAATGATGCCCCAAATGCCGGGGATGATGATGCACAGGATGATGCAGGGATCGCATGTCACTGCGGGGGGAGTAGGCAGGGGGTCCCCCAATCGCCGGTGGACAACGTCTATCGGCCCTATATGGATTTACTGTCGACGGACAACCCAACGAGTTCTCCTCTCGAGACTCAGTTCATTGGCAATGACACGTTCTCGCTTGAAGAATTGGGGATTTCTCCTATATGGGATTCTCCCACCGACGCACCACCGGCGACAGTGAGGAGGGGGAGGCCAGGGCGAAGGAGGGGCAGGGGACGGGGCGTCCCGATGTACGGTGGTGAGGAGGGGGCCATTGAGGTGGGGGAGGGATCCAGCGGGAACAGGAGGACCGTCTGGATCATGGACGAGTGCGTCGCGCTGGAGAAGGTGTGGATCAGTGTAGTGGAGGATCCTTACGTCGGGGCGAACCAACACATGGACCGGATGTGGTGGCGCATTAGCCAAAGCTACCTCCAGTTCAAACCGCCAGAGGGAAGGCTCACAACGGAGAGCAATGCCGGAAACAGTGGGATCGGCTGAAGAGGCAGCTCAACCGATTTGCCAGCATTTACATAAACAACCTCCGCTCGGCAACCAGCGACATGTCTGCCTAGGATGTGAAGCTCCTGTCTCATCAGCAGTTCCCCGACACTCAGTTGGGCTTCGGGGAATTCAAATATTGGCCGGTGTTTCTTGTGGTGCAGTCTTCGGCCAAGTTCACTGCGGGTATTGAATCTGGCTGGCCGAAGCGGACGAAGATCAGCGACTCCGGAGAGTACAGTAGCAGTGCCGGTTCCGCGGAACTCCCCCCGCCGAGGCAGAGTTCCCGACACCCACATCGTCGGCCCGTCGCCGTCGCCCGGTTGGGCAAAAGTCCGCGTCGCGGATGGCGAGGGGAAGCACCAGCGGATCCGCCGAGGCCCAATCGGCAGCACCCGCCCACAACGATCCCGAGAATCCCTCATTCGCCCGCATCGCGGCACATGAAACCTTGTTACGTGCAATGGTTGAATGGCGCCAATCGACCTACCCCCATTACAATCGGTCTCTTAAACCCCTCATCAACGGTATGCGGCGCGATTTGGGGTTCGGAGACATGTCGGACGGTGACGGCGAGGGGGGTGATGGCGGCAGGGACGACAGGGGGATGGCGGCGACGGGGAATCCGAGGAGTGAGAAGCCGGTTTTTATTTTAATAATGTAATTATTTTTAGTAATTACATATTTTATTTTTATTATGAAGTATGTTTTTTTTAAAATAAAGTGGATGCATTTTCACCGTATTTGTGTCAACTATTTAATTCCGTAAATTTCTTACTTCCGGAAATTGTTTAATTTGTGAATTTGTGAATTTTTTTAATTGTGGGAAGTCTTTCGGGATGTCCTTGGAGATGTCCGTCACTGTGCAGTGAGAATTCATTATGAGTCTTATGACGTGGCAGTGCAGTGGGAAGTCGTATGACGTTGAAGGAGGTGTTTTTGGAAATTCCACGGGGAATTCCGGCGGGAATTCCGCCTGATGCTCTAAACCCCAAATTTTAAACATTTCTTAATAATTTTTCCCAATATCTGACTCTCCGACGTCGTCAAACAGCTCCGCCGTTCTCCCCCTTCCGCCCTAATTTTCAGTCAATAATTAGTCGAAATTTAGGGTTGTTTTGTGGTGGTGGCACATGGCGAACGGCGGAGAGGACGGTGGTCGGCCGGATTTCGATCTTCCCGAAGAGATATTATCGGTGATCCCCACAGACCCCTACGATCAGCTGGATCTGGCGCGTAAGATCACGTCCATGGCGATCGCGTCGCGCGTCACCAAGCTCGAGACCGAGGCCGGTAGCTTCCGCCAAAAGCTTCAAGAGAAGGACCGCCTTATTCAGCAGCTTGAGGATAAGGTCGCGCAACTCGACGGCGCCTATCAGGACGCCGAGTTCCGCTTGAAAATTACGCGCGAAGATAATGTATGCTTTTTATTCTATTCTAATTTCTAAATATTGTTTGCTTTCTTTTTTGGTGTTTTGAATTGGTGAGTTGGGGCTTCTCTCACTGCGTGTGTTGCAGATGAAACTATTGAAGGAAAGAGATTCGTTGGCTATGACAGCAAAGAAGCTCAGTCGTGACTTGGCCAAGGTAATTAACATGTAGCAAAACATAAATTTTGATAATCTCTCTCATTTTTTGGTTGGACAATGGAAGCAAGTATACAGATACAGTTGTAATTGATCTAAAGTTACTGTTATTTTATCCCTAGAATTTAGGGAACAACTCTTTACCAGCGTGATCTTAGTCATTTAGTCTGTAAAGTATGCCCGTAGGAGCAAACATTGCAAATAATCCAAGTAATTTGATTGCCTCACACCCGAAGAATAAAACACCTTTCGTAACTCTTATACGATTCACTGAGTTAAATATCAGGACGACTTGGTTTTCTAGTTTATAACTCCGGCTTGCCCCAAGGCAAACAAGTATTGCCATTTCCTATTTCTTTGCCTGGATTTGATATGTCTGCCTATGTTTTTCTATGATGATTTTAGCACTTTTTTCAAGGCCCTGTAATTTGATATAGAAAAGCATTTCCCATGCTAACCGTTTAATGTGTCAAATAATCTTCTTTTGAGTTGAGATGGTTTAGTTTGAGCTTCTTATTATCTTCGTAGGGTATAAGTTTAATTTGCAAATTGCAAATAATACCTGTTTACTTGTTGTATTCGTTATATTCCCATTTTAGTTAAACAAACAGACATTAAGACTAAAGCACATTTTGGTCTTCCTTTGAGCAGTTGTGTTTGGTGAAAAGATAATTGAAACCAAAGTAGTTACTTCTGAAATAGGTTGGTTAACTGTCACTTGTCCAATTCCACGATTTTTGACACCTGATGTAACAGCTGGTTCAATACACTTTGTTGTGTTATAGCTCTTGTCTTCTTTTTCCTGATTATGTTAGCTGCTTGATTTTCATTTACTCCTTTTAACATTCTAATTTCTGATATTTTGACAGCAAGAGGCGTTTAGGAGGCAACTCATGCAGTCATTAAATGAAGAAACTTCAACAGTATGGACTTGCATTTGTTTAATTTTCCATATTGAGTTTGATACTTTCCTAGTTATACTAGTATCACATCTCGTTTTTAATGGCTATCTAATGACTAAATTTCAAATGTTCTTACATCAGTCAGAAACTGTTGACATTGGAACTTATGACCAATCAGTGCCCAGGGTTTACGCCACAAATGGTAATGTTGATAAATTCTGTGTAATTCTTGCCTTTTAATTACTAGCCTTGCTGAGTATTCTTTTAATGTCACAGTTGTTTAACAGTTAATAATATGTTTTTCTTTTTCCTGTTGTAATGCTATTGTTGATTTTTTGTTAACTATTGCTTTATTGTACAGATGATTCAAATGGCTATATGAAACATAATTCTTATAGCGGTTCAACTGACAATGCGAGCACAACTGATGAAGGTATTTGGAAGTTGGTTATTGAGTCCTGATTGCTATTATGTACATATGATTTTTAAGTTCTGATTTCATGGATTACTTTCTTTGCAGTTTCTACACAAGCTGGGAAAAAGTTCTCTCTTACACCCTACATAACTCCTCGTTTCACTCCTACTGGAACTCCAAAGGTGATTTCCTCTAGTGTATCCCCGAGAAGGTACTCAGCTGCTACCTCTCCTCAGAAAACCTCTGGTACTACTTCTCCTTCTGCGAACTATGACGGAAAAGGATCCTATTCGTCTTGGTTTCCTTCCAGCCAGCAGTCGTCAGCAGCCAACTCTCCTCCTCGGGGACGCCCACTGCCAGGTCTATAAATGCATGAAAGATCCTAGTTTCGTTTCATAACAGATTGAAATGAGTACATTTCTACTTCCAGTCGAGTCCTAAACATGCCTAATTTATCTCATTTGAATAGGTCGTACTCCTCGAATCGATGGTAAAGAGTTCTTCCGTCAAGCAAGGTGAGTTTGAGATTGCTATAATAATGATGATGTTGTGACTGAAAATCTTTGATCTATGTCATGGTGGGTTTATATTGCATCATGCAGGAGTCAGTTATCACTTGAGCAATTCAGCGCATTTCTGGCAAATATAAAGGAATTAAATGCACAAAGGCAGTCGCGGGAAGAGACACTGAGAAAGGCGGAAGAGATTTTCGATACAGACAATAAGGATCTATTTGTATCATTTCAAGGGTTGCTAAACCGCAACGCTCACTAAGAAGGAATGACGTGATTGTTGCTTCGTGCTCAAATTCTCCCCCCTCCTCGTGGGAGATGTATTGTCCGATTTTAGCAGGTACTGCTGTTCCAGATTTAACAAAACATGGCAACCCTTGTTTCGTTATTATGTGCAAGAACACAAGTAGTTGTAAATAATTGCATTTTTGGTTTGGCTCTCGTCTGTCTGCTGCTATTTGATGTCATTTTTTTTCCAATTGAAGAACACAACAGCCTATGCACCTAAAAAAAATGTATAATTGCCCCAATTCGGAAATTTATTCATCTCTGTCTCTGATTGGCTTATTCATAAAATATAGTGAAGAATATTATTTTCATAATGTACTTTCCAAAACAATCCAAAATGTATATGTATTACTGACAGATTTGATAAAGATTGATGAAAAATATGTTTCAGCTGAAGTATGAAAAGTTAAGATGCCGGAGAGGCTCCAAGTGGGCAGCAAAAACTGCAAAGCTGATTGATTTCTGATGATTATTCTTACAATGGTATCTGCTTCTCTTTTGATTTAATAAAAGTTTGTATTCATTTTATAATATCTTTTCATCTTTTTTGTGCTTCTAAACAATATCTGAACATAATCTTGATTCTAGACTTCAAGAACTCGTCAATTTTTTTACAGTCTATGTTAATTTTTAATTTGTTAACTGGAACCATACTCACTAATTAAAAGAAGAATAAATTAAATTAAAGCTTATTATGTTTTAAATATTAGTCAAATCAGCAGATTATATATGAATCCAATCAAAGTTGCACAAAAGCACAGTACTACTACAAGATTTTCATATCATATCATTAATTTATTTCAATCAACTCAAAGAATCACTATAAAATTATTCTCTTTGGGAATATATTTTGAATTTTCCTATCTAAAAGGCTCTAAACAAACATGGAGCTAGGCGATCTACCCAATTGGTACAGGCAAAAGCATTGTAGCTATAAAAATTGATAGTAATACATGAAAGATTGAAATGTCCACCACCTTGTAAGCATGATTACAAATAATATATTCTTTTATTCAGAAAAAGCAATTAAACACTCCAATATTTTGGAGTTTCATTGTTTTTACCACAAAGAGAGAGACAATAAAACGAAAAAGAAAAAGTGAAGTGTGAGATATGAAGCATGCATGTGCAGCAAAATAAATGTTGGATCCTATGTTTGACTAAATTATATCTCTACAATTAAAGTTTTACAAATCCATGCACGCTTAGAGCATCCACCACGCTGTCCCCCCACCGTCCCTTAAACTACTATTTGAGGGCCCCACTGTACTTTATTCCTCCATCCCTTAACTAAGGGACGGAACCTGCAACGCTCCGTCCCTTAACCGTCCCTTATTCTATCCCTTAAATTACTATTAATTCAATTTTATTTTTTATTTTTTTTCCAACACTATTCAATTAAAACAAACACACTTCATTAAAATTAAAATAACATTACAGCATAAAATAAAAATACAACTTAAAATTTAAAAAAAACATAATTAAAATCTTAAAAAAATAAAAATGACATAATTTAAAATACTCCCTCCGTCCCGCACTACTCGCACTTATTTCCTTTTTGGGCGTCCCAAGTTACTTGCACTCTTTCCATTTTTAGTAAAAAATTTCACCTACAGCAGTCATTTTTGACTTTCCTATACACTCATTCCTTAATCTCCGAGCCAAAAAGGAAATGAGCGAGTAGCCCGGGACGGAGGGAGTACAATTTTATATGGACATCCTTGAATGTTTTATGTTTCACTTTCGATGTGGGACAAAATTATTCCAAGAATGATTTTGTCCCACATCGAAAGTGAAACATAAAACATTCAAGGATGTCCCTATAAAAGAAGAACAACCAAGAATGATTTTGTCCCACATCGAAAGTGAAACATAAAACATTCAAGGATGTCCCTATAAAAGAAGAACAACCAAGAATGATTTTATCCCACATCGAAAGTAAAACATAAAACATTCAAGGTTGTCTCTATAAAAGAGAAGAAACCAAGAATGACATTGTCCCACATCAAAAATGGAATATAAAACATTCAAGGTTGTCTCTATAAAAGAGAAGCAACCATGAATGACTTTGTCCCACATCGAAAGTGGAACATAAAACATTCAAGGTTGTCTCTATAAAAGAGAAGCAACCAAGAATGACTTTGTCCCACATCGAAAGTGGAACATAAAACATTCAAGGTTGTCTCTATAAAAGAGAAGCAACCAAGAAAGAGTTTCATAAATTCGCAAGCCCATCAAATATATGTGGGCTATTACGAATTTCTTGTGTTTATTTATTTGTAAAAATTATTTTTAAATATAAAAATAATTTTTATAAATAAAAAGTATTTTTTTTAAAATTCGATTTTTTTAAAAAAAATTGATTTATTGCGTCAGCGTGACGACGCCCACTCGCGGGCCGGCGAGTGAGAGTCACGCATGGCACGTCGCCACGGCGCGTGGCGTGACAGCCCGTCCCGTGTCTCGCAGGCACGGGTCGCGGGACGGGATCGGGACGGCTTGTCGCAACGCGTCGCGCGAGCGTTCCGTCCCTCCGCGACGGAACGCGGGACGGTGGCGCGCCGCGCAGTGGATGCCCTTATTCTTTCGTTAGTCGCGGTGCATGTTATTATATTAACTCGTGTGCAAAAAGTTGCTGATTAAAGGATTTGTGTTCACAAATATTTATTGTGAATTTTTTAAGAATTGGTTACTATGAGATTTTTTTATTGTGTGTGTAAATTTTCTGAATGTGACAATACTATGATATTAATAAAATGCATGTTGCTTGTTACTTTGTTAGTATGATTAAAATGCAGATATGTATACATACTTTCATGGAGAATAATGCAAATACTTTATACGTTCTCATGCAATTTTTAAAATTTCAAAAATATTTTAACAATTTATATTTATTTATAATTTTCTAAAAATATAACTATGGAATTAGTCGTATTTCTGAAAATTTATCTTTTAATAATTTCTTGTAAATGCATCCCAAGTTATGGTGTTTATCTAATACTACTATTATTGATTTGGTCAAAAAATAAATTAAATGTTTTTTATATGTAGCATAGTCCAATTTTCATGGGCTAAGAATCAGATGTATAATCCAAAGGTATAGTTGGAAATATCTCGATGGTAGCTTTCTAATGATATCCAAAAGTGTTGAGTTTTGGTCATGGAAATTAAGTATCTAATTTAGCATATATAGTGTAACATGAAATATTTAATTAGCTAGGCTATAAATCTAGTGTGGGCTTAAGATGATGAACATGCAACATGCAGGAACATGATCTTGTCCCGGCAAATATATTCAAAGAGAAATTGCGAAAGAGAAGTTGGCACCTGCTTGATTTACTTGTTTTCTTTGCAGGATCATGGAATCATATTTCTCATTCTACATCTCTACCCCACTTCTCGAATCTCCATCACTTCTAAAGTATGCAATTTTTTATATGGAGTTTGCGTCACATCACTCCCACCACTTTTCAATAATGACAACTCACTAATTAATTTTCATCGGCGAAATTAAAAAGGCATGTCTACTTAAAATATTTGAGATCTCTTAATCTCTTTTCATATTTTTATACTTATTAGACGAAAGGTTGGGTAATCGATATCATTCTTATTCAATGTAATTAGATGATAGGGATTACATATTATATAGACTACACAATATTTACAAAAAAGGAAAACCTAATTTACATTGATTGCTTCCTCTATTTTAGGCTAAATATACTCCCGTATCTTCTCTTGATTTCCCGTGATATTCTCCGATATCTTTCAATATCTTCTAACACTCCCCCTCAAGCTATGTAACGGGGTTGCCGATACTTAGCTTGCGCAATACATCCTGGAATGACTTTGAGTTCACTGTCTTCGTCAATATATCAGCCAGTTGATCTTCGGACTTGACATAAGGCATTTCCACCACTTTTGCCTCAAGGTTCTCCTTTATAAAGTGTCGGTCTACCTCCACATGCTTGGTTCTGTCATGTTGGACTGGATTCTCTGAGATACTAATGGCCGCCTTATTGTCACAAAAGAGTCTGCACGGATGGGTTGGCCGTAGGCCTAGTTCTGTCATCACTCTCCTTAGCCATAATATCTCTGTCAATCCACTTTTAATTCCTCTGAATTCTGCCTCGGTACTTGAAGGGGCTACCACCTTTTGTTTCTTGCTTCTCCACGACACAAGGTTTCCTCCTACAAAAGTAAAGTACCCAGGAGTTGACTTTCGGTCGTTTGGGTTACTTGCCCAGTCTGCATCAGTAAAACCGTGTATCTCCATGTGTCCATGTTTCTCGAACATAAGCCCGTGTTCTGCGGTTCCTTTCAAGTATCGAACAATCCTTATGACTGCCTCCCAGTGCTCTTCCTGCGGCGCATGCATAAATTGGCTTACCACCCCGACTGAGTAGGCGATATCTGGTCTGGTATGAGAAAGGTAGATCAGTTTTCCAACCAATCGTTGGTATCTCCCCCTGTCTGTCTGCTTCGCACCTTCCTTCATCTGCAATCCATGGTTTTGAACCATAGGAGTGTCTGTCGGCTTACAATCAATCATCCCAATCTCTGCCAATAAGTCCAGTATATACTTCCTCTGATTTATGAAGATTCCCTTCTTCGACCTGAGTACCTCTATTCCCAAGAAATATTTAAGAAGACCTAGATCCTTCATCTCAAACTCCTGGAAAAGATTCTTCCTCAATTCAGCTATCTCATCTTCGTCATCTCCTGTAATGATCATATCGTCTACATAGATAATTAGGCACGTGATCTTCCCATTCATCTTCTTAATAAAAAGAGTGTGGTCGGAATTACTCTGGGTATAATCATACTTCTTCATCACCTCGGTAAATCTTCCAAACCACGCTCTCGGAGACTGCTTCAGCCCATACAGTGTCTTCTTAAGCTTGCATACCTCCCATGTACCAAACTCACTAGCGAACCCAGGTGGGGGTTCCATGTAAACAGGTTTCGGCAGTTCCCCATGCAAAAAGGCGTTCGTCACATCGAACTGGTGTAGTGGCCAATCTTTGTTTGCCGCGACTGAAAATAATACTCTCACCGTGTTGATCTTCGCCACTGGTGAGAAGGTCTCTGCGTAGTCAACCCCATATGTCTGGGTGTACCCCTTTGCCACTAGCCGTGCTTTATATCGTTCAACTGTGCCATCTGGTCTTCTCTTGATTGTGAATACTCATCTGCATCCAACAGTCCTTGCACCTTCTGGTAATCTCCCTTTTTCCCATGTGTTGTTCTTCATCAGTGCCTTCATTTCGGTAAGCATTGCTTCCTTCCACTTCTTATGTTTCATTGCCTCTTCTGCTGACTGTGGGATTTCCTCCTCTTCATATAGTGCCACCTCAAATGCGCGCGCCATTTTAGTCAGATTCCCTTGTACAAAATTCGCTACTCCATAGCGACTTTTCTTCCCAATTTTCTCGGGAGAGTATCGTTTGGGAGGGACTCCCCTCGTAGTCCTATTGGGAAGCACATACTGCCCCGTGTCACCATCAACTGTGTTGTCCTCGTTTGCAGGTTCTGTATCAACATGATCAGTGGTAACCGTATTCTCGACAAACCTGGGTTCAGAAGTTACCTCGGATATCATCGGAGAAGGATTGCCTGGGCTTGGATGAGATGACTCTTGTGGTGAGACGTGCTCGGCGGCAGTGACTATCTCTGGTTCTGTTAGATCCTCAATCGAGGAGCTTGGAACTGGCACAATCCAACTTAGGTAGTCTGTTGTATTACCTGGATCACTCTCCCCCTGACTACTAAGGTGGGTATGGTAGAAAAACTCGGTTTCCAAAAAATTGCAGTTCATGGTCGTGGTGATTTTCTTGGTAAGTGGGTCAAAGCAACGATAACCCTTCTGGTTCATCCCGTATCCTACGAACACACATTTAGTTGCACATGGTGAAAGTTTGGTTCGCTCTTGTCTAGGAATATGGGTGTAGACAGTACAACCAAAGATTCTGGGTTGGAGGTTCAAGTGTTCGGAAATGTTGGCTTGTTTGGATAACATGTCAAGGGGGGTTTTCATGTGAAGGATTTTAGTGGGTAGGCAGTTAATGAGGTAGACTGAGGCGGCGACTGCTTCTGGCCAAAAAAGTCTGGGGACCTTAGCTTCAATCATGAGGGCCCGGGTCATTTCTAGAATGGTTCTATTTTTCCTCTCTGCTACCCCATTTTGTTCTGGTGTATATGCACAGGAAGTTTGGTGGATTATACCGTTATCTCTGCAAAATTGGTTCATGGTGCCGTTTACAAATTCCCTCCCATTATCTGACCTAAAGGTTTTGATAGTGGTATGAAATTGTGTTTGGGCAAGTTTAAAGAAAGCGGTAAATCTATCAAATACTTCAGATTTATGTTTCAAGAAATAGATCCACGTCATTCTAGTACAGTCATCAATAAAAAGCACAAAATAACGAAAACCGTTCCCCCCAATGACCGGTGCCGGCCCCCACACATCAAAATGCACCAAAGAAAACATAGATTTCATACGAGTGTTTGTTGGTTTAAATGATTGTCTGTGGCTCTTGGCCAAAACACAAGTCTCACAAGCAAAATCAGATGGAATAGAAAGGTTAAAGTAATTTAAAGTAACCCGGAGAGGGGTGTCATAGTCTTCGGTGCCAGAGCCAAGTTTCCTGTTTTGTGGACCCGTGAGCCAGCATCGCACTGCCATGTTGAGCTATCTCGTCCACGTAATAGAGCCCATCTTTCTCAGTGCCACGCCGAAGTATCCTCCTCGTCTGAATATCCTGTAAAATACAAAAGTCGGGATGCATCAGAAGAGTACAATTTAATTCCTTAGTCACATGACTAATAGACATCAGCCGTTGGGACAATGTAGGAACATATAAGCAGTTCGTGAGTCTTAGAGTGGGGGATATCTGAATTGTGCTCGCCCCGACAACAGTAATCAATTCCCCATTAGCTGTTCTTATGTAGGTTTTTGTCACTTCACTAAAGCTAACAAAATCATCTTTTTCGGGTGTCATAGTATCAGTTGCTCCACAGTAAAAAATCCAACCCTTCGATTTTCTATCAGATACATGGTGAACATGGAATGCAGCGGAAATTAAGGGGGCAAATTGATTTTTAGACACAAAATTTGGGGTGTTTTCGGAAATTAGGGAAGTTCTGGACTTAATTTCGAATTTATCATAGTCTGGGGGCCAACATGAAATAAGGCGGGGTCTTTTATGATATTTTTGTTTTTCAGGGGGGACAAACTGATATTTAGCAAAACATGAGTTAGGGTTTGGTTTTAATCCAAACCCTTTACCTCCACCCTCGGCGCCGCTCCTCGATTCCGTCCGTTCCGCGAAATTCCCGGCGCCTCAAACGTTGCCGCCGGCTGATTGACCCTCCAATCGGACTCCGGCACCCTGTCCAGTGTTTTCCCCTTCTCTTTTTCGTGGGATTCCTTCACCGCCTATTCCGACGGCCATTTTCGCCTGGGCCGTCGTCGATCTCACCTTTTGTCGTTCCTCCCACCACTCTGGATATCCCAATCGCTTGAAGCATGTCTCCCATGTGTGTTTCTGCTTTCCACAGTGTGAACACCATAATTTCGAGGTGTCCGGTCGGTTGGAGCGGTTGGGAGCGACAGTGCGCGGCGGTGGAGGCCCGTTCCGGTTCGTGGGACGCTGACTCTGGGCGGCGAGCCCTTGTCCGATCTCCCCCCCAAATGATGAATCGGCCAATCCAGGTGCTCCTCCGGTTGGTGGAGAGGACGCCGGTGGCATGATGTTTAATCGAGCCGCCTCCTTCTTCACCATGCATTAGGCAGCCTCGACTGATGGGGTAGGGTCTTCCTTCAGGATCTCTCGCCTAATGGAGTCGTACTCCTGATTCAGTCCCGTTAGGAACTTGATTAACCGTTTCTCGGTTGAATGCACTCGGAATTGGTCGATTCCTTTATCGCAGCAACTGATCGGCTGTTTCTGGCATCGATCGATGTTAATCCATAGTCCGTGGATTTTCCGGTAGTATGTCTCCAGGTCTATGTTGCCTTGTTTGATGTATATTGCTTGTTCTTCCAGGTTGTAGATGAGATATCGATCTGCTTTGTTCTCGAATGTCACCGCAAGGCTGTCCCACAACGCTTTGGATGTTTGGTGGTGTGCGAAATCGGGGATGATATCGTCTTCGATATTGTCAACGATCCACGAGAACACTACCAAGTCGTTCTCCTCCCATTCGTCGAACCCTTTACTCCCTGGGTTCGGCGGCTCGTTCCGGATGTATGAGTAGGCTCCTCGGCCTCCAATTTTCACCTTGATCAATCGTGACCAAAGGGGGTAATTTCTTCCATTCAATTTGAATGCAACAGTAATGCCTTTGCTATTCCTTAGGCTTGTAATCTGTTCGGTCGGTTTTGTGTCTTCTGCCTCTGACATTTTGATGCAAGATTATGGTTTCTCGGTTGGTTTTTGGCTGGAAACAGGTCGGGAAAGGTATATTTTGGCTATGATGAATCGTTTCTGAGCCAAGGATCGATCTGCTCTGAGGCCATATTAGACGAAAGGTTGGGTAATCGATATCATTCTTATTCAATGTAATTAGATGATAGGGATTACATATTATATAGACTACACAATATTTACAAAAAAGGAAAACCTAATTTACATTGATTGCTTCCTCTATTTTAGGCTAAATATACTCCCGTATCTTCTCTTGATTTCCCGTGATATTCTCCGATATCTTTCAATATCTTCTAACAATACTATTTAATTTGTACCTCAAGAAATATGATCCAATCATGAAAATATGATCAGTGTGGTAAACATAAGGATACAGTTTTGATGTTATATACTTGTAATATATAATCATTAAGAGATGATGAGGCATATATATATATTATTAAATCTTTTGACCATATATTCTATGATGTGTGTGAGAGAAAGAGAGGGAGAACCGTAGCATTAAAATTCTGATTCTCTAATACTAAGATGTTTGTTAGCTTTTTGTGGAGAATTGCCACAAAAAACAAGTTACCCTTGTATAAGAAGTAACTGTATATATGTCTCTAGTGTATTCCCTGACATGAAACCACCACATAATATTCCCTTTTCCATCTCTCAATATATATAGATAGATAGACATTATCTAATTAGTACTCCTTATTAAAACAACAACAGATAAACACACACACACGAGAATCCTTATTTTGATCCTAAATTCTTTCTTTGACCATTCTCTTTTTAGTAACTACTGTACTTAAAGATCTAATTATAGTTTTACCCCCTTATTGTACGTGCTTTTTATTATTCACGCCATCATATATAAGTAATGATATTTTATACTACTAATAGTAAAACATCATACGTTCATCTCTTTTTAATGCTCCATATTTCATTAAGTTAAGAAAAAAATTCAAAGTGAGATTGTTGCTAAGAGTCTAGACTAAGTATTGAATTATGGCCATATATATGTAGTTATGGCTAGGCGTTTTCTTAAACGACGATGAAGCGCAATTTAAAAAAATGATTGCAGTAAAAGCGAAATCGTAATTAAATTTGTTATGTAACGATATGTTTATTGTGTCAAATATTTGATGAAATTTTATAAAATGATTATGCTAGCTGTAAAATGTGAGTAAATGGTCCGAATAATAGATTCTTAGGCTATGTTTATAGACCAAATCAAAGCAGACAGCTTTAAACAGTAAAAGTACAGTGAGCACATGAAGTGCTCTATCTCTATTCTATTCCGCTCTGCTGCCGCCTTTGGCATATATAAACACTTGAACTAATTAATTTAACTTAATTTGATCCAAATATGATATTCTCATACTCACTAAATACGGTTAAAATAGATTACTAGCTAGTTTAGTCTGTCAAAATAAGTAAATCACTAATTTACTTGCAGGTGTGGACATGATTGAGGACACAATGGATATTACATCTTTGATGAACAAGGCAAATAGGAATCAACATGAAGACATACTTAGAAGTTAGAACTACTATTTTTAGGATTTTTTAAAAAATTATCTGAAAACTTTGAATTTCTAGCAAACAAAACCTAAAATTTAGAAACCCAAAAAAAAAATCAATAACAACACTAGGAAATAAATTGATTGGAGAGTAGAAAATGTGCCTTCCTTTAAACAAGTTGCAAGTTCTAACATTATCAACAGAGAATCCGTTCGTATGCAAATCCGTCAAAAGTAAAATAGAAAATACACATGCAAGTAGTCCCCACACAATTAATAATATTGAATTAATTAATGTAATGCAAGTTAAGACAAACTAGTGTAGAAAATCCTCGTACACAATTGAAGATTCTTCATATGTTTATAAATATGCATTAACATCAGAATAAGACCAAAATCAAGAGTAGAC
Organism: Salvia splendens; assembly: GCF_004379255.2. Classification (NCBI taxonomy): domain Eukaryota; kingdom Viridiplantae; phylum Streptophyta; class Magnoliopsida; order Lamiales; family Lamiaceae; genus Salvia; species Salvia splendens. Next base: position 28,361,120 of record NC_056038.1, read on the forward strand.
AGAAAGGCAGAGAGTGGAGTTGTTGGATGCTATAAATAGTTCCCACCACTATCAAATTCATTCACAAATTAACCTATCTTCTTTTCTTTCTTCAATGGCTGCTTCAGTCCCTCACAACCACTGCTTCGATTACCCCGCAGATTTCTGCCTTCTCCCTAATGACGGAGAAACCTCCTCAAACATGTTCAACTCCAACATGCAGCTGCTGCAGCTTCCGTTGCTGAGCTACGATGTCAATTCCCCGGTTTCAGTAGCGTCTTTTCCCGACGTCCAATTTGGCCTTGCTTCGGATTATATGGTCGTTCCTCAGATGGAGACCGGGTTTCGTGATTTCTCCATCTCTGATTACAATCAGAGCCAAGTTTTCGATTCCGGATCGGAAGAGTGCAGTGGATCAGTTTGGCCACCTTACAATCCCTCGCTTGCTGAAAATTGGGTTTGATTTTCAACTCTATTTCTGTATATGCTACTGTGATAACCATATCAGCTAGCATATACATTAATATCAGTTGGCGTCACAAAATATATCAGGACCTGATATATTTTGTGACGCCAAATGATATTAATATATCAGAGAACTGATGTGATTTTCGGTTCCTAAAATTCTCAATTTAAGGAAGTTCTCATTGGAACCATTCCTTGTATATATATATATATATATATGAACTTCATTACTAAAATAAATTATGTTTTAATTTAGGGGATACAAGGGAAAGATGCGACAATGGTGGAGGAGAGCGATCAGGTGAAGGTGGGGAGATATTCAGCTGAAGAAAGGAAGGACAGAATTGTCAGATACTTGAAGAAAAGAAACCAGAGAAATTTTAACAAGACCATCAAGGTGAGAATGTCAAACTAATTTTTGGTTGAGATTTAGTGTCTAGTTATATAGTACTACTTATTAGAATAGAATTTAATTATTTATTGATCACTAGTATATACTATAAACTGATTTTTTGTAATTATAAATATGGTGGTGGTGCAGTATGCGTGTCGTAAAACCCTAGCAGACAAGCGTGTCCGAGTTCGTGGGAGATTTGCCAAGAACAATGAAGCTGAAATATTGATGGACGCACAACAAAACAATTCATTTCACCAAGATGATGAGGACTATTGGCTGCAAGCGGCCATGGACAATCTTGCCAACTTTCCTTATTTAGCCACCTAGAACCTTGGAATTTTATCCATATTGGTGCTGTCACAATTAATAACTCTATCCTGTTTATTGTATAAAATTGAATTGCATGTCTCGTATTAATCGAAAATGATTAACGAGGAGTACTATATTAGTGGTCAGTTTTATTCCAATATAATTCTACGTACTTATGCAATCTTTGTAGTTTTAAGTGACTAAATTCCTTACCAATTAATCTCTAATTAGTTCTAAGCCACGAATCCAATGCTATAAAGTCTTGAAATGATGATGAGCATATAAGGACTAACTTTTGTGGTTGTGATCGATCCCTTGATTTGATTTTTATTCCACTCACATCCACTTCCATATCTATATAGCCATATTTATATATGTGTACATATAGGCTTAGCCAATCCATTCATCAAATTTAAATTCGATTTGAAATATTTATCCATATATTAGTGGATTCATTTGGCATGCCCTTACCATTTTCCAATTCACGAGAATTCAATCTTTCAAGTATCTAATTGAGAACTAATAAATTCAACATTCCACATGCACATTTGAAAAGGAAATAAAGCATCTGACTTTTAACAATTAGGTCAAGAATAGAATACAAGTACAATTCACCATCATCAAATGCCAAGGTCAAGTTACATGCTCCATCCATCCACCTCAAGGTAGTTGTGTCGTATTCTTTTTTGGATTCTTATAAAAAAGTTGAGCCATTTCATTTTTTGGCAAAAATTTTATCTTCTCTAACATTTTACTCTATCTTACTTTATTCACTCTCTTACTTTACTCTCATTACTTTAATCTTTTAACACGTCAATTTCTTAAATCTCGTGTCCAAAAGAAATATCCCAACTACCTTGGGACGGAGAGAGTATATAAATGGAGTACTACTTAAATATTAAGCATTTACTATATTATTCACATGTGTTTCTGCACTATCCACAAACATACACATAGAAAAGCAATTACATTATTCATATTTATTTTTCCTTACAAATTACGAATAAAACTAAAATCATAATTTTATTAAAATAACTAAAAATAGGTAATAAAGATTTAAAAAATACATAAATATAAAATAAGAAAAGAAAATAATGCATAATTCAATAAAAATGATAAGCATCCTCAGGGTAGATCATGCCGGAGTCGGACATATTAATTGGTCCCTCGCGCAAGTCGGCCCACGACGTGTTGCACTGTAAGTGGAGGGGTCGCTATGAATCATGTCACACATAGCCACCGCCGCTACATTGCGAGCCATCCGGTAAAAACGGTTGGAATCAGTGTTTTGAAGATTGTTACCGCCAAATGCATATATCTATCCATGTGGAACGCGATAAATTTTGGTGAAGAAATTTTAAGTGAGAATTCTAGGGAAGTGAATGAATTTAAAAGGGTTTATATATAGATTAAAAAAGAAAAAAAAAATACTTTATAAAACTGTTTGAAAATATAGCAGTTACTAATTTACAATTTTTAATAAAACATGATTCCAACTTAAAAAAAAATAGGTATTCACATGTCACCCACCCATTAGTCATAGAAATGTGTGCATAGATACATATGGACGGTTTGGTTTGAAAGATTATATTTCTGAATTAAATATGTACTACTCCATCCGTCCTTGAAAATTTATCACTTATTTTCATTTTTGTCCGTCCCTAAAAATTTGTCACATTTCACTTTTACTATCATATTTGGTAGTGAACCTCACATTCCACTAACTCTTTTTCACTCATATTTTATTAGGACCCACATGCCACTCATTTTTCCAATCCACTTTCTATTACATTTCTTAAAATATATGCTAAGTTAAATGGTAACAAACTATAAGTAAAAAGGAGGGAGTATCATATTTAGTTCATGAGATTGAATCTAACAGTTTAATTTTAAATAAATAAATATGTGATAGGTAATGTTTCCTTTCTTTATGCATAAACTCCAACAAATAACTGTACATATTCGCAATTAATTAGTTATCTTTGAATGGATTGCCCCAAGCATACACTCTAACCAGCGTAAGAAGCCACTAACTAAACTGAAGTGACTATTAAACATATTTTATATTCAAGTGTCCCCATCACACAACTTGGGTCACAAATTCAACCATGCATCACTATTAATTTTGCACCAAATATCCTACCTCCGGACTAGGTCCTCATTTATTAAATTAAATCAACAAAATACAGGAAACCACGGAAATTTCGAATGCTAAAACCAAATAATCCATCCTTGTAAAACATTGCGACCGTCTCGACGACGGAAGGAAATGATTAATGGTATATCTAGGATTTTCGATTCGAATGTGTGATATAATTATAGCCAGTCATAGACTCATAGTTCAAATTCAGACCGACCTTCTATCTTTTTAAATAGATTTTCTTAATCACAATGTGAGTATATTTTTTCATCAAAAAACTTTGTTGCATATAAAAAATGAATTACTTTTTAGTTTCGTGATGAAATAATTAAATGCATTAGAAGAAAATTAAATGCATTAGAGCGGCCTACTGAGCGGGTTCTGTTCGATCTCTTTAAGCAATTCCGGGGGCCCTGAAATGCGAAGTCGGCAATCTGTTATTTCAGTTCTACAATCTCGAGTATTTGGTGGACCGCTGACAACGTTATGCTTGCAGTTTCGAACCTAATTATTTTTGTACTTTGTTTTTTTGTAAATATTCCTTCTGTTCCATGGGAGTGGAGACGTTTCTTTTCCGCACGCGATTTAAGAAAAAATGTGTTAAATGAGTTAAGTAAAAGAATAACATGAAATGAAAAAGGCAGAGATATTAAGAGAGAATAAAGTAAGAGAGAGTAAAGTAAGTTAGAAGAAATGTGTTGACTTTTACTAAAAAAGGAAATGACTCCACTATTATGGAACTTATCAAAATAGTAAAATGACTCTACTACTATGGAACGGAGGAAGTATGAATAATAAATGATAAGAATATAAAATGAGCAAACAACCAATTGTTGAAATATAAACAACATGATAATCCCTCCGTCCCAAGGAAGATGACCCCTTCCTTGGAGAATTTATGCAACTTTATTTTGTGTATGAAGTAGAGAGAGTAAAGTAGAGAGGGTGAATAGAGTAGAGAGAAAGATATTTTCATTATTAGTAATGAGTCATCTTGATTGGGACAAACCAATAAAAGAAAGTGAGTCATATTCGATAGGACAGAGGGAGTACTATTCAATGAAATCTAATTAAGTCTAATTACAAGAAACAAGTAGTAAAATTTATGTGGATCAGAGAGTTAGTATAACCCTAATAAGATCATATATACATATAATTAGAATGAGGACTATAATTGATGGCTTTATTACTGCAAATTTATGGAGGATACATGATTAGAAATGAGGACTATAATCGATGGGTCTTATTAGTGCAAATGTGTGGAGGATAAGTGAAGTCGTTTTCGGAGGTAACAGTGTGCATATAATTGATTTCAGAAATCAGAGAAAGAAAGCATACATGTCCCTTGAGGGGTGGGGAAGGTTAAGACTCATATACATACCTATGCATATATTAGTGGGATGAAACAATTTTTCATGATGGCTCCGATCTTTATGCAACTGTTAGGCTCAATATTACATTACTAAAATAATCTGTCGGTGATTAAGGAGCTGACTTGTTATGAAATCTGAAAATGACATCGACATGATCAGCTGCCACATCCAATCACAATAATTCATGACTATCATCTTAACAGTATCAAAAAGCAAATTGTGATAGTACTTAATTTTCATGCCTTGAAAATGAGAAGGTTTAGTTAATTCGACCCCATGATTCGAAAGATGCAGCAAATTCTATGGTTCCACAAGATCACAAAATAGAATATGTGTGTATGTGCAAAATCATCTGGGAGTTGACCATTCTTCAAAATAATAGTACTCCACAAGTGATGAAACTGATGATAACTTGTGTTGTTGATTCCACTATACATTTGTTTAGCATAGTGTGTTAATTTTGGTTTGAGAAATACCTCGGAAATATTAACATTAGTTTGAGCCCCCAATATAAAAATTCTAGCATCGCCTTTGGATATGGGGATGGTGTTCTTTCACCTGGAGGCATCCTACAAGTTTAAAGTTACAAATAACAAAGATTCAAATATAAATGTTTATCAAATTAACATTCATCAAATAAATTCCGTAACCAACAATCTAGTGCAGAACATGATTTGGCATGCAACAAGTCTAAAGCTATATAAAATAAAGTGATTTGAAAAAACAAAGCTAAAACAGAGTCCAATGTCCAAACAGCCCAAAGTAAGTGGACTTGTTTTATGGGTCAAGTCCAAAGCTAAAACAAAGTCCAAGAATCGCATAAAAAGAAGTGGGTTTTTGTAGAAACAAAGTCCAAAACTGATTTGCAAAATCACAATAAAGATACTAAAAAAGAAACTGATTCGCTCCATTTTTAGTGTTAAAAATGTTAAAAGAAACTGCATCATCTACAATCTGTATCTATTCAAAAGAAACTGTCAAAAAACTGCCACAAATTGACTGTTTTTATCCAAACAATTTTAGATGGATGCCTATCAAATGTGAAATGCAAATGCTCACAATGGATAGACTTAATTTTTATAAATTAAAGAGATGGATGAGTGAGATAAGGGTATGATAGTAATAAGAGACATTTATGGACTTCAGGTTTCATATAAACATAGGTCACCATGGAATGCTCTATTCAAGTTACTAAATTAACCTTGTCTTCAGTTTTGATTTCATGAACTCATTCCATAATGTGAATGTGGAATTTGATTCCTACTCCCTCCGTCCACATAATATAGTCTCATTTGCGGACGACACGGGTCTTAATGAGAAATTGGTAAAGTAAAAGAGAATGAGAAAAAAGTAGGTAGAGTAAAGAAAAAGTAGATAAAGTATGAGAGAAAGGAGAAAAAGTGGATAAAGTATGGAAAATAAACTTTTCATTTTTAGAAATGAGACTATATTTTACGTACATCCCAATATATTTTGCGAATATCCCAAAATGACAAAATGTGACTATTTTTCGTGGACGAAAGGAGTATTAGATTGTAGTTGAACTTGAATATTGCCTGAAACAGGATCGTTTCCTATGTTTGTTGATTATAATCAATCCATTGTATATGATCAACTATGTGCAATTTGTTTATTCAGAATACTTTTATCCATGTTATAGATTAAGTCTCCATAATAAACGAGAACATCTTGGAATAAGTCATTTTAGGCAATGAGTTGTGCTTCTTTTGATTTTTGAACATATCTGCTGCTCGTGGACCGGGTATGGAGTCTGGAATCGGTCCTCTTCACGTTGACCGGACTTGTTATACGTCGATGATGTAGGAGACAATGCTGATATTAATTTGGTACGAGACTTAGGATAATTTTTTTTGCCGGCTGTAGTGTATTTTAGATTATTGCTCTCAATGGCGTGTGCTAAAACCAATCATAAAACTAATGCTATGTTTCAACGTAGAATTACTAGAAGTAGACAAGCTAGGTAGATCCACGGGATTTATTCGAGTTGCTTGCAAATACAAGAGACAGAGGTTTGATTATATTAAATCATAGGGAATTTGTTTGATGGAATGATGTTGAGTATGACTTATTCTTTTCAACATTCTTGTGTGCAACTATTTTGTTTGCATGTTTGTTACTCTATTAATGAAAAGGTTTGTTACCGTAAAAAGGGTGCAAATTTGTTGTTGATAGTTTTGATTGCTATTAATAATTTTTTACAAGGAGCAAAATGTCAAAATAAAATTGCAAAGACTAGTTCAAATAAAATAAAATTATTTTAATTTGATTTAATGAAAGTAAAGATGGAGGTGAGCTCATAAAAGAAGAAAAGTTTGATAACATGTTGCTTACTTGTATGACCATGTACAAACAATTTTCGTATTCTTATTAACAGGGATGTCAATCGGGTTCATCTGTTCAAGTTCGGGCTAATCCACTCGAATTTTCGGACTATGTGGGTGCAGACGTCTGGTTAAATTTTTTTAACTTTAACCCTAATCTACCGAGTTTTGAGCTAATTTCTATGGAGGCTATTCAGATCAAAAATCTTTCAAAAACAAACTCATTTCCAATCTTAACACAATCCAAATAAAATTCGGAAACGACCAAATCACTAGGAATGAACTCAAGTGCACAAAACATAAAAAATACTAGTACATACTAAAACAAATTCGTCATAGTATATAACAAAGGATAAAGTAATATAGTTGAAATTTATTACGTTGGGGGTGATGATTTTTTATGCACAATAATACGTAAAAACCTGTACAAGTTTAAATGAATCGATTTCGAACAAGCGTATATTTATGCACAATAATGCATATTTGCATCTACGCCTATTTATTATCACGTCTACAAATTAGATACGTATGGTAAGCAGGGGTGGGGAAACAGTTCCAGGTTCTCAGTTAACCGAGGACCGAACCTTACCCTAAACCCTAAACTCTAAGTCGTTAACTAAGAAGAACGGTTGCTCTTTCTAAAAAAAAAAGAATTGTTGTTGTTTTCTCCTCTCCCTTCTTCTCTGTTGCTGCTGTTTCGACGCGACTGCTGCGCCGACCGCCGTTGGTTCTTTGACCGCCATTGCACTCTCCTCCTCGTCACTCTTCTTTGTTGTTGATATCTATCAAAGCATATCAAATGGAGAGAAGATTGAAGAATAATTAGAGAATAATTGATTGTATTATTGTCCTAGAATAGATTGATTACAATTGATTGTATTTTCCATAGATAGACTATACCCACACTTATATAATGAGGTGTTGAATTACATTGTAAAATATGCAAGGAATAAAAAAACCATCTTCTACTCTCAAAGCTTTTCCAATATGCATTGCCCTATGAATCTCGCCTCTCTTGATTACCATCTTTAAGATGGTATTAGAGCGGGTTTATTTGGGCTTGAGACTCAGAAAAATATCATCACAGTCTCAAATACCTTCCCCGACCCTTTGAAACCTGCAAAACACAACCAACGAAAATGTCAGATTCTGAATCTGATAATCCTCCAAAAATAATGATGATGATGATGATGATGATGATGATGATGATGATGATGATGATGATGATGATAATAACAACAACAATAATAATAATAATAATAATAATAATAATAATAATAATAATAATAATAATAATAATAATAATAATAATAATAATAAAAACTGTACTATATTGCATTAAATATGTAAGAATCCTAAAACTGCGAAAAAGAATACCTAAGAAAAGTTAGGATTCAGAATCCTGGAAAGTTGTACTAACTTTCCTTGTTTCAGGATTTTGATTACTTTCCCAGTTTGATTAAAAACGGAAACAAACACATGAATTTAAAATTTAAGGAATCAGATTACTTTCCCAGACAGAATCCTGGCAACCAAACATGGCCTAAAAGATTATTAAGTTTAGATTTACTAAAGGCAAATGAAGTAGAAACTCAAAACAAATGTGAAACTTGTCTTGAGGCGAAAATGACTAAGTTACCGTTTCATTCGGTTGAACGGAACACGAAACCCCTTGAATTAATTCACACGGACGTATGTGACTTAAAATTGGTGCAAATGAGAGGTGGTAAAAAAATACTTTATCACATTCATAGATGATTGCACAAGATATTGTTATGTCTATCTTTTAAGAAGTAAAGACGAAGCAATAGAAGCGTTCAAAAATTATAAGAACGAAGTCGAGAATCAATTTGGATGTAAAATCAAAATGATTCGAAGTGATAGAGGAGGTGAATACGTAGCCCCGTTTGAGGAATTATGCAACGCAAGTGGTATAATTCATCAAACGACTGCATCATATTCACCACAATCTAATGGTGTCGCAGAACGCAAGAATCGAACTCTCAAAGAGATGATGAATGTGTTACTGATCAGTTCGGGATGCCCCAGAACATGTGGGGGGAAGCTGTTTTGACAGCCAACTACATCCTAAACAAAATCCCACGCAAAGGTAAGGACGTTACTCCTTATGAGTTGTGGAAGGGAAGGAAGTCATCCTACAAATACCTCAAAGTGTGGGGGTGTTTGGCAAAGGTGATGGTTCCTCCTCCCAAACAAGTTACAATCGGTCCTAAAACAGTTGACTGCATCTTCATTGGGTATGCACTTAATAGTAGTGCATATCGATTTGTTGTCCACAAGTCTGAAATATCGACTGTGACCGTGGGAACAACAATCGAGTCAAGAAATGCTGTATTTTTTGAAAATATATTTCCTCGCAAAGACAAGGAAAATATTGCACCCAATTCTGAGATGAGAATTGAGGATGAAACCACTAGTTCTAAATCAGTGGATGAAGAGCCAGAATTGCGCAAGCGAACAAGGCCTGATCCAAACGATGCGGTACCAAGACGTGGTAGCAGGGTCAGAACACCAAAGACATTTGGTCCTGACTATATTGCATTTATGTTGGATGAAGAACCAACATCGATAAAAGTAGCCTTTGCTGGCCCAGACGGTTGCATTGGAGAGAAGTTGTTCAAAGCGAAATTGATTCAATTTTGCTAAACCACACGTGGGTGTTGGTTGATCTACTTGAATGTACTAAACCTTTAGGATGCAATTGGGTCCTTAAAAGAAAGTTTACGGTCGATGGAACAGTGGACAAGTATAAAGCTAGACTGGTAGTCAAAGGCTTTAAACAAAAGGAATAGTACGATTTCTTCGATACCTACTTACCTGTAATGAGGATTACATCAATACGATTGCTTCTCGCGATTGCTGCTGTACACAATCTTGAGATTCATCAAATGGATGTTAAGACTGCGTTTTTAAATGGTGACCTTGAAGATGAAATCTATATGGAACAACCTGAAAGTTTTGTAGTACCTGGACAAGAGAAAAATGTATGCAAACTGGTTAAATCCCTCTATGGATTGAAACAAGCGCCGTTGCAGTGGCACTTGAAATTTGATAACGTGATGTTATCAAATGGATTTAAAATCAACGAATGTGACAAATGTGTCTACATTAAGAACACTGATAATGGATATGTTATAGTGTGTCTCTATGTTGATGATATGTTAATCATGGGTAGTAACACCCAAGTGATTAACGACACGAAAGCCATGTTAAAGAGAAACTTCGACACGAAGGATATGAGTCTAGCCGATGTAATTCTTGGAATGAAAATTCTAAGAACATCCGAAGGAATCACCTTAACACAATCTCATCTCATCATGTTGAGAAAGTATTAAAGAGGTTCAACGCCTATGATGGCATCCCGGCTAAAACGCATATAGAGCTCAATGTTCACTTGAGCAAGAACAGGGGTGAGCCAGTTGCACAAGAAGATTATGCACGGGTCATTGGATGCATTATGTATCTTACTAATTGCACTCGACCTGATATTGCTTGCGCCGTGAACAAGTTGAGTCGTTATACGAGCAATCCAAGCAAAGAGCATTGGAAAGCTATTGTATAAGTTTTGAGGTATCTCGAGTATACTCAAAATCATGGGCTACACTTTTTGAGATACCCCCGGTACTTGAAGGGTACTGCGATGCAAACTAGATATCCGATAACAAAGACTCACTTTCGACAAGTGGATATGTCTTTACCATCGGGGGTGGTCGTGAAAATCCATGAAACAGACATGTATAGCCCGATCCACCATGGAATCTGAATTCATAGCTTTAGATAAAGCTGCGGAAGAAGCCGAATGGCTTAAAAACTTCCTTGAAGATATTCCATGTTGGTCAAAGCCCGTGCCTCTAGTGTTAATTCACTGTGATAGCCAAGCCGCTATTGGAAGGGCAAACAGTGGCTTGTACAATGGTAAGTCTCGACACATTCGTCGACGACATAATACCGTGAGATATTTGATCACAACATGGGTGATTACAATTGACTACGTGAAGTCATTGGATAATCTAGCGGATCCGCTAACCAAAGGGTTAAATCGTGATCAAATGAATAAATTGCTAGAGGGAATGAGTTTGAAATCCACAAACTAAAGAATTGTCATAGTGGTAACCCAACCATGATGACTGGAGATCCCATGAACATGGTTCAATGGGAAAACTAAGCTATGAGAATTCGCGTGAACACTCATCTACATCTATTCCCTAGAGAGTAATAGAGTGTTGAAAAAACTTGCCTAGTGGTGAGGTTAAGTCTATGACTTTTAATGATCCCTAAAGGATCTCGTTGAGATGAAGTTCTCAAGGAGACCGAGTATGGCAAGATACTTAACGAGGAATCACCTATGTAAGTGTGAAGTGGGGCCGCTTCAAACAATACACTTATGAATCCAAAGTGGTGTCCAAGTCCTGAAATGGACACAAAACGTGAGATCGGATGAGGTTGAGGTGTTTAAGTGTTAACATCATTGTCTCGGTGCACGCCGTGGAGGAATAGTTCAAAGCATCGCGCTACTAGTCCGCATGTGTATCCGATGGTGTTGACTATGAATGGTTTAAAGCCAAAAACTACCTATCCTTATGCTTACATACCTCTTGAGGGTTGAGCTTGAGCCTGCATACATATGCATTTGGCAATTTCCACTCATGTGGGGATTGTTGGAATCGTGCTTGGTCAAACGACTTTGACTAATAATAAATATTATAAGACATTTAATTTTGTGAAATTAAATGCAATAGCCATGATCTACGTTCCGAGTAGATGACCGTAGTATATTCATTTTCTCAAATCCGATTCCCGGTGAGTGAGAAATAATATATTAAAGTTGGTCACAATAAAGCTAAAAATGAGCTATGGAAAAAACTAAGGGATTAATTAACTAAGTGTTAATTATCCCACATCGGGGATGATAAACTTCTTTGATGAAGTATTTAATAAGATGAATTATTATGTGTAATAATTATCGTGGAACAAGACGGGTGACAAAGCCCACATGCACGCACACGCGCGCCGCGAGTTGCGCACCGTGACCCGTGCACCGGGTGCCGGGTGTCGTGTGCCTTGTGCCTTGGCAATTGGTCTTTGGGTGGTCTTTGGGTTGTTCTTTGGAGCTGGTCGTTGAGCGTGGTTCAAGCCCTGTTTATTCTTTTTAGACCACCCCAAACTCCACGCTATCCCCGACGGGTCTGGTCCACGTCATGTTCCCGCTAGACCCCGACACATAACGGTAGACAAAAGGTCCCCGCTTGACCCCGACGCATAATGGGAGATAAAAGGTCCCCGATGGACCCCGACGGTCCATGGTGTATCCCGTCGTGTAGCATGTCCAGGTGCGTCGTGTCTCTTCAGCTCTCAATGGCTAGTGCACCAGTCAATGACCCCCGGCGGTTACAGTCAAGCCTTCATGGCACACATAATGGTTGTTGACTCCATCAATACCCCTGCGGGTGGACTTGGCCTATAAATAGACATGCATCCATTGCATTCACGATAGAACATACACAAGCATTCTTGCATACACGCTCTCTCCCTCTCTGCATAATCTTCCCATCAAAGCTCTGCCCCCGCCTTACTCCCGTTGGCCGGAGCTCTGCTGCTAGCGGTGCTGCTACTTCAGAGACAAAGCCGTTGTATCTTTGGGGACGACACGCCAAACCGAGAGCACTAGCGGGGCGTATCTCGTCTTGCGAAAAGAGGACTCCTCGACTCGGCTTACCGCTTTCCACAGCTTTTTCCGTGTAATTTTTAGTTGTTTCAGTGTAATCTTCATTGTTTTATTTTCCGTGTAATTTTCACCCGGCAAGTTTGTATCTCATTTTCTAACACACACCTATATAATGATGTGTTGAATTACATTGTAAAATATAAAGGAATACAAAAAACCATCTTCTACTCTCAAAGCTTTTCCAATATGCATTGCCCTATGAATCTCGCCTCTCTCGATTACCATCTTTAAGAATATCCAATGCGGCTGCTGCACCTACCGCCATTGCTCTCTCCTCCTTGCCACTGTTCTCGGTGGCTGTTGTTCCGACGTGGTTGCTGCACCGACCGACTGCTTCTCTGACCGCCGTTTCTCTCTCCTCCTAGCCACTCTTCTCTGCTGCTGCTACGCCAACCGCTACCACTGCTGCTCCGCTTCTCCGACTGCAATTGATTTCGGTTCCTTCGGTGGAACCGAAAAACCTGTAGGTCTGATCCGATCGGTTCCTTGAGAAACCGAACCGACTAAGGGTTCGGTTTCGGAAAAAAGTGAGTTGGTTAACCGACAAATTGGTTCGGTCGGAACCGAACTGACCGAATCCCCAGGCCTAATGGTAAGTGCTGTATGAAAAGACAAAATGAGCTAGAAACAATGTGTCACCTTGACGTTTGACGTAGAAACATGGATACATGAAACTGATTTGTATATATGCTAAAAATTCAAATCTAACTCGATCATATATCAGATAGAAATTAGTATAATGTAAAATCATACTATTTCGTATCTTGGTGCATTGACTGGAGAGACTTTGAACTGTCCATTTATTATGTTTCCACTGAATTTAGTGTCTGTTTAAAAATAAAGACCATAAATATTAGAACTGTTTTGTATGGGATTTTCGACTTGGGGGAAATAGTCTTGGCACGAGGATTAGAGCATCCACAACCGTGCTCTTGCCAGCAGCACGGTTGTGGGCCCGGGCGGTACTATTCATGCCTGCTCTCTGGCAAGAGCACAACACCCACAACTGTGCTCTTCCGCAAGGACGAGCACAATTAATATAAAATTCAATTACACAAAAACATTTCCATAATATTAAAATTCATTTAAAACCCACAATAAATATTACAAATGACAAATAAAATTAAACATTGCATAATTAAAATCCTAAAAATTAAAAATTACATAATTAAAATCCTAAAAATTAAAAATGACACTACTCGTTGCCGAATTTCGCCCACATGTGGTTGATTAGGTCTTCTTGTAGTTGATTGTGGATTCGAGTATCGCGCATTGTGTGTCTTGTCTCGATCCTCTGGCCAACCGTCGTATGCTCGCCTCGGCGTAGGGGAGACCTCGCTGTTGAGCTTCCGGCTTCGTCCTCGTCGTAGAAGCTAGCCGCCCTCGGCCCTTCGTCGGCTATAATCATGTTGTGTAATATAATACACGTGAACATGATGTCGGTGATATTATTCACGTACCACAGCCGAGCCGGGGCCTTCACAATGTTGAATCGAGCTTGAAGGACCCCGAAGGCTCTTTCGACATCTTTTCGCGCTGACTCTTGACGCTGCGCAAAAAGAACCCGTCTCGGGTCGTGCGGGTTGTGGAGCGTCTTCACGAACGTCGACCACCTTGGGTAGATACCATCGGCGAGATAGTAACCCATGCGGTATATATTTCCGTTGATGGTGAAGTCGATCGCCGGTGCTACACCATTCATCACATCATTGAAGAGTGGTGACGAATATAGCACATTCAAGTCGTTGTTGGATCCAGCAACGCCGAAATATGCATGCCAAATCCATAGGCGGTAGTCGGCGACCGCCTCAAGGATAAGCGTTGGGCCGCCGCCTTTGTGACCGCTCAAGTGTTGCCCCCTCCAAGCAGTCGGACAATTCTTCCACCTCCAATGCATGCAGTCAATGCTGCCAAGCATTCCGGGAAAGCCATGGACTGAATTATGAATGAGAGATGAATGAGAGATGATTTGATGTGATAAATGGATGATGAATGTGTGTATTTATAGATGATTTTGGGGAAAAAAAATAAAAAAAAATCAAAAAAATTCAGAAAAAACGGGAAAAAAACGGCCATATTTTTGGGATTTGGAAAATATTTTTTTTTATTTTTTAGCATTATTTATAATTAAATACCGATTTTTTAAAAAATAAATAAAAAAAAGTTTAAACACAACGGCTATGCCGTTGACGAATGGGAGCGCGCCACGTGTGCGTCAGCTGGCACGGACGTGCTCGATACATCGAGCAGCGCCGTGCCAGCGGCGCGGCTGCAGCGGCGGCGGTCCTGCGCCTTGCCAACGGCGCGGACGGCGGTGGCGTCTTTCGCCACCGCTGCGGATGCTCTTAGGATGTATGGTTTTCATGTAATTGCGTCTTTAGTCTACACTTCTTGGAAAATGGAAATAGACTAATTTATACAGTCATAAGAGCATCTCCAGTGGTCGGTGAGCGAGCGGCTCGCCGATTTTTGGCGCTCGCCGAATTATTGCAGCCGGCGAGCGCCAAATTGGCAAGAATTTCGGCGAGGGCACGCCGATTCCCGTGCGCTCGCCGATTCTCTCGCCGATCGGCTCGCCGCTATTGCAGCCTCCCGATCGGCGAGGAACCAGCGAGCCAAATTTTTTTTTTTCGAAACACTATATATACGCGATTTGCACGACATTTTCGAGTGTTTGCGATGACCCTCTCGCATCGAACAATCAGAGGATCGTTAACTTGTGGGCTAAAATAGCAGCAACCTACAAGGCATTTTGCCCAGAGGGGAGGCCACGCAGCGGGGAGGAGTGCCGGAAGGAGTGGGACCGAATCCGGTCTCGGGTGTCCCGATTTTCGGGCTTGTACACCAACGCCCTCCGAATGAAGTCCAGCGGCCAAACTGACGACGACTGCAGGAGGCTGGCGGAGAAAGAGTTCCCCCTGCCCGGGCTTTACAAGGACTTCACCTACTGGAACTGCTACGAGGTGCTAATGGACTCCGAGAAGTTTCGGGCAGGTGTCGACGCGGGCTGGCCGAAGAAACAGCGCCTGAACTATTCAGGTGATTACGCCGGAGGTAGCAGTGGCGATTCCCACGACCTCCCCGAAGATGCTCAGGAGACCCCGTCCCCTCCCTCGTTTACTCGCCGCACTCGCCCGGTTGGTCAAAGACGGGCGCAACACCCTCGCCAGAGGTCCCAGGAGGTCCAGTCGGCATCCCCCCCTGTTGGCAGCTCGACAGCCGACCTCGTCTTCTTGGCGCGTCAACAAGCGCGGGCTCAGATGATCAAGGTCATAGATCAATGGAAGAATGCAACTGACCCCGGGGAGAAGAGTTTTTTTCACGCCGTGCTCGTGAGTATGTGACAGGATTTGAATCCCGGCGCGGCACAGGTGGGGGGCTCTGACGCGGGCTTAGATGTCGCAGGTTTGGGGGTCCCGGATAGCGGCGACGTCTGCGAGAAGTGAGGCGGCGCCAGAAGGGGTGTGCCCGTGCGTGGATTAGGATTTTTTTTAAAGTAATGTAATTTTTTTTTACTTTTTTTTAATTAATGTATTTTTAAAAATTTAATATTATTAGAGAATTTTCCCGTATATGTGTCGTAAATTTAATTCCGTATTTTGTATGATTGTTTAATTATTTGTTTTTAGTGCTGATGATGTGGCAAGGCTATGGTTGGGCTATTGCTTGTCCAGTTGCTTGTCCAGCTGATGTGGTAGGAGGAATTTAGTGCTGCTGATGTGACATGGCTGGGCTATTGCTTGTCCGCGGACCACTGGAGATGCTCTAAATCATGAATGTTTGTAGATTGAAAATTAGTCATACTTATTTTATAAATATCTAAAGGATATAGTAGGACAAATTATCCCATTTCCGTAATGAATAGTATTATTAAAATTATATTACTGTATTAATTAGTAAGGTAGTATTTCATATCGACATAACCATTTTCCATGATCATACTTGAAATGAATATGTACATCAATTATTGTATGTTCCATCATAATCATTCATGATAGCTAAATATTAATTAATATTCACAATATTTGGAAGAAATATTCATATAGTCTTAGTTGAGTATGCACAAAGTAAAAAATATCTATACGTTAAGAAAATTCAATTGAAATAATTGTAGTATGATGTTATTGAATTCGTCATTGAAATAATTGTACAAAAATATGAAAAAAAGTTGTTACCTCTGGAATTTGAATCTAGGGACTACATTTATCAATCAAGAAGAACATTCACAATAAATCTGATCAGTGATATGGTTGAAATTTTATTTATTTAATGTAAAACGTTACTACATTAATTACAGTGAAATTAACAAACTACATTTTACTTTTAAAAAAAATGTTTGGAGTATTAATATTAGAATCAGCGGCGGATCTAGGCGGGGTCGGGCGGGGTCGGCCGACCCCACCGCCAGCCGTGGAGAATCGCCGGGAGACGCCCTCCATCGCCCGCCGACCCCATAGTCTCCGCACCTTCGACCCCATCCTCAACACCCATCCGACGACGGCCTGCTTCTTGCTGTGAACTGGAGTTTAATTTCCTATTAATTTTTTATTAGTTGGGCATTATAAACTGGATCATCTTATTTTATTACTGATTAAGTTATAGCCTAACCCATTTTTCACCTTGTATTTTAACAGAAATTCCAACATTAATTCAAGGTTTCATAATAATTGAAGTTGAACAAAAACGCTGTATAAGTTTCAAGTTTCAACACTAATATTGATAACCTTTAACTCACTTTTCTATAATGAGACTATTATTATTTTCATTCTTTTCACTTTGGGGGTTTCGGTTTGCAAGATTGTATTCGTGATTAAATTTAGTGTGTTTGGTTCAAGAGATTCAATCTCACAACTCAATCCTGGATGAATAATCATGGAATAATTAGTTTTAGCTAACCTCATATGACTAAAATAATCTCGCAACTCGATCCTATATTATATCTTGATACTATTTTATCTTGGAAACCAAACACCACCGTTGTGGACTAATCAATAATTATTATAATCTGTATTTCATATTTTGTTCTCTTATTCATAATTTTTTTTCTCTAATTTAATTACTTTTGCTTTTGATTATTCATTTTATTATACTCCCTCCGTCTCCTAAAAATAGAAACTTTTGAAACGGCATGATAGTCTTAATGCAAAATTGATAAAGTAAGAAAAGATAAAAAGAAAAGTGTGTTAAAAATTCTTAATATAAAAAGTTATATTTTTAGGGGACGTAGGAAGTAGTAATATTTATCCTATAGACCACATTAATAAGTGATATATGAAAAGATTGAATATATCTCGACTATTAGTAATTTTGTTAAATCTATTCAAACTATCGCGAATAATTTTTAATGAAATAATTTCAAGTCATTTTGTTGGAGTCAACTTTCGTGTACAATATAACATAGTTTTATTTAAAATTTAATATTTTTATTAATAAAATAATATTTAAATATTATATTACTGTCTTGTTTGATCCGACCCCAAGAATATGAATTCCTGGATCCGCCATTGATTAGGCTTATGGGAATCTTGTTCAGAAAAATCATCACATCGAACAATCATAAATTATTGACATTGTCGTTGTTACAGTTTTAAATTTCCGATTCCTATTCCTGCTATACTGTTTTTCTTAGGATCGATGTTTCTATGTATTATTTGAACTAGGTCAAACATATACGCTGTGGTATTAGGAAAAATGGGTGGCTAACTTCCAGAACCAAACCAATATCAATATGTATTTTTTAATGTTTGATAAATTCTCGCCGTTTCAGTAGTTCTAGATGCAATGAATTAAATATTTTAGTAAGCATAGATGCGTTCGACTGGACATAAAGTGGTGGTGAAATTTTCTGATTAATCATATACTATTTATTACACAATATTTTACAAAATACCCACCTATAGTAGAACAACGTTCGAGTTTATAACATCTATGTTCAAGTCGAAGATTGCTTGATAACATGATTTGTAACTTTAGTTTGTAATAGTTGTCTCGAGCTATAGTACAATTAAAGTGGTATTGTCAATTTTCATTTCAAAGGTAAACGTACTAAAGTCTAAAATAATGTGCAAATGTAAAAAATAAAATAAAAATTATTTGTGAACCAGTCAAATTATTTTCGAATCTTGATTTTTTGATGATATCAATCCTGCAACTTGTGCTCTACATAATACAGAACAAATGAGAAAGCCAAGTTCATGCTATATTCTAAAATACACAATATACATGCGTACACATATTTTTCATTTTATTAATATGTATTATCTCCAACAATCAAAGTAGCGTAATTAGGTAATATCTTAATATTAGGTTTGGAATTCAAATTTTATATCTCAATCACATAAATACATAAACTAGAATATTCGTATGTTGTCTATAATTTATTTAATGCTGAAGGTTAGTTTAGATAAACAAAACATAATACTACTATTTAACTTGAAAAATCAAAATCGCATGTGATATCGATGTCAACATAATTAATGGAATCACACTAGCAATCTAGCTATGACCGACTTGGGGATTTTTCCTAGCTAGCTCATGCACTGGCGGTCGATTTATTCACATTATTATAAAATAATACTCCCTCCGTCCCGCACTACTCGCACTTATTTTCTTTTTGGGCGTCCCAAGTTACTTGTACTCTTTCCATTTTTAGTAAAAAATTTCACCTACAGCCTCATTTTTTACTTTCCTATACACTCATTCCTTAATCTCCGTGCCGAAAAGGAAATGAGCGAGTAGCCCGGGACGGAGGGAGTATAAAATAGTCATGCGACATAAATTTCATGTAAACGAAAATGAAATAGTCTTGCGACATAATTAGAGTTTCGCATTCGAATTTGTTCATCACATGTATACGAAAGTGTTATAGCATTAAATAATATTTGTTAAATTAAGTTTGGAGCTGATGACTAAAAATAATGGAGGGGTGTGAATTTTGGGTTGGATATCAATTTCAAAATATTTTTAAATAAAATCAAATATACTATAAGAATTATACTGTCCTTAATTTTATTTCTATATTTTAGTGATGGTACAACAATAGTACTCCTACTTTGGAATGGTGTGATATAGAACTTCGTTAGAAGGTAAGATCCTTCTATTATTCGTACAGAGCCTTTGTCCTAGCTGCAAGGAGCTTATACATTATTGTATGAGGTGTCGAGTTCGAGTTCTCTTGACCTCAGTTGTAATTTCCTCCTTCATATAGTATATATGAAGTTAAATTTAAAAAAATCCTTCTATTATTCGCCTAACTTTTCCAAGTGGAAAATGGAAATTAAACTTGGAGTTTCCCTAATGTCACTGCACGTTGGCAGTATGTTGAATTAGTAGCACCAAACTGGATATTGATGTTATTTGATTTTGATCTAATAGAAAACACTGTCTCGTTTAAAAATTAACACTGCTTCCTATGGAAATATAAAACCAAAATAGTGTTGATGGTGATTTCATTAGAAATTAAAGACCGTTTCCATCGACCATCGTCCATAATAAAAAAAATCAGGACCAATGATGCGACAAGTCAACATTCGTGACTTGACTAAATTAAATATTGTATATACGCCCACACATCTCACTACACAAACTTGTCTATCTCTATATGTATATATTATTATTATTATCTATATTGCTGAGAATGTTCCTTTTTCTATCAAGTACGAAGTGGTTTCACACAGAAAGTTCAAGCAAAAGAAAATGGTGATTGATTAATTGCTAGCTACTACATATACACGTATGATATGTGGAAAATAAAGTAGTAGTAAAAGTTTCCGGTGGTATTATCCATGATGGAAGAGGAAAACGTGAGCAACACAATCTCAAAGGAAGAGGAAGAGGAAGAGGAAGAGGAAGAGGAAGACGATGAAGATGCCCAGCTTCCGGGTTTCCGGTTTCACCCCACAGACGAAGAGCTAGTTGGTTTCTATCTGCGACGCAAGGTCGAAAAGCGGCCCATCCGCCTCGACCTCATCAACCAAGTCGACATCTACAAATTCGACCCATGGGATCTTCCAAGTATATATGTTAGATTAATTTCATATGATAATACGTAGTCGTTTTGGTTATAATAATATAACAGATACGATGATAATTAGCCACAGGGGGGAGAGAGTGCTACTTCTTCTGCAGAAGAGGGAAGAAATACAAGAACAGCATGAGGCCAAACAGGGTGGGTCGATCAGGGTTCTGGAAGGCCACAGGGATCGACCGCCCCATCTACTCCTCCGACCGCGACTGCATTGGTCTAAAGAAGTCCCTCGTCTACTACCGCGGCTCAGCCGGCAAGGGCACCAAGACCGACTGGATGATGCACGAGTTCCGCCTCCCCGCCACCACCCAACAGGAACCAGTAAGCCCACTCATGACTAATCTATACATCTCTTGTTTGGTTTCATTTTTCGTGACAATATTATATATATCTTGGTCTGCCTGCCAAAATTAGATTAACCATCTCATCCTTACTGCCATGATAAATTTAATTCTAGATAAATATTATTGTAACAATATAATATGTTACTACTATTAACAAACTGACTCTCACCAACTCATATATGTTAATTTGGTTTTTGTATATGCAGGAAGTGTGGACTCTATGCCGAATACTGAAGCGAAGCGCCTCCAACAGGAAGTACGTGCCCGACTGGAAGGATATGGCGGCAGCGAAGAGAGTGACAACTGTAGCCGCGAGCGAGGATCAGCACGGGCGGAGCTACATCAGCTTCACAGCTCCGCTTGTGAAGAAGCAAGAAGTATCAACTGAAACCAGCTGTGTGGAGAATCTTAAGCAGCAGCAGAAATCTTCTTCGAGCTATAGCATGTACGGTGACATCAATGAGTTTTTGAAACACGCGGATTGGGAAGATCTTCAATCCATGGTCGATTGCGCTGCTGCTGCTGCTGTTGCTGTTGCTCCTACTCCTACTAATCCTTACTGTTTATGAGTTGATTATCATCTACTAGTATATAGTTAGATTGGAATATTTAAGAAGGAAGTGGCAGAGAGAGACACCATGTATAGGGAGTAATAGTTTTGTCAAAGCAGGTTTGCTGTTACATATTACTATTACATATCCTACAGATCAGGTTTTCATGTTTAACAATATTATGTGTTCTAATTTAATTAACTCACGGAATATAAAGAAAAATGGAATGAACAAATTAAAAAGGAATGTGAGCAACTTGTATTTAAAACCACAATAGCATATGCAATTTCTAAAACGCAGAAATTTGGGCATTAAACACATGATATGCTCATTTCTTTTCATCTCTTATTTCTCTTTTTCTTCTTTCTATAAGTATTTATATATTAACAAACATTGTTGAATTTTTTAGTTCAATTATGAAAATTTTAACAGTGATTTCTAAGTAAAATGGTGAGCTCAAATATATTTAAACGCATGATAGGGTCATGTTTACGTTGACATCTTAAATAAATACTATGTCAATAATCTACGTTATAGATATTAACACGAAAACATTTGTATTTCAATTAAATGTAGTTGATATACGTACACATATATATCAACTACATTTAGTTGACATACAAATGTCTTCACGTTGACGTCCATACGTAAGTTGTTGACATAGTTGTCAGTTATCAATTTAAGATATCAACTAATCATATCCCGCGCATGAATATTCTTATATTTTGTTTATAGTGTTTTTTAATCATTTTTTCTTTTTATATATTTTATATTTATACTAAATACGTTGTAAAATTTAAACACTAAGAAAACAATTATGGATATCATTTCTAAAATAAGATGGTCAACTCAAAAATATTTATCCTTAATATTTTCACTTTTGTAGTTAATCATTAAATATAATTGATGGTTTCATCAATATTTAACCAGGATATATATTTCTATACAATTTGAAATATATTTGAGCTGAACATTGTATTTTAGAAATGATAATCACAATTAGTATTTTTATAATTGAATTTAACAATGATTTCTAGTACTGTATAAATGTAAAATAATACTACTTTCTTCGTCCCATAATTGATTACACACTTGGATAATGGCACGAGATTTTATAAGATGTTTTGTGTGTTGAGTGGAGAGAAAAAATAGTATATTTATATTAATGTGAGAGAGAATTTTAATTTTTTTTAAATGAAATGTAGTAACATTTTTTATAAGACAAACTAAAAAAAAAAGTGTGACATCTATTATAGAATGGATGAAGTAGTATAAAAAATGAAATAAAAAATAAGAGAAAAAAAGAGCATATCATGCAAAATGAATACTCTCTCCGTCCATGAATAAGAGTCCTGCCATTTCCTTCGTCCCTTAATAAGAGTCTTATTTTACTTTTACCATAAATGGTAAATAGACCCAACACCCACCAACTTATTCACCTCACATTTCAATATAAAACTAATATAGATGAGTGAGACTCATATTCCATTAATTTATTCAACTCGTTTTTCTTTACATTTTCTTAAAACTTGTATCATAACTAAATAGGACTCTTATTACATAACGAGGTATATGTCTTTCGTGTAAAAGCTTTCTGATTAAAGCACGCCAGGGGATTCAATCCCATATCATGGATGCGGTAACTCCACGTGTCACATCAATGGATAATAATTAATATTATTATTATTATTATTATTATTATTATTATTATTATTTAAGTCTCATATTTTACTAACTCACTTCACTCACATTTTATTATAAAACTAATACAAAAAAGTGGATCTCATATTCCACTAACTTTTTCAATTCACTATTCTTTACATTTCTTAAACACGTGCCTATAATAAAGAGTGACTCCTATTATAGGATGGAGGGAGTACTTAATTTATTTTCAGGACTTTGATTACTTATTTAGGAATGTAATCAAATGCAAACTCTAAATATTGTACAAACTCCAAACTATGATCTGGACCGTTAAAAATGTCAACAAATGACAAAATAGTAGCAACATAAATGTCAACACAGTGTCAACAGTTGATGCTGTGTTGATATTGTGTTGACACTGTGTTGACATTTTCTATTGCTACTATTTTGTCATTTATTCATATTTTATAAGGGTCTAGATCATAGTTTGAAGTTTGTACAATATGAGTTTGCATTTTATCACTACCCTACTTATTTAATTATAAATCAAGGAATCAGATTATTTCTCGACAAAATTTTAACAAATAAACATATATACATCTGAAATTCAATCTAAGGCCTTTAGCTTTGGGAAGTATTTCCCCCGTCCCACCGCATGTGATTGATTTTCGTTTGACATGGGATTAAAGAAAATTATATTTGTTGTGTTAAGTTGGAGATAATAAAGCAGGAGAGATGATAAACTAGGAGAGATAAAGATAGAGTAAAATAAGAGAGAATAGATATTTTCTTTTCAACTAAAATGAAAATTAATTACTTGTAATGGGACAAAAAAAAGGAAATCAATTACTACCTCAGTCCCACTTTAAGTGT
Source organism: Salvia splendens (assembly GCF_004379255.2). Lineage (NCBI taxonomy): Eukaryota > Viridiplantae > Streptophyta > Magnoliopsida > Lamiales > Lamiaceae > Salvia > Salvia splendens. The sequence continues at coordinate 28,385,309 of NC_056038.1, forward strand.
CACATTTTGCTATTTCTGTCTGTCCCACAATAAGAGTCACATTTCACTTTTTCCATAAATGATAAGTAGACCCCACATTCCACCAACCAATTCTACTAACATTTTATTATAAAACTAATATATATAAGTGAGACTCATAGCCCACTAACTTATTCAACTCACTTTTCTTTACATTTTTTAAAACTCGTGCCCACATTAAATGTGACACTTAAGAGCATCAGCAGTGGCGGACGTCACCGCGAAATTCCCACCGGCGTGAGGGAATTCCGTGACGGACGTCTGCCATTGTGCGTGGCATGCACAGATACGGAATTCTGTCGAGGAATTCGCAGTTCCGTAGCGTTCCGCGGAATTCCGCGGGGAATTCCGTGAGGACGTCCGCCATGGCGTTGACTCCCACGGACGTCCGCGTGGAATTCCCGTTTATTGAATTAAATGTTTTCTTTTATTTCTATAAATACATCCCGTTGAACTACATTTCATTCGCACCACTTGTATTAACAAGTTTCTCTCTCTCTAAATTTCTTTTATATATCTGTAATGGCCGGTAGTGGTAGTGGTAGTGGTAGTGATGGACATTATGAACACATGATGCGAATGATTCACGCACGTGTGCGGGAGGCCGCAGAGAGGGAGGAACAAGCGGCCTCGGCGCCCGCGGTGCCTCGACCCATCCATCGTCGCACTATAGTACCCCGAGACCACCTCGCTGCCCACCATAGGTTGTACGCGGATTACTTTGCACTGGAGCCACGGTTTGGGGAGAACCTATTCCGGCGACGGTTTATGATGCATCGTTCGCTCTTTCTGCATATCGTGGGCGCTTTGGAGAGTCGATACGGGTATTTCAGGGTGCGGGAGGATGCGACTGGTAAACCCGGCCACACGCCGATTCAGAAGTGCACTGCCGCAATCAGGCAGCTGGCATACGGAGGCGCGACCGATATGTTCGACGAGTACCTCCACATCGGCGAGACGACTGCCCGAGAGTGCCTGAAGTATTTTTGTCAGGGCGTTAGGGAGATATTCGGGGATAGGTATCTTCGGAAGCCTACCCCCAAAGATTGTCAGGCTTTGCTGGTTATGCACGGGAATCAACACGGGTTTCTAGGGATATTAGGCAGCATAGATTGTATGCACTGGGAATGGAAGAACTGCCCCACTGCCTGTAAAGGGATGTACACTACTGGTTTCAAGGCCAAGAATCCCACGATGATCATTGAGGCGGTAGCTGACTACCGGTTGTGGATTTGGCATGCCTATTTTGGAGTAGCCGGATCGAACAACGACATCAACGTCCTCCAGTGGTCGCCCCTTTTCAACGACCAGTGCATGGGCGTCCGTCCGGCCGTCAACTTCGTCGCCAACGGCAACCAACACAACATGGGCTATTATTTGGCGGATGGGATATACCCTATGTGGCCCGTCTTTGTGAAGACAATCAGATGCCCAGCGGATGAAAAGAAGATATATTTTGCGGGTCGTCAGGAGGCAGCGCGCAAGGATGTTGAGTGGGCATTTGGTGTGCTCTAGGCTCGATGGGCGGCAGTGAAGGGTCCAACACGGCTGTGGTACATTGACAACATTGCCGACATCATGTACGCATGTATTATCATGCACAACATGATTGTCGAAGATGAAGGTCCAGCACTGACTGATTGGGCCAATGATGATGCTGATGCTGATGCTGCGGGTCTAAGCCACGGCGTGGCCACTAGCAATGTATGCATGAGGATACCCCATGACGAAGTCGATCGAGTCCGTGCATTTGCCGACATGCGCCAAAAACAAGCTCATGTTCGACTCCATAAAGATATTATTGAAGAAGTATGGCAGCGGAGGGGTCGTCGTTGATGTAGTTTTAAATTATTGAAATATATATTTTTTAATTTGGTGAAATGTACTTTTCCTTTTTTAATGGATTTTTTTCCTATTTGTGTCGAAATTTTAATTCCGTTAATTGTTTAATTCCGGAAATTGTTTAATTTGTGAATTTGTGAATTTTTTTTTATTGTGGGAAGTCCGTCGGGAATTCCGCGGGGAATTCCGCCACTGTGCAGTGGGAAGTCCGTATGATATGGCAGGAGGTGTTTTTGGGAATTCCGCCGGGAGCTCCGCGCCACTGCTGATGCTCTAATGTGAGACGTAGATAGTACTTGCAATGAGATGGAGGAAGTACATAATGTTTCCAAAAACTTTATCCATGATTTTAAAATGTGGATGACACACATTTTTCAAATTTTACCGTGAAGAGATAGAGAAAAAGTGATTAAACAATTGTCAGTAGAAAATTCTATTGAGACTCATTTTACTAAAAAAATTAATAAATATATTAAGATTAATTTGTTTGGAGGAACCAATAAGAAAACAAAGACTATTATTTTTTGGGGATAGTGTTTTAATATGAAATTTCATATATACGGTCCAATGAATTAAGAGTGTAACGGTTGATTTTTATGATTAATCATTTTTAGCATGATAAAATTAAAATGAAGTGTGTTAAATTCTCTAATTCTGTCCCACATCGACTTGGTGAAGATCCCATCTAATCTATATAAGTGTGGATAACCCTCCCCCTTATGAGGCCTTTTAAGGGGTGAGTGGCTCATTTCTAATATGGTATCAGAGCGGGTCCAAGTCGATGATGGTTTTCTCTTTATCTCTTATCTACCTCACGAGTGGAAGACCGATGCCCTTTCCGACCCACATCGATGATGGTTTCTCTTGCCGGCCCACATCAATGATGGTTTCTCTTGCATTGCCTACCCACGTGAGTGGCACATTTCTAATAAAGTGCAAATATATTTTTTAGGAAGTGTGCTAGAGAGTTGTTCAATGCTTCCATTCCATATTTCCAGGGTTGAAAGAGCTCAACTTTATGCCTTATTTCCCTCCTATTTCCTCTCCCTTCACCAAATTTCTAACTTCTCTTTGTTCTTCTGACTCCGGAATCTCATCAATTCTTGGACACGGTCGCCATACTGGTATGTCATTTTCTACAATCCGCCATTCCTCTCTAATTTAATTATCATTTGGCCTGAGTTGTTTATAGCGTGACCTAAATCAGATATGTTCCTTTGTTTATAACGTGGACACAATGTTGAAAATTTCACACAAGATAGTTTCCACTTTAATTTCGATAGTTGATGTTGCTTTAATAATGGATAAATCTTATGTCATGGTAGAATTGCAACAACATCGATCAGTAATTTCAGTTTGTTTGATAGATGCATAAAAGATGTTGGATTGAATCTTCAAGCATGGAACTTGATCATTGCTAATTGCTTGATAAATTAATATCATATATCGACCATTTTGCATTTAATGTGTTTAGAAATGTAAAGTTCTGATCGTTTTGATTGATGATACTATTTAGATGTTTTATGGCTCAAGTAAGAATCATTTGAGCAAACGAATCACTCACCAGCTATTTCATGTTACAGTTTATCTATTTCGTGTTACAGTATATAATACTTTCCTTTCTCGATTGTGAACTCGTGATTTGTTTTCAATGAAAAAATTAGGCAAACTTTATGAGTTTCAGGATCATTAATCTCCATGCGTGGACCTTCTTCATTCCTTATTTATAACCAAATACAATTGGCATAATTTTGTGTACAGATGGCCAAATGTTGCTGGATTATATGCTTTTTCGTGTTCTCATCCCTTGTCAGAGTATATGAAGCCAGTCCTAATCCTGGTGATTCTGACCAATTATATAAGTAAAGCTCGTCCCTTTGCTTTTTTTGGTTTGGCATTGAAGATAAATTAGTTGTTTGCATTAAGCAACTTTACCGAGTCAACTTACTATATTTTGTTCAAATCAACTGCTCATACTATAATTTTGCTATAGGTTGAACCTTAACTTCTACACTTTCAGGGCTTGTTTTTCACAATGTCAAAAGACTGGTTGTGTTGGGGCAAAATGTTTCTCGTGCTGCAACTCGGCTTCAGATGGTTCTCTCCTTGATGGCTCTTGGTACAAGATAAAGAATCTTTATTTTTGGTGGAACCAATGGGACTGCCAAGGTAACTGTCGTTACCATTGTATGCTTTACAGAGAAAAAGAAAGAATAGAACTTGGATTGGAGCCTGTTAAATATCATGGAAAATGGCCTTCTCGGTGTCAATATGGATTTCAGGTTGGCTGCCTTAAGAGTTGAGCCAAGTTTTTTCTTCCATCTGTCATTCTCTTGTCTCATTTTATGTATGCACTGATAAGATTTCCTCAGTTTGCACAGGAACCAATCTCTGTAGCCATTTCAGCTCTAAACCTTGTGATGCATTTTCATGGTTGGCGTTCTTTCTCCAACCTTCTTTATTACAGCTTGCCTTTGAAACCGGACAAGACGCCATTTTATGATTACGCTAGCCTCTTTAAAGTCTATGGCCTCCTGGCTATGAATTCATGGTTTTGGAGCGCAATATACCACTTCCGGTATTAATTTTTCATTTGATTTTATGATGTTATCCTTGATTTCTGTTTGCACTAAGCCTAGGGAAGATAAAAATGTACATTAATCCAAAACATTATAACACTCTGTCCAGACAAATTACTTAAATGGAAAAATTTTGACACCTTTAAACCTTCCATGCAGAGACATGGCCTTGACAGAAAAGCTAGAGTATTCATCTGTTGTTGCATTTCTTGGATACTCAATTATATTGGCAAACATTAGAAGCTTTGGTTTAAGAAGTGATGCTGCCAGAGTCATGGTTGCTGCTCCAATCTTTGCATTTGCCACCACACACATTTTGTTTCTTTGCAACTATAACATGGACTATGGTATCATCTCACATCTTTATCTTCATATGATCTGTTATCTTTATAGGTATAGTATGTGTCATTGAGAGGTATCTCTCTGTCACAACTCACAAGTCCTTCCTGAACATGCATATCACTGCTTACTTTGATACACCAGTTAAAAAAAAAAGCAAAGAATGGAAGAAGCAAACCTTTGACATATGTGCATTTAAGCTACCATGTCACTAGGCGTCTATTGAACTCTTACTTCATGTGCTGCTTGCAAGTATGTGAAGATAGATAGATGTGTGTTCGTATTCATGATTTTTCAAAATTTTCTATCATCATACTAAGCGGCTCAAAATGCTTATAGAAATATCTCATCGCATTTTCATGTTATTGAGACCTCATATGAACTAGTGTTTTGAAACTTGAGAGTAGCACAGTGAGAACAGGGAACAACATTATTGGTCTATTTGAGTAATAAATAAATGGTTCTGCTAAACACTTACATGTAGGTTTAGTAGTTGTGACCCTCTAAAATTGTTGACAGAGTGGAATACAAAAGTGTGCATTGGCATGGGCATTGCCCAAGCGGTGAGTTGGGCAGTTTGGGGTGGGACGACGGATCTTGCGTGCAGATGGAAGTTGTGGATGGTGGTATTGGGAGGTGCATTTGGTGTGGTGGGGAAGATGCTAGACTTCCCTCCTTATCAAGGAATAGTGCATGGTGAAACTGTTTGGCAAGCTTCCAATATCCCTCTCACATACATTTGGTGGAACTTCATCAAGTATGATGCGGAGTCCAGAACAGCCGACCTCTTGAAGAAGGTGCGATAGTGTCTGCCGCCCATTTGGATTTGCATATAACATCTTCCTTCTCTGTTCTCTACAACCTTTTACTGTAGTAGTTTCCTCGGTTTCTTTATCAATACCTTTGTTTATCACAATCTGTTTCTTTCACTGGTTTTTGTACATGGAGTTGTGCTACTTTGGTTGGTAATTTTTTTGTACGTATGTTATCTTTCCGAATATCCAACAATATCCACTTTTATCTCTCACTAATATAAATATTAAATTAAGTATTCCTTCCGATAACTATTTCCAAACATACTTGAAATTCGACAATCAAACTTTTTTATACATAGTCTATTTATTTTTTAAAATAGAAATTCTTTGTTTTTTTATCTGTTTCCTGAAAATAGAAACTCTCCACTTTAGTAAATGGACTCCATAATCCACTAGGACGTGTTCACCCTCCATGATATACCATGATTTGGGTGTAATTCATGGGTTTATCAGCCGTTCAGTTTCCCAGAGTCAAAACGTGAAGGCCCAAGATAATATGTCAGGCCCGCACTGTTCATTAATATTTACCCTGAATTATATCCTACACTGAGGGTGGTTTATAAATCTGGCCGCAAATGTTGACCATGATTTGAAGAGGTGTTTTACACAATTATCCCCCACAAATTCACGCTCCCCACAAAATATGGAAAAGACGGAGGGTGACTTGGTCCATTCAATTGAAAATGGACATATCACGTTGACTAAAACCAGCCCACTTATCAGAGAAACTAAACGACTACATTTAATTCTTCTCAGTGGGCCCACAGAATTATTTCCTTCCAGAATTATTTCCTTCCAGAATATTTCATGGAGGGTGAACACGTCATGCTAATTTCACTACTTTTCTACTCCTTTCTCTAACTCTAGCCATTTTTTATCCTATTCTCATTTACTTACCAATTTTACTTAAAACTTGTGTTGTTTCCGAAGTTCATCTTTAGGAAAAGAAAGAAAGTGTTATTTTGATAGACAGATAAAAAAAATTTATCGATTGTGTCATTGTTACTAGAATTTGAGACATTTGACATCTGGAGTAACTGGAAAATATAAAAGTTAAATTAATTTTTTATCAATGAGAAACCCGTGGTAGAAGCAGCCCGAAGAAAGCCCAAATCCAAATATCCCACAAGCGATTCTCGTAAATTACATATACTTTGGGGACGTAGTTGTAATTTATCTAATTTATTTATTAGGGTTCGAGGAATTGAACAGCCATTACAATCTACACAGCTCTTCATCCCTCTTTTCTCTGTACCCTCAACAGTTCCAAGTGAGTGTTTCTCTCTCTCATTATTTTCTTCAATTAGTTCCTCCATTCATCATGAATTAACTTGAAATTCTACATTCTGCAATTTTATCGTCTATGATTTTATTTTGATCTCTGTGCAAGGCTGAAATGGCGACCGAACAAGCTAAGCCAGCTACAGACGAAGTAAAGATGGATCTGTTTGAAGATGATGATGAATTTGAGGAGTTTGAAATCGGTCAAGGTTGGTAATTCTTTTTTAGGGTTTAGTTAACTGCTGAAGTTTGATTTCTCCTTTTGCTAGATGTTCTGTTGATTAACTTCGTTATCACGAAAAGAATTTTATGCCTCCTTTTTTTCTGAGTATAATCTTTTGCATCTTATTGTTGCCTGAGATTATAATCATGAGAACGCTACTGAAGTTAGTCAATTTTATTCGCTCTTGATTTCTGAGTATAATCTGTTGCATCTTATTATTCCCTGAGTGAATTCAAAATATATTTTTATGATATCTAGATCTGTCTGGGTGATTTTGCAGTATTTTTTGCTTCTCTATGAGTAAATTTTTGCATCACCACGGGGCTCTGGTAAATTGTAATGAGACAGGTCCATAAACCATGAAGCAGCGTTTGAAATCCCCAATGCATACAGCTACCATTTTGATTCTAGCTAATCACTAGTATGAACAATGAAATTTCTTTATATTGGAAATTTATGTGCCAAATTAAGTTTGGAGCATCTCGAGTTGAGCTTCAACTAAATGCTACTTATGTGAAAAGACTAGAATTATTATTAGGCCTTTCTGTTTATAATTGTTTGTGAACAATGAACTTGTAGCCCATGCTTGGCTTCGTGGTTTGTAATCACATTGTCATTGACTTAACATACTTGACATGGAATCCTATCATGGAACCCTTTCTTAGGTAGAGAAAAGTTCCCTTCTGCTAGGGAAGGGACATTGGGAACCAAACAGCAACTAATAAGATACACTTCGATACTATGCTTGTCGGTTATATAGTCTCTACTGATTTATGTTGATCACATAATACTAGTAAAATACTAATGTACTCCAATTTACCTGGCCTCTTAAGCTGGATTTTCTTACTCAAGCATTAACTTTTTAGATAGAAGAAAATTTGAAATCTGGTTTCAAACATCCTTCTCTGAACTTCTGAGTAATTTATGCTTCATTAATCATTACCAACCATTTTCATTATATTTTGTACAAATTTGTTTTTATTTCCTTCTTATTCTATCTGTATTTCTCTGCTCCTTGTTCCACTGTTCTTTGTTAGTTTATTATCACCATATCGTTGAAACAGTTTATTCGAGTTGGTTTTTTACGTGTGCTACTTTCTCTGATTCTTCTCAGAGTGGGGGGACAAAGAGGAAGGTAAAGAAGTAGCTCAGCAATGGGAAGATGACTGGGATGATGATGATGTCACTGATGATTTCTCCCTGCAGCTGAGGAGGGAATTGGACAGCAATGCTGAGAAGAAATAGGGCAAAACTTGAGTTGTCTGCTGTATGTTTTGGATATATAACTCTGATTTCAAACTCTAGTATAATGACTTGCCATCTTCTTGCTTCTGAATATCTTTAATTGGGCAATATCACCTTCATCTTTATAGTTCGAACAATGAAAATACACATGTTGTCAGTGATTTGGTTATATTGTGCGATTCAGTTCTGATTACAAAAATTCTTAAATTGAGGAGTTTTCATTGCTGCCTTTCCAAGATATGTGAAAACTTGTATTGGTTTAATATGTATACACGTGTATGTTAAACCTAACTGTATTATTTATAAAGTTTAAATTTTTGTACTTATAGTACTATTATATTTACATATATAAAACGTGCTATGTCTAAATATAAAAATATTACTCTTTTTACTTATTCTCGCCTTTTGATTTTATTCTCTTTATTTTACTCACAAAATAACACTACGTAAAATTTGATGTTTGATGTCGAATTAGAAAAGCTTTACTTAAAGTGGGACGGAGGGTTTTCACCTAGAGTGGGACGGAGGGAATAAAACGTTAAGAATGAAAGGCTTCTAGGTAATACTATTGCTTAAAGTGTAATATGGAATCAAAGTATTACAGACACTATTGATTCTAAATTTCTAATCCTAGAAGGAAAAATGTTCTTATGCAGAATCTATTTCTGTATTTAGTTCAGCAATTTATTGTCCGAAGACTTGGAAAGTTGACAATGAAGATCGTTCTTGATTATTTTAAAATAATATCAATATGGAGTATGTTTGTATTTAATTCAACTATTGGCTGTTTCTATATGCCAACATCTCTTGTCCAACAAGCCTCTTTATGTTTATTTTTTGTTTTCACAAACTATTATGCTTTTTATTGCTTTTCACACATTATTTTATTATTGTTTTTCAAATGCATGAACAAAACTTATGTAAATTTTAATTTACGGTCATAAAGCAATGATCTTTAATATGCACGAAAGGTTATGTAACGATCATTAAGACGCCAATAAATTTTTAATTTATGTAATGATTTTTAATTTAAGATAATGATTTTTAATTTTCGGTCATAAAGCAATGATCTTTAATATGCACGAAAGGTTATGTAATGATCATTAAGACGCCAATAAATTTTTAATTTATGTAATGATTTTTAATTTAAGATAATGATTTTTAGTATCACCCATGCCAGTAAATATTTACACATTAAGAATCTCAAAGTAATGATATTTGTAATTAAAAATTAAAAATAACTCTTTGATTCATCATTGATATTATGTTTTTTTTAATAAGAGGATCAACAATGATTCTCCATTTTGAGCATAAACAGCGGTGCTCGTTGGAACGAGCACCCGCCGTGCCGCTGGCGCGGCGGAGCCCTGCTCGCCTCTGTCCTCTTGCCAGCGGCACGGCCTTGCTCGATGCATCGAGCACCGTCGTGCCGCTGAGCAGGCTGATGTGGCGCAAGATGATTGGCCAACTGCGTAGCAGTTGGCAATTTCCTTTTTTTTAAAAAAAAATTGAAAATAATACCTAAAATTAAAAATATATATATATTCGGATTCCCAAAAATATGACTTTTTTTTACCATTTTTTTGAATTTTTTAAAAAAAAATTTAATCCCAAAATCATCTATAAATACACACATTCATCATCCATTTTCACATCAAATTATCTATTAATTCATCACCTACATCTTCCTCTCACTCAAACACTCTCTAAATTCAAAAAATGGATATGAACGATATCATTGAGGAAGCGGAGCGCAAAGAACAAGAATACTATCAACAATATTGTGTCGCCTATGAAGCCTATCTCGCCGCTGCTGCCCCCACCCCTCCTCCTCGACCAACAAGATCAAATCGGCGCTACATCTCTCGTGACCGGGAGGGAGCCCACGAAAGGCTCGTTGCCGACTATTTTTCCGACGAGCCGCGGTTTCCGGCAGATTACTTCCGACGCCGTTTCCGCATTTCAAAACGGTTGTTTATGTGTATTGTCAACACATTGTCCGCCCGTGTTGAATACTTCCAATCACGTAGAGACGCAACCGGTCGGCAAAGTCTCTCGCCGTTGCAGAAGTGTACTTGCGCCCTCCGACAACTTGCTACCCTGCAAACGGCTGACCTCTTCGACGAGTATCTGCATGTTGGTGGGTCAACTAGAATCCTATGCCTCAAAAATTTTTGCACCGCCGTTCGTTATGCTTTCGGTGAGGAATTCCTTCGGGCACCACCACCGAAGATTGTCAACGGTTGCTTCATCTTCACGAAACAATCCACGGATTTCCCGGTATGCTTGGCAACATTGACTGCATGCATTGGAAGTGGAAGAATTGCCCGAATGCTTGGAGGGGGCAACACTTAAGCGGCCACAAAGACGGCGGTCCAAAGCTTATCCTTGAACCGGTCGCTGACTACCGTCTATGGATTTGGCATGCATATTTCGGTGTTTCCGGATCCAACAACGACTTGAACATGCTCTATTCTTCACCACTCTTCAATGATGTTTTGAATAGTGTAGCGCCGGTGATCGATTTCACCGTCAATGGAAATCCATACCACATGAGGTACTATCTTGCCGATGGTATCTACCCAAGGTGGCCGACTTTCGTGAACACGCTCAACAATCCGCAAGACCCGAAACGGGTTCTTTATTCGCAGCGTCAAGAGGCTGCTCGGAAAGATGTCGAAAGAGCTTTTGGGGTCCTTCAAGCCCGATTCAACATTGTGAAGACCCCGGCTCGGCTGTGGTACACAAAGAATATTGTCTACATCATGTATACGTGTATTATCTTGCACAACATGATTATAGCTGACGAATGACCGAGGGCGGCTAACTTTTACGACGAGGATGAAGCAGGAAGCTCAACCGCAAGTCTCCCCCACGTCGAGGTGTGCATACGATGGTGCAAGAGAGGATCGAAACAAGACACACAATGCGCGAGACCAAAATCCACATTGAGCTACAAGAAGACCTAATCCAACACATTTGGGTGAAATTCGGCCACGAGTAGTGGATTTTTTTAATTTTATGAATTTAATTATGTAACTTTAAATTTTTAGGATTTTAATTATGTAATTTTAAATTTTTAGGATTTTAATTATGTAATTTTTATTTTTTTAGTAATTTGTAATATTATTTTGGATATTTTTAATGCATTTTAATATTGTGAAAATGTTTTTATTTAAATTGAATAATAGAATGATGTGACCCTTGATTATACTCTTGCCGAAAAGCATGAATGTGGGTGTAGTGCTCTTGCCAAAGAGTATGGAGTAAAAGTGCGTCCGAGCCCACTTCCATGTTCTTGCCAAAGAACATGGATGTGGATGCTCTTACTCTATAATCACTCCACAATCATCCTCGATATTATGCCTTTGCCACAAAGTATACGTAAGTAAAAATAAAAGAAGTACTCCCTCTATTTCAATCAAAGGGAAACATTTATATTCAAGAGATTTTATATATTATCAATTTGAATAAGTCCTCTTTAAAAGAAAAACGTGTCACCTTCTATTGAATAGAGGTGATATATAATTTTTTAAATGTAGAAATAAATGTTTAATTCCATTTTCAAGGAAACCAAACATAATTACATTACAATTACCTTAAATATAATTTCATCAATTAATTAAAAAAACATCCTCTTTTAAATATGGATTTTGTGTGAGAATTTATTCCTGGCAGTAATATTATACACTATCTACAATCAATGCAATCATGATTATACACATATGATCGCATTATATTCAATGATACCGATGTCCACCTAAATATATTTAAAAATCAAATGGTGAGTGTACTATTGAAAACTGCATTATGATCTAGTTAGATATTAGAAAAATATACTGTACGAAAATGTATTTTAGCTTGACCAATAATCATGAAATAGTGTTATCAGAGTAGTTATAGTCGGAGTCACTATCCATGAAGCGTAGCTGAATTAACAAATCTTAATTGCGGAGTGGTTTGTGTTAGGTACATAATTTAATGATGCATTTAATGCCTTATTAAACACCACGAGAAAAAACCATACGACATCTCTTTCGATAATACTTAGGTAAACACTCTTTTCTATCATAAGTAGGTTTCCAACTATAAATAATGAAGATTAATTTTCTTTTAAAAGAAAATTAAACGAACATAGCTAAACAACCATAATGTGGACAACCACACAGGGGTATAAAAGTAAATTAGTGTTAATTAAATAATAAAATATCAATTATAGTTAGTGGACAATTTTAAAAGACTTTATTACCCTCAGCCTCGTTTTCGTTCCATTTTGATTCTGCATCACTCATCCTTTTCATTTTCAAATTTGAATTCAAATTAAATGCATTAATTACTACTACTACATTTTATAGTTCCCAAAAAAAATAAAAAATCAATACACAAGTTTTCAATATATATTGTAGCAGCCATCTTTAATATAATATTGTAGCAACAACCGATATGACAAAATCTTTACTTACAATACTCATCCTGAAATATTCATATATAACAACCGTATTACCATTTGGAAAATTGTCATATACTAGAGAATTTCCATAAAGATTAGCCGATTTTTTTGGGAAAAATATGCATATATAAAATTTCCATAACTCATTCCAGCACAAAAATATGATATTAGATGCCGATTATTTTGGAATAAAATATTCATATACTCCTACTAATAATTTCCATAACTCATTCCAGCACAAAAATATGATATTAGATACCTATTATTTTGGAGAAAATGTTCATATACTAATAACTATTTACATAGTAACTCATTCCATTCCAAAAATATGAAATAACAGATGTGGATTTATTTGGTGAAAATATTCATATTCTAATTACAATTTCCATAACTCATTGACTCATTCCATAACATTCCTTCTACTAGCAGTTGGAGAAAATATTCATATGTTAACCGATTTTATTCTTGCTTATGATCACATCTATCTATTCAAATATAAATTAATATAGCATATGCCTCTTGTTCATTTGACAATTAATCAAACTTATAAGCGTGCATCACTTGAAACTTTGTGAAAAGATCTCTTAAATTTTAGATGTTAAATGTTTGTCGGTAATTTAAAGTTACATGATTAACTTCAATTAAAGTTTCAACTAGTTGTTAGGGTTAACTCAACTTTGAAGTTCCTGCACACAGCTTCCAAATTTGTGGAGGGCGATGATTCATGAAGGCTCAACTTCGTCTTCTTTGTTGGAGTTGCGTAGGTTGTACCAGGCTCTCTTTTAGGAGTGATGTTTCTGTTTGGGGTATTGGGTTTGGGGCTTTTAGTAGGAGTACTCTTCTTGAATGGAGTATGTTTGGAGCTTTTATGATCAACCATTGTTAAAGATGAATAATGAAGAATGTTTGGAGGGAAGAGAATACGACTCACCATTTTATAGTGAAAATATGGACGTTTGAAATCTGAGTTTGAAACCCTAAACCCTAACTGAGTTTGCTTTGAAATCTTCAAGAATTTAATATTGTTGGCAACAACACAACTTTCAATATAATTTTTCATCTTTATACTTCATGCGTTCATATGGATGTGTGTTTTTACCATTATTGATGTTTGTCTCAGAAGACGATCCCTACTTTTTATGTAATTAAAATCAAAATATATATATGCGATGTTTGTCTCAGAAGACGATCCTTCCCTACGTTCATTATTAGTGTGAATGAATAGGTTGGGTGAGAATAAATTACTGATTTGCACATTCGAAAAATCATTTAATCAAATACTATCGTGATTAGAATTTCTCTTACGAATCAAAAGAGGTTGGATGAGAATATCACTGATTGAATTTCAGATTATTAGATAACAAGCATATTAAAAAAAATTATCTAGTCTAACAGTAATGTTTATTAAGATTTATTGAATAAATCAAAAGGTTGGATGATATAAATCACTAATTGATATATTTATTATGTAACATGAGATCTCAATCAAGACTGATGTCGTCAGTATTACTCTTACGAACCAAAGAGTTTGATGAGTATACAGCAACTAGGCAACGTACCTCGTGAATGAAGAGGTTGGGTGTGAATAAATTACTAATTGATCTATCAAGTTTGTAATGTTAGATCTTGCGCACATTCAAAAAATCATTTAATCAAATACTATCGTGATTAGAATTTCTCTTATAAATCAAAAGAGGTTGGATGAGAATAAATCACTGGTTGAATTTCGGATTATTAGATATCAAGTTTGTAATGTTAGATCTTGCGCACATTCAAAAAATCATTTAATCAAATACTATCGTGATTAGAATTTCTCTTATAAATCAAAAGAGGTTCGATGAGAATAAATCACTAGATGTATCTATTATGTAACATGAGATCTCAATCAAGACTAAGGTCGTTAGTATTTCTCTTACGAACCAATTAGTATCAAGTTTGTAATGTTAGATCTTAAGCACATTCAAAAATCATTTTAATCATTGAGGAAGAGAAGATTCTCTTCTAAGTTATTATCTATCTTACTTTACTCTCTTTACACTTTAGCTATTTATAGTATCATTTTTCTAAAATGGGTGCAAAAAATAAAATGTGACAAAAATGGGTGCAAAAAATAAAATGTGACAAATTTTCAGGATGGACGTAGTATTTAATTAAACAATAATACACCAATTAATCTATCTATTTTTGTGTTATTAAATCTTAAGTACTTTAAAAAAATCTGAAATAAATTCGTATAGCATGGACACAGAGAGCATGCTTTGAAGTTCAAATTGAAATTTGAAATAAATTGTAATCATGGTAGTTTCCTTAATTAATACAATACGGATACAGCCGCTTCTTTAATTAATACTACATCATTATTTGGTAGAGTGTTCATAAATTTTGTTCTCACATGTTCTTTTGCAGCTATCAAGTTAATTTCATTTTTTTTCAGTCTAGTATTTATTGTTTCAGTTAAGCTATTCATATTTTCTTCAACACCAGAAGTTTAGCACCAATACAATAAAGTACTGTATTACTATTTTATAGGAAAAAAACCAAGTACAAATTCAGTTGGGGCATTTCTTCAAACAAGTGATGTGCACGTATCAAATAAATCTCAACTTCTTGTACTTATTACATTGAATCTATCCAAAACAGAAAATAAAGAATAAATTTAGTATGGTGTGCAGAAAGCAACGCATAACAGAAAAGTCGAAGCTAGATTATAAAGGATTAATATTTCAAACAAAATTAAATCTTATAATATGTAGTATAGAAAGCAAAAAAAAATAAATCTTAAAATTTATACAATGGGCAATGCCTATAGAACGCACGCATAACACAGAAAGAGAGCAAATCTTTTTAGATTTTATTTATTTATAAATGAATAATAGAACTACAAACTAAATCCTATAATATAAGAAATAAATGAAAGAGATAAATGAAATGGGAGGGAAATCAGGCTTCATTTTTGGGGTGGAATGGAATGAGAGAGAGGGAAAAGCAGCGCCAGTTTTGGGGAGATCAAAAATTTGGCGGAAAACTTAATAAAGGATATAATGATAAATTTAGTTTTTATTGAACAAGAATTATAAGTGAACCGGTTTTTTTTTCTAATTGAAACATTTTATGGTTGTACATAATATGGTTACCTAGCTTTTCCCAAAAAATTAATGTATTTGGTTCTTTACACATATTGTTTGAGATAACTTCTAGAGCAACAGACTTAAAATTCATTGAGACATTGTCGCTATCTACAATTAATGAAAGGGATTAATGATCAAACTACTTTGCTTCCATTTATTAATTATAATGGCCTTCGTGCACGTGGCAACTTTTATTGTTCCATGATGAACTCAGACGAACTTTAAACAAATCAATGTGAATTACTTTGCATTTATTTAAATGCGAATTCCATGTTAGTAATAACTAATAACAATAGCAGGCATCAATGACACTTTAATTGTCATATTTCACATTTATATTGTATTTGGTCGGCTCTCATTTGAAGTTGTGTTTGATTCTCATTCAATTGCAAAATATATATACTTATATAATGTTTCCTCCGTGGAAATTGTAAAAAGAAGAACAATAGAATTGGTGGTGGTAAAAAAATTATGGAGACGTCCAAAATACATTATCGTTCACCAATTATAAGCTAATAGTATTATGATATGACTTTGTATGTTGTGTCATTAACTTTCAATATGTGTAATTGTTTTAGATTTTGATTGTTAGAATTTTGTTGATTTGAAGTTGTATTTCTTGTCATGCTTTATGTTTAGTTGTGATGGAATTTTATTGATTTGGAAATTTTCTATATTGTTAAAATATTATTTTCAATATTTAATGTATGATATAGCTTTTTTTCGGTAAAATTATGATTTTGGTACATTGATATTTAGGTATACCGTATTGTTAGAAATCAATGGGTTCCATCCTAAAATCAATTGGTAATAAGAGGAGAGGCCCATGAGACTTATATAATGGATTAAGCTCTTTGAGTACACCGATGTGGGATATTTTTTATATTCATTTTATGTTTCAATTACCAACACCCTGCCTCAAATCCTTCAAGGTGAATCTTGGAGGAGTTGGACTTTTTTATGATCGATTGGACAATCGGCCCAATCTTTTTTTCGATCGGTTGGACCACTGGCCCAAATTTTCAGCCCAGTTATACTGCTGGGTCAGTCATTTTTTCGGTTTCAGCCCAGATATATTGCTGGGTCAGTTAAATATGACCCACCGTCGGTGACCCGCTCTGATACCATGTTAGAAATCCATGAGTTCCATCCTAAAACCAATTGGTAATAGGAGGAGAGGCCCATGACACTTATATAGTGGATTAAGCTCTTTGAGTACACCGAAGTGAGATATTTTTTATATTCATTTTATGTTTCAATTACCAACACGTATCGTACTGTGCGATATATCAAAGCATGGTACGGTTCACTGAAATGTCGGTAAGTATCATTATTCATAATTTGATTATCGAATTTTGGTATACTAAAATAGTAAAATTCGATATACTAAAAATCATGTTAATTTCAATATGATATACAAACCCACACCTATAGAAGTGTATCGTATTTACAAGGACTATTGTATTAGAACCAAGTACTACAAACCAATTAGAATCACTATATAAAAAAATGTCAAGGAATGGTTAGTTTCTATATCTACCTGATTCAACAAACATAAAATAAGCACCATATTATTGAAGTTTCCATCTAGAAATAAGCATGAAACTCCTATTAGCTTCGATGATTCAGTGCTTCACATCAAAGCTCAAGTTTCTCCAATTCCCATCTAAATATAAGCTACTATAATTCTATTTTACTTGGATATTAATCTAGTGTACATTAATTTGATTATCATTTTTTATGGGATGCAGTGCAGATACAACAATTTTAAATTCTCGATAAAATTTAAATATGACTAGTTCAAAAATTTTCAAATGATAAGTTTGGGACTATATATAGGCCGCAACTAATACTCAAACTATTGGCTATTTAATGTAAATATCATTTTAAACTCTAGATTACACATGCTTTTTCTCCTCTTCAATGGAGAAATCAAGGAAATTTCATTTCCATGGCTATCTTTATCATTCCAATTGCTGCGGTAAATATGTGGTTTTTGGAGAAGGTTAACCATAAGTCACAAGTGGATTTTCGATTTCACATTCATACACTTTCTCCATTTTTTTTCTGCCATCTTTTTCTTGGAACTACTTAGCTTTTTGTTTATTAGACCCTATAATTTTTCTATTAATTGAAGGGTTGAGCATGTAAAAGTAAATCTTGAACAATCTGATTCATGGATCACATTAGAAAATATCAAATGCTCCCTCTACTTTATATCAAGTGATCAATTTTCCATTTTAGATTGTTCCAATTTAAGTGATTGAATTTCATTTTTGCAAAAAAGTACTTTACTCTTTTTTACTTTATTTAGCCTTTATTCCTCTATTTTATTTTTTCTCATATTTTATTCTTTTTATTTAACTCAATAAAATATTATTTTCTTAAATCCTATAAATGAAAAGAAGTTGATCATATGTAGAGGGATGGAAGGAGTATCAAATTAAAGTACTATACTACTTATTGTGCTTCTTCATAAATTAATAAAAACTGCAAAATTTCATATGTATAGAATAAATTCATTTATTTTAACTCCACCTCCCATCTTTAATAATTGTTGAAGCTTAACTGTTTCCTGTAACACGTGTATTACATTGGGTCATATTCATACAATTAACACATGGTTAGGTTAACTGGTGTTGACTAGTCTCAAAAGATCGAATTCACAATTGTATATATGGCTACATCGTAATGCATACATACCACAAATGACTGTATTGTCTACATCCAAATGTTCTGACTTTTACATTCATTTGTAAAGACATTTATACAGAACTAACTCTTTTTTTAATTGATATATAATGCTACAAGGCGTTCACTTGCATGAATGAAATGAGCCACCTCATTTAATATCTCTTTGGAGCGTTGAGTTCATTCATTTGACCACAATTAAATCCCATTTTAAACTCCTAAGGATTCACGCATATTAATGCCGCCATAAAATCATATCTTTGGTTAAATATAATCATTTCAACGCCTATAAACTATTTTAATTATGGTCAAAGCATGAAATATACAGATATTTTTTTTATTTAATCTGATTATCCTTGTACGAATTCGAAAAACAAAGTTGCAGGACCAAAAAATTGAATGGGTGGCAGAGTATATTAAATGAGACAGAAGAAAATGAATTGCTTCTCTTCACACAGCTGGGGAACTTAAAATCTATCTCCAAATCCAACTACAAAGCACATTCAACTCAAAAGGGCTTTAACTGCGATTAAAATTTTTGCTGACAAGAGCTCTTATGACAAAGTAGGTGTGTGTATTCAAAGATGGTAGGAAGATATAATTATCATTTATCATTTATTATTTGTTAGGTGTATTAATCAATTACATGATGCCTTAATTTCCATCTTTAATGCGCATTTACACCTCTCTTTGACGCC
The DNA here is from genome assembly GCF_004379255.2 of Salvia splendens. Lineage (NCBI taxonomy): Eukaryota > Viridiplantae > Streptophyta > Magnoliopsida > Lamiales > Lamiaceae > Salvia > Salvia splendens. The sequence continues at coordinate 28,404,618 of NC_056038.1, forward strand.
CAAACAATACATTTTCCTTTGAGCGATGCTAAATGGCCATAATGTGGCCGGCCATAAAGAGTTAATTTAGTCCATTTACATGTATAAAAAAATTAGAATTACCGATATAAACTTATATGTGTGTGTGAATGAACTTGTGAGTTGATACTTATGTTTGAATTCCATTACGTAAAACACATTAATACCACGAATTACTGTATACGTTGAGCAACAATCAAGAAATGACAGTAGTAACAAGTTGAGCAAAAATTACGAAAGAGCAACACTAACATGTTGAACAACATATAATGAAGATAATATAAAGTAAATCAAGTAGTATTAAACTAAAAATTTAAAAAAAAATAATTTTTTTTGTTATTAATTAATTTATGGCTGGTCATAATGTGGCCGCATAGCTTTATTCTTTTCCTTTTCTTACAATCAAACAAACAAAGTATTGTAAATGTAGATAAAAAAAAAGAGAGTGTGCATTGAACTTGATCATATATTTAGCTACATGTAAAACGTTTATATACCAATTTTTTAAAAGCTTATGAAAAATAAACGTATTTCTCTATCTTTACAAAAAATGGGAGCCAAGAAATATGAAATATGGCTCTCTATTTATCTCAAATGGATATGTTGAGATCAATTCTAGGCTTCTTGGCAGCGAGAGGCAACGGCACATTCGAGTTACACCGAGGGCATTTCGGATTGTTGCTCGAGATGAGTATGTAGAGGAGACACGTAGGGCAGCCGGCTGCAAAGGACGAGGACGACCTCTCCTCCTGATCGAGATCGCTAGATGATGAGTTCGATGACTTGGACATTGATATTGAGCGCTTCCTCACCGTCTCCTTTTCCGCCCTCTCGAGGGCCGACTTGACCTTATCCAGGGTGCATACGCTCTGGTATGGGGACGATGATGGCGACGAGAGGGACACGAGCTTCAAGTCCAGCCCCTCGTCATCGAAGAGGTTCAGCGTCTTCTTCTTCTTCGATGACGGAGGGAAGTTGAGGTCTTGAAATGCCTTGTTTCCTGCTGTTGATGATGATGATGAGTTTGAGGGATTGCATATCTGCAGATACACTTTTCCTGACTGGAAATTAACCACAAAATTGATCAATTAATTGAATTAGCTACGTGATTAATGATGATGATGCTGATGATGATACAAATGAATACGTGAATTAGTGTATAGTAATTGCACTTTAATGAATATGTATGAGATTTAATCATGGCTCCACAATCCCAAGAAAAATAACGGAACATATTTCCACCATTAACACCTTTTAAAATCACGCGGAGTGAAATAAACGGGGGATGATAAATAAATTCAGCATAATTAAATCCATTAAATACCCCAATTAATTTCACATACCGTAATTACTCTTCAAAATGCAAAATCAAGATAATACTGTAGAAAACAAAATCACGCCATTCTCCATCCACCACAAAATAAAAATCGAGTACGGTAAAATAAAAACATCGGAAAAGAAAATCAATTATCAATCAATAAAGAAAAAAAAAAGAAAAATTAAGCATAGAGAGATTGTACCTTAAGGTCGAGGCGCTTCTCCCAGCCGCAGGGGACTTGCAAGTCGAGGTCCAATTCCTTGGAATCAAGGGTTGTACATCCGGCGAGCAAGTCGCGGGTGATCGGAGCCGTGGGTTTGGGGGAATCAGCAGCAGCATCGCCGCCGTTGATCAATCTGACCAATGAACTGACATCAGCAGCCATCTAGACTTGGGAGCAGAATTGCAGGAAAAAGGCAAGAGAGAGAGAGGGGGGAATGAAAATGTTTGGGTGAAATGAGATTGTCACGCTATAAGTATAACAACCAAAATCACCACCTATAATTAATTAAATTGTCATAATGCAGAATTGAATGTGATCTTGATTTAGAGTAGAGATTCTTGAGGGGAGCAATAAATGCAGAGAGAGAAGAGGAACACAAAAAGACAGCTGTGAATTAATGCTAGGCACAATACAAAGACCTTTTGGCTTCCTTACCTTGGATAAGCAATTAATGACTGCTTTTTTCTTCTCTATTTTGTATCCATTTGCGTTTATGATTTTTAATGCCGCATTAATCACCTTTTGTTTTCTCTATTTATTGAATACCAGACTTTAGTTGAGCCCTGTTTGGCTCCATCAATTTCTATTTTGTACTCCCAAATTCAATTTGCAATTGAAGGGCTGTAACTTGGTAACCCTACCTCACCTCACCACTCAATTTGTGACTATAGCTTTTATACTTCCATACGCAAAACAGGGTCTTGATTCGTGGCCTCTGGCTCGCGACGCGGATGCCATCCTGTTGCAGCTTCTGTCTTTTATCTATCGATGGCTCACAATCGAGACGGGTGGCTTTACGGAGCAACTGGTTGTTTTCCAACTTTGTTGTAGGTTTCAGTGGCGGAGCCAGAATTTTAATCTTGAGGGCCTAAATTGCTGTTAAAATTTGTTGAATGTTTTTAAAGTCAACAAGTGGAAACAACTTGAATATGAGTAATTGAGAGTTGCGTGCGAGAGATGGATAATGAGATGAATAACTAGAAGGTGCATATCAGTTAGTGCATGCTCGTAAATAGACGAAGGTACTTAGTATCGTTTATTCAAATTGTAGTACTAATATGAATTTAAATTAAATACGCATTAAAACTTGCATACAAAGTCATTTTATTGAAAAACAGGAGTGATTGATAAGAAAAAAATGTGTTTTTACTTTTTAGTTTTTACCTTCTAGTCGGATTTCATTAACTAAAAGATTTAGTTTATCATATTCATTGTCATACAATTGAATTTATTTTAATTCGCTGGGCCATGATTTACCTGTCGATCCGGTTAGATGAGTAACCTTACATGTAGCAATAATAAATCCATCATACATACATTATACTCCATCCGTCCCATTAAATATGCAACATTTGCTTTCCGGCACAGGATTTTATGTAGTCTTATTTTGTGAGTTAATGAAAAGAGAGTAAAGTAAGAGAGAAGAAAAGGTAGAGAGAGTATTGTTTCTATTTTTAGAAACGTTTCATTTTTATTGGGACGGACCAAAAAGGAAAACGTTTCATTTCTAATGGGACAGAGAGAGTACGTATCATGTTAGTATAAATGTATAATGTATTACTAGTATTTTTTTAGTATCCAATTGAAGTCAAATATCAATGCCGCGGTTTATGCGAAAAAACTGATAATGCAAAATAGTTTGTGATATAGGTATAATTTGGGTGATATTGGTGAAAAAATTAAAATAAGTAATGCTATTGAATATGTGGTCGGATTATATATGTGGTGGCGCTTGAATGATGAGGAGTCGTGGGAGGATAGGATAGAGCATGGACCAAATTACTAGTTTCGAGTATTGAAATGATTTAATTGTATGGCTTTTCTTAGTCAAATATGGCTTGACAAAGAGTAATGGAAGGTGCTTCCTAAAACCATATTAATTCCAAAAATGGATTTCCTTTTTACCCCAATTGGTACCTTTACTTTGTTAAATACTGAACATATCGATCTGTCATGATGCTAAATATTTATCTTTACAAAAAATCTATACAGCCCACATATATCCACATTTTATTTTATAACCAAAATCATATGTATAATATATAATATCAGTATGTGTAAGATATATATGAAAAAATTAAAAGCATTATTTTGTAAGATACACACGTTGACATTGAGCTAATAGGAGCAGATACCATATAAGAACTACACATATTATGAAACTTTATAAGAACTACACATATTATGAAAAAACACAAATGAAATAAATCTTGATAAGGAGATGCTGTTGGAATTTGATTTGTAGCGACACATATTATAATGTTACTAAGAATCACACATATTATAATTTTTAACGAATAACATACAATTTGATTTATAGTAACAAAATTTTAGTAGGAGATGCATATTGGAATTATGTTTGATCAATACTGTCACGCGACTAGATCATATTGATGTGAGTCATGCGACTAGATCATACTGATGTGGGTATGAGACCATGAATAACGTGTATTATAATTTTTGTACTAATAAAAATTAAGATATTTAAGCTGCCTTAATTTATTTTCTTTTAAAATAGTGAGTATAAGTTCACAAAGTGGTAAATTTAAATACAAAAGCTATCCAAACTAGCAAAACAATAAGCAACTAAAGGACACCCAATTTACAATCTATAGTACTCGATAGAAATGGTATTTAATTTTATAGTAGTAATATTTTTTACTCAATTGACGTAGATAATGTTAAATAAAAGGATTTGAATAGATAATTTAAAAATGATAGACTTAATGCACATAGATACATTCAATACAATTTATAATTAGGCTGTACGAGATCATTGCCATTTACAAAATCAAATAAAAAGATGTTTGAACTTTGCATTCTACTATACCAATGCACGATTTGGTTGACTGATTTATTATTTGTTTATAACTATTCATACATAGAAATTAGAAGTTAACAAAAACAATAAACACGCACAAATTAATGAGGTTTGGCTTTGCGCCTTTGCCTACTTCCGAAAGCAAACATCCCATTTATTGACTAATTAATCAAAATTAGTACTACACACGATATTAAATCAGACTTTTTATACCAATAAAAATGACAACTCCTTTTCTGAGTAAAGTCATTTATATACTGATCTTTTAATTTTCATTAATAGTAGTTTGGCAATTGGTAACTCCCTTTAATAGCCACAATTTCCTCTCTTAAAAATGATTTTGCCCTATTCAATATCAATAAATTAGGTTTAATAAATTGGGCCATGTTTCGGTAGCTGTAAGCATTGTTTTATTCGTTCATAACAGATTAAACACTCTATTAATGTAATTTTAAATGTCTGGTAATATTTCTTTTTGGACAGTTCCAAGTTAAATCAGTTATATTTATTAACAAAAATCTAATATTTTTAATATTTCTTACTTTATGCCAGTGTTTTATTTTTTTCTTCTTCACTTAACTAACTAAACACTACTTTTTAAATCTCGTATAAGAACTGTAATTTGTGACAAATATTATAGGTTATGTATAACATAGTAATAATTTGACAAACTCCTCATCCAACCAAAGCAGAAAAAACAAGACTCAATAGGCCCAAAAGGCCCAATATCTGTTACAAAGTGGGCCCTCGTAAACGGTTTGAAATTAAGAGATTGGATTCTTCAATCTTATCACGAAATTGCAACGAGAATCATTATTGTTTTTATGTTGGAGTTATCAAACAAATATCCAGAAAATAATTATTAATGAATTTTATTTATATATTTTCCAGGTGATGAGTTGTATGGATAGATGTGGTTAGTTGTATGGCAAAATACGTAATTAAATTCATTTGAATCAAATTGAAAAGGGGGTAGTAGATGATACTAATATATTCGAATTCCCTGGTCCTCATTTATTGATGGAATACAGAAAATCTCACAATACTCAAACTGACAACTGACAAGCATATATGTATGTGTATGTGTTTTTTGTTGTGGGTCTAATTAGAAACTAATTGACTACTCGACTTTATATTCATTATTGCAGCTATAATATTGAGTGTGTCCAAATGTTTTTGTCCCAACCTAACCACATATTTAATGAACAGTCTACCATTTAGCTCAAGAAGGACATACAATGCCTTTCAAAATTATAAATGCTCTGTTGGAGTTATTCTACTCTTACAAAAGGTTAATTTAGTACCTAAACTTAGAAGAAAAGATCAGTTTATACTCTAACTTTTGATAAAATTTTCAATTATTACTTAATTATCAGAAATTAATCATATCTAGCAACAATTATGTTAAATTTGCTACTCCCTCTCCGTCCCCATAGAATATGCACTTTGTGTTCGACACGAGTTTTAATGTAAAATTGGTAAAGTAAGAGAGAAGTAGAGAGAAAACGTAACTAAAGTATTGTTAGTGGAGAATGGATCCTGCCCTATTAGAGAGAAGAGTTTTCAAAATTAGAAAGTGCATATTCTTGTGGGACGGACTAAAAAGGAAAGAGCGCATATTCTTGTGGGACGGAGGGGGTATTAATTTGCAGATAAACTATAACAAGGCTCACTAGATTGATGCATGAGTTTGTCGATAATGTTTAGACGAAGATGTAACTTAATAGTATATGACAATTCCTACAGGGTAACCGATAGCCAAATATTTTTTTAAAAAAGAAGAGCGAAGGATGAGAGATTAAATGAAATAAATGATAGTAATATATTATTAGGGGAGAATGTAGTCCATCTCAAAGAAAAAAATAACTTATCAAAAATGAAAATGTACTCATTTTATGAGATGAATTAAAATGGCAAAAAGAGATTATTTATTGTTTGAAGATATAGGGAGTGTATATCAGTCCTAGGTCTAGTCTAACAACCTGGGATGGTCATGGTGATGATAATGAGGTGCTCCAAGATGGAATCTTGTCAGTGAAATCAAGAATGTGAAGAAAAGAAGCAACAAAAAAAACCATTCCACCACAATCTAATTCTAAATTACTTGCAGTCTACTCTGCTTGGCTAACTACCTGTTTTAGTCTTTGATATTGCATTTCCCTCTTTTTCATATACTCCCTAACTACCTGTTTTAGATATTGTACCTAATTTTTTTCCTTATCATCCTTTGTAATTTGATGAAATGATGTTATTGAAATGAAACATTAAAGTATTATGTACTCTTATCAAAAGTAAATTGAAGTTGTTGCTCATTAGTCAACAAGTATATTTTTTTTACTTTTCCAATATTAATAGTAATACCTAACGTATTAATCTTTTGACAAAAAGGAACAGATATTACTGTTTGGAGATTAATAGTAATACTAGATTAGTGTTCACTTATTATGTGCACTCCCAGTATTGATCAAATATTCACAATTTATTTGCATTAGTTTATAATTAGTAAATTAGAGATAAAATAACATGCATAATACTGGATCTGAGCATAAAGTATGGACTACTCTAAATTTGGACCCAATGGCCCAAACCCAGTCCAAATAACTATTTTATTTTATTTTTGATTCTCCAAAAAACCGGATTTGCAATATTGCATTAGGTCTCATTCCATTTGAGAGGGAAATCGATCAATCTTCAGCGATGGGTAAATCCAAAGATGATAGTCACAATTTTTTTTTGTCTTTCTTCATAAGTTAAATAATTAATTTTGCTGCACGGAGTCTGTGTAAGGAATTTGTGGCAGGATGGAAGTCGAACCCAATAAATACTACGATGGAATTGCAACGGCACCACGGACATCACATAAGTGGAACATCAAAAAGTAACGTGGTAATTAATATAAATTTAGTGTTTGTGACTCAACTCTCATCGTGTTAAGCATGTTCCTGACATGTATGACGATAAGCTATATATCTTCCAACACTCACAAGTCATGTTCAGTCTTGCACTTGCATTTTCGAGCATGCCTACAAAAGTGCTCACTGCGGCTTCAATGTTTGTTTTGGTTCTTGTTCTTTTATGGGGACTGTATTTGTTGCCTTTTTGAATTAGTGAAGGACGCAGGTTGGCAATGGCATATGTAACTGGGAATGTTCAATTACGATGCATGACACAAGAAGCTTGTACGATTTTTCATATTAGCATGCTGGAGAAATGATTAACCTTGATCAATGTTCTACGATCTTGACATAGCCGGGTTACCTTCTAAAGTATGGAATGCCTCTGCGAGCGCATATATTGTTTACTGGAGTCGAGTGGGATGCTTATGTAAGAAGCTCATTTATGTCAATGTAAGCTAATGTTAGTTCAAGTAGTTCCATGTTCGGATTCGCCATTGGGAGGAGGCTTTGAAGATTCCCCTCAGGCTGAAGCAGATTTTGATCTAAACTTGGAGCATCTTCATGGTTTAGCTATCAAAATCACAATCATAATAGCCATGGAATGATGAGTTGAAACTGATTCCAGAGACAAAAATGCGATCTGGAATCTAGATTATCGTGACATTGAATATCTATCTGCCTTATGCTGCGCTGAACTCAAGACCTCCCGCTTACTAAACTGGTGCTCTAACCAACTGAGCTACAAGAGCTACTTGTACTGTTCCACTCTATTTAGATAGCGAAGGATTTCGCCTGCTTAGTCGGATGAAAAATAAACGAATAATATCCATTCTGGTTTGTGGAAGCAGCCTCTTTAATTTTGTTTGCAGAGTCTACGTAAATAAATTGAGATCCAGTATCCGACGAGAGGGACGAGACCTAAACGAAAAATCGACTAATATATGTAAAAGTTGGGATAGAGGAAAATGATTTACTAAAAAGAGAAACAAAAAACAAGAAAGAGGTTAGAGGAGAATGATTTAATAATATCTTTTTTTAAAAATCTTGACCGGGCAGGGTCAGACTGGTTAATGAGTGACTCACTCTGGCTGAACTAGTCGAGTCTTGGGTCTGAGCGGAGCGGGTCGGGTCTGAAATTAGAACCAGAACCAGAACCAGAACCACAATATGTGCATAACTGGGTAATGAATTGTATCGAGTAAAACTGGTCAAAGAGTTAGGGCGGGCGGCATAATTATTGGAGTTTCCGCATTTTAACCAGAGAATCTAGAGACCTGACATGATAATGATACTGTGAAAAATACATACATTATCAGAGTAAAGCGAGATTACAAGCCAATAAAAATTTACAAATCTCTAAAATCTTTTGCTGAAATAGTACAATACTAGAGAAAGGAAAGAGAAGTGAAGTTTTTTCAGGCCAATACAGCAGGATAATTGTAATAGTCGAGAGATGGAACTCGACTATTCCACCTCTTGCAAGTAATCCTCCACTTCAGATGAGCTCAAAACCCTGCACAACAAATTTTGACAAAAAAACATCTCACACTCCCTTGTGCATGTAATTTCCAGAAACTTCATAGACAGACAACACTCACCTGAATATTCTGTCGCTGCCAATCACGCCAATCTCAATATTTTTGCCAGTAATTTGCCCTTCGAATCTGGAAGTCCAAGGTGTCAACAATTATTAATATCAATTACCACACCATGTTACATAACTCTGAGCAATTATAAACCGTGGCACCTGAACCTGCTTCTTCTAGATGATATTGAGAAAAACATGCAAAAAATCATTTGATTTTTCCCTCAAGAGACGTTGAAAAATAGATATATATTCAAACCTTCCCCAACAAAAGAGAAATAGAGAGAGTTTTCACATACAGACCAATTTCTAAGAGAGAGAAAACAGGCGCTTACCCCTCCTTCAAAGTCAAAATTGCTGTATGAACAGCATCATCAAGTTCCACCCCCTCGGTATATCTGCAAAGAATTCCACAGGTAAATTACTAAAATTTGGAATCAAGGAGCAGTCAAAGAATTAGATGGGTACAAGAGTAATTGCAATAGTACAAAAAAGTTTAATCCACTCAAAAATATGTAGAGTGCAGCATGCTTCTCTAAATGGGCTAAGGTAACATGAAATAGATAGTGTAGCCCGATCTAGTTGAAAATCATGCAACTCAAAGAAAGAAGCCATCTATGTTAGACATGTCTACATATGCTACTGTAGGCTACCCATAAAAACGTGCTTACATAGTCATTGCACGTATTATCCAAGGAACTTATTATGAGATTTAAGATTTCATTTAGCTCTTCCCATGACTTAGAAAAAAACTGCTTGAGCAGTTATGCATAATCCTCCTTGTTTAAGAAAAGTCAAGACACCCCCTCCCCCCACCCCAAAAAAATGTAAAAATAAATCACCTCTTCTCCAGAAATGCCTTTGCATTAGAAACATTCTTTCCCATGGCTGAAGCTTTCCAAGAGAAGTATGAACCTGAAGGATCAACCTATAGAAGAAAAATTAAAATCTCAGTAAGTAGATGCTTTGATTTGGTCAATTGCTGCAAAACAAGAAAATGTTACTCATTCATGAATTATTTGTGTATCATGCAAGTGGGATTACAAAATGAGGCAATCAAATTATAGCAACATATAAGTATGTGTGTAGAACAGCATGCACACCCACAGTACATTTAAGAGGAAACAGATAAGGGGAAAGTAATGTATAATTAGTGCTTCGTATACCTGATATAGCTGGGGACCCTTGTCATCATATCCAGCAACCAAAAGTGATACACCAAAGGGCCTCACACCACTATCAGAAAATCCAGAGAGTTTTTAGATTAGTAGGATAAATGTTAATAGTAAGCAAGAACTAAAGAACTTTAGTTCAGCTTCAGACACATTAATTCAGGAGAATCTAAAGAGTAAGGAAACATAGACATAGGTAAACACTGTTTAGGATGGATCTGTCAATTTAACTCATCAGTCTTCACCTCCAGTTTTTAATGTTTCACCTGATTTGCACATGGAAATGCAGAGCAAAAACTACTTCCATCTACTAGAAAAACTTCTATTCAAAGTAGTTTTACCGCATGTCCACAGTGCTAAAGGGTCAATCGGAACACTCACTTTTAAGATTTGATATTATGTGCTAAAAGTAGAATAGAATTTCAGGAACATATAAAGGTTTTTATGAAGGTATTTTTGATAAGTACAAATTAATCAGAGACTCGGCACAAGCCTAATTGGAACTAATTCCTTGATTATCTGGAGGCCAACCATGCAAAATATAGATAACTTGCAGAATATACTGACTGGACAACAAAATGTAGAAACAAACATTAAACTACTGATGCCAGCAATTCTTGGGAAAATGAAACAGCCTGAAGAATGGAACAGTAATAAATTATGAAAAGAAGTGGCGGGTGATCATAATTAACTGCCTAGTGAGTAGCAACAGACATAATAAAATTAAGAAAAGAATTAATTTAATTACACTTTATCAGACAGATCTAGTTTACTAATATGAGATCAAAAGCAGTTGTAGCAAAAAGAAGAAAAGCCACCAAAAATAAATAAATGGCCCTTGCTTTTTCAGAACAGGAGCGCAATAAAGTAATGAGTATACCCTGACTGAGTGAATTCCTGCATAACAGTAGCAGTTTCCCTCACCAACTGAGTCACCGGAATTGGTTCCTATAATATATTTGGCAGATGACTGATTGTCAGCATAGATTGCTATAATTATGTCTGCAGAGGACATATAAATGGATATATACATAGCATACAGTTAGCTGTTAGTTAGAAACTTAGCACTACCTATGGGATATCATGTGTAAGATAACTTTATTTTGAAAACAAAAAAGTAGGAACCATAGGGCACCTCAAGAAGTAAAGTGCAACTTTTATTGTAAAATGTCCCTAGCCCTCTAGCCTTTCTCGTTCATTTTATTATTACAGATGTAAAATGGAATCCCAGGGATAGTTGATCTACACTTAAGTTAAAGGATTTAAACTGACTAACAAAGACTTCCTACATGTTCAGTTGTTCACACAACCTCCCACAACTAAAGGATATAAAACCTAAACAGATATAGAAATATTAATTCAGTAATAAGATTTGCCGATATTTGCTCAGCCAGATATGTCTTGCAATGTGTAATTGACTGCTTTCACTGTGTAAAGAATTTGAAAGTTCTTATCACGATATGTGCTTACAGATTTCAGTTGAAATATTACAAGGCGTACTCCAGTCCATGATGATTTCTTATTAAGATATTTCCAGAAAAGAAAAGGCCGCATGCAAATAATATTGTTATCGGATAACAGAAACATCAGTGGGCATGGATACATACTTTATAGAGCCGATAATATTGCTCGGCCTGTTTTCTACTTTTTCGAACCAAAACTCGAGAATCGGGGCCCATGCCACTGCACAAAAGAGAATGTTTATCAAGCTATCAGAAAACCCTCAACAATGAAAATTCCTGAAAATAATAATGCCTCTGTTTATAAAGATGGAAGCTCAAGAAGAATATATTAGATGTCGTTTTGAGTTAAACATAACTCAACAGAGAAGGATAAACATAACTCGTTTTGTGAACTATCAGTTCACAAAAGCAAATAATTTTCTTGAAATGCCCTTGACCATTTCGAACATTCCAACCTTATCGGAAGTTTCTTTCATACTTTGAAATGCCAAAGAGTGGTCACTCTTTTCCAGCACACAAGCAATCGGATAGTTGCAGTCAACAAGAATACCAGGACACATTAATAATTTAATAGTAGTATACAATTATATCATCAGTGGCCTCTTGATGATCATTCTCTTTGCATGACATGCTTTGATTTCACCAAGTTCCATCAAAATAAAGCAAGGGATTGTGGAGCTACAACAGTATGCCAATAACAATACCAACCTGTATACAACTCCAATGTTTGGAGTCAAACTCTGAATTTTCTGCACCTGAAAGAAGCAGATAAACCTTCAGAACAAAGGATGCCCATCAACATAATTAACAGCTGTATACAAATTTAAATTCAAGTTGAAAAGTAATCAATGCCCTCAAAACAGCTAATTGAATGCAATTCCATAATTATGTTTATATACAAAGCATTAAGCACCATACAGAATATCTGGATTCTTTACGGAATGTTTATAAAAAAGTTAGCATAAATATTGTCAAACCAAACTCGTATTAAATTTACAATTACAATTAAGCAAAAAGATACTATCATTCAGGCAAAATTAAAAACTTACACCCTATGGGAAGCATGATACTTAATATTAGCTGTTTATGCACTATAAGCACTTCAATTTATCAGGAAAAGAATAGCATCCATTTCAACTTTGAAAAGGAATAACGAGTTGAATTGGATAGGAATGAAGTTGAAATGCCATTGTAAGAGCATGTAAAACTTACAGATGTTTCATCAACCAAAATCGATGGCAGTTTCTTCTCAGTTGCAATAACAACGCCATTAGCAGCTGCAACCACACGATATAAGCATTCTCAGTTTCTTGAAAAAACAATTGATACATCTCTTTTTTGTTTTGTGAGAGTGTGTAGAAGGCAAGAAAAGGTTAACTACTTGGAACAGAGAATGTAATTGTATAACCTTCAGTGTACTCAACAAGACCATAAACAATGATAACCCTTTTTAAAAAGCTTCTGACTATAGCTCATTCATATTCATTACAAATCAAAAGCTTCTGCAGTTGTAGTTTGCATCATTTATCAACATATGCATAAGCCAAATCATCATTTAGGCAGTTTTGTGAGAGAGGATCAGCGCTAAAAAACGATGTAACTGTGAGCAGGGGCACAGAGCAAAAATTCACCTTTAATTCCCAAGGATGTTTGCCCAGATCCAACTGCAGTCAGAGCATGTTCGATTTGAACAAGTTTTCCAGAAGGGCTGCAAAAATGGAAATGAGTAATAAGACATTGTAATCAACAGACGCCACCATTTAAAAAAAATAGGTTAGCAAAAAAACATCAGTGCAGCCGGTAATACATACCTGAAAGTGGTGAGGGAGAAAGAGTACTGACTATCACCCATTGATTTCTCAACACAATTTTACTAATCCTGACGAGCGAACTGCATAATTAATTAAACCAAGATAAGCACTCTCGCACTGTGAAAGTAAGAGATTAATCACAATTGAAACTTAATGCCCTAAAGGAGCGTAGAAATCCAACTTGGACAATGAAAATTCGACCGCAAAAAAGGTAGAGATAGATTTTTCAGGAGATAGATATAAAGCATAGGGTTGTGATCTACATCAAGTACGAGCAAAATTGATAGAAACGACTTGCTTTCAAAAAGAGAGAGACACGAAATATTCCAGAATTACTTGTAAAATGAGCTCCCTGAAATGCACTAGTGTGAATTGCCGGAGCAGGGAATGCGTGGTTTCTTGGTGGAGACGAAGCTGATTCTGAATATTTAACGAACTTGGGGGCTTTGACGCCAGCAAAGGCCCGTGCCCGTCCAAAGCCCACCTGACCCGGATCAGATCAAAATTTAATTTATTCGACTTTCTCCAATAAAACCATTCTTGTTACTGAAATTTAAATTACTACATATATGATCAAAACCATAACGAAACATTAGATTTATTTGCACTGTGAAATTAATCAAAATTCAAATTTTGTGTACATATGTTCTGGACCTCTGGTTAACTAACAAGTTCAGCTTGATCTTATACTGTAATTAATCAAAATAATGTTCAACTTGGTGAAGATGAATTTAAATATCTGGGCAGTATGACATCTAATTTTTCTAAAGAAAGATAACACGAAACTACATCTAAATTTATTATACTTCTTATGCTGTAGTAATTTATTCTAGCTAAAAGAAACAATGTTTATTTAATGTTATAAGTTAAATTTCACGAGACGTTCAAACAACAACGACCGCGTGGCCTAATGGATAAGGCGCTCGCCTCCGGAGCGGGAGATTGTGGGTTCGAGTCCCATCGCGGTCGTAGTTTTTCAAAATTTAGTTGCAATTTTTTCATTTTTTTTATTGAATATGTTTTCATAAACCATAATATTGCGCCATTTTCAGTACTCTCATCACCAATCATGTCTGCTTTTTCTCATTGTCTTTTTAATTCTAAGTTTATACCTCTAGGTTCTAGACAAATTCGACAGATATCTGATCTTTCTAGTTTGTTTTATACCTGAAACTTTGTGTAGTACAAGTACTAAATAAGCTCTTATTGCATGTCATCATGTAACCACAAATTTTTAAGTTTACATTATCAATCTGTATCTTAACACAACTCACGAGTACAGATCAAGAGAATTTCTAAACAAACTAAATGCACTCGCTGCCATAGACAAAGGACATGTCCGAATCATTTCTTAGATAATAAGACCAGTACAGGAGCCGATGGCCGGTTTAACATTTGGAGTGTGCAGCACACCCAATTATCAACAGGTAATTCAGCTGCGAAGGACCTTACCTTCTCGAACTCCTCCCTTCAAATGAAACACAAACACCTTAAGTTATCAAACTAGCAAAAGCATCAATCACTAGATCACCACAGTTCCATCACATATTTTAATGAATTAATCACAAGCTTTATCCTACCTTCCACCAAAATGCCCAACATAAGCCAGTATACTTATTAGACCTCCTCGCGCAAGGATTTTCTTGGCAGCTTCTAATGCAAGTAGCGTTGTTTCTGACTCCGTTTTGATCTTT
Source organism: Salvia splendens (assembly GCF_004379255.2). Classification (NCBI taxonomy): domain Eukaryota; kingdom Viridiplantae; phylum Streptophyta; class Magnoliopsida; order Lamiales; family Lamiaceae; genus Salvia; species Salvia splendens. The sequence continues at coordinate 28,419,620 of NC_056038.1, forward strand.
TTGTCACCTCCTGGTAGGTACCCCAAATTGAACGCGACTAACCTACACAAAACATTGCAACAACAATACAGTTTCTTTGAACTGATACTCAAACAAACCACTTGTGCACTTCATAGTGTTACAATACAGTACCTAACAGAAGCACCACTAGGAACAAGATCTTCCATTTTAGTGTGGCACATAGCATAAAGCTCAACGAGTCCTCTCTGCATCCCCAAAATTAAGGAAGCAACAGCTATCAGTTTAGACAGATGCAGAAATTCGGCTGGTAAGCAACACAAACAAGAACCAAGCAGCACGAACCTTCTACTTACAGTGACAATAAACAGCTAACCCACAATATTTGTTACCAACCAACTCGAGCAGAATCAGTAAGGATGAGTGCTCGAGATTCAGAAATGATACCAAGAGCAGCCTCAAGGTAAAACTAAGGTGACGTTCATTTGCCATGACTAATTATCATATGATAATCCATCTAGGATTGAGTTGTGAGATTATTTTAGTTGTATAGAGTGATTTATGACTAATTATCACGTGATTATCCATCTAATATAAGTTGTGAGATTCAATCCCATAAACCAAACACAATACATATATAATCCCGAGATATAATCTTGCAAACCGAACAGACTTATGATTTAGAGTCAATACATGATGCTATAAAATTAAAGCAACAAGAGAATATGACCTGATGAGGAGTGAGTGATTGATCGAGCAAAGATGAAGTGCTTTCTAAAGCAGATTTCTGAAGGTCCATTGCAAAGACGCAGCCTCTGCCGGCATCCTCTGCAACTAATCTCGCCATAGCCACTGTGTCGTGACCAATGCCACAAGTGGCGTCGACCACCAGATCCCCTTTCCGGACAACATTGTTCCAAACCCTAATGCAACCACTGGTGAAAACGCTTACTAAATAAAAACAACATTTGCAGCCGGAGAAGAAGTACCTACGCGTGAGCAACTTCAGTTGCCTTCTTCTTCCCGAATATGAATCCCGTCATCGTCTCATCCAACCCTAATAATATAATGCGATAAATTAAGCCAAAGACAAGGGAAAATCGAAGCCGTATTGGAGCAATCGAGAGGGACCTGTGAAGGGGGAGGAAGAGGGAACTTGAACATCGTCGTGCGTCGAGATTGATGATTGTGCTGAGAATGAGCGTAAGGACGAGTGGGTGGAGCGGAAGAGTTTGAGATTGTTGTGCAGTTGAGTAATTTTGGGGTCGCTGAAGGGTATGAATTTGGGCACCATTTCAACATGTTTAACGCTTCCGCTTTCAACATTAGTCTTGAGCAAAAATATGCCCTCTCCTTACACGAGTTCATGTATACAACTTTTTATTTGAAAAAATTGGATAAAATGATAGAAGTATGAATTTTTATCTACATTGATATATTTTCTAAAATTTTTATGGAAATATATCTAAAATATCAATTGATTTTTCAATAAAGATAGACAGTTTTTTCTTGTTTTCTTTTGGGCTCATGACATGATGATGTGCGGCAATCTCTCTATGTCAAGATTTGAATTAAACCCAGGCGATTCAACTGTGGATAACAAATCATACTACTTTTTACTATCATTTGCAAGTATTGGATATTCCCACCTGCTAAACATTTAATCATGTTGACAAGTGAGAACTGAGCATCCAAACACAGGCTTTAGTAATCTTTATTCAACCTTATTAGTTCATCCATCGTGGTTTCTTACTTGGGTGAAAAAATGCAACAGCTCTTCATAAGTAAAAAAAGAAGATGAAAAACATACGTTATTGCACCGAAATATATTGGTGATGATTATTCGCGTTTTCGGCCTACCACTCTACAAGACCAACTCTAACATCTCAGCAATGTGTTTTTCGCAGAAAACCAGACACGCCAACTAAAAGGGCATTTTGAGACGACGAAACAAGATAGCTTATGCATCATTAAGGGCAAGGACTCCAGGTAGTGTCTTTCCCTCAAGAAGTTCCAAGCTCGCACCACCTCCGGTTGAGATATGGCTCATCTTCTCTGCGAGTCCAACCTTCTCGACTGCAGCAACTGAGTCACCGCCTCCTATGATTGTTGTCACTCCCTTTCCACTCAGTTCCGCCAGCTTCTTTGCGATAGCCTGAACAGGAAACATTGCAAATTATCTTTACTTTAAAGTCTTGTCCAGCAAATTTATACTAGGCATAAATGTAAACATGAAGATATCGCAATTTAATAGTACTTAATCAATACCTCTGTTCCTGCTGCAAACTTGTCGAATTCAAAAACACCCATTGGGCCATTCCAGATGATTGTCTTGGTAGAATCAAGAGCTTCACCAAATGATTTAATCGAATCTGGTCCAATATCTAATCCCATCCATCCATCGGGAATGGCAGATGCTGGAACAGTCTGAAGGTAAATGCAGCAATTAATTTTTATGATGAAAAACCACACAGATAGCAGCAAAGGTGCTTCAGTTGTTTCTATTTTGTTCATCAAAGTAAAGCCAATGAAATAATCACCCTTGATTAAACTTAAGACAATTCAGTACATATATTACCAAACTATAGCTGAGCTTGTATTTACCACTTTGGCAAAAACTGCATACCTTGCTATTTGCATCAGCAGCAAATTTGTCAGCAATAACTACATCAGAAGGCAGCAAAAGGGATACTCCTTTAGCCTTAGCCTTCTCCATGAGAGAAGTTGCAAGATCAAGCTTGTCGGCCTCCACAAGTGAGGATCCCACCGCAAGTCCTTGGGCTTTGTAGAAAGTGAAGATCATACCACCACCGAGAATCAGGACATCGACCTTGGACAAAAGTGATTCAATAACACCAATTTTGGATGAGACCTTTGAGCCACCCACAATGGCAGCAAAAGGCTTCTTTGGATTGGACACCGCTCCAACTAAATAATCAAGTTCCTGAGATGCATTAAATAGAAACATTATTTCAGAATGCAAGTTCATTGATACAAACGTGTATTGCAGTGTTGACAAAACAAAAAAATGGTGAACCAGCCATCTAAGATTGAAAACTTGAAACCAACAGCGTTTTTATCATGCAGTAGCTTTAAAAAGTAGTACTACAACATAGACTATGCGGGATTGGTTTATTCTTTTGCGAAGCAGAAAAGGATAATATGGTGTTTAGCAGCGCAACGAAAGATTAGTCAGCTGACCTTCTGCATAAGGAATCCAGCAACAGATGGCTTCAAGTACTTGGTAACTCCCTCTGTTGAGGCATGAGCTCTGTGTGCAGTTCCAAATGCATCATTAACATACAAATCTGCAAGAGAAGCAAGCTTTTTTGCAAACTCGGGATCATTTTTCTCCTCTTCCTTGTAAAACCTAACATTCTCCAGGAGAAGAACACCACCATCCGGCAATTCAGCTACCAGCTTCTGAACTTCTTCACCAATACAGTCATTAGCCATCTTGACCTGCCAACACAAAATAACTCAGATAAGCAAAACACTTGGCCGACAAAGTAACATAGATCAACATTGAAAAGGTGATTGCTGTACTCAGAACCTGGATTCCAAGAAGCTCAGATAGTCTGGGAACGAGAGGCTTTAAACTGTATTTTGGTGTGACACCTTTTGGACGGCCCTGAAAAACCAACAGATTTTTTAATAACTAAACAAGGTAACACATCATACATGGCAGTTGATTTAATACTAAGATCACAACATCAAGCTCACATAATTAATTTAGTTCGCAGTAAAGATACCTTGGATACTAGCGCACAAAAACAAGTAGATATAAACATATATCCAAACGAATTGAAGAACAAATTTATCTAACACAGCCCTAGTATTGAGCACTCATAACTACCTAACTTATCCCTTCAACCTAGAAAGCACAATTAATTAAGCAAGCAATACGCACACTCCAAAGCATTACCAACATCAAATCATCATGTTTAGAAATTTATAGAAATGTAAACACCCGGTCATACTACAAATTAATTCAAATAAACGCAGAAAAGAAGAAACCTCTAGCAGAATATGTATAAAACAAATACGAATGCTTCCAGTTTAATCCAGGATTTAGTAATATATGAAAAATGAATACGTACAAGGTGAGAAGTGAGGATGATTTTAGCACCATATCCCGTTAAATACTTGATGGTAGGGACAGCGGCTCTGATCCTGGTATCATCGGTAATGTTGAAGTTATCATCCAACGGCACGTTCAGATCCGCTCTCACCAGAACTTTCTTGCTCTTTAGATCGGCTTCCTTCAGCGTACCCACACTCTTCTTCGTCGCCATTTTCAGATCAAAATCCTGAACAAAAACCAGCCGAACAAAGAAGAATCAGGTAACATTATAAACATATAGATCCGAAGCGAATGTGGATATATGGGCGAAGATAAGAGAGATCGAGCATACGTTGATAAAATCGATGAATGTATCGATGCAGAGAGATCAGTCACCAGTTGGATGAATCGAGTGGGGTTGGTAGTTTTATAATGTAAAGTTGAGGGAAAATCGGGTTTATGGGGGAGTTTACACTAAATATTACGTAAATGTACCCATTTTGTTATCTATTCCACAAATGGGAAAAACGCCAACCACATTGGCGTTTTTATTAGTAAATACGCCAACGTCATTGGCGTGTTTTAAGGTAAATACGCCAACGATGATGGCGTTTTATACTTGTGCCGTATTTTGGGTGTATGCTCTCGGATTGTAATTACGATTAAACACGCCAACTTGGTTGGCGTGTATAAATAAAAAAACGCATTTGTAAATGGCGTGTTTTCTTTGTTGAAACGCCGAACATATTGACGTTTTGTAAAAGACGCCAACCGGAGTGGCGTATTTACTTAATCATGAAAAACGCCATTCTGAGTGGCGTGTTTAATCAGACTGATATACCAGGCGTTCCTCCCCCAAATCGCGAAAACCTCACAACACACAGCCTTCGCGATTTCTCCAGCTGCGCGCCTTCTCTCCGTGATTTCGGCCTACATTCATCAATCGGTGCTATTCTCCCCCAAATTCATCTATTTTATTCGGTTAGTATGCTTACCTTTTACATAATTATAGTAATTGGTGGATAGCTAGGGTTTGTAATGGGTTGTGAATTGAGTAGAAATATTATGCATTTTGGATTGGTTGAATGATATTATTGTTGATTATTATGTTGGATTGTGTTGGGTTTAAGTTAATTTGTGTATAAATTTGATTATAAGCCTAAACCCTAGGGTTTTTATAGCTAAAAAATTGGGCAAATTGTTTTGATTTATGTGGGTTTTGGTTGATTAGTTTAGATTGTTAAATTTGTTTAGGTTAGGCAAAATTGAAATTGGTAGGTTGGGCGAATTGTTAATTGAAATTGTTAATTTTGTGTAGGTGAATTGGTTTATGATTTTGAATGTGCAATGTTGTGTAACTTGCTTATTTGATGTTGGTGTTCAATTTTGTGATATTGGATTAAATTGTATCTAATTATTGAAATGGTTTATGGTTGGTTATTGTTGAATTTGGTTTATGAAATTGGATTAAATGTTATGGTTGGTTATTGTTGAATTTGAATTATGTAGGTAAATTATGGCATCATCTTCAACCTCTCGTCGTCGGCTTGCATGTGGTCCTGCGGATCCATCTGTATTATATTTTCAGAGACAACACGTCTCTAACAACATATGGGCAGGAGTTCCATCCGAAGATGTACGCTGCCGACGATTTGAAGGAAAAATTTGGGATGTTCCCATCCAGCAACATGTCTTGACAATAGTGGACCAGATGGGGTTTGGGGGTATGTTAAGGTGTGGTAAACCAAAAGAAATTGACCACCATCTTATCACAGCTCTGATTGAACGTTGGAGGCCAGAGACTCACACGTTTCACTTTCCAGTCGGTGAAGCGACTGTGACACTGGAAGACGTGGAGGTCTTATGGGGCCTGAAAGTTGATGGAGAGGCTCTGACAACTTACATCCCCCCGACGGACGCGGGATATTGGACGGACAGGTGTATGGATTTTCTAGGATTCATACCGGAAGCATCCGAGTTGAAGGAAATGGCTTTTAAGCAGACGAGCTTATCGCGCCAATTGAGGATTGAGCTGTCTAATGACCACGAACACTACATATATGCTCAGCGGGCTCGTATCTATTGTCTGCTATTACTTGGTGGTCTGATGATCCCCAACGCCACCGGAAATAAAATTCCGTTCTTCTACCTACACTTTTTCATGGATATAGAACGGTGTTCTACATATAGCTGGGGTGGGGCGACGCTTGCTTGCTTGTACCACAATTTGTGTGAAGCGGCCGTTGGTCAGAGGACGGATGTAGGGGGAGCCTTAACTCTATTACAACTTTGGGCTTGGGAGAGAATCCCAAATATTAGACCGAGGATGCTAGATCCCGTGCATACAGACTATCTACCATGTGCAAGCGCGTAAGTTGTTCATTAATTGCGTTTTTAAACTTAATGTTCATCAATTTTCGTGTTCTTCGCTCATAATTTAAATTTTTTAGATGGAATGGCCCGGCGTCATATGTAAAAGCACCCGGACATTGTGTTGAAAATTTCCGAGATCAGTTCTCCATGATGCATCCTAATTAGGTACTTCATATATTTATAAAATGTTTTTGGTTTTTTGTTTTTTGTTTTTATGGAAATTATTTTGAAAAATTTGTATCACATGTAGTTTATTTGGAGGCCTTATCTCCACCGGGAGTTGCCGGAAAGTTGTGATGCCGGTCGTCCTATATGGATGTCGATCACAACGCTTATTTGTTGGAATCTGGCTGAGCCACACCTGCCACACCGAGTGTTGCGCCAATTCGGGATTGTCCAACCGTATATCCCGGATCTCCCCCGGTTCCACGGTTCTGATTTTTTGAAACAGGATCGCCGTGGAAAAGCTGGTCGGAATTGGGTTCAATGGCACGCCAATTATATACAGGAGTGGGACAACAGACACTTTACGATATGGACTGATCTGGAGGACAGTACTGAGCCTGTTGCAACGGAAGAATATATGAATTGGTTTCGCCAGATCACTGTGGTGTATTTAACCAAACCCGGCGTGCATGCTGAAGAGGGATTCCACGAAACCGCATCTTCTCATAACTTTACGGTACATTATTTATACTTAACTAAACCCTGATTACTTATTCAAATTCATATTATGATATGTACTTAACTTTGAAAAATTGTAGGTGGAGACGCTTCACAAAATACGTCACTATCTAAGTGGCCGAGCTGCGACAGGACATTTCTGTCCGGATATGGAAACCATTTCGAGGATGGTTGAAGAAGGACTGCAGATATCCGGGGAGCCTCAGCTGATGGACTACCCTCCTTCGCAGCGCTCTGCAATGGACGTGGACGTACCCATAAGGCAAAAGGCAAAACGACGAACCAAGCAGAAAACCGTCCGCGGAGAGTCGTCATCTCAGTTCGTACACGACTCCGATGACGATTTTGAGGACCCACCTCCACCGAGCTCTGCACTTCGAGGCCGTCATTCTATTAGCCATACCGGTGGTACCGGAGAAGATATTGGCCTCAGTGATGTCCCCGCTTCTCCACCGCGGTCGTCTGTGCAGGAGGATCTTGAGAACGCTGTTGTTCAAGATACTCCTCCCTCAAGGATCCCTAGATCTACATCTACTATTGGGAAGGGGATACGGCGTCTGTTTATGCGGAAACGTCGTGACGATTGAACTAATTTGAACTCTTGATATTACTGTAATTTGATATTGATGTTTTTTCATTTGATTTGAACTCATTGATTTTAAGTCTTTATGATTAAGTATTTGGATGTCTGAATTATTATTTCCTAGTAGAAATGAAAATGAAAACAGGCAAATAAAGAGATATTGGCGTTTTTGTGAATGTAAGTCTTTGTGAAAAACGCCAATGCTATTGGCGTTTTTAAGTTAGTTTATATTTTGCCCGTTTTTTCTACAACGAATGCGGACATTCTGAACAAACACGCCATTCCCGTTGGCGTTTTTAATAAGACGCCATTCCCGTTGGCGTGTTATTTAAAAACGCCAACGCTATTGGCGTTTTTAAGTTAGTTTATATTTTGCCCGTTTTGTCTACGACGAATGCGGACATTCTGAACAAACACGCCATTCCCGTTGGCGTTTTTAATAAGACGCCATTCCCGTTGGCGTGTTATTTAAAAACGCCAACGCCATTGGCGTTTTTAAGTTAGTTTTTTCGTTGCTCGTTTTTTCTACGCCGAAAGCGGACATTCTGAAAAAACACGCCAGTCCCGTTGGCGTGTTTCAGTAATAACACGCCATTCACGTTGGCGTTTTAAAGTGAAAAGACGCCAATTAAGTAGGCGTCTCTTTAAACACGCCACTCACATCGGCGTGTCCTATAAAAAAACGCTCCCACAGTTAAGAGTTTTTAATCATTTCATCATTATTCAATATATAAGTACATACAAATATTACCCTATACATTAGTCCAAATCTTGCTAAATACAGAAATCCAATATTACACAATGCATACGTTCAATTGTCTCGCCTTTTCCGCGTAAAAAAGCTACGGATCCCCTTCCCGATTCTGGCGGTTGAGAGTCTAGACGGAGGAGTCTCTCGCACAACGACATTCTCTAAATCAACCCCAAAATATTCGTCTCGCACAGAAGACCGAGGTGGAGAATGTGGGACATCACTGAGACCGATGTGTTCGCCTGTACCACCAGTGTGGCTGACAGAGTGACGACCTCGAACTGCAGATCTTGGTGGAGGTGGAGGCATAAAATCGTGATCGACATCATCAGTGTGACTGACAGAATGACGACCTCGAACTGCATATCTTGGTGGAGGTGGAGGCAAAGAATCGTCAGCGGCATCATCTATCAACTGAGTATCCATCCTTGGTGGAGGTGGATGCAAAAAATCGTCAGCGGCATCATCTACCAACTGAGTATCCATCCTTGAATGAGCATTCGGGCAGTTGCGCCTGTCGTGACCTGGTTGACGGCAATGTTTACATCGGCGTCGGGCTCGTGGCTGGTCAGCTTCACGGACATCCATCTGATTAGGAATCCTAGTAGTACGGTATCGACCGCGACTTTTAGGCATTAACTGAGCTCGTGAACATTGCAAAGTCCATTCAGGCACGGCCCAATAATCTTGGTGTCTGGGTGGATTAAACACCGTAGAATATTGGTGTACCCAAACACTTGTGCGGTATACGGGATCAACAAGCGACAGCATGTTGTCGTTTCTAAAACGCGCAACTGCCGCTGCATGTGAACATGGAAGTCTCCACATCTGCCACTTTTGACATTTGCAGTGCGAGTCCAAGTACTTTACCTTCCACTTATTAGCGCCCTTTCCACCAATTCGACGCTTTGTTCGAACCACATAATGCCCTGCAATTGTGTTGGGTGCTCTCACATTATGCAATTGACCTTTTGCATCATTTTTGCACACCTTTTCATGCGCCCACGGGGTAAGTGGTGTGGCACACTGTGTTGATGCAATTGACCGGTCATTGAACCATTCTATTGTCCTCCAGAATATCATATCAATGCAAGCTTTAATTGGGAGTTGTCTTGCGCCTCTCAACACATTGTTGTAAGATTCCACCATATTAGTGGAAACCTCACCCCATCTTTTGTGTTTGTCATACGCCAGATTCCATTTTTCTAACTCCACGGCATCAAGGTACTGCAAAGCCTCGTTGTTGACGTTTCGAAGTAAACGACGTCTGATCTTAAACTTGCGCTTCTTGGTAGCAATACCAATTTTCCAAACAAGTCTTTTGACCATGATACCTTTGTGATTCTGCAAAACATTCTTTCTAACATGTACCAAGCAAAATCTGTGATGACCCACATTGGGTTCTTCTTTCCATATGGGAGAATTCATTGCATCTATGATTCCCACATGCCTATCAGATATGACACATATTTCATGCTTTGCTACATGAAGTCTAATGCGTTCCATAAACCAATTCCAACTTTCTTTGGTTTCCTCATCAACAATGGCATATGCAACAGGCAAACATTTCTTATTAGCATCAAATCCAACGGCAATAAGAATTTTACCTCGACATCGTCCACGTAGATGAGTTCCATCGACCGTTAAAACTGGTTTGCATAGTTGAAAAGCCTCCACAGCTGGTCCAAAAGCCCAGAATACGTACTTGAATACCTTGTTCATACCATTGCTTAATATGTCATCGTGCATCCATTCCACAATTGTGCCAGGATTTTGTCTTTGCACTTCATTCAAATAAGCTGGTAAAACTTTGAACGACCACTCCCATCCACCGTATACAAGCTCAATCGCTGTCCTCCGAGCATACCATGCTTTCTTGTAACTAACTTTGACATGAAATCTATTTTCAATATCCGCCACAATTGCTTTTACCTTGTAGCAAGGATCGTTTTCTATCTGATGGCGAACACTCAACGCTATCATACCCGACGAAAGATTAGCGTGGCCATTATAGTTACGATCCCCCATGCAAGTATGAGCAGTGCTGAACACTCTAATTTGCCAGTGTTCATCATGCTTCCTCAGTGTTGCTCGGCACTCCCACAAACATGGCGGTAAGGACTTATCTTTCGGATTTCCCTGTGGCCACTTACAAACTGCATGCCATCTCTTTCCTTTACTTTCAACAACTGTATATTGTCGGATTTTTTCCAAATGCCAATGAGTCACAGCTGCCTTCAATTCCAACTTCGTTCTAAATTTAGTATGCAAACCGACATTGGTAGGATCCTTTTCACTCCAATAATGCACACTGGGATCATCACGCTCAAAGTTTTTGGGATCAAAACTATCATATGGACCTGGTAAGGTGCGAAAGTAGTTGATTCCAGGCTGTGGGAACTGTGGAACTACTCTTCCTCCAACTGCCCTTCCACCAACTGATGTTTCTCCAACTGCTGTTTCTCCAAGTGGAATGGATGGTCTTGAAGCAACAAATTGTTCATCATCCGACGGATCACCATCTGAGTCTGTACTAACCGTGTCGGAATCTTCAGAATTATAAGGTGATTGTGGATCAAGAAAGTCGGCTTTATCAGGACCTATTATGTCCTCCACCACATCACAATTGTCACGATCCCCTAAATGCACGCCTCCAGCTTCAAAATCTTGTGTTGCAGCTAAATATGGTTCTTCGGCTCTCGTAGACGTACCAACATCAAAATCTTGTGTTGCAGCAAAATATGGTTCTTGGGCTCTCGTTGACGTACCAGCATCATAACTTATGATATGATGACTATGATGTTGAGTAATTGCCGAATACTCAACATATAATTCAATTACACCTCCAATAACCATACTCTCACTAAACATTAGTTGCATGCATACTTCTTCTAGTTGAACACCTATAAACGTGACTCCGGATCCAAAGCATATAGTACGTTTCCATATTATTTGAATATTGTTTTCATATATGCTTATCCCCATCCTTTCACAAATTTTTTCCACAAGGTCATCGTACGAAATTGTTTCATCCAACATAATGAATCCTTTAGCAAAAGGAGGATCATACGAAATAACTGCTCCGGGAATTATCTTTCCACCCCAATATAAATTGACACACCACGTCATACTATCTGCAATAATGTAAAACACAAATAAATATGTATTATTTTTACATTCATCATTATGTAGAGTCAGCCAAAAAATTGACAAAATAATTCTATTAAATACACTACAATATGTATTATCATAACAATCCATAAAATATACTATAACATATAATAGCATAACAATTGGTCAAAATATTTCCATTAAAATATATACTATCATAATAATCCATCAAAATATTAGTGTACCCATAATAATTGGTCAAACTATTATATTAATTACACTACAATATATATTATCACAACAATCAATCAAATATTGGAAGACTAATGTTTAGAAGAATGAGTCTAAAATTTGATATACTAACCGATTAGAAGGACTAATGGTTGAAAGAATTAGCCAAATTCAAAATATCCACGCTTAAATCCACCACCGGGTCGACCCGAGCGAAAGGTTTTTATGCGTTTGGGAAGGGTTTTCGCGTTTTGGGGAGGGAAAGTGTTTAGGGTCGCGATGTTGGGGGAGATCTGATAAGGATATGGTTCAACAGAAACACGCCGCTCACATTGGCGTTTTTAAGCATAACACGCCAACCTCAGTGGCGTTTTTATTAATTAAACACGCCAACTACATTGGCGTTTTACCTTAAAACACGCCAACTTCATTGGCGTTTTTTCCCGCCGCTGTATTTGGCGAAAATACACCTCCAATACGACGCGAAGATAAACGCCAATGAGGTTGGCGTTTTTACTAATAGAAACGCCAATGTGGTTGGCGTTTTTCCCATTTTTGGAATAGATAACAAAATGGGTACATTTACGTAATCTTTAGTGTAAAGTGCCCCATAAACCCGATTTTCCCGTAAAGTTGAGGCGTAGGCTAAGAGCATTATGCAATACAGGGCCACAAACTCCTCCTGCCACATCATCAACACAAAAAATCATTCTGCCACATCATAAATAGCCCAGCCATAGCCTAGCCACATCATAAATAGCCCAGCCACATCAATAGCCACATCACTCAAAATTATATAAAACAAATAATTAACAATCACACAAAATACACAATTTAATTTACGAGAAAATTCAATAATATTATTAAAATTTAAAAAGTACATTATTAAAAAAAATTACATAATTAACAAAAAAACTACTGCCGTGCAGTCCTCCGCGCCCATAATTCTTCAATTAAATCATTTTGGAGTCGAATATGAGCCTCCGTTTGGCGCATGTCGGCATGTGCTTGGAGGCGGCCGTCTTCATCGTGAGGTACCCCACTCCGTACGTTGGGGGCGGCCACGCCGTGGCTTGGACCGGCTTCATTATCATCGTTGGCCCAATCAGTCAGTTGTCCACCTTCATCTTCGACAATCATGTTGTGCATGATAATACAGGCGTACATTATATCTGCAATGCAGTCGACATGCCACAAACGCGTTGGCCCCTTAACTGCCGCCCATCGAGACTGGAGCACACCAAATGCGCGCTCCACGTCCTTGCGCGCCGACTCCTGCCGTGCCGCAAAGTAGGCATTCCGCTCATCTGATGCGCATCGGATCGTCTTCACAAAGACGGACCACCTAGGGTATATCCCATCCGCCAAGTAGTAGCCCATATCATGTCGGTTGTCGTTGGCGACAAAACTGATGGCCGGACCGACACCCTGATACTGCTCGTTGAAAAGTGGCGACGAGTTGAGGACGTTGAGGTCGTTGTTCGAACCGGCTATCCCAAAATACGCATGCCAAATCCACAGCCGGTAATCAGCTACGGCCTCGAGGATCATCGTGGGATTCTTTCCCTTGTAGCCGGTAGTGTACATCCCCTTCCAGGCGGCGGGGCAGTTCTTCCACTCCCAATGCATACAATCTATGCTGCCTAACATCCCTGGGAACCCATGCTGTTCCCCGTGCATCCGCAGCATATCCCGGCAGTCATAGGGGGTAGGGCTTCGAAGGTACTGATCACCGAATATTTCAATCACGCCCTGACAGAAATACTTCATACACTCCAGGGCAGTTGTCTCACCGATGTGGAGGTACTCGTCCCACATGTCTGTAGTGCCTCCGTAGGCCAACTGCCGGATTGCCGCAATGCACTTTTGAATAGGAGTGTGGCCGGGTCTGCCAGACGCATCATGCCTAAAGCGGAAATACAGATATCGTTGCTCCAATCCGTTAACAATACGCATAAACAGGGACCTGCGCATCCTAAAACGACGCCTGAAAAGGTTGGCGTTGAACCGCGGCTCCTGTGCGAAGTAGTCTTCGTATAGGCGCTGATGTGCAGCTACGTGATCACGATCAATCACCGCTCGGCGGTGTACCACTGGTCGAGGTCGAGGTACCGCCGGCTGCAAGGCCCTTTGCATCCATTGATCAATCTCACGGTTCGTATAGGCCTCTAGCGCTTCGTTCATTATACGCTCGTACTCCTCAGCATCCCCACCACTCCCACCACTACCACCGGCGTTACTCATTTCTAGGTGTTGATCTTGTACAGAAATTAAGATAGAGAGAGTACTCGTTAATACAAGTGGTGCGAATGAAAATGACGGGCAAGTCGCGTATATATAGTGTTTCGGAAACAAAAAAAAATTAAAAATTCGCGCTAGGCGGTGCGCTAGGCGATCCGGACGCTGCAATAGCGCCTAGCGGATCGCTTAGCGCACCGCCTAGCGCCACGGAACCGCTGAGCGCTAGGCGATTTTTTTTCGTGAAAATCGCTGGACGGCTGCAATAGACCGCCTAGAGCACCGCCTAGCGCCGGCGCTCGGCTAGGCGGTGCGTTAGGCTCTATTGTGGATGCTCTAATGTAGCAGGAGGAGTTGTGGCTAGCCTTCATTGGAGATACTCTTATAAAGTAGCGTTCAATTCATTAACCCAGGTCAGCCATAAAATTTCAAACGCCGCCGCCTGAAATGAAAATATCGAGGCGCGTTGTGTCCACAAAGCCGATCTCTCTATCCCTTCGCCGCTGTGGAGAACGGCTCCTCCCCTGCTGTTTCCATCTACTTGCAGCAAACCTCCGACGCCTTCAACCGCCTCGTCCAGTACCACTCCAAGACCAAGAACACCATCACTTTCGACTCCGTCACAGAAATCGAAAACGAGATTATCAACGATGTCGAATCTGATGGACACGCTACAGCAGCCGCCAAGTCGAAGAAGACAGAAAACAGCGGCAGCAAAAAGAGCAAAATTGATTCTTAACATGTTTGTACTACACTACTACTAATTACGGAGTATGTAGCAAAGATTTGTTGTGGCTGTTGTCATTCATTCACATTATAGCATAGCATTTGAATCATCAAGATTGCTTCTTTTTTTTTTGTCTTTTCTCTTTATAGTATTCAATGGAGTGAGTTTTATGAAACAAATGGTGTTCAAACAAGTTTGTAACAGCCAGACTTGTATCAACAAGTTAGATATGGAAATACTTATATTTTCAATCTGAACAAGAGCTGCTGCTACCAAATTTGGTGTTTTACTTTTAAGTAAGTAATAATGGGTAATAATAAGGCTCAATTTGATGGAGTTGCCACTAAATTCTCTATGCAAAATAAGAGTTTGCAAGATGATGTATCTAATGACTCTCTAGTCTCTACATTGCCTCTCCATCTGTGCTTTCACCTTCGTCATGTTCCAATCTTATACTAATGCTTCTTGGATTATGATATAGCGTAATACTAGTTTCTTTATTTGTTACTATAACACACTAAAAAAAGGATGTAGTTTTATAGAAATGGAATGTGACTCGCATCAATTTGATTTTATGATGCTCTAATGATAATGGTATGAAAATGTTGATGTATTACTGTGTAGCTAATTTCGTTTTTGTTGCACATAAATAAGGTTTTTACCATCTTTTGGGACATTGCGAGATCTGTCTAGTTTTCTTTACATGATCATGTTTAGGAATTGATACAAACAGTGTGTGTTGGGGGGAAATTGGATCTCTATCTCCTAGTAGGAGTCACTCAGAAGAGCATTGTCTCTCGTTCGAGGTTTGGGCGATGGGGAGGCTTGTCAAGTGGCGTCGCCTTTGTCCAAGTCGTCTCCAAACAGTCAGAACTACCCTCCACAAGGGGGACCTGTTGTCTTCCTAGCTGGGCTCCTTGGACTATGTTTTGTTGTTGGTCTTGGCGCCTTGCTTTGTAAACTTAGAGGATATGGGAGATTGAAAGGGAAAAATTTTCTTTGTTATGGACAATAATTGACATAACTTTTTACCTTAATGTTATATGATGTCTTAGAATGAATATAAATTATAATACTTCTTCCCTCAAAAAATTTAAATTTTTGTTAGAATGCTTCAAAGTTATAAAGGGCCTCCTACTGAATTCATTTATAAACTCTCCAAAAAGTCTTGGGAATTGGGATGCTAGAAGTGTTAGGACTTGTTTTGAGCCTAGCTCCACAATACCTTATTAATGAAACTCCAAAAAGTAATATATTAAAATTAAAATTGGATCTTGTACTTTGTGAAGCATCATATTTGGCGTAGAGTTATGTGCAAATTTAGACTTTTTTCACATGATAGTTCAACTTCAAGATGAAGGAATCATGTGAACAGAGTGTCAAGAATATCACAAGTAGATATC
The DNA here is from genome assembly GCF_004379255.2 of Salvia splendens. Lineage (NCBI taxonomy): Eukaryota > Viridiplantae > Streptophyta > Magnoliopsida > Lamiales > Lamiaceae > Salvia > Salvia splendens. Next base: position 28,435,742 of record NC_056038.1, read on the forward strand.
TGTGGTCCACAACCACTTTGTTTATACTTTGTTTTTAGAAATAAATACTATCCTAGAGAAGAAATAACCGTAATTAGATAATGGTGACCCATATTCTATTTTTTTTGTAAATAGGTATATAAAAAAGGTGCATTATTTGATAGCAACATCACAATAAAAAAATGTTTTTATTTAAGTAGTATATGATTTTCTATATATTTAGTGGCATTTTGTTTAGAAAGGGACACCTTAGCAAGAAATGTAAAATTAACAGATTCAAAACAGGGAAATAGAGGCTGACACACCCCCTCTAATATGATAGGATGTTTATTAATTACTACAAGGAACACATTTAGTTATTTATTTAATTCCTTATGGATGTGTACGCATTGTTATTAATTAGGGCTAACACAGCAATAAAAATTGAATCTTGGTATTATTCTTTAATTGATGGAGAAAAAGCTGCAGCTGGTAAGGTAGAATTTTTTTTTGTTAAATACTTAAATTCCAACTAAAGAACAAACGCCACTCTTTTCTGCAATAATAAAATGCAAGAGGGAGTTTTTCTTTTTAATATCAGTACTTTTTTAACAGACAAAAAATCTTAATTCTTCAAATTCCATTACTGCACATGCATTTGTGTATAGCTTTGAACTGGAGATTAATAAAGAATTGTTTTATTAATTCTTCTGCAATTAATGCTGTTGAATGAAAACCACTGAGCTTCAAATTGTTTTATTAATTCTTCCGCAATCATTTCTTACTCCTATTTTTACTTCCTTTTTAGCCAACTTCTTCTGTTCATGATTTTCTTTTTTCATGGCGGCCATTCAGAATACAACACTAAAACTGCAGCATTGCTTGTACCTCAGCTCGAATTCTTGAATCTTGATGTTCTATAACCTTTGTTTTATGAGTAAGCCTCTTTTTCATTCTTTCTTTCTTTTTCTTCTGCAAGCTTAGTGTTCTGTTAAATATTAATTCTTTTTCAATTTAAATTTTCTTGAAGTTGTTGTTCTTTTCTTCTGCAAGCTAAGTGTTTTGTTGTAAAATAATTCTTCTTTTATTTCGGAAATTTCTTGAATTTGCTGTTCTTTTTTTCTGCAAGTTAGTGTTTTGTTAGAAATGAATTCTTTTTTTTTTTAATTTGGGAATTTCTTGAATTTGTTGTTCCTTTTTTAATTACTCTGTTTGTTAGAGGAGAGGTAGATGGTTTCCTAGTAGGAAACATGGATTTTGTGTGTTTGGTATCTGAATTTATGTTAGACCACCAAATCAATAACTGCAATTGTTTGCCCATTTTTTCATTTCTTTTTTGGGGTCTTGGGTTTTTGATATTAGTGTTTCAATTGAGCTATTAATTTCATGTGTTTGCTTTGATTACTGCTTCCTACACATCAAAATCCAATCTTGTTTCCCACTAGGTTAGATTAACTGCAGTTCTTTGTTTATTTCCCTCTTTTTTAGTTCAATAGCTTTGTTGTTTGAGTACAGAATCTCAAATTGTATAAAATTATCTTCAAAAGTAGAATGCTTTAGTTATGAAATAGCATATGCTTGAACTATCTACAAAGAGGCTTAATCTCATTTATTTTTCTTAGTCTACTATGCAACTAGAATGAAACAAATGGCTTAAACCCAATTTCGCAGATTCAGCAGCAGAACTCGACTGCTCCAGTTGTTGGTTGTTTCAGCAACGTCGTTGTGATGGAAACTCGAAGGCTGCTGTGGTTTATGGCTTTTGCCTTTTCACTGGTTTTATTGGTTCAGTACATTGAACTCCCATATGGCTATGTTATATCATCTTTATTGTCAACTGGCAAAGCCAGAGTAGCAACAGCAGACAGTTTCTTGGCTAATGGGATGGGGGATCCAGTTAATCGGACAGTTTCTGGTGGTCCAGATGCTTCTAGTGTGTCTCAGAATGTAACAGAGGTGGTGGGTGAGAAAAAGAAGCCAGACACAAGCAAGCGCTCTAGTGATGCTTTTGGTGGTGATGAGCGTGTAGTTGAGCGCTCGTCTGGAGATTTTCTGGAGATGAACCTCTCCAACAAGAGTTTGGCTGCGGAAACAGGTAGTAATCAGCACAAGCACGAGCTGCCAATGTCGAGTGACACTTCTTCGAGAAACTCATCAATAGATAGCCTTCAAGGTGCAGATGCAGCTCCTCCGTCCATCAAAGATGATGACAGAGCTCCCCTGGTTTCAAGTCCACTCTATTCACCCTCCAACGCCTCGTCTCCAGTAAGAGAGAGGCCTAGTTTGACACACAGTCAGCTTTCAACTGAAGTCAGCAATTCAGCCATCAGAAGGGCTCCTAAGTCGACAAGGATCAAGGGAGCGCCCACTGTGGTCGTGCCAATATCTAAGATGAATAATCTTCTGAGCCAGAGCCGTGTTTCGTATCATTCTATGGTTTGTGTGGATTTAACTGGAATTTATGGCGTATATTGGTTAATTGCTGCTTCTTACTAGTGGTTTTTGCCATTTTAGAAAGCTAGGTGGCCTTCAAAAGCAGACGATGAATTGCTGAATGCGAAGAGACTGATTGTGAGCGCAGACTCTGTGGCGAAGAACCCTCGTGTCGACGTTAGCATCTACAGAAACTTCTCTGCATTTGCAAGGTATAATAAAGCAAGTTAGTTGTATGTGATTGATCTTCAATGTTCTTAACTATTCAAGAATGCTGATCTGATCCTTGTATGCAGGAGCTACGAATTGATGGAGAAGACTCTAAAGATTTACATATACAGCGAAGGAGAAAGGCCCATTTTCCATGAACCCGAGCTCAATGGGATATATGCTTCCGAAGGATGGTTCATGAAGCAGCTGCAAGAAAACAAGCATTTTGTCACCAAGAACGGTGACAAAGCCCATCTCTTTTACTTGCCCTTCAGCTCACACGTGCTGCAGGAGGTTCTCTACGTGCCTGACTCCCACAGTCGCAAGAACTTAGTCCGTTACCTGAGTAGCTACCTCAAGAACATCACGACCACACACCGTTTCTGGGACAGAACCAATGGGACTGACCATTTCCTCGTTGCCTGCCATGATTGGGTACATCTCCTGATCTCAATAGTCTTTACACTATGTAGTTGAATCGTTTCTCCAATTTTGTACATGACTCCCTAAATTGTCTTCTGTTGTTTTTGCTCAGGCACCTGCAGAGACGGGGCGGATTATGAACAACTGCATCAGAGCTCTATGCAACGCGAATGCCAAGGGAGGGTTCCAGTTCGGAAAAGACATATCCCTACCTGAAACGTACGTACGAGATGCCAAGAGCCCTCTCAAGAGCCTCGGAGGGAAACCACCCTCCCAACGCCACATCCTAGCCTTCTTTGCAGGGAAAATGCACGGCTATCTCCGCCCCATTTTGCTCGACCACTGGGAGAACAAGGACCCCGACATGAAGATCTCCGGCAAGCTGCAGAAGGGGAAGGATCAGACCTACATCCAATACATGAAGAGCAGCAAATACTGCATCAGCGCCAAGGGATACGAGCCCTACACCCCCCGTGTTGTTGAGGCCATCTTTTACGAGTGCGTGCCAGTGATCTTATCAGACAACTACATCCCCCCTTTCTTCGAGACGCTCAACTGGGAGTCCTTCGCGGTGTTTATACTAGAGAAGGACATTCCCAAGTTGAAGAAGATCCTTGCATCCATCCCAGAAAAGAGGTATGTTGAGATGCAGCAAAGGGTGAGGTTGGTGCAGAAGCATTTTCTCTGGCATGATAAGCCTGTGAAGTTTGATATTTTTCATATGATACTTCACTCGTTGTGGTATACTAGGGTTGTGAACATAGGTGCTTAGGTCAAGGTTTAGCCGCACGAGGCCCCGGGTGAAGAGATGTACATATACATAGCATGTTCTACAAATATTCATTTCATGCTTCCTTCTTGATTTCTTGAATAAGTTTCTTTTACTCTAGTTTTTTAGTCGAGGAGTCTAACTGTTATGTACTTCATCCGTCTCATTATAAGCGACCTATTTGATTTGGGCATGCCAAATCCGCTAGATATCAGCTGCTGGGCCGTCATATCTTAATACTTAAAAAACTCCTATTATGGAACGGAGAGTAATTTTCTAATACTATGAAAGAATACACAACAAAAAACTCTTATACGAATTGTGGGGATGCCAATTGAGGTGAGACAAAGTAAATGAAAACCGAATATTCGATCCGAACCGAACCTAAATTTAATAGGCGGTTTGTTTTTTTTTTGTTTTTCTGTTCGGTTCGATTTAAACTTTGGCTAATATTGATTTTTCGGTTCGGCTCGAATAAAAAAACCGAACAACCAATTTATTTTTAACATTACATTAATAATAAATCATATAATACCTCCATCCACAAAAAATAGATCAGTTTTACTATTTTGGGCCGTCTACTAAAAATATATCAATTTCTAAATATGGAAACTTGTAAACATTTAAATACTACTCCTTCCGTCCCGACTAAGATGACACATTCCTGGTCAGCACGAGATTTTAGGAGTTATTGGTTAAAGTGTTTAATTGGAGAGATAAAATGTGAGTGTAGATATTAAAATAGAGAGAGAAAGAAAGATGAATATTTTAATAAGAGTGAGAAAAAGTGGTTGAATGTATTAATTGGAGAGAGAAAGTTTTCAAAAAAAGAAATGTGTCATCTTAGTTGGGACAAACTAAAAAGGAAAACGTGTCATCTTAAGTGGGACGGAGGGAGTAATAATAATGTGGATCGCACAATCCAATAACACTATTTCTCTAATACTTTTTTTTTCGTCTTTCTTATTTTACCAATTGCATATTAAAACGCTTGCAATAAACAATTAAGTCTATTTTTGGTGGACGGAGGTAATATCTAAATATAAACTCTATTTGTGTTATAATAGATGTAATAATATAATGTTTTTATAAAGATGTAATTGTTTGGATACGTTAATTGGTAAATACGATATAATTTTGGTAATATCTATAAAAAGTGGATTTTTGAATTTTTTATTATTTTTTATTTTTTCAGATATATTGTGCAATTTCGGTTTTTTGAGCTCAAATTTTGTAGTTTGGATTTTTGTTTTTCGAATTTTTTTGATGTAACTATGAAATTTTGATTTTTCGGTTTGGATCGGTTTTTATAGTTCAAATTTCAATTTTTCATGTTTGGTTTTTTGGATAATTCGTTTCCGTACGGTATTCATTTTCACAAAATTTCACTTTTTCAGTTTAGCTTGGCCAAAAAAACTGAACGAGAAACAAATTACTCACCACTAATGGTAATCTGGTTGAGATTTATTTTGAAGTTACAAATTTACAATCCTAATCCTATAAAATCTTCATCTTACAAATTTACAATCTTAACCCTAAACCCAATATCCGACCTTGTTTCTAAATAGGGTACCTGGATACCCGATTAGGGTATTGAGTCCCGATTTTTTTTAAAAATGATAGTGCGGGGCAGTAGATACAGCAAGCACTACTTGCTTGGGCATCGGACAAGGCAGCAGCAGTATGAGAGGCAGGGTGGGTGGCGGCCTTGGAGAGGGCATCGGCAGCATGAGAGGCAGATACAATGAACTTGAGAGAGAGCCGAGAGTAGGGTTGTATCTAATTGTGTTTTGGTTTTGGGTTGGGGTACCCTAACCTCGACTCCCTTAAAATTTTTAAATTAAATTAATCATTTATAAAATTTAAATTAATTTTCAGGTAAATAGAAAATACTCGATACCCGAAAATCTACAAATCCTAATACCCAAAAACTAAAATTAATTTTCGAGTATCTGGTATCCATTACCTAACTTTTCGGACTTCAGAGGTATCTGATACCCAATATCGATTTGGGAGAGCCCTACTGAAGAGCGCAGGGCAGATGCCGCTAATAGTGTCCACAATAGGGGGGCCGCGGCGGACTATAGCTGGGCCGGAGGGAGCCGCGGCGAGGGTAGCTGGATGGCAGGGAGCCGCATTTGCGGTGTGGAAAGGGCAACGACGGTCAATTGCTGAGCGCCGAGAGCCGCGGCACCGCCGGACGGTTTTTTTTCCTTAATTTATTTCAATAAATACAACCTATTTCTCTCATTTTTTTTTCACACCATTCCAATCTCCACTCTAAAATTTTACTCAGCTCCACTTTCATAAAATGGATGACGGCAAGTATCAACGCGCGTTGGATGAGGCGTTTGACGCGGTGGTTGAAGAGGTGGAGCGGGAAGTACAAGAGGATGTTGAGCGGGAGACGGCGGTCCCTCGTCTGATCCGTCGGCAGCGGACAATCCGACGTGACCATGTCGGGGCTAACTAGTGGTTGATGAATGACTATTTTGGTGAAAACCACCGTTATCCGCCAGAGTTTTTCCGTTGGCGTTTTAGAATGTCACAATGGCTCTTCCTCCATATATCGACGTCATTGGCAGACGGTACAGGTGCTTCACCCTCTGACATGATGCCAGGGGCTGGATCGGCATGTCGACGTTGCAGAAGTCCACCGCTGCAATTAGGCAGCTTGCCTATGCCGGACCGGCTGACATGTTCGACGAATACCTACATATGGGGAGACGACTAGCCTTAAAGGTTTTAAGGCAGTTTTCTAGGGGCATCAAAGCTATCTTCGGTCCATAGTATCTACGAAAGCCAATCGTCACCGACTGCCAGATACTGCTAAATAAGCACGGGAGGGTGCACAGTTTTCCAGGGATGATGGGCAGCATAGATTGCCTGCACTGGGAATGGAGGAACTGTCTGGTGGCTTGGAAAGGGCAGTTCACTACCGGCTTCAAAAGTAAACCCCCTTCGATGATTCTGGAAGCCGTGGCTGACTACCGGTTGCGGATTTGGCATGCGTATTTCGGTGTTGCAAGATCTCACAACGACATCAACGTTCTGCAGTCGTAGCCTCTCTTCAATGAGCAGTGCCGGGGTGAGGGTCCAAAGATCAGCTTCGTGGGCAACGACACGCAGTACAATAGGGGCTACTATTTGGCAGATGGGATAGACCCTCATTGGCCCGTATTTGTGAAGACGATCCGGCATCCAGTTGGTCCGAAGAAATCCTATTTCGCGCAACGTCAAGAGGGTGCGAGGAAGGATGTTGAGCGAGCTTTTGGTGTGCTCCAAGCACAATGGGGCATTATACGGTGCCCGACACTAATTTGGAACGAAAACGATGTCGCTGGTATCATGTATGCATGTATCATATTGCATAACATGATAATAGATGATGAAGGATCAGCTGCAGAGCGTTGGGAATCAAACGATGGTGCTAGTTCAAGACACGGTGTTGTGACCGCGCCCCTGCAAATGGGTGTACCACGCAGTAATGAATACTTGCTCCAAGCTTTCACCGATATGCGTAGGAAACATGACATATCCAGCTCCTGGCCGATTTGGTTGAAGAGATCTGGGCACGTAGGGAAGCGGGCACATCGTGATATGAGCGGTGGTGTTGTTTTTTAAGTGTGATGTCGATAATTTTCGTTGTATGATTTTCCAATATTTGTAGTACAACGAATATTTGGTTTTTTTCTAATTAAATGATTTTTTTCTAATTATTCTAATCCAATTAAAATATACCAACAATTGATAAAATAATGTGATTTGTGGCTGTGGCGTGGCTGTTTATTGGGTTGGACAAGTTTTTGTGATTGTGGAAGAGTTTTTGTGTCTGTGCCTTGGCGAAATCGTGGTTGTGCCACTCTATTGTGGACTCCATAGAGTCTCCACAGTGGTGCAGAACAGCAACGCCACAGCCACAAAAACTTGTCCAGCCCAGTAACAGCCACGCCACAGCCACAAATCACATTATTTAATCAATTGTTGGTATATTTTAATTGGATTGGAATAAAAATTAATAGACAAAAATAATTAAAAAAACATCATTTACTTAGTATTCAGGAAATACCTGTAGTATTAAAATAAAAGATAAAAGTCTAAAATTCAATTTAATAAATTTAATTTCAAGTCTCTCCCCAAAAATAAGGACTTCGAAAATGCACAAATTTAATACAAATTGTCCACGTTGTCTTCTTCAATCCTCTTACTACCTCCGTCCCACAAAGTTTGTCCCAGTTTGACCTGGCACGGTGATAGGGCTCGTTACAAGCATGGTTTTGTATGGTTTATTACACTAACATGGCTGATAATGTGCGAAAAGAGTGGTGAATTTGAGTGTGCAGGGGCTGTAAAGTGTAGAAGCGGCAAGTGCAGGAACAACTTGATCAACTAGGGAAAGGAGTAAAAAATGGCCAGAAATGAAGCTAAATTGATCAAGTGCGTACAAACAGTGAAGCATGCCCAGCCGACAAGTTGATCAAGTGGAGTTTACCACATAAAGTGATGAGTCAGAGGAAATAGAAGAAAAGATGTCATCTCAAGGGCATAAATGTCAAGATAGGATGGGCTTACCCTAGGGATTTGGGCCCAACATCATCCTATAAATATGGAGAGAGTGCACACAAGAAGGGAGTTCGACACCATTATCACCTTCAGTCACCTCATTTTCCACCTTATTTTCATAGCATGGAGCAAGAAGTTAGCAGTCAGAGTCGCCGTTTCCACCTCTACTTTCATCTCTTCTTCCTCGCCAAGGAAGTAGGGACCTGGATCTGCCTAGAAGTCTTTGTAGTTTGAGTTTTTCTTACACCCCGATGGGTCAAAACAATTTTCATTCTATTTTCAGTTCATCGCTTCCGTAGCTTAGTTATTTTTAATATTTTTTCTTCTAGTGGCTACTCTAGTTATCTTTCCATTGTTGATCGCTCTATAAATACTTGTTCGGAATTCTGTTTTAGTTACGTTTATTGAAGATATTTTACGAAATGAAGTTTTTGATGCAAGTTGTGTTGGATCTGATGTTCTCTATTTTGATTGCTTTCGTTAGTTTTAGTTCTGCTTTGTTTATGTTTTCTCGTAGGTAGATTTACATTTTAGTTCGTCAACTTGCATGAGAATAGGTTAGATACTTAGATCTGTTTTTCTTTGCGTCGATTTCATATGGATATGTGTTTAATTTGTCCGATTTCTGTTTTTATGTTTGTTGCTCTGTTTAGATCTGCTTTCGTTGTTTTCATTTAGCTACTTAGCGAAGAAGGTAGTAGTTTGTTAAAATTACAGTCTTTGTCACATTTTCGATGTTTACAGCTTTTTAGGTAGTGCGTTCATTTTGTGTCAGTGGTCCCAAGTTACTTTTACGTTCTTAGCTTAGTTGATCAAGTTACATGTTCCCTAGTTATGAGTAGTCTAGCCTAGATTGATCAGTTTAGTTTAGTCAGTTGATCAGTTCCCTTTTCCTTAGTTTAAACTTAACTCACTAAAAAGCGTGGCCGCAGCCAATCTCCCAAATGTCTCAAACCCAACTCCACTCGCCTCCGTCTCTGTGGGATTCGACTCTTACTTCCCTTTACTAGTCTATAGTATTGTGGGTTAAGGTCTTGAAGGTCCTAAGTCTCTCCGTTTGCGTACCAATGACCAGATAGTAGCCAGCTTGATCCATTGCTTGTCAAGCCTGATCAAGTGCGTGAACTCTATGTGCTTTTAATCTGTATTGTGAACTCTGAGTGCTTAAGCGACACTCTTCACACGGGTTTTAAGAAATTGTTTGACTTTGTATTAAATGGAGGTGTGTAGTGGAATAAGGGTCTCATATTGGGAGAAATAGAGGGGTGTAGTGGAATAAGGGTCCCACATTGGGAGAAATGGAGGGGGTGTATTTAATGTCTTTTTTTGGTAGATTCCAAATGTGACAAACTTTGTCAGACTGACCGAAATGGTAAAATGAGACAAACTTTGTGGGACGGAGGGAGTAACGTTTTCTTCAATTCTTGTTAATTTTTAAAATTAAATTAGTTATTGCAACTCTACTGAAGAATAGGAGAGAGAAGGCTCTGCATTGCTTCAAAATGGCTTCAATTTCTCTGCACGCAGCTCACTCCTTCCCTTCTACTCCACACACAAACCCCAAAACCAACACTCTCTCACAATCTCACAAATCACCTCCAGTTTCCTCCAACGAAGCTCCAACTTCACCAAAACACCATAATCAAAACACTTAAGAAAATTTTAAAAAAAATCAAAAAATAATCCAGCGGCGCGCCGCTGGCGTTCTGCAATAGACCGCCGCAGAACTGCCGGAAGACCGCCCCCTGCCCTGTCCACGCCGCAAACGCAGCTGAGCCCCCCGCCCCGGCGCCCCTCGTCCAGCAGTGGACCGCCGCGACTCCCCCACTGTGGACACTCTAATGAGGCAAATCTTGAGTTCCAGTGTGGAAAGCCAGAGGGTATCACGTGATCGGCATCAATATCCACGTGACCACGTCCACATATTTCGTTTTACCTGCTGTTGTAATTGTAAATCGTAAAGCTATTTCGTTGTCATTTTTTTTCAATTCATTTTTTGCCCTGTCTTGTCTTTCAGTAATCAGTTGAAAATCAAATGAGAAACCCACATTAAGGAAAATAAATGAACTTTGTTCATAATACAGGAGTAATATATAATGTTCTATAAACTCGGTATATGTATATGTTGATCAACGTGCTATATTGTCTACAATTGAGTCAACTAATTGTTGTGACCATTAAAGAACATACCAAAACCCCCTAGGAAGCTGCCGCCTTCCGTGGCTGGGCTGCAGCCGACATTACACGCAAGCGGCTAGCGATCTCAGTAAATGATGGCCTCATCACTGGATTCGGAGCCCAACACTGTTCCATTAGTAGTTTCCATTCTGAATCGCAATAGCTTGGAATTGTCGGCCTAAGTGTGTTGTTCACAATGCCTCCTGCATATGGAATACAAGTTTTGAATGTTTGCAAAATTAAAAAACATCTACTGCATTTTGCCTTTGGCTAAAGAGGATGCATGATTTAGCTACTATGTGGCATATTTCATAAATCCCGCTGAATTCTTCAGAATTTGTGCAAGAAAATTACAGCTGAAATAAGCAGAAACTTCTCATATTGGAAGATCAAGTCAAGAGCCATAGCAAGATGACACCAGGAGAAGATAAAAATATAATTTTAACTCACCCTAAAATCTAAAACCTGGTTAATGGAATACAAGATTTTTATCACTCATTTAGTCTTGTAATCCATGCAGCAGTTACAAGACAATATTAAGCCCTCGACACTGGAAATAAAAATTATTGGCAAGTGATCCTTAGAGAGTTTTTTGGATGGCTTTCAAAATCCATCCTACTCTTTTGCCTAAAACACAGCACAGGCACATTTTGCAATTTCCTCATGTTATTTTCCAAGAAGCCATTCTCAATTTCGCAAAATAAATATTCCATTCATTTATAGGTACCAAGCTGAATTCCCATGCGTGTACACAGCAATTTAAATTATTTCATGACAGCCATAAATTGCTTCATACCACAACCACAAAAGAATGTATATGAGCTTGTGTTACAAACCTATGATAGCACCGTAATGCATGTTTGCATAAGGTTCCTCTCCAGTGAGTATCTCCCACAAGACAATACCAAATGAAAAGACATCAACCTGCCACGCAAACAACAAAATCCAGAAATTATTAGGACTGATAGCACATAAAAATTTGAGATGCTATGGATCAAATATTATAAATATACTCATATACTCCTTCCGACCCACAAAAATATGCACTCTTTCCTTTTTAGTCTGTCCCACTAGAATATGCACTTTCTAATTTTGAAAAGTCTTTTCTCTCTAATGAAGTGGGACCTATTCTCCACTAACAATACTTTAATTACTTTTTCTCTCTACCTCTCTCTTACTTTACCAATTTTACATTAAAATTTGTGCCGAACCCAAAGTGCATATTCTTTGGGGACGGAGGGAGTACTTAATTAGAACAGTTTTCATTGCTCTCTCTACTTTGCAGAGAATTTTAGAATAGTTAAAAAGTGTTGGTTTTGTAGGAATAAGGCTATAAGCCTAAGAAACTAGCTTATGTAATTCAATGCCAATGAACTAGCTTATGCAAAAGTTCCTCTTAACAGAGGGATGTTTCTAAACCCGAACTGAATGACAAATTATTATAAAAGCATATGAACTCTCTGAATATCATAAATGATTTTCTAGATTTGCTATGCTATGAGGTCTGATTTGTGGAGGTAAATCTGTAGATTACAGGTGTTACCTTCTCAGATACTTTACTGCTGCTACCATTTAGTAGCTCCGGAGCCATCCAAGGCAGAGTTCCCCTAACTCCACCAGAAACCAACGTATTCCGCTTTATTTTTGATAGACCAAAATCAGCCACCTGATAAATTACATAATAATATCAGAATACTGATTGGTGAGTCAGTGACGTCAAATACTGATGACGATGAATGGTAGAGAAGATTCCAAAAGGGTAACTCTGGAAATATAATACTTAATGAGGAATGATGAAAGCTAGCAAAGATATCAATAATCTATGCAAAAGAAGAATAGGTTCCCATGTAGATGACCTTGCATATTGGTCTTGAAGGATCTTTCAAGTTGACAAGCAAATTGTCACACTTCAGATCAAAGTGCACTATATTCTTTGAGTGCAAATATTCCATCCCAAAAGCTGCATCCATGGCAATTATAAGTCGTTTCCGGCGATCAAGGTGTCTGAAAAGGTATTTAATAAACATTGAGTGAATGAAAGCTATCGCAAAAGTGGAATGAATGCATAATTCCACATTAATATTTTGATGCCAATGCTTTAAGTCAACATAATAATATAAACATAGAATGAGTAATAGGCTCCTGATTGACTTGAATAGTTGCAACAGCTCAGTTGAAAGTAATACCTATCTTTACGGAGTAAAACATGTCGCAAAGATCCATCAACCATAAATTCTGCTACAGTAGCCAATGTACCCCCTGGTCCATCTTGTACAACACCATAAAATGCTACCACATTTGGGTGGTGAAGCTTTGAAAGAATATCTGCTTCCCTCCAAAATTCATTGGTCTGAAAGTGTTGAGTTATTTAATAACAATGCCAGCAAGGCCTAATATACATTTGTGATAAAAATAACTTAAATAAAAATTATAGAACAGTTCAAGAGAAACAAATAATGTTTCACACCTTTAAGAATATATTGAAAGGACAGAGAATTTTTTTGTGACAGGAACTTTAAATCATGTACCAGTCGCTCTTGCTCTGATTGTCTCCCGGTGAAGCAGCTTTTCTTTATGCGCTTGATTGCTACATCTGAACCCCTCCATTTTCCATGATATACAGTTCCAAATGTGCCAGAACCAAGTTCCCTCAGTTCTTCTAGATCTGCATCTTGTATAATCTGCAAATCATCCATCACATAGTTACAGATTCATAATTAGTGATTACAGACAACTTAGCCAAAAAGTTACACTGATATTCAACAAATTCATTATTCTTTATTCCAATTAATTTCGTGATTGAAAATGAAGATAAGAAATTGTAAATTAGCAAATATTCAATGTTGAATACTTTAACAGATACCAAAGCATATCACTTTCAACAATATACAGAATACAAAATTGTTTTGCAAGATAGCAATAGCATGGGATTGCAACCAATTTAACTTACCATTTCATGCTATTGTTTGAAGAATGGTTATAAGGGCAATAATTAAGACTAACCTGCAATGAGTTGATGTCAAAATCTTCCAAGGACAGTTCTAGAGGAGGCAAGTCAATATGTTCAATCCCATCCTGAAATATTAATAAAGTTACAAAAAGCTCCATTAGAGCAGTATTGAGCATAAAATAATTATTTCTGCATATTCATCAGAAAAGGTACCTCATAGTCGGAATCTGGAATTCTCATATTATCCGTCAAATCACTATACTGAACGCCCTCGTTGACTTTCGCTTGTGGTGCATCATAATTAGAATGAAGATCCATAGAGTGAGGTCGGTCTCCAAGCGGTGAATTTTTCTGATCATGTTTGCCATAATTCTCCTGGAATTCTTGGTGACTAGGAGGAATTCCATCTCTTGTAAGAGGCACAAAGTCATATGCCAAAGGTGCCTCTTCAACCATTGTATTTGCATAGGAATGTATAACATGGTCTTGATCAATGAGAGAGACATCCCTTCCCAAAAACTCATCCCCTGCCAGCCTCTGGAAGAAGGACCAGTGCTGTGGTTCATGGTTTTCCATATTCACGCTCAAACCAGCTCCATCTTTAGGTACATGACCAATATCAGATGAGTTATCAGAAAGAATAGCTTTTGAAAATATATCGGAAAGAAGATTACGAGGGAACCGATCATTGATATCAATAAGTATGTCTCCTTGCTCAGTTCTGGGTATAGCAGCCTTGGATTCTGCGTGAGCTCCTGTGGTTCTCGGAAGTTGAGAATGCTCATGTGCATCATCAGGAATGGCCTGACATCCGACCCCATCAACCCAATGAGCTGTAGGATCTTCAGAATGTTTAGTCGAACCCTCGTGGCTCTCAGCGGGAAGCTTCAAACCAACTTCCACCTCTGTCGGGTCTTGATTTACATGCAAGGAGTCTTTAACATCAAGTGCCTCTACCATTTGAGTTCTATGATGCTCGCTATCAAAGGTTTCAGGCTCGGCAGGATAAGTAGAAATAGATTGCTCGGCAGGAATATCTACATTTCCATTTTGCAATTTTTCAGAAAATCCCGAAACCAAATCCTGCTGGGCACTATCAGTATGAGTGTGATTAACAAGAAATTGGGAACCCCGAGAATCATCAGATTTTGATATTCTGTTAAGTGGGCCGCCCTGCTCTCGAGGAATTTGTTCAGAATAATAGACCCTTTGAGGAGGAATAGAAGACTCAGATTGGCCCAGATCAGTAGGATCAGATTCTGAGTTGACAGATTCGGGAGCTGGATCATTACCAGATGCATTATGCTCATTTCCACTGGATTTAGATAGTTGGGATGTTTTAACATCAAAAGGTTTACAGGCAGCAACGGGTTCTGGGGTCCTCCCTTCAGTAATTTTTGAAGATAAGTCTCTGTTCAGTTTAGGGATCACAACTGTTGAGTCCTCATCTGGAAAATTGACTTCTCTGCCACCATTAATTCTACTTTCCGGTTGAACTGAACCATCAACTCTCAGTTTTGCCTCCTTTTCTTGTATCTGTATGCCTTGTGTGTCTGAGGAACCTGCGGACCTCCCTTCAAGGCCTTTATGTTGAGAAACAGTCCCATAAGAAGATTGAGTCACAGCACTTCCTGAAGGGGCATGATAAGGCGGATACAGATTATAGTCAAACTGAGGAGGTTGATGCTTGTCTTCATGAAGGTGCACGACCTGACCATGACCTAAGTGTGCAATTTCTGAAACATTGGAGGAATTTGGTAGAATGGATTTAGAAGATTCACCAACTGTTGATGGGGCAACATAGCCAGCCATATCTGAGGTATTTATCTGAACATCACTAGAATCCTTACTTTTTTCCCTTTCGACATTAAGAGTGTCCAATTTATTTAAATTGTTTCCAGATGAGCTTGCTAACCCACGAAAGGTAGAGGTTTTCCTAGACACAATGTCCATGCTATTGACAGCAACTACATATTTAAACTCAGAATCACCATCAGTGTTGGCTAGACTGAAATGAGCATCTTCCAAATCTTCAAGAGAGAATAGAAACATCCGAAGCTTTCTTGATTCTTCTCTTCCACCAAGTAAATTGCACTCTTCCATCATGTTCAACAGATCCTCATCACTTGATACAGAGACTAAAGCATCAAGATCCTCCCCAGGGAGCTGATACTTTATGGTGTGTGTCTCATCATAAATTGCAGTTGTTTTCAACCATAAGTTCCGCCATGTAATATCCTTGCTGATCCGGATAATGCGTGTTTCACCACCAACATATCTGAGCTTTCCATCACTGGGGCGAGGCAGTATTTTACCACCAAAACTGCAGAGAACTTTAAGCTTCTGTGATGAACTATCAGATGCCTCGGACGAGACATAAGGCATGCCCTGATTGTTGTAATCTGAATAGACATGTCTTGCTTGCACAGAGCCATGGTTGCCTCTGTTTCCATGTAAAGACACATTCCTCTGCTCAATTTCTGAAGAAGTTTTTACCATTGAAGAAACCATGGGTATATCAGAGCCACTTCCGGATCCAGTATGACTAATGCCTTTCAGGTCCAAGTAACCAGGCACATAACTGGGATCCCCATATACATTTGGAATAAATGGAATCTTAGGATTCACCCGGTCACGCATAAATTCAAGAGAAAACTCCTCACCGGTCTGTATAGAGAAGTTGCATACAGGTTTAGGTTCAGAAAATTGGTTCTCTGGGTGACCTGAAGCACCTGTCCCGTGAACTAGTGATACAGGGCCATGATCTTCATTTCCATGTTCTGATGGATAATGCATGATATTATGATTTTTCAATGGCTCCATATTAAAATTGCTGTATTTCTCCTCTTTTAAATTTAAACCCAATGGTAACAACAGGTGACACCACGGTTC
This sequence comes from Salvia splendens, assembly GCF_004379255.2. Lineage (NCBI taxonomy): Eukaryota > Viridiplantae > Streptophyta > Magnoliopsida > Lamiales > Lamiaceae > Salvia > Salvia splendens. Next base: position 28,452,118 of record NC_056038.1, read on the forward strand.
TGTGAATAACTTGTGATAGGCACACAGAAGCACAACAATCCTCACAGCTATGGAAATAATTCGTTTGAATGCAAGTTGGGGGGCACGCAGAAGATACATAAGCCAAATATCCTAAGAACTTCTATTACTCAACACATGATGTAAGAGCACCACCATCATCAATGAGAACCTTGAACCAAACAAACTGGCAACAGAAAGAAACATCACATATTAATGTTGAATCACGCTTCATATTTTCTAGACTTAAAAAACATGGCAGCTCTAGACGTGGAAGGTGTTTGCTAGCTGCACAACTACAAATTACGTAATTTTAGAGTTTGCTTCAAAAGAAACTAGATATCACACTTCTTCCCAGTTAAGTCGGAAATGATGGGATTAACAAACCATTCGGATATTGCTAATTGTTCACCCTTTCACGGAACTGAAAAGAAAGTCAAAGCATCAGTAAAATTTGATCTTATGTACAACAGATTTATATTATAAATGGCATATCTTAGGAAATAAGCAGCTGGTAAATTATAAATAAAAGTAAAAAAGAAACGGAGGGTGAGCAGCTAGCAATCTCCTAAAATCTTTCAAGTGAGGAATACCACCAACCATTTCCAATTCCATCAACCCTACCCCATGCAAAGTTCAACAAATAACAGCTAAAATATCACTAAATTATAGTCCTGGAGCGAGAAATTACTGTCCGTGTATAAACAGAATACACTCCCACCTGTCAGAAATCAATACTGGCTTCGGAGTAAGAACCCTAACTTTAGAAAAAACTGGCGACACGAACCAATAAAACAGAAAGTGTGTAAAAGGAGAGCAGAATCAGTAGAATGAACAAACTTAATCAGTCAGTTGTGTTCCCCAATGCATTATGCGAAGTAGAGCTGTTGACAAAATCCGCCATTGTTGCTAATCCATTTGCAGAGGCAAGCGATGAACAAAGTGTAGAAAAGAGGTAGTGAGATCGGAATAGAATTTATTTCATACTCTACTCTATTTTAATAGATTAAAATAATGCGATTGCATTAATGAAAGTTTGAAAGGAACGTTTTTGCAGCTAACTTATTTGGTTCAGGTTGACTCTCCTTAAAATAATTGGACAATTGCCGCGCCATACCTTTGCCCATCACTCCACAATCCACGTACCGATGTACTAGTATTTCATTTTTTTCTCCATTTTTGTCGCCTACGGAATGTCAATCGGGCCGGTTCATCGGATTTCAGGTCATCCCTATTCGAGTTGCGGGTTAATCGGGTGTGGATTAATCGGATTCTGATTTCTTTCGGATTATAAAAATTCAACCCTAACCCTAAAAGCTCATGTTTCGGGCTAGCACAACGGGTTAATCGGGTTACTACCAATAAGATTGACATGCGATCAATCCAATAAATAATAATAAAAATTAGTTATATTCATAAAATGTAAAATATTTAATTATGATAAATTTAAAATATATGCTTAAACTCAATCATAAACATGATCAAATACAGATATTTCATGAAATTTTAATGCGTGTTTTAGAAATTTAAATATTTTTCAGTAAATTAGAAGTTTTTAATTTATTTATCAATTATTATATTAATAAAAATTCAATATATAATTTGTATATTTAATATAAAATTAAAAGTTATTTTTTAGTTATCTATATTATAAAATTAATCAATGAAGTGTCGAATTAGGAGTAAAAAATAGAATTATAGAAATTTTATCGCGTTTTCGGCCAGCCCATCGGGTTTTCGGGTCTGACCCTAACGGGTTGCGAGTTAATCATGTGCGGGCTAATCGGGTTTTAATTTTATCAGGCTAGAAATTTTCAGCCGTAACCCTATAAATTTGGCGGGCTATTCGGGCCAGCCCACATGTTGCGGGCTACACTGACATCCCTACCTACGGAGTTGAAATATTATTACAGATAATCTAACCGGGTTTGTATCGTGATGTCTTTAAAATATGTTGTGGTTGTTCGTAATTATGTTTAAGTAATACTATTCCCTCTGCTTTATAGTAGTTGGGTCATTTTTTCCAATTTCGAGACATTCCATTTTAGTAGAGTCATTTCCCTATTTAGCAAAAATTCACATTTTTCCCTCATTTACTTTTATCTCTCTATTTTTCTCTCTTTCCTACTTCATTATCTCTTCACTTAATATATTTAATACTTCGTATCTCATTTTAATCTCCGCATTAAAAAAAAAGTAACTCTACTACTATGGAACGGATGAAGTATTTGTTTTATTTACAATTAGTTTGGTAGAGGGGCCAGGCTGGGTTTGACAAGTTAATCCTCCTTTATCCGGGCATTTGGTAGGTTGGACAACAGTCACCCCGACCCGGGAGTGAACCCATGTCACCCGCCTCTTTTATCTTGATTTTGTGGAAAATAGCGGGTTAAGTGACCGGGACAATTTTCAGGGTTTATGATCCCACTTTGGAATATGGGCCGTCCTACACATCACAAATTCCTCCACCACCCTTTTGCATTATCTAAAACTAAGACATACCAAAATTGTTGCCCAAATTCTGAAAGGTGCTTCTTCTCTCTTCATTTCGCAGTTAGGTTTCCTCACCACACCAGAGACCAAAATTGCCCTAGTAATCCACATATCTAAACGACGAGGTCGGTCAAGGAGTCCGAATCTGAAACTCTATTGCTCAAGGTGTAGCGAAGGTACTATTTCTATCTGCATCTCAATGTCAATTTTTACGGTTAGATTCACTCAAATCTATGGCCTGAATTGTGCTTGGGTACTTTTGGTTCTGTTCGAAATCGAAACCCAATGTGTATTCCTCTTTTCGAATCGAAATTGGGCAATTACCCAATTGTTTAGATTTGTTGAATTGGATTTTGTTAGTAAATTAGTAAATTAGTCAATTACATCGTAAATCAGATGTCCTGCTCATTTGTCAAAATACCCAAATTGTTGTTCGATTTACCTATAATTTGTTATTTCCTTAACTCGTTGTGCTGAGCACCATCCTACTCCGTCTGTGCAGTTATTCTGGGATTATTATGGCAAGTAGAAAGGCAGTGAATGAAATGATTATTCAGATTATGTCTGATATCATTCGGGACCATCAGTTCGACATCATCTGTGTTATCCTCATCTACCTCCGAAGCATTAGCCGGGGACGACGTTTCACTACTATCGCTATTAGATCCAGATATTCATATATCCGGCGGATACCTGAACAGGTTTGACGGCTGAACCGACTTACTGGTGTCACTGATGTGGCTTGTCTTGAAAATTTGAGAATGGATACAAACGCCTTTGGGAGGTTGTGTATTATGCTTCAGCAGACTGGTGACGTTGTGGATGGTCGGTATGTCACCGTGGAGGAACAAGTAGCAATTTTTCTATCAATTTTGGCGCATCACAAGATGGTTCGAGCATTGGAGGTCAGGGTATACTGTTTCCAAGTATGTCCATGTTGTCTTGAGGGCTGTGATTAAGCTTCATCGTAGATTCTGGGTGGTGCCCGATGCTGTGGGTGACGACTGTGAGGATCACAGATGGAAATGGTTCAAGGTTGATTTGCTTTTTCAAATGTTCTCTGTGGTTTCTAGTAAGATATGACAAATGTTTGCTTTGTGCAGGGGTGTCTGGGAGCCCTTAATGGCACGTACATCAACGTGCAAGTTCCTAATGCTGACAAGCCTCGCTACCGCTCACGAAAGGGTCGGATTTGCACTAATACCCTAGCCGCTTGTGATCGTAGTACGAGATTCGTTTACATTCTCGCCGGTTGGGAAGGCTCCGCTGGGGATGCTCGTGTCCTAAGGGATGCCGTTAATCGTGAGTATGGCTTCAAAGTTCCACGAGGTGTGAAATTAAAGTTATGAATTTACAATATCCCCTGCATATTATAGAATCCGAAAATGACTTAATGTTGGTCAATCTTTTGTAGGAAATTATTATCTTTGTGATAATGGGTATACAAATTGTGAAGGATTCCTAACACCCTATAAAAGTGTCATATACCATCTCAAAGAATGGGGCCCGACAAGTGGAGCCCCATAGAATCCACGTGAAATCTTCAATATGAGACACACACGGGCTCGCAATGTCATCGAACGGGCATATGCCGTTTTGAAAATGCAATGGGGGATACTTAGGAGTGCTCTTACTACCCGGTGAAAACACAAACGCAACTCATTTTAGCATGTTTTCTTCTACATAACTATGCTAGAACAACAATGCCAGTGGATCCCCTCGACGCCCTCGCCGACGTATATGACGAAGACTTAGTCGCGGAGGCGGACGACCCCAATGTCCCTGGAGAGTATATAGATTCTGTGGAGCCCTCCAATGCGTGGACACAAATGCGAGACAACTTAGCGGGTTCTATGTGGGATGAAGTATTTACATAAATATATTCAAACACTGAACCATCTTGGAAATTAGTGGACAATATGCTAACCTCTGTCGGTTGCTCTAACTGTGCAGTATGCGAATCACCCTAAGGGGTGGGAAATTATACCGAAATACCGTAATACCGGACTTACCGTACCGGAAAAATACCGAAAATACCGATTTTTCGGTATACCGCAGTTTCTGGTACGGTATGATACCGTACCGCAGTGTTTCGGTACGGTAACGGTATCATTTTTTCTATACCTTGGTATACCGCGGTATACCGAATCCACGGTATTTCGGTATACCACGGTATACCGAAACTTCGGTATATACCGAATCCACGGTATACCGGTATACCGTGGTATATCGAATATTCGGTATACCGTGGTATACCAGTATACCGTGGTATACCGGTATATATATATAAAACTATCATTTTATGATGCAAACGTATCATTTTATCATCCAAAAAATCTAAAACTATCATTATTAAACAAAAGTATCATTTTATCATTTGAAACTATCATTTTATGATGCAAAAGTATCATTTTATCATCCAAAAAATCTAAAACTATCATTATTAAACAAAAGTATCATTTTATCATTTGAAACTATCATTTTATCCCTTCAAACTATCATTTTATGATGCAAAAGTATCATTTTATCATCCAAAAAATCTAAAACTATCATTATTAAACAAAAGTATCATTTTATCATTTGAAACTATCATTTTATCCCCTCAAACTATCATTTTATGATGCAAATGTATCATTTTATCATCCAAAAAATCTAATCTATCATTTTAAAACAAAAGTATCATTTTATCATTTGAAACTATCATTTTATGATGCAAATGTATCATTTTATCATCCAAAAAATCTAAACTATCATTTTAAAACAAAAGTATCATTTTATCATTTGAAACTATCATTTTATCCCCTCAAACTATCATTTTATGATGCAAATGTATCATTTTATCATCCAAAAAATCTAAACTATCATTTTAAAACAAAAGTATCATTTTATCATTTGAAACTATCATTTTATCCCCTCAAACTATTATTTTATGATGCAAAAGTATCATTTTATCATTTGAAACTATCATTTTATCCCCTCAAACTATCATTTTATGATGCAAAAGTATCATTTATCATCCAAAAAATCTAAACTATCATTTTAAAACAAAAGTATCATTTTATCATTTGAAACTATCATTTTATCCCCTCAAACTATCATTTTATGATGCAAAAGTATCATTTTATCATCCAAAAAATCTAAAACTATCTTAATTAAACAAAAGTATCATTTTATCATTTGAAACTATCATTTTATCCCTTCAAACTATCATTTTATGATGTAAAAGTATCATTTTATCATCCAAAAAATCTAAACTATCATTTTAAAACAAAAGTATCATTTTATCATTTGAAACTATCATTTTATGATGCAAAAGTATCATTTTATCATCCAAAAAATCTAAACTATCATTTTAAAACAAAAGTATCATATTATCATTTGAAACTATCATTTTATCCCCTCAAACTATCATTTTATGATGCAAAAGAATCATTTTATCATCCAAAAAATCCAAAACTATCATTATTAAACAAAAGTATCATTTTATCATTTGAAACTATCATTTTATCCCCTCAAACTATCATTTTTTGATGCAAAAGTATCATTTTATCATCCAAAAAATCTAAACTATCATTTTAAAACAAAAGTATCATTTTATCATTTGAAACTATCATTTTATCCCCTCAAACTATCATTTTATGATGCAAAAGTATCATTCTATCATCCAAAAAATCTAAAACTATCATTATTAACAAAAGTATCATTTTATCATTTGAAACTATCATTTATATCCCCTCAAACTATCATTTTATGATGCAAAAGTATCATTTTATCATCCAAAAATCTAAAACTATCATTATTAAACAAAAGTATCATTTTATCATTTGAAACTATCATTTTATGATGCAAAAGTATCATTTTATCATCCTAAAAATCTAAAACTATCATTAGTAAATGAACAAATCAAGAAACAAATTATTATTACTATTGTTGAATCTTTATTTCGGTATTCCGGTATACCGTACCGTACCGCTATTACGGTATACCGTAATAACGGTATGGTAACCGGTATAAAAAAATATCATACCGAATTTCCGGTATACCGAAAATTCGGTACGGTATCGATATTGAATTTTTTCATACCGTACTTTCCGGTACGGTATGCGGTATGGCACGGTCGGTACGGTATACCGTACCGACCCACCCCTAATCACCCTATCTGATTTGGACAAGCCACTGTCATCGGAACCACATCACGGGCCAACGACTTGTCACCAGAAGCTGCTACTATGGTGCCACCTTTTGCGTAGCCGTCGATATTCCATGTTTTCGTTAATTAAAACATGGAATTGTAATATTTGAACGCATTATTCGCGTCATCATTGACAGTTATTAGGGTGGGAAGGCCGAACTTGATTAGGTTGGGAATGACTTTCTGGATTTTGATTTATATTATATTAATCATCGTCTACTATGGTGAAAATAGCCTTACACATGCAAATTAAAAAACGTTATATACCAAACACACTAGGATTAATATGTGCATAATGCCATTACATAAGATTTGATAATATGTGCATAATTCCATGTTTCTATTGAAACATGAATCCAAAAGTGCACTACAGTAAAATCGATTAGTCTTTTGCCACGACAAAATATTGATTAATATGTGCATAGATCCATGTTCCTATTGAAACATGAAGACAAAAGTGCACTACTTCAGTCATGCAACATCGGCGATTCTACTTAAGGCCAACGTGGTCAAGGGCGACGGATATCACCTCGTGGATTTGGGCTATTGGACGCTTGTGTTGATCCACCAGGGGATGACTTTGGGCTAGGGACATGGAGGTGGACAGGCAATGAACGCGGAGGTTGCATCTTCATGATGGCTTTCCTCCGAGGGCCTGGCATGTAAAAGACAGTAGGCGGCTTGTTGGAGGACTCTCGGTCAGAGGACTCGACCTCATCGTCGAACAGTTTGCGCTTCACCTTTTCGCCGATCATAGTCGCGGTGAGTTAACCTCCTGTGAAAAGGAGAGTCCACCGCAGTGAGGTCTATCACTTCGCAGCGGGGGATGGTAGTGTCGGATAGCACGATGACATCTTTTGGGACAACGACATTTAATTCTTCGGAGCCCTCTTGTTTCACATCTAGTGGGCCGAAAACTGTGGTGAGTCTGCGGTATTCCGGCTCATCCTCATGGTAGTAGGCGGAGGATAACAGGTTCTCCTACACGGCACACATGCACGTTTAGTTTACTTCAAAATTGAAAAGTGTTAAAATGGACGGGCCATTACCTTCATAACCTTTCCCCACACGCTGTCCGCAGCATCGACAACCTTCAGGTTGGGATACCACCATACTCCAGGGGTGGATACAAGCACATGAAAGGTCTCGTACCGTGATGCGAGGAAGTGCACCCTACCCTGCAGCTCATCAACGCTGAACTTGATAGCAGTGACGGCCTCTACTTTTGCGCGTGCAACGACGAGAGCCTTGTCAGGTAGGCCAGAATGAATTTCACCTTGCTCTTCCTTCACCCGCACAAATTCGGATAAGAGCTGATTGTCTAATTCTGCTGACAACTTCCCTTTGAAGAAAAAGATTGCTTGTGGCGGAATGTCCATAGTTGACTTAGAGATATGAGGAATTTACTAGGTGAGATGAATGTGAGTTGAGGCAGGCAGTATTTATCTTTATCACTAGTATCAAAGTGGACTATTGGTGACTTAACGCTCATTTATTATTTTGATTGTCAAATATCTACTAACCCTTGAAATGCGTTGAGGAGCTCCATTTATTAGCAGCTCTGCCCAGAACAGAGGTGTCAATCCAAGTCGGCGGAGTGCATTTATGCGGGTAGATGGTGGCAATTAATAGCCGGAGTGCATTTGATGCTATTGGCAGGTGAATCAAATGTTTTTGAGGAAATAAATTTCTCATTACATACTCAACACAACCTCAAATCAGAGATCCTTATCTCCTCACTCTAGCTACTAAGGCTGCTTCGGGTCACAACCCCCCCTTTGTCAAGATCTACCACTCTCAAGCGCACGCCTAAAGTCTTGTAAGAAATATGCGTACCAGTTTACTCCGACCTCTATATCATCAAGTTTAAGCCTAACCATAATCATCAGATCGTTAATTTTTTGTGTACATTGCAGTGGATTCCTCCTCAATGGGTTCAGTTGTATGGACGGGATCTGCCTCCTCAATGCTTCCTTGTGATGCCCCACGGTGGGAAATGAGATGTGCGGTTGGTTAAAGTTGAAAACGGATGCTATTTCCAGGCAGGCTGGTCTTCATTCGCGGTTGCAAACAATGTCAACAATGGGGATATTCTTGTCTTCACCCACGTCGGAGCTGGTGTTTTCCAAGTAATCCGGGCTGCCGCATTGACTGGTTTCCCTCCCATCTATGATTATGATGGTATGTATTGATTTATACACTAGTATCCGTATGTGCAATCTCATATAATGCAGGGGCGTTGTGGCCCGTGTCGGAGGCTGACCTAATCCCGGACCTGGATACAAGCGATGACTACGAGTCGTCGGAGACAGACTCTGTTGCCTCTAGCGATAACGACGACGGCATATTGCATATAAAATCCTTAGCCATCGAAGAACACCCATCATTCACAGTTACTTTCACTGAAACAACAATTAATAAGACATTGGTTAGATCTCCACCGCCTAGTCCTTTTCTTTGTGTTTTACCAACTAATGCCGATTTCATTTGCACTCTTTGAAGGAGATACCCCTCAGCTTCTGGAGAAAATTCATTCGTGAGAGTGCTATAGAAGGTGAGACTTATTTCACAGTTTGTGGAGGTACTTGGGAAATGAGGCTCGCAAAGCACAAAGGACATATTCGGGCGAAGCGTGGTTGGAGCCACTTCAAGCAAGTTAACCGGCTCAAGAAAGGGATGACATGTTGCTTTTATCTAGTGGACACGGAGGAGGTGCACTTCTATGTAACAATCCATCCAAAACTACTGTCCGTAAATGAGAAGGTAATACACACTGATCAAACTGGTTAATGACTTGCATTTTATTGTCGTCGTGTGCTAATTTTACTTGCTGCACATTTGTACAATGTTGCTCATTTTGATCTGTTAACCTACCTTTTGGCTATGTAGAACTACTAAGACTATTCGGTTACTTAATTGTGTTAATTGTTGTTGTTTGCATGCATTTATTCCTATAGGTTGTATGTAGGTAGTACTCAACCTTGACATATTTGTGGTCCGCATATTGTTTGGAGTATTCTTCTGGAAATATCATCAAGTAAGCTAACCATAATCCACTAGTAGTGGCCTACAATGCATACCATATTCACATTACAAAAAAAAGAACACACTATAATGTGTCTATTGCCTGCGGCCTAATTAGTTAGACAAAAGACTACTTAGTTCGACAAAAGACTACTTAGTTCGACAAAAGACTAGATCATACCCAACCACAACCCCATCACAAACCATGACCATGCCATACTAGTTGCTAGTGTAATGCTCAAGCGCATGCCACACATAGGGTTGACGTGCTCCCTCCGGCAGACTCATGAAGTAGTCGAGCCGCTCAACCCTCGCAAGTATAGCGTCGGAGGCAATGAAAACTTGAGACATGGTGAGCCCTGGAATAAGACCCATCATCTGGAAAACCTCCTTCTTCACCTTTGTCATGTCAAACTCATACCCGATGCGATGCGATCCGACAGACAGTCAAGCCTTGCATTTGTGTCCTCGTGCAGTTTTCCTAAGACGTCGATGAGACCATCAAGTGCATCACCCCTTTTACGCTTCCTTGCTCCACGACGCTCGCTATCCACTGCGTTGCTATAGACACTATCGGTCTGCTCGTCAGGGGCCCACGGTCATTCAAACCCACTCCGTCGTAGACATCTTCTCCTTCCGGTTGGCTTGCATCCGCGCCGGGGTTGTTGGAATCACGGGATCCAGAGGCACAAAGTTCATTCGCACGGTCAGTATCTTGTGCGCTGTTGCCGGTAGCCCGATCCTTCCCGAACACCATCTTCCAGTCAGCATAATACGGCCACGACTTGTAACGAAGAAAACGAGCACCACTGTCAGCCTGAGACAATCAAACAAAGCCATTCAGTGGGGAAACCGATGATACAATGCTCACTCATGAAACCTAATATACTGAATTGATAAACATTTGCTAGTAAAATAATAAACTGGTAATGATAAAACTTCATACAACCTTGATTATTTCACTCCAAACATGCTCGTCACAGTCGATCTTGAAGTCGTCGTGGTTGTTGAACCCAACACCACTTCTTTCCAGTATTGAGGACACAGCAGAGTAAAACTTTTTCCAAGTGTGAAGCTTCGAGGAAATATGGGGGCTAACCCTCAAATCAGTGTTGGGAAACTCGCGGCGCATGGATTCTTCCAACTTGAAGAGATACCCAGATCTGAATCCGTTGTCGGCCTTCCATCTAGTAGCAACCAACTCTTTCAGAGACGCTATGAAGTGCATCTCCTCCCTGTCACTCCATGCCCTCCGAGAGCGGTCACCGTGGCCTTGACCGTGAGAGGACCGCCCTCTTCCCATAGCTGAAAATCGGCGAAAACATGACTAAAATAAATTCAACATTAAATCAATTTATGTGCGGATGTATTCAAACTAGACATACCTTGATTGTTGCCTCCTCCTCCACGCCTGATCTCATTGCGCCTTGAATCCCCCATTCAATGAGCTTGAACTTCAATTAATGTGGTTGGTGTAATTGAATACGAATGGTTCTCTGCTATTTAACAATGAAAGATCCAATTAGGGCAATCAAATTTTCATTTCCCGCTAGCGTATTTGCAGAATTTTAGTTTGGCGCCTTCTGTGAAAGAATGGCGAGGGATTATTATTATTTAAAAAAAAATTAACTCCTATAAAAGGGAGGAAATTACAAATAAACTCCTATACTATAGATAGGAAGAAATTACAACTGATGTCGAGAAGGCTCGAACTTGGCACCTCATGCAATTTTAGTTTGGGGAAATGAAGGGTTTCTAGAAGGTGCAAAATTGATATTACAACAAATTAATGGGGAGAAAATTGGGGAAATAATTTAAATCCCAAAGTAGGGGAGGGGCTACCAAACGTGAGCCATGATAGGATTTTGAGTAATAAAGGCTACCAAAAAGGTGACGGGATTTGATTATATCAATGCTTAATCCACTTTCAATATCCATTTTACAATCATAACATGTTTACTCATGTCCCCTCTACCAAACGGGCCCTAAAGATAATGCATGATTTGGGTTATGTATTACACTAGTTAAAGATTAGGGGGAGGTTAGGTCAGGCCTATCAATTCGTATTCGGGATCATTAATGATTACTGAAGACTTTGGAACGCAAAAAAGTGTGTACGTGGTGCTTACTACTCAAGTAAATGATTAACCAACTAAATTCAATCAAAGTTTATACATAAAATTAAATTAATGGTTTATTTTAGCCATAACACATTCTGGATTAGCGGGTGCAATTATTCTCATTTTAAAAGGAGAAGAAGTTTGGGTCTGAAAGCCAAGTTTATTATTCCCATCCACAGTTTTAAAAAGCAAATTCTGATAACTTAGATTAAAGAATTCAGTTTGATTCGATTAGACTATTTCCACCGTTGATTGTCATCGAAACTACAACTTGAAATAAAAAGTATACACATAAAATGTGAAGTGGGTAGCAACCTGAGTTTGGATCCTGTGATGTGGTTGATAGCATATGAAATGTTGTTACACAACCAATTAATTTATAATAAAAAATTAATATTTTAAAAATATAATTTAAGAATAAAATAATTGTGTATGGAACAACATCCCTAGACAGCACAACAGGAATCCAAACCCGTAGCAACCCCTCACATTTGAAAAGAAAACAAAATAAAGTGTTATCTATTTTTTCTTAAAAAAATGAGTCTTTCTGATATACTTCCTCCGTCCCCAAAAAATATACACTTTGAGTTCGACACTGGTTTTAATGTAAAATTGGTAAAGTAAGAGAGGGGTAGAGAGAAAAAGTAATTAAAGTATTGTTAGTGAAGAATGAGTCCCACTTCATTAGATAGAAAAGACTTTTCAAAATTAGATAGTGCATATTTTTATGGGATGAACTAAAAAGGAAAGAGTGCATATTCTTGTGGGACGGAGGGAGTAAAAAGTGAGTCACGATCATATCGAACTACTTATTTACCTTATTTTACTGTTGCGGTAACCGGGCATTTGACATGATTGAGCATATGGCCTTGTTAATGAATTATGGCCCCGCTTGATGGCTTTTAAATAATGTACGAGTAATATATGAGGGTGTTCGATTTGCAAGATTGTATCCCGAGATTAAACGTGTAGTGTATTTGGTTCATGAGATAACTCAATCCTAGATGGATAATCATGTGATAATTAGTCATAGCTAACCCACTATAACTAAAATAATCTCGCATCTCAATTCTAAATTATATCTTTGTATTATTTTATCTAGGAAACTGACACGTGAACTAAATGTAGGTACATGTATTGTTTTTTTTAGGTTATGTTCCGGCTATAGCTTTATGATTCATTTCCAACCACTGCAAAATAACAAATAAAGGTTTGAGAAAAGTTTAATCAACCAAGTATTTTTGGCCGATAATTAGTAGCTTCATAGATGATTCTACGCTGCTCTTCATCCATTTAAAGTTTCCTCTCCCACACGCTTAAAGGGGTTTCATACTCCTATCATATTACCATATGCAGTGGCGGATCCAGGAATTTATATTCGGAGGTGCGAGTCATATGGTAAATCATTATATAACATACCAAAAATAAAAACTAATACTAAAAGTAATATATTTTGAAATATACAAATTTTAGAGTCATACATTTCAAAATACAAAAATAAACTACATTATATCCAATTTATTTTTCGACGAGTCTTCGTTTCTTCAAAACGAGTCACTATATCATCATCGGATACTTGTAGAAACACATCTTTCTCAATGAAAGTGACCAAACAATCGTTCAAATATTGATCACCCATTCTATTTCTCAACTTATTCTTCACAAACGTCATTCCAGAAAATTTCAAGGGGCATTTTCCAAAGTCATTTTTGAAATAACTTCATTATGTGCCTTCAACCATTTTAAAAGTTCAAGAAAATTTCCCCTATTAAGGGAATCTTCACCTTCCCTGTGACCACGAAATGCCATGCCTTGTCCCAATAGGTAACGTAAACAAGAAATTGAAGCCTTCAAGCGAACATTATATTCGTTGTTAATCACATCACTAACATTATCTAAAGAAACCAAAATCGATTTCTTTTTGCCATCCCTCAAGTTCACATATTTCTCATAAGCAATATTATTAGCACTTCTAACTCCACCAATATGTTTTATAAATCGTTCCGGCTTATTCCACGACTTAAATCCTTTATTCACAAATGCATCACCCCCCGCATGTCCAACTTCATTCTTGAACAAGTAGCGTACAAAACAAAATGCAGCATCTTCATCCATACTATATTCAAGCCAATCCCATTTATCAAACCATGAAACCATAAACCGACGACACGAACCTCCAACTTCGTTTTGAGGAAAAGAAAAAGTTCTTGGCTGACAAGGTTTTCTAAGAATATACGCCCTCCTAATTGTATCTCTCTCATTTGGAGGATATTTCATTATATCGGTTCTTCTAATAGGATCATGATGAAGTTTTTCGATATCATAAATCAATTCTTCCTCATGTAATGGCACACTAGCATTTGAAGGAGATACAATACCAATTGAATTTGAAGCCGGAGAGCTTGAAGGTGGAGAGCTTGAAAGTGGAGTGCTTGAAGCCGGAGAGCTTGACGGTGGAGAGCTTGAAAGTGGAGTGCTTGAACTATCATGATTTTTTCTCCTTTTGGACATAAATTGTCGAAGATCGAATTGTTTTCTCATCACTTTTTATTTTATTTCCTGCACACGATGTCATTACAAAATTTGTCAAAATAAATATTGACCATTCAATTCTAATGTTGTGCATTCACAGCAATTATAACTAGACATAAAAAACAACTTATCATAGAAGTCAGAAGATCAAAATTTAAAATTTAAACACAATAATTTAGAATCTAAAACAACAATTAAGTTATTTAAAATTAAATACTTGTGCATTTAATACTCTATAATCCCTAAAATAATACATAATTGAGAATTTCTCATCCACAAATAATTGGAAGCACGGTTGTTTTCAATTCACCCCAATTCCAAGACAATAAGAGAGAGTCATAAAGTGTAAAACATTATTCTATTTTGCACAAGCGGCCAAAATCCCTAAATTATTTATTGAACTAAACTTTTACACCTAAATTCCTAATCACTCACCTTTTCAACAAAGAACAAAGTGTATGATGAAAATTGAGGCGGCAAGTCACGGAAGAAGGCAAGAAACCGAAGTTGGAGAGCGGTAGTCGGCAGCGGAAGAAGGCAAGAAGCAGAAGCAGTCGGCGGTTTTCAATTGGGGATGGCAATAGGTTTGTTATTTTTATTGTGTTCTGTAAAAAATGCTTTGAATTAAAATTGAGTTTTACCACTTTTTGATGTATTAAATGTATTTTATTTCTTTTCCAGTATTTATTGGAGGAATAGCCAAATATGGATTAGGGGGACATTAGTTTTTGGCCGCGTAGTTTTTGGAGTAGCCAAATAGGGGGACATTATACATATATTTAATATAAACTCAGAATTTGTATTTAAATATATAATACTACTAAAATAAAAAAATTTTGGGGTACACTCGTACCCCTTTGTCCCTACTCCCTCCGCCACTGACCATATGCCAAGTTAGGTTGAAAAAGTAAAATACGAAAAATAAAAGATAATAAAAGCTTTATGGCTAAATTCTATTAAGCTTGAATTGTTTGATACATAGTCCATGAGTATTTATAAAATTCTAGATATAAATACTCCTAAGAATTATATTATTGGAACTCTACATTATAAATGCTATCCTCTTTCAAACATACTTGGGACTTACATATTCTCTTTCCCACTAGTTAAAACGAAACACACCAATTTTTATTAAGAAAACAATATTTTACTACACAATTATTTTACAATATTGTTATATGTAGAGACTAAAAAAGGTGTGGGGCCGTGTGGGTTATAAAGAAATAATGAATTATAGGTGTATGAATTTGTATTTTTATTTAAGACTCAAGTACAATTTTGATCTCTTACATTTATCATAAAATTTATTTTAATTCCATGCATTAAGTTTATGACCTTTTGGTCCCTAACATATTATTTAGTATCTTTTGGTCCCAAACAAGGTCATAAACTTAATGTATAGAATCCGAAAAGAATTTTATGAAAAATGAGGGAACCAAAATTGGTATTTAGTATTAGATTATAATTAAGTTATTAAATTGGTCAAACATTTTGATTGTTAATGTTAACAGAAAATGGTTATTTTGGACCAAAATAATATGTGTGGGACCAAAATGTACCAAAATAATATGTTGTTAGGGACCAAAAGATCATAAACTTAATATGAGACTAAAAAGTATTTTAAGGCTAATGGAATGGCCAAAATTGGAATGAAAGTTGAGTAGCAGTAGAATGAATGATTAAGAAAAAGTATATACATTTTGATCTCCAGGTACGTGTCGCAAGGCATGAACACAATAGGACATGTGTTGTTACATTACAATTTACACCTGTATTATGTCTCACTGCACTCTCAGTGTCACTTGTATATATGAGTAGTATTGAGGAGAAGATGCACACACACACACACACTGAGGAAAAGCAATATGGGGAAAATTGGGAGCGGAAGAGGTTGTGCATGGGCTATTCTTATGCTGGTGCTGGTGCGGTTGTTGTTGGCAAGTGGTAAGTTGAAGTGTATGTAATGTATTGTATATGCGTTTTGAAATGTAAAATAATAGCAATAGAGGATCCGATTACTTTTAGTTGGCAGAAATGGCATCCGCATCGGAATCAGTGGTGGAGCAGAAGAGGAGTTGTGAATCGCAGAGCCATCGGTTCAAGGGCACATGCCTAAGCAACAAAAACTGCGGGTCCGTGTGCAACACAGAGGGCTTGTGCCGCGGCTTCCGCAAGCGCTGTTTCTGCACCAGACCCTGTTGAATCAGTATCCATCTAAATAAGCATAGCCTCTCCTAAATCCTAATCCTCTCATCTTCACTTGTATCACCAGCCAACTCATCTCTTTTATTGCTATCTTTATTTATAATGCCAAACTATTTCCGACTCCACTCTCACATCACCTACATTGTTCAATCTATTTTAAGTATTTTGAAACTTAGCCTTTCCTATAAAACACATTATTCTCTTATACCCAGTTCGTTTTTTCAAAAAGGTGGTATTAAAAAAATGTGACATATAATTGAAACGGTAGCAAATTTGACTTCATTTGTTTTGTGTGTTTCGAAATGTGGCCCAACATGGCAACCCGGACCTTGTGGTGGCGTCAACATGCTCTAGTTCACTCACATTGTGCCACGTGGTAGAAGTGTTTCCTTGAAAGAAAAGGGAAAAAAAAAAGATCGAAAAATATCTAAACGCGATTATGTCTTTATCCGGAAGTAGTTTATAATGATAATCTATTTTATCCGGTACCAGAAATATGCATAACGCTATATTATCATAGACACATATAACACAATTTCTAGTAAAGCTAAAGACAGTCTATGTGATTATGTAAAGGGAGAGTTGTAGAATTGCAAAATGATTTTGAGTGTTGGTAAGCAGTACTACAAAATATTGACCTACATATTAATGTTTTTTTATTCATATTTGTCAAAATCCAATAGTATTTGTTTTTTTTGTGAATCGACAAACGAATTAAAAATAATTTAAAGTTCGGGTTGTTGGATGTTTTCCAAGAACTTTAATTACAAGAAGGTTAAAAACTCCCCTAAACAGATTATAACTTGAATACTTTGCTACCTTTTAAGCTTTAAAGTACTAATAGTATGAAAATTACAAATTATTTAAAGTATCATAATTTAGATGATAATTGTCCCTTTTATGAATGCCAATGATGTAATGCACTTAAGTTGAATGGTAGATAAGAATTAAGATAAAGATACGTTAGAGCATCCACAACGGTGGCTCCGCGCCGCTGGCACGGACGCTACCCGCCGCCGCTGCTCGATGCATCGAGCAGCGCCGTGCCAGCGAGCAGCTGACGTGGCGCGCTGGGATTCGTCAACGGCATGGCCGTTGTGTTTAAATTTTTTTTTAATTAAAAAAATCGGTTTTTAATTAAAAAAACCGATAAAAAATAAATAAATAAAAATTTCACTTCCCAAAAAATATATCCGTTTATAACCGTTTTTTTCCACTTTTTAAATTTTTTTTTCATTTTTTACCCAAAAAATACACACTTTCATCTATAAATACCCCCAATTTCACTCCCAAAAATTCACATCAAACTACACAATTCTCATATTCATTCTCTCATATCCATTTCATCTTCAATCTCTCATATCCATTTTCATCTTCATTCTCTCATACCCTACAACATCACTATGTCCGGCCAAGACGATAACCCTACGGGCTCCCACGGTTGGAACCCCGAATGGTTCGGTTCACAACCGTTTCCTAGTCCGGAAACGGACTATTCGGCCCCTCCTCTCACCCAAGATTCGGGCGTTCCGGGTGGCTACCGGCCATACCCGGTCGACGAGCAAGGTGCCTCCGATGGGCGATACGGGTGGACACCGGAGCCTAGGCCTCCTGTCCCTTCCCAAACTCCGACTCCTCCATCTCGCGCCGGTGTCCGCACAAAGTACTCACCGGCGGAGATGGATAGATTGTTCAAGGCGTACTTGGAAATCTCCGAAAAACAATTGGGGTTGGTGCCGCCGGATGCGTAGTCTTCCTCGGGTAATATTAGCCAATAATCATGTAATTTTAATTTTTAGGAGTTTAATTATGTAATTTTAATTTTTATGAGTTTAATTATGTAATTTTTAATTTTTAAGATTTTAATTATGTCTTTGTTATTTATTTGTAATTTGTAATATTTATTTTGATTTTTTAATGAATTTTAGTATTATAGAAATGTTTTTGTATAATTGAATTTTAAATTAATTGTGTTCGTCCTTGCGGAAGAGCACAGCTGTTGGTGTTGTGCTCTTGCCAGAGAGCAGGCAGAAAAAGTATGGTAGGGCCCACAATCGTGCCGCTGGCAAGAGCACGGTTGTGGATGCTCTTAGCCCCTCAAAAAAGAAAAGAAAAGAAAAGAAAAGAAAAGATTACCGTGCATGCTCTTAGCCCCTCAAAAAAGAAAAGAAAAGAAAAGAAAAGATAGAGACATGATAGATTTAAATAGGAAAAAAGACAAGTAGATTATATTAAAAGACATTCATACCCTTTCAGGTTTCATGGCAAAAAATTTCAAAAAAAAGATTTTACTATTTTAGAGATTCAAGCACATAAATGCAAACCTTAATTTTTATGAACCAAATTTGAATACAACTCTATTAGTTATTGTAATTTGTAAACTTAATGGCTAGACAAGTCAAGAGGCAACAAATCAATAATGTTTTTCAATATACCAAATCAATACTACTACTATCAAAATACACAATTTGTGATTTTAATATTTAAACGTACGACAAAATTATTGCTGACATTATATACCATGCACACAAAACATAGAATATCACTATTATTTTTCGAAAAGAATGAATTCCTTAGAATGCCCTAAAATACTTTATTAACTTGATTATCACTTTTCTAAAGTGGAGTACTATTTAAGTAGTACTAGGGGTGTTCGGTTGTCAAGATTAAATCTCATGATTAAATATGTATCATGTTTGGTTCATAAGATTGAACCCTTCAACTTAATCGTAGATGGATAGTCTCATGATAATTAGTCATAGCCTCCCCCTCCAACTAAAATAATCCCACAACTTAATCCTAGATGGATAGTCTCATGATATTAGTCCTGACAACTGAACGCCACCCTAGCAGATAAAGCCATATGACCCCGAACCAAAAGAGAAAGGGGCTAGGTAGGCCGTTTCTTCTAGTAGTTCCCTTGTTAAACAATGCAAATTAACTCAAATAAAATCAATCAATTATAAATCTAACAAAGTCGATGAATTTTTAATATATTAACAAATTCAATTTTTTTAGTTGGGAGGAGTAACGTATTAATTTAAACCGAGTAAATCGTCAAAAATAATGAAGTCATCAAATTGAGTACACGTATTCTAATACAATTCGGAAACTAAACAAGGCCGTAGTACGTATATATATATCCCAACTTCCCATTATTGTCTCAGTAGAGATTCAAATCGCGAGTAGTTTCTCTGTACCCACATTGCATCCAAACCATTTCAAATTCCACCCAAAATAGAAAACCTAAATTAAACCTCACAGAATGGAGAGTGCCAGCGGCGCCGCCGTTGTGAGCGAAAGCCGCAGAGAGTTGTTGAGCGCCGATACGATCCAGCCGTCGTGGAGGCTCAACTTGGATGCGTTCCGCTTGCCTGAGCGCGAGTCCGACAATCGCCACTCCGCTTTCAACATCCGGCGTCTCTTCAGGACCAAAAGTATGTTTCTGCATTTACTTGTGCATATTCTTAATATATCGCCTATTTCCTGATTTTTCCGCGGAGAATATTAGGGAACTGTGTCAAAAGTAAACAAATAGGTGATCCGTATGAATCATGTATAAATAAACACTCCTTTTCCCCTGATGCACGCGGTAGATACAAAAATATGTTATAGAATATGAATAATTCCGGATCCTATTCTCCTTTTTTTTGTTTTTTTCTTTCCAGTCCTGTCTCCTTCCAAATTTTTTAATTAAGCTTTGAATATGTCCTTTTGTTATGTGCTCCTTCAGATGATAATTTGATCTGATTTCTCTGACTAAGGTTCAATTGTTGGAGTCTGTCTTTTGCAGAAACAATTCTCTGGTTGTAATTTAACGGCAGCCACAATAAACTCTATATAGTACGTTTTTATTAACGGAAAAGAAAGACGATTTGTTCGATGATTCCGGATCAGAAAACGTAATTGTACACGATCGATGTTTCTGTATATATCAATACATCATGCGTGTGTGATGATGGTGGCGGCGGTTTAGATGATTTGGTTGTTGGTGGATGTTTGTGAAGTTAGATATTTATTGATGTTGGTGGTGGATTTATTTTAGCAATTTAATATATTCTTCACGCATTACTAAAATAAAGTATTATGGTCATCTATAATATATTGATAATAGTACTACATATTTTACCACAAGTAACTTGTGGTAGTTAATAATTATCACTAGATTTTAGTCAGGTCAAAATAGTTTATTAGGTAGTTTGATATTTATTCGCATATTTCAGATTTTGTTTATTGACGTTTGTTATATACATCCGCTGGCTGCCTACATAGATATAGGATAATTTGGCCTTGCCTTAAAAGAAATAGGGCAGTATTTTCTTGAATTTAAAAATAGATATGCAAACACAATAAAATGTTTTATGAGTGCCTAATTATGTATTAAATTGGCGCTTTGTTTCTTAATCTTGTTAGCTTGTCCGGGTTTAATTAATTTCCTCACAAGGGTTTACTGTGAGATCAATGTAAATATCTGATCAATTTTTTCCTGCAGGAAAACAACGAAAAGTTGCTGAGTATTACAAACAGCAGGAAAGACTTCTGGAAGGATTCAATGAAATGGAGACAATCCATGTATCTGGTGCTTTAGCAGATGCTCTTACTGAGGTTCTTCACCTCTCTTAACCTGTCTTACTCAGAAGAAAACGCACATGATACTTTTAAAAGTGAAGCAGAAATAACCACAATAATACTTGTGAATCAGAACTCATCCCTGTATCACTCATAATTCAGTTTATTCTGATGCTTGCTGCTTTGACTAATACTGCTATTTTTCCCTTTTTATTCTTTTTATAATCTATGTCATCTTTGATCGGCGAGTGTTTCATCTCTATGCTCTGCTTGAAGATTGTGTTAAAGCATCCTTGTTTTATGGCTTATTCTGCTCTTATATCTTTCCAGGATCAACTGAAACAGGTTGCACAGAGTGAGAGGCTAGCTGTTAACATATCTAACATTGTCAATCTGATCCTTTTCATTGCAAAAGTGTATGCTTCACTTGAGAGCAGATCTTTAGCTGTCATTGCATCAACCATGGATTCTTTCCTTGACCTCTTATCTGGGCTGATCTTGTGGTTTACATCGCATGCTATGAAAAATCCAAACCAGTATCATTATCCAATTGGAAAGAAAAGGATGCAACCAGTGGTAAGATTTGGCATCTGCTTCATAGTAACATACTTGTTATAGGGCATATTAGCTAACAAGATGAGCTGTTTTACAAAGATATGACTCCTTTAATTGAGTGTGTCTTTTACAGGGCATCATTGTTTTTGCTTCTGTCATGGCAACACTGGGATTGCAAATTATACTGGAGTCTGTTCGGCAACTCATATCAAAGATATTTCATCTTTAAAGAATTGTATTAGCTCTAGTTCTCTAAATTGGTTTACGCCAACAATTTTTATTCTCGTGGAACAGACTGGCCCTGAGATGAACCATAACCAAGAGATGTGGATGATAGGCATCATGGTATCTGTAACTGTAGTGAAGTTTGCACTTATGGTTTATTGCCGCCGATTTAAGAATGAGATTGTGAGTGCCTATGCTCAAGATCATTTCTTTGATGTCATCACCAACTCTGTCGGATTAGCCACTGCTGTTTTGGCGGTCCGTTTCTACTGGTGGATAGATCCTACAGGAGCCATGATTGTGAGTACACTCAATTAGCATTTAATTTCCAATGCAGGCAAAAACATCCATTCTGTCATTATGCATGCCGTAGTTGGAATCAGATTCATGGTTATTAGGCTTTATATATGTTCTAAGTTGCCAATGCTATTCTATTTGACTATATGTTTCATCAGATTGCACTCTACACAATCAACACTTGGAGTAGGACTGTGTTTGAAAACGTGGGGTCGCTAATTGGAAGAACAGCACCTCCAGATTTCCTCACGAAATTGACTTATCTGATATGGAATCATCATGAGGAAATCCAGCACATTGACACAGTAAGGGCATACACATTACTTTGTGGAGGTCGACATTGTGCTGCCGCAAACTATGATGCTGGGCGAAGCACATAATATTGGCGAAACGCTACAAGAAAAGCTGGAGCAACTGTGTGAGGTGGAGAGAGCATTTGTTCACATTGACTTTGAGTTCACTCATAGACCGGAGCACAAGACCAAAGTCTGAGCAGCTAATACTTTAAAACCCTCAGCCTTTGAGTTAACTATACTTTAGTATTCGTTAAGGTGTTAAAACTTGTTTTTGTCTATTAATTCATCAAGTTTATAGTATAGCGCTTCTACATTTTCTTCCCTTGCCGGATTTGATGGAAAAATAAATTATGAAGATAAAAATTTCTTTATACTATGCCCCATTTTGATGAGGGGTAGTGAATAAAAAATTGTTTTTCCTAGTATCACTAACTACTGAGTATAAGTTGTCAGATTAAGAATCTTGGCTTAATGGCTTTCAATCCTGACAATTCGTGTTGCTGCAAACTACGAAATCTTTACACCTAGATTTGTAATGATAAACGGTTGTAATTTTCAAGTTTTTAGAGCATCCACCGTCCATGCTCTCCGGATCCGCTTTTACTCATTTTTTACACACTCCTCTTCCGCAAGATCACAACACCCACATTTATACTCTTTCTGCAAGAACATGCTCAAGGGTCCAACCATTCTATTATTCGAAATATGCATTAAAAATGGAGATATTATTATAAATTACTAAAAAGTTAAAAATTATATAATTAAAATCATAAAAATTAAAAATTACATAATTAAAATCCAAAAACTTGAGGTTGAGAGAGTTGTTTGGTGTAGTGTGATTTTTTGTGTTGAAATGGAGATATTTATAGATAAAAGTGTGAATTTTGGGATAAAAATAATGAATAAACAAAATTAAAAGTGTGGAAAAAATGGATATATTTTATTGAGAAGTGGGAAAAAAATTATTTATTAAATCTGAAATTTTCAATTTTTTGGATTTTTTTAAAAAATGATAAACCAACGGCTAATTAGAGCATGTCACGTCGGCTGCATGTGCTCTTGCCGTTGGCATGGCGGTGCGGTTGCTATCAAGCACGTCCGTGCCGAAGGCAAGAGTGCAGCGGTGAACACGGATGTGCTCTTGCCGTTGGCAAGAGTTTCGATGCGAATGCTCTTATGGTAATTTATTGAATAAATTACACTAAATTTATACACACGAATGCCAAGGCTTTCCTCCGATTCCTACGACAAACTAACCAATTTGATTACAAAACCAAAAAAAAATTGGTTTTAAAAATGTTGAAATTAACAATCTTCCATTAACACGGTAATAACATCTGGATCCTAAATTATTTAGCATGCACATCAAATGTCAACAACTTATAGTTGACATTATATGTGTTGTATAGTTGACATGAATTGTATATGTAGTTGACATTATATGTGTGTAGTTGACATGAATTGCACATATGGTTGACATTATATGTTTAGTTGACATGAATTGTATCTGTAGTTGACAAAAAAATTTTAAAAAATAAAAAAAATAAAAAAAGTATTTATTGAATAAAATGTACCATGAAATTACCATTCTACCTTTTCATAATTAATTAATCTAAAAATATTTTCCATGTGGCAAATTCTGAACCACTCATTTAATAAAAATGAGTAGCTGATAATGCATCTCAATTCTCAATTAGGCTAAAAAATCTAATTGATCACAACCCATTACTAGTATAAATTACTCCATCCCATAAAATAGTGTAATTTTTTCTATTATGAAATATTTCACATAATAATGCACGTCTTTTATTTAACTTTCCATTTTAACAAAAAATTAATAATATACTAGTAGAGTATAATTTTCAATTATGAAAAGATAATTAGATAAACATGTCACCCCATTGCTAAAGTAAAAAAAATCAAAATTATTCCACCCTGCGGAAGGGTATTGTTGTAAATTGCATGCTGATGACCCTGGCTACCGTCAACTCTCGAAAGAATCGGCGAGCCAATTGGAATGAAAAGAGGATCTCCATATATGCGTTGCATATAGCGACTATGTTCTGGAATTTAACATTTTTCCATCAACATAAAAACAGAGATGATGAAGTCGTCATCTTTTTTCTAATTTCAACACAAGAATAATAGCCCCATACTTTTTGTGATATTCATGGTATGTTAGCAACGGTACATCCCACCAACAACTATTGTGGTGTTCGGTTTGCAATATTATATCCGGGATTAAATTTGTAATGTGTTTGGTTCATGAGATTCAACGCCACAACTCAATCCTAGATGAATTATCATGAAATAATTAGTCATAGCTAATCCACTATGACTAAAATAATCTCACAACTCAATCCTAAATTGTATTTCTATTATTTTATGTTGGAAATCGAACACCACCTATGTTTACATAATACATACACACTGTTGTGATACAACTTCCTGCATGAAAGAAAACAACCCGACTCAACATTATTATTTGGGACAATAATCTTAGCAAGCAATTAAGGGAGAGGTTAAGTAAGAGAAAAGACATACATCGCGGTCGAGCAGGGAGAGAGGCATATCATCTATCATGAAGGAAGCCTGTCCAGAGGCTTTATAGTTGCAGAAACCTTGGAGCGGTCGAGCTTTGCATATTTCTCAGAAGTGACCTTCAACACAGATGTTTTGGCTGCTTTGTGAAACTTGAGTATCATCTCCGCACAACCCCTGCACAATTCCAAACTCTTAAGATAAGAGAAAGCCTAATAATTTAAATCCCCTCAATATCCAACAGAGTCTACCTGATTTGGGATTCTTCATAACGTGTATGTTTCGTTAGTAGTGGAGTCCATCGCGGACTCAATCCCATTGTGCATCGTGCAACAAAGATTGCAGATGCACAGAGCATTGAGGGCTTGTAGTTCAAGGCTTCATATTCGACTAAGCATAGCTCAATGAGGTAAAAAGCAAATCGTTCAAGCTGGCGCACAAATAGAAAGTGATGGTTAGTTACTCTACTTGATTGAAGAAACACTATTGCACAAATCTTACTGTATACCTTTGTGTCAGATTGAGCTGCCTTGAGAAATCTGAGCATGAAAACGTAGGCAGTTGGTTGGTTAAGACGGAACTTCAATTTCTTCAAAATTGTCTTTTCCTGTAACTCACAAGTTGGTACAAATTTAATATACTATATTTGTAAATAGAAAATAATGTTGTTCAAGCAATCAATAAAGAGAGCTGCCTGCACTCACCATTTTTAGCATTTGATCCTTAGTATATGACTCTGCTGAGATGCTTATTAAGTCAGTAACCTGTGGTTACCAAGAAATCGTGAGATAAGTTTTCTACTTAATGAGAGTTTTACAGTCTGAGATTGAATGCATGAAAATATTACCCGGGGATGCCAAAAGTCTTCATATTTGGATGCTAACAGGAGAGCAGTAAGGCCCACTAACTGCATTTCGCTCTTCTTAATGCAGTCGATGGAGAGGTATCGATCTAAGAGGGTAACAGTGAGGAAAAGTGTTTCCTCCATCAACTCAAACCTTTGATGAACCTGCAACCAAATGGTTGTGAGAGGGAAACCAGAAGGTGCAGAAACCACTAAAAGACAAGCAATGATGTTGATAAGAATGAGACCTCGATAAGCCAATTGATTAATATACCACGCATTTGTGGTGCAATATCTTTTTGTGTTTCCAAGTAGGTCTTCAGGGAAGGATTCTGTGCCTGCAAAAGGTTTCAGAGAACGACTTTATAAGAAATGCAAAAAAGTTATAAACTAGTAAAATGATGAAAAAGTAGGATTGTGGTCCACCTCCATAACCCAATAGTATTCGTATATATCATCAACGTAATCAGAAACTTCAAGATGGTTATGATCATCATATATATCTGGTAGAGTTTCCAGGGGTGTAACTTTACTACATTCTTTAAGCAACTGCAAAAGTGACCATCATCAACTATCAAGTTGGCAAGCAAATTTTAGAGGTATTGATTACATGGATACTAAAAAAACCTTTGATCTGGACATCAGTGACGAAATAAATGAATTCCTGCGATCAGATCTTCTCCTTTGAACACTAGTGCTAGAAATATCCTCCTCATGGACAGGTTCAACTTGGGATACAACAGAAGGAATGTTTTTGGATACAGAAACCTTGTCCTCCTTTCTCTTGGATAAATCTCCTAGTCGAGAAGTCACTTTCTTTACAGTGGTTATCTGGATTGGTTTCAAATTTCTTCGAGTGCTGAGAGCTGTAATTGTTCTTTCTCCAGTCAGCTGGAATTTCAGTAACAGAAAATTTTCTCAGTAAATCTGTAATACTATGCAGGAACTTCTTAAAACTCCAACCAGAAACTAACTACATGTTTTTCATTTCATTGTAGCATTGATATAAATGTATTTTGCTTTTGAATTTTTAAATAGAGGAATAAACACATATCCATATATTTCAGTATCATACTATCATAATCAGAAGTTGTTTAAGAGACCATAAATATAGCTGTCATCATTATTATCCATTCTCAGGTTAGTTTATTTTGAGTAAAAAAATACTATATGTAAGAAGAAAATGAATTAATTGAATCTAGCAAGTGACCAATCAAACAAATAACTAGTGTAATAACAACACAAATTTGGAAGCTGAAAAGAAGAAAAACCATATAAGGGTTCACTTACTTTGATAGATTTCCTAGATCTTACTCCGGCTTCCACTTTGGTTTCAGCTCTCGGTGGCCTGAAAACAACACGCCGCATAGAAAAATAAGGCAAAAAAGAAAACAATGCGCATAATGAAAACATAACCAATGTTAAAAACTCACAGACTCTACCTTAGAGAATTTCATTGCTTTAAAGAAAAATCTGTCAGTTGAGTCTAAATACTGACACATTAGGTTTCACGAACATGCTACTATGAAAACCTGACCAGACAAATATAAAAACCAACTCCAAAAACTGTTTTAGAGGAAGTCAAGCATCATATCCCCATTGAAGAACATGAATCACACAAGTCATAAAGACTAGATGAGGGAATGGTTCATATTTAGAGTGCGTATGATTTTTAGAGGCACATTAAAGCATTAAAGTACTGTCAGTCCACAACTGCACATTTTCCACATTAAATCCATTTGTTATATGCTGACAGATATTCTCCTTCTTACTAAGTTTCTTCTCTCTCCCAGACAAGTGTATATATATGTGATGTAGAGATATAACTACAAGGCGGAAGAATCTGGTACATCGGGTAACACCACCAAGAAAAAAAAATACAGCTTCTTCCAAGTGAATAGGCGCCCCCCATAAAATGGGTAGAATTAGTAACTTACTGAATTCAGAAGCTTAAAAATGTCAAAAATAATCTAATTTCTTGTATGACGTATGACGTACATTGATCTGAAGCCATCACTAACTCTACTCCCCCAAGGACGGCGGCTAGGATTGCTCGGTTTTGGTGCAACACTTGCCCTAGAGTTGGTGTTAACTGAATTCACAAAAAGTTTACAAATATTGATTAGTAATACACTCATGAGTCTGTCAAAGAAATACCAAATTAAGCCTGATAGAAAGCTCACCAGGGAATCCGTATTTTACCCTAAAGTTACTTGACCTCTCAGAATTTCCCTGTTGTTGCAACAAAGAAAAGGGACTACATCACACTTGCAGCTTATCAAGTCACAAGACAATATAAAGTCAGATGGTATAACATCAAAACCTTTGTTGTGCCACTTGTTTCTACTCTGCTGGCCTGCTTTATTGCTGGCAATGATTTCCTATTAAACCATCATAAACAACAAAAACAGGAACATAAATACCAGTGAAATCAAATACATTTAAAATGCAATAGAAATTAGTAGGAGCTTAAACCTTGTCAGAATAGTATTTCTAACTGATTTCCTGAAACCAAAAGGAAAGGAAAAAAAACTCCTTAAAAAACATGCATAATAAAAGTAATAGATTTGGAAGATTTGCAAAAAACTAGCAAAGCAACAAAAATTCTGGTTTAAAAAATGGTTAGCAATTTTTGAGTTCACCTTCCAGTAACAGTTGTAGTTAGTGAGTTACGGCTTTGAGCTTTCATCCTTGGCTCACCAGAGATAGTCTTAACATTTTCTTTGACAACTGTTATTCATTAAAAAGGAACACAATGAGATAAACAGATCTTTATCAGTACTTTTTTATGCGGTGACAAGAAATACAGATACTTACGCTTCTTTGAAATCTGATCTGTATCTTTGGTTGAATCTAGAGCTACGATTTCCTGTTTCGCACAAAATCAGACCTTAACTTCTCTTAAAAATATTGGCACAGGAATTGTCACCCAATTCTTGATACTGCTTTAGACCATTTTAGTCTTTCATAACTTGGTTCAATTGAAGTGAAACTCCGGGTTGCTAAAAGCTCAATTTGAGAATTATTAACCATATCCAAATTCATCTATGCATGTAAACTAATCTAATGGGAACAGATTTGTAATGATATTCATTAGCATACCGCAGAAAGTTTGCTTGACAAACTACTGTCCCTCTTTCCCAAATCAACAGCACCACTGCGAGACAGATACCAACAGAAAGCAAATGAATCACACCAATGAATAAACATGTATCAGGACACATTCTAACAAAAAAATAAAAAAATTGTGGATAATCAAAGCAACACAGGGAAAGGTTAATACAGTTTCAAGAGTTGAAAGTTACACTAACCTTTTCTGAAGCAACACCAACTTGTCTTTGCCCTTCCTGTAGAGAGATGGTAATCAGAAATATGAAAATCTTAATTAGATTAGACAGAGGAACTAAATGATCAAATCCCTAAGATTTCTTCTTTCATCTCTTTCTTACTTTATTTGTTCTCTGTTTGAGATAAAAACAATCTAAATCGATGCATTTGACAGATCACTTGAAGATTGTTCAGATATATATTAGGGCAATAGCCATTTAAGTCAGCTTTTCATCATACACTCCTTCAAACAATAATGAGAGAAATCTCCTACATGTAAATAGTAGTATTGTCTGGATGCTGAAAATCTAAACTACTTACCCAGATTTAGAGCTTTTTCCTTGGTCAGTTTTTGAAAAGGTGCAGTTCCCATTGCCAATATCAGACAAAACTTTCCTTTCAACTCTAGAAGTCACTGCGGGATGCACCAATTATTCAGAATACAAACACATGATTACTCGGTATTCTATACAGACTTAGTGAGACTTACAAGATTTAAATGGTTTACTTTTTTCCTTCTTCGAATTCTTAACACCACTCTATAAACAGACAAGAAAGATAAATTCTCAGAATAATCAGTCCATAGTGAAAAATGGAAGCCCCACACATAAAATCAAGAAAAACAATTGAATAAAACAGGCTAACCTTTGAATCATTGGCATTTAGAACATAACCTCCAGTTTTACACGTAGCAGACTGTCTTCTGCATATTAACATATAGATAGAAATTAGAAAACAAAAAACCTTAATCAAAACAGAAAAATAACAGACACTTACTTGGTTCGATTGTTAAGAGTGTCAACTTCCACATAAATCTTGAAATTACTTACTTCTCCTACTTGAGAATGAGGAACATACTGAGTCAGCACTAAATCGAAATTTTGGGGAACATAGCAACTCAATGACTTAAAACAGAAATTACCGGGCTTGCTCATCTTTGGTTTATCTGCCGTTTTCTCTGTAAGAGTATCCAATCTACCCTAAATTGGTAAAAACATCAACAATTAAGTTTCTCTACCGTCAATAAAATCACAAATCAATTAATTAAAAAATGAACTTAACTCCTCACGCCAACGAGAGAGTAAATTTATAATTCTGCGGTGAAACAAAATTAGGAGTGTAACCTTAACAGCCACCATATCTTTCTTCAATCGAACTGCCTCTGCAAATGGAGTGAACGGTTAACTTTTTTCTTCCGATTCTGAACTTCTGGACTCCTCGCAATGTACTTAGGATTCTTCACGATTCTTCCATAAATCTTTGTAGTTTACTTACTCCTCTGTTACAAATATCGAAAGAATCAAAATGTATAAGCTTTGAACATAAATACCTAATCGAATAATTAAAGGATAATGTTGGGCGGGCTTTACCATTTTCTTTGAGATCTCGATTGAGAAGGAAAGTGGATTGATTACTCGTTCGAATATGGCAGAGTCACTGTACCGTTGGAACTTTGAATTCTATTGGTAGTCGACGACCGCCCAATTGTATTGAGAAGCTGTACCCTCTAATTTTTTTTTCTTTATTGAAACAATAAAAAAATAGATACTTGCAATTAAATAGGAGTATATAATTTCCAATCCATCTTTCATTGCCTTTTTCGTTTTACTCTTACTTTATAATTTAGTTTGTTTTATTTTGTAATATTGTACCCCATTTTCTTTTAATTGTGTTATTTTATTTGTTGTATTTCAATATATGAACTATGAAGTCTAGATACTCTTATTTTTTATCATAAATTTTAAATGTTTATAAGATAATTTAAATAACTTTTTATATTTTAAAATGTTTATGAACTAATTATAAAACTTATACTTCCTCCTTCCTAATTAAGTTGAGACTAAACTTTTAAGTACAAATATTAAGAAATTGTGTTGATGGATTGATTAAAAATAAAAAAAAAATATGAGAAATAAATAAAGTAAAAGAGATAAGAGAGAGTAAAATGAGTGATGAAATAAAATAAAAGTGATTAGATGTTTTATTTTTATTAGAAAAAATGACTTATTTAGTTGGGACATTAAAAAAAGAACACGTTTCAACTAAATTCGGCCAGAGGGAGAGGGAGTAGTTATTAAATGTTGGAGAATCAAAGCAATCGGAATATCAAAACGAGCAATGCGAAAGGAAGAATAATGTGCACTTGTTGGAGAGAAAACTAAACTTTTTATTGAATGTGTATTCTTGAGATTACAAACTACTAGAGCTCAAAACTAACTCTAGTTATATCACACTACAACAACAAGCTAAGCTCACAAACTCTAACTAACCAAGAAGAAAGAAACAAGAAAAGAAAATCAGTTGGAAAAGCCTTCCAACGGCTAGTTTCCTAACAGACTATTGAGAGCACAAATGGGCCTCTAGAATTGGGCTTCAACCTTGGGCTGAATATTAATTCACCCATTAACATTAAAAATATGTGAAAAATAAATAATTAGGTTGGAACCTGGAAGTAAAATTACAATTATGGATCAATTGTAGAGTGGCTCCACGATGGGAGATAGTACTACTATAATTGTGAGCTAGTGACACAATGAAGGCGTTCAAGTATGTATTTTAGACATTTGAACCATGTTTGGATACATTTCACGTATGCAAACAATGATGAACTCATCTACATGGAAGGCTTAGAGGTAAATGTTTTGTAGTTATTGGATTTGATTCAAACAAAAACTGTCTATTTGTTGCATACGTCATTGTCAATGGTGAAACTAGTTATAGTTAGAATTGGTTTATGAAGTTAATCAAACTTCATGACATGACGTGAGGAAAAAAGAAGTGTACATCTATTATCAATCCGATAGACATTCCAGAATTATAAATACGATGAATTCTAAAATATCAAAACAATCGACACTAGCCCATCCAAGGTGTTACAGAGTCTATAATACTTCCTCCGTCCCATAAAGTTTGTCCCAGTTTAATCCGGCACGAGTTTTAAGAAATTGTTTGACTTTGTATAAAATAGAGGGTTATAGTGGAATAAGGGTCTCACATTGAGGAGATTGATGAGTGAATTTAATATCTATTTTTGATAGATTTCAAGTGTGACAAACTTTATAGGACGGACGAAAATGATAAAAGGGGATGAACTTTGTGGGACAAATGGAGTAGTCCATATTGGAGTGGTTATTAAAACTATAATTTTCAAGGTTTTAAAAATTAAAATAACTCACTGAATATCCAAAATTCCTAAATTAAATAATTGGAGTGTACTTAGGGCATGACAAGAGAGAGCAACATTAACGGAGAGCAGAGCAGGTTCCGCGGCGGGACACCAAAGCAAATCCACGATCAAGTTTTTAAAACAGAGAAAAGGCGAAGTAAATAAAGCAGTAATACTTTATTTTTATACACAAATCAAAAGCAAGAGACATAATAACGACATCATGAGGCAATGAGAGTTTCTTACATAGGTTAGGTCAATGTAAACGCCACTGTTAGGGATTTGGATGACAACATTTTGTCTCCATCTCCAAACCTAAAATTACATTTTCCACCTAATTTAAATCATCACTACTTTTACAACTTCCAAACTTTTTTGTCCGATTCCCCTCCACTATGTTTGCTGCCTTGTCTTATTGATTTTCATTACGTTTGAATTGATCGCGCTATATTAAATCAGATTGAACTACTAAACGGAATAATTTATATTAATACACTATTCATCTTTCGACCAACTTCTGCACATAATAGAAAAAAATGCATAAACAAAGGTTCATAGTTTAGCATCAACAAAGATATATTCCCAAAACCAAAATAGTACTCCCTCCGTCCCACATAATTTGGGACACTTTGACCGGGCTCGGGTTTTAAGAAAAGTAATTAAAAGTGAGTTGAAAAAGTTAGTGGAATGTGGGTCCCACTTTTATATATTAGTTTTATAATTAAATGTGAGTAGGAATGAGTTAGTGGAATGTGAGGTCCACTACCAAAAATGGTAAAAGTGAAATGGGTCAAATTATGTGGGACGACCCAAAATGGAAAACTGAGTCAAATTATGTGAGACGGAGAGAGTACTAAAATGAGTCTACGTACCCAACCATCTGAAAATAATTATAAAGTGAATGGAACCTAGCTACCTAACCAATGATCTTAATCTCACAAATTTACATGGTGATGGTGGGCTATAATTTCTCATATTGCAACTTTTGGTTCTAGGAAAGGGAGTTATAACTAAAGTTTGTTGTTGAACTACTATTATTCTGTGTTCAACTTCTTTCCATATATTCTCATACTTTTAAAAGTAATTACTTGTGTACATGCAAATTTAGACAGAATTTAGTAATAAAATTTAAAGATAAAGTAGCATGTTTTAATTCGAAGCAATGAATTTCAATGAAGTATTGTTGGATGAAAACTTAAGTTAGGAAGAATAGCTGAAATGAGTTTCCGGGTGTGGATTCTCATAATTTAGGTGACTATCAGCTGTCTGCTGCTGATGTGGCATTAAAGTTGTATGGTTGTATTGCAGCGACCAAAACTGATTGCATAAACACCAGTTATTATATGAGTGTATGAGACAATATGTGTGAGAGTTTCTTTTTAATTTTGTTAGTGACAGTGGTGAGGGGAATTCCAACCAGTATAGATGCGTTTGGCTGTTGAAAAATACTTGGGAACAGTTGAACCAAAAAGGCAAATTAAAGCAAAGAAAAGAAAAAAAAATAATTGGTATACTGCCTATTGACCATCCATATATATACTCTACTTAATTGGGCACTCAAATATTCTGATTAGCAAGAGCCACCCTTTTCCCACAACTCTACTACTACAAAGCAAACCTCTCCTCTCCTCTCCTCTCAACATCACTAAAAAATCTCTTCTCCTCCCCCCATGAGCTCCCACAAACTCATAATCCTATCATCTCTTCTTCTCCTCCTCCTTCCCCATGTTTCCGCCAACTGCGGCGGCCATGATGACGACCAAGCTGTGCGCCGCAACCATACCGAGGCGCTCAGATACAAGCTGGCGTCTATAGGTTCGGTTCTGTGCGCCGGCGCGATCGGCGTGAGCTTCCCGATCCTCGGGCGGAGATTCGAGGTGCTGCGGCCGGAAAACGACGTGTTCTTCATGATAAAGGCTTTCGCGGCAGGGGTGATACTGGCGACCGGATTCGTCCACATCCTCCCCGACGCATTCCGCAGCCTGTCGTCGCCCTGCCTCGGGGAGGATCCGTGGGGGAAGTTCCCCTTTGCCGGATTCGTGGCGATGATGGCGGCGATCGGGACGCTGGTGGTGGACACGGTGGCCACCAGCTTCTACAAGAGCACGCACTTCGACAAATCGAAGCTCGTCGACGAGGAGGCTTCTGGCGACGGCCACGATGGCCACGTGCACGTGCACACTCATTCCACGCACGGCCACGCGCATGGAGCTGCGGCGGACGCTCCGTCGCTTGACATGAGCGTGTCGGATCTAGTCCGACAGCGCATAATATCACAGGTATGGTGGTGTTCGGTTTCCTAGATATAAAATAGTAGCAAGATATAATCTAGGATTAAGTGGTGAGACTATTTAGTAGGAGGGGGTTCACTATGACTACTTATCACATGACTAAGTCATGAGATTCAATCTCAAACCAAACATAATGGAGTACAAATTTAATCATGAGATATAATCTTGCAAGCCGAACACCCCTATATGTACTAATTTGTTTGCAGTATATGTGAATGTATCATGGATGGTTATTGTTGGTGTTGGTGTAGGTTTTGGAGGTAGGGATTGTGGTTCACTCGGTGATAATCGGAGTGTCGTTGGGAGCATCGGAGAGTGTGGAGACGATTAAGCCGTTGTTGGCCGCACTTTCGTTCCACCAGTTCTTCGAAGGGATGGGGCTTGGTGGCTGCATTTCCCAGGTTGCTAAATTTAATGTCGGTTTTGCTTTGATAAAAAAAATGATCTAAAACGTGTGTTCTTATCATATTTTGTCTTATCTATCTTTCATATTGGAGCCTACCTTTTCCTTGTTTTTACAAGGAAAAATAAAAAGGAGTTTGTGGGTAATAGTACTATATAATCAGTCCATGTGTTTTGTGTGATTAGGCGAAATTCAAGTCGGTGACGACGACGATTATGATGATATTCTTCTCGGTGACAACACCGATAGGGATCGCAGTGGGGATCGGAATATCAAGCGTATACGAAGAGAACAGCCCCAAGGCTCTAATAGTTGAAGGAATTTTGAATTCTGCATCAGCTGGGATACTGGTTTACATGGCGCTGGTGGATCTGTTAGCAGCAGATTTCATGAACCCAAGGATGCAGAGCAATGTTAGGCTGCAGTTGGGCGCACACGTTTCACTTCTTCTAGGTGCTGGATCTATGTCTTTTTTGGCCAAATGGACTTAGACTTAGACTGGCTTCTTCTTTCTTCCGTTGTTCTCTCCATGACAATGACATGCACCCAACTATTCATATTCTCTTACAAGACTGTGTGTGTGTCTGTGTGAAATTAAGGAAAAAAGCATTCAAACATAAATATCCGGTCATCACCCTTTTGCCATTGCTTTCATTCCTCATCCCATATTACTAAATCTGAATAGATACATACTGCATACATCATCCTTGTGCGGATATGTAGTGTTGAATCACCTATTTCACAAGTTGTTACAAAATGTTAGGCCGCTTTACCAGATACTCTTGAAATTCAGCTTCAACAGTGTCTTCTTCGATAATAAATCTGGGATTAAAAAATTGACGTGAAACTGAATAGATTCGAGGGAGCTTAACTAGAATATAAGACCATCCGCATCCCTGTCTTTTATCCGTCTCTTAACCGTCTCATCTCTTCACTATTCATGAGTCCCACTGTATTTTTCACCACATCTCTTAACTAAGAGACAACACATGCATCCCTCCATCTCTTAACCGTCTCTTAATCATCTCATCCCTTAACTATTCATTCAATTTCATTTTTTTTATTTTCAACAAATTCAATTAATAAAAACACAATTCATTAAATAAAATAAAATTACAATTTAAAATCCTAAAAAATAAAAAAAAACACATAATTAAATCTAAAAAATGAATAAATAAAACATAATTTAAAATACTAGAAATTAAAAAGTACACACTTAAAAACTACTTCGCCGGTGAATCATCCCCGAAAGGCGGTGGCGGTGCACTCAAGCCACCTGTAGGCGGAATACCAATTTGTCTTGCCATATACTCAATTCCGGCAAGATGGGCTTGATATTGGGGAGGCGTCATGCGGGAAGTGTCAGCCATCGTGGCGGTCAAGTACATGGACAATAGGGTGTTCGAGCTCGAGACCGAGCCCGCCTGGCTTGATTCGCCTCGGCCCCTCCTCCCTCTAGCCGCCTTCGCCGCCTTGGTCCCTTGCGGCCGACGGCGCCCACTGGAGGAGCCCCCTGCATCGGTGGTCGTGCCCTCAACCTTTTGTGAGGCGTTGCCTGACCCGCCCTCACTAGACGAGTATTGGCCACCCGCCGTGTGCTTCGTGCGTTTTGAGCTCGAGCCCGTGCTGGAGTGGACACCGCCAGCCCACCTTTCAACGTCTTTGACCGCCTCCCAAACATCGACATGTTTGAATTCTTTGTTGCTGTCGTTAAAAAAGACTCGCATAGCCGCTCTCAGAATGTCGGCTCCACTGGCTCCGCTTTGGTAATTCGCCGCTTCATTCTTGTAGATCCCGCAAATTTTTTTGACATCTCTGTCGACTCGGTCAAAATGACTGCGAAGCATCTTCATGGTGCGGCGGCGGGACCCCTTTGGCTTGTTCTCGTTGTAGGCGTTGGTGACATTTTTCCAAAAACACTTGCGGGTTTGTTGATTCCCGACGATAGGATCGTACGAGACGCTCACCCAAGCATTGAACAGAGTCATCGTGTCGTTGCGGCTGTATGGATGATGGCCTACATCCTCCTCCTCCTCGGCCGCCTCCTCCTCTTCCTCCACGGCGTCAAATGCGCGATCCCTGAGCTTCCACTGCCTCGTTCTCCTTCCGGATTGGGTTCATCCGGAAAATCCTCCCTAATTTGGGATAATCCCTGCGATTGCCCATACCTCGGGGCGGAAGGACGAGAGTATGCATCCACATCAAAATAGGATGGTTGGTATGCCGCTGGCGTCGACGAACCGGAACCGGAAGCACCCAAGACATTGTACATGCCCCCCAGTCGCCAAACGTGTTCAAGTCATAGCCGCCAGAGTTTCCGCCGCCGGACATTTTGAGATGAAAATTGGAGGGAAAAGAGAGATAAATTGAGAAGAATAGATGTGTGTATAATGAGAATGAAAGAGGAGTATAAAAAAGAAAATAAAAATAAAAAATTATTTATTACTTTTGAACTGTTTTTAATTTTTTTTTATTAAAATCGATTTTTTAATAAAAAAATTATTTATTGCGTCAGCATGACGACGCCCACTCGCGGGCCGACGAGTGGACGTCACGCCTAGCGCCAGCGCTCACCACGTG
Organism: Salvia splendens; assembly: GCF_004379255.2. Classification (NCBI taxonomy): domain Eukaryota; kingdom Viridiplantae; phylum Streptophyta; class Magnoliopsida; order Lamiales; family Lamiaceae; genus Salvia; species Salvia splendens. The sequence continues at coordinate 28,489,775 of NC_056038.1, forward strand.
GCGCTGGCGCGTGGCGAGACGTCTCGCCAACCCACCCTCCGGGCTGAGACGAGACCGAGATGGATGGCTGCATCGCCGTCTCGATGCCGTCTCGTCTCTCCGAGATGAGATAGAGACAGCATCGAGACGCGATGCGGATGACCTAACTTGACTTGACTACTGCCATTAGAGCATCTCCAATAACCGGCGTCACCACCGCGACGCCGATTTTTCGCCCACGCCGGTTTGACGCCGAACCATTGGAACCGGCGTGGGCGAAATCGGCGTCAAAATCGGCGTCGCCATGCCGATTCCCGCGCTGACGCCGGTTCCGACGCCGATCCTCACGGGCGCCATTGTGCGTCCCGGATCGGCGCCAAACCGGCGTCGGATTTAATTTTTTTTTTGTTTTTCGAAAACACTATATATACGCGCGTTGAACCTCATTTTCATTCGCACCACTTGTTTTAACGAGTACTCTCTCTCTACCTTACTTTCTGTACAAGATCAATAACGAGCAATGGAGAACAACTACGAAGGTACTCCAGTTAATCCCGGGGGATGGTCTCAGACTCCCCCGCCTCCCGGTGTAGGGTCTCAGACGCCCCCGACTCCCGGGGCAGGGTCCCATACTTCCCCGGCTCCTGGGGGAGGTGGTTGGCCTCCGATGAGCGGGTACTACAACATGTACCCGTGGCAGCATATGATTCCGGGGTGGGCACCCGGCATGCAGCCACCGGCGCAGCAGATGATGCCACCGGCGCAACAGATGATTCCCCCGGCGCAGGGGACGCACGGGGGGACAACGCCTATCGGCCGATTTTTGATTTTTCCACCGATTCTTTGCACACATCGACCCCAACGGATGCACAGTATACGGAGACCTTCTCCTTAGCGGACTTGGGTTTTGATATTAACGAGGTTTCGGAAACTCTCATTCAAAGCCAGGGAGTAGGGCGGGGTAAGAAGAAGGGCAAGGCGAAGAAGGTCGGCGAGTCGTCGCAGCCCCAAGCTGAAATCCGGGGCCGGAGGAAGTGGACAGACGCGAAGAACGTTGCGGTTGCCAAGGCGTGGGTGAGTGTCTGCGACGATCCTCTGGTTTCGAACAACCAGAGGATCGTCAACTTGTGGGCCAAGATAGCCGCAGCCTACAGGGCATTTTGCCCTAAAGGGAGACCGTGCACCGGGGAGGAGGTCCGGAAGTGCTGGGACCGAATCAGGGCTGGCGTCTCTCGATTTTCGGGTTTGTACGCCAACGCCCTCCGCATGCAGACCAGTGGCCAAACAGAGGAAGACTGCAGGAGGATTGCGGAGAGAGCCTACCCCGATCCGGATAAGAAGTACTATGAGTTCACCTACTGGAACTGCTACGTTGTGCTCAACGAGTCGGAGAAATTCCGGGCAGGCGTCGACGCTGGCTGGCCGAAGAGGCAGAGACTGAACTATACCGGAGATTATAGCGGCAACAGCGGTGGTTCGTCAGACCTCCCTGAGACGGCCCAGGAGGTCCCGACTCCTCGGTCGTTCGGTCGCCGACCTCGCCCGGTTGGGCAAAGGCGGGCGCAGCAGGTTACGAGGGGGGGCACCCCGAGTTCCCAGGACGTCCATTCGGCATCCCCCCTCGGCAGGTCTACCGAGGAGCTCAAATTCTTCGCGCGCCAACAAACGCGCGCTCAAATGGTGAAGACCTTAGCCGACTTCCAAGCGGCGGTGGACCCCGAGGTGAAGGATTTTCTTCGTGTATTGCTTCAGAGCCAGCGTGAAGAATTGGAGGCGATGAGGAGGGACACCGGCGGGAATAGCCGCGGCGTAGGTGGCGACGGAGGCGGCGGCGACGACGGTGAAGAAGCGCTGGGCGACGACGGAGACGAGGACGGCGGCGATGAGTGATTTTGTTTTACTTTTTTAAATTAATGTACTTTTTAATTTTTGTACTTTTTTTATATTATTGTACTTTTTTTTAAAATTAATGTACTTTTTAAATCTTAATATTATTATTCGAATTTTCCGTATTTGTCTCGTAAATTAAATTCTGTATGTTGATACAAGTGTAAATTAAATTATATAATTGTTATTAGTGATGTGGATAGGTAGTGTGAAGGCTATGTGAGGGCTATTTGATGTCCAGTTGATGTGGCAAGCTGATGTGGCAGGAGAATTGTAGTGCTGATGATGTGGCAGTGTGAAGGCTATTTGATGGCTATTTGACGTCCAGTGCTATTGGAGATGCTCTTACGTTAGCACCAAACCAGTTGCTATAATTTTTCCGTATTTGGTATACTACTACATTATCAACCGAGTTTTTGGCTCAGGGGAGCTTATTGGATAAAGGGTAAAACGTCGACTTCTAATATTTATTATCTATACCTCAACACAATTTATCTTCAATGCCAGAGAGATGAGAAACAATTAAAACTCTAACTTCCATATTACATTTGGTAAAACAATGAAGGTGTGAACTTAAATTGAAGCATTCAATTTTAAATCCACTGTTTAATAGTACTATTACATAAATATTTGAATTTTAATTTCAAACCCTCTCAATTTTACAACTTAAATTAAATAAAAGTCAATATCAAATTTTAGTTAAGTCAATTCTAACACAATTCCAATTCTATTGTACTATAATCTATTTGGTCATTCTCATTCAATGTTTTCCTTCGTATTTTAATTTATTGATCCAACTAAGTTTGTTGGCATTTTAAATTTTAAATTAAAAAGTTACTACTAAACAAAATAAAGAAAAAAAGGAGTAGAAAACATGCTTATGAGTTTCACTCTTTATTTGATGTGTTTAATAGTACATCGCAACAAGTGCGGCTTTTGAAACGACACGAGTTTTAATGAACAACTGATAAATTAGCAGAGAAGAAAAGAAAATTAGGTAAAGTAAGAAAGAGGGGGAAAAAATAGCTAAAGTAGTGTTAGCGGACTGTGGGATCCACGTCTTAAAATAGAAAATGTAAAAAGTTATCATTTTAAAGAATAGCCCGAAATGAAGATAGTTTCTATTTTTAAGGAACCGATCTATTATTTGTAAATTTGTAATCAAACGTAATTCCCCTCGAATTAATTGAACTAATTTATATGGTTTTGGCAATTTACCTTTATTAAGAGGCATCGAGCTATTGGGCTTTAGCCCAAATAATGGATTTAGTTTTCTTAAGAAGCTAGCGACTATTGGGCTAGCTAAAAAGAATATAGGGCTCTGTTAAAATAAATTAAATTTCTCGATCAGATCTGACGGCTACAAACGAATCGCCTAAATGTATAAATACCCCTTTCTTTCAACCGAAGCGCCACCTGAGTTCAGCTGTGTACTCGAAATCCCACACACTTCACACATTAGACTTTACTTGCTTTTGATTCGACTTTTAGTAGTATGTGATTTCGCGACGATTAATGTAAAATCGGGGCGAGCGTAGATCCTGTTCGTATAACCCGGATTGAATCGTCGCCAGAAAAAGCTTTTCCTTTGTTGAGATCTACGGCTTCGCCGGAGATTTCCGAAGGTAAGCGTTGTCATATCCTATCGCCTTGGGTAGCGGGTTGCTGCGATTAGCTCTTGGGATTGGCCATGAGAAAAACATTCAATTCATTCTTCATTTCTCTGATTTTTTTTGTTTTGTCGAAATCGGTTTGGATTTTGAGTTGCCTGTGATGAAATCTCTAGTCAAATTACACCATCTTTCGGGACTGAGTTTCCTGTGATGATATTCTGCAATTCTGAGGCTTTGTGAAAACCTATTTCATTATAAAACTAATGGTTTGTGGTGCTTATTGACGGTCCAGTGCTGTTTAGTTCGATTTACAGTACTTAACATTATCATAAGCTATAGAAATTCTGAGCCTGCTTTCGTCTTTCGTGTCTTTTCTCCTTGTGAGATTCGGCTATCCGTGCTGTTGCTCTCAATTTTCCTAAATTATGGAGTATTTAAAGTTCTATATTTATTTTTTTGTTTATATACATTAAAAAACTTTTTCGGCAGCTGTTTAAAATAATTTCATTATTCAGTCCAAACTCCAGCCATTGGATTTATGAATTAAATTTTTAATTATTAAAAAAATATATTACTCCCTCCATCCCATAATAATTATCACTATAATTATCACTCTTATTATATCACAAATTTTAAGAAATATAAAAAAAATTGGTTGGAAAAGTTGGTGGAATGAATTATCTATTTTTTATATTGATTTTATAATTTTTTATATTAATTTTATAATAAAATGTGAGGAAATGAGTTAGTGAAATGTTGGGCTTATTTATCATTTATGGTAAAAATTAGTGTGACAATTATTGTAGAATGGATTGAAATGGAAAAGAATAACTATTGCAGAAAGAGTATATCAATGGCCATGATTATGTTACTAGTATAACACATGTGCAATGCACAAACCCTATAAAAATTTGATTAAATACGATACAGAATCACAGATATGGTTTATAATTAGAATTAAAAAAATATAGTAAATACTCAAAATACATAGGAGTACTTAATTTTCAAATATAAATTCAAGTTCAAATAGCAAAAATAATGCAAAACTCTACAATTTTTCCATGATAGAGGTGCACTTCCTTTTTCACCAAATTCACTTTTACTCTAAACTCTTTAATATGTTGTGTTTTTCTTCTAAATTTCTTGTCGAAGCTTTTCTCCTACATCCTACATCATCACGCTCTAAACTAATTTGCAAATATGATGCTCTTATTTATTAAAGGATCAATGTAAATAACATTAATTTTTCTAAGAAATAATATAAGTCATTGATACCTATATAAAAATAATTTGTTAAAATAATGGAGTACATTTCTTTATTTACTAAAGAATATGTATCTGAAAGTAACATTAAATAAGTAGTAATTGTTAATTTGTTATTTCGAATTCACTTGCTATGAATAGAATTATAAATGTAATAAACATGAACTTTACAAAATATTGAATGTTCCTATTCCCAACTATTAGGTGTGTTATATTGCTAACTATTTTTTAAATTGCTAACTACAACTAAATGATATGCATTAGATCTTCAAATCAAAGACTAAGATCATTCAACTGCGAGTATCTATTGTACAAAACTTTAAATACATGTAACTATCACAATTTAAATTATTTATGCACACAACATATATCAAATTAAAGATAATTTTATAAGGATTCTAACGAGATCTCATTTGTATATGTTCTGATGTCAAATTTTTAAAAAAAATTTCTTCAAATTTCAAATTTTTATGAAGCAGTTTAATGTCAATATAGTTATCAAAATGTCAACATAATATGTATAAAATGTCGATTCGAAATTGTATTGACATATTTAAGACATCGTATAAATATGTTTAATACAGTACATTGACATTTTGATCCAAAACCCTAATTTTGAGAGTTTTAATTATGCTTTTATTTTTAAATAATAAAAAATGAATTTACACATAGCAAATTATAGACCACTAGATCTCTAAACATCTCATGATCTCTAATTAGTTGTAGTTAGCAATTTAGGGAGAGTTAGCAATTGATCACACCCCTACTTCGATATTATCCAAGAACATATATATTAAGTATCATCAATATTCCAAAATTCTGCAAAAATAATATACCAAAACTATATTAACACAATTTTACGACACTTATTAATTATGCATCACAAATATCCCAAAATTCTGTAAAGGAATATACAACAATTATATTCAATTGCACAGTGTGAAAAAAAGCATATAAATTATTTGTAATTTAGAATACAAATATTTTTTTAGTAAAATATTAAACTTACATTGTACTATATTGTAAATTCAATTTAATATAAATAATCCAGTAGACTAAGTGCTAAATACTAACATTCAAATTTTTATATATGTTTTAATCCTAACATTGTATTACAAAATAAAATAGAAATCAAATAGAAAAAAAAAGAAAGAAAAATTGTTTTATTTAGCTTTGGGTAAATGTACCTTGAATCCTATTACATGTAGGAAAAAATTAACAACTATTGGTTTTTAGATAAATAACATTAAAATCCCAATAATGTAAAAAAAATGGCAAAACACGTACAATATAGTCATAGAAAACAAACTTCCAAGCCAACCACTTTTGGTTTGTCTCCAAACTTGGTCATCTAAAAAAACACGAACACACAAATTAAGGTAGGTTGTAGATCATTGAGATTTTGAATTATATGGTTTCAATTTATTTCTCCATATGATAGTAACACAACGAATAAATATTAGTAACATCATACTCATAGAAAAAGAGTACATAAATTAAAGAAATGTCGATGCAGTGGCGGACGCAGGATTTTTATACTGGAGGGTCCAAAACTACAAATTATTATTAACTATTATTGCATATTTTTAGTATCGACGACCTCAGAAACAACCTGACGCATTACGGAATTCCGAGAGACATATATAATGACAATGTCGATGTTAAAATAATTAAAGAGTACAATTTTTAAATTAAAGATCATTATTTTATGATCTTATAATAACAATATTCACACAAATAATGAAAAACAAACAAAAATTATAGTGTGAGAAAATAAAAAAAAAATACAATTAATTACTACCTAGTTAATGAATTAACTATAAAAATAGAAAAAAATGAATTAAATTGTTAGACAAATGTGAATTAGTAATGAGAAAATTAAAAACAACATCAATGAAATAAACTAGTTATGAAAAATGCATAAAAGAATTAAACTAGTTACTAAAGCTAAAGCTAGAAATCAACGTAAGCTCACACAATAAGTTAGTAGGAGGAAATTGAGCAAAAAGCCAACAATTGGGTTTGAACTCAAGATCCTGTGGTTACAAATCAGCATGCCAGCCAGCTAAGCTAGCTGATTTTACAAAAGGGTAAAGTATAATTATATTATATATAGTAATAATACAAATTGGTGGGGATTCCAAGGGACCCTACTGCACCGCGTAGGTCCGCCCCTATGTAGATGTACTTCTATTGGTAAGAAGCAAGAATCATACTATTAACAACCCCAATAAGATAAAAGAAATGACAAAACACATACCATATTGTCATAGAATATAAATTTCAAGCTGGCGACTTTTGATTTGTCTCCAGGCTTGGTCATTTAAAATACACAAACACACCAACTTTATTGACTGGCGAAATTATGGCATTGTAAATCATTGAGATTTTGAATTCTATGATTTCAATTTATTTCTCCATCTGATGAGAACACAATCATTAAATATTAGTAAGTAATAATCATAAAAAAAGTACATACATTAAAAGAATGAAATGTACTACTATTGGTAAGGCGCAATAATCGTACTAAAAAGTATTTTCTTTTTTGTAGAAAAAGTTATAAAAATATTCGAAAACTTTTATATGAAATTTATTTACCTTAAATAGGAAAAATAAACTAATGTTGTAGTCAATTCATATGACCCCATACACTTATATCAAAATCTCATATTAATGCAAATTATTTACTAATTTCATTCATCGCAGACCATTAATATTTAATTCAAATATTTTATTTCTTCACATCACAATTAGTGATTAATTAGATTTGTAATGGCCATTCACCGCCAAGCATCTCCTAATCCCCTTTACAATACTCGAACCACTACATTATCAGCATTTATTAGAAATTTATAACTGCAATCTTATTCCAAATTCGTGTGCGTTAAAATTATACATAAAATTAATAAATATTTAAATTCACACCCAAAGTTCATAAATATTCAAATTCATACCCTAAATTTATAAATATTCAAAACTAAAACTCATCTTTTATATATGTATAGATAAGCTTCATATTGCATATTGCAAACAATCGATAAAAGTTTACTCAATCACATAATTTCATTTCAATTTTATTAATATCCAAAATAATAAAACTAGCCGTAGTATATTTATTTAGGGGAGTGAACCTTACAAAAGGGCCCTAACTTTTCGCATTGTAACAGCAGAGACCCCTAACATTTAAAAATATCATCACATGTATCTAACAAAATATATAATCACAAATCGTGTTTTTTCGGACCATAACACCCTCAGGGCTTGGAAGGGCAAAATCGCCCTTTTGTATGGCCGCCACTGCATTGGCTGCTGCATCTACTGTTGACGGGACTCCGAAAAGTAATTGATGTGACATAAAAGCATGTCTTTTGTCGTCTCTTATCTTCCCACTGTAGACGCGCCGATTCAGACCTACATTGAAATTTCTAAGACTTTGTGAATTACAAAACACTTAGGTGGTTGTTTCTCTTTCCTATTTCCCTCCAATCCACTTTCACTTCATCATTTTCGTCTGGCATAACCCTATCTCACCACATTTTTCTACTCATTCTCGGAAAACGCCACTGCCTTTCACGCCATTTTCATCAATGCCTCCAAAACGGAGACGAAGTTCCACTGGAGCGTCCTCCGCCCGTAGTTCTTCAAGGCGCAAAAAGAAGCCGCTAACGCCATCGGCTTCGTCACCATCACCTCCGGCATCACCTAGATACGGTAGAAGGGGTCGAGGACCGGAGATAATCGACGTAGACCCAGAAACATGGAGCATTCGCGATCCTCTGCTGGATTTCTTTGTCCCGGAAGAAGAATATAGTAAGTTCAAATTTAAATTCCAAGTAACCGATTTTGACTGTGATTTAGGGCTCCGAAAATTGGTTGTTTTGTGAAATTGTTTTGATGTCGTCGCGTTTGGGAAATTGTTTTGACTGTGATTTAGGACTTTATATGTGAAATTTGTTGGTTTAAATTTGGAAATTTTCTAACTCTATACAAACCCTTACAGGGGACCGTGTCAGGATGTTTTTCATCGCTTTTCATCACGGCGGGTCAATCTTCGAAATCAATGGACATAAGAAGTATGTTGGGGGGCAATTGACATTCTTTGACTTTTGCAATATTCGCCAATTCGAGCTCTCAGATCTTTCCAGTATGGTGTTGCGGTTGAGGTACGATAGAAAAACCATATGTGAGTTCTATTACGTTCATCCAAGGTACAGTGATGGCTGTATGGGCATGGACATAGGAGGTCCGTTGCTGCCCATTACTGACGATCCACATCTGGCCCCTTTTCTCGAAGTCGCGGCTACTAGCACAAAGCTAGTTCACATTTATCTCGTGGAGATGACAGAGGCGGCCGCCTTGCTCAAGAAGCGAAAGGAAGAAGCGGAGGAGTTTCTAAAATTTGTGAACGTTTGTAAAAAACTCACGGTGGTCATTGAAGAGCTTGACAAACCAGAACCAATTGTGCCGAAGCGTAAACCGAAAATGAAGAAACATCAGCACGAGGAGCAGATGAAACCATCGGCGCCATTATTGATGCTTGAGTGGTACCCTAGGGATGTCGAGTTTGAAGAGTATTTGACCAACAGTTTAGAAGACAAACGTCGTGAATGGAAGAGGGAAGAGGAGGCATCACGTAAGAATTTGATGGATGCATTTGCATCATGTAGTGCAGAACAAGCCGAAGCTGTTGTGGTGGAGGTTGAAGAGAATGATGCAGTCAATGGAGTTATTGGACAAGGAGAGGTCTATGCATGCAAAGCTGTTGTGGTGCATGATGTCCCAACCCCAATTCACCACATGTCAAGACCTCCTACTGGGCAATCATTGCCTACTCCAATTCACCCCTCTATTACAGATATACAACCTCAGTTGAGGTAGAAGATGGAGTTGAACAAGTAAGAAATGGTGAACACGTTATACAACCTGATATTGAGGTTGAGGTTGAAGCAGTTGTAGACCCTGCAGAGGTTAGTACACCACTGTGGACTATGTTTGTGATTTGTTATTTATGTTTGGTATTCATATGTGATTCATCTATTGGTCAGATTGGGCAACATGAAGATGAAGCAATTGTAGACCTTGATATCGTGGCAGAGGTTAGTGCACACCTTTGTACTAGAGTTGTGATTTATGTTTTTATGTATGGTGTTAATTTGTGATTTTATGTTAAATAAGATGGGTCAATCTATTCATAGTCAAGATGTTCAACATGTTGACGACAGTGTGTACAACCCAACCCTGGATTTTTCAAACGAACCTCAATGTTAACTGCAGTCAAAAGTTCCCATTATCGAGGAGATTCCGGATGAATTGCTAATGTCCGGACTTGAACGTGATGTGGAACATGCTGGACATATAGTGCATGATGGGCCTGAAGTGTAGGGTGGACCGGAAGTAGAACCTCAAGAGGAGGTATACATTCCATCGTTTGAGTACGTTCCGGACGGCTGCCATCTCCATAACGAGGGACCGCCGACTGATGATGAAGATGATGAGATGGACCATTTTATCTCGTTGGCACACATGTGCCGAGATGAGCAGCTTTTCACCTCATATTACGAATCCATTTTCCAACCAATACAGAAACTTATTCTACTATAAAGCTCAAAGCCAACCCTCACATTCCACTTGCAGCTATACGGAAGTGTGTCGATGAAGATTTTGGCCTGAAGATAGGTAGGATGAAGGCATATCGGGCCAGAGAGCACGCACTGGACGGCATATTCGGGTCTGCGGCACACCAATACAGAAACTTGTTCTACTACAAAGCCGAATTGGAGCGGACGCACCCTGATTCCAGCATACATATACATTATGAGAATACAAGGGATTCTAGCGCCGTGAGTCCGAGAATCCTGAGGTTCTACTGCTGTCTAGGACCATTGAAAAAGGGATGGATGTAGTTATGTCGGCCAATTATCATCTTCGACGCTTGTTTCTTGCGAGGAATGTACAAAGGACAGCTCATGACAACAATGTAAATTGATCCCAACAATGGCTGGTGACCGATTGCTTGGGCTGTGACTGAGGCCGAGAGTTATGTCCAGTGGAAGTGGTTCATGGAGTACTTGGCTGATGACCTTAAATTGCATGCAAATGGCCCACGATATGTGTTTATGTCTGACCAACAAAAGGTATGGCCGCTGTGATTTCAATATTACATAATGTACTTGGTATGTGATTTAATATTATCTGTGATTTGATCCATACATTATGTAGTGCAACTGTGATTTTGTGGTAATTTTTGTTTTGTTGTGTTGCGTCAGGGCCTTGCAAAGTTGATTGTTGAGGAATTCCCACAGAGCAAGCATCGCTTCTGTGTGCAGCACATATACAACAATTTCAAGAAGAGATTTGTCGGAGAAAATTTCAAAGATCGGTTGTGGGAGATTGCCTCGAGTACCACCCTCAAACATTATGTGGACAAGATGGATGCTTTGCAGACCGAGTATCCCCAAGCACATCAGTGGCTTTCTGGAGTTGCTCCCAAAGAAAAGTGGGTCAAGACATTTTTCTCTACACACACTTGTTGTGATGTACTCCTCAACAACATCTGTGAGACATTCAATTCGAAGATTGCATTGGCTCGAGAGAAAGCAATTATCAGCATGTTGGAGGACATTCGAACAAGTCAAATGGAAAGAATTCAGATCAGAGGCCAGTGGATCAGAAGCTACGATCACGCAGTCCCTCCTGTTATCAAGGAGCTTGTTGATAAGTGGTACGCGCGGGCTTCATCGTGGAGGGTTACATGGAACGGACAGTCTCAGTACCAAGTAACTGGGCCATCTGGCCAATATATTATCAACATGCGCGATTTTACATGCTCCTGCAGATTGTGGCACCTAACCGGAATCCCGTGCACTCATGCTATCACAACAATCAACAAGAATGGCGACGACGTGGCGCGATTCGTTTCCCGCTATTATTTGAAGTCAATAATGATCATGATTTACGAGAATGTCCTTTACCCAATCAACGGGGTGGACAATTGGCCCAAGACTACTTCTGTTGGTGCGGTGGAACTGGCGCCCCCGAGGTCAAAGCGGCAGCGTGGTAGGCCGAAGAAACTGAGACGTGAGGAGCCCCAGATTCATCTTCATGCGGACGGAGGTGAGTCATTGCGTCGCACCTTCGTGATGAAATGTCGTCGGTGCGGTCAAGAAGGTCATAATAGGAGGACATGCAGCAATGATCCTCAGACAGATGCCCGTTCTCAGGTTGGGGAGACTTCGCAGCACAACGGGTCGCGTGAACATGGTGAGAGTACTTTGCCTGAATCGTCAAACAATCGCCGACGCCAAGAGGTACTATGCAATAAGCATATGCAACTATATTCTCTACTTGTACGCAATGCTTTCTCATATATACTTACTATACTATTAAATGTTGCAGCCTAATGTTTCGGACCGGGGACCAAGCACTCGGACCAGGACTCAGCCTCAGAGATGCGGCCGCCGCGGTGATCAAGATTGACGGGCCTTACTTAATCTTAAAACTTTATGTTTGTTTGGGATGGGTGAACAATATTTTGTGGCATGTGATATAATGTGTATGTTAACGACGACATGTTATATTTTGGTGGCAGTGATAATATGATAGGTATGTTATGTTTGTTACAGACTAGTTTGTAACAAATTACTCTAGTATTTTGGTGGAAATGATATCATGACATATTTTGGTGGCATTTGATAGAGTACTTCGTCGGTTTGTATCCATTTTTGTACAGAGTATGTGATTTCAGTCATAGTTGAGTAACTTCATTCGTGATTTCAGGAATAGATTAAAACAAAACGTAATCAATCAACATCAGGCATTTGAAAGAGTACTTCTTCGGTTTGTATTCATTTGTGTACACGGTTTGTGATTTCAGTCATAGTTGAGTAACTTCATTCGTGATTTCAGGTATAGATGAAAACAAAACGTAATCAATCAACATAAGGCATTTGATATAGTACTTCGTCGGTTTGTATTCATTTGTGTACATAGTTTGTGATTTCAGTCATAGTTGAGTAACCTCATTCGCGATTGCAAGCATAGATGAAAACAAAGCGTAATCAATCAACATCAGAAGATAACGACGGAGTGAACACGACAAAGCTTTGTTATAACAGTAGAAAAATTACAATACATAAGAACAAGATTGTGATTTTTAACTGTCGGAGAGTTGTTGCCGTTTTACCAATTGTTAGCGCCAATGCGTCACACTCTTCAGTTTTCATGCCCAGTTGTAACTTCAAGGCTTCAAACTCCACAGTTTTCATGCGCAATTTCTCTTGCAGAACACCTTCAAGTAGCGATTTGGCTCGAAGTTCAGATTCGAATTGGTCTCGCTCAAGTTTCACTCTCTGAAAGTAACTGTCGTGGCTTGGGGATAGACTCGCATCAACCCATCGAAAAAACTTGCAATCATCTTCCCGCATAATACTTTCTCATTAATCTTTCTGCCAACAAAATTAATGAAAAAATGAACAAAATACATGATTTTAACCTTCCATATTGGGCAGCGATAGTAACGTCTACCCGGGTTAGCAGCCGTCCTAGATGTCGCAAGCTCAGCCTCAAGATCGTGATTAGAATTCACAATTTCGGGACGAGGCCAATTCCAATTGAAGCTTGAACCGAAAGATTGAGAAGAAGAAGACATTGCAACACGACCTGAAATCAATTCGACAGTACAAAATTCAAATCAGCAATGCAATTTCGCTGAAAGATAGCACATGCACAAAAACTAAAATCATAATTCCGCCCAACTGTAAACTTCAACCAAGAATTGCAAAATTTTCCAGATGCCCCGATTGTAACCCTACAACCATTAAATTCGACCAAGAATTGAAAAATAGTTTTTCAGATGCCCGACAGTAACTCTACGACAACAAAAAAACCAACAATTGCAAAATAAAATTCCAGATGATAAACCCTCGTGGATACCCTAAATTCCAGATGCCGAACAAATGAAATCCCCTAAATTTCAGATGCCGAACAGATGCCGAACATATGAAATCCCCTAAATTCCCAGATGCCGAACAAAATAATATCGCCTATTATGTTTAGAGAGGGAAATATGAAAGCCGACGAAAATGAAAGATGAAAGAAACAGAGTGTCTATTCTGGAGTTGACGACGAATGAAATCATTTAGAGAGGGAGGGAAAAAATAAAAGAAAATAGGAGAATGACAATATGATTACTATTCAGTTTGACAAGACAGGTCTCACACATGCAGACTATGTGCAGCATAGGGTGCAGGTTTAGTGGGTAAATAGTCTAAACTGCCCTTCAGCCCATTTGGGCATTTTCGTCCGAAAAATGGCAAAATACACACGATTTGTGATTATATATTTTGTTAGATACCTGTTATGATATTTTTAAATGTTAGGGGTCTCTGTTGTTACACTGAGAAAAGTTAGGGCCCTTTTATGCAGTTAACTCTATTTAGGGGCGTATAAAGTATATATATTATAATTTGTGTCATTTATAATTTTATTTATTTATATGCATTTAAGTAGTTATGTTTTGTTCATATAAATAATGTATTTAAACATACCAGTGCACCCAAAGAAACAAATAAAGTGGTCTGTGGGGAGGAAGTATGGACAAGGAAGTAGGTGGAGCGGTTGGCGTTCGAAAGAAACAGCAAGCCAATCCATTCAAGTGGAGGCAGCCACTGCTCTCAACAATACAATTATACACAAGAACTAGTAGCATTAATTTGTAACCGTTACTCCCTCCATTCCATCCCACAAAAGATGTACACTTGTGGGGCGCCACATAATTTTATGAAGAAGCGATAATATAATATTTAGTATATTATAGCGAGAGAATTTTTTCTAAAATTAAAATGTACATCTTTAGTGGAATAAATTAAAAAGGAAAGTGAAACATCTTTTATGGGATGAAGTGAGTATGAAATTAATCCACTAGTTGTTCTTTTAACTAATTGATATGGCTATTCTTCAACCTAGTTGATATGGTTGTTGCAATAAGAACAACAAATGGAAATGAGGGAACATCTTTTTTGGTTCACGAACTTTGTCAAAGTATCATTTTAGGTTCGTGAACTTTGAAAATATCATTTGAGGTCCGTCAACTATGAGTTAATATCATTCGAAGTACTTTTTTACTATTTCAAAGTTTTTATGGACGAAAATACCCTCAATACTTTGAAGGATATATATTTTTAATTAATTTATCACATACTCATATTTTTTAACGAATTTTCTAAATATAATTTGGCCTTCAATATTATCACTTAATTTGTTACATGCAAGAAATGTTCCTTATTCAACTTTTTATAATTAAAGAATTTCAAAATATTTTTAAGATATGTATACTCGTAAAACTAATGTCACAATCAATAGACGATACTTGAATATTAATATATTATTTAAAAATAATATCAATATATCAGTATTCAAGTATCGTCTATTGACTGGGACATTAATTTTATGAGTATAAATATCTTAAAAATATTTTAAAATTCTTTAATTATAAAAAGTTGAATAAGGCACATTTCTTGCATGTCACAAAATTAAGTGATAATATTGAAGGTTAAATTATATTTAGAAATTCATAAAAAATATATAGTAAAGATATTCATAAAAAAATATGAGTATATGATAAGTTTATTAAAAATATATACCCTTCAAGGTATTGATGGTATTTTCGTCCAGAAAAACTTGAAAATAGTAAAAATGTACTTAGAATGATATTAACTCATAGTTGACGGACCTAAATGATATTTTCAAAGTTCACAGACCTAAAATGATATTTTGACAAAGTTGGTGGAAAAAAAGATGTTTCTTTTACCGTTCCTAGCAAAGAAAAAAGTTGGACATCAAATTTGACTATCAGCAGGAATTGGAATAGAAATCCAATGAAAGAAAAAAGATGTTTCTTTTACCGTTTCTTGAGCTGCACTTGTAATCAAATTATACCATGGCACAATCTTTTATCACTACAATCGCCTTTCTAACTTTAACTGTTGGAGCAGCCGAGCATCATATACTTTTTCCAAATCAAGAGCTTGTTCTTGGGCAAACTCTAGTTTCTCAAAACCAAGTTTTTGAAATTGGCTTTTTTTCACCTGGAAAATCCTTGAAAAGATTTTTGGGAATATGGTACAAGTGCACACCAGATGTTGTAGTCTGGGTTGCAAATAGAAACCATCCCATCTCTCCCTCAGAAGCACCGGTGTTGATGATTTCCCGAAATACAAATCTTGTTATTATCAGTGGCAAAAGCATTATCTGGTTGGCAAATTCATCAAGGGTGGCATCAAATCCAGTTTTACAAATCCTGGATTCTGGAAATTTAGTTCTTGTAGACAACATGAGCACAACACAAGGCTATGCATGGCAGAGTTTTGATTATCCAACTGACACCATGTTGCCAGGAATGATGATGGTGGACGACAATGATAGCGATGTCGAAAAGTATATGATGTCGTGGACAAGTCCGGATGATCCTTCTCCAGGTGATTTTGTTTATAAGATCCAAAAACCAGGGCTTGGCTGATATAGTGGCTCTGGAAGGTGCAAGAAAAAGATACCGGCTTGGACAGTGGAATGGAATGCACTTTTCCGGCCATCAAAAACTTCCCAATCCCATTTTCAAGCCAGTGTTTGTTTTCAAACAACAGAGGTTGATATCCAAGGAGATCCCTACGAGAGCTCACTTTTTGTAAAACCACTTTACACACATCTGGTTCAATCATGCAGTATACGATGAATCTCAGAAAAGACAAGTGGAATCTTGCCACCATGTTTCCCCTGGATACATGCGACGAATATGCTAGTTGTGGTCCTAACAGTATCTGTAGTCCTAACAGGCCAATAAGATGCGAGTGTTTAAGGGGATTTGCACCAAAGTTCCAAACAGATTGGGACTTTCAAGATTGGTCGGGAGGATGCACTAGAACTAGACTATTGAATTGCCAAGATGGAGATGGATTTCTATCACTCAGAGGGGTTAAGTATCCAGATATGTTGAGGTTTTGGTTAAATACAACAATGAGCCTTGGTAAGTGCAAAGTTGAGTGCTTAAAAAACTGCAGTTGCACTGCGATGCTAATCCATCCATTACTAATGGAGGCACTGGTTGTTTGATGTGGTTTGGTGAACTCATTCCAAACAACTTTCTGGAGCATATAGTAAGCAGAATGTCTATATCCGGGTTCCAGTTTCCGAACTCATTTCATAACTACAGAATTTCTTTTTACATGAGATATATAGAATACATGTATATTGTGAATCAAATTTATTGTATAGAGCAATATGAATAAGCATAGAAGCT
Source organism: Salvia splendens (assembly GCF_004379255.2). Lineage (NCBI taxonomy): Eukaryota > Viridiplantae > Streptophyta > Magnoliopsida > Lamiales > Lamiaceae > Salvia > Salvia splendens. The sequence goes on from NC_056038.1 coordinate 28,506,809, forward strand.
GCTTTACTAAATAATAAGTATGTATGCAATTTGTAAGATAAAGTACTAGTCCTACTATTAATGGAGTTGAAAGAAATAATATCTATGTCATGTATAATTTATAAATTTTTAGTCATGGGATCTATATTGGTTATATACTTGAGCATCCACTCTGCAAGAGGAAAGGGAATGAAAGGCAGATGACATGGACCGCTGAATCTGTCTCTAGATTTTAACACAGCTGTAGAGGAGGAGAATGAGATGGAGAAGGAGAAGGAGAAGAAAAGTCCTATGAAGATAATGTTAGAAATAATGGGAAGAAATTCCCAAGCCGTGTACAGGCGGTACTTTAACTATTACAATCGAAAGGAAACTTGCAACAAAAGAGGAATGGAAATTATAACGGAAATAAAGCAAACCAAATTTATAAGTCGAGTCGAGGAAAGCCCTCTTTCTGCAAGACAAATTACGCCCCGGCTAGTGCTCACGGAATGGCGTATTGCCCCCAAAGATAAAACGACTTCCTCCTAGCGTGTAGAAGCACCTCAAACCCGCTAGGCACCGGCGAACTTGATGGAGTTCCGAGAATCGAGCTATGCAATGCTCCTATATGTGAACTAGGATGTAGAGAGCTAGAGATAGAGAATGCTTGTTGTTGTTGGTGTCTTCTACTCTTCTAAGCTCCACCTATTTATAGGATAGGGGAGGCCACCTCAAAGGTCTTGCATTAAGGGACACCATAAACCAAAAGTAAGTGAAAGGCCAAAAGCCTAGACTTTTGGAAATTCCACATGTTTCACATGTTTTCCTACAATCCCCCACATTGGTTAGAGCTCTGCCAGCTCAAACCAACACAAGACATGAATGCATGTATCCAGACCCTTTGCTCAATTCTCGAGAAACAATATTGCATTTGGAATAGTAGCTTGGGGCTTTGAACTTTCCATAGTCAACACTATCGGGCATACCGGCGGCCTGGTGGACGTGATGCCTTGAACCATTCCTCCTTAGTGTATACCGAGACAATAATATTGACACAATATTATTTACAAACTCATCAGTTCTCACGTTTGTGTCCTTTACTGGCCATGGAACACCACTTTGGATTCATAAGTGATTCACATGTTGAAGCGGCCCACACTTCTTCACTTACATAGGTGATTCTTTTCCAGGTATACTGCAATACCCACCTCCTCGAGGTTTCTCAGAATCATTAAAAGTCAAAACTTAGCCTCTTACCACATGCAGGTAACAACACTCAATGCTTTCTAAAGAATGGGCGAAGATTAAAAATCTTCCGAGTGTTACAACTAGATTCATATAGCTTCGTTTTCCCATTGAACCAAGCCCATGGGATCTCCAATCGTATGGTTGGGTTACCACTATAATCATCTTTTAAGATGTGGTTTTCAGTCCCATTCCTTTTAGCAATTTATGCATTTGATCACGGTTTAAACCTTTTGTTAACGGATCCGCTAAGTTATCAACTGACCTTACATAGTCAACTGTGATAACACCACTTGTGATCAATTGCCTGACGGTATTATGTCGCCGACGAATATGTCGAGACTTACCGTTGTATAAGCCACTATGTGCTCTCCCTATAGCTGCTTGGCTATCACAGTATATCACTACTGTCGGCACTGGCTTCTTCCAACATGGAATACATTCTAGGAAATTTCTAAGCCACTCGGCTTCTTCCCCTGCTTTATCCAATGCAATAAACTCAGATTCCATGGTGGAACGAGCAATACACGTCTGTTTCGTTGATTTCCACGAAACAGCACCACCCCCCACAATGAACACATAACCACTCGTCGAGAACGAGTCTTTTGAATCAGAGATCCAATTTGCATCACAATACCATTCAAGTACTTGGGGATATCGTGTGTACTGCAGCTCAAAGTTAAGAGTATACTTCAAGTATCTCAAAACCCTACGCAGAGCTTTCCAATGTTCCTTGCTTGGGTTGCTCGTAAATCGGCTCAGCTTATTCACCGTACACGCAAGATCTGGTCGGGTGCAGTTTGTGATAAACATCAAACTCCCTATGATCCTTGCATATTCTTCTTGAGCTACAGGCTCACCCGTGTGCTTACTCAAATGCACGTTGGGTTCCAATGGAGTCTTAGCTGGCTCACAATCGAATGAGAGAAATTTCTTTAGCACTTTCTCAATATAATGAGATTGTGTCAGAGCAATTCCCTCATGATTCCTTTTAATTTTGATTCCGAGAATCACATCAGCTAAACCCATATCTTTCATGTCGAAATTTCTCTTCAACATGTTTTTGGTTTCGTTGATAATGGCACTATTGCTGCCCGTAATCAACATATCATCTACATAAAGACACACAATAACAAAACCGTTATCTGTGTTCTTAATGTAAACACACTTATCGCACTTATTGATAGTGAAACCATTTGCCAACATCACGTTGTCAAATTTTAAATGCCATTGTAATGGTGCTTGCTTCAACCCATATAATGACTTTACCAGTTTGCATACTTTACGCTCTTGCCCAGGCACAACAAACCCTTCGGGTTGTTCCATATATATTTCTTCTTCCAGATCACCATTCAGAAACGCAGTTTTCACATCCATTTGGTGAATCTCAAGATTGTGCAAAGCAGCAATCGCAAGAAGCACCCGAATGGAAGTGATTCTCGTAACAGGTGAATAGGTATCAAAAAAGTCATGCCCTTCTTTCTGCTTAAAGCCTTGGACAACTAGGCGAGCTTTGTACTTATCTATAGTACCATCGGGCTTATATTTCCTTTTCAGAATCCACTTGCAACCTAAAGTCTTACAGCCTTCAGGTAAGTCTACTAACACCCAAGTGTTATTTCTCATGATGGATTCAATCTCACTGTTGATAGCTTCTTGCCACCACGCTGCCTCTGGGCCAGACAAAGCTTCCGCCACTGACTTTGGTTCGTCATCCAACATAAAAGTTATGAAGTCGGGACCAAATGTCTTAGCAACTTTAACTCTTTTACCACGTCTTGGTTCAACATCCTCAGGACTTGACCTCGTCCTTTTTGGAGGATTAGAACTAGTGGATTCATCCATCATTCTTTCACTAGAACGATCCTCTTGCCTCTTACAAGGGTAAACATTCTCAAAGAATATAGCATTCCTTGACTCAATCGTTGTTCCTTCAGCCACGCCAGGCACAGCTGACCTATGGACTAGGAAACGATAGTCACTACTATTAAGTGCATGGCCAATAAAGATGCAATCGACTGTTTTAGGGCCTATTGCAACTTGTTTCGGAGGTGGCACTTCTACCTTTGCTAAACACCCCCACACTTTGAGGTATGAATATGAAGGTTTCTTCCCTTTCCACAACTCATAAGGAGTTACATCCCTATTTTTTAGTGGAATTTTGTTCAGGATATAATTCGCTGTTAACACAGCCTCCCCCCACATGTTCTGGGGTAATCCTGAATTAATCAACAAAGCATTCATCATCTCTTTTAGTGTTCGATTTTTACGTTCAGCAACACCATTTGATTGAGGAGAATATGGAGCTGTGGTTTGGTGAATTATACCACTTGCATGGCATAATTCTGCAAACGACGCTACATACTCACCACCTCTATCACTTCGAACACACTTAATTCGACAATTAAGTTGATTTTCGGCTTCATTTTTGAAGTCTTTAAACGCTTCAATTGCCTCATCTTTACTTCTTAATAAGTAAAGGTAACAATACCTTGTGCAATCATCTATAAATGTGATGAAGTACTTTTTACCACCTCTAGTTTGCACAAATTTTAAATCACATACGTCTGTATGGATTAACTCTAGAGGTTTTGTGCTTCGCTCTACCGAATGGAACGGCAGTTTAGCCATTTTGGCTTCAACACACACTTCACATCTTTCTTGTGAGTTAAACTTATCTACTTTTAGTAAATTAAGATTTACTAATCTTTTTATAGCATTTAGATTTACATGTCCCAATCTATTGTGCCATAAGTCAGAGCTTTCAAGCAAATAAGAGGATGTGTCATTTTCCTTATTGCTTATTCCTTTTCCACGGTGAAGGACCGTAACATTCAGCTCAAAAAGCCCATTCACTAGGTGACCTTCACCTATGAACTTTTCATACTTGGTCAATATAACCTTTTCACACTCAAATTCTAGTGAAAATCCATGATTTACTAGAAGTGAGCCTGACACCAAATTATTTCGGATGTCTGGGACATGCAGTACATCCCTAAGGGTAAGAACTTTTCCAGATCCTAATTTTAGGAACACATTACCCACACCAACCACCTTAGAAGAGGCTTGGTTTCCCATACGTACTTTTCTACCTCCAACAGATTTGTAAGTAGAAAAAACGCTTCTCTCGGAGCACACATGACATGTGGCACCCGTATCAACAAACCATTCATTTGGAGTGTTACCATGGTTCACGTCGGAGACCATTGCGACCACCTCGTGATCTTTGTAGTTTATAACAACACGTTCAAATAATTTGCACAATATTGTCTCCAACAATAAGTACACAATTATATCGAACCATATGTGCATTGGTATATTCAACACCACAAGCATCCCAATTATTACTACCAAGTCAAAATTGGTCTTGCTTGTCAACTGACAAACGATAAACACAATTCTCAAGAGAATAGATCTCAAGGAATTAACCATTTCGTAGCCAATGAACATTGGTACTGTTCGTTTCTTCATTCCAGCTTTGGTGCTCATGTTTCCTCCAACTTCAATTGGTATAATCCTGTCTTAGAAGAGTACACTAATTTGTCTTGCGATTGTTAGAAATAATGGGAAGAAATTCCCAAGCCGTGTACAGGCGGTACTCTAACTATTACAATCGAAAGGAAACTTGCAACAAAAGAGGAATGGAAATTATAACGGAAATAAAGCAAACCAAATTTATAAGTCGAGTCGAGGAAAGCCCTCTTTCCGCAAGACAAATTACGCCCCGGCTAGTGCTCACGGAATGGCGTATTGCCCCCAAAGATAAAACGACTTCCTCCTAGCGTGTAGAAGCACCTCAAACCCGCTAGGCACCGGCGAACTTGATGGAGTTCCGAGAATCGAGCTATGCAATGCTCCTATATGTGAACTAGGATGTAGAGAGCTAGAGATAGAGAATGCTTGTTGTTGTTGGTGTCTTCTACTCTCCTAAGCTCCACCTATTTATAGGATAGGGGAGGCCACCTCAAAGGTCTTGCATTAAGGGACACCATAAACCAAAAGTAAGTGAAAGGCCAAAAGCCTAGACTTTTGGAAATTCCACATGTTTCACATATTTTCCTACAGATAATACTGATATCAATTGCTTCTGGCCTTCTTATCTCAGCCTTTATCAGTGGAGGCGTAGCAAGACTAAAGAAGCGAGGTAACAATTCAACTTCTGCAGTGGCGGTTACTCTAGAAAATATAGGCTATTCATGCCAAAGCATAAAGTCAAGTTAATACATTAATTCTTTTTTCATTTCGCATAATAGCAATGACACAGAATAATGAAGATCTAGAATTACCTGTGATGAAAATGACAACTACTGTGCAAGCAACAAATAATTTCTCCATGGAAAACATGATTGGAGTTGGAGGCTTCGGTCCTGTTTACAAGGTAATATACTAAATTAGACCGTTGAAGTTGTAGTAAATTATGGTGCTAGAGTTGTAAAAAACAATAAAATGGCAGGGTAACATGCCATCAGGAGAAGAAATCGCAGTCAAAAGATTGTCGAGGTCTTCAGGGCAAGGTCTTGAAGAGTTTAGAAATGAAGTTATGGTGATTGCAAAACTCCAACATAGAAACCTTGTCAGATTATTGGGATGTGGCATTGAAAAAGAGGAAAGGATACTAGTCTATGAATACCTACAAAATAAAAGCCTCGATTATTTTGTTTTTGGTAAACTCTAACTACTTTGTTTGTGAAATCTCATGCCTCCATCCTGCAATCTTCAATCCATTGTTAATATTCACACGGTGTTCAACGTTTGCAGATAACAGCCGGAGAGCATTGTTGACATGGCCTAAGCGATTATTATCATGGGAACTTCAAGGGGACTGCTATATCTCCATCACGATTCCAGATTAAAGATCATTCATAGAGATCTAAAAACGAGCAATATTTTATTAGACAAAAATTTAACTCCAAAAATATCAGATTTTGGGTTAGCAAGAATTTTTCAAGAGGATCAATCTCTTGGTAGAACAAAACGAGTTGTTGGAACATAGTAAGGTTTTCTCATATCATTAGATTACTCCGTTTAATGTATAGTAACCTTAAGATGAATAACTTTATGCATTGGATACATGGCTCCGGAATATTTAATGGATGGAAAATACTCAGAGAAATCTGACATCTTTAGTCTTGGAGTCGTGTTGCTAGAGATAATCAGCGGCAAAAAGAGCAGGGGATATGGACCCTCAGATCACTATCTAAACCTCTTGAGCCATGTATGCTTTCATGGCATTTTCATTTATAAGATTAAGGTCAAATAAGTTACCTTGTTCTTATTGTAACAGGCATGGTTGCTATGGAAAGAAAACAAGATCCTAGAGTTGATGGATGAATCTTTAGATGATACATTTGTGGAGTGTGAAGTGCTGAGATGCATGCAAGTGGGATTATTGTGCGTTCAGACATTTGCACATGATAGGCCAATCATGTCATCAGTGATTCCTATGTTAGAAAGTGATGGAACAAATCTTCTTCAGCCAAAAGAGCCTGGGTTTTTTGTTGAGAGAAATTCAAGCCCTGCGGCTATGGAAGTGGGAAGTATTACTTCACCATCAGAGAATGAAACAATCACCATTACTGACTTTGAGCATAAGAGTTATATGTTGTGATCATTCATTAAATTCTCACGAGTATTAAGTGTTGAATATACATCTCCAAAAACAAAAATAACCCATAGTTATGAGAATTTACGGTTATGTACCATTGATTATTTTTCATGGTATGTTATTTAGTTTGTTTAGTTCATGTAGGAGTGTCTATTTGTTTGTTCAAGAGAAAAAGATGGAAGAAATTAATTTAGGGACTATCCAGAAGAGTTACACTAATAATAGGACTTGAAATTCAATTATTGAAACCAAAATAATTTATTCAGTTAATTATTAGTGATGAGAGCAATACTTAATGTTTACGTGTTCACATACTGAATATTTATGTGTTCACATTACAAGTTTTCAAGGTTTGAAAAGAAAATTATTGGTTGGACAAATAGTCAATTTATAATTTGGAAAAATATGGTACTCCTATAAATAGTTAAGTGAAGAATAAGATAGAAAATAATGTAAGATAGAAAAAGAAAACAATATACAGAAAAGTCTTTCTATATTTCTTTACATTATTATCTTTTATATTTTACTTTTTTTCTCCACTTTAATTATTGATTATCATTTTTTTTAAAATGAATAAAAAAAGAAATGTCTCACTCATGGCGGGATGGAAAGAGTACAAAATTTAATACTAGTATTTATTTTGGAAAAATTAAAGTCTAATACTAATCATTTACTAAATTAACCCCATTTACTTAACTTAAATAAAGTTAGAAAGAATGAAAGTTATTCCAAAAAAATTCTTAAATTTGTTATATTATTAAAATATACTCCACTTTATTCGTACATAAATATATGCATCTAGGTCTGGCAATTTTCGACACGACACGATAATTTGACACGAATCCGCATGAAATTATTGGGTTTAGGTCAAGCCTTATTGGGTTCGTGTCCTTATCGGGTTGACCCATTAAGAATTCAATAATTTCGGGTTGGGTGCGGGTTGGATACGGATAACCCATTAAGATAATACTATTATTTTTATTATTATTTAAAAAATATTTTTTACTTTAATTTTTTTAATTCTTGTAAATTTAGGTTTAAAAGGTATAGACTGGATTTTAATTGTGTAGGTTGAAAAATAAGGTTTAATCGTGTAATATCAGGTTTTAATCGTGTGATATCAGGTTCGGGTCATTATCATGTCGAGTCAACCTATATTATATCGTGTCATTAACGGGTTCGTGTCGGGTGCGAGTCGTGTTCGGATTTGAAGGTAGCATGTCGGATTCGTGTTCGGATTTACAATTCCCTTAACAGGTCGGGTCCGGGTTAAGGGGTTATTGGGTTGGGTCGTTATTGGGTCAATTCGATAACGACCCAATCCACACGATTTGCTAGCCCTAGGCCATAGACAATATGGGGTACATTATATTGCTAACTAATTACTAAAATGCTAAATACAACTAAATGATAGGCATTGGATTAATAAATCAAGGTACAAGATCATTAAGCCACGAGTATCAACACAACGTACAAAAAATGTCAATTAAAGGTATTAATGTCTATTGAGAAAAAGTTAGTTATAATTAAGTTTTTAAAAAATATCTCAAAATTTTAAAAGAATATAACTATCTCAATTTTAATTATTTTTTTACACAATATATATCAAATTAAAGATAATTTTACAAGGATTCTAACGATATCTCACTTGCATATATTTCGATGTCAAAATTTGATTTTTTTTAATTATCATATTTTTCAAGTATCAGCTGAATGTCAATGTAGCTATCATAATATGTCAATATAATGCATATACAATGTCAATGCTAAATTATATTGACGTATTCAATGAATCGTATTGATATGTTTAGTACGCTACATTGATAATTTGATCCAAAACCCTAATTTTGGTAATCTTTTAATAATTTTAAATTTAAATAATAATAAAATGAAATCACACATGACAATTTATGGACCGCTACAGCTTTACAAATCTTATGATGTTAAATTAGTTGAAGTTAGCAATTAAATGTTGAGTTAACAATTGATCACGTCTCTAGACAATATAGTATTACTACATCAACTTATTTACATATTTTACTAGTGAGGAGTGATCAATTGCTAACTCAACCTTTAATTACTAACTACAATTAATTTAGAACCATAAGATTTGTAGAGATTTAGTAGTCTATAAAACCTCATGTGTAAATTCATTTTATTATTAATTTAAATTTAAAAAGATAAGAAAACTAACAAAATTAGGGTTTGAATCAAAATGTCAATATAGTGTATTAAACATATCAATACTATTCATTGAATATGTCAACACAATTTAGCATTGACATTGTATATGTATTATGTTGACATATTATGATAGCTACACTGACATTATGCTGCTTTTGAAAAATATGAAAATTAGAGAATTTTTTTTCAAATTTTGACATCGGAACATATGCAAGTGAGATCTCGTTAGAATCCTTTTAAAATTATCTTTAATTTGATATAAGTTCGTGCTATAAAATAATTTAAATTGAGATAGTTATAATCATTTAAAGTTTATGGATATTTTTTGAAAGTTAGTTATAACTAACTTTTGATCAATTGACATTAATACCCTTAATTGACATTTTTTTGTATTGTATTGATAGTCATAGATGGTTAATCTTGTCCCTTGATTTCATGATCCAATGTCTATTATTTAGTTGTAGTTATCAATATAACATACCCCTTTTACTAGTAATTAGTTTAATTTAAATCGAAGTATACTATTACTCAAGTAGGGGAGTGATCAATTGCTAACTCATCATTTAATTGCTAACTACAACTAATTTAAGACCATATGATTTTAGAAATCTTGTGTTATAAAATTTACCACGTGTATTTTTCATTTTTATTAATTAAATCGAAAAAGATAAAAAAACTATCAAATTAGGCTTTTAGATGAAAATGTCAATATAGTGTTTCGAAAATATCAATACAATGCTTTCAGAATGTCAACACAATGCTTTGAGAATGTTAACACATTGCTTATATTGACATTCTACATGTATTACATTGACATATTTTTATATAATATGTTGACATTTGTTGTTGTACGAAAAAATTGAAAATTTTCAATTTTTTTTTTCAAATTTTGACATCGGAATATATGCAAGTGAGATCTCATTAGAATCATTATGAAATTATCTTTAATTTGATATATGTTGTGCAAAAACATAATTTAATCGAGAAAGTTATATGCATTTTAAAGTTATGAGATATTTTTCAAAAGTTAATTATAACTAATTTGTTGTAAATTGACCTTAATATCCTTATTGACTTTTTTTTGTTGATATAAGAGCATCCACAACGGTAGTGGCCCAACCCGCGTCCGTCCGCGCCGCTGGCACAGACGTGTCTCGCCGCCGCTGCGCTCGCGCCGCTGGCACGGCGCTGCTCGATGCATCGAGCAGGACACGTGGCGCGCGGCGATTGGGCAACGACATAGCCGTTGCGTTTGAATTTTTTAAATTAAAAATCAGTTTTTAATTAAAAAACCGATTAAAAAAAAATTCACTTCCTAAAAAAAATATAACCGTTTATTACCGTTTTTTACCACTTTTTAATTTTTTTAATTTTTTCCCCCAAAAATACACACTTTCATCTATAAATACCCCCACTTTCACACCCAAAAATTCACATCAAACTACACAATTCTCATCTTCATTCTCCCATATCCATTCTCATCTTCATTCTCCCATATCCATTTTCATTTTCATTCTCTCATACCCTACAACATAACAATGTCCGGCCAAGGCATCCAAGCCTCCTAGCTCAACTGGTTGAGAAGGGAGGCAAGGATATGGCGCCATCCAGGAGGTCCTGAGTTCGAATCCTGGATGGCGCAACCTGGGATTAATTTCCCTGTGGGCTCAAGGCTTGTTGCCTTGGGACTTTGCAAGCGGGCAGACCTAGACCTGTCTGAGGGTAGTCAACTTACATGTCCGGGACCCACCTGAGGGTAGTCAACTTACGAGCCAAGAGGAGGCTAGTTCGGACGTGACCACGAGGGGCTGAGGCCTGAGGGTAGTCAACTTACGAACCAAGATGAGGCTAGTTCGGACGTGACCACGAGGGGCTGGGGTGGGCTAGTTCGGACGTGACCACGAGGGGCTGGAAGAGGCTGGTTCGCTTGCCAATGTATCTCGAACTCTTTTGTGTGTGTGTGTGAAAAAAAAAATGTCCGGCCAAGGCGATGACCACCCGCCCTCTCACGGTTGGAACCTCGAATGGTTCGGTTCACAACCGTTTCCTAGTCCGGAAACGGAATATTCGGCCCCTCCTCAAACCCAAGATTTGGGCGTTCCGGGTGGCTACCGGCCATACCCAATCGACGACCAAGGTGCCTCCGAAGGGCGATACGGGTGGACACCGGAGCCTAGGCCGACCGCCCCCTCCTAAACTCCGCCTCCTCCTACTCGCGGTGTCCACACACCGTACACTCCGACGGAGATGGATAAATTGTTCAAGGCGTACTTGGAAATCTCCGAAGATGCGGTGGTTGGCACAAACCAATCCGGCGATCACTTTTGGTGGCGCGTCTCTCGCTGGTACAATGAAAACCGGCCGCCGGGAACGATCGAGCGCAACAAGAGTATGGTGCGCAACTCCATCGGCCGAGCCAACGAAGAAATTGGCAAGTTCAATGGCTATTTCCTCCAGGAGACGCGGAATGCCGGGAGCTGTTGGAGCGAGGTCGACATCATCACTGCCACGCTGAGCACCTACCAATCCATGAACGGCAAGTCGTTCAAGTACCTCAACGTTTGGCAGGACATGCGGACGCACCCGAAGTATATGGGAGGCGTAACATCCTCCTCTAGCGGCTCCTCCAAACGGTCAAGGTCGGTATCCCTATCCGACGCCGGCTCCGAAGAAGTGGCTAGCCAACTCGCCGGAGCTAACTTGGATAGCCCCGACGCCGGACCAAGTGGTTCCCGACGCCGACCGCAAGGAAGGAAGAAGGCGGCGGCCGACCGCCGTCGCGCCGCGACTCCATCTGCCCCCGCTCCCTATGCGCCACCTCCACCCCCGAACAACTCGCTGTGGATGCACTTAGGCCAACTCAATATGGCCGATAGGTCAACTATGACCCCCACGCAACTTCAAACGCACGAGACCATGATATTGGGTCTCCAAAAACAATTGGGGTTAGTGCCGCCGGATGAGTAGTCTTCGTCAGGTAATATTAGCCAATAATTATGTAATTTTTAATTTTTAGGAGTTTAATTACGTAATTTTTAGTATTTTAATTATGTAATTTTTAATTTTTAGGATTTTAATTATGTCTTTTTTATTTTATTTGTAATTTGTAATATTTATTGTGGTTTTTTAATGAATTTTAATATTATGGAAATGTTTTTGTTTAATTGAATTTTAAATTGAATTGTGCTCGTCCTTGCGGAAGAGCGCAGCTGTGGGTGTTGTGCTCTTGCCAGAGAGCAGGCATGAATAGTGGCACCGGGCCCACAACCGTGCTCGCTGGCAAGAGCACGGTTGTGGATGCTGTAAAACTTCCTATTCTAAGTATATCTGAATCGCTAAATAAAATGATACTATATAAAATTTTGATATAAAATAGTTCATATACAGTTGCAAATTTGTCAATAAATCGAGTAGAGTAGGTAGAATTTTGAAGGCTATATATAAATACGCCAGCCGGGAATCGAATGCAGAACGAGGCTGTTGTACAAGTATCATGGTCGCGAATCGACTAATTTATTCAAATTTTCTTTATTATGTTTGTTTTACTAATAGTGGAGCTTTAAACTAATTTAGTGGTTTGAGTAGAGAGCAAGCAATATGAAAAAGAGGTCGAAAAACTCGTTATTTCCGATGTGAAGGCAAGCATATATGCCCCGCCGCGCCTCCTCCTTTCCCCGATCAATACGTGATGATCTGTACAGTGTAGGCTAAAATATGCACTCTCACTCCACTACTTTATCCCACTCTTTTACATTTCTTCCGATTCACTCTGCAAACAACTCTCCTACTCCTACTAAGGAATCATCTTTTTTCCCTTACAATTCACTCACCCCCTCTATATATCCATCCCCATTCCATTCATCCTTCTCCCTCGTGCATTCCACATGGCCAAATTCCCATCGCCGCTTCGCATTTTCTCACTCTGCTTTTGTTTTGCATCCATTTCCGGTATGTTTCCTTCACTTGATTTTCCACTGCCTTAAAATGCTGTATTGGGCCTTAATTGTCATAACCCATCTTGTGGTTCTATTTATATAGAAGTATGATACAAAACTCTGTGATAATATAATTTGTTCTTCTTTCTTGCCGTGGATATAGCTAATACAATATTGGTGAAACACGTACATATGTGTCTCTTTACGTTTCTCTTCATTTCGATTACTCAATTACTCTATTTCCGTCATAATAGCGTCCATATCTAAATTTAGTATTTTTTTCTTCCTCGAAACAAATTCAGATGGCGCAAGAATACCTCATTCCTTGAAAAAATTAGACTCATCAAACACTGATCCATACGTTAGTTCCCCATTCTCATTGCCACCATATGAATCTCTTCCTCCATTCCCTTCTCCCGAAAACACCCCTCCCTATTGCGTATACCCACCCACCACCCCCATGCCGCCCACATTCCCCACCCCATCATCCATACTGCCCCCATCCCCACCCTACTACGAGCTTAGCCCGCCTTATTACGAGCCTACACCCCCTTACTACGAGCCTAGCCCACCTTATTACGAGCCTAGCCCGCCTTACTACGAGCCTAGCCCACCAAGCCACGTCCCCCTCCCGCCACCCACGGGATCCATTCCGAGCCCAAAGTTCCTGCCTCCCATCGTGTTCCCGCCGCCGGCAGTGCCCCCGCCGCCTCGACGGACGCCTGTGACGGCTATGTGGTGCGTTGCGAAGGCGGCGGTGCCGGACCCGATTATACAAGAGGCCATGGACTACGCGTGCGGGTCTGGAGCTGATTGCGACCAGATTCAGCCGAGCGGGTCGTGCTTCATGCCCAATACACTGTTTGCGCACGCATCCTACGCATTCAACAGCTATTGGCAGAGGAGTAAGGTGGCCGGAGGTAGATGTGATTTTGGAGGAACCGCCATACTTGTCACCGTTGATCCGAGTAAGCAAAGCTGCTGCTGCTGCTGCTTTTACTCACTTCCTTAACAAGCCACTTTTCATTTAATTTCTACCTCTTTCCTCTGCTGCAGGTTATGATGGATGCCATTTTCTTTACTTCTGAGTTTACTGATGCTGACATGTTGCATACCATTTTGTGATATCCCCGTTTTTCATTTTTGGATATTGTTTTGCGGTAGATTAGGTGGGGGCCTCTTGCTGTTAATCCAGATGAAAACTTAGCTGTTTTTTACTACTTAATTCGCATTAATTTGTTTTGTTAATCTCTTATTTAATTTTATGAATAATCATCAATGATAGTAGTACTTTATAATTGTATCCAATGATTACTACTCTCCCCCTAAAGAATATACCCCTTGGATTCGACACGAGTTTTAATGTAAAAATGGTAAAGTAAGAGAGAGATAGGGAGAAACGATAATTTAAGTATTGTTAGTGAAGAATATGTCACACCTCATTAGAAAGAAAAAAACTTTCCAAAATTAGAAAGTGCATATTTTTGTGGGACGGACTAAAAAGGAAAGAGTGCATATTCTTATGGGACGGAGAGAGTACATTTTAATTTATTTTAAACTGGGTACGGAGTGTTAAATTCGATGATTTATACGTATAATTTGGTGTTTAATTCACATTTCGTAATTAAATGTCATCTTATCATTTCTATTTAAGTTAAAACTTACTCCCCCATCCTATCCTATGCTACCCGTACTTTTCTTTTTGAATTGTAAATTAAGGATGGGTGATTAGTGTTATTAGATTAGTATAATAAGATACTTAAAATAAAAATAGTGCAATTAGTTTGGAACGAGACAAAAAGAAAGTACAAGTAACACGAGAGTAGTACTATTAAACAATATCAATCGACCGCATCTTCAATCCTAGTAAAGTTTAAAGAGTTTTAATCTTCTCTTACTAAATTTCAATCCTTTTTCAAAGTCGCTCAATCCTTTTTCAAAGTCGCTCAAATTCTATGTGATCAAGTTGCCTACGGACTGCACCAAAATCTAAAAGGTAAACTTGTTTCGGATCAACCAAATCAATCATAAGGAGAGTATTATCGAAGCCATTTCCTCTTTGTCCCATTCCCATCTATCCATTGCAAAGGAGATCCAATACTTCACAAAATAGTATTAGTACTAGTAGCATTACATCTCGATTTCTTTCAGCAGCAGTCGGATAGAGCACATAAAATTTTGTACTCGTAGTTAATATATGTAATTTCTATAATATTTTTTTTGTTTTTCATATTTTGTATACTAATTTAGTTTGTTTACTCTTTTTTTATTATTATTATTATTATTATTATTGTTGTTGTTGTTATTGTTATTGTTATTGTTATTGTTATTGTTATTGTTATTGTTATTTTTGGTTTGTGTAATATTTTACTCTATTGTCCACGATTAAAAGACGCATTTTGTGGAAAGATGCATTTTTTTCAATTTTAGCAAATGAGCCTAGTCCACCAAGTATATCAGACCTATCGGGAATCGGGATCATATCACCGATGAGTAAATCCAATTAAGTACAAGCAAATTACTCTATGGAGTATTAAATTAAAATAAATATGTTAACTTGTCATACTAATTTAAATTTAATACAAATTAAAATCTTCTTGATTAATCTAAATATGATCCTCTTCTAATGCTTATAACACAATAATCCAAAACTAAGACTAAATCTACACTTTTGGATTTTGAAATGAATAGATGAAATTAAAACTAACAAATTTTAATAAATAGTAGACAAAATATCAACAAAATGGTAATATTGTCATTATGTTATCATATGATAATTTTCGTGGGGTATTTTTTTATATCAACATTGTGTATTACAAATATCAACAATATGACATGAGAATATCAACCCAAGTACCAGAAAATATTAACACAGTTTTATTGATATTTTACCTACATTATATTGAGATTTTGCATATACTGTATTGAGATTATTTTTGCATTTGTTGATAAAATCTGATTATCAACGTGTACGAAAATTTAAATACTATAATTTATCAAATTTCATCATCTGAACATCGTCGGAATATATGTAATTGAGATCTCGTTGGAATTCTTATAAAATTATCGTTAATTTGATATATTTTTTGCGAAAAAATAATTTAAATCGAGAGAGTTACGTAAATTTAAAGTTTTGAGATGATTTTGACAAGAGAGAATTGACATTAATACCCTTAAGCTTATTTAATAATTTTTTTAATTTAAAATATAATCTATGTGACATTATTTCAACCATCATATCTCCTAATCTAATTACTAAGATTTAATCTTAATTAGTGATTGTTAATTAATTTATCTCCAAATTTAATGGCTAAGATTTGGTATGATGGTTAGCCATTCATCACTCCCCAATCTAATATACCTAAATAATTTGATAGTAGTATTTTATAAATAAAAAAACTCACTTATTTTGTGATTATCCTCTAGCATTAAGAGCATCTCCAGTGGTTCTGGACATGCAATAGCCCTCCCATAGCCTTGCCACTGTCACATCATCAGCACTAAAATCCTCCTGCCACATCATCTAGACATGCAACTGGACAAGCAACTGGACATGCAATTGCCCTTCCATAGCCTATCCATATCACTAATAACAATTATATAATTTAATTTACAATCGTAGCAACATACGAAATTTAATTTACGAGACAAATACAAGAAAATTGAACAATACTATTAAAATTTTAAAAAGTACAATAATTTTAAAAAAGTACATTAATTTTAAAAAAAATACAAAAATTAAAAAGTACAATAAAAAAATTACATAAAAAATCACTCCTCGCCGCCGTCCTCGCCTCCGTCGTCACCGCCGTCGCCACCAACGCCGCGGCAACTCCCGCCGGTATCCCTCTGCAACCCCTCCAATTCTTCACGCATGCTCCGGAGCAACACACGAAGATAAGCCTTCTCCTCGGGGCCCACCGCCGTCCGGAAGTCGGCTAACGTCTTCACCATTTGAGCGCGCGTTTGTTGACGCGCGAAGAATTTGAGCTCCTCGGTGGACTTGCCGAGGGGGGATGCCGACTGGACCTCCTGGGAACTCGGGGTGCCCCCCTCGCATCCCGTTGCGCCCGCCTTTGGCCAACCGGGCGAGGTCGGCAACCGAACGAACGAGGGGTCGGGACCTCCTGGGCCGTCTCGGGGAGGTCGTGGGAACCACCGCTGCTGCCGCTATAATCACCGGTATAGTTCAGTTTCTGCTTCTTCGGCCAGCCAGCGTCGACACCTGCCCGGAATTTCTCCGACTCGTTGAGCACAAGGCAACAGTTCCAGTAGGTGAACTCATAGTACTTCACGGGATCTGGGTAGGCTCTCTCCGCAATCCTCCTGCAGTCTTCCTCTATTTGGCCACTGGTCCGCATGCGGAGGGCGTTGGCGTACAAACCCGAAAATCGAGAGACGGCAGACCTGATTCGGTCCCAGCACTTCCGGCACTCCTCCCCGGTGCGCGGTCTCCCTTCAGGGCAAAATGCCCTGTAGGCAGCGGCTATCTTGGCCCACAAGTTGACGATCCTCTGGTTGTTCGAAATGAGAGGATCATCGCATACACTCACCCACGCCTTGGCCACCGCAACGTTCTCCGCGTCCGTTCACTTCCCCCGGACCCGGCTATCCTCACCCGGCTGCGACGAGTCGCCGACCTTCTTGGCCTTGCCCTTCTTCTTAGGGGCGCTCCGACCCTGCCCTACTCTCCGGCTTTGAATGGGAGTTTCCAGAACCTAGTTAATATCAAAACCCAACTCCTCTAAGGAGAAGGTCTCATACTGCGTGTACTGTGCATCCGTTGGGGTCGATGTGTGCGAAGAACCGGTGGAAAAATCAAAAGCCGGCCGATAGACGTTTTCCCTCCGGGCGTCCCCTGCGGCGATGGCATCATCTGTTGCGCCGGTGGCTGCATCCCGGGTGCCCACCCCGGCATCATCTGCATAGGGGGTTGCATCGGCGGTACCCCTGCCAAGCCAGCACACTTCCCCCGGCGCCCATCGGTGGCATCATCTGCTGCCACGGGTACATGTTGTAGTACCTGGTCATCGGAGGCCAACCACCTCCCACGGGAGCCGAGGGAGTCTGAGACCCTCCCCTGGGAGTCGGGAGAGTCTGAGACCCGGTCGTCACTGGAGTACTTTCTTGTTCTCCATTTCTCGTAGTTGATCTTGTATAGAAATAAAGATAGAGAGAGTACTCGTTAAAACAAGTGGTGTGAATGAAAATGATGTCCAAAAATTAAAAATAAAAATAAAAATCTTACTCCGGTCTGACGCCGATCCGGGGCCTACAATGGCGCCCTGAGGATCGGCGTGAGAATCGGCGTCAGCCCAAGAATCAGCGTGGGCACGCCGATTTTGACGCCGATTTCGCCGACGCAGCTCGCAATGGTTTGGCGTCAGCATCGGCGTCCGCGAAAAATCGGCGTGCCGGTGACGACGCCGCCATTGGAGATGCTCATCTGCAATTTTTCTCAATTGTTCCGTTTAACCACCATCTTCTGCAACTAGTGTACCCTACTTCTCCAGCGCGCCGCTGCTTCTCCGAGCAGCGACCGCACGTTCAACTCCCCAGTAAAATATAAAGTTGAAGAGTAGATTCGTCGGAAATGGACGGCGCGCAACTAATCGATGATGGATTTCCGGCCACAAGGTTGTTCAACCAGGGATACTCCTACACATATGACGACGTCATCTTCCTCCCCCACTACATCGACTTCCCTACCGACGCCGTTTCTCTCTCAACCAAGCTCAGCCGCCGTGTCGCCCTAGCTATACCATGTGTCTCTTCTCCAATGGACACGGTCACTGAATCCTCCATGGCCACCGCCATGGCTTCACTCGGAGGTATTGGTATCGTACACTATAACACCCCCCACTTCTAATCAGGCATCGCTAATTCGCCAAGCTAAATCGCATAAAATACCTTTTAGCTATGAGACTGTATTTAAGTCTCCATCCGATTCAGTTTTGTCCGCCGACGAGTTCTGCTCCGCTCCCTGCATTTTCGTTACCGAGTCAGGGAGCCAGAGGTCGAAATTTTTAGGTTTTGTGATAAGGAAGCTAGAGTTTCTGAGTACATGACGAAGTCATCGATTACTCCCCCAACTAGTTATAGTTTTGAGGATGTTGCGGGATATTTGGCCAAGGATTACAGTGAATTTGTGCCATTGGCGAGGGATAACGGGGAAGGGGTAGGAGAAATTGTTAACTTAGTTACTAGTGAAGATGTGGAGAGGATCAAGGGGTTCCCCAAGTTGGGGCTGTCATCATTGGCGCCTGAAGGGAGTTTCTTGGTGGGTGCTGCGGTAGGTACTCGGGAGTCTGATAAGGAGAGGTTAGAGCACCTGGTGAAGGCCAGGATTAATGTGGTGGTTCTTGATAGTTCTCAAGGAAATTCGATCTATCAGATTGAGATGATCAAGCATGTGAAGAATAAGTATCCTGAGCTGGATGTGATTGGTGGGAATGTTGTGACGGCTTATCAGGCGCAGAACTTGATTCAGACAGGGGTGGATGGATTGAGAGTTGGTATGGGGTCGGGTTCCATTTGCACCACTCAAGAAGTATGTGCGGTTGGGCGTGGACAGGTAATTCATAGGTTCACTGTGTTGTTATCTGATTATCAAAATCTAGCATTTCTTAATTTGTGATGTTTTGAATTTTCAGGCAACAGCAGTTTATAAGGTTGCATCAATTGCGGCTGCGAGTTCTGTGCCTGTAATTGCCGATGGTGGAATATCAAACTCGGGGCACATTGTGAAAGCTTTAACCTTAGGGGCATCAACTGTGATGATGGGTAGCTTTTTAGCTGGAAGCAATGAAGCTCCTGGTATTTACGAATATCAGGTAAAAGCTAAAACATGCTTTAAAATTACGTATTTTTACTTTATT
Source organism: Salvia splendens (assembly GCF_004379255.2). NCBI lineage: Eukaryota > Viridiplantae > Streptophyta > Magnoliopsida > Lamiales > Lamiaceae > Salvia > Salvia splendens. Next base: position 28,526,617 of record NC_056038.1, read on the forward strand.
GTGAAGTTTCAGGGAATGTTTGATTAACTTGTTTATGACTAACATGAAGCTATTGTTAGTGGGTTTTTTCTTGCATGTGTGGAAAGCTTTGTTTCATTTATTTTATGTTTGGTTGCAAATCTAATTATTTGAAAGTGTGAGGTTACAGTGTTTGATTTGGAAATGCTATTGAGAGACATTGTTGCTTATGACTTTTTTAACCCTTTTCAAGATTTTAATTCACCACTCTTTCCCTCATTGCTGTGAAAATAATCGCTCTCTGCACTCATTTTTAACCCTCTGTTTAATTCTCTCTACACACTCACGCCTAAAATACATACACACATTGTGTGTTTTCTTGCCTGTTGGGCTGGAAATCTGCAGCTGAAAATTACTTATTTTAACTTCATTTTTTCGAGGTTTACATGGCATCCATACAAGCTAATCTTGATCTCATTACTCCGTGATTTAGTTCTATCTTTAGAAAACGCTGCTATGCTTAAAACATATATCAACATGATTTTTAGGAAAACTTGTTCCTTACTAATCTGGATGATAAATCATTAAGTGGAGATCCTGTTCTCGTTTGTATTTAGGGTGGTCGGCGAGTGAAAAAATACAGAGGTATGGGATCCCTTGAAGCAATGACGAAAGGGAGTGATTCCCGATACTTAGGTGATACAGCAAAGCTGAAAATAGCTCAGGGTGTAGTTGGAGCAGTGGCTGATAAAGGGTCTGTGCTGAAGTTCATACCCTACACAATGCAAGCTGTGAAACAGGGATTCCAGGATCTTGGTGCCTCCTCCCTACAGTCTGCTAATGACCTCCTGCAGTCCGGCGTGCTAAGGCTAGAGGTTAGCATATATTCCTTCCTCTCTATTTTTCTCAAAACTTTCGTTTTTATGAATATGGAAAATGAATGATTTGTTCAACTTACTGCTACAGGTAAGAACTGGGGCAGCGCAAGTTGAAGGTGGGATCCATGGGCTGGTCTCTTATGAGAAGAAATCCTTTTAAATTTTGATCTGATATCCAATGTTAAACTTGTAATGTACCATCACTTTTATCTGTTACTTTGAAAGATGTTTTATTTAAAGGATATTGCCATCTAATATCATGAAAGTTTCAAAAAGTTGGGGTTTTCCCACGAACCTTAAAATTGACAAATAATATCACGAACTTTACCCCGGGTTTGTTTTTTCTCACGAATGAAAAAAATTTCATAAATAATATTATGATACGGATTTTTTTCATAATTTTTCGACAACAATTTTGAGAACTTTAAGTTTTTCAATCCTTGAAGATAGTTTTTCTTGAAGCACACACTCCAAAATTGTTCTTCAATCTATTAAAATAACATGAATATTTTCATTCGTGGGAAAAAACAAACTCGGGGTAAAGTTCGTGATATTATTTGCCAAATTTAAAGTTCGTGGAAAAAATCTAATTATTTGAAAGTTTCGTGATATTAGATGTCAATATCCCTTTATTTAAAAGTTGTTGCTTGCGTATCAGCTTCGTACTTGTCGAATAGGTCATCTCTTGCCTTGGTTTTCCATGTCTAAAATGCTTTCATTTTCTTTGTACTTCGTTGCAAAAAATGACTGCAAGCGGCAATTAGTTGAAAATCCTAGTACATTTTTGTCTTCCAAAATCCTACATCTTTGGGGGTGGAATCCTTGATGAATAACCGCATTAATTGCTCTAGTGTTAGAAAACCAAAATGTGTTCAGTAGAGGTACTCAGTTACATCTGTAACTTAATTATATTCTACCAAGCATGTTACATAGACTCACTTGTATGAAGTTATAGTATAGGGGTCTTGGCTGCAATCCTTCTTAGACATATGTAGATGGAATAAACAAGACAATCGATAAATATAATTGGGTAGATTTACATGACTAGCATAAATTCAACTCATACAACGTATATGCATCAAATGTTCCATCAAATGTTCCAAACGGCTCTTATCCAAGGTTTTATACACACATTGCCCAAAGCTAACTGGTCTAGAGATCCAAGGCTCTTATCAGATTTTGATAGCAAATATCAGCTAGTTCCGGTTCCATGACAAATAAGAAGGATCTCCAAGTTGCCTGAAACATATAGATCAATGTGAAATGGAAGAATGATAAAGAAATGGATATTGGAGAAGTTCACCAACAGTATCTACAAAATCAAATACCATGCAAAAATGAGCAGACATGTTATATGCTCATACAAGAATTATGAACCTCCTTGATAGATCACTTACTTGAATGAAATATAAATAACATAAAAATCGCATCACGTTCGTATGATACTATGATTAATGCAGATAGGGCAGAAGTTATGATTATCAGATAGGGCAGAAGATCACACCTTGGTTTAATTAGATAAATAAGTAGGAAAACCAAGGCCAGGAAAAAGCATAGTCCACCAACAGTGAGATATGCAATACCAACAAAATCATTCTTCCCCCCTAGCCAGCTTGTGGTAGAAAGAACTAGTTTCTTCTTGCCACTGAAACTGTAAGTATTGTAATTGTTCTCCAATGTCACGTTTATGAGCTCATCACGTTGAAGATCAACTTCTATTTTCCCATACAATTTCCTGAAAGTGGGAAGTGCAGCAGTTCGCATCCATACAATGAGGTTCTCCTGCTCGCTCAACTGTAACATGGCATCACATTCACAAGAGAAATCAGTCGAAAGCAATTGAAACCAAAGTCTCGAGGAAGCAGTAACAAACTCTGATAGTAAAAAAGTGTTGGTGATATTATGGTGAGAAATCAAGATCTTGGTACATTGTATTACAAACCAACACAAGATAGACAACATATTGAGGACTACTTTTGTAGGATACAGATTTTGTAATTTGGAAGATGACGAGGATAGGAGAAATAACTTATTTTGGGATTGCAAAAACATTTTAATGGCATTATGTCTACCTGAAAACTGTGCTGTTGATAAAAGAACTAACAGTTTAATGAGTTGCACATCTGATATGTTTTCATATAATTATTGAGCAGTCAAAAGGAAAAGAAGTACATAAAGAATAATTGTAATTGCAAGTAAGGTGGATGTAATATTCTCAACTTAAATGCAGGATGAGCCATTTTTGGTATATGCATTAAAGTCACATGCTAATGTAAAAGATGAGAAGCTTACTGAAAGATTGGGATTAAGAGTGGCCCCACCTTTCAGGGTTCCATTCTGAAAATTTCTTGGGAATACATCTTTACCAAATTTGTGTTCCCTATCACTCTTCCACGAGATTCCTCTCTTGTTCACATTAAGTTGTTGGTTATTTCGAGTAAAGTCATAAGTATCATTAAACAGACTCCATGCTATAAGACCGCAGGGAACAATAGGCGCCCTATCAGGTGTGGTGTCCTCAGGCTTACAGGCATCTGTCTCCTGCAGACTTCCATTATTCCTCAGCTGCTGATCACTTCGGCTCTTCACATATCTATCAAATTCATTGAAGCATTATTTATAAGCGTTACAGGCACCAATGATGACAGAGTGACAAGTATATATCAAATTATAGGACCAGTGAGGATAATGGATGGCATCTTGTTTCATATCACATTACGAAAACGGAAGTAAAATTTAAAGGAAGTTTGTTTGGCGTTATAAGGTGTTTTAAACAGCTTATTTATGCATTTATCAAGAGCTTTTATTCTCTAAAAATTGGCTGGTAACTTTTGAAATAAAAGTCTTATATGCAAATCCTATAGCTCCATTCAAATGTCACTCCGATGAAGAAACCACAGCAAAACCATTCTGCCAAAGGTGACCAAATGGTAGAGAAACAATGGAAATCACATATGTAGCGACAAATTGGCACACAATAGGGATAACACACTATATACCTCCGATGGTTTTGATAGAAATTGTCGAGCTGGTAATATACATAAATCGGCTGCTTCATATTCTTTGGAACCTGAAATAAATTGATGGAATAGTCAAACCATGATCTTTTGTGTTTCATATGGAAAAACCATACATGCTGAAGAGCGGACTCACCCTAAGAGTTCTTTGGCAAGTTTTGCTTTGATTGCTTTGAATAAATCCAACCTTGTCATTTCTCGAAGGTTCGGGAATACAATCCGTTTCATACCGATCAACAATTTCTACAACCTGCCAAACATAAGGAATCTTGTCAGTAAAGCATACTGAAATGAAGTGATGGGCAATATAAAAATAAATTACTGTGAATTTGAAGCATACATCTCGAGAGGCAAAGAGGGATACGACACCAATGGGAATAAAGATAACACTAACAAGCAAGAATGTTCCGATCACCTGCATCCAAGAGTAAAAAGAGGAGAAAGGCCATCCACCATTATTAGAAAAATATTCTATATATGCAGACAATATAAAAAGAATGTGCAGCAAAGCCAGAAGCATTTACCCATTTAGGAGTAAGTATCGGTTTGCATGCTGGAAGCTCCTGTTGAGTAAACCTTGAATCTGAAGAAACAATTATTAGAAAAACCAACTTAAATTTCCGAACCAAAGCTCGTTGCCAGATGGTTGTAACTTGTAAGAAGTGGTTTTACACATTTGGAAATGCTCAAATAAAAGAATGGTTAATAACATGAGACTAGAAAATACATAAATATCATTAATTGACACGAAAAAACTCATAAACAGGGAGCAGATAAGTGGATATGGAAATTAAATCAATCTTGGAAATGCTCAAATAAAAGAATGGTTAATAACATGAGACTAGAAAATACATAAATATCATTAATTGACACGAAAAAACTCATAAACAGGGAGCAGATAAGTGGATATGGAAATTAAATCAATCCTGCATTAATATTGCTCGCTTTAACAATGATGAGGGTATAAACATAAGATAAGAGACTGAGAACGAAACCCATTTACCATGCTAAACTCGATCGGGAAACCATCATCTAATCTTCTTAGGAAAAAAATTCTATTGGTTGATCAGATCCTCTAGACCCAAGTAGTTTTAGGAAAGTTTTATAGGAAACAAAGAACATGAATAGTATTATGAAATGCTAAGATGCATAAATTCACGAAAAGAACTATGTTGTTAATAGGAAACCCTATTCATATGCTTCTTCTCCAAATGCCCAGCCATAACTTGGATCCTAGAAGCTAGCTAAGTGCATCCCAGAGAAGTCCTCAGATATGGCCTTTTTGTTCCATCTAAAGTATGGAACTATATGTTGGGGCGAGGGAGGATCCTTAGAATCAGGTTCACTGGGAAAACTAAACAATGAAGAAGCCGTTGCCATCTGCATTTGCTAGGAATCGAGATCACATCTTAACTTATCCCTTCTTCAGCCCATAAACATGTGACTGAACTGAATGATTTTTTATGTATTTCAGTATCACCGAAGGCAAATCATGGTAGCACTCTCAGATCGTAATCAGTTTCCAAAATAACATCTGGAAATTTAGCATACCTTGACAAGTAATTGAAATGAAATGATGTGTATACATGCCACGAGTCGAGAAACAAGACAAACCCCTTTACTCTTTGAATTCTAGAAATCAAAGACTAAAAACCTAATAACAGATAAACCCTATTCATCTTACATTCAATAAACAGATAAGTCAACATACATTATCCAATTAAAACAGAAGAAGGTGTAGTAGGCAAAGAAATATACACTTTGGACGCTTGGAATTCCTTCTAGGTGCAGTCGAATCGGCCGATCCAGCTCCTGCAGCGCTTGACGACGCGTTCATCACTTCACAAGAGTCTCTCTTCTCTACTTTTAAGTCGCAATCCCTCGATGAATGCCAACAAAGATTAAAAGAAGAAGAGATTTGAACAAAAGAACGGAAAATGTTGGAATTTGGAAACTGAAAAAAAAATTAAAATCAAAGAGGGGGTTTGGGAAAGATAATTAAAGAAGATTAGGCGATCATAGAGAGGGTGGGGATATTCGGGGGAAGCTGCTGCTGCTGTGTTATTATTGGAACACACTTTCTTCTTCTTTGACTTTGAAAATTCTTCCCATTGTAAACCTCACGCTAGAAAAATAGAAAAAATTCACGGCTAGAAAATTCCGCGATGCGTCTTTTTCTTGGGGACGGGGACGGGGACGGGGACGGCAAGCTCTTCTTGGCTCACTAGTCAAGAAGGCTACTGCAAGAGAAAGCGTTGATGGACAAAGAATGTCAAATTTGAGGAACGCGCTTTATTTGGTAATCATCGAGAAGGTTGTAAGAGTGTCCACACTGGTTGCCCTTGAAGGCCACCAAAGTTGGCCCGGCCATCAAATGTGGCTCTCCACAATGGTAAAACCCAAAAATAACAAGGGCCACGAAATGTGGCCCTCTCCAAAATTAAAATTAATTTTGTTTGCTTTTTTTAATAATATTTTTTAATTTAAGTACAATAAATTTTATTAGACTATAATTTATGATATTTATAATTTTAATTAAAATAAAATAATTTGGATTGTAAATAAAAAAAATTTCACAACCTAACCAAAAAAATGTGTAACAAGAACTTCATTGTATTATATTAATAAAATAGAAAAATTATACAACGAAAGTTTTATACTTTAAAAACAACAACCCGAAAACTCATATCACTCTGCGGCGCTCCTTCTACGGTTCCAGACCTCTTCAACCATATCAGCCTGCAGTGATGTATGCGATATTTGGCTCCGCATATCGGTGTACCGCTGGATCAAGTATTCATTAGTACGTGGTACACCCATCTGCAGGGGCTCCATGGCAATACCCGAGCTCGAACTAGCACCATCTTCCGGTGTCCATCGCTCTGCAGCAAATCCTTCGTCAGCTATTATCATATTGTGCAATATGATGCATGCAGTCATGATGTCTGAGACATCATTTTCGTGCCATTGTCGAACCGGGCACCGTATAATGGCCCATCGCGCTTGGAGGACACCAAAAGCTCGCTCTACATCCTTCCTAGCACCCTCTTATTTTTTTGCAAAGTAGGTTTGCTTCTGCCCAACGGGTTGTCGGATCGACTTCACAAACACGGGCCAGCGAGGGTATATCCCATCGGCCAAATAGTATCTCATGTTGTACTACGTGCCGTTGGCTATGAATCTAACTTGCGGACCCTCACCCCGGCTCTCGTCATTGAACAGGTGGGACGATCGTAGAACGTTGATGTCGCTGTTCGACCCAACGACCCCAAAATACGCATGCCAGATTCGCAAGCGGTAGTCAGCAATGGCTTCCAGGATCATCGTGGGATGTCGGCCTTTGAAACCAGAAGTGAACTGCCCCTTCCAAGCCACCGGGCAGTTCCTCCACTGCCAGTGCATGCAATCGATGCTTCCCAACATCCCTGGAAAATGATGTACAGTCCCGTGCATATCAATCAGACTCTGGCAATCATCGGCCGTTGGCTTCCGTAGATACTCCCCTTTGAAGATATCCTTAATGCCCCTACAAAACTGCCTCAACGTCTGTAGGGCAGTCGTTTCGTCCATCTGTAGGTATTCGTCAAACATGTCAGCGGGCCCGGCATAGGCAAGCTGCCTAATTGCCACCGTACACTTCTGATATGTCGACAAGCCGGGTCGGCCGGTGGCATCATATCGCAAGTTGAAGCACTTGAACCGCTGCGCCAAACACGTCGCTATATGGACGAAGAGTTGTTGCAACATTCTGAAACGCCGACGGAAAATCTCTGGCGGATAACGGGCGTTCTCGCTGAAGTAGTCTTCCATCAACCGACGGTCAGCCCCGGCATGGTCACGGTCGATATACCGCCGATGATAGAACGGCCGAGGGACTGCTACCGCCGCCGCCGCCTCCGCCTCGTCAGCTTCCTGTTGCACCGCTGCAACCAGGTTTTGGAACTCCAGATCTACCGCTTCTTGGTACCGTTCATCGTCGGAATCCATATTTCAGAAGTTGAATTAAAATAGATTGGAAAGATTGGAGAGAGTGGTGTTTGAATTGGGGTAGAAAATGGAGGAAAATAGGGTGTATTTAATAAAAAAAGCAAAAAAAATATTAAAACTCAGTGGCTGAGCCACGAAACACGGCCCGCTGCAGTGGTGGGCCGCGTACCCCACGGCTCAGCCGCGTGAAGGCCGCGGCCGCGGCTCCCTCTCGGCTCTCGGCCCTCAGCCACCGTTATCGGCTCTCTGCAGTGGGGGCCGCGCACCCGAGCCACTGGCCGCGGCTCTCCCACTGTGGACACTCTAATCACGATTAATAACAATTGTTAAGAATGAACGTGTGTTTGGTTGAGGGAGTGCTATGCTATGATCGTAAAGAAAGCACGCGGCAATTAAAGCAAGTTCAAATGTCGATATGGATTTGCGACATCTCTCCCAGTGGCGGACACAAGTGGAGGGGGTGGGGGCTTAAGCCCCTCCCAAACTTTTTTTTTTATAATAAATTTATACTATAAAAAATTTCAACTTTCTTAGAAATTATCTTAAGCCCTTCCCAAGCTAATATCTTTGGGGTTTAATGGGAAGAAGATTTAATGGGAAGGAGGGGCTGAAAAAAATAAAATCACCGAGAAAACGTCTTGGAACCATGGCAACCGCATATAATGGGAAAAAGAAGATAGAAATAAATAAAAGCTGTTAAACTTAAATGAATACAATATGATAATAATATTGAAAAAGTGAATACCTATTCCCTAGTTAAACGGTGGCACGATCTTGCAAGTGTAACTACATTTTAATGATCTTACTTATAATAATAAAACTTTAAAAATTGTTTCCTAAATTTGCAAGAAACATTTTCTATTGAACAACGTAATTTACCGAAAACTAAAAAAGTTTTTCCCTTAGGGCATTAGCAATGCAGCGCCCTAAGGCGCGCCCTATGGCGCGCCACGTCAGTAGTTTTATCCTCCTACCTCCCCACCTGCAATGGGGCGCCCTAAGACGCGCCACGTCATCATTTTTTTAATATTTACAAAATTCATACAAATTTTTTAAAAAATAATACATTAAAATACGAATTTCAAAAACTTCATTTCATTTAATAAAAATTAATACATTACAATGTGAATTAAAAAAAATGCAAACTCAGCGACGGCGGTTACGAGCCCACACTTCTTCAATCACGTCGCTCATGAGCTGCGCATGCTCCTGTTGGTTGCGCATTGAGGCCTATCTAGATAGAACCTCTTCGAAGCCTAACGGTAACCCTCTATCGGGTGTGTCGGTCGATGTGCCGGAAGAGCTAGATGCACGGTCGTCTTCATTCCAGTCGGTGATGCTTCCGCCTTCACTCTCGACTATCATGTTGTGCATGATTATGCACGCATATATGACATCGGCGATGACTTCCTTGTACCAGAAACGAGCCGGCCCTTTCACAATTGCCCACCGTGATTGGAACACCCCAAATGCCCGCTCGACATCCTTCCGCGCCGCCTCCTGCTTTTGCGCAAATAAAACCCTCTTCTCACCAATTGGGCAGCTGACCGTCTTTAGGAAAACTGGCCACCGTGGGTAGATGCCATCGGCCAAGTAGTACCCCATATGGTATTGGCGTCTGTTGGCAGTGAACTCGATGGCTGGGCCGTTGCCGTTACATTGGTCGGTGAAGAGGGTGGACGAGTTGAGGACATTGATGTCGTTGTTCGACCCGGCTACGCCGAAGTAAGCATGCCAGATCCAGAGCCGATGGTCAGCGACGGCTTCGAGGATCATCGTCGGGTGGCTGCCCTTGTATCCACTTGTGAATTGGCCTCTCCACGCCGTCGGACAATTCTTCCACTCCCACTGCATACAGTCGATGCTCCCGAGCATCCCGGGAAACCCGTGCGCCCTCTCGTGCATCTGCATCAGACCCTGGCAATCAGTGGCTGTCGGCTTGCGCAAATATGTGTCGCCATAGGTCTCTACTATTCCCCGACAAAAGCTCTTCAGACACTCGTGGCCTGTAGTCTCCCCACAGTGGAGGTACTCGTCAAAAAGGTCCGCCGTGGTGCCGTATGCCAACTGACGAATAGCAGTCGTGCACTTTTGCAATGGTGTAAGGCCGGGTTTCCCGATGCCGTCCTCCCAAAACGTGAAGTATTCATCACGTGAAGACAATGTACGAACAATGCTGAGAAAAAGGTACCTCGACATTTTAAACCGGCAGAGGAAAACAGTCGGGCCCCATCGCGGTTGATCGGCAAAATAGTCTTCAACCAGACGTCTGTGAGCTTCCTGGTGGTCGCGTCGGACATACGAACTATGTCGAATAGGCCAATGGACTTGCTCAGCCGCCGCTGCCGCCGTCTCCCTCTCGCGCTGCATTTGCGCATAGCATGCCGCCATGGCCTCTTCAACGGCTGCATCTAATGCTTCGTCAAGCGAACCACCGGATTCAGATGAACTAGAACTATTGGTGTCGTCGCCGAGATTCATTTTGGTTGGATGTAGAGAGAGAATATGTAAAGAGATAGTCGATATGTTTGTATGCACAACTGAATGAGAAACGGGATTTAAATAGAAAATCAAAACCGCGTGCCATCGTCCGCGTCGATCGTCCGCGACCTCCATAATGGGGCGGACGATGGCGCGGACGATGGCCATCGTCCGCGCTATCCTCCGTCACCGAAGTATAGGGCGCGACTATCGTCCGCGCCCTATGGCACGCACCCGCAATGGGTGCGGACGATGCGCGCCATCGGGCGTGCCATCGTCTGCCCATTGCGGATGCTCTTATACAGCCACACTCCATTTAAATTTATTCCAAACGGTAGAACAAAAAAATATTGAATTTTTCTCCCACAAATTTCAAACGAGAATTACAACTTGTCTTCTTTACCACTTTAATGGGTTAGGCCAGGTCAATTTTTTTCTTTTCTTTTGTCATAGTTCACAAATTCAAATTCATATTTTTAATTAATATAAACATATTTGTGTAGTTTTGATTACCACATAAGCTTTAATTTGCCACCTATGTTTTGATTTTAGATCTAGGAGAAAAGTTATAAAAATCAAAAGTTCATGTATTTATATTCAAATTTTAAAATTTACGAGATAATTATGCATTTTTTTATGTAATATTAGATACTTATTGCTTTAGCAAAACAAGCACAACAATTTTATTTTTCTTTTTGTTAATATAAAATTATATTCATCCATGAATAAATGTCCCATTGTTCACCTGCTTGAATTTTAATGCAAAATTGGTAAAATAAGAAATGAATAGAAATAAAATGTGTTAGTGGAAAATGGATCCTTAATGAGAGAAAAAAATTTCCTAAAATGGAAAGTTTCTATTTTTAGGGGACTGACAAAAAAATAAAAGAATTTCTATTTTTAGGGGACGGAGGGAGTATGAAAATTTTTAGTGAAGCCCCTGCCAAAATTTATTTCTGCGTCCGCCACTGATCTCTCCACACATGAGTGAAAAAGCTATTCGTGTAAAAGTCATTAAATGTACTGCTACAAGTTAAGGGATCATTAAGTTTCATTAAAAATCATATAAGTATCATAAACTTTATGAAAAATTAAAGCAAAAAAAAACACCCCAGAACTTAGATAGTGATTTTTTGAAGAAACTACTAAAATACGAAAAAGAATAACCCATGCTCTATGACCGAAAGAAGCTAAAATCGTGGGAGAAGGTTGCGTTTGAGCTTTTAAATATAGCATAAATAGACTAAAGTAAAGGTCATTTTTTGTCCTAAACATATGGAGATTTTATGATTTTGGTCCTAAACATTATACTTTTGAATTATTCGGTCCCTCACAAATAAAAACGGGTCACATTTAGTCCGAATTGGACGAAAATTGTTAAATTTAACAGTCAACGAATATTAATTGAATTTTGACCGGATTAATATTCAATTAACTATTTATTATTAATATTCAATTAACTAGCGCCACCCTTCTAGTTCGCCGACACCGGTGTCGCCATCGAATCCCTGAGATTCCAAAACACAATCTCCGGCACACATTCTCCATATCATTTCCCTTTATACTTCCTCACTATCGCCTCATAATCCGTCTCCCATGGATTCGCTGATGCCTCATCGAATCACTGAACACAAACAGCCTCTTTATCATCTCCTCCGCCTTAGGCTTCCCTTTCACCGCCACTTCAAGTATCACATGAAACACCTTTCTGGAAATCAGTGTTATACCCTCATTCCATACTTTTAACAAACTCAGTTTTCGATTTCAAACTCTCCCCTTCCACTTTTTGAAGCTGTGGATTTTGGCTGAAAGTGATGAGCTTCTCCTTCCATGGCTCCTCGCTCAATTCCGACACCAAAATCCCTAGCGCCACTGATACCTTCATCGGAATCCCAAACATACTCCCTGAAACATCACTGATTGCAAGGCAGTTGCTCAATTTTCTAATCATTGCCATGTCATCCAACATTCTCCTCCACTGCAGCTCCGCCACTTCGCCGCCATGTTCATCATCCAACGATTCGATTATCTGGTGAGGAAGTAATGCTCTGGCAGCAATAGTGGCTTTGCCGGATCTCACTTTCCCGAGATACTCACGAAACCTCTCCTCATCGTGAATGAAGAATAGTTCCATGTAGTTTTTCATCGCCACGGAAGTGACTCTGTTGTAAGGCAGAGATCCCCAATCGTTGGGGCCGATGTAAACCTCCGGCAGCTGCAACGCCTTCCGCAGCGGCACAAGCACCTCCTTCCTCAGCCGATCCCTCACTCTATATGCATAATACGCCTCCTCCACGCTTTCATACTCCGAAAACTCCGCCACCGGAAACACCTTCTTCGCTATGGTCTCACACATCAACGTGATTCTGTCAAACGACGAATACAGAGAGGGGCACCATTTCGCGGCGAGACTAATTCGGTTCAATTTTCCCAATTTCAGCATCTCCATATCCGATCTCAACCGATCCGCGAAGAGATCGGAAATGCAATCGTACAGGAACCTGGAATTGGCGTCGTGATTGAATCTCTCCACCGCTCTCCTCACTATTGTTGATTTGTAAAAATAATAATAAATAGTTAATTGAATATTAATCCGGTCAAAATTCAATTAATATTCGTTGACCGTTAAATTTAACTATTTCCATCTAATTCAGACTAAATGTGACCCGTTTTTATTTGTGCGGGACCGAATAATTCAAAAGATAATGTTTTGGACCAAAATAATAAAATCTACATATATTTAGGACAAATAATGGCCTTTAGTCGCATAAATAATATTACAAAATTTGATTTTTTTGCAAACTATTCTTAAGTTCACTGTAGTGGCCCACTATCTTGTTTTAAGCCCGATATAGTGGATTTCTACAAATTTTACATGGAGTTTGTGTATTCCTATTATTTATTCTAGGTTGAATTATATGATAATTTCTTGCTTAATAGTAACATACTAGTTCATGAGAAAAATAATGTAGCGTGTAATTTATGACCGCGTTCTACTGAGTCTCATGGTGGGTGCACTATCAAGGCTCTGATCGCGGCCCATATGATGGGGATATTATGCAGATTCACTAAAGAATTTTCCCTTTTAATCCAGTACAACTAGGATAAATTAATCAAAATTTAATAGACATGGTTTAAACTTTAAACTTATTCCTAGAGCAAAATAAAAATGTTTAATTGCATGCATATAATTAAACATATGCTTGATTTCTAGAGATCAATGGCTAATTAGATAGAATATTAGCACCTAACGATCTCCAAAGATCGATCGGACGGTGGCTTGCGATTCTCCATGTGATAAAACCTTTTGCCTAGATCCCAAAACAAAATTTTGAGCCTGATTTGATAGATTTAACATTTTTTTATGCTATCAGGCCATAATATAACTTCTCATCTTCGAAAGAACTTAGCATGCATATCTTGCACGCCGCCATAATCGGAGTCCTTTGGTGAAAGTTAAATCAATTTTATGAAAATTGCATAAATTGTTTACATGTGAAAACTACATATGTGATTTGTGCAGAAGGTTAATATTCAAATCCTTCTCCAACATGCATTGGAATCCATATTAGAGATCTTCATTATCAAACCTACAAACTTTTGACATAATCCCGCATATCATTCTTTGTTATTGCGTGGGCAATAATCTGCCAAGAACTTGAACTAGATGAATAGATATAGATGAATAAGGACAAAATTCTCTCCAAGTAGAAAGAACTGAAAATCATCCTCCTCTCTCTTGAGGAGGATGAATTTTTGACCAAATAATTGTGTTTTCTCATCTTTCTTTTTCCTCCTAATAATAGATCTCTTAATAAGTAAGGCCAATGATTCGAGATATTATGGGTCATACCTTTATTAGCATTCCATAAAACATAAACTAAATTAAAGGATGAAATTTATTGGAGAAATCATAACAAAAGAGTCCCGTCCAAACCTCTTGGAATTCATAATATGATAAATTAAGGATAATAATAAAGGAAGAATAAAGATGGCACACCAATATTTTCACCTCTCTTAGCAAAACATGTTTTTTTCCTTATGTTTTTTTAAGTTCTAGTTTCGATTCTTAAAATTTTATTTTTCATTCAATAACTAAGAATTAATTTTGTGGGAAATAGGTCATAATATTTAAGGTTGAATTGAAATTCTACATGCAGCTAAGTGCAAGTCATCTTCTTCTCATCTAAGGTTTGAGGAGTTTTAATAAGTTGTTCTCCCTTAAAATCATGTGCAATATTTATTTCTATGCATGTACAAATGCATTCTAGTTGTAGGATTTTAATTAATTGCATGCGTATTGAATTTCAATTCTATATAGACCTTGGCAAACTAGGATGTCAAGGGGATATGAGTTGTAAAATGAATATTGGTGTCAAGTATACCCGACGCTGACTCGATACAACTTGAGATACCCAATACCCGCATTTATAGGATTTATTGTGTGTTGAGAATTGAGTATTGTAAATCCAACTTTAAAAGGGTAGCAAGATACAAACATAGTAACTCTTTGGCAATTGCAGCTTCAACGATTTAACTCTTTACTCGATCTTTAATAGCTGGAGCCTAGAGGAATACCATGGTTCACTCATTTGTGAATTAAAAACTTATATGATGGAGTACGTACTAAACAAGCCCAACAGCAGTAAAGCCCATCTGCCTAAAGCCCAAGAAAGAGTATCAGTTCGGCATGACTAAAGAGTTCAGTTCGGCACAACCAAAGAGTTCGGCCCCAGCCTACAGCTCGGTAAAAGCCAACCAATCAAACTCTGCTCTCAGGTCGGCATCAAGCTCTACTCTCAGATCGGCAAAAGCTGCTCGGCAATAATTCAGCAGTTCGGTCTCAGTATTCGGCCGAACTAGGAGATAGTGGACTCATGCAGGATTTCCACCTCCACTACACCCACGATCTATTTAGTGGTGTCAAGCAGTCATTAACTCATGCAGGATAGTGGACCCATGCAAGATCGCCACGATCTCCACGACATCCACTACCTAGTAAATGGCTGCATGCCACGATCTAGGTCAATGTATAAATAGAACCTAGATCAGATAGATAGGGTTACGTTCTAAGACTCTCTCGCTTTCTAGAGATCAAATACAAAATAGCAAGTCTGTATTGTAAGCTGTAAGAAAACAGATCAAGCAATACAACTCTGCCCTCATTTCTTCCCGTGGACGTAGATTTACCTCAGTAAATCGAACCACGTAAAATCTGTGTCGTGATCTGCATCTTCCTGCATTCATCACCATCAAAAATTCGCCGATTCATCACTGGCGCCGTCTGTGGGAAACAGAGAACCAAATTTGTGATAAAGCGAATTTTTGACCCTTTTTCCACCCCAAAAAAATGCATACCAGATCACATAACACCCATAATACCGTTCGTGATAACCGTGAGGAAGCTAGTCCAGCTCGCAGGTCTGAAAAACGGCCTCGGGAGACATCTACCTCCGGTTCTCACGAAGAAGGAACAAGCCACTCCAGGAGTCATCGCACCGAGTCTTCCCAGCAGCCCGATTTAAATGAAGCTGTCAAGCTGTTCTTGGCCGAGAAGCAGGAGGAGTTCTTAACCTTCCTGCAGAAGAGCCAACAGCCGGAGAAGACAACGGCGGATTCTCCCTCCTCATCCAGACATGAAAGTCACTACCGCAGTAGTGACGTGTCTTCCAGGAGAAAGAATCCTCAACCCCGACATGTTCCTGTTCCTCCTCGGTACCGGAACCACAGGAGAACTCCATCTCCTCCGTACCGAAGAGATATCGGGTTCGCCATGTACGGATCATTAAAGACTCCGTTCTCGGACGATATCACCCGAACTCCTTTGCCGCGGAACTACCGGACACCGTCAATGACTTATGACGGGCTAGTGGATCCTCATGATTTCTTGGGACGCTATCAATATAACATGGCGAACCAGGGTCTCAACGAGGTCCATATGTGCAAGCTGTTCCCCGAGCTGCTCATCGGGAACGCCAGAAGGTGGTTCGACAGCCTTCCTCAAGGCAGCATTAGATCCTACCGAGATCTAATGGATGCTTTCCACAGGAGGTTCTTTCAGAAAGCGGAAGCCCGGATCACTTCGGCTCAGCTGCTTTCTATACGTCAAGGTCGCGACGAAAAGATCAGCGACTTCCTGACGAGATTCCATAAGGAATGCCTACAAGTAGATAATCTCAATGATCTACTTGTCATTTCGGCATTCCAAAATGGAATCCTGCCCGGAGCTCTCTACAGAAAGCTCGTGGAATGCAGTCCGCAAACAGCTCAAGAGATGTGGGACATTGCGGACCAGTTTTCCCGTGCGGATGAGGCAGACCGTCGAAAACGGTCCTTAGACAGCTCATCCCGAGGAGACGAAAAGAAGCCCGATCATAGCGATCAGAGGTTTCCTCGCCGAACTCCTTTTGAAAGAATTCAAAGGGCACCAGTACAAGGCAGATTGGGACCACGTCTCAATCCTGAGAAGCCGCCCGCTCAGTTCGTACCCTTAAACAAGTCAAGAGCGGAAATTTTCGAACTACATTCCGATATGTTCGAAAAACCAAGGCGGATGACGAAATCGGCCGCGCGGCGACCTCAGGATCAATATTGCTCCTTCCATCAAGCCCACGGACACGATACCGAGGAGTGCCGAGATTTGGCTGCAGGTATTGATGTTCTTGTGAAAACAAGAACGTTAAAAAAATACCAAAGCAAGCAGCCGAAAAAGAACAAAAGACAGAGGGGTGCGAACTGCAATCCTCAGGATCCGAAAAGGCATGAGGATCCCGAAGACGACGACGAGCCGCAATATGATGGAGTAATCCTGACTATTGATGCTCTCCCTGCCGGGAAGACTAAGTCGTCCCTAAAAGCAGAACGCAGAGGTTCCAATCAAGAGGAGCCAACACATAAAAGGCTGAAGAAAGACGAAGTGATTACATTTTCAGATGCCGATCCCGTCCCAGCCATCTCTCCTCACCAAGACGCTATTGTCATTCAAGCCGGAGTGGCAAACAAACTGATCCACAGAGTATTTGTGGATACAGGAGCGTCAGTCAGCATTCTTTTTAAAGAATGTTTCGATAAAATGGAAGTGGATCCAGCTCGGCTCAGTCCGGCTCCGCTTCCTCTGAAAAGTTTCGCCCAGGAGGACACCCGCCCTGAAGGTATTATCAGCCTTCCAATCACGGTGGGAAAAGCGCCTACAAGCTCCAATACGATGATCGAGTTCTTTGTGGTGAAAGCTCGGTCCCCGTACAACATCATCCTGGGGAGAGACTGGCTCAACACAGTTCGGGCCGTTTGCTCTACTTATCACCTCACCATCAAGATCCCCACTAAAGGTGGGATAGCGGTCATCCGAGGTGATCAAAAGAGAGCAAAAGAGTGTCTGCAGATTGCGCTTAAAAGTGCTGAACAATCAGTTCAGCACCATCAAGCATAGCAATCACAGCAACCGGAGTCAGAGGCAAGCGAGATGACCGAAGTCACTTCAGAGCCGAACTCAATGACCGTTCAGTTATACGAAGATGATCCATCCAGAACGGTCAAGATCGGCTTCGCAGGAACGCCTCTACTCCGGGAAAAGACCATTCAGCTCCTCAAGGAGTACAAAGATGTCTTTGCATGGTCTCCGTTGGACATGATCGGAGTGCCCCCCGAGGTAATCACTCATCGGTTAAATATTGATCCTTCAATCCGGCCAGTAAAACAGAAGCAAAGACTCTTTGCGGCAGAAAGAAGCCAAGTCATCCATGACGAAGTCCGCCAATTGCTAAAAGCGGATGTACTATTCGAGGTGAAATATCCTTCTTGGGTGGCCAATCCTGTGATGATCAAGAAAAAAGAAGGAGGATGGCGGATGTGCATAGATTTTACCGATCTAAACAAGCACTGTCCTAAAGATTGCTATCCCCTTCCGAATATAGATAAAAAAGTAGAAGCTTTGATCGGCTTCGAAATTTTCTGTTTTCTTGATTTATACAAAGGATATCACCAAGTATTGATGGATGAGAGTGACGCTCCGAAAACAGCTTTCATTACCGATTTCGGCATTTTCGCTTATAAAAAGATGCCATTCGGTTTAAAGAATGCCGGAGCCACTTATCAAAGGATGGTAGACAAGCTTTTTCGGCACCTGATTGGAAAGGAGGTCGAAGTGTATGTTGACGATATAGTCGTCAAAAGCAAAAGCACTTCGGAGTACGAGCACAACCTCAAGTCCACTCTCAACGTGCTCAAGAAAGCCAACCTCAAACTTAATCCCCAAAAGTGTACTTTTTTGGTAGATTCGGGAAAGTTTCTGGGTTGTTGGGTTTCAAAGGACGGACTCAAGGCAAACCCCTCAAAAGTTCAAGTCGTTCAGAACATGGCAATGCCGAAGTCCATACATGACGTGCAAAGGCTAACCGGTTGTCTAGCCGCACTGAATCGATTCCTTTCCCAAGCAGCCGAAAAGCAACTGCCGTTCTTCAAGGTGTTGAAAAAGGCACCAAAGTTCGAGTGGGGAGCCGAGCAGAAAAAGGCCTTTGACGAGCTCAAAAGTTATCTGGCCGAGCTTCCTATTCTCTCTGCTCCAACCGAAGCCGAAGTAATATTCTTATACTTAGCGGCATCGGATCAAACCATCAGCGCGGTGCTTGTACGAGAAGAAGGTCTAAAGCAGTTTCCCATCTACTTTACAAGCCGAGCATTAAGAGGTCCAGAAACAAGGTATCAACCTCTGGAAAAAATTGCTCTGGCGTTAGTAAATGCAGCAAGGAGACTGCGGCCATACTTCTATGCTCACAAGGTATGCGTCTTAACTGATCTGCCTCTTCGGCAAGTTTTGACCAAGCCAGAAGCATCAGGCAGAATCGCCAAATGGGCCATAGAGCTGGGAGAACACTCAATCGAGTACCTACCTCGGAAAGCCATCAAGGGACAAGCCTTGGCGGATTTTCTTGCAGAGGCCAAGTTCGATCAAGCAATCCCTGTCATTGCCGAACAGAAAAATTCTGCCAATGCCAAACTAGCACAGCCCTTGGAATCCGAAGAAGAGCCGCCGGACTGCTGGAGCGGATTCGTAGATGGAGCTTCGAATAAAACGGGAAGTGGAGCTGGTATTCTGCTTATCGCTCCCGATGGACACGAGGTAACCTATTCACTTCGTTTCCTATTCCCCACTACTAATAATGAAGCCGAGTACGAAGCCCTCCTGGCCGGACTCCAGTTAGCGCAAAGTCTGCTCGTCAAATCTCTCAAAGTCCATTGTGATTCACAAGTCATAGTAAATCACATGTTGGGTACAAGTGAAGCTCGTGACGAGAGAATGAAGAAGTATTTGGACAAAGCGCAAAGCATCAGCCGAAGTTTCTCCTATTTTCGGATAATCCGCATTCCCAGAGCGGAAAATAGCCGAGCAGATACCTTAAGTAAGTTGGCATCAGATCCGAGCTCAAAGGCGGAAGAATTAATGCATCAAAGCATTGATGAAGCCGAGGTACATTCAGTATCCAGCTCGCCGAACTGGATGACGCCGATCTTGCAGTATCTGGATCAAGGACAATTGCCCGAGGATAAGAGAGAAGCTCGGAAGATCACGTGCCGAGCACTTCGGTACGAACCTCATGAAGGAATCCTCTTTAGAAAGTCTTACCTCCAGCCGTTATTGCGGTGCGTAGGACCAGAAGAGACGGACTACATCCTCAGAGAAGTTCATGAAGGATCGTGCGGCAGCCACATCGGAGCTAGAGCCTTAGCTAAAAAAGTTCTAAGATGGGGATATTATTGGCCAACCTTGGTACAAGAAGCAGTGCAGCTCGTCAAGACCTGCCCGAAGTGCCAAATCCATGCAAATATCCCAAGGATGCCGCAGACCGATCTATCCACTATGCAGAGCCCTTGGCCTTTTATGCAATGGGGCATAGACATAGTGGGACCACTTCCTCAAGCTCCTCGGCAAATGAAATTCCTAATCGTTGCCGTGGACTACTTTACGAAGTGGGTGGAAGCTGAACCATTAGCTACGATAACGAGCTCGAGGGCATTGGATTTCGTCTGGAAGAACATAGTGTGCCGATTTGGTATACCCCACATCCTCATCTCGGATAACGGGACTCAGTTCACCGACAAGACGTTCAAGAATTGGTGCCAAGAGCTGAATATTCAACAGCGGTTCACTTCGGTCTCTCATCCACAAGCAAACGGACAAACGGAGGTAACAAATCGTATCCTGGTGAAAGGGTTAAAAGCTCGGTTAGAACATGCCAAAGGACAATGGGTAGAAAATCTCCCTCAAGTCCTATGGTCCTACCGAACTACACCCACAACCTCCAACGGTGAAACTCCGTACAGTCTGGTGTACGGCACTGAAGCCGTGATTCCGGTGGAGATCGGCATACCCAGTCCCCGAACTCTAAATTTCTCAGCAGAAATGAATAACGACGGACTGAGAGCCGAGCTAGATCTTGCCGAAGAAAGAAGAGAATTGGCATGCATAAAAGCAGCCAAGTACAAGGAGCAAGTAGCCCGGTATTACAACCAAAGGGTGAAGAAGCTGCAATTTCAAGTGGGAGATCTCGTCTTGAGAAACAACGAAGTAAGCCGAGCAGAAAAGCTGGGCAAGCTCGAACCCACATGGGAAGGTCCGTATCGGGTGTCAGAAGTCCTCGGCAAAGGGTCTTACAAATTGGCTCACATGTCAGGAGAACAGGTACCCCGAACATGGCACATTTCCAACCTCAAAAAGTTCCATTTGTAAGAGACAGTCCGGTCAGTCAGTCTTGAGTCCTGTTCAGTCAATGTGCTTTATTTGGTTTGCTTGATCTTTGTTTCTCTATGTGCTTTTTATTTGCCTCTATGCGTTTTGTCTATGTGTTTTGTCTGTCTCTGTGCGTGTCGTCTCTTACAAATGTTACTGAGGTATCTTGTTCTTCGAAGGCTGATCCCCTTCTTAGAACATATATAAGCTAACGATTGTGAAGTCCAAGCTTCTAAAGAAGATACAAGACCACAATTCGGCTTAAAAATCAAGCACTTCGTCTGAAACGAGCTGCAACAAGCCAACGATTGTGAGTCAAAGCTTCTACAGAAGATACAAGACCACAATTCAGCTTAAACAAGCAGTTCGTCTGAAACGAGCTGCAACAAGCCAACGATTGTAAGTCAAAGCTTCTACAGAAGATACAAGACCACAATTCAGCTTAAACAAGCAGTTCGTCTGAAACGAGCTGCAATAAGCCAACGATTGTGAAGTCCAAGCTTCTAAAGAGGATACAAGACCACAATTCGGCTTAAAAATCAAGCACTTCGTCTGAAACGAACTGCAACAAAAGTCCGATTCTCGCGATAAAACTTGCCTGAATTAGGACAAGGGAAAGTCCGATCCACGCGATAAAACTCGCCGAATTAGGACAAGGGAAAGTCCGATCCCCAAATTAGGACAACGGAAAGTCCGATCCGAGCGATAAAACTCGCCAAATTAGGACCAAAGACGAGTCCGGTCAAAGATGTTTATTTCATCAGACCAAAGACGAGTCCGGTCAAAGATGTTTATTTCATCAGACCAAAGACGAGTCCGGTCAAAGATGTTTATTTCATCAGACCAAAGACGAGTCCGGTCAAAGATGTTTATTTCATCAGACCAAAGACGAGTCCGGTCAAAGATGTTTATTTCATCAGACCAAAGACGAGTCCGGTCAAAGATGTTTATTTCATCAGCCCAAAGACGAGTCCGGTCAAAGATGTTTATTTCATCAGCCCAAAGACGAGTCCGGTCAAAGATGTTTATTTCATCAGACCAAAGACGAGTCCGGTCAAAGAAGAGTTCACTTCATCAGACCGAGGACAAACATCAACTTACCCCGTACCTTTATCCAGAATGCCGAAGTGATTCACTTCACTTTCCGGGGGGGGTAGTGATGGAGTACGTACTAAACAAGCCCAACAGCAGTAAAGCCCATCTGCCTAAAGCCCAAGAAAGAGTATCAGTTCGGCATGACTAAAGAGTTCAGTTCGGCACAACCAAAGAGTTCGGCCCCAGCCTACAGCTCGGTAAAAGCCAACCAATCAAACTCTGCTCTCAGGTCGGCATCAAGCTCTACTCTCAGATCGGCAAAAGCTGCTCGGCAATAATTCAGCAGTTCGGTCTCAGTATTCGGCCGAACTAGGAGATAGTGGACTCATGCAGGATTTCCACCTCCACTACACCCACGATCTATTTAGTGGTGTCAAGCAGTCATTAACTCATGCAGGATAGTGGACCCATGCAAGATCGCCACGATCTCCACGACATCCACTACCTAGTAAATGGCTGCATGCCACGATCTAGGTCAATGTATAAATAGAACCTAGATCAGATAGATAGGGTTACGTTCTAAGACTCTCTCGCTTTCTAGAGATCAAATACAAAATAGCAAGTCTGTATTGTAAGCTGTAAGAAAACAGATCAAGCAATACAACTCTGCCCTCATTTCTTCCCGTGGACGTAGATTTACCTCAGTAAATCGAACCACGTAAAATCTGTGTCGTGATCTGCATCTTCCTGCATTCATCACCATCAAAAATTCGCCGATTCATCATTATACATTTACAAATATCTCATTTAAAAACTCTTAGTGCAACCACTAGGCATCATCATCTTTGTTGTTGTATTTCGATTTTGGTAGGCAACAACTTTTCTTACCTAAAAATCCGAACATGTTGCATAAATTTAAGTTTCAAGTGCTAATTCAAGTTGTAGAAGAGTTGCTTAAAAGAACATTCACCAAAGATGAACTCAAATATCGAAGCTACTCGAGTTAATATCCCTACAAGTGGGAGTTTTTGAAGAAAATAAGAAGGTAGGCCATATGCTCCAAATAAATGCTGCATAGTGGTTGACGGGGTTGGTAGAATCTGCTGAAATTAAAGTTAATTTAAGTGCAACAATTGGAAGATTGTCACTAACATTTCATTTTTTATGCAATAATTTGTAAAATTTAAGTAGGCAAATATTGTGCGATGGTCTTAACTAGAAGAAACACAGAGATTCGAATTCATCAATTCCGGTTGCATTTAATTCAATAATCAAGCCGTCTAAAAGTACTATATATGCGTATTTAATGAAGTTAAAATGATTGATTAAATTGTTCATTTTTAGGGATTTTCGCCATTCACTTTGATTGTGCTAGTGCATTCATTGAACTGACAACAATTCAATGGCAGTGTAAACCAACGACGACGAATTCACACTAATAAAAAATGTTGTATTGGTCACAAAAATAATCATATTTACTTATTTTAATCCATCCATCAAAATTAGTCATATACACTTTCTCACAGTTCAATAGCATCACGCATATATATGTTTACTAACTTATACTACTATATTTATGTAGCCCACCACTTATTACCATCATGTTATTAATAATATAAATTTCATTTTTAATTAGCACGACTTCAATCATTTTTTTTCTTATGCATTTTAATTTGTAGCATTAACTATCAAAACTAAGTTAGTACTACTATTTTTTAGGAACGCAGAGAGGAAGTATAACTTAGTTTAGGTATGTATGCAATAATATTAAATTATAATGTGAGAGTATGTGAGTAATAAATATTATCAAAAGGTATATGAGTGATAAATACAGCTAGGAAAAATAAATAAACCAAGATATTTGGGACGCCAAAAAAAACACATCATGATTATTGAAAAGAATGGAATATTTATCTAAACGGATCAGAAGTTTTTGGAGCATTGGAGTTTAATATTCCAATTTTTTGTAGTAGTATTTTATATTTTGAGCTATGTTTAATTTAAAATTGTAAGAAATCAAAGTAATAGAAAAAAAAATATTCAACTGTGAAAATAAAACGTCCCTAGAAGTCAAATACTACTATACAGACATAAATACATAAGCATACAGCATAGTAATACCACAATGTGATGAACTCCATTTGATTCATCATCCATTCGTATTTCAAATCTCCACCTAAACAATTTATAAGGATTGTCTCATGTAAAGAAAAGTTAGTTTTTAGTGCCTCTTATAAATTAGACTTTTTCGAAAGATGATGTCACAGTGATTTGAGAATCCTTATCAATACACATGCACTGAAATTTGAAAACAATTTAACAACTACCATCTGTGAAGAATTTATTTTAAATTTATGATCATTAATGTATTTCCCTATTTTGTTATAGAATCATGACCGTCATATATTCCATATTTTTTCCACCAGAAATTGCAATATATTTAGTAGTTATGTCGTAATTATGATGCTGGGCCAGAATTGCATATGGACTATATTAAATAGGCCCAATCTGACACGTGAAAACGACAAAACTAATTATATAAAAATAAACGCAAACAATTAAATAATTAAATAGCTGTAGCAATATTGTCGTAGGTGAAGCTCCAGCGTACCACTCCAGCAGCAAGTATCAGTTATACAAGTGTTGGAATCCCAATAATTGTGATCTTCTACACTTGCGACGCAGAGGAGGTCAACACTTGTAAACCATATGGCGTCGGCACGCATCGCCACGGCATTTACCCGCCGCTCTCTCCCTCACCGCTTCGCTGCCACAACAACTCAACCGCGCTCTCTATTTTGTTGCCAGGTTCTCCGATTTCCACTCTCGATAATCCAATCTTCTATTTGTTTGCGCGAGATGAACTAGATTAGTATCGGATTCGTTTCTGTTCAATTTTGTATGTCAAGTTTATGCGACATTATTAGTTCTTAGTCGAGTGTAGAAATTACATTTTATTTTGTCAATTTCTGCGTTAGATCATCGTGATGCGCTGCTAGCAGTAGTGCTTCACCAATGCTGTGAATATTGTGATTCAGATCAGAATTTCTTTACAGGCACATCAGATGAGTACGGACGCAAGCAGTGTTGCTGCTCGTCTCAGCAGCTCGGGGTTCATTAGAAGCCAAGGTTTCATTGGAGGCAAATGGACTGATGCATACGATGGTAAAACTATTGAGGTTAGGGAGTCTGCAATTGCCAATTACAACTTCAGGGAAAATAAGAGTATGTTCTAAGCATTAAAAAGTGCTGTTACCTTTCTATGGCAGGTCATCAATCCTGCAACAGGCGAGGTTATAACAAATGTTTCATGCATGGGTGCTAGGGAGACAAATGATGCTATTGCTTCAGCTCAAGAAGCATTTGTTTGTGAGTTGTTCATGTTAATTGACCGGATATCTGCTGCCCTGTTCCCCTGTTTTTGTATTTTCTCATGTAATTAATACCAGACATTGCACTTGAAGGCGCTATGAGTATATCTGTGATAAGAATAAGATATATGTAAAACATATTCTCGTTCAGCTATCCAGCTAGTAGTCATTTCTTACCTAGGGTGGTATCGTCTAATAATAAACACTGCTTAGGGAACTGCCTCTGCTTCTTATCTGTGTGATATTCCTTCTGATGAGTTAATGATGGAGTACTATGCAAAAAGGGAAGAAAATATTCATGGCATCTGATAATTGAACTACTATGCCTTGTCCTTTTTTTATTATTATTACCAGAAACTTAGTTTGATTATGTTTGCCATTTTCCCCTATTGATAAGTCCAATTAATTGTTTTTTGTATTATTAAATCTAATTATTCTTTCTATTTTTTGTAGGGTGGAACTGTAGTTTGTGTTTTATATAGTCTAATATTCTAACACATCAATTTTAATTGAAGCTTGGAGCAAGGTAACCGCTGCTGAAAGGAGCAAGTGTTTAAGAAAATGGTATGATTTGTTGATGTCCCACAAAGAAGAGCTCGGTCAACTTATGACCTTAGAGCAAGGAAAACCTCTAAAAGAGGCCATTGGTGAGGTACCCTAGTTTTCTATCCCTGCTCTACCAATAACAACATTATGTTTTGAATATCTTTCACTGGAGAGCATATATAAATTATGTGATTTACAGGTTGGCTATGGAGCAAGTTTTGTGGAGTTTTTTGCAGAAGAAGCCAAGCGAGTTTATGGGGACATCATTCCAGCAACATTACCTGATCGTCGGTTGTTTGTTGTAAAACAGGTAAATGTTCTTGAGTAGCTCTTTATATTTTGCGTCTGTTTCTGTTATGCACTCTTTGACACTATTGTGCATTTTATCAAGTGGAAACTCCTGTTCCGAAAATTACCTAGGGAATAGTCAATGAGCCCTAAATATATGTTTCATGAACAAAGGAGTATAGGAAGTAAGATGCTGGTAGAATGATCTAACTGAATTTTGAAGTGTTGGGATTCAATGTCCTGTTTCATCCATAGAGAACAAACTCTTCAACAAAGAGGAGACAGTAAAAACAGAGTCCTAAATCAATCAGCTAGGTTTTGAAGGAACTGAGAAACCTTGATGCTATAGATAATGAAATCCATGTTGAATTATTTTTGAATGAGAAGTGATCCTTGAAGATTTTTTAACTCAGGGAAAATTAGGTTTATTTTATAGAAAGAATCCACAAGTGGTTGTTTAATTGTTTTAATAGTTCATAGGTTCAGATTAAATGTGCATTAAGGAAAGTGCATTGTTTCTGCTTGAAACTTAGTCATCTACTTCTACATTATATGTATACTTGAATGTCCTACTGTGGGTTGATAAGGTTGGGCACCTATATATACTGATTATTTAGGTATTTATATTAACAAAAGGAATGTTCTCTCGCAGCCAGTTGGAGTTGTTGGGGCAATTACACCATGGAACTTTCCTTTGGCAATGATTACACGCAAGGTTGATTTAATTTCCTATTCTATAGTCTTTTCGAATTTTGTTTCTTGTGACAGAGCTGCACTGGTATCATGCAAATCAGATTGTTTGTCTTGATGTCAGGTTGCCCCTGCCCTTGCATGCGGATGTACTGTTGTCGTGAAACCCTCAGAATTTACTCCATTGACTGCATTAGCGGCGGCGGAACTCTCTGTTCAAGCTGGGATACCACGTGTAATTCTGATTCTGAGCCTTTAAAACTACACAGACACGTAGCATATTGGTATTGGCATGCAAGGACTGCACCTATTCTATTTCGAAAGTGAAGATTTTAATCGCAAGCACTAATGAGTTATCTGACAACAGACAGTGCCCCCTCTCAAAAGCGAACTGATATAAGCTACTATAGAGTATTAGTGTTGGTTCATTCTATTGTCCATGCTTATCGTCAAGCATTAGAAATTATAGACACAACATTGGGACTGATGACTGATGTAATCCCAAGACATTATGTGCTAATCTTGTCTTATCTGTGGTTATTACAATGTTTGGTTAACTCTGATCGTTGTGTTTTTTCTGCAAGACAGGGTGCAGTGAATGTTGTAATGGGAAATGCTTCTGAAATTGGGGATGCTCTATTAGCAAGTCCTCAGGTTTTCTATTCTTAAAAGTCAAATATGGTGTTTATGGTTTAGAACACTGAAACAAATAGACTTTAATGTCAGCAAAATTTGTTTAGGTGAGAAAGATAACATTCACAGGCTCGACAGCTGTGGGAAAAAAATTGATGGCAGGTGCTGCAGCGACTGTAAAGAAGGTAGGCATTGAAAATGCATGCATCCTTGAATCATCTTTACTATTTTATTAAAAATTCTCACATGCAGGTCTCCCTTGAGCTTGGTGGAAATGCACCCTGCATAATTTTTGATGATGCTGATCTTGATGTGGCTGTGAAAGGAGCTGTAAGAGAACCCATTTCTTAATAATCTGCATAATTTTACTATAGCAAAAAGACTTTAAGGTTGTAAATTTGAACCTTGACCTTATATCAAGTAGATACGATGAAGTATCAATTCTTGTATGGAAATTGATATCATTGTTAGTCAATGACTCAAGGTGGTAAAAAGTATGTTAAATTATCTTCTGCTAGCACTTCCATTGTTTTGAATATTTTGGCTGATGCTTTCTTTATTTGGTCAAAATAAAAATACACACTTGAGCTGTCTGGGCTCTTGAACTTGTGATGTTCAATATGTCATACAGTGAGGCTTCCTCAGCTTTAACATTGGATGATTTGTTTATACAGTAATTTACTAGAAACAGAAGGGTTTCAATATTAGGATTTTATGCAAGTTGCCTTAAATGATACATTCTCAATTTTTAGACTTTCTTCCTGTTGTATCTTTGCAATTTCAGTTGGCAAGTAAATTCCGGAACAGTGGACAAACATGCGTCTGTGCAAATAGAGTGCTAGTGCAAGAAGGTAGCTGAAAACCCTTAAAGAGTGTCATTTCTATTCTTATCTAAATTCATTAATACATGTTTGAGTGGTTTTGTACGAGTTTATAGGGTATACATGTGCTTAATTCTTCATCTGAAAATAGAAACGAGTTTAATCACATGGAAAATTAGGCTTAGTCATGTACATAGACCGCCTTAATTATTATGGATTTACTCAACTTTACCTAGTCTGCTACAGAAAATCTCTATCCATGGCATTATGTAACTTTTTGACTGATTTTACATATTGTCCAATCATGGCTGACCTGGCAATTATAAACAATTACTAGTACTACTAAATAGCAAATTCATAGAAATCTAGGATATTTTTAGGTACCAAGCTGACATAAAATTGTTAACTTCAAGAAATGTCCAATATATTAATACTCCCTCCGTCCCATAATAGATGGCATAGTTGGAGAATGGCACGGGATTTTAGGAGATGTTTTGTGTGTTAGGTGGAGAGGGAAAGTAGTATATTTATTATATTAATGTGAGAGAGTTTTTTCCAAAAAGGGAAATGTGACATCTTTTGTGGGACATCTATTATGGGACGGACGGAGGAGTACAATCATTGATTAGTTGGAAGCTACTGCATATAATATTTATATTACTGAGTTCCACTAATACATCATGTTTCAACTTTTCCTGGAACATAACATAATCCTTCTGATGTTCCTGTTTTGATTTTTTTTTGTTGTAGGAATTTATGAGAAGTTTGCAGATGCCTTCTCAAAGGCTGTTGAGAATATGAAAGTTGGGCATGGCTTTACCGAAGGTGCAGTAGATGTGGTCAGTATTTTTGCTTATCTCAAATTTGTTACAAAATTTTGCTGATTGTTCCTTTATTGCATGTATTTTTTGCTGCCATATGCCATAGGCCTAGCATGTAGAAGTAACACACCCAAATCAATTCTCAACACTTCTACATCAAATATAAATATATAATATGGAAAACAACTATTTTGAAACAAATAAAATGCAACTACTAAAGATGAAAGGCAACTAGCAATTACGAAGCAAAGGATAGAGAGCACTAACCCTGCTTTACAAACTTACTGTCTTGCTTGTATATGGAGAGTTTATGTGGTAGATCAACAATTAAATACACCATTTTTTTTCCTAATCTCATTTGTTTGTTTTATGGTGTTTTCAAATTTAACTACCAACATGTTTGTTAGCAAAGTTTCGTGGGCTGTGGTAAGCCTCTAGAAATTGTGTTCTCTTCCAACATAGCATTGCTGTTCACAGATACCCTTTTTGCTAAATCTATGATGTAGCCAAACTATTAGAATAATCATTAGCTTTAACTTTTCTTGATATCACACAGGGACCTTTGATTAATGATGCTGCAGTGCACAAGGTTAGCTTTCTGTTTCACATTCCCATTGCATATAACTCTGTACTTCAAGATAGTTGTTATTGACACATTCCAATTTCCTTATAGGTTGAATCTTTTGTGCAAGATGCCATCTCAAAGGTTTGTAGTTTTGTTGAATGGAATTATAACTGCTAACGTCAATTATCTTTGAAAGGCCAATCATGTTGTTTTCATGTCTTTTAGAAACTATTGAGGCTTAGAGTAGAGTAACGTGTTTGAGGAAATATGTATATTTCATCAACTGTCTGCTAGATATTGACAGTGCACTGCTTTTGAATATGTATATATGTTTGGAAAAAGGTATGGTGATAGATTTCATGTGCTTAATGTAAGCTATGGTGACATGTGTATTGTGAACTATATTGTTAGCTAGCTCCTTACTGGATGTTTGTAAAATTAAAAGCGTTCCAGGTTTTGGAAACTTTTGTGATCTACTCAATGTGCCAAAGGGCATGCCGTTTTATTGATAATGTACTCGCACATACTGGGCTAACAAATATACATTTCTTGTTC
Source organism: Salvia splendens (assembly GCF_004379255.2). Lineage (NCBI taxonomy): Eukaryota > Viridiplantae > Streptophyta > Magnoliopsida > Lamiales > Lamiaceae > Salvia > Salvia splendens. The sequence continues at coordinate 28,556,989 of NC_056038.1, forward strand.
AAGGGAGCTAAAGTCCTTGTTGGCGGCAAGAAACACAGTCTCGGGATGAGATTTTATGAGCCCACGGTGCTGACTGATGTAAAAAATGAGATGATTTTAGCAAGGTAGCTCTAACAGCACGATCAAAACAATCTTTTATTTATACATTACGATGCTTGTAGATGCAATGTCAATGGTGATTGCAATTACTTATAGGAAACGGAGCATCTTTACATGTTTTGACAGAATGCATATCTTTGCAGTTATCGCACCTTGTTGTGTGCCATGTTGACCTAGTCGCCAGCATGATGGTTCTGTTGCATGACATACTGAAAATGCATAACAGTTAAAATGTTTTTCATATGTCATAGTAGGTGGTGCAGGAAAGGAGAATAGCCTTCACTACTGGTCTCTGTGAGCATCAGTGAAATGTGGAATAAACTTAATTAATGGGAGCATGTCGCTAAGTCTAATTTTGACCTGAGCTTGTGCTTGTGGGATTGGTTATTGCAGTGGCCAACCTTTCTCTTACTAGTCTATTGCTTGTTGTAAGATGTTTTGGTGGCTGGAAATTGATAATGGTCATGTTGTTTTGTATATTTTCTACATATACATTTTGACTCTATATACTTTTAGGTAGAAACTTAATAAAATCCTTTTCTCCGTTGAGTGCTCTATAACTTAAGATTGATCACAATCTAATGACTTATAAATAATATTGACATTGTTTTACTCCCTCCGTCCCTGAAAAGTATGAACTATTTCCTTTTTAGTCCGTCCCTAAAATGTATGAACTTTCTAATTTTAGAAACTCATTTCTCTCTAATGAGATGGGACCTATTCTTCACTAACAATACTTTAAAAACTTTTTCTTTCTATCTCTTACTTTTCCAATTATGCATTAACACCCATGCCGAACCAAATGTTCATATTCTTTAGGGACGGAGGGAGTATTTGCTATTGTAGTTAACCGTCATATTTTCTTGATATCAGGGAGGAAATATTTGGGCCAGTTGCGCCTCTTCAGAAATTTAAGACAGAGGAAGAAGCTATTCGCCGGGCCAATGACACTAATGCAGGTAGTCTGATATGACCCTCAACTTGAATATGAACAGGTTTCTGTTCTTCCTGTATATCTAAGATGTGAAATTCTTCAGCAATTTTCTTTTAATCAAGGTGAACGCTCGTCGAAACCAATACTTCAATCTGTACCTAGAATGAAACAAACCTCTTATTTGTAGGTCTGGCTGCATACATCTTTACAACAAACATGCAACGCTCGTGGCGTGTCTCTGAAGCTCTTGAATATGGATTAGTTGGAGTTAATGAAGGATTAATTTCTACAGAGGTTGGGATCTAATTTTTCTCTAGTATGGAAGATAGAAGAAATGTATGCTTCATCTTTCATTAATCATCTTCGTTTTGGTGTAGGTTGCTCCATTTGGAGGTGTGAAACAATCAGGCCTTGGCCGTGAGGGATCAAAATACGGGATCGATGAATATCTGGAAGTATGCATCTGTATTCACTTCTATTTTTTTTTGTGTATTGATTTATTTCATTTACCAACATTATAATTGTTCTTGGTTGGGGAGGACTCAAAGAGGACTCTGTATAATGCAGAGTGCCATGTGCAGCACACTCATTTTGGGTCTTATGATTTAAAACAAGTATACATAAAAAACATGATAACTATGTGTTTAAGATTCATTCTCTGAGTTGCTGTTTTTTGTGAACTCATCCTCTGATACATGTTGATTTCGTAAACCTTGGTGCATGGGATCCTAATTTACCTCATCAAAGGGATTGAATGCCTGAACACTGAACTCATGGCCACAATCTGTGAGCTGAACATAATCCTTAAATAGCTGCATCACTTAGTAGGTAGCACCACTTTCTCGCCTCTGCTGGTGGTACTAATTTCTTGATCATATATTACAGGTCTTTGTTCAGTTCGACATTATGTTGATGATTTTTTGTTGATGATTTTGATAATATTGGTTAAAACATAGTAATATTGTACTTTTTTTTTGTTGCAGATGAAATATATATGCATGGGGAACATGAACTAAGTTGTTGTCCATGGATCGGATCGGATCGGATACACCAATAAAGGCCCAACTGTCTGCACTTAGTACAGCAGCCCTACCCCGAGCTTTGTAAACAGCATTGTACAGTTGAGCTGCACCATTTATTTTTAAGTTTTTGTACTATTCCCAGAAAACGAATTCTCTTTCTTGCACCCTTGTTATGTCATGAACTATTTGTGGGGAGGTTCAGCCCTCTCCCTCTCCCTCTTTGTATGTATGTGTGTGTGGTGTAAATGGGGTTTGGATCACGTTTGATAAGTAGTTCCCGGGCTAAGATGATTGAATTTTTCTGGGAAAATGAGCCTTTTTTTTGTGAGTTGGTGATGTTAAAAAATGGAGAAGATCATGTTGCAATTTTCTTCATTTTCTGAGCGTCACATCCCCAATTCAAGTTGTTTGTACGCATTCACATTCGAAATGGGGGATGTTTTTCCTTTTCTAAATCTCTTTTTCCTTTATTTATTTGGGTGGGTTTGGAAGGGGTTAGAAGAAAAGATATCTTGAAACTGCAAATGGATCCATCTTCACGTTTGGCGCTTTCGATATCCGGTTCACGTTTTTGGGCTTTTGAGATAAAAAGGACACTTGTCAAAGAAGACCTTCCAAATAAGATGGTCCTCTCCTCTCCTCAACGAATCTGATTCCTGCCCCTAATTCACGACTTATTTCACTTTTACGTTTTTTACGCTTCTATCCTCACTAAAATAACACATGGATGTTAGTTACTTATTTCCCTTGCTAAATAAGCAAAATCATATTCCTCAACAAGTATACATAAATATGAAGAAGCTGATTCTACATCTTGGTAGTTTAGGACTATAAATTCATCCTTTATTGTATGGGAGTTCATCGATTTAATTAGTACTACTATCAATTTAATCTTACACTTGACTACCGAATATAAAGATAACAAAACTGTCATTTAACACAACCAATCTGGTTTGTTGCCAATTGCACCCTTTTCGTGTAGATTGCATGGGAGTTCATCAACTTAATTATTTCGTAATTAGAAAACAATGGGATAGAGAGATTTAACTCTAACTTTGTATTCGTGGGTAAATTGTGATTAACGGCGTCATATTGCTACAATTTTACTAGGCAAGCTGAATATATTTCTAATTGATCGAACATAATCTAGAACCCTTTTGCCATAAATTCTAGAAGTGCTTCTCTTTGGTCTTATTTAAATTATGTGGGAACACCACACCAAAAGCAGGTTATTGATCAGGCGAAATTTAGATGAGCACTGCATCAACAATAAAAATCATTTAATATGATTTCTTCACAATATCTTTATTACATATGATCATTATTTTTTATAGCTATAAGAAAGCAATTTAAAGAGGCAAATAGTGGTAAAAGAAGACTTGAACTCGTAGAAGTATAAGGTCCCACCAATTCACCTAAAAGGAATATATTCATTTTTTGGAATAAATTCGGAAAGAATATTAAGATGCTTAAAATTTAAGCAAACAGGCCTCATATCCAATTCGACCGCTTTTACATTAATTTATGGTTTAAAAATATAAACGAACTACTAAAAAATAAACCTCAACTTTTAGTGCATATGCTTTAGTAATGGGACAGCTACTCTAACGTGATACTCTAAATTAATTTCCCATTAAACATTATATAATTATAATTAACTACTAACCGCATGCTTTTATATATAATTTGTTATCTAATACTACTATATTGTATCGGCCTTGGCAAGGTGTAAAGCATCGTAGTTAATCTTTTGTAAATTTTATGGAACTCATGGCTACCATACTACGTTTTTAATTAGGGTTTTGCAGGGAAAGAAATTGTACGTAGATGTGTCTAAACGAGTGGATATGTATTTAGCTTTTATTCATTGAAATAGAGTTGAGTTAGTGCATAAAAACAATATTTGAACTTCCTAAATTTAACTGTTTGGAGTTTGTTTGTAAGATCTGTTTTGGGTTGTAGGCGGAAACTCCCGAGTTGAAGGAAAAATAAGAGTCTATATATAATTGGTTTTCTTTTTTTGAAATCAATATGTGCTTAAAATTGATGAATATAGGAAAAAACAGTTTTTTAAATTTTTTGGAGGGGTGACATAGCTTGAAGCCCACCATCAAAAGTACTTAATTAATTAACATGGCGCACATATTTTTTGAATACAGAGAAATTTGAGGATATATGAAAAAGAATCTTTACTTTAATTCTCAATGAAGTAAGAACTGATTCTGTATTTTAATATTATTGTTCAATATTTCTAACTATCTTTATTTTTCTCAAGCTACGGTTCCCTTTCAATATATTTGGACCATTTAATTATCAAAGAATAATTTGCATTTGTTATTAAAGATCTATATCGACCATACGCACAACTTATCTTATGTATATGTTATATATAAATACTTAATTAACAAATCAAGTCTAATTAACATATACTTGGTTGAGTGGTTCTATATACATTTCTTAGAAAAGAATAAATTTGGTGCCATAGTTTCTGGATATATCATATATGCTCATTACCCGTGTTTAGAGTTTAAATCAAACACAATATGCATCGATCCTACATATATTATGCTACAGGGATTGGTTCATTTTAAAATAAAAACCAACTACCATTTATAGTCTTTTAATTCTATTTGTCACTTTATTGAATGGTTTATTATGTCAGTTCAAACTCATATACGAAATGCCAAAACTTTATTTTTTCAGCTAATTATTTTTCACATTTTCATGGACAATTCACCGGCCATGTTTCATAGTTCATAATTCTTATTTTAATTGGACTTGAAATGACTACTGGTATACACTAACAATTATTAAACTTAGGATAATTAGTGATGATTATTTTATTAGTATTATAACTGATTATACGTGGACAATATACTTAAAAATAATAATTACGAATAATATACCTATAAAGACTAGATCTAATTCTAAGTATTGCAACATTAATATCTTATACTATCTAGACTAATAATAATAACAATAAAGGTTTTAAATTGAATAGTTCATAGATAAAAATAGATAAAAAAATTTTTTGGAGAAACAAGATAAAGTTGAAGAATGCTAAAATTCCGATTTTTTTGACTATTTTGTAAATTAATAAACACATACGGAGGAGGATTATGCAACATTCAAGTTTCACTAATTTCACCTGTTAAAATTCTCAAACCTGTAGGTAACATTGCACATATTTTGGATTAGGAATGTGATCAAATCAATAAGTGAAATTCTATCAAAAATCAAAGTAAATCTTAGTCATTGGATCTTGTGATGTAACTGTTAGATTAATGTCATATGTCATTTAATAATATACATTATGTAGTCTAATAACGTAGCTCAGCTAATAATGTAACACATTTTAGTCTAATAATGTAGATTGTGTAGTCTAATAATATAGCTCGGCTAATAATGTAACACTTTTTAGTCTAATAATGTAGCTTAGATATTATTATCACAACCATCCAATCTAAGGATCCAAGAGCTGAGATTTGCTTTAATTTTTGACCGAATTTCACTTATATATTGACCATAGTGCGCCCCATTACACATGTACACATCGACTAATGTTAAGCTTCTTAGCCACCAAAAATACTGATCACTAAAATATTTAAAATGAGTTGAGTTCTAAGTTCTAACCATAATATATATAAATCAAATAAACATCATTGACAATTTATCATATCCGTACATAGATAGACTAAAACAATCACAAGTTTATCACTCCTTGCCAAGTTTATGATTTTTTTGCCACCTTCAAAGCTAGTGGTGAAAACCTATTATCCGGATAATTGTGTGATAATAGGCGGGAATAATCCTTATATTTATAAATTAGAAGTCCATGAATTAAATTTTGAAATATCAAAAGATAAATAAAATAAAATGTGGGGTAAACTTTTGGTTGTGTGCATGTCATGGAATGACAATCTTCTATTCCACAAAAGCACCAGAGATTGTGATTAGTGGCCTTTAGAGCTAGCCATAATTAAAGCTCCTCACACACACATGCTGCTTTATGCATTCATCACCACGTCCTCTTCTGCCTTTTTCTTTACAATCTTAATTCCCTATATCACTAAATTATTTATTTTTTCTATTCATATTTATTTACTTCAAGGTGATCAATATTTTAATTTAACGTTAACTCTCAAATGCTATTTTATATACACTACTTAGTTAAACTACTACTGCTACTACTATTACTACTAATCTATAATTCATTTTTGAGGGTTTGATCAAACTGAAAATCGGTTAATTTTTCAATTTTAGTTTGTTTGTAGATCCTCTTGAAAAGATAACTTAAAATATAACAAAATTAATACTCCATCCGTTCTAACTTTTAAGCGAGTTGATACATTTCCATCCTAAGGGAGTTGATACATTTTATGTGGACATGAAATTTAAGAAATCGATGTTTAAAGATTAAAGAGGAGAGAAAATAAAGTAGGATAGATGATAGAGTATGAAGAAAAAATAAAATTTTTACAAAAAAAAAATGACTCACCTATCTTAGGAGTTAGTACACCTCAGAAAAGAATATAATTCAACTATTGAAATATAGGGAGCTATAATCATACTTAATAAATTATTAAAATATATATTGCACTTTAAAAGTCTTGGGTCTCTCGTTTTCACTCATTAGTTACCGGAGTAGGGTGTAAATTACGGCTTAGAGCCTTAGACCTAATAGACCCCGTTTAATTCTTTTTTCCTAAGTGAACTTGAATTTTTTTTAATTACTAATATTCCCTTAGTCCTATTAAAATAGAATAATTTTACTATTTCAGTTTATTCCAAATTAAAGAATTAGATTTTAAATTTTAGAAACTTCTTTTTTTTAATGAGGTGTAAAACTCATTCTCGATTAATAATATTTAAATTACTTTTTCTTTTTATCTGTCTTCTATGTTACCAATTGTGTATTAAAATACATGTCATCCTTATTTTTATAGGACGGAAGGAGTATGTATTACAAAAGAATATAATTAACACTTAACCTTCGTTATATTTGAATTCCAACTAAACAGCCAAACTGGCGGATATACAATACGTATATGCATACATATATATTAGTATGAAAATTGCATAAGTGAAGGAAAATAAAAAAAAGTTATGTTTTCATATGCTTTTAAAGCATTTGAATGGGGGATTGTGTCTCATTAAAACTAAGAGACAAGACAAGTCTTGAGAATGAAAAGAACAGATCATTATAACCTAAAAAGGGGTCGTACCACGAAAGGCAACAAAAGACGCATACTTTAAAGAAATAAATCAAATTAATGGTCCTACTTCTAAAACTATTACCAACACAACCTCAACTGTGACCTTCAAAATATCATGGCACTCCAAAATAGTATATTGCATTGCATGAATTTTATATAGAAACCCTTATGTTATTTACATATGTGGGAAGAGTAAATAAAACCTCTTTTATGAGTTAATTAGAAATCAATCTGAATTATCGCTATTAGTATATAATTTTAAAAGAATCAATAATGTAATACAAACATTAACATTTCTGTTTATAAATATAAAAATTAATATATTCTTAAAATAAACATTATTGTATACATATAAATAAGTATTGTTCCTAAGTTAACACTTGACTTGTGATGGTTTAGTTTACAGTAGAGGAATGAAAATAAGGGATCTGCAATTATGTACTACGCTTTCGGCATATGCATACCATTTCTTTTCTTCTTCTTTTTATTTCCTTTTCAATGTTACAGAGATATGTATTTATTATTTCTTCGTACTCTATACTCATACAATATTACGATTTCAAATTAAAATGACTTCATTAAGTTTTTTATTATTAATTTCATGACAAAATTAAAACTTAATAATGCACAATAAAAATAGGAACTAAGAAGTAAGAACCAATATATAATATCAATTGGATTTATTGATAATGTTATATCAAATCGTGTCATATGATAATATTTTGAAATTAATGTTAATAGAAGCGGAAATAATGGTTCAATTAAAATTAAGGTAGTTATGACATATCTTAAAATTACTCTACGTTTTCATAATCGATGTGTAATCTTTCTTGTTGCAATACACACACATATACTTAATACTGATATGTTTCATTCACAGTACGTGTGTATATACTTTTCTTGTGATGATGATACATTTAATATATTAGCGTCTCAATAATTTTGGGTGGAAATTATCTTATAAAGTTATAATTATCCTTTTTTTATCCACCATATAAATATAAATATAGACTAAGTGATAAACTGGTATAGGTCATACAACTGATATTATAATTGCAATATACTGATTTATACCGATTGATACTATATTTTATGCAAAGAGAATTGGAGCCTATTAATATCAGTACAACGTTCATCAATATCAGTAAAATAGTCAAACAATATCGACATAGTAACACTCAAAACGCACACATATGAGCATGAAAAAAAATATTATCAAATTTCTTCATTTGAACATATGCAGTTACGATGCCGTTATAATTTTCTTAAAATTAACTCTAATTTAATATATATTTTATGAAAAAATAATTTAATCGAAAGAAATTGTGAAATTAAAATTTTGAAATATTTTTTAGGAAAGATAAAAGTGATTATCTTTACAAAATAGCTGCACAAATAATTCTAATTTATTTTATTATCTCTATGTTGTATGCAAGTATAAATGTTTTTTATACTGGTATTTGTGAAATAAAACTTATACAACCTATTTTGTAAGAGTACAACTCCCTTTGGTCCAAAACATATAGTCAAATTACGAATTTTTTCCATTATATACATTTTCCAATTTCCCGGTTTGGTCATTTTTGGACGGCTCAGTTAAAATGCGGAAGTCAACCATTAATTAGCAAAAGTTTGACTAAAGTGACTAAATAATTTGCTAATTATTTTCTTAAAAAATACCAATTATTTATTTTCATAATTATAGTTATGCTTTGAATAAGAGAAGAACGACTCTTCAACTCTCATTTTCAAAAAGAAGAAGGAAAAGTATCGTTCCGGCTATTCTGAGCGATAAAATCCAACTCTCACTCCAAGCCCTAAATTCCAGCGATTCTAAGCGATATACCAACGTTCCAGCCATGAGTTGGGAGTAGTCGAACCCATCTGAAAATGAAGTTGAGCCACCTGAGAATGAAGGTGAGAAGGGTCCTGGTCCGTCGGTAGCTAACCCTAGTCCTGAAGGTGGGTTGGCGTCGTCGAACCCTAGCCCCGTCGCGGAAGTCGAAGTGGAGCTACATTCCGGGCGGGTCAAAGTCAAACCCTAATTCTTCCAAGGCTTACCGACGGCCTCCGATTGACGTCGATGACCCAGAATTAGAGAGGAGGACGAAGATGAGACGTGACCGCTCGGTTTTTTCATAAGCTGCCATTTCCTCCGAAGGAGAAGGCTGCTGCTTCTTCTTCGAGGTCGTGTCCTCCAGATGAAATTCCAGTTCCACCCCCTTGAAATCCATTTCGAGAAGGTTATTCGTTCCAGTTCCAGTTTTGAACTGAGCATATGAGTTATTCGTTTCATGTAAAAACTAGGGTTTGCAATAATTGGTTATGTATGACTTCGTCTTGAATAGACTGACATTAAATTGTGGTCCCATAGAATATGCATGTAAGTGGTCCCACCGAATATACATTGAATTGTGTTGGCAGTGTCGGTAGGATTGGGGAAATGTGTTTTTGAGTCTTATGTGGTGTTTTATTTTATCTGCATTCAAAGGTGTATTTTATGTGTTGTTGGGTGGTTGATGGTGGGTAAAACAAGTGGATAGTCTGATTGTAGGGAAACCAGACGACATGGATAATTTTTTTGTCTGGATATGTGTTGGACTAACAGGGTTTGTTTTGTATAAATATTGGACCACTTTGTTATGTTTTTATTGTTTACTTATGGTTGACACATTTGCTTACAAATGGAACATTCACTACAATGATCCACTACAATGGTATCATGGAGACATGGGAAGTGGTGGAAAGCATTATGTAAATGGTGAGTGTGATTACATTCATAAATGTGATATGGACAAGTGGTCAAAATTGGAGGTTGATGATGCTCATGAGAAGCGGTGGGTAGATGTCACTGGTTTCGAGTACTTCTACCTATGGCCAAGGATGAGCTTGGAGAATGGATTGGTGCGGTTGTTTGACAATCAGTCTGCAATTGACATGGCAAAGTTAGGAGTCTATTATGGAGTCGGTGATGTTTATCCAGTTCAGGTTAGGGGTATGGTGATTGATGATGCTGAGGGGCTAGTGATGCCTATGAGTTTTTTTTTTTTTAAAATAACTCCTATACGAAGGAGGAAATTACAACTGATGTCAAGAGGGCTCGAACTCGGCACCTCATACAATAATGTCTAAGCTCCTTGCCGCTAGGACAAAGGCTGTGGACGATGCCTATGAGTCAGTTAACACAAAAGGAAATGCAAAATCCAATGGAAGAGGAAAGATAGGACTACAACAAGAATCGGAGTCCGGTTAGAGTTACATCAGCAAGAATGGCAGATACAACAGCAAGAATGGAAGATACAATAGCAAGAATGGAAGTTGGTGTTACTGCAAGTTCTTCAAGTGAAGAGGAGGATGACGGTCAGGAAGGTGGTGAAGGTGCTGATGAGCCTGGTGAGAGATCTGGTGAGGGGTACATGTTTTTTGATGATAGTCTGGGCCAGGATTCAGCAAGTGAGTATGAGGTAGAGGTGAGTTAGAGGTTGAGGGAGGGGGTGGTTTGGATAGTGATATGGACAATGAGAAGTTTGAAGAGGAGGTTGTGGCCACGAAGAAGGGAAAGAGAAAGGTTGATGAGGTTGAACAGTCTAAGAGAAGATCTAAGGCAAAGGGAAAGGAAAAGTATGATGGTGATGGTTCTACTTTTTTCGATTGCGACTATGACTTAAGCGACAAGGAGGAGGACGAAATCATAGCGGCACAAGTCGAGGGATGGAAGAATGTGGTGGAATCAATGCGAGTCATTGATGATGGGGATGAGGTGGCTTCAAGTGACAACCTACCGAGTGATTCACCTAGTGAGGAGGGGAGTGAGGATGAGAGTTTGGGTGGTGAAGGTGACCCAGATATGCCCCAGGTTGTGAGTCGAGGATTCAAGCCCGCCACAGACTTGAATGATCCAAGATGGGATTTAGGTCTGCACTTAAACTCAAAGGATGATTTCAAAGAAGTTATTAGGCATGAAGGTGTGAAGACGAGTAACAAGTTGAGGCTGTTGAAGAACGATAAAAAATACGTCGCATTGCCGTGTATCGTGGGTTAGAAAAGAGTAAGAAGAATAAAGCGGGTTGTCCTTGGAAGATTACCCTAACCCACAGGCCTTCTCTTGGCTGCTGGCAGATTTGATGGTTGCAGCCAACACACAAGTGTGGAGGTGCTTCTTACACCCACGGCTGTGCTAATGCCCGATACTTAGTCCAATAATTTCTTGATTTATTTTGGTTAGTTAATTCTCAGTTGATTAATGTCATTATTTATATAAATTTCAGGTGCTTGTCTAAGTACTTCAAAGAGGATATGAGGATCTTCCCGGGAATGGCAGTTATTCAATTTATTGATAAAGTCAAATACGAGTTGAAGATTAACATTTCATTTGGAAAGGCACAGCGTGCAATGGCACTAGCGAGGGGGATGATCGAGGGTGATGTAATCAGGCAGTACAAGAGGCTACATGATTACTAGGCAGAGATTATTAGGGCTAATCCAGGAGCACCATCGTGCTAGTTACGAGGCGACAGTCAGATTGGAATGAGAAGTTCACTGGCATTTATGTTTGCTATGAAGCGTGCAAAACGTCATTCAAGCAACACTTCAGACGTATTGTGGGACTGGATGGATGCCACCTGAGAGGGCAAGGGAAAGGCATACTGTTGACACCTTTTGGATTAGACCCAAACGATCAGATATTTCCTATCGCATTTGCCTTTGTAGCCGTCGAGAAGATTTTAGTCCATTATTTGGAAATCAATGACTCAAGCAAGTGGACCTTCATGTCAGATAGACAAAAGGTATATATACTCTGAAAGTTATCAGAATGACAATTGCTAATTATGGACTTATGCATAATTTACTATGTTGGCAGGGGTTGATCAATGCGGTACGGAGTTGCTGCCATATGGCCGAGCACCGCTTCTGTGTCTGGCATATGCATAATAACTTCCGGAAGGTTCACATCGACAACGTTGCAAGATTTGGGAAGCCGCTCGTGCGATGAATGAATATGCCTTCGGCAGGGTCATGGATGAAATCAAGCAACTGAACTCTGGAGCACACAAGTGGCTGACCGCACATACTTCAAAGGAGCATTGCAGCCGAGCCTTCTTCGGTTTTGAGGCCAAATGTGACATACTCGTGAATAATATTTCAGAATGCTATAATCGGGTTTTACTTTTTGCATGTGATAAGCCCTTATGTGGTATGCTGGTATGCATCCATATGTATTTGATGGACAGATTTACAACCCGACGGAAGATGGCTCAAAGGCTCGATGACTGTGTCAGCCCCAAGATACAGAAGAAGATCGAGAAGTTGAAGGCCAAAGTTGGAGACTGTATGGTGAGGGACGCCGTTGAATGGGTGTATCAAGTGGACACTAAATTCAATGAACAATTCGTGGTCGATCTAAGGGACCGGACGTGCAGCTGTAGACATTGAATGCTGACGGGACTGCCATGCCCACACGCATGTGCTGCCATGCAATTATCATCAGAGACTGTAAAGTCTTTCATACATACTTGCTACTCAACGGAAACGTTCCGCCAGGTCTATGCAGGTGTGATCTACCCGGTACATGGACTAGATTTGTGGCCGAAGACTCCCCACCCATGTCACGACCGCCCCCCTAGGGTTAATAAAAGCGGGCGATCGCGACTTAAATGGGGTTTTAAAGGACATTCAAAGAAGGCTAGGGTTTTCAATAAAAGTGTGACCAAAACTTAAGTTCAATAAATAAAGCGACCAAGAGTAATTACGTTTAATAAATAAAGGACTAAGGGTTTAGCATTTATTCAAAAGTAACGAGTTTTCAAATATCCCAAATGAAACAGTTTTAATTTAATTAAAAGTATGTAAAGAAAACATCACAGCGGAAGCATCCAAGAGAAGAGTGACGTCATGTGTGAAGACACGACGACACTCGGAGTTTCAAAACGACCATAGTTTATTATTAATTCCTACTCAACACCACCAACCGCTCGTCGCTGCTCAACCTGCACATAGAGAAAACATATGCAGGGCTGAGTACTTTTGAAAATACTCAGTGGCTCATGTCCGAAAACATTTTGATAAGAGTACATATTATCATGCCATACGTAGGTAACCATCGGGGTTTGAGCTTTTATAAAGGCCCGAGGCACCAAAATATTTTCCATTGTTCAAAATAGCGACTGCGCAGTCATTTTTCCCCATCGTCATCAACCATATCTGCCAATACATGACAAGGAATGCAGCCGCAAACCAGGTCACTAGACCGGCCAGCCCGTACGCTAGCACACAGTCTACCATAGGTGTACACTAATCCAAGTAGGGTTTGCGGCCATACGAGGACCCGAATTCGATTTATATAACAGTGGCAACAGCCACATCAGATAGGCATGTTAAAACAAATCACGGCATGATAATCGCTTTAAACCACCCTTATAACACCACGTAATATTTTCGGAAAAATAAAGAGGTTTGAAAAGAAGCCCACCTCGATCCTTTAGATTTCAAGTTTCGCTTTTCCTTTTTTTTTTTTTTTTTTTTTTTTTAAATTAACTTCATATATTTATATCATATATATGAAGGAGGAAATTACAAATCAACTCCTATAACAAGGAGGAAAGACAAATTACGCCACCCAGGGTTCGAACTCGAGACCTCCAGGATGGACGCGGTATCCAGCACCCTTTACCGCTAGGCCAAGGGGCTTGGATAAGTTTCGCTTTTCCTTTGATATCACGCTTTACGCACGAATTTTCATCTTTGGATAAGGTATTCCCAATTAGTCACTAACACGGACTTAGTATTATGCATGTCCTTAATTTTTCCCTTTTCCCAACAACAAATGGAAATCACATCATAGCATAACATCTTTGCATATCACATCATCTCGTCACATATATAATTCATGTATGCCATTCAAAACATAGTTATTTTGCTAAGGTAGAAATCTGGCAGCACTGCGCAACCATTTTATAAAAATCATTTAAAAATCATCCGACTTCCGTTGGGGCTAAAACTTTACGAAAAGGCAGTAGACTCATCAAATAACTTCCAGTTTAAATTTCATGTCAAAATAACCTTTTTAGGTCGGTCAAATAGAAAACGTAACCTACTGGTCGAGAAAACAGTTTCTGCCAGAAATGCGCAGTCAACTTTATAAATTCACCAAAAATCCATCTTTTATCCAAATGGGTTGAAATTTACACACAACATAGAAGACATCAGGAAGTTTACTCAGGAAAAAGAATCGGTCAAATCGGAGTTCATTTGGTCGGTCAAAAACGAGTCGGAACTTACTGTTCGGAACCACAGTTTCTCATGCTTTTAGGAAATCCGAATTAGGGTTTACCCTCACTTATTCAACATCAACCTTTTCATGGTTTTAACATACAAGCATGCTCAAAAGGGTCCTTAGACACATATTTTCATGAAATCACATATCATTCACCGAGGATTCATTAAATCATCAACCAATTGAAATCAAAATGCATTCACACATACGATTACACATTCCCACCGATTAAACCCTTAGATCTGCATTCCCTACACTCTCTACATGCATGACGGAGTCAAAGAAGGTTTAGGTGGAGAGGAGTGAAGAATATAGGTTTGAATTTACTTTTCTTGGACGAAACAATCGGTAGAAAGCGAATAAAACCTTGGTTCTTCAATAATCTCTTGGGAAATTGAGGGGATCTTGAGTAGAATGGATGAACAAGTGTGGGAGAGTGGAGAAGAGGGAATGAGCGTGTACTTCAAGGGAGGGGGCGATTTTTTTGGTGGGGGCTAGGGTTAGGTTTTGTTTTATTTATAGAGTTAAGATGAAATCTCCAATTAATTGCATGAAGATATGGAGAATAAATCAAATAAAGATTTGAGAGATTTGGGGAGGGATGATTGGCGTGTAAATTGAGGGAGAATAAGGAGGATATTCGAAAATCATGGTTATTTAATCAGCCATGATTTAATTTGGTATTTTCACGGAGCAGAATAAAATATAATACGGAGCAGAAAAATAAATAAAAATCTTCCCATGAACCAGGAATAGGCGTGTGAAATTATTTCTTCCACAAGGAATAATTTCCAAATCTTTAATAAAATAGATAAGGCAAGATTTGCTAGGATATTCCAATTAAAACATGGAAAGAAATAATTAAGGGATCAAAATAAATAATGAATAATTTCCTTCTCCCACAAGCTAGGAGATTTCGAAATCTCCCTTAGGAAAAATAATAGGGCGGATTTTTATCATGAAGAAATAAGATAATTAGGCTTTAGGATGTAATTTGGATAACTATCCCAAAACAAATAATTAAATCCAAGAAAAATAATTCTTCTCCAAATAATAATAATGGTCGAAATTTTCTCCACAAAAGGGCAAGGTAATTACTTATGATCCTAATTAAATATCACTCCCCTTAAAATATAAGTTACCGCAATATATTTCATTCCACATCAATTAATTTAAGCCATGTCATAAAATCAACGAAATTGACTAGGTCAAAACAAAATTAGGTCATCGAATAAATCACATAACGATTCGCCATTTAATTGCGACAATCAAAGCAATAAATACAACGTCTTAGGGTTCCAAAATTAGGGTTCAAAAAGTGGGGTGTTACAACCCAGATGTTGTTCCACCAGACCTTAGACGACTACCGGGACGGCCTAGGGGATCAAGGATGAAGTCGGTTCAAGAGCAGGCCGAGATACACAAAGCCAAAGCAAAGACATCACGATTAACCCGTCGCCTTGTTGACTTCCGAGAGGAGGACGATGGAGAGAAGAAAATGTCCTGGAAGGGCCTTATGGCAGATTACAGTTGCCGTCTTTGTGGTGAAAAAGGACACAACAAGAGGAGATGTCCCCAAGGCACTCAAGCTGCCAAACCGCCTAAAGGTATTTCATTAACCTTGCCTCTTGTTGAATTCTGAGTTCTTATTTATTGTGCTATAATCTATTCACAAAATTAGTTTGATTCATTGATTATTGTTTTGTAGAGCCAACTATGAGAAAGAAGCGGAATCGTGCCGAGGAACAGCCAAAGTGCAGTTTGTGCCGCCAGCCGGGATACAATAAGGCACGTTGTGAAAGTACGATTGCGAAAATCTTTGCGGAATGCGGTGCCTCGTCCTCTAACCCTCTCAAGAAGAAACGTGGCTCATCCTCACTCACTCGGAAGAAGAAATGAGGGTCGTCCTCAGTCCCTTCAAAGAAGAAAACACCTTGAATGTTGCTGGATTGTTGGTTTTTTGGTTTTTGGGTGTGGTTTGTTTTGGTGTGTGAAGATGCAACCGACTTCAAGTAACGAGTATGGAGGACATGTATTTTATTTTGCCTAATGAATTTATGCGCTCTAATGTTTAGGACCAATTTGAAGTACTTCATGAATATGAAGGACGGCTTTCGCATGTATATTTTTGCATATTTATGCCCCAAATTCCAAAAACAAGTTTGAATGTCGAAAAAGAAGCAAGCAAGCTAGTTCGCAAATGCATCGAACTCAAAATACAAATTTCAAACAAACACTATGATTTTTTCATCAAATTAATTTAACATACAAAATATCCCAACAACAACTACAAAACATAGAGCAGATACAACAACATACACTAATTTCTCAAATTTTGCCTTCGTTTCTGCTTTAATTTCGTCCAACATCAACTGTACAACCTCAATTTTTTTCATTAATTTTGCTAAAACCAACCCTAAATCAGAAGCAACAACTGAGGTTGACGAAGAAGGGACTTCACCTTGATGAATTGGCTCACACCACTTGAAGAAATTGCATTCGTTCTTCTCACAAGCAAATTAAAGCTTCCCTTTTAACGGTTTGGTGTTGCTGCTGACGATTTGGAGTGCCGCTACCTTCTTACAAAAGCAGAGCAGAGGCCTAAATTGAAGGTCGCGCCCACCGCCGTTGTCGCTGGAATTGCTGCTGGAAGTCGACTGATGCATTTCAAACGATTTTTCGGTATGTTGCAGGGTAGGGGAGGACGACGAAGAATTAGGGTTCTTCGCTGATTGTGTGGGGAAGAAAAAGAGAGATAAAAAAAGATGAAGTGTTAAAGAGAGGGAAAGGAAATCAGTTTTCAAATAACATTTGGGGAAAATAAATAATTGGTATTTTTAAGAAAATAAATAATTGATATTTTTATAAAAATAAATAATTGGTATTTTTTAAGAAAATAATTAGCAAATTATTTAGCTTAATTTAGTCAAACTTTTGCTAATTAACTGTTGACTTCCGCATTTTAATTGAGCCGTCCAAAAAGGGCCAAACCGGGAGCGATTTTCGTATGTTATGGACTTGAAAATTGGAAAATGAATGTAATGGACAAAATTCGCAATTTGACTATATGTTTTGGATCAAAAGGAGTAGTACTCTTTTATATATAAGTTACGGATAGCAACTCTATATAAAATATTACTCCAATTTTATAGAAGTTGATCCAACCTAACCTAATGATATTGTTTACTAGAAATGAAATGAAATTCCACCATACAAGTGGATCATTATAAGTAAAAACTGTAGTTTTCTAAATTCTCTATTAATTCGAGGGTGTTACGGATATAGTAAAGGTAGAGGAAACTTACAATTTGCAACACCAATATTTCTACAAATTTACAAAATGTCACTGTTTTCCATAATACTACCAAATGGTATTAACCATAATACTATAGTTAAGTGTGCTTAATTATTTACTAGAAATATCCCACTTTATGGGTTAAAAAGAAATAACTAGGGTTCTCAAAAAGATAGGTAAGCTTGTGGATAACAAAAACGGATTTTCCTTTTCTTTTTTGTTTTCCCCCAACTTTTTGAAATTGTCTTTAATTAAGATTTAAAAACAGGCATAGTCATTCCATTGTAGTAGTAATTGAGAGGGCAAAGGGCTTTTTAGAGTTGCTTCATATCCGCACCCTATTCTGGAAGCATTTGTTCTTGAATAATGTTCCACCCAAAGAAGGCATCAAGTATGAATTCTCCCATGTGCGACTCTGGTCTCGTCCTCACCACTGATCCCAAGCCTCGTCTTCGCTGGACTGTCGAGCTTCATGAGCGCTTTGTCGACGCCGTCACCCAGCTCGGCGGCCCTGACAGTCTGTCTTGTCTTCTCTTCCTTCTATTTCTTCTTCTCTTCATTTTTTTTTTAAATTGAATTAATCCGAATTATCTGTAATTGATTTTAGAAGCGACGCCGAAGACCATCATGAGAGTTATGGGGGTTAAGGGTCTCACGCTTTACCATCTCAAGAGCCATCTTCAGGTTCATCAAGATTCTGTTTTTTATCCATTTTTGTTACTTGGGTCGATTGTTTTGGAGTTTCTGTTGTAGGGTGTTTCAAAGATTTGATTTTGATATCTGGGTCTTTTTTTTGATTCAGAAATTTAGGCTGGGAAAGCAGCCTCACAAGGATTTCAATGATCACTCCATCAAAGATGGTAGACTCTATTCACAAGTTTAATAATACTGTGTTTCTTTAAAAACCCTTGTATATCTAATCTAATCAAAGTATTTGTATGCAGCTTCATCTCTTGAACTGCAAAGAAACAATGCATCGTCCTCCGGGATGATGGGGCGAAGCATGAATGAGTATGTTATTTCTATTATTTCCATGGTTTATGTCTACAAACGGATAAGTATTTTCTAGGTTTGTGAAAAATTAAAACCTTTAATTTGTAGGCGGCACATGTGATCGCATGTGCACGGCAATAACCAAAAAAAAAAAACATTCTTCGTTTGAAAATCAACTTCCAAAAAAAAAGCCTGATTTTTCTGTGGAATTGTGTGATCTCATATACTGACACTGATGCAATTAGGATGCAAATGGAGGTGAACAGAAGACTCCACGAGCAATTAGAGGTAAGTAATCAATCGATTTACATATTCTTTTCCAATAAATTAAACAAAGATTGAAATTAAACATACTAAAAAAACAGGTGCAGAGACACCTGCAGCTCCGAATTGAAGCTCACGGCAAATACATGCAAACAATTCTCGAAAAAGCTTGCCAAACAGTCCTCGCCGGCGACAACAAGTCGGCGGCGGGTCCCACTCTCAACTTCCCTACCCTCCAAGACCTCAATATGTACGGCAGCAGCGACCATCTCCACCACCAAAGCATGGAGATGGAGTCCTTTATTGACAAAAAGAGGTCCACTCCTTACACCGGCAAAAGCCCCTTGGTCTGGGCCGACGATCTCCGGCTGCAAGAGCTCGGCACCGCGTCGTGCCTCGACGATCAGATCGGCCCTCTCTCGGTCGACCGTGGCAGCGATATCGACTCGGTTTCGGATATCTATGAGACCAAGCCGATGCTGTCGGGAGGTCATGATCATAAGAAATACGATGTGAAGATGGATCGGCCTTCGCCGACGCCGCCGCGGACGGTGGCGATCAGCGCCGGAGGGATGCGGAGCTCGCCTTTCGGGTGACCAAACACACGTACACATATTTTAATTACGTTTTTATTTTGTTTTGGTGATGGTAATTTTAGTGTTTTAACTTAATTAGGGGGTTTGGAGTTTTTAATTTTAACCATTTAGAAGTTGAAAATGAGGGATGTTGAATAATACTACTACCTAGGATCGACCGGGTGATGTTTGAGTTCATTTTTAGTTTGTTTTATTTTGTCTTACACACTGCATGCATGCAATTAAATTGCAACTTATATATACATAGCAGCATTGATGTGTGTTAATTAATGTTTTTGATGACAGAATGGTGAAAACATTGAAAAGGAAAACCATGAGATTTCAAATTTAAGCAGTGATTTAGATTTGAGATGGAAATCAAATTAGACATATGGACAGAAAAATGATGGTTTTTTTTAATTAAAGGCGTAGTTTGTGGTCTTTCTATTTTTAATAATTAAGGCGGTGATTAGTTATGGTTGATTGCAGGGTCGTTTTCTGTCTTTATAGAATTCTTATGCCTCGAACTCTTTTCTGACCGGTGCTTTTCAGTTAGTTAAACTCTTCATCGATGCAGACTTTGTTATTCCATTGGAAGACTAACTATAACGTGGTCCTATAAAGGAAATACTAAACGAAAGACTAGTGTATATGGGTTCTAGATCAGTAGAGGACATGGCACGCTACATAATTTAGAAATAATATAACGATTCATGTAATATAATAGCTCCTTCCGTCTGTAGTTTATAGTCCCATTTTGACCCGGCACGGGTTTTAAGAAATTGTTTAACTTTGTGAAGAAAAATGGGAAAGTGAGTTAGTGGAATATGGACCGGCCTCACTTTTATATATTTATTTTATAATAAAATGTGCGTATAATGAGTTAGTTGAATGGTGGATCCACCTACCTAAACCACAGACATCCTAAAATGACAAAATGAGACTTTAAATCGCGGACAAACGAATTATGTTTTTACCAAAATGGAGTAGTTGGGAAAAAAGATTAGGCGTCAAAGAGGAAATTGCGCCGACAAAGAGTATCCAATAATTTTGGTAGGCTTTTTCTTCTTTGGCATTCGAAATTATTCGATTGATATGAAAGGGGTGTGGTGTAACAAATAGATGCTACTCGAAAACTTTATTCTTAGTCGCTGAGTCAGTAGGTATAATAAATACATGATGGTAGTAACTCGGTTACAATTAAGTAAGAAAACAAAGCTACTAGTGAAGGATTAAGGAAAGAATTGTGTTTGTGGGGCAAATATGAAGGGGGGAGCACGTTGGCTTTATTGGAAGGATGAGGACAATAAATGCCATATATAGGCGCCGCATGACGATGAGTGTATAAAAAGGTAAAGTGAGGGAATAAAATGGGAAGCAGCGCGCACTCTGATGCATGCAAATATCGATGAAGCTTCCAACTTTACGAGCACAAACTTGCATCACCACTTCCCATCTACACATTCATTACTACTCATCATTACAACCACTGCAACTATATCTTTACATATATATATATATGACGATGGTGATTCGATGGCATTCTAAAATTTTGATTATGACGATGATGATGTCCTAATCTGTGGCACGCACACCCACGCAACTACAAATCCTCATTCATGTATGCATTGGATTCTGTGTCTCATGCCTTTATCCCCTCTCTCTCTTCTCTCTAACTTAGTACCCTAGAAGCTTCTTTTGTCCCCTTGTCTTTTTATCTCATGCACATTGCTCACCTCACTCCTTCCAACCCAATCACGCTCCCGGCCTATATACTGCTCCCTCCGTTCCATGTTAATTGAATTATTTTTTTTATTTTAGAAAGTTTTGAGATAACTGAGTCATTTGTATTTTTATTAAAAAGTAATTTTATCTCTTACATTATTTACCATTCATTTAACACACTATTCTTAAACTTCGTGCCGAAAAGAAATGTCTCTATTAACAAGTAACGGATGGAGAGTATGTATGGAGAATAAATCACATATATATGCTCTCTATTGACATTCATCAAACGTCACATATTAACATTATATACCTACTCAACCCTCTCATATGCATATGACTCCATATGTCCCAATTAAGATGACATATTTTTTTTGACTGATATTAAATTTTAAAGTTATTGATTAACGTGTTTAATTAGAGAGAGAAAATATGGTGTGAATATTAAATAGGAAAGAGAAAGAGAAAGAGAAAGAGATGAATATCCTAATTGGAAAAAAGATGATGGGATGTATTAATTGAGGAGAATTTTTTTTAAAATTAAAATGTGTCCATCTTATATTGTGATAAATTAAAAAAAAAGTGTCATTTTAGCAGGCCCAACTGGGTTGGGATGAAGTAAGTATATACGAATCCAAACGTATAGCTATTTCTCATTTTGTTAGTACTATTTTATTATGCAAACGTGTCATCACATTGTCGCAAGACAGTCCTTATACGTTGAGGCCAGTGTGGAAGCAGTGGCAGATTTAAAACAAAATTTTAGAAGGGCAGAAAATATTGTGCTTTCTTAAACATAAAGAAAATTAATGGTGAGAGACAATATGCTGGAGTTTACTTCTAACTCAACTTAAACAATGCATTAATTTCTTTTATAAATAAAAGGCTCAGACTAAATGATGGTGAGCATGAATTCAATAACAACATCCCAATACAGCCAAGACCAACGAGAAAACCAAGTACTAACGCTAAAAAAATGGGCATACAGTCACGCCCAGAGCTCATACAACAAGGAACTAACCACCAAATAAGCAATGCTAAATAAACTTTATAACAAACCGAGGGCAAACCTCTTTAGTGGTCTTCAGTGGCGGACACACAGCCAAGGGAGGAAGGTCTTAAGCCCTCCCCAAATTTTTATTTTCTAATATTTTATACTTCAAAAAATTTTAAGCTTTCTGGAAAATGTCTTTAGTCCTCACCAAACTACAGTATGTGAAGTCTAAAATGTAAAAAATTGAACAAGAAAGAGGGACTGAAATTTGAAATTGCAGAAGGAAGTTCATAAAAGAAAAGGCTATGCCTCTATCACGTGTTCTACTTCTGTATTAGTGTATTGAGAATGTTTAATTGTTGCACTTTAAGTGTAAAATGTAGTACTACTACATGCATTACTACTTACTCTTATTAAAATAGTAAGTTCAATTGTTTATCATTTTGATTTAATAGTCCATTTTAAAATTTTGAAAATATTTTCACCACATATAAAACTATCAATGATGTGGATTTCACTACTACTAATAATATTTCAACTAATTTATCAATTTTTGTTTCATACTATACCAATTTCACTTTAAAACTTATGCCGCCGCAGAACTCTCTATATTCAAAAGACGAAAGGAGTGTATGTTAACTAAAAAAATTACTGCATAGCCCTGCCATGAAAGATTTCTGCATCCACCATTGGTGGTCTTTGATTGCAACATTAGCCTTATGCTTGATGTCAGTCTATCTTCTAACCCGGCCAACTCAACTCCTCATACATTTTCTCCGGTACAAAGGGAAACTCTGGAAACCATCCTTTAGCTCATCGACACACTTGGATTTGGCATGGTTTTAGAGAGTAGTCTTGGATGATTTTGATTATATTTTGTCTTTGTTTTACATAATTATGGCTACATTTCTATATTTTGATATTTTGACATGTTTGTTCAAATATGATAGGAAAAAAAGAAAAAAGGTACAAAATATGTGGATGTGCAACAGCCTTAGTCCAAGGAAATTTTGTTGGTGATTATGAAGTTCAATCAGCCCCTAATTCATATCATTCTCTTTGTCTTTGAAAGAGCTTCGCATGGGTACCTCGCACACCTCAATCGGAGTCTGGTAGAAGAAGTTATAGCCGTTATACGAGCACTGTGTTGTCTAGAAAAACCCACCCGAGCGGGTAATTTTGGTCCCGTAACTTCCACCCGGACGGGTGACTTGCACAAAGCGTGAGAAAATAGAAACTTTTACCCGGACGGGTCATTTCCGGCCCCATTGTTGACCCGGACAGGTCAAACTCGACTGGCCCGATTTTTTATGCAAAAAATGCGATTTTTGATGGTGATTAAAGGGAAAAACGCTTAGGGTTCATTCCATTCAGTCCCAGCCGCCTCCTACACTACTCACACCTTCAAGAACACCTTTGAGAGAGAGAATTGAAGATTGAAGATTCTACATCGGAAGATTGAAGCTTCACTCCATAGATCTATCTCATAGGAGTACTTAGTATCTTTTATTCATGTATTTGTTGGAATTCTTCGTATTAAACTTGGTTTCTCCATAAACATGAGTAGCTAAACCCTTTTTATAGAATTCTTGGTGATGATGCACCAAATT